>NW_024543078.1:12920000-14347500 GCF_018167655.1 Microtus oregoni
GTGTCTGTCTGTCTGTCTGTCGGTGCAGTTATTAGAAACTAAATTGTGTCCACATCTGTTTTAGGTACTTTTTTTATTCCCTTCAAGAGACATCATGACCAAGGAAACTTATAAAAGAAAGCATTTATTTAGTTAGTTTAAAGTTCAGATGGTGAGCCCATGACCATCACGGCAGGGATTATGGCAGCAGGCAGGCATAATGCTAGAGTTTAGAGTTTACATCTGATCCACAGCACAGGAGACCTAGCTAGGAAGAGCCTGGGCTTTTGAAACTTCAAAGTCTGCCCTCAGTGACATACCTCCCTCACAAAACCACACCCCCTGATCCTTCTCAAACAGTTCTATCGGCTAAGGATTAAGCATTCAAATATATGAGCCTATGGTGGCAGGAGAGGGGGGCTTCTTATTTAAACCATTACGATAGCCAGGTCTCTTACTCACAATCATATGTGGGACTCCAACCTCCAATGTGATCATATTTGAAGAGAGGGCCTTTAAGGAGATCAGTAAGGCTACATGAGGAGAAGGGCTTCTCATTTAAACCATTACGATAGCCAGCTCTTACAATCATATGTGGGGCTCCAACCTCCAATTTGATCATATTTGAAGAGAGGGCCTTTAAGGAGATCAGTAAGGCTACATGAGGAGGAAAAGCTCTTGTTGTGCAGCCCAGAAGATGAGAAAGCTGTATATAAACCAGGAAGAGAGATGGCAGTGGAAACTGATGTAAACAAAATGAATACGATGATTACAATAAAGCTATGAACACAAAGCAAGGTCTGTCTTTTCCCTGGCATCAGCTTGGGACAAGTGTACGTTAAATATTTGTCAAACGTAACCTGCCATCGTTATTATTACTCTTGTCATTGTCACTACCATCTACTATTATTGTGGGCATCTCTACGTTTACGTAGGTGGCAGAGTGCAGCAGTGACTACAATAGCCCTTCAGGAGCCACACCTCTTTAAGAAGTGGTGAATGTCTCTGCATCCTGAGCCGGCCTGTGACGTCTGGTCAATAGAAGGTAGCGGAAATGATGTGGTGGATTCATTTTAATCCTAGGACTCAAGATGAATTGACTGTTTTCTGCTCTCTCCTTTGGAGCTCTCTCCACTCGCCATCTGTATAAACCAGGGCTAGTTTGTCAGAGAGGGTGAGATCATTTATACCTAGTGTCTTAGGGTTACTGTGATGAAACACCATGACCAAAAGCAAGGGGAGGAAAGGGTTGATTTCACTCACACTTCATCATCAAAAGCAGTGAGAGCTGGAAGAGCAGGCACTCAAACAGGGAAGGAACCTGAAGGCAGGAACTGATACAGAGGCCCTAAAGGGGTGCTGCTTACTTACTTTCTCCTCATGCTCAACCTGCTTTATTATAGAACCAGGACCCTCTGCCCAGGGATAGCCCCACCCACAATGGTCTGCCTGCCGCCCCATATCCAGCACTAGTTAAGAAAGAGCCCTACAGGCTTGCCTACAGCCAGATCTTACGAAGGAATTTTCTCAAATGAGGCTCCCTCCTTGCAGATGAATCTAGCTTGTGTCAAGTTGGCATAAAACTAGCCAACTTCTCCGGCACTCCAATTGTCCTACCTTATGTCCACATAGGAGAGTCCAGCCAAGATTTGCTGAATCCAAATCAGGTCAGTAGAAATTCCTACTACCCCGTAGACTTGTGATCAATAATAAGAAGCTGCTACTCCATGCAGACTTAGGTAACTGCTATAAGACACTGTAGGATAACCAGAGACACAAACTGAGATACAGGATGTATAGAGAGATGAGAACCTGACCAGCTTAATTCAGAGAAGAGATATTTGTGCAGGTATTGCAAAGCATAGTCTGATCTGGAAGCAAAACCATAATTCAGCTTTAGGTAGAAGGAAAAAAAAAACAGAAATATGTGACCTTAAAAATAGAGAGTTCTGGGCTGGAGAGATGGATCAGTGGTTAAGAACAGATATTGTTCTTCCAGAGGGCCTGAATTTGATGGCCACCATGTTAGGGGGCTGCGTTCCAGGAATCCATGCCCTCCATACACATGGTTACAAATAAATACATCTTGAAAACAATAAAATAAAATAAAAAAAGAGTTCTAAGGAATTAACTGGAGAAAAATACCACGTAAGGAGGTGATAAGGAAGAAGGTGGTAAGAAGTAACATCAGCCATGAAAGAGGAGCCTGGGCATATCACAGTGGTGGGGAACTTGAGGCCCTTGGTTTGGTTAGCACCAACTCTTTTCTCTTTTAAAGAAACAAAAAATCCACAAGCCAAAGAAGGAAACCAGAAGTGAGTATTATAATGGAAGACAGGCATGGACATTTAGTACTGGATAAAGTAGAACTAGGTTTAGCGGTACATAAGGAGAAGAAGGTAGGAAGAGCTGATCATTGACCTCTAGATGACCTTGTGATTGGGTGCAGAGGGGGACCATGGAGTAGACCTAGAAAAGAGTTACCAGGCAGACCACGAAGGAGCGTCTGTGCTGCCCTAAGGAATCTGGATTTTATTCGGAAGGGTTTTTAGCAAAAGAGCAAGTGAAGTAAATTTTCTGTTTGGCAATTGCTCTGTCACAGTGAATTGCCTAAACTGATTAGGAATGTGACAGGGTCAAGGACATTGGTTGGGAGAATATCCAAAGAAAGCAGCTGAAACAGGATGAGGGCCTGCGGAGAAGGAGGGAGTGCCTAGGAACATGAAAAGATGAATTCAAGAAAACGCTGGGAGCCAGAACTGGCAGTGCTTTGTGACTGACTGCATGCGGAGGTTCAGAGAATGCAGAATGAATCGCTTTGAGGGCATAAGGTTCTTTTTACATAGCCAAAATATCGATCTGTAATCCAGGAGTATACCCAGGCCCTAGGAGACACAACATGAGGTTAGTCTTCGCCAGTAACCTAAGTTACTACAGGGTAATAACAGTTTCCTGGGAGCTGGTCTTGGCAGTGTCTTTTAGCATCTCCCAGTCGAGCTAAAGTTCATTGTGCTTGGCCTTTGCCCTCTCATCTTGCAGCTGCTTTTGCTGCAGGCATAGGAATAGCAACAGAGGGATGTCAGCATGTAGAAGGCTGTGGAAGTGATCGATAAGGCAGCCCGTTCGAGCTAGCCAGCTCTTTTCCCTACTCCATGGTCAGTGTCGGGTAGCCTGGTATTGGCTGCCATGAAAATGTGCGCATCCCAGAAAGCAGCTGTCCTTGCCACCACCCAAAGCAGTTTGTTAAATATTTGCCACTACACTGTTGGGGGTGAGAACGGAGTCCTCCAAGGAGAGCACATACGGTAAGAGGGCAAGGTCTGAGAGGGAGCGCTGAGAAGCTAACCTCTGGAGACCGGACAGGGATGGAGGAGTTGCAAACAGGGAAAAGTCAGACATTAGAGACACGGGTCTGAAGGGGAATTTGCAAAATAACCATGTGGTCTTTGTCAAGATAGCTGCAAAGCAGCCAGATTGTGTGATGGACCCCGACTGCTCGGTGAGAATGAGGGTTATTCTGACTTTCTTAAAGCTGTTCTGATGAGCATACAGGTGTGTGTGTGTGTGTGTGTGTGTGTGTGTGTGTGTGTGTGTGTTATACCATGTGTATGATAGTTTTCACAGAAACTAGTATGGGGTGCTCGATCCTCTGAGGCTGTGAGTTATGGGCACTGGTGAACCGTCCACTGTGAGCGCTAGAACCCAAACTCAGGTCCTCTAGAAGAGCAGCAAGTGCTCTTAACCACTGAGACATCTCTCTATTCAATTAAAAGGACTGATTCATGGTTAAGCCAGTAAATGATCAAGGTTCTGGAATAATCAGTCCATGATTTTAACCTATTTGTATCGGTCATTTGAACAAATGAATGACATATAGCCAGCAGGAGAAGTGACCTATTCAAACTTGCTATTCAATCACTAGACTTAGGCATTAAATGTCACATTGTATTATATTGAAACTAATAAAGACTTTACAGATGGTCAGAACCCTGATTAACTAACCAAGGAGATTAAATCAGAAAACTGTCACTATGGATACACAGCCAGCTGCAGGGACAGGCAGGACCAAGCCTCCTAACTGCCTATTCACAGAGCCTCTTCCTGTGAGTGACAGATAGTGTTCAACTGAATGGACTCTTGCAGCAATGTCTAGAGCCTTTCTCACCTCTTTATTAGAACTCTGTCCAGTTGAGTTGGGTCTATTTTCTTCTCCTTACGGATGGTATCTCCAGTAAGACCCATCCCTGACTCTGACTGTTGGAACCAGAGAAACTGAGAGTACCAGGGGCCATTTTACTTTTCTGTTTTCAGAACTACTGTGTTAAGCAAAGTTCTCTGGTTGAGAACAATCTTTTCTTGTCTTGATTAAGATATAGGGCTGCCGTTAGGTGTGTATTTAACAGACCAAAGCAGGTGCTGGCTCAGGTTCTCATGGCTTTTCTCAGCATCGCAAGTACCTGTTGTGGAGGCATCCAGGCTGAAATATCCTACCCCTACCCCAAGCATTTCCAGTCCCTGAGCTTTTGCCTCCCTTCCCCCTGCTTCTCTTTCCTATATAACTCAGCCATTATGGCTATGTGGTTCTCTCTTGGTTCCCAGGTGCTCCCTTTGATCCCTCTTTCTTCTCTTCCTGTCTTGACCTCTCCTCCTCTCCTGGCCCGGTTCATCAGGACCCTTCCAGATGCTTCCAGCTGTGCTGTTCCTCATATCTACAATAAGCCTCCTCAACCATACCTTGGAGCAGTATATAGGAGTACATACAAGGTAACTTCACCACCATCTTGGTTAAGATGAACCTGTGGTATAAACCAGCTAAAGCAACAATTCTAGAACTTCTCAGTCCTACCAAACCCTTGGCTTATCCTTACACTAAGGAAGCAATAGCAGGTCTCCAAAACATTTTGGATTAAGAAATTCCTAGGGTTGTAAAGATATACTCAGGTGAACAACGGACAAAAACAAAAGCAAAAACAAGAAAACTGACGTAGAGATGTGTGTCTAACTACTCACAAATCTTTGCTAACTGCTTAATACCAAGCTTCTAGAAAAGTTTTAGATAATGAACAACATATCTGCAAATATTGTGTGTTTGATAAAAAAGGTTTATAAATTCTTGAAGTTATAAAGTTATACACAGCTTGACAGAAGCTGACTTAGAAATGTATGTCTAACTACTTATATCTTTACTAACTGTTCAACACCAGGCTTCTAGAAAATTTAAACAAGGAACAATATACATTTAGTAAGTAATAAAGTAAATAATAAATAAAGTTTATAAATTTCTAAGGCCAACTCAGTTTAACAGTCATTCACTTGAAAATATGTGTCTAGCTTCTTTGTCTTTGCCAACTTTACTAAGATTTAGCTATTTGGATAAATTAAGTCATCTAAGAAACTGTGATGTTTTATAATGGCGCACTATAAAAGGAATAGTAAAAAGTTATATTGAAACCCATTTTGTAAGTTTATCTCTTTCAGCGTGAAGTCTGCAAGCAAGGCAAACTATGTCTGCATCTGCCTTCTCAGCAGAAAACCTAATAACTCTAGAAAAGTGAGGCCTGAGGCTTGATTTTACATACGAAATGAACTAACAAAGCAGCTGCAGCCTTATGGGAAGGTTTGCTTGCTGCTGTCAACATAAAGTCACAGTTAGCTGTCAATATCATCAGAGATCTGAGAAGGAGAAATTAGAACAGGAAGTATAATCCAAATGGCCTATGAATCAATTAAAATGACAGGGACTTACCAATACCTAGATGGCTACCCTAGGCTCCTAGATGGTTTTGTTGGGGGCAGAGGTTGTAGGTCTTTGACTGTCACACAGGACAGCATGACATCTTCAGCTGCTGCACAGGGCAGCATCAGCCTTTAGCTGCCAGACTCTCCTGTGCAGGAGAAACCTGGGAAAACTGACCTGCTAGGGCGAGGCGGAGTAGGGCAGTCAGCTTCACAGTGCCCACAGTGTGGGCAGAGTGCTGATGGCAGGTAAGACGTGGGGCAGTTCTCCCCAGCTTAATGTTATCATAATTCAGGTGGAGTTGTCTTCTTTGGAGAACTTAGGGTTGCCACTAGGATCTGGCATTTCCATCTGTCATGGGAAACTTTTTCATTAAACACTTTAAATGCCATATTCAGCAGATCTCTGAAGAGTTTGAGGACCATTATCTAAATGTGTACATGATTTTAACAAACTTGACTTGTTTTTAGTTACTTGCTTTAGGCTTAGCCTTGAAAGCATGCATGGGAGGCTAAATAAAACTTGTCATTGTAAGTGAACTACACTTGTATTTAGCATGACTAACAAAGTTTTTTTTTTATTTTTTTTTTATTTTTCGAGACAGGGTTTCTCCGTAGCTTTTGGTTCCTGTCCTGGAACTAGCTCTTGTAGACCAGGCTGGCCTCGAACTCACAGAGATCCGCCTGCCTCTGCCTCCCGAGTGCTGGGATTAAAGGCGTGCGCCACCACCGCCCGGCTAACAAAGTTTTGAGAACGTTAAAGAATTTGATCATTTATAAGGTGAGTGTGCAATAACTTGCATGTCTTAATTATCTTTAGCAGTTTACAACAAGTTAGTAGTTTTTATAAGATTTTATAAGATTAAGTGTAGTGATAGGGTGAGCAGGCCTGCTTTTAGAAGGAACAGTGGGCCGCATTCCTGCCGCCTGGCTCCCAGCCGCCTGGCTAGCTTATGCCTGGAAATAACAACACACAAACTGTATTCATTTAAACACTGCCTGGCCCATTATATCTAGCCTCTTCTTGGCTAACTCTCATATCTTGCTTTAACCCATATCTATTAATGTGTGTAGCACCACGAGGTGGTGGCTTACTGGGAAGATTCTAACCTACGTCCATCTTGGGCCAGAGCTTCAAAGCGTTTGCCTCACTTCCTTCTCCCTCCCAGCATTCTGTTCTGTCTACTCTCCCTACCTATGTTCTGACCTATCAGGCCAAGTAGTTTTCTTTATTAATTAACCAATGAAAGCAACAGATAGAAGACCCACTTACATCAATTAAGATTTTACAGCTTCCCCCCAACTGACAAAGGTTTGATCTCCAAAATATATAAAGAACTCAAGAAACTAAACTGTAAAAGGCTAATCAACCCAATTATAAAATGGGACACTGAGCTGAACAGAGAATTCTCAACAGAAGAAGTTCAAATGGCCAAAAGACACTTAAGATCATGCCAACTTCCTTAGCGATCAGGGAAATGCAAATCAAGACAAATTTAAGATACCATCTTACACCTGTCAGAATGGCTAAAATAAAAAAACACCAATGATAACCTTTGCTGGAGAGGTTGTGGAGAAAGGGGTACATGCATCCATTGCTGGTGGGAATGCAAACTTGTGCAACCACGTTGGAAAGCAGTGTGGCGGTTCCTCAGGAAATTCGGGATCAACCTATCCCTGGACCCAGCAATACCACTCTTAGGAATATACCCAAGAGATGCCCTATCATACGACAAAAATATATGCTCAACTATGTTCATAGCAGCATTGTTTGTAATAGCCAGAACCTGGAAACAACCTAGATGCCCTTCAATGGAAGAATGGATGAAGAAAGTATGGAATATATACATATTAGAGTACTACTCAGCAGTAAAAAACAATGACTTCTTGAATTTTGCATACAAATGGACAGAAATAGAAAACACTATCCTGAGTGAGGTAAGCCAGACCCAATAAGAGCAACATGGGATGTACTCACTCATATTTGATTTCTAGCCATAATAAAGGACATTGAGCCTATAATTCGTGATCCTAGAGAAGCTAAATAAGAAGGTGAACACAAAGAAAAACATATAGGCATTCTCCTGAATATTAACCTTCATCAGGCGATGAAAGGAGACAGAGACCCACATTGGAGCACCGGACAGAAATCTCAAGGTCCAAATCAGGAGCAGAAGGAGAGAGAGCATGAGCAAGGAACTCAGGACCGCGAGGGGTGCACCCACACACTGAGACAATGGGGATGTTCTATTGGGAACTCACCAAGGCCAGCTGGCCTGGGTCTGAAAAAGCATGGGATAAAACAGGACTCGCTGAACATAGTGGACAATGAGGACTACTGAGAACTCAAGAACAATGGCAATGGGTTTTTAATCCTACTGCACGTACTGGCTTTTTGGGAGCCTAGGCAGTTTGGATGCTCACCTTACTAGACCTGGATGGAGGTGGGTGGTCCTTGGACTTCCCACAGGGCAGGGAACCCTGATTGCTCTTTGAGTTGACGAGGGAGGGAGACTTGATCGGGGGAGGGGGAGGGAAATGGGAGGCGGTGGCGGGGAGGAGGCAGAAATCTTTAATAAATAAATAAATTAAAAAAATTTACAGCTTTTCCCTATTGTATGAACTCTTTTAGTCTTAGGAAAGATGGCTGCCAGCCACATGTTTGCTTCCACCCTAATGAGGTCATCAGCCAAGAAAGAGGTGAACTACATGGTTGTTATTTTAAAATACCTACAGTTCTTAGTATATCTATTTTTTAAATAAGAATTGAATCTAAGTTGAATATATAGTATATTTTAAACATGGGTTGATTCACATATAGAATGTTCAGCCAATTAAGACTACCTATGTATAGATTTTTAAATTATAATCCTTTTATTATAAGTTTTAAGCTAAAATTTGGCTCTAGCTGTCCTGGAACTCACTTTGTAGACAAACCTGACCTCAAACTCACAGAGATTTGCCTGCCTCTACCTCGAAAGTGCTGGAATTAAAGGAATGTGCCATCACACCCATTGTTACAGATTTTTTAACCATACCCAATGATTTTCAAATCGTGAGATATTTGTAGCATAGCTCTAAGAGATGTTTTGAGAGCAGGGAAATTATAGAGATAAGATTTTTTAAGAGTCAGAAGTAGAGAAACCTGAGACATGAGAGACTTGGAAGTGGAGAGCAGAAAAAAAGCTGAGGTCTAAGAGGTTCTGCGGTCATTTGTTTATGCAGTGGCGGGAGCTGTTAGCATATGAGAGAATATGAGGTCAAGTGTGCCATCTTTGCCCATTGATTGGTCAAGACATCTATAGCTAGACAGTGAGGCTTAATGAACTCACTGAGTCTAAGGAGGAAAGGAGAAAGGGTTACAAAGCAAACTCTGCTGGAGGGAGTTCTTGTGAGCTCCAAGAGAAATATCCAGGAAAGCATAGACAAGCTGCAGGACTTCCAGGAGGTAGCTGAGAGGGGGAACAGGATAGTGAAGTATAGGAGCTTCTCCTGAGGGAAGAGAGGCCCAGGAGAGCTCAAGGAAGAGACAGAGCAGGCATTCTGAGCAGAGGGGAGGGGAGGAAAAGGGCCATAGTAAAGGCTCAGGGGGATATAAGAAAGCTACCTGACTTCCAGGATGGAGCTAAAAGACAGAAAAGGGGCAGGTTTACAGAGGCCCAGAAAGGTTTAAGCAGATCCTAGGGGAGGAGAGGTAGAAGAGAAGAGGAGAAAGCAGCTGAATAGGTGGACCGGGAGAGGATTTGGGGAGAAGGGAAGGGGTAAGTGTATTGATAGAGAGGTATGCCATGTGGGACTGCATGAGGCGTGGAGGGTCTAGTAGATTCCAGAAGCCAGAGAGACACTTATGAAGTAGACAGGGAGAGGAACGGTTGGAGTGTATGGTGGGAGGAAGCGGCTGAGAGGCAGACTCTAGAATGTGGAGTCCAATTTGGTGGGTGGAAGACACCATCAGGAACTAATCATCCTTATATATCTTAGAAGAGTCAAACACCAGCTTGGTTCAGAGTGACTGAGTTCTTGAAAGGAGGCTCCTATAGGCCAGTCCTGTGGGTTTGGCACCAGATGAATGAAAAAATGAGGACGTGACTGGCTCCAGGTATAGTGGAGGAGAAGGTTTATTGTAGATAGGAGGGGAAGAATGGCCAAAGGTGTCTGGAAGAGTCCAGACTGAACCAAGCTGGCAGAATGAGCAGGGCCCTGAGCACAGGGTGGGGGTAGGGAAATGAGAGAGGAAGAAAAGAGAGAGGGAGCAAAGGAAACGCCTGGGAACCAAAAACACCAAGACACCAAGAGGACCAAGAGGACAGCAAAATGGCTGGGTTATATTGGAGTCAGAGAAGCTGGGGGGAGGGAAGGGAAGCTCAGGGACTGGAGAGTTTAGGGTAGGGATGGGATATACTGGCCTGAGTGACTCTGTAACAGGTACTTGTGCCTAGAAACTAAGGGAGACCTAGGCTAGCAGCTGCTTTGGTATGTTAAGTAGGCATCTCAGTTAGCCATTTGTCCCAGTCTGCTGCATAATATTTCTGTTTTAAAATCTAATTCTAACATGGCATGGTGGCACATGCCTTGAATCCCAGCACTATGGAGGTAGAGGCAGGTGAATCTCCTGCCTGCATAGATAGCAACCTCCAGGTCAGCCAGAGCCACAGAGGGAGGCTCTGTCTGAAAACAAAATTAAGCCAAAGTATTGATGAAAAGAAAAAAAGAAAGGAAGAAAGGAAGGAAGGAAAGAAGGAAGGGGAAAAGAAAGAAAAGAAGGAAAAGAAGTATGAAGAGTAATTTAGGATTTTCGGGAAATCAAATCTATCTCCTAGCCTTACTCTCTTCAGCTCTTCAGAGGACCAAAGTCCACAGCCTCAACTCACTGAACAGCCCATGTCCTGACTGTGGTCTAGCAGCTTGCTAAATAGTCCCATGATTTCGGGGGTACGGCCTGACTCCCTTCCATCATTTTGTTGTTTTAACTTCAGCATGGTGGCTGTGTCTTAATGAACTGCTATTTCAGCCGCGGTTACCAGCCTGCTTCCTTAGCATTGACCTGGGACTCAGGCCACAGCCTGATGGGAACTCTGTTCTGCAGGCACTGCAGACAGTGCTCTGTCACTGACGCTAAAGGTAACTTTAACTAAAGCTTAATCACTCTATCTATAAATACGACTCAAGATTCAAAGGTTGGGGTGAAAACCCGCTAGCTCAGCAAGACAAGGTCACAGCTAACTAACCTTTTCTCCTCGCTTGCTTCTGTTAGTATTCAAACATCTGCACTGGCCTGACCTTGGGGTACACATCCCCAGCTGTACCCACTAAGAGTACCACCTGTGCACATTCACTACATTCTCTTTTAAAAGGGCTCACCCACCTCCCATCCCTCCTTTTCTCTTACTGTCTCCATATGTCTGTCTGTCTGTATGTCCGTCCATCCGTGTGTCTCTCTACTCTCTCCCTTCCTCTCCTCCCTTCTCTTCTGTCCCCAGAGGCCACTCTCCCCTCCCCCCTTTTCCCATTCACTTCCCCCAATAAAAAAAACCCGTCCATCTGAGCTCTGTCATGTGGCGTCTTTCTCCCTCATGCCACTTTTTATAAATTATAACAGCTTCTGCTTTGCCAAGCCAGAAAAAAAATTGTGCCCCTCTAAATCCTGCCTTGATGCTTTCTGTGTCTTTCTCTTTCTTCTAGATGCACTCTGGGGATAGATCTATGATTACTTTCTGTCAGCTAGTTGCTAACTCAGCCTCCTGATCCAAGGTTGATTTTATTTAATTAACACAATGCAAACACATCAAAGTGTGATGGAATATCCCCAACATCACCTTCTGGTAAAATATAAAATAATTGAAATGGGTTAATCTAAGATGTAAGAGCCAGCTAGGAATAAGCCTGAGCTGTTGGCTAAAGAGTGTTGTAATTAATATAGTTTTTATGTGATTATTTGGGTCTGGGTGGCCAGGAAATGAAAGCACAGTCTCCTTTATACCTTACTGTTATTTGCTTATCTAGTTAACCCTGTTGCTAGACAGAAGCCAACACTTTGACGAAATGACCACAGCACTTAGTCCCTGTTGTTATTTGCTTGTAACTGCAGTCACCCTATGCTTCCCACTGGGACCTAAATTGTTCATTTTGTGCAATGGTATTTAATAGACATCCAGCTTCTTTCAGACACTGACTAGTTGAGGCTCCTTAGCCCAGAATCTTCTTTTTCACCCTTTAAAATTTTCTTTCTCATCATTGTGAGTTGAATTATGCATATTCTCCGGGAGCCACTTTTGCTTCTTTGCAAATGAGGTAAGACATCTGAGGAAATTATTCACATTTCTATTTTTCAAAATATCTTCTCACTTTTGTGTGGGTGTTATTCCCAAATAGATCAGTTTGACAGTAAATGCAAATAATGCTTGCCATCGTCAGCCTCACTTGCTTTAATTTTTACTTTCTCCAGGAGATGATGTAGTCTTTTTTCAGTTGTCTCTTGCTATGTGTCCCTTTTAAATCTTACTCTTTAAAATGTTTATTTAAAAATAATTTATAATAAAATGAGAGAACCTGCCATCATGATTGGCATGACTCAGCTGCAGCGGGTGCCTCGGTCAGTGCTCTCAGTAGATGTTGCAATGCTTTTCACACCTTGCAACTGCTGCCCCATCGGTGTCTTCTCTAATACAAGCACACATTAATTTATTTCAGCAATATTGCCTATTTTTTTACCTGCCTGGCCTTATAATTGGTTACTGTAAGAGAAAACATCTAAGTAGTTTTTCAGTGCCAGGAATCTGAGGTGACTTGGACATTGTGGTCCTTACAGAGACAACACAGCAGAAGGCCTGTTGCATGCAGACATCACATCGAGAAGCTGAATCTTGGGAAACTTGGGAAACTTGCCAGGATTGCATTTTGACCTTGAGTCCGTAATTGAAATCAATGATTTCCCCAGTGTCATGGCAGCACAATAAGAGGAGTAAGGACAACAAAAGTTTTCAAAAACAAAATTTATTCAGTTTTTTAAAAAAGTGAAGTTTATGCCTCTTTTATTTTTCAGAAGGTAACGCTTCTTTGTCTGTAACATGAAGATATGCCAGCAATGATAAACCTTCCTCATAGTGTCTTCACTTGGCAAGTAAAAATAGGTGATTGCTATAATACCAGTTTTTCTGGACATTTGGGGATTATTGGGAGCTCAAAGTCTAGAAATGAACGAAACAACTTACTTCCTCATATTCATTTGTTTACAGCACCCTCCCATGACTTTCTTTTCCTCCCTAGTATCCAAACGGGATTTACTGTTTTCCAGATCAATGTAAAATTCAAGCTCTTGCCTGTACTGGTATGTTCTTCTAGCCCAGGTATCATGGATGTTTTCTTGTGATAATTACTCCAAGGATTTACAAGGAACAAACCCATAGATACATGTGAACATGAACATATGTAGCCAATAAAAATTTATTCAGGGTATAGGTTTTGACAAATAGTGGTAAGCATGGGGTTATGGGACAATTTTCAGGTTGTCTACTTGGTGACCAGAATGACTTGGGGTGGTGCCCAGGGAGGGAGAGGCCACTGTAGTTGGAGATTGGTGTAACTGAAGGTTTCTTGTCCCGCCTGGTCCCACAATCACTTTTAAAATAACTACTCCGAGGCTTAATATTAATCGCATACTATTTAGCCTATTAGTTTAGTCTTATTATTAACTAGCTCTTACATCTTAAATCAACCCATTTCTATTAGTTTATATTTTACCACAAGGCTTGTGACTTGTTACTTCACATCTTGCTTCTCTGGCAGCTGCTAACCTCTCCCTGTCTTCTGTTTGGCTTTCCTGCCTTGCTATATTCTGCCCTGCCATAGGCCAAAGCAGTTTCTTTATTAACCAATGGTGATTAAACATATTCACAACATACAGAGGAGCATCCCACAGCAGGTTGAGATAATTTCATGAAAAGAGTGATATTTGCGTTGAACTCTGAGTGATGATGAGGCGTTGTTACTGAGATTGTGAGAAGAGCATTCTAGGCCCAGAGAGCAGCCTTAATGTGGAATTCGACTTTCCAGGGAACTTGGATTGGAATTGGGAACAGAATTCAAATCTCTGTTTTGAACACATGCAGTTTAAGTTGATCATTGACATCCAAGGAGACATTCTTGCATCTACAGCTAGATGTGCCAGCATTGAAAAGCATCAGCCCTTGAATGACATTTATTTTAGATAATCAGTGGTCCTATAAAGCGATAGGACCAAGAGCTGTATAACTGTGAATCTAATGTTCATACACTGAGGAATAAAGGAGGAATGATAGGCAAAAGAAACCGAGAAGGAGTCACTGGAGAGGGGGAGAAACCCAGAGGGGTTCAAAGATGAATATTCTAAACATGAAAGGTCAACTGTGTCCAAATGCAGTGTTGGTAGTTTTTTTATATACAAAAATTCTTTTCATTAATTTTGATGATGATTACAGGAGAAGCAAAGGTGGGCCCCTTACTTTATTGAGGCAATGCCTAATTTAAACTATGATCACACTTCATCGCTCAGATGGGCTCAGATCTCTACTTTCTTCCTGAGGCCTCAGGACTGAGAACCCTGCTTCCTCTAGTTACTTTCCCATGCAGAAGAAAGATAACAGCCAGGTCAGCCTTCACCACAGGCCTGCCTTTGAACCACCATTTGAATCTGAAAGCCTGTTTTGCTTTTTTTTTTTTTATTAAAAATTTCCACCTCTTCCCCACCTCCCATTTCCCTCCCACTCTTCCCATCCCCCTTCCCTCTCCAGTCCAAAGAGCAGTCAGGGTTCCCTGCCCTGTGGGAAGTCCTGTTTTGCTTTCTTGAATACAGAGAAAAGAAAACACTTTTGGTGAGACTCTGAGTCTGCTCAAATCCCACCACAGATTCAAGCCAATCTCCACTTACCTAATAAATGTAGATTAAAAGTTATTTGCATAAAATAGCTATGATTATGATCAGATTCCCCATCCCACTTGTTTTTGAGACCTTTGCTGGTTCTCAAGAATGTTCCATATGAAGAACATACTTAGAGAGGGCAGGACATTTGTGAAGTGGATTCCTGTGATGTTTCCACATTCCTTTCGGAGTGAGTGATTCTCGGTGAAGATGGCCTGGGACAGTCAAAGCTGCCTGGAGAGTTTTGCCTTCTGGTCTTTGTATTACATCCTCACTGTCATTATCCCGTTTTTGTATACTACTTGGACAAAAGCACAAGATAAAGATAATTGGACTTGAGTTTGAAATAACTAAGTTCTGCTCTGAGCTCTGGTCAAGCTAAAACCCTCAGAGTATCTCAAGTAAATGGAATTGTTTGATACCTCAACCTAACTTTTTAAAGGGTAAAGTCATAACTTAGACAAGTGTAATATGAATATATAATAAGGGTTTTATTTCTTGAGGAAACGCTAATATTTAAAAGCTTGTCCAAAGAATAATTGTGATTGTATTTGTATGTATGATTTTACCAGGAAATATGATTTGTCAGTGAGAGTAAAAGTGAGCACTTTCCAAGATGACAATAAATTAATCCATGTGTTTATCTGCTCTCTTGAATAGAAATGATTTGCATCATTACTGGAGAAAACTATTCAAACCAGCCTCTACACGCGCAGGATTGGAAAGTAAACAGAAAATCAGATACAATATTGCACTGAGCAAAGATCCTACAATCTTTTCAGCCTGTTTTCAAATGTCAGGAGGTATTTCTGACCCTGCTCACCTCTGTGTGTGATCCTGAGTATCTTGTATACACACGTATGCTGAGCAGAGCAGTGTGTGTTATCTCCATGAAGTTTTCCCGACCTTGGGAGGCCCACCATTTTATTAGCTTTATCTCACAGCGGTGACAGCCATGCTTTGGAATGGTTTATTAACCAGATGATGGCCATAAAATTCCTAAGAGCCAAGGGTGGCATCAGACAGACTCATCTGACTCCAAAATCTTTGAGTCGCTACTTAGTACTCATTATTCTTCGAGTCAAGAGGAACGGTGAAGAAGAAATACTAAGGACTGTGAATATATTACAAAATGTAAGGCATTTCCACGGACTCAGTGGCAGCCTGCATGGCTGCCAGGCCAGGGTAGAAGAAGTGCTCACCACAACAGATCAGCTCTGGGAAGGGAATGCTCGAGGCTTTACTCTGCTCACCCACCCAGCGGCTTTGCTTGATGCTTGATGTCCTTCCCACCCCCTGGGTTTTACCTCTTTTCTTTAGTAGGTGGGTGCCATAGATGGCTTTCTTGGACCACTTTTTGTTACATCTGTGAAGAGTATCTACACTGAAAACGTCCCACTTTGTTCTCTCGGCAAGAAGAGCAGAAATTAGAATGCCCGTCTGAGACGGGCTGCTCCAACTCACTTAAGGGAGCGGGAAAATGCTTATTCCCCAAGAAAGCATTGCGCCCAAGAGCAGCAGAGGCCTGCCTTGACGGTGAGGCTGCAGTGCTGTGCAGTGGGGTGTCAGGAATGCTGGCTCTGTTCCCTTCTTTCTGGCGACGTCTTACTTATCTCCCAGTCTCTTCACCTCCTGTCTCCCTCCCACTTTTATTTTCTCCCCTCAGTTGCCTTCCTAGCCTTTCTGGCCGCCTGTGTCTTTCTCTCCTCTCCTCCCATCCCTAATTTGGGCCTCCCTGCGCCCTTTTAGGAGTAGTTGCTGGAACGCGGCCTCATGCGTAGAAGCAAGCGCTGTATCACCAGCCCAGTGCTTTTGGACCCCACTGCTGCCCTTCCTGGTCTGCTCTCTCCTCTTCCTGCCCTACCACTTGCCCCAATCTCCTTCCGTCCCTTCTGCTCTTTCTCATCTCATCCCTTTTCACTTCCGTTCCCTTCTCTTTCTCCAGAACCCTGATACAAGACATCTAATAACTATGGAGACTAATTTAGAGATGCTATGGAATTGAAATCTAGAAGGACTTGCTGCCGTTTCTTCTTTCTATGTCCACTTCACCTTATCAAGGGGTAGACAAAATTAGAAACACTGACCTAAACCTCAGTACCCTGACTCCATCCTCATCTTTCCTCAGCAGCGTATTGAGGACTTAGACAGACACTGGAATGAATCCTTTCTGAGTTGGTTCATAAGGAGTGAAGTGAGGTTTGTACCACTGAAGCCGGTAAAGAAACTGCGTGACACAAGGAGGCCAGACCTCATCGTGAAGTAGAGTGCCCTCCCCAGCTAGTCGGAAATACGTAGCAAGTGCACAGTGTAAGAGAAACCATCTATGGCCGTTTCCATAGAGAGCTACTGCTTAATGTCCCCAGGAAAGGGAAAAAAATAGCATCTCAAAAATAAGCCTTGTAAGGAAAGCAGATAACAAGCTTGGCGAAGGCCGCAGGAGACCTACCAACAAGGCTTCCTTCCCGTTCCCCAGGGGAAAACAAAATGGAGCACCACATTTCCTTTACACGGTAGGCAAACAAGGTATTTCCTGCCATCTCCGTTCTTTCCCACTCCACTTTCCACTGGCTGTGTTGTCTCTGAGTGAGCAGAGATGGAAGCTCAGATGATGCTGCCTCAGCGCAAGACGGAAGGGCTCAGAAGGGCTCTAGTAAAGAAGGGAGGCTGACCCTGGGAGCCTCACCAAGCAAGCTACTGGTGCTACTGGGCAAATTCTCCAGCTTTACAGTCAGTTTAATTTCCTTTGTTATGTCTGTACCTTTGTGCCAGGTGCTAACTGGCATCCAGCCAGCTGCACTTTAGGGAGGGACAGTGTGCCCGCTGAGGTGGGGGCACTGAATAGGGTAAATAGCCTGCTTCCCCAGGCTACACTGAATTATTTAGAGACAGGAAGGAGACTCTGGCTGTCAAAGGCTGGAAGCAATTGGTAGTGAGTACTATTATGCTTCTTTTCGAGGTGATGAGAACAGTCTAGAAACAGTAGTACAATTTTGCAACTGTATTAAAACCACTGACTTGTACATTTAATGGGCTGGATTTCATAATATGTCAACTATATCTCAATAAAAGAAGCTTGAAAATTAAAAAGAAGATTGAATTTTGGAGAGATGCTCAGTATGGTCAGAACCAGTCACTTTCCCTCAGGTATCCTGTGTAGCTGCAAGAGGAAGTGATTACCTAATTTATTCTAGTCTAATAAAAATTCGGGAGTCGGAAATTGAAATAAAGACCTGAAGAATGCAAAGAAAGCATGGCAATTGGCTGACCCTCTCTCCGTGTTCTGTAGACTCTTTCACCCCAGAACTCCTCCCAGGTCTCCTTCTGTCCTTTCTAGCTGCCCTGCAAAGTCCTCCAAGAACTTTATGGCTAATCCCAGTCAGCCAACAACTTACACTATCCTAAATTGAAGGTTGCTTTATTGGCACAGTGGAATGGCTGTCTGAACAATTTTCCTGCAACAGTCCTGCCTGCAGATTGTCAGTATTTTGATGTCTTATAGAGTTTCCATTTTTATAGTGGGATAATGGTCCACTCTTCCCCACAATTTACAAGTGCATGTGCACCTCCAGTGTTGATCATGAATGAATGCTCCATTTTTATTATTGGTGTCAACAGGAACAATAAAGTTCTCTTTTCATTTTTCCACAAATCCTGTTTGCAAGTGTTATAGCTCCAGAGGGAACAGTATCCTGACTTGTCAGAAAGTCAGGCTATACCTGCAAATGTCACAGCTCTGGAGAAAAAGGTAACGCTACCTCTTGGGAAGTCAGGCTACACCTACAGCTGTGGAGGGAGGTATCCTGGATACCTACAGCTGTGAGGAGAAGACAGCCTGACTTGTTGGGAAGTCAGACTATACCTAAAGCTGGGGCCCAGCAGGGGATGGTCTCCCCCCAGATGTGGCAAACCTGAGCTTTATAGCTCAGCTTTGCCCCACTCCCCTAAGGGAGTATCCCTTTCATCTCAGCTCAGTTCCTGTCCAAGGTGTTACCTTTTCTGCTTCACTCTGCTAAGAGGGAACCCGGGTGCAGAAATGTAGCAATCTGCTCTGGCTCTGGAAAGGAGTTTTTACTTCTCCACTCCCAAAGGAAACTGATTTCCCAGCAGAGGTGTCTGTTCCTTTCTCTGCTCTGCTCCCATAAGGGAATGTCCCAGCAGAGATTCTGCTCCACACTGGAGAAAGAAAGTCTTCACCCAGAAACTCTTTCAAGAGATTTATTTGCGAGGGAGGAATCCAGGAGAGTGACTTCCTCTGCCAGGGTAGAGAAGGACAGCTGCCAACTGAAGAGGCTTTAAACAGGGATTCTTAGGGGTGGAGTTTTCCCAGGGAGAAGATTTTCAGAGAGGGAATAGGTCAGATTTCGATCCCCTTGATCCTGGACAAGCTCAGATTGATTAGATTTTGTGCTCAGGGGTTGGTTAGTTTTCCTGCTCAGGGATTGATTGGTTTCCTGATCAGAGGCACCTTTGACTTTGGTTTCAGAGCCAAAGTGTGTTTCTTTCACCGTCCCTTTTTAGCCTTTTGGCTCTAGTTTTAGGACCAGCGTGTGGTTCTTTCACTGGCTTTGGTTCTAGGGCCAAAGTGTGTTTCCTTGGCTCTGATGTCAGGGTCAGGATGTGTTTCTTTGGTTCTGGTTTCAAGGCTAAAGTGTGTTTCTTTACTGGGTACAGTTTCAGGGCCAGGGTGGGTTTCTTTGGCTGTCTCTGGTTTCAGGGTCAGGGTGGGTTTCTTTGGCTGTCCTTTTGACCCTACACTTGTTTTGCACAAACCTCTTTCTGGAATTTGTATCCTGTAGGACTAGACTACTGCCCCACAGCCCAAACTGTGCCACTAGGTCTATAGTTTACAAATAAACCTAAGTCTATCTGTCTTTTTCTTTCTTTCCATTTTGATTTTTTTCTTTTGAGATAGGTAGCCCTGGAACTTGCTGTGTAGACCACACTGGCCTTGAACTCATAGACATTCACCTGCCTCTGCCTCCTGAGTAATGGGATTAAAGGCTGCCATACCAGCATCTAGGTTGTTTTGAACACTGCCTGCTCTCCACCCCAGTCAGTCCCATTAAACAATACTTAGACTTGTTTGTACTACTAGACTTACAACTCCGTTTTCTAATATGTTTATCTACCTGACTCCTTTGCCAGAATTTGAGGCCCCCTGAGGTCAGATACTGTGTCTTATTAATTTCTGGTTCCCTGTTGCCTCTGTCTGGCAGACAGAAGGTACAAAATGCATGTTAATTGGATTTGATTGAATTGTGGAGACTCCAAAGAACAGCACAATGTCTCTGCATCTGTGGAATTACTCCCCTTGGCACTAATTGCGAGAACTGGAATTACTGGGCCAGAGGGCACAAATGTTCCTCTGTACTTGCCCTATTGTTTTCTCAAAGGTGGCACAAGTTTGTCGGGCCAGCTGAGATGCCTGAGTGGGCCATATTCCTGTCACCTGGCCAGCTCGTCATTTAAAAACTGCTCGTTAAGCAGGTGACAAATGAGATTTTAAGAGTAATTAGGTCTGCATTTCTTTGATTATTGCTAGGGTGGGACATCTCAGGTGTCTGTTTCCTGTTCCTGTTTCTCCTCATGGAAACTTCAATTCTTTGACTTTTTGTCTGCCAAAATGATGAGATAGCTAAGATATAACTAATATATTTTAATAAGCTCCTTTTAACTTTAAAAGTATTTATTTATTGTGTATATGTGCACATTAATGCCCAAAGAGGTCAGAAATGGGTGTTGAATCTTCTAGAACTGGAATAACAGGCAGTTGTGAGCCCCATGTAGGTGCTGGGAGCTAAACCTAAGACCTCTGCAAAAGCAGCTAGCTGATGGTTTTAACTGCTCAGCTATCTTTTTAACCCCCTCCCTTTACATCTTATTTGCTGTCTGATATAGCCTGTTATTTTGGTATACGTATTTTTTATTTTTTAAAAAAATATGTTTACTTTTAAACAATTTTTAAATATAAATATATTTGATCATATTCTCCCCCTGCAGGCATGTCCAGATCCCTCCTCCACCCTACCCAACCAACATTAAGTTCTTTTTCATAAAACAACCCCCAAACCCAAAACAACAACAAAACTCCAAAAACTTAGAAAACAAATTAGAACAACACACACACACACATCAAAGCTGTATGCAAACAAAAGTGCACACATACACAACACACACACACACACAACACACACACACACACACAAACTGTGGAGTCAATTATTTGCTGATCAACTACTCCTGAACATGAGATTTGCCCTGGCGTGGTTGATATACGGTGTCATTCCATTGGAGAAAACTGATTTTCCCTCTCCCAGAAGGTAGAAATGACAGTTCTGCTGTTAACCTTTACCCTAGTAGATAAAGGTTAAATTAGTAGGCTAGGTTTACCTTCATTCATTCATTTATTCATTATTCCTTTTTAAAATATAAAATAAAATATAATAAAGGTAAAACAAAAGCTTTCACGTTGCAATTGGATAAGCTAACAGAAAGAAAAAAGCCCAAAGAGAAGGTACAAGAGTCAGAGACCCAGTTGTTTGCACACTCAGGAATCCCATAAAGACACCAGACCAGAAGCTGTAATGTAAGTGCCGAGCACCTGCTGAAGATATGTGCAGGCCCTGTGTGCGCTTTTTCATCTCTGTGAGCTCATATGAGCTTTGCTGATGTAGATTTAGAAAGTTTTATTTCTTGGTGTCCACTGTCCCCTCTGGCTCTTAAATTCATTCCACCTCCTCTTTCTTGGGATTCCCTGAGCTCTAGGGAGAGGGATTTGATGGAGACATCCCATTTAGGGCTGAGTGCTCCAAGGTCTCACTCTCTGCATGCTATCTGGATGTGGGTATCCATATTTGTTCCCATTTGCTGCAGGGAGAACAAAAATGAGGACACGACCACTCCTGGGTAAGGTTGAGAAGAAGGCTTTGCTGAGGTAGAGAATGCCTGGAAGCATCTGGAAGAGTCTAGACTGAATGTGCTAACAGAATAAACCAGGCCGTGAGAGAAAAGAGAGAAGGGGAGATTGGGAGAGGAAGAGAGAGGAGTCAAGAGGTCAAGAGAGTACATAGTCAAGATGTCTGAGTTTACACAGGATAGAGAAGCTAAGGGAAGGGAAGTGAAGTTCAGGGGCTGGAGAGATTTAGAGGAGGGGGTAGGATGAGAACCATTGAGGACTCAGGACTCTGATAATCAGAAACATGGCAGGCCAAGATCCATTTTGATATGTTAATAGATACTTCAATTAGCCATTTGTCCTGGGTTTCCTTGAGATATAACACAGGAGGAAGCTTCTCTGATGGCCGAGCAAGGTACTGATCTATGAGCATAGCAGAATATCATTAATTATCAGGAACCATTTTATCACTACATCTTGTCTTCTCTCTCTTTCTCGGTCTCTGTCTCTGTCTCTCTCTCTCTCTTCAAGATCAGTATTGTTTGGTTTTGCCCCAGGTCCCTCAGCAATCTAGTCTCGGGTTCTTGGTCACCCAAACAGTGTCATCTCTGGGCTTCATCTTGTGGGATGAGCCTTAAGTCAGATCAGTTATTGGTTGATTACTCCTATAAACGTTATACCACCATTGCCCTAGCATGGTCTGCAGGTAGCACACCATTATAGATAAAGGGTTTGGGGCTGGCTTGGTGTGTATGTTTCTTTTTTGATAGGATGCAGTGTACCTTCCTATAACAAAGACCCTGTAACATAGGGATGAAGACTCTATGTAGGGACTAGCTCAACAGCCCTATGTGCTGTGAGTTGTGGGGGTGTTGTCCTCAGCAACGGGGCCTTGCTGCGAGTTTGTGGAGAGCAGCTACAACAGTCTGGATATTTTGGGGAGGATTCCTGTAGTGCCTCTTTCGCCATAACTCAATTAAATATAACCCAGTTCCATACTAGAAGCTTCATTTGGTGACAAGATTCTGTTTCCCCCATTACGTGGCAACTTCATTTAGATCACCTTCATGTATGAATATGTACTAGGAGGTTTCTCCTGGTTTTAGGTTTCCATGTTTTCCCTCAAATGCCCTTTAATTTTAGCTGTCTCTCCCCATATTCCCTCTCACTATCCCCCCTGTAACCTCACTTCCCCACTCAATCCTTCCATCCCAGATGTCCCCCATCTATTCATAAATATCTATTTCCCTTTTTAATGAGATCTATCTATCTGTCCTCTCTAGTCCCTTACTCTATACCTATCCTCTGTGTTTATATGGATTGTAGCTAACATTGTAACAGCTAACATCCACATATAAGTGAATACATACCATTTTTATCTCTCTGGGTCTGGGATACCTCACTCAGGATGAGTTTTTTTTTTAAATTCATTCCATTTGCCTGAAAATTTCATGATGTAATTTTTCACAGCTGAGTAATAATTGTATGCAAATATACCATTATGTAAATAGACCACATTTTCTTTATCCAGTCACCTGTTGACAGACATTTAAGTTGTCTCCAATTTCTGACTATTATGAATAGTGCAGCAATAACCACGGCTGAGCAAGTGTTGCTGTAGAAGGAAGAAATGCCCAGCAGTGGTTTTTCTGGGTCAGGAGGTAGACCGATTCCCATATTTCTGAGGAACCACTATTCTGATTTCCACTGTGCAAGTTTGCACTCCCACCAGCAGTGGATGAGTGTTCCTCTTACTCCACGGCCTTGCCAGCATGAGCTGCCGCTTGTTTTGTTGATCTTAGTAATTCTGACAGATGTAAGATAAAGTCTCAAAGTAGCTTTGATTTGCATTTCTCCGATGACTAAGGATGTTGAACATTCCTTTAAATGTTTCTCAGCCATTTGAGTTTCTTCTATTGAGAATTCTGTTTAGATCTGTATACCATTTTTAATCAGGTTATTGATTTTATTGATATCTAGTTTCTTTAATATCATTGGGATGTTAGTCTTCTATCAGATGTATGGTTGGTAAAAATCTGTCAATTGGTCCCAATGATGGCGCCTTGAGGAACTAATTTGGTCCTATGATTGTTCCTTCCCAGTCTGGCTGGAGTTGGTGAGCTCCCATTAGCTCAGGCAAACTGTTTCAGTGGGTGAACCCATCATGGTCTTGACCTCTTTGCTCATATTCTCATTCCTTCCACTCTTCAACTGGACTTTGGGAGCTTAGTCCAGTGCTCCGATGTGGATATTTGTCTCTTCCTCCATCAGTTACTAGATGAAGGCTCTATGGTGATATTTAAGATAATCATCAGTCTGACTACAGGGCAAGTCAATATCGGCCCCCTCTCCTCTATTGCCCAGGGTCGTCCTAGGTAGGGTCATCCTATTGGATTCCTGGGAATTTCTCTAGAGCCAGGTTTCTGCTAACCTTGTAATGGCTCTCTCAATCAAGATATCTCTCTTCTTGCTCTCATCTCTGTCCTTCCTCCATCTCAACCATCCCATTCCCTCAAGTTCTCCTCTATCCTCCCCCTCTACCCTCCTCTTCTCCTCCTACCTTCCCCTCTTGTCCCACCCCTGTGCTCCTAACCCTGCCAGCCAATTCTGTCCATTTCCAATTTCCAGGTTAGTCTCTATATATTTTTCTTTTAGTTCACCTTATTACTTAGCTTCTCTAGGATCATGAACTATAGGCTCCTTTGTTTATAGCTAGTATCTACATATAAGTGAGTACATACCATATTCATCTTTTTGGGTCTGGGTTACCTCACTCAGGATAGTGTTTTCTAGTTCCATCCATTTGTATGCAAGATTCAAGATGTCATTGTTTTTTTGTTTTTTTTTTGTTTTTGCTTTTGTTTTTACTGCTGAGTAGTACTCTATTGTGTAAATGTGCGATATTTTCTTTATTCATTCTTCGGTTGAGGGGCATCTAGATTTTTTCCAGGTTTACATTTCCATTATTACAAATAATGCTGCTATAAATGTAGTTGAACAAATGATTTTGTAGTATGATTGAGTATCTTTTGGGTATATGCTCAAGAGTGGTATTGCTGGATCCTGAGGTAGGTTGATTCCCAATTTGCTGAGAAACCATCATACTGATTTCCAAAGTGGTTGTACAAATTTGCATTCCCACCAGCAATTGTAGAAGGAGCTGTGGGCTGCGTTCCTGCCCAGCTCCTGGCCGCCTGGCTAGCTTATGCCCCGAAATAACAACACACAAATTGTATTCATTTAAACACTGCTTGGCCCATTAGTTTCTAGCCTCTTCTTGGCTAACTCTCATATCTTGCTTAACCCATATTTAGTAATCTGTGTAGCACCACGAGGTGGTGTCTTACCGAGAAGATTCTAGCATACGTCCATCTTGGGCCAGAGCTTCATTGTGTCTGCCTTGGAGAGGAGTGGCATGGCATCTGGCTCACTTCCCTTCTTCCCAGCATTCAGTTCTGTCTACTCCACCTACCTAATTTTCTGACCTATCAGACCAAGCAGTTTTCTTTATTGATTAACCAATGAAACAACAGATTGACAAATGACCTTCCCACATCAAGCAATGGATGAGTATTCCCCTTACTTCACATCTGCTCTAGCATAAGCTGTCATTGGTGTTTTTGATCTTAACCATTCAGAAAGGTATAAGATGGTATCTCAGAGTTGTTTTGATTTGCATTTCCTTGATAGCTAAGGATGTTGAAAATTTCCTTTAGTATCTTTTGGCCACTTGAGATTTTTCTGTTGAGAATTCTCTATTTAGTCCAGTATCCCATTTTTTAATTGAGTTATTTAGAATTTTAATGTCTAATTTTTGAGTTCTTTATTTATTTTGGAGATCAGTCCTTTGTCTGATGTGAGCTTGGTTCACATCTTTTCCTATTCAGTAGGCTGCCTTTTTGTCTTATTGACTGTGTCCTTTGCTTTACAGAAGCTTCTCAGTTTCAGGAGGTCTCATTTATTTATTGTTGCTGTCAGCGTCTGTGCTACTGGGGTTATATTTAGGAAGTGGTCTTGCATTGAAGGCTACTTCCTACTTTCTCTTCTATCAGGTTCAGTGTGGTTGGATTTATATTGAGCTCTTTAATCCATTTCGACTTGAGTTTGGTGCAATATGGATCAATTTTCATTCTTCTACATGTTGACATCCAGTTATGCCAGCACCATTTGCTGAAGATACTTTCTTTTTTCCATTGTATAATTTTAGCTTCTTTGTCAAGAATCAGGTGTTCATAGGTGTGTGGATTAATATCTGGGTCTTTGATTCGATTCCATTGGTCAACCTCTCTGTTTTTAAGCCAATACCAAGCTGTTTTCATTACTGTAGCTCTGTAATAGAGCTTGATATCAGGGATGGTAATGCCTTCAGAAGTTCCTTTATTGTACAGGATTGTCTTAGTTATCCTGGGTTTTTTGTTTTTCAATATGAAGTTGATTATTGTTCTTTCAAGGTCTGTGAAGAGTTGTGTTGGGATTTTGATGGGGATTGCATTGAATTTATAGATTGCTTTTTGGTAGGATTGCCATTTTTACTATGTTGATCCTACCTATCTAAGAGTATGAGAGATCTTTCCATTTTCTGGTATCTTCTTCAGTTTCTTTCTTCAAAAACTTAAAGCTCTTGTCAAATAGGTCTTTCACTTATTTGGTTAGTGTTACCCCAAGATATTTGTGAAAGGTGATGTTTCTCTGATTTCCATCTCAGCTTCTTTATAATTTGTTTATAGGAGGGATAATAATTGTTTTGAATTGATCTTTTATCCTGACACATCACTGAAGGTATTTATCAGCTGTAGGAGTTCTCTAGTAGAGTTCTTGGGGCCATTCATATACACTATTATATCATTTACAAATAACAAAAGTTTGACTTCTTTCTTTCCAATTTACATCCCCTTGATCTCCTTTTGTTGTCTTATTGCTATTCCTATAACTTCAAGAACTATGTTGAAGAGAGATAGAGAGTGATCAGCCTTGTCTTGTTCCTGATTGTAGTGGAATTGCTTTGAGCTTCTCTTCATTTAATTTGATGTTAGCTGTTGGCTTATTGTATATTACTTTTATTATATTTAGATATGTTCCTTTTATCATGAAGGGATATTGGATTTCATCAAATGCTTTTTTCAGCATCTAGTGAAAGGATAGTATGTTTTTTTCTTTCAGTTTATTTATACAATGGATTATATTGATAGATTTTCATATGTTGAACTGGCCCTGCAACCCTGGGATGAAGCTGACTTGATCATGGTGGATAATTTTTTTGTGTGTTCTTGGATTTGGTTTGTCACTATTTTAGTGAGTATTTTTGCATCTATGTTCATGAGTGAGATTGGTCTGCAATTCTCTTTCTTGGTTGAGTTTTTGTATGGTTTTGGTATCAGGGTAACTGTAGCCTCATAAAAAGAGTTTGGCAATGTCCTTTCTGTTTCTATTATGTGGAACACTTTGAGAAATATAGGTATTAGCTCCTCTTGGAAGTTCTGGTAGAATTCTGCACTAAAACCATCCGGCCCTGTTTTTCTTTTTCTTTTTCTTTTTTTTTTGGGAGGTTTTTGTTGACAGGTTCTATCTATCTCCTCGTGGCTTATAGTTCTATTTAAATTTCTCACCTGGTCTTGATTTAATTTTGGTATATGGTATCTATCTTAAAAATTGTCCATTTCTTTTACATTTTCCAATTTTGTGGAGTACAGGTTTTTGTAGTATGATCTAATTATTCTCTGAATTTCCTCAGTGTCTGTTGTTATGTCCCCCTTTTCATTTCTAATTTTGTTAATTTGGATGTTCTCTCTCTGCCTTTTGATTAGTTTGGATAAGAATTTGTTTATCTTGTTGGTGTTTTCAAAGCTGGTGCTCTTTGTTTCATTGATTCTTTGTATTGTTTTCTTTGTTTCCATTTTGTTGATTTCAGCCCTCAGTTTGATTATTTCCAGTCTTCTACTCCTCCTGGGTGAGTCTGCTTCTTTTTGTTCTAGAGCTTTCAGATGTACTGTTAAGTCACTAATGTGAGCTTTCTCCATTTTCTTCATGTGGGCACTTAGTGCTATGCACTGCTTTCATAGTGTCCCCTAGGTTTGGATATGTTGTGCCTTCATTCTCCCTGCTGGCTGGCTAGAAAAGCCAAGGGAGTTGGGGAAGGGGCTCAGGGTTTTGTTCCACTGGGGAGATCCTAGAGAGTGGGGCATCCCATGGTGTGGCTGTTCACTAACCTCTTAAGTCCCCTCAGTATTGGGGCAAGTTGTGTTTCAGAGTTCCACTGAGGTTGCAGGAGGATAGGCAGGTTTCCATATTATTTTTATTAATTATTTGGTAATTTCACCTCATGCACCATGATCACCCCCATTTCCCCAGTCTTCCATTTCTGACCCCCACCCTTATGACCCCCCAAAAGAAGCAGAACAAACAAACAAACAAAAAGCCCTACAAGTCCCATTTGTGTTGTGTATGCACTCACTGGAGCATGCTCAAACTCCCAGTCGCCAGCCTCTTACACAAAACTGAGTCTTCCACACTGCACCCTGCCAGAGGCTTTCAGCTGTGGAGAGCTACACTTCAGCATTGTTATCACAATCTTTAAGAGTGCTCTTTGATGGCTTCCTGCCTAGGCTGCTTCTTTTGCAGGGGAGTCTGGAAGGGAAGTAAGGGTTTGTCACCAAAGCCTTATGTCCCCTTTCTCAACTGTGAGTCTGCAATCATCAATGCTAATGCAAAAGTAGCTTCTTGGCCCTGTACAGTCAGTAGGAGCATGGATCATGGGCTTCCATGTGGACTACATCGTCAGCACCTGCCACAGACTTCAGCATGGTCTCCTGTGGCAATATAGACAATGGGCATCAAGAGAACCCTCAGGGGCAGCACAGGCCAAGACATCAACATGGCCCCCAGGGCAACATGGGCTAAAGACACCAATATGATTCCCAGTAGCAGCCTGGCTCAAGGACATCAACATGGTCTCAGAGGTAGCTCAGGCCACCCATATTAACATGGCTTCACAGGTCAGCACATGTCATAGACAACCACATGGCCCACACATAGCCTTCTCTCATATCTGTGTCCCCACTATCTGGTCAGTACTTTTGCTTTTCTCCACTGTGCACATGCCTTTTGGTTCCTCCATCTTTCCTACCTCCATCATAGTGGCTTTGGAAACTGCAGTGTGTCACTTGGTATATATAGTATATATTTTTTTCCCAAAGAGCTTTGCATGTAAATATTCATTGTGAAGAAGAATCATTGGCCTGATTCAAGGTTCCCGATTTGTGATGCTTCATAAATCCTGGACCACTGCCAGGACTCATCTCAGATAACCTGCTGTTGCCTAGAGTCAGGGTTAGCATGCGGCTAGGAGGGCATCCAGAGACAGGTTCCTTTCAAGCTCCAGACTGTGACACACCTCCCCACCCTTCCCACCCTCAATGTTGGCCTCCTGAGGCTCCTCTTTATGCTTGCAGCTTTCAGGCAACACCTCTGCACCCCTAGCCGAGGTGATTGGCAGACCTAGGACCTGCCCTACTCAGTGATGATATTTGGTTCCATGTGACTGGCTCCTCCACACACTCCAGCAGCTCATAGGTGGAGCAGATGTAGTGGTGGACCTGTCAAAGTGCTGGATCTGAGCCCGGGTGCCAGCAGAATTGGTCAGCCTGCTGCATGGGGTGTCTGCTTTGCTTGTGCTTCTGATATGTCGGAGTATTCAGTGCCTGCTGTGGTCGGGTTACTGAGCTCCAGTGGAGACATATCGTCCTGGCTCTTATTGATTGCGTGTTTACACTGGCATTTAGGCTTCAGGATTGGGAACATTATAATTCTAGGTGCTGATGTCTGGTCTTATCTTTGTTGGGTGGGTGTTTTGTTTCTAGATTTCTGTTTCCTCTCTGGTTCTAAGGCAAGTGTGGTGACTGTGCGTTGCCTGTAGGGAATTTTTCTGGGGTCTTGATAAGTGTGGCTACTGGGGATTCCGGGTAGAATGTGTTTCTCTGGGACCTGAGCCTTAGGAATGGGGATGGACTGGAGGTGGTGGAGGAGCATCACAGGAGGGAGAAAAGAAGGGTGTCCCAGCAAGATCTTCTTAGTTGGTGCCCTGGGAATGAGGGCAAGGAGTGAGGAAAGGGCACAGCAGAAGTTCTGCCATGGAGCTGGGGATGAGGCTGGAGGATTGGACTTGGAGGAAAGGAAGGGAGGGGAGAGGAGGAGTTAGCGTATCTGCGTCCTTGGCAAGAGTGGCCTGTGTGTTCCCAGGGAGTGTTGAGATAAAGCAGAGAATAGGAGGAGGGAGGTTAGAAGGGGAGATCCGATCCGTGGGATCCACTAGGGATGTGGAGGGAGGCTGTCACAGGTGATCTGCTGCAGAGCTGGGGGTGAGACTGGAGATCAGCCTTGGAGGAGCGGAGAGGTGAAGACCTGCAGTTAGCCTACCTGACTCCCTGGCAGGGGTGGCCTGTGGGATTCCAGGGAGTGAAAAATACATTTTCTGGTTGTGTATTTTTCTTATTTTTGTCTGCTTTTATTTTCATAAGTTTAACAAATATGGATTTAAGTATCACATTCATTACTATTCCTCAAAAGGTTCCAAGAAAAAGGTTCCTCCTCAAAGTTTTGCCATATTTTACTCAATATTCTGGTTTTTTCTCATAACAATAAAAATTAACTTAAATCCATCTGACATATATTGGGTACTTAGCTATTTTTGAAGTTGCTATGAGTAATTCCAATGCTCATTTTTAACATCCCTTGTATGAGTTACGGTTATTTGACTTGGAGTAGCAAAATCTAAGTATGAGTAGCTTGGAGAAATAGGGCTTTTTTTCTTAGCATACAGAAGTCCATAGCTGTGTAGCTGCTGGGTCCTTTGTGTCTCTATGACAAAGAGGCTAGCAACTCAAATTCCCTTGGTCTTCCTCTTGTGCAACTACCTCAGAGTTGAGAGACAGTTGTTGGGCCTCTGTGTCAAAGCAAGGAAGAAGAACAGTTCCTTCTACCAGGAAAATAATTTTTTCTTACCAGTAGACTTTCTCTTAGTTTTTGTTAAACAGAGTAAGTCACATGGTCACACTTAGTTGCTATAATGGCTGGCAAAGCATTTAATTCTTTTTGGTCCTTTAGTAGGAGACAGAAGAGAAGTGAGGTTTAGGACAGGCCATTGATTGAGTCAACTGATGAAAAGCATTTTACACACTTTCTTGCCTGCTTCATTTTGTAAGTTCTCATTGTTTAAGTTGATTATCTCACCTGTACAAAGAATGACTGTCTCTCTGTGTACTGTTGCCCAGGCCAGGGTTGTGTAGACCAGTCTGCGCAAATTTGCAGCAATTGTCCTGCCTCACAGTGCTGAGACAGAGGGCGTCATGCCCGGTAAGAACATGTATGTATGTTAAATTATTTTATTTGTGTAGTGATATTTCATTTTACAAAAATGCCTGGTATATTGAGTTTTCTCTGCATTTGGATGCATTAATCTGTGGTATAGCTAGTACCTTGGTGTGGGAAGTCCTTCTGTACATGTGTTGCTTTTATTGATTAATGAATAAAGAATCTTTTTGGGTCTATGACAGGGCAGAATAGAGCAAGGCAGGAATTCCAAGCAGAGATAGAGGAGAAAAGGTAGACTCAGGGAGATGCCATGTAGCTGCCAAAGGAGAAAGATGCCAGTCACCAGCCAGAACCTTACTGGTAGGCCACAGCCTCGTAGTGATTCACAGATTAATAGTGCCCAGTTGTTCTGTGTTTGGCAACTTTGAGGGGGTTAGTCAGATCCCTTTTCTCATTGTGCTATGGAACTATAACTAAGGGTAGGTAGACATTGTCTCTCGTATTTTATTGCTATCTTGAAAATCAAATCGATTCTTTCAAACGAAGCTGTGTAGCTGTCGACCTGGCACTTGCCTGTCCGGAGCACAGTCGCTGATTGCATTTCACCACGTGCATCTGTTGGGTTATGTTGCAAGAAGCTGACACGCGAAGCTGCAGGATTTCCTGTAAGAAAGGCTCCCTGTACTGGAGCTTATTCAACTGCGCTACCAAGCCATAGGGCTCCTGATTCCTTTAGAACCATCCTGCTGTGGTGGGACAGTCCTCACAGTGATCAGATGGCCAATCAGAAGAGAGTGGTTCTCAACCTGTGAGTCACAACACCTTGGGGGTCCCTTATCAGACAGCCTGTATATCAGATATTTACATTACAGTTCATAACAGTAGCAAAATTGCAGTTACAAAGTAGCACCAAAACAATTTTAAGGTTGCGGATCACCACTATATAAGGAACTGTATTAAGGGGTCAAGGTGTTAGGTTAGGAAGGCTGAGAACCACTGCTCTAGGGCACCACAAGAAAACCCACAGAACCAACTAATCAGTGCTCATAGGGGCTACCAGAGATTGAATCGATGATCTGGAAGCCTGCATGGGACTAACGTAGGTCCTCTGCATATATCTTATAGTTGTATAGCTTGGTGTTCTAATGGGACTCCTAACAGTGGGATCAGGGGCTGTCTCTGGCTCTTTTACCTGCTCTTGGGACTCTTTTCCTCCTGCTGGTTTGCCTTGTTCAGCCTTAATATGAGGGCATGTGCCTAGACTTACTAGAACTTGATATGTCAATTTTGGCTGTTATCCTTGGAGGCCTGACCTTTTCTGAAGGGAAACAGAGGAGAGCAGATCTGGGGAAGGATTGGGAAGAAAGGAGAGAGAGAAAACTGTGGTCAGGTTGTAATATTTGAGAGAAGAAAACAAAACAAAAAACCAACCTCTGCTCTAACCATGTTGCTTCCCCATTCCCAAGGCATGTTTTTCAGTCTCAATGGATTAGTTTATGTCCCTGCTCACCCTAATCCAGTAATACCAACCAGGAGGATGGATGACTTCACCATCTCTCTTTGGCTTGACTTGGGGCAATAGAATCATTTCTCCCATAACATTTGGGCTTCCTGTAGAAGGAATGAATAGCCCCCCTTTCACTTCTGCCACCAAATGAGGAGAGTTATCAACAGTTGAATAGAGGCTGTTGAGGGGGCAACTGTGACACCCATCACACTTTAGACTCCTGTCCTTTTGCCAGAAGTCAGGTTAGGAGCCCTTCCTTTGTATTCCTCAAACACAGAGAATCAAGCTACAGTAGAACTAACTGCTGTTTACATGTGGTACCAATGAAAGAGAATTTATTTATAATCCCCTAGGCATCTTCTAAAACTAGGTGTATTACTAATGAGAGAAACTTCTTGAAAGGAAGAACTATGAAGTCATCTGAAGGGGAGATCTTTGGCTATAAGCCTGCCCCTAATCAGGAAACAGGCTCCAGCAGGGTGGCACAAAGGTAAAGGGATGTGGGTGGGGAGAATAAAGATGTCTACGAGGGAAAATAAGGTACGGGATTGTGAGCTGTAAATGCTATCATTTGCGCTTTCCCCCATGCACTGTTCAGTGTATGATTGCTTTCTTACCGTCTGAATAGGACAGGCATTTGTTCATGTAGTCCTGCTAAGGGTAGAGCATAGGGTCTTGTGCATGCTGGCCAAGCATACCACCACTGAGTCACATCCCTAGTGCTTGGTTTTTGATACATGGTCAGACTATGTAGGGCAGGTTGGCCTCAAAGGAGAAGTTCTTGATTAAAGGTACAGACTGCCAAGTCTGGGAAGGGTGGATTTCTCTTCACACGGGCAAGGATGGAGGCTGGCTTTGGGGAGTCACAACCTTAGAGTTTCATCTGTCTGTATTTCTCTTTAGACTGTAAATCCTTTCATGGCAGGGACTAGGTTTGTTTTGTTTTCATCTTTGCTTCTAGAATCCAGCCTGTAGGAATGCTACTTTGCAGGTACTTGGTAGATGAATGAACAGGTGAGTTTGATAAAATTGAAGAAACATTTGTCCCATCCTAAGTCTGTTATTGCTTTATCTGTGGAATGGGAGAAGTGACAGTCACCTCCTAAACTAAACCACAAAGTCTGTATCTAATGTAATAAATAGTAACCGCAGTTATGATTATGTGTTCTCCCCACACTCTTCCATTAACTTTACAGACACTGACAGCAACAGCTACCATCATCTTCCTTCATCCTTTGCTGAGCCCTTCACATGTGTTACCTCCGTCAGTTCTTCCAACTACCTTGTAATTGCCCCGATGTCAGTTAGTCCTCCAGAAAACTTCATAGACTCAGCATGGAACTGTATTTCTCCTCACAAACAGGTACTACAATCTGGCTAAGGAATGACAAGGAGCTGCCTGCTTCTTGCTCCCTTAGTCTCTAGAGGTGCACAGCCCAGCAGCTCAAACAAGAGCCCGACAGAGTGTAAGTGACTGGTAATTTATTAAGAGCGATTGTAGGGTGAAATGTGATAGACCACTGTTGTAGCAACAGACACCACGCGACCTTAGAGACAGTCAAAGGCTGAGCCTGTGGTCACTAGTGATGGGGAAAGTTGACGGTGGGTGTGTGAGCACCAGGAATCAGTGGGCTTTATCTTCTGGCAGCGTTCATTCCTGAAACAGATGAAAATACAGAGGACTAAATGCATAATCTTGGCTGAGATTCAAAGATTGACTGGTGGGTGGGAGAAGGCAGAAAAGGATCTGTCTTGTTCATATATGTTTATGTATGTATATCAGGACACATTTACCGTTCTAGGGTGCTGGCTTTCTTATTTCTAAAATACAAATAATGTGTATGATTCTCTCAAAGAAGTATTTGGGAATTTAATAAAGTAATGGTAAGAATTTCTTTATGGAAAAATGCAATAGAGATAAAAATTATTTCAATAATTAAATATATAAATAGCATTAAATATAATTAAATAAAGCTCCATGTAGATACTGAAGACTCGGAGGAAAACTAGCAGTGGCTCTGCACCACATACTGAAATCTCCCTAATAATATCCTCACAATTCTACATATTTATATAATACAAATGAGTGTGTGTTTGCAAGAGTGAATGCTCTTTAGATGCAGAATCCCACACTTGTTCTTAACTCTGTAGGTTTTGTCCTCTCAGAAAACGCTGAACACTGTCATGTTATCATGACATTATCACATGATTTACAAGGACAAAGCTTTAAAAAAATTGCTAAGGAAAACAAGCAAGAAAAGCCAACTTTAAGTGTTTCAAGCCCTCTAGACTAGAATGACGCTGTGTATCTGGCCCCAGAGCAGTGGGAGACACAAGCAAATGTGAAGGTGATTGCTCTGGAGTTTTGCCGGTTAGAAGGAGCAAGCATAGGTTATTTGAAAAAGATCCCTTGACGTGGAGCCCAGGTGACTAATCATAAGCTTTACTGTAACCAACAGGCAAGGACTCAGCGTTGAGTTGAGGCACTAACTTGGTGAAAGACCTCGAGAAATCACTGGGATCGTCTTCTTTATTTGTTGCCTGGAGAGAATAAAGGACTTTCCAGTTCTAAGATGTCATGATTACTTTCAATCATTTCTAGGAAACAGTGTTTATTGTTGGAGCAACACCAAGCCACAGCCTGAAATGAGAATGATGAAGCCAGCTAAGTCCATCATTACTGAGAAGTTATAATGTACACAACTGTGAATCTCCCACTTTTCATTAAATCCTCCAACAATCCCGGGAAGAGCCAAGTGCGATAGCTAGCGCATGTTTCAAACAAGCAATGACAACGAACTGTGGACTATCCACACACCAGCCAAGATCAAAATCCCTCAAGTGCCACGGTGGGATAATCCAGGGCACTATGGCGACTGGGGGTGCTTAGGGCTTTTTATCTCCTTGAGGCACCTGGAAGCCTACCAAGCTCCAAAGCATAAGATAGATAAATTCTTTCTCTCCATTTTGTTAGCCTTGTGAGTAACATTTAAATGTGGTTAATTGAAACAATTATTGAAATATTTTTCTCATAGGGCCTCCATAAGTGAACTCACCAGGTTCTCACTGCTCTAGCTCTGAGGTAACTACTTCTAGAAATGTCAGAACCCGCCTCATCTTCCCAGCTCCATTGATAAGACCCATAGTGGAGACCTCTTCCTCCACCTGCCACCCGAGAGCCCTCTGCTCCTCTTAGACACTCTGTCCCCAGAGTTCTATTTAAACCTAACAGTTAATCTTTCTCTCTGGTAAGGGGCATGAACTTTTTTTTTTCTTTATGCTACTCTCCAGGTTCACAACAATATTAGCAATAAACAAAATAAACATTGTATTACAAGGGCATATTTTAGCATTAGAATAATTTACTCGAGATTAATAATAATAGAAATACTTACAACAGTCAAAGAAAAAAACCTGTTTTCTCCCTCTCTGTGTATTTTTGTGGGCTTGACGTGCCTGCTCTCATGCTTCAAGAGTACACAAAATCCTTGAGCCCATGTAGTGGTGTTCTGTCCTGTGCTCTGGTCTCCTGGAGCCTTCTTGGTCTTAGACTCTCCATGCTCTGGTCACCTGTTTAAACACTCCTCTTTGTCTCTGTGCTTATTTCTATTAAAATTGAGTGTATTGAAAGAAAACTTTTGATAGTTACCCACCAAAGTAGTATATGTTTGTTTAATAAGTAGAAAAACGAGGAAAACAGAAGTCATACAAAGCTTTTTCATGCAACTCTTCCAAAGACAGTGATTGTAAGTCTCTTGGTTCTGCTTAGCTGTGGGTCAGAACCTGTCTTGCCTCAACTTTGCTCTTATAGGATGCATGTTACTCTTGGCAGAAAAGGAATTGGAGAAAAACACAACATGACATTTCATGGCTGGTACATCAGGAAAAAGAAGTATCTAAAGTGTTCCACTGTAACGATACAGTTGTCATTAAATGTACTAGTATGTACATATCACTAGCGGTCTTTTAAACTGCCATCCACCCTGGATGTATGGGAGTATACTAGTATTTTAGAAATTATAAACATGTTCGTAGCATTTTTTGCACTTAAAATAATTCTACTAGTATAAATTAGAAATAAAATTATAAAATTATATTATAAATTTATAATATCACAAATCTGGTATTACTATATCAACTATTGTAACCAAAAGCAGGGACTCCTCTATGCCATAGTTTATGGGTTCAGTGATATGGAAGTGGCTAAGTAAATTGTGACTATAAATCTTAATAAAAATGTTTCTATTAAATTATAATTACTGACAATATGTAAAAATAGGAAAATGAGTATAATATAATATCAAATGGAAAAACAACATCAAAAAAGTAAGAAATATTTATGGATACAGACTATGGACATTGACTGGAAAAATATGGAAAGGTGATTTTTTTCACAGAACTCTTTGAATATACTTACTGTTAGTATTTCATGTTTTTGTTGTGTTACGTCAACCAAAGTATACAGTTGTTACTCTCAAAGAGCATTTTCTCTGTAGATGATGTTTGTAGCTTATTCAAGAGGCATTTCCAAAACCTTTTCTGCCTGTCTCAAACACTAAGTGTTGAAATGCTTTATTAGATTTCCCAGCCCCCTTTGCAGCCAGTTGTTGCTATAAGATCAAATCTTAGTCAAACTTCAAGGGTGAAACCTGTTGGAATGTTGTAAAAAAGAAAATTCTTCCTTCAGAATGAGGTGAGAGCTGTGAACTGTGTGTTTGTGTGTGTGTGTATGTGTGTGTGTCAAGGCCAGAAGTCAACATTAGCTGTCTTCCTCAATTTTCTCTTCAGATCACTTTTGGGGAAGTAGGGTCTCTCCCTGACCCTGGAGCTCACTGATTCAGCTAGTCTGGCTGATTAGCAAGCCCCTGGGGTTCCACGGTGTTGAGATTATGGGCTCGTGCCCTCGTGGGTGCTCGAAATCCAAACTCAGGCCCACATTAGCGGCAAGCATTTTTACTCACTAAATATCTCCCCAGCCACAAAGAAGAACCAATTTTGTCTGTGTCTCTTTTGTTCTGCCTCTTTACCTTGAGGACTGTGTCTAGATGGCATGCCAGCCAGCTTGAAGCATGGTCAATTCTTTGAGAAGGAACAGCTGGAATGATAGAACCTGTACTTGATGGTATTACCCACCCCCTGAAGGAACCCCAAGGCTTCCTGATAACCACACACACAAATGGATTTATGGTTTGAACCTTTGTTATATTTTTTAGTACCTGCATGATGGAGGAGGGTCATCTGTCTATGTGTTACTCTCATTGGTTAATAAAGAAACTGCTTGGCCTGATAGGTTAGAACATAGGTGGGTGGAGTAAACAGAACAGAATGCTGGGAGGAAGAGGAAGTGAGCCAGATGCCATGCTGTTCCTCTCCGGGGCAGACACGATAAAGCTCCGACCCAGGATGGACATAGGCTAGAATGTTCCTGGTAAGTACACCTCGTGGTGCTACACACATTAATAGAAATGGGCCAAGCAGTGTTTATATGAATACAGTTTGTGTGTTGTTATTTTGGGGTTTAAGCTAGCCAGGCGGCCAGGAGCTGGGTGCTGCAGGAACACAGCCCGCTGTTCCTACAACAAAGAAGGGAAGTGAAGCAGACACTATAGCTCTCCTCTCCAGGATGGACGCAGGTTAAGATCCTTCCTGGTAAGCCACCACTTCGTGGTGCACTCATTAATAGAAATGGGTTAATCAAGATGTGAGAGTTAGCCAGTAAGAGGCTAGAGCTAACAGGCCAAGCAGTGTCTAAAAGAATATAACTTCTTTGTTGTTATTTCAGGCATAAAGCTAGCAGTGTGGGAGCCAGGAGCTGGGTGGGAACGCAGCCTGCTGCTCCTCACAACACCTGCATCTCAATGCATCCTAACTGATTCAGCCAGACAGAAATGTTGGTGTTTAGTGCTGTCCAAGCACAGAGAAGCCACAAAGTGAGCAACCATCACAACATATAGAGATAATTCAATCAAACATTACGTTTTTAAAGAGGAGAGTGGAAAGCTACTCACTCATTAAGTACCTATTTACTGCAAGTTTCCCTGAATTTTTTGCTGGCATTTCTTGGTACAAAAACATCACTTAATGTTTCTAATATTAAATTAAAACCAAGATCCACCTTCTCTGACTTGTAATCCTTTTCAAGTGTGTATGTCTCGGGAAGTCAAACAGGTTGTTTTGGTGCCTGCTTCTCATTCTCTCTGCATCCTCCAACATCCTTTCAAATGTATTACTCAATTATGTAAGACAGGGCTGTCTGGGATGTGAGGATACACTAGCTGGGGGGTGATGATGTGATTTCTTTATCTATCTAGTGTCCTTCAACTCAGCCTCAATCTGTTCAGTACAAATTTGATTTTGAAGATGGTAATGAGCTACTGAATTCGCTGAGAATGGAATGGATTGCTTTGATGTTTGGAGAAGATGGAGACAAGATAGCTTGTTACTGCTTCGGGAGCTCCTTCTGCTCCTTCAGCCAATAGCCTTTAAGATACCACACAACTGGGCTGGTATCTTAAAGGCTATTGGCTGAAGGAGCGGAAGAAGCTCCCTCAGCATGTTACAAATGGACTCTATTAAATCTCACTAATCTTTTCAAATGGCGATGACGTAGTGTGTTAGCGGACCCTCCGGTTAAAAATGAACACAGGAGAGTGCACCCTGTGGCTGCTAATGAGGTCGTGAATCCTAGGTCTGGTCTGGGTAGTAACTGTGGAACTGGAAAAGCACATCAGAGGTAGAAATGACCTAAGGTACCGATCTGTGTTGGAATAGTTGATGGCAGTGTGAGGAGAAGCGGCCACCATGCGTCAACTCTATGACTACTTTTGTTGGTTTGGATGCTTGGGGTGGCTGAGAACTGGGGACCAGTGTGGTGAGCGGCCTCCAAGCTTTTTGGGGAAATAGGGTTAGTTAGTTAGTTAGTTCAGATCACAATATCTTTAAGTCATGGAAACTCCACCTCAAAGTTTCATATACATGTGTACTAATTTTTGTTGGGCTCGGTTGGTAGAATGTAGAATGCCTCAATACCCATGTATCCATGAAGCCTTGTGCCTCGGCCAGCATGGCTTTGGGTTGCTTAGTGCTCCAATGATGCACACAAATAGAATTCACTGTGGGACTGTATGAGGAGACTTCATGTCTTCATCTGAGCAATGCTGGTCTTCCACCTCCATGGCCCATTCTCAGGGGCACTGATCATTGTAGACCTGGCTTGACTGATTGCTCTCTCTGAAGCTGGTAGAGTTTAGCCAAGTCTAAATGAACTAGTAAGGCTGCAATATTGTTTCAAAATTTCTTCAAGTATTTATATTTAGAGCTATCAAGACAATTAAGACTTCACTCTTGGATTGAGTGCAAAATAAGCTCCAAAGGAAAGCAAACAGTTTTCTGAGAGCACTCTTTCCTTCTCCTCAGAGGAAGAGCTTGGCACTCTCCACTGTCAGCAGCTGTGGCTGGGAGACGCTTTTATTGTCCATGTTTTTGCTTATTTAAGATTCATACAAGTCATGACTTGTATACCTAACTTTTATCCAAAAGAAATGCTCAAAAACAAAAAGAAAAGAAAAGAGAAAAAAAGAAAAATAATTATCTATGGAAACAACACAAAGAACCTCCTTCAGCGTGTTCCAGATCTCATCAGCTCTCTTTATAAGCATGTATACAACCAGAGTGTATTTTTGTGGCTTCCGGGTAATTCTCATAATTGAAAACATATTCTTTAAAAGATCAACAGACCCACCCATGTAGAAGAATCCAATCAGTTCTCTCCAGTTGGCTGCCTCATGGAATCTCTGTTGCCTCTCCCCATACCCCATGAAGAGGCCTGTTCTAATATGTCTTACCATGTAGTGAGAGACTGGCTGGGCAGACCAGGGTACTTCAGTGTGTCTTGAAGTGCCCAGTTCTGGAGAGCTAGCAGCAGGGTAATGGTCTGGCCACCCAGTGCTCCATTAACTTACTCAGAGAACCTAAAACAAAGCTGAGACTTCTCTGAGCCCTCAGCCAGAGCGCTGTTGGTCCCCATCCTAGACGTTTGACTCAATTCCAAATATTAAATGAATCTGGAGATTTTTTTTCCCATCCAAGGGAGGCTAAGGCTTGCTGACCTCATTAGTTGTAGCTTAAATTCCCTTTGCTAAAGTTCATAAAAAATAGTCATCCAAGGGAGGTCTGTGTGCCCATCGGGATTTTATCGGAGCAGCAGTAGAGCTTCTCCAGGAAAACATCTAACAGTATAGTGTGGGAGTGGACTGGTTGACTGCTCTGTGACCTTGCTTGCTGCTTCTGCCTCTGGGCTGGGGCTTGAAGTCAGTGAGTTAGGCAGTCACAGAGCAAAAATGTATATAAAGTGAAGGACGCACAGCCATATTGGAGCATATGAGGGTGACAGCGGTGGGTGGGAGAATCACTGTAATCTTACTGTCCTAAAAACCTCTACCTTCACCGGGCGGTGGTGGCGCACGCCTTTAATCCCAGCACTCAGGAGGCAGAGGCAGGCGGATCTTTGTGAGTTCGAGGCCAGCCTGGTCTACAAGAGCTAGTTCCAGGACAGGAACCAAAAGCTACGGAGAAACCCTGTCTCGAAAAATCAAAAAAAAAAAAAAACAAAAAAAAAACAAAAACCTCTACCTTCTGTGGTGCAGCTGCTTTTCAGAAGAAGCTGCCAGCTTATCTCCCTCAGAGGGGCGGCTACTTGGCTCCAGAGTCCCAAAGGATGGAGAAGACTGAGTGGCAGCCGGAGGTGCTGTTTGTCATTTCCAAGGGAGCCCATCTCGGCAGTGTCGTGTCTGAGCGGCAGCAGCACCCTGTCTGCACGAACCTTGTCAGGAGAAAAGTGACTGTATTATTTCTCTTCTAAGACAATTGAAGAAGAAAGAGAATCTGGGAAATGTATTCTTAGCTAAACCAACGTGTATAGTGTACACCTACATAGAACAGAATATGGTTAACTGAATAGCCAGACTTGTTGACTGCGGATAGAAAATGAAACACTAACTTACTTCATAGAGTGTCTGAGGTAGAACACAAGAAAGATGAATGTCTGGGGCCTGGAGAGATGGCCCAGGAGTTAAGAACACTTACTCTCAGACAAGAACGGAGTTCAGTTCCCAGCACCCATGTTAGGTGGATCCAGCTCCGAGGGATCCAACACCTTCTCCTGGCCTGCTGTGGGACAATGGTCTGTACTCTGTCACATTTTTAAAAAATGCTGATTGGCCAGTAGCCAGGTAGGAAGTATAGGTGGGGTGACCAGGCAGGAAGTAGAGGCAGGGCAATGAGAATTCTGGGAAAAGGGAAGCACAGTCTGCAGTCTGACCCAGCCTCAGAGGAAGCAAGATGTGACTGCCTCACCAAAAAAGGTATCAAGCCATGTGGTTAACATAGACAATAATTATGGGCTAATGTAAGTTGTAAGAATCAGTTAATAAGAAGCCTCAGCTAAAGAGCCAATCGATTTATAACTAATATAGACCTCTGTGTGATTTTGTTGGGGCTAAATGGCTGTGGGACCTGGTGGGACAGAAACTTCAGTCAACACTGGCCTCTTGGAGATATCCTGAACTCAGATAAATACCTGCACTCAGACATACATGCACAGATACACACACACACACACACACACACACACACACACACACGGAGAGAGTAAGGGAGAGAGAGAAAGAGAGAGAGAGGGAGAAGGAGAGAGATAAATCTTAGACCTAGAGAAAAGGCTCAGCAGTGAACCCGAACTCAGTCCCCAGCATCCATGTTAGTTGTCTCACAACTGCCTTTAAGTCCACATCGCCTCTTCTCACATCAGACAGACAGAAAAACTATGTATCATTACAAAGTTTTAAAAATTAAGAAAAACATTTCTTCTTTCAAAGCAGAGTTTCACTGTGTTGCCCTAGCTGACCTGGAACTCACTCTATAGCCCAGGGTGGCCTCAAACTCACAGAGATCTGCCTGCCTCTGCCTCCCAAGTGCTGGTTACTAAAGGTGTGAGCTACCACTGCCTGGCTGGAAAAAACAAAACAAAACAATTTTTTTAAAGTTAAAAGCCCAGAATAAGTTTTCCAAATCAAAAGAGGATACAGAGAAAATGAACAGACACTTTGGGCGAAGCTAGAAATGCTAAGCACACATGAGCCCTCCTTGGGGAAAGAAGGGGCTGGCCCGAGGGTCTCTGTCAGCAATGGCAGTGACAAGGCCGGCTGAAGGCTCTGAGTGTTCACTAACACTGCTCAGATGGGAAGTGGGAAGGCACTCAGGAGAGAAAGAGGGAGAGCAAGTGCTCCCCAACACCCAGTAGAGGCTAGAGCCTCAGCAATCCTGGTTATTGCTCAGGGTCCCTGGAGAAAGTCCTTATGCCAAATCAGCCAAGGGGGAAAGGTGAGGTGTTGCCCCATGGTCCATGACCAGTCTGTCATTCCATTCTTAGTGGTGTGGGGGAGGGGTGGAGATAGGGTTCTCAGAGGTTTCCTAGAATTTGTTTTGTTTCTAGACATAGTTTCACTATGTAGCCCACTCTGAAATCTAACTTGAGATTCTCCTGCCTCAGCTTCTTGAGTTCTGGGATTATGTATGGCATGGGCCGCCATGCCCACTGGGTTCCTGGAATTCTTAGGACGCTCTCACATCTTTTGACTCCTATAATTTTCTCTGAAGGAAAGTCATGTCCAGATGGGCAGAATGAACCAGTGACAGATTTGTTTTTAAACTACCATGGTGATAACTGCTAATGACAGACATCTTGAAAACTCCCACTTTGGGAAGATGTCTATTGAGTTAGGGTTATGTCATTAGGAGCTGCCACTTTCCTATACCTCCTCAGGCTGTGCATCTTGCTAATTGCATGTGTGTGTTCACCCCCAAAAGCATTTATCCTTGGCCTCTTTATGTTATAAATATTTCAGTGTTTCCTGTCTGAGAAGATGATTTGTTCTTTTCTTTGTGGATTGCAGAGAGAGATTCACTCTGAGCAAGCTACAAATGCCCCTTAGACTCTGGAGAAGTAGAAATACAAGAGGCATTGTATTTTAATCTTCATAATATTTTAAGGAAGAAAAATATTACTAGTCTGAATGATATGCATGCAAAGAATGGTTGTTCAGTTGAAAGGAGAGTTAATGTTATGAAAAAAAGCCAAGAGGGGAAAAGAAAGAAATATATTATTTAATTGATGAAAAGACTGGGCTGTAAGGAAAGAAAATATCTCCCTGGATACCTGCATTACCCTCGCAATGTTATTTTCTATGTTTGGTAGATGTTTGGCCTCTATATAAGAAAGAAATATGTGCCACTTGGATGGCCTGCATTTAGTGCTGTGATGTGTGTGACGTGAACTAGAAGCATCTTCAGATTGCAGAATTCATCAATAATTGAACACCTCTGCAATAAAAAGTGTTGAAATTGCTTTAATGCATGTACTGCAGTGCTTAAAGTATCCCACAGATTGCCTCAAGACTTAAATAGCTTAAATCAGTTTCCACCAGAGAGACTGACACCGAGAACCCAGATTATATAGCAGTTCACAAGGAGTGGGGCCTTAGATACATAGGGTTTCTAAACAGAACAGAAGTGAACCGTGGCAAACGTTTAAGGCAGTGAAAAGCCTTTGAGCAGGCCCAAACAGCCAAGCAAGCCTGGGGCTCTGTGAAAATAATGGTCTCTTTCGGGATCGCTTTCTTTCCAGGGAGGAATGCTCACTGTGACCTTGGTAAACTGGAGCCTGATAACACAGATCAGTCTAGCACAGACTTACCACCCTAAGCTGCCATGAAAGTAAAGGTAGACAGATGGAAGCTGGGGGGTCTGTGCATGGTCGGATGAGGGACCACCTTGTCTCCAGAGGTGACTGATTTCTGACTCTCTTTCTTAGGGAAAATGAGTTTTTGCTTAGAAAAGATGAGTCTTCTTTTCCTCACTATAGGCTAGGAGAACAACATTTCTGTAAATGAGTGTTTGACCAATCTCTTCTCCTTTTAAACCACAACCTGGGGAGTGAGACCTATTTCTCCCCTGACCCCACCTCACGGCTAAAGAGTCTTGATGAAGATAGAATCAATTATTCATTGGGATTCATTGATCAGTCTTTACTAGAGTAGAACAGATTCATCTCAGGGTAAAAGAGCAAGGCTGTAACAGGCGACACAGTATTCTTGTTCCTGGCAAACCCACAGATGTACAGTGTTTCCTCTAGAGTCTGAGCTCTGTGTTACCCCTGCCCTCAAAAGAACCAAAGAACCTGCCCTATCCCTGTGGAGGCCCTAGGCCTCTAGAAGGTTCCCTTGGGGACACTGATTTCTAACTGTTCCAGGAACTATACAGGAGGCTTGTTATCGACAGAACCCTCCAGTTTCAGAAGGAATCCTAAGCCAGTGTGGTATTAGCAATCCTCAATCAAACAGAAGGCTGTGAGCCATACACTCAAGTGTCCTCAGCCTCTTGTGACTCTTGTAGTTCCCCATAACAATACTTGGCCATGAGAACTAGATCCACACACTTGACAAATACATGCTAAGCCTGCTTTGGGGGAAAGAGTTTTGAATCCCTTCATTTATAGCAACTTGTAATAGGTACAGGTAATCTGAGAGACACTAAATCTACTTGAATTAAAACTAAGGGTTAGGGAAAGGTGGTCTGACAGGACATTGTTGAAAAAAGTGACCTAATATGTTTATAAAGCCATTTTCTCATACTGCTTCCACAAGCGGAGACCATTCAAATGAACCTGGTGCAGGAGAATTATCTATATTCTGTCAATCATGTATTTTAATAAAACACTGATTTGGCCAGGCAGGAAGTATAGGCGGGTCAACCAGACAGGAAGTAGAGGTGGGGCGATGAGAACAGGAGACTGATGGAAAGGAGGAAGCCCATTCCTCCCAGTCCAGCCCAGACCACCAAGAAGCAGGATGTGATCTGCCCCATTGAAAAAGGTACTGAGCCACGTGGCTAACATAGATAAGAATAATGGGTTGCCGGGCGGTGGTGGTGCATGCCTTTAATCCCAGCACTTGGGAGGCAGAGGCAGGCGGATCTCTGTGAGTTCGAGACCAGCCTGGTCTATAAGAGCTAGTTCCAGGACAGGCTCCAAAACCACAGGGAAACCCTGTCTCAAAAAACCAAAAAAAAAAAAAAAAAAAAAAAAAAAAAGAATAATGGGTTAATATAAGCTGTAAGAGCTAATAAGAAGCCTAGCTAATGGGCCAATCAGTTTTATAACTTATGGAGAGCTCTGTGTGATTTTCTTTGGGGCTTACTGGATGTGGGGTACCAGGTGGGAAAGAAACCCCAACAAGCAGGCCCTCATGTTACAGAATGGCACCCACGTGGATAACTGCATCCACAAAAAGCCTGAGTAAGCTTGGGAAAGAATAGAGTAAAGCAGCAATTTCTTGGGTCTGCTCTGCTTGCTAGAGGCAAGCAAACACTCTCATTTAAGAGAGGCTTCCTGACTCAGCGTTAGCTGCAAAACCTTGCAGCTCTTTTAAGAGGTCCTGCCAAGAAACACTTAAATGGTGTTGGTAAAAGCTGAACACATGCTTTTTGGTTTTCAGCTGTAGCAGGAAAAAAGCTGTGCCACTTTAAAATGCCAGCTTCCTGGGCCGTCCTGACGGTGCAAACTCTGACTCTTTGAGGCAGGAGGTCAGCTGAGAGAGCTTTTGAGCTTTGCGGCTTGCTTGCTGGCAAAAACCTTGAAATGCCATAGAGTTGTGGCGATAACATGGCTGTAGCCGGTAGCTGGAAAACTAAGCAGCCATCAAAGCCACAGTTTTAATCCTCTCCATAAAGACTCACATGGTCACAAAAAGAGAGATATATAGTAAAAGAAAGATTAAAAGTCAAAGAAAACCTTTAAATAGTTTACACTGTGTTAAAAATATATGCAGGCTAAAGGTTAAAGTCCTTAGAGAGAGAGGAGAAAGAGAGAGAGAGAGAGAGAGAGAGAGAGAGAGAGAGAGAGAGAAGTTGGGTGTGGTGGTACACTTGGGAGGCAGAGGTAGGTTGATCTCTGTGACTTCAAGGTGTGGTAGCACACACCTTTCATCCCAGCACAAGGGAGGCAGAGACAGACAGATTTCTGTGAGTTCAAGGACAGGCTGATCTACAGAGTTATTCGAGGACAAAGATATGCAGAGAACCTGTCTCAAAAAGTAAAAGTAAAAATAAAAGAAATAAAGGTTAAAGTAAAGCTTTTATAATTTTTTAAAAAATGCTACAAATTCCCACATATAGCACCAATTATGTAAACAGATTCCCTTACTCCAGGGTTTGTGGATTGCTCTGGCAGTCACATTTGGTCTTTTTCATATTTCAAAGAGGAGTATTGGTGTTTGCCATGCTCTTCTGCTCACTCTACAGCCTCTGAACTACCCTGTTAATTGTACTGTACCATCATACAAGGCTGGGAACTGTCACTGTCTCCTTACCACTGGAGTGCTGACCTTCCACTACACATCGCTAGCTGTGGCATAGCCTTTCATGGTCCCATTAATAAATGAATTTTGATGATGTATTAGGATCCTAATACAGTCCCTGGGATGGGTCACCTGGAAACAGAAGGCTCTGTCTCCATCAGTGAATGGATCTTGGTCACCAGCGGCTGGTTTCTCCACTGCACCTATTTTGGCACTTCAGTAGTAAAGGCAGAGAAGAAATATATATATATATATATATATATATATATATATATATATATATACGCACGTACACAAACACACATACACACACACACATATATATATATATATGCTTAGAAGACAGCAAATCCTTTCAACATGCCTAATTTGTAGCTGAAGTTGGAGATTGAACCCAGGACAAGGACACTGCTTAGTGACCCATCTACCAGAGACTGACAGCAATGACAAAACACGCTATGAAATCTAGGCACAAAACCACAAGGTCCCCAATCATGACCACACTCAATATCCTCCTTGTACGAATAAAGAGGAAGGGGCTGCCAGCTGCCCTTCTTCCATCTTCTCCCAGAAAGGAGGTCAAAGAGAACCAATAGGAGATCTTCAGAGAATAAAAACCAGGTACTGAAAGAGTTGGGGGATAATGTCTGTGCGGAGAAAGTCTTTGCCACAGTCTTGAAGCGTCGTGACAGGGACAAGGAACTGGGACGCATCAACAAGATTTACAACCAGTCGAGCAGTTGCGTGCTTTGAAAAGGTGACTGCAACAGGACATTGCAGTGGGCAGGGAGGACTGAGACCACGGCTAACAGATTTCCAAAGGTGCCCAAATTGGTGCTTCCTATTGAAAAAAGAAAAATATAAAGATACCGTCGTTTCCACAAGTCTCTGACAGAACTGAACCCCAGATAGGCTCACAAAAGGCCAGCAGACAGGAAAATCCTGAAGGAGCAAGAGTAGCTGGCCTACACCAACTCTGACTTGACATTAGAGGAGAGGAATAAGCGAGCAAATGCTCCAGAAAGGGGACCACCACAGTCTCAGAAACTCCATACAGAAACCATTCGGTGGAACCCAAGAGATGCCAAACTGCACAGGAATTTAGAGCTGCAGCTGGAGTTCCAGGATGGTGAGGAATGTAGCCAGTTGCAGCTGACCTTCATCGGAGGTTACAGAGGAAACAACTGCCCTGGGACCGTGGAGAGCTATCCCAGAGCTAGCGATGTGTAGCGGAGGGTGCTGTTCTCCAGTGGTAAGGAGACGGTGACAGTTCCCAGCCTTGTATGATGGTGCGGTACAATTAACAGGATAGTTCAGAGGCTGTAGAGCGAGCAGAAGAGCATGGCAAATGCCAAGGTGTGGTCCTTTCTTGCAGTATAAGGGAACAAGCACACAGACCCACAAGTGGACCATGTGAAGACAGTGAGAGACGTTGGAGCACTCAGTCCTCAATGGGATGCGGATGCTTTTATCAAAGCCCCTCACCTCTAGGCTCAGGAGTTACGTAGAAGAGGGAGCGAAAAGATCGCTAGAGGTCCAGACACAGCGGGACTGACACACACGTGTACACAGACGGTGGCAGCGTGCACAAGGACCGCACGGGTTCAAGCCAGCTGGGGTCCTAGTACCGAGACAGGGAAGTGGACCCAGGTTTCCGTCCCTAAACAAGAAACTATCCACAGCTGACGATGGCCGGCAAGGGAAAACCCAGCTTTCCCCAGTGGAGTTCCCCTTGGGCATACTAACCATACTTTGGGATAGATCACTTGCCCAGGAGCTGTTGGCCAAAACAAAATGAAATGTGGATTTTCCGTCTCGTTTGTGTCTGTTCCCGTACATCTGGAGGTCTGAGGACCGCTTTCAGGGGTCAATTCTCACCTTTACATCAAGTGGGTCCCAGAGATCAAGCTTAGGTTGTCTGGCTTGGTGGGAAGTGGCTTTATCAGCTGAGCCATCCCATGGGCCCAAATTCCTACTTTAATCCCTCTCTCTCCCTCCTCAGGGGGTCCTTTTTCCTCACCTTCGTTCTTTGAAAGCAAACCTCTTATTCACTTTAGAGTCTATCCTAATGTCACTGAGATTGTCTTATTACCTACTGTCCCAATAGTTTGACTTTTCCTCATTTATCGCCTCTCCTGATATGCCCTTGCTGTGGTTTATTAACCCACGTGGCTTATAAATTCGTACTGGGAGCCATGTTTAGAAAGTGTTTTACTCTCTCACCTAGGATATCTGTATTTACTAAGCTGTGGAAGGATCAGTCTATGTTGAACCCTCGAGAGTAAAGTCAATTTCTGTTTCTTAGGTCTCTTTTTTTTTTAATTTTTTTTTTATTGCGAAAAGAAGAAAAAAAAACATAAACAAAAAACAAGTTACCACCTCCTCCCAGCCTCCCATTTCCCTTCCCCTCCTCCCAACCTTCTCCCCCTCCTCCCACCCTTCTCCCCCTCCTCCCACCCTTCTCCCCCTTCCCCCACTCCTCTCCCCCCCCCTCCCTCTCCAGTCCACCGAGCAGTCGAGCAGTCCGGGTTCCCTGCTCTTAGGTCTCTTTGTATATTCAAACCCTTTGGAGGAACTTCTAACAGTAGCTGTTAATGTGTGTTTTAAGGCTCCAGGATCCAGACCACTTCCAAATCAGATGCTCTGCCTGCTAAGGGCAGTAAGCTAGGAGTCCATTTTCCAACTCCCACACCTGGATAGTTGCCTTTTTTTTGTATCATTGGGTGGGGCCATACTTTATTTGGGCTTACAACAGTGGCACTGCAGGACAGTGCTTGTCCTGGTTTCTCTTTGCTTGTAGATTCCAGCGAATCAATCTGCTCACACTGCTCCTTACTGAGTGTGTTGCACGTTGATCCCGCTAAGCCTCGGTGACTAAGGGCTCCTTTGTCAGGGGGCCAGCCTTGCTCCCATTCTCCAGAAAACTTGGCTTCTGGAAGATGGGGACCAACAATCTCAAGGAAGCACCCTGGGAGAACATAGACTCTATGAAGATATGAAATCTCAGTGGACAAACCACTGGACTGTTCTCTCCAGGGAAGTGCAAAGCTGGCCCCCTCTCTCCAGGAAAAAGCAGAGCTGTCCTCCTCTCTTCAGGGAAGGACAAAGCTGTCCCCCTCTCTCTAGGGAAGGGAACAGTGGTCCTTTTTGCATTTGCTGGATGTGTAGATGCTGCCCCAATATGACACCCAGCCGGAAGTAGCTGGACTATTTCCTAAGGACTTGTGAACAAATTCTTGAAATGTGTATTGAAATGAACCTATCGGGTTTGCTAATTTCCTATAACCCCAACAGTCCATTGATCAATTGTGAACAACCTGGGTTTTCACATTGGTCCCTCTACCATGTCCCTCAGACTTGGGGCTGTTTCCTCATCATTTCTACCTTGGCAGTAGTAATTTAAAATTTCAAATACAGTTATGCTATTTACCCTTCCATCAGAGGACACAGATCTTTTTATGCTTTTCCCCTTCATGTCTTAATTATTGCTTTTCTCAAAAGATATTACTCAGTTTATTTGTTTATCTTTATCAGTTTCTTTTTAGACAGACTTCAGCCAACGTGTTTCTAGAACCCCCTCCCAAGGCCTCACACAGGGATGAATATTAGAGTTACTTTGGGAGGAGGGATTTGAGAGGAGCAGGAGCACTCATATTTTCTTTCTAAAACTGTTTTCTTAAAATAGAACATATTCTTGGGGGTGGGGTGGGATGGGGGTAAGGGGAGATGGGGAGAGAAAAGGGAGAAGGGGAGAATGGGGGGAACTTGGGGAAAAAGGAGGATTGGGATAAAGGAAGGTTGGATAGGGGAGCACGGAAGCACAATTCTTAGTTAAGGGAGCCACCTTAGGGCTGGCAAGAGACTTGAACCTAGAGTGGCTCCCAGATGCCCAAGCCAAGGTCCCCAGTTAGTTCCTTGGGCAGCTGAGGATAGGGAACCTGAAATGACCCTATCCTATAGCAATACTGACGAATATCTTGCATATCATCATAGAACCTTCATCTGGTGATGGATGGAGACAAAGACAGAGACCCACACTGGAGCACTGGACTGAGCTCCCAAGGTCCCAATGAGGAGCAGAAGGAGGGAGAACATGAGCAAAGACACCCGCTGAGACAGTGGAGCTGATCTATTGGGAGCTCACCAAGGCCAGCTGGACTGTGACTGGAAAAGCATGGGATAAAACTGGACTCTCTGAGCATGGCGAACAATGAGGGCTGATGAGAAGCCAAGGACAATGGCACGGGGTTTTGAACCTACGTAATGTGCTGGCTTTGTGGGAGCCTAGCCAGTTTGGATGTTCACCTTCCTAGAAAGGGACAGAGAGGGGAGGACCTAGGACTTACCACAGGGCAGGGAACCCTGACTGCTCTTTGGACTGGAGAGGGAGAGGGAGAGGAGTGGGGGGAGGGGGAGAAGGGTTGGAGGGGGGGAGAAGGGTGGGAGGAGGGGGAGGGAAATGGGAGGCTGGGAGGAGGTAGAAATTTGTTTTTTTTTTCTCCTTTTCTCAATAAAAAAAATAGAACATATTATCTATCTTCATATTATTTTAAATATTAAATAAATAAAGTCATAAAGAAACTAAAATGTTAGGATGTATGCAACCTCTTACCATGCAGTTTCTTATAAATGCACATATGCACATAAATAGAAACAAAAAATAATGTTCATAAGGAAGATAAGATGTTCCTGGCACATTGTAAATCCATCGTTTAATAAATAAAAGGTCTGATATATGTGTTATAAGAAAGGACGAGCATGAATCCTGTACAGAAGGAAACTCTGAGTGTGGAGGATATCAGGCTGCTTCTGCATAACTTCTGGTGTTTCCTTTGTTCTCAGGAAACTGGAGTGAGTCAGACTGGAGGTGCATGCCGAGTTAACTCATTCCGTAGCACGAACTAACTCGGACATAATTTAAAGCCAGCAGGCTTTGTCCAAAGTTCTAGCTCTGAGTGGACGTTGTCTGATTTTGATTGATGGCATAGGACCAGGAACGACTGACCCAGGGCTGAACACAGCCAGGCAGATGGCATGCCACATTTCTGTGATTTTTATAATTCTAGCTAAAGTCCTTGGACATGAGTAGCTCTTGGATTCAGAACTCTTCAGTTGCTTCTGGACCCTATACCGGCTCCTATGACCCCAACATATCTGGCTATTTCCTCAGACCACAAATCTCAAAATAGACAATAATAAGACTTGGGTCACCTATGAAATTGAAGGTGGGCACTAGTGTAGGACCGTGGAGAATGGGAGACAGGACAAACCAGGACCCTCAATGAACCAGGATGGTTCCAGACAGTAGGCAGAATCCCACTCAGATCCTTGCCCAGTAGCGAGGCCAGGAGGGGCTGGCCTGACCTTAGCTCCAGGGGTTTGGCAAGCCCTGAATAGGTCCACTGGTGTCAATAAGTTCTTCCAAATTAAAGTTTCTTTGCAGGCAAACCATAAAGGTGGAGATAGTTCTATAACAATATATCTTCATTAATGCACTATTCTATCTTCGTGATTTGTACCTTTCTTTTCTTCTATCTTTCTTTTTTGGACATATATGTCATAGATTTGCTTTATTCATAGCAAGGTAATCATGAAGAAAGGGTTAAGAATCATCCATTTCAAGATCTCCTACGCTCATGGCCAAATAGGATTAATATAGTAAAAATGACCAGCCTACTAAAAGTAATCCACAAATTCAACGCAATATCCATCAAAATTTCAAATGTTTCTTCACAGAATTTGAAAGGACAGTTTTCAGCTTCATATGGAAGTGCATGCGCACACAAGTTAACACAAAACTGCAGGATAGCTAAAACACTCCTAAATGATAAAAGAACTGCTGGAGGTATCGCCATCCCCTTGATCTCAAACTGCACTGCAGAGCTATAGTAATAAAAACAGCATAGTACTGGTACAAAAACAGACACATTGATCAATGGAGTAGAATCAAAGACCCAGAAGTAAGATGTCACATCTATGGACACCTGATTTTTGATAAAGAAATCAGAAATACATATTGTGAAGAGAAAGCATCTTCCCCAAATGATGGTGGTCAAACTGGATGTCTGCATGTGGAACAACAGATCTATAATCACCCTGCACAAAACTCAACTCCAGATTATAAAGGACCTCAGCATAAGTCTGGAAACACTGAAGCTGACAGAAGAGAAAGGGGAATAACCTGGAACTCATTGGCACAGGAGATGACCTTCTGAATAGAGTACCATTAGCACAGGAACTAAGAACAACAATTAAGAAATAATGGGACCTTGTAAAACTGAAACGCTTCTGCAAAGAACCACATTGGGACAAATTGGCAGCCTACAAAATGGAAAAAGATTTTTACCAACTACACATCTGATAGAAGGCTAATATCCAAAATATATAAAGAACTCAAGAAACTAGATATCAATAAAACAAATAATCTCATTGAAAAATAGGGTACAGATCAAAAAACAATTCTCAACAGAGGAAACTCAAATGGCTAAGAAACACTTAAATGTTCAACATCCTTAGTCATCTGAGAAATGCAAACCAAAACTACTTTGAGATTTCATTTCATACCTGTCACAATGTCTAAACTCAACAAAACAGTGACAGCTCATTCAGCTGAGGCTGTGGAGTAGGAGGAACACTCCTCCACTGCTGGTGGGAGTGCAAACTTGCACAGTGCTGGGGAAATCAGTATAGTGGTCTCTCCGTATGGGACTTGGAGGGAACTGATCTACCTCAAGATCCAGCTATGTCCACTCTTGGCGTATATTCACGGGATGCTTCATCCTGCTGTGCAGACCCTTGATCAGCCTTGTTCATTGCAGCACTACTCAAGACAGTCAGAAACTGGAAACAACCTAAATGCTCATAAGTAGATGAATGGATAAAGAAAACATGGTTTGTTTATACAGTGGGGTATTATTTAGCTGTTAAAAAGTGAAATCATGGCATTCACAGGTAAATGGTTGGAACCAGAAAAATCATTCTGAGTGAGGTAATTCAGACCCAGAGAGACAAATATGGTAGATATACATCTGTATATGGATGTTAGCTGTTAACTCATTGATAAACAAGTTACAGTCCATATCACCACAGAGGTTAGGTACAGAGGAAGAGTCAAATCTCTCTAGAAAGGAAGATTAGAATAGACAGTTATGAATGGTGGGTTGGGTGGGACTGGGACAGCAGGATCAAATAGGTAGAGAGGGGAAGGAGTGGCAAGGAGGGTAATATGGGGGAGGGGCAGCTGAACTAAGGGCCATTTGAAGAGTCATAGAAAACCCAATACAGTAGAAGCTTGTTGCGGGGTTCATTCCCCTCTGTATGCTAGAATATGTTTTTATCACCATTGGTTAATAAAGAAGCTGCTTTGGCCTATGGTAGAATATAGATAGGTATGTGGGAAAACAACTGAATGCAGGGAGAAAGAAGGCAGAGTCAGACACGCCAGCCAGTCTTGAAGGAAACAAGACATGTAGAAAAGGAGGTAATACCACAGCCATGTGGCAATACACAGATTAATATAAATGGGTTGATATAAAATTTAAGAGCTAGTTAATAAGAAGCCTGAGATAATAGGTCAGAGAGTATGTAATTCATATTTAAGCCTCAGAGTAGTTATTTTATAAATGGCTTCAGGAACAGGTGGGTAGAGATGGAACCCATAATCAGTGCTGTCTGAGTAGCCAAGAACCCGAGACTAAAGTAGGCCAGAGACCTAGGGGAAAGCCAGATGCTACTGTTCTACTAAAGCATTGGTTGTCAACCTTCCTAATGCTGTGACCCTTTAACATAGTTCCTCATGTTGTGGGGACCCCCAACCACAATGCATTTTTTTGTAACTTCACACTTGTAATTTTGCTACTGTTATGAATCATATTGTAAATATTATTGGAGGTAAAGGTTTGCCAAATGATTCATGACCTACAGGTTAAGAACCACTATGCTAAAGGAAAGTAGCAATACTGTGCTTCCTGATGACATCATCCTGCTATACTCAGACCAGTGCCGTACTCAAACATTATCAGAGACACTTTCGCCTGCCGTGGATGGGAACAAATACAGAGACCTGCAGTCAGACGACACGCAGAGGTCAAGAGATCTTAGAACATTCAGCCCTAAAAGGGATGTCTCCATCAAATCTCTCCCCTTAGGATTCAGTGAACCACACAGAAGGGAAGGCAGAAGGATGTAATAACAAGAGAAGATGGAGGACACCAAGGAATCAAGGTTGTCTACACACAAGAGGACTCCGGCACCATATGAGCTCACAGAGACTGTGGCACCATGCACAGGGCCTGCACAGATCTGCACCACATGGAGTCCCAGCACTGAGAGAGGAGGCAGAGACAGCTCTATCCTTAACCCAGAAGGTATCACCACGCTACTTGTACATGAACACTCAGCTTTCTTCAAGGGAGTCTCAGTGGGGATACAAATCACTATAAGAATATGTTGCATTCCCAGAAGTAGATAGCCAACACAAAATGAACTCGGTGGCGTCTGGAGGTTCTTTGTATCGTAATGGCAGGTCAGGGCTTTTTTTCCCTTACAGATCCTTTTTACAGTTCTTTGCATATATATACATATATGTGTGTGTATATATACATACACCATGTATAAATGTTTCTGATTTTATATTTTTATGGAATTCCTGTGTGTGTGAACTTGTGTGCCTTAAGAAATATACATTTCTTATGCTTTTTTTTTTTGGCTTCTTTTTCCGGCTTGGTTGTTTTATCCTATTCCACTTTTTTTGTTTTGTTTTATTTTATTATTTTTCCTTAGATGCCCGTTAGTTTTCTAACAAGAGATGGAGAGGGTGTGGATCTGGATGGGAGGAGAGGTGGAGAGGAACTGGGAGGAGTTGGTGGAGGGTAAAGTTGAATTAGAATGTATATATGAAAAAAAACTATTTTCAATTTAAAAAGAAGAATCATTCATCTTGGGAGTGGTGACACAAACTCGGTCTTCCCAGCACCAGGAAGGTGCCACATCTCTGTTACTGTTGCAAAAAGTGCCATATTTGTATTAGAGAAGGCATTTCTGAATCACAAACAAAGGAAGCTGTTATCAAATGCTAACAGTGATGTTCCTGCTAAGTTCAAGAGGGAGAACCTGCTCCGGATGGGCAACTAGCGGGAGGCTCATGGAAAAGTACAAGGACTGCTATTGTGTTACAGTCGCTTAGTCAAAGACTTTAACTCACTAGTCCACATGTTCATGGGTTGATAATCATCCACGTGTTCATGGGTTGATAATAGTCCACATGTTCATGGGTTAATAATTGTCCACATGTTCACGGGTTGATAATAGTTATCTACATGTTCATGGGTTAATAATCGTCTACTTGTTCATGGGTTAATAATCATCCACATGTTCATGGGTTAATAATCATCCACATGTTCATGGGTTAATAATCATCCACATGTTCATGGGTTGATAATCATCCACATGTTCATGGGTTAATAATCATCCACATGTTCATGGGTTGATAATAGTTATCTACATGTTCATGGGTTGATAATCATCCACATGTTCATGGGTTAATAATCATCCACATGTTCATGGGTTGACAATAGTTATCCACATGTTCATGGGTTGATAATCATCCACATGTTCATGGGTTAATAATCATCCACATGTTCATGGGTTGATAATAGTTATCGACATGTTCATGGGCTAATAATCATCCACATGTTTATAGGTTAGTAATTCTGCAAGTGCTCGAGCTTCTGAGAAAACCTAGGTCTCTGAAGTCACCAACCCCTGTCTGGTACACCCCTAAGCTGTATCACCAGTCTTCTTTTTACTTTTTATTTGAGACAAGATTTTATTAGTTGCCCAGGATACCCCTGAACTTGTGATCTCCCTGCTTTTGCCTCCCAAACTAGCTGGGATTACAGGCCCGAACAACTAGGCCTAGTAAAATTTCTTCAAGTGAAAATATTGTCATGCGCTTACTTTGATGAGGGAATTAAACATGGATGGATTGGTTACTGAGTAGGCGGGGAGAGGTCAGAACCTTTCCCAGTGAGTCTATTCAAGTTGAAGAGCTAAGTTCAGTCCCCAGGGATGACACGGTCACGTCCCTCCTTCCAGCTATTGCTGCAAAGGGAAGTCCCAGAGAACCTCCTGTTCTGCAGCAGATCTTCAGGGTAGGAGTGGTCAGAATGTTTAAAGGTGACGTTCCGGAAGCAGCCACCACCCATGTTCCCGTCTGGATTCTCACTCATTAGGTCCTTAATTGGTGTTGAAGTCTAGGCTTTTCTGTAGAGAATTAATTATAGGCATGTTTAATTTGTAAGGTGCCTAGACATTCCAGTTTTATTCTTGTTTCCTTTCAATGCTTTAACAACATTTCCTGGCAAAAATACTGATTGAGACATTTGGAAATGACCCAGGCACTTTCCTTTCGGACTAAGACAGCAATGCTCATGCTTGAAGAGCCATATCTTTGTTTGTTTGTTTTTGTTTTTTGAGACAGGGTCTCCCTATGTAGCTCAGGCTGTCCTCAAACTCACAGAGATCCACCTGCTTCTGTCTGCTGAGTGCTGGGATTAAAAGCGTGTGCCACTATGTCTGGTAGAATCATTTATCTTAAAGACCTGTCTACCTAATAGTACAGCAGATATTCACAAACATGTATTAAATAAAATGAGTCAGGCTTATATATTTCCCCTCAAAACATTTATTAAGTAGATTGCACAAGAGGGAAGAATGGACATAAACACTGCCTGAGCTCTGGCTAACTCAGTCCCATGTGTTATGTGTCACCCAAGCAATGAAGCCCTAGTCCATTCCCTCACCGTAAGCATGACTTTCAGGTGAATCTCTGTGTCATGGAAGGTTCAGGACATCTGTGTCATGTTCCTGTGTATATCAAGAGCACCATTGATGTTTGGGCTAGATGGCAACTTGTTTGCAGGTTCTCTTCTACTGAGGGATGTTGAGTGGCATTTTGGCCTGTATCACACACACACACACACACACACACATACACACACATACACACAATACACATACACACACATACACAATACACACACATACACACACAGGTACACACACATACACACACATACACAATACACATACACACACAGGTACACACACATACACACATACACACACATACTCACACACATACATCAACACCCAGTTTTGATAAATGTCCTAGAAACTGCCATGTGTCCTCTGTGCCGAGAGGGAGTGTCTCTCAGTTAGAAATCAATGCTATACTCACATGAAAGAGGAATCAGGCTGGGATTTAAGTCAATAGTCTGTGCTTGCCTCTCCTGAGTGAAGCCCTGGATTTTATTCTCAGCACGGCAGAAGAAAAAACATAAATAAAACATGGTTACGTGATTTTAAACAGTATTAATGGAAAAAAGTAACCCGTTTTGTGGTGTGTGTGTGTGTGTGTTTGTGTATTTTTCTGTTAACATTCTGCTTCAAGGAACACACTAAAGAGACTGGCCTTTCTTCTGAGATGTAAGGCTTTTGTTTATAGGAACAATAGTTGTTATTTTGGAGCAGAGATTTCTAGTTATTAAAGTTTCCAACCATAATATTTGATTTCTTTTGAAACAGAATAATAGAAAAACAAAAGACTTAGATGGGCACACTCCTCCCCTCGGTGAGTTCTAATGTTTGAAATCAACCAGAGTTGTTGAGATGGTTCATGGGTAAATGCACTTACTGCCAAGGTTGATGACCTACCTCCATTTGTTCCCTGGGACCCACACAGTGGAAAGAGATCAGATTCCTAAAGTTGTCCTGATGTCTGCATGTGTACCATGGTATGCTCATGAATACCAATCCCCCCATAAATGTAAAAAAAAAAAAAGGATTGGCAAGATGGAGTTGCAGGTTAAAACACTTGCTGCTCAAGCCTGATGACCTGAGTTCAAATCCCCAGAATTCACATAAAGGTGGAAGGTCAGAACTAACTCTGAAGTTGTCCTCTGACCTCCACATGAACACATACATGCATATACATACAAATACACATGTGCACATACATACATACGCACATACATGCACACATACACACACCGTAAACACATACATACACCGCACACATGTACACGTGCACCATACACATATGTACACACACATACACATACATGCACACAGACATACACACGCACGCCACATATATAGAGAGAATAAATATATCAGCAAAGTAAATTAATAAATATACATGTTAAAAAAAACAATTGGTGTAGGAAGAATGGGAAAAATGTCTTGCTATGGTTCCAATCAGCAGTTTCCTCAAAATCTAACTGTTTTTTTTTTTTAACACTTTTCACTTGAAGGAAGAAAAAAATGTTTGTAGTACAGAAACCTCAAGCTTCCCATTAGAGAACTAGAATCACAGGGTGAACCTGATGTGAAGCACAATTAATAAAATCTCAGAGACAGATATGGGGTTCAACCTGACACCAGAAAAACAAAGCAGCCAGCCACTGGCTCTTACCTCGATCTCAGCCTTAAAATGGTGACCCTGCCTCCAGGAAACCTCAGAATGAGACTGTGTCTGAGAGCTGTCTCCCCGTGTTTTAGCATTCTCTCTAGTTCTGGGATTAAGTGCGTGCACCACCTGGTTTCTATGGCAAGCTAGTGTGACTACTGGGATTAGAGGTGTGTGTCACCACTGCCTGGTCTGTACGGCTGGCCAGTGGGGCTGCTTTACTCTCTGATCCTCAGGCAAGCCTGATTTATTAAAATACAAATGACCGCCACTACGCTGATGTGGAGACAGAAGGACGATGACTTGAGCCTAGTGCCGGTTTCAAGCAGATTTGAAAGGAAGCCCTTTGCTTTCACCAAGAGCTCTGCTTTCTCCCTAGGGTGCACTTGGCTGAATATTTTGGAAATTTAGCTGTTTTTAGTTTGAGTATGTTAGAGTTTGAACTCAAAAGCAAGCCAGCTGAGACTAGTTCTTTGGCAGAGAGCTCTGTCCTCGTCTTTGTCAAGGCTGACCTGTTGTGTTGGTGCCAGAGCCTCATTTAGGGCCTTTTCCCTCAGCACAAGGCAGCCGCTAGCTCCCGGCATGGTATATTGCTCTGGAGGAACAATTCCCTCTTTGTCCCCGTGCTGAGGTTCCCCAGGCAGGGCCCTGCAAATAGATACAGGTTCCTAGTGACCCCAGAACTCACGTGTATTCTGTCCCTAGAAGGTGCCGCATTTCTGTAGCTTTCCTTATGAGTCACAGAAGTCCTGAATTTGTTTGATGTCCCAAAGCTCTTGAGCTTCTGATCTAAGAGTGTCAATGTAATGAAGATGTTGTTAACTATTCTCCAGGCGTGCCTTCCATCCAGTGAAAGAATCCCTTTGTGTGTTCTAGGCACTGATACCCCAAAGTTCAGAGGCAACAGCTAAAAAGGGCCATTTGTATGAGGACAAAACTATTTTAGGACAATAGAATTAAAAAAAATTTGATTGTGAACTTTTATGACATTATCCCTCTGTTGCTGTTCGTTCGTTCACTTATGCAGAAACAGACATTAATAAGCAACAATGGCATGCTGGAAAATTTTTCAGCACTGTGTGGGAATGGCTGAGAGGGGTTCTGAGCCTGCAGCAGAGTAGCTGAGAGTTGCCTATCAGAATATGCAGCTGCTTGGCCTTCTTTAGGCCTGAGGCACCCGAGTCTCTTTCCAACCCAGAGTCTGTATCCAAAAGTTTAGAGTAACAGTGTATCGAGTTCCCAGGCTGGATGTGAGCACGGACTGAGGCATGCTCACGTGGACTGCCGGGATCTGGTGTCTACTAATCTGAAGTCTATAGCAGAAAGGAAAGCAACTCAAGGACCAGAATTTTACAAAGACTCTTCTTCAAATGGTTCTATGTAGTAGATGACACTAAATGTGTTGGGAGATAAAGGGAGGTTATATCACACAGAGGAAATCTGAGCAAGTGACATGCAAGTCCCAAGTCTTTAAGGGATGGCTTTCTAGGGTCTCATGTCCAAGGAACTGATGGGTATGGACTCCTTCTCTTGTGTCTTTCTAGAGTGTAAACACTATTCTCTTCAAGGATTATAAATAGGAAAACTGAATTTGTTGAAATGTTACAGGTATTATTTTATAGCTTAGCCTTCGTATTAGTTATCTATGAATCTATAGTTAATCTGTTGGCATTGAAAACAGCAAATATTGGTTCCTTATTTCTGTGAGTTAGGAATTAAGATCAGGATAGCCAGGTGGCTCTGGCTTTGGATTTCTCATTGGACTAAAATCAAAGTTTGCCTGCCTAGAGTCACAGTGAAGGCCTGAATGGGGTTGCAAAGTCCCCTCCTAAGCTGGCTCCCATACATCGCTAGCGGTTGTCAGTTCAATTTTTGCCACATGGTCCTCTCCATTGAAACAGATTTATTGTCCCTACAACATGGTAGTTCGTCTCCTCCAGACTCGGTAGGGGATTAAGGACAGTTGATATTCTAGCCTTTCATGTCCCAATCTCAGACGTGCTAGGTGGCCGTGTCTGCCATGTTTGTCTATTGGAAGAGAATCTTTCAATGTAACTCTCACACTAGAGGAGGTCGATACAGTTCTACTGTTCTTTCCAGGGAACGCAACATAGAATGTGTGGGCCTATTTCAAACCACTCTAGCCAGGGAATGGCAAATCTTCTATATTCTATTGACGTAAGTTAATAGTTACATTGGATGAAGCTCCTCACGTGGTTTATTTGTTACACAGCAAGGAGATGAAAGTCTGAATAGCATAGGAATCATTTGAATGTGTATTAGTGTGCACGGAGGTAGCTAGCCACCGAGAGAAAGAAGGGAAGAGAAGACATGCTGGCCATCAGAACAGCGACAGTCTTACAAGCAGAACAGGTAAGGGGCAACGTTCTGAGTGAAGAAACAGAGAGGACATGGAAATGGGAAACACGAGATGCCCGTAGCATCCAAGTCTCCTTTCTTTATGCTATGATAAAAATATTCTGACAAAAGCAACTTAAGGGAGGAAGGGCTTACGTTGGCTCACAGTTCAAAGTACAGTCCTTTACAGCAGGAAGTCCAGGCGGGGGGCTAGTTATATCCGTCAAGAGGCAGAGAGCGGCTACCATCCAGTCCCAGATCTAGTGTTGTGAGTTGGCTCACCCCAACATCTACTCCATTCATGAGCTGCTGGAGTGTGTGGAGGAGCCCAGCCTGCAGAAATGTCATTACTAAATAGGCTCGGTTCTCTGCTGGGGGACAGAGAGTGTGGGACAGTGGTGCTGCCAGCAAGCTACAAGACCAAAGGTGGAGCCCAGTGAGGCTTGGGGCAGCAGACATAGCTTCTGGATTCCCTGCCTAACTTCAGGATCACCTTGACCCCGGGCAACAGCTGGCTGAGACTGGAGTGTGGGCAGTGGTCCCATTTTTATGGTATGTCAGAAACTAGAAACCTTGATCCACACTAATGATTCACTCTTTGAAATGAATATTTGCATAATTCTGCGGGGCAAAAAAATATACTGCATGTCACATTGCCATTGCCAGTGCCGTTATGATGGATGAATATGATAGAGAGGTGGGAAAGATGGAGGACCAGGGGGTGAGATGTGATGGCGGTGTCGGATCTGAGAGAAGGCTGATGTAGATGGGGGAGGGCGTGTCATTGCTCAGTAGGTTGATAAGATGGTATGCAGCTTGGAGCTTGCACTGACTTAGCCCCTGTATACGCTGCTGCCCCATCACACAATTGCTCTGGTTCTGAAAAATGACAGGGCGTCAGAGATGAAGACCAAGTTCATTTTCTGGACTGGACCTCCTCAAAGACTTCTATGGTCCACTGCCCCAGGTTGTATTGAAGTCAGAGGTTCATGTGGATGTCCATGGTCTGGGCCGCCACTGGAAACATTGCAGATGTCTGAGGACCACGATATCACTGAGGTCCATAGTCTGTGCTACTGCAGGAGGCCATACGAGGGTCTGGGTCATGCCGCACTGTGGGCCATGTTGATATGAGTGACCTGTGCCTCCACAAGAGACCATGCTGGGGTCTATGGCACTGCTGCAGTCAGGGCTGTATTGATATCTGTGACCAGTGTTGCCACTGAGAGCCGTGCAGATGTCTGTGGTCTATTCTGTCTGAGTCCATGTTGATGTTCGTGGTCTGTACTGCTATGGGAGACTATGCTATGCTAAGGCCGGTGGCATGTGTGATGTCTATGGTCCATGCTGTCACCAGAGACCATCTGGAAGTCCATGATCCATGTTCCAACTGGCTGTAAAGAACAAGGAAGCTACTTTTGCATTGTATCTAAGACTGAAGACTCACAGTTGAGAAAGAGGGACATAGAAGGCTTCTGTACCCCTCCCCCTCCCCCGAAAAGTGACAGCCTAGACAGAAAGCCATCAAAGAAAACTCTTAAAACTTGTGATGAGGATGCCGAAGGGTAGCTCTCCACAACTGATGGCTTCTCTTGGGGCTGTGGGTGGGGAAGGACTCAATTATCTTTCAGGGTCTGGCTACTGGGAGTTTGACCATGCCCCAGGGAGTATATGGGCAATGCCAATTGGAGTTGCTCTTTTAAACATATTTTTTTGATGGGAGAAATCTCAAAGTTGTGGGGAGCGGGACCTGGGAGGACTGGGAAGTTAGTGTGATCAGGGTGCATGATGTGAAATTCCCAAGTAATCAATAAAAAATTATGCTGGAATTTTTTTTATTAAAAAACTATTTTCTCATTTTATATACCAATCCCAGTTCCCAATCCCTCCCCTCCTTTCGCTCAGTCTACCTACTCTCCCACCCCCCCAATTCACTCCTCAGAGAGTTTAAGGCACACTTCTTTGAGGAAAGACCAAGGCCCTCCCTACTGCATCTAGACTGAGCAAGGTATCCCTCCAGAGAGAATATGTTCCAAGCAGTAGGGATAAATCCTGGTCTCACTTGCCAGTGGTCCCAAAGTCTGTCTCAACCATACAACTGTCTCCCACATTCAGAGGGCCTAGTTTAGTCCTATGCTGGTTCCCTCGCTGTCAGGCCAGGTGGGTTCCCATTAGGGGAGGAGGAAGAAAGAAGGGGAGGCGGGGAGGAGAACTTGAGGGAATGAAGAGTTGAGATGGGGGGACAGAGATGGAGAGCAAGGAAAGAGATAAATTGATTGAGGGAGCCATTATGGGGCCAACAAGAAACCCGAATTTACAGAAATTCCCAGGAATCCACAAGGATGACCCCAGCTAAGACCCTAAGCAATAGTAAAGAAGGTGCCTGAACTGGCCTTGCCCTGTAGTCAGATTGATGACCATCTTAAATGTCACTATAGAACCTTCATGTAGCAACTGATGGAAGCAGATGCAGAGATCCACAGTAGAGCACTGAGCTGAGCTCCCAAAATCCAGACGAAGAGTGGGATGAGTGAGAATATGAGCAAAGGGGTCAAGACCGTGATGGGGATACCTACTGAAGCAGCTTACCAGAGCTAATAGAATTGAAAAAAAAAACAGGGGGAAAAAACTAGAGAGTGATGAAGGCATGTTCTGTTTTAGGAAGTTTATTTCCTTTTTATTCATTACAAGATCTCAATCCATGGTGCCACCTACAGTGGGAAATGTCTTTTCATTTCAATAAGCCAAACTGAGATAATCTATGGACATGCCCAGAGGCCTATTTCCAGGATGATTCTAGATCTGATCAAATTGAGACTTGAGATTAACCAATACAGTGGTGAAATATAGTGTTTGAGGACCTGCTGGGCCTCTCAGGAACTGTGTATAAAACCGGTTGTTTTTAAATTATTTTTTAATTAGGATTGTTCTCTAAGGAATGTTTTACAATGGTGATACTGTCAGTTCTAATTAGAGACTATCTTGCTGCACTGGCTCAGATTGGCTCTTCTCAGTCTCTAGTGAGATTGGATGTTGATGTCAGCACTGGCTCAGATTGGCTCTTCTCAGTCTCTAGTGAGATTGGATGTTGATGTCAGCATAACAGTTTATAATATAGTGCTGAACTGGTTATACAAATGGTACCGATATTTGGAGAAATGGTTAAAAGAAAAAACGAACTTATATTATTTGTCTTTCAATTTGTTTTTTGAAATAAAATTAATTTTCAACCACTTAAAATAGAGGAAATTATTTACTCTCTCTGGGCCTCTGCCTCCTTACTAATAAAAACAACAGTCCCTCCAGTGGCACCAGGATTTATCCCTACTACATGTGCTGGCTGTTTGGGAACCTATTCTCTTTAGATGGATACCTTGCTCAGCCTAGATATAATAGGGAGGACCTTGGGCCTTCCCCAAAGCAATGTGCCTTACCCTTTCTGAGGACTGGATGGGGGTGGGACAGGAGGGTATGTGGAGGGAATAAGAGGAGGGGAGGGAGTGGGAACTTTAATTGGTATGTATAATGAAAAAAGATAGTTTTTTTTATTTTTAAAAAATAATTAATTAATTAAAAAATATTTACTACAAGTGAGCTTGAAGAAATAAAAGACACAAAGACCTTCTAGGATGAAGGTTCATAAACAATTAACAGCTGCTGCTTCTCTGCCCAGAATGATGTAGGAAATAGTCCCTTTGGCTTCTTTCCTCAAGGTGTTATCTAGAAAACAGCAAGACTCCCCCTAGGAATTATGGGCATACCATTCACTGGTCTATAGTGACGTGTTAAATCAGGTTGATTTAGGGCAGCAAGACTTGAACAACTAAATATAGATGAAGCAGAAGATAATGACCTAAAAAATAACTTCAGGAGAATATTTAAGGCCCTTAAAGAGAAAATGAAAACTTTCTTCAAAGAAATGGAGGAAAAGACAAACAAAAAATTGGAAGATATGAGCAAATCCTTTATAGAAAACCAAGAAAAAGAAATCAAGCACATAAGAGAAACTATTCAAGACTTGAAAACTCAAATAGAGACAATACAGAAAATACAAGCTGAGGAAATTATAGAAACAAAAATCATGAGAAAATGACCAGGAACCACAAATGCAAGCATGAACAGCAGAATACAAGAGATAGAATAGAAAATCTCAAGCACTGAAGATACAATAGAGGAAATAGACTCATCTGTCAAAGAAAACATTAAATCTAACAAAAGCTTAATATAAAATATCCAGGAAATATGGGACACCATTAAAAGACCAAATCTAAGAATATTGGGTATAGAAGTTCAACTCAAAATCACAGAAAATATATTTAACGAAACCATAGAAGAAAACTTCCACAACATAAAGAAAGATATGCCTATGAGGATACAAGAAGCTTACAGAACACAAAATAGAGTGATTAAAAAAAAATCCTCTTGCCACATAATAATCAAAACACTAAACATACAGAATAAAGACTGTTAGGAGCTGAAAAGGAAAAATGTTAACTAACATATAAAGGCAGACCTATCAGAATTATACCTGACTTCTCAATGGAAACAATGAAAGCCAGAAGGTCCTGGTCAAACATTAAGCGACCACGGATGCCAGCCCAGACTGACTATACCCAGCAAAACTTTCAATCACCATAGAAGGATGAAACAAGATATTCCATGACAAAACCACATTTAACCAATAACTAGCCACAAACTCAGCCCTACACAAAGAACTAGAAGGAAAACTCCAACCCAAGGAAGTTGGCTACATCAACAAAAACACAGACAATTGATGATCTCACAGCAGCAAATCCCAAAGAAGGGAAAACACACAAATTAACATCACCAACAATGAAAACTAAATTAACAGGAGATAGCAATCACTGGTCATTAGTATCCCTTAATATAAATGGATTCAACTCACCTATAAAAAGACACAGGCTAACAGATTAAATATGAAAAAAGAATCCATCCTTCTGTTGTATACAAGAAACATACCTCAACCTCAAAGACAGACATTGCCTCAGAGTAAAGGGTTGAGAAAAAATTTTCCAATTAAATGGACCTAAGAAACACCTAATATCTAACAAATTAGGCTTCAAACTAAACCCAATTAAAAGAGACAAAGAAGGACATTTTATATTAGTCACAGGAAAAATCCACCAAGAGGAATTCTCAATACTGAACATATATGCCCCAAATACAAGGGTACCTTCATATGTAAAAGAAACACTTCTAACTTCAATCATACATTAAACCCCACACACTAATAGTGGGAGACTTCAACACTCCACTCTCACCACTGGACAGGTCAGTCAGGTAAAAAAATTAATGGACAAATATGGGAACTGACATATGTTATGACTCAAATGGATTTAACAGACATCTATAGAATATTCCATCCAAACAAAAAATAATACACCATTTTCTCATGAAACCTTCTCAAAAATTGACCACATACTTGGTAACAAACCAAACCTCAACAGATCCAAAAAATTTGGAAAAACCCCATGTATCTTGTCAGATCACCATAGCTTAAAATTAGAATTCAACAGCAATACTAATTCCCGAAAGTCCAGAAATACATGGAAATTAAATAATGCTCATCCAAATCATCAGTGGGTCAAGGAAGAAAAATGGGAGAAATTAAAGACTTCCTAAAATTCAATGAAAATGATCACACAACATCCCCAAATTTATGGGACACAAGAAGGCAGTGCTAAGAGGAAAGCTCATAGCACTAAATGCCTACATGAAGAAGCTAGAAAAATCCCAACTAGTGAATTCAGAACATTTGATAACTTTAGAACAAAAAGAAGAAAATTCACCCAAGAGAACTAGATGACAGGAAATAATCAAATTTCAAAAACCTGTACTCCACAAAATTGGAAAACTTAAAGGAAATGGACAGCTTTCTGGATAAATATCACTTACCAAAATTAAATCAAGACCAGATAAAAAAATTAAATAGACCTATAACTGCTAAAGAAAAAGAGACAGTCATCAAAGTCTCCCAACCTAAAAAAGCCCAGGAGCAGATGGATTCAGTTCAGAATACTACAAGATTTTCAAAGAACTAATACCAATACTCCTCAAATTGTTCCACACAACAGAAACAAACAGAAGGAACATGGCCAAACTCTTTTTATGAGGCTATAATTATCCTGATACCCAAACCACAGAAAGACATTACAAAAAAAGAGAATTACATACCAATCTCACTCATGAACATTGATGAAAAATACTAAATAAAATACTGGCAAATCGAATCCAAGAACACATCAGAAACATCATCCACAATAATCAAGTCAGTTTCATTCCAGAGATACAGGGATGGTTCAACATATGAAAATCTGTCAACGTAATCTACCACATAAACAAACTGAAAAATAAAAACCATATAATCATCTCATTAGATGCTGAAAAAGCCTTTGACAAAATACAACATCCCTTTATGATAAAGGTCTTGGAGAGGGCAGTGATACGAGGAACATACCTAAACATAATAATGCAAGATACTGCAAACCAACAGCTGACATCAAACTAAATGGAGAGAAAATCCCAGTGATTCCACTGAAATCAGGAACAAGACAAAGTTATCCACTCTCACCATATCTATTCAATATAGTTCTTGAGGTTTTAGCTAGAGCAATAAGACACCAAAAAGAGATGAAGGGTATACAAATCAGAAAAGAAGAAGTCAAACGCTCACTATTTGCTGATGATATGATATTTTACATAAGTGACCCAAAAATTCTATGAAGGAACTTCTACAACTCATAAACACTTTCAGTAATGTAGCTGGATACAAGATTAACTTAAAAAAATCAGTAGCTCTCCTTTACACAGATGATAAATGGGCTAATAAAGAAATCAAAGAAATATCACCCTTCACAATAGCCACAAATAGCATATAATAACGCTAACCAAACAAGTGGAAGACTTGTATAGCAAGAATTTTTAATCTTTGAAGAAAGAAATTAAAGACGACATCAGAAAATGAAAAGATCTGCCATTCTCTTGGGTAGGTAGAATTAACATAGTAAAAGTAGCAATTTTATCAAAAGCAATTTACAGATTCAATGCAGCGTCCATCAAAATCCCAGCAAAATTGTTCACAGACTTCGAAATAACGGTATTCAACTTCATATGGAAAAGCAAAAATCCTAGGACAGCCAAAACAATCCTGTACAATAAGAGAACTGTAGCCATCACAATCCCTGACTTCAAACTCTACTACAGAGCTACAATACTGAAAACAGTCTGGTATTGGCATAAAAACAGACAGGAGGACTAATGGAACTGAATTGAAGACCCCAATATTAATACACACACCTAAAAATACCTGATTTTTGACAAAGAAGCAAAAATATCTAATGGAAAAAAAGAAAGCATATTTAATAAATGGTGCTAGCATAACTGGATGTCAACATGTAGAAGAATTAAAATAGATCCATGTCTATCACCATGCACAAAACTGAAGTCCAAATAGATCAAAGACCTCAACATAAACCCTGCCACACTGAACCTCATAGAAGAGAAAGTGAGAAGTAGACTTGAATGCACTGAGACAGCAAACCACTTCCTAAATATAACCCCAGTAACACAAGTCACTGAAAGAAACAATTAATAAATGGGACCTCCTGAAACTGAACAGCTTCTGTATAGCAAAGGACATGGTCAACAAGATAAAATGACAGCCTACAGAATAGGAAAAGATCTTCACCAACCTCACATCAGACAGAGGTCTGATCTCCAAAATATACAAAGAACTCATAGAATTTTCATCAAAAGAACAAATAATCCAATAAAAATGGAGTACAGACCTAAACAGAGAACTCTCAACAGAGGAATCTAAAATGGCTGAAAGATACTTAAGGAAATGTTCAACATCCTTAGTCATCAGAGAAATGCAAATCAAAACAACTCTGAGATTCCATCTTAAAATTGCAATAATGGCCAAGTCAAAAACACTACTGACAACTTATGCTGGAGAGGTTGAGGGGAAAAGGGAACACTTTTGCACTGCTGGTGGGAGTGCAAGCTGGTATAGCCCCTTTGGATGTCAGTGTGGCGATTTCTCAGAAAATTAGGAAACAACCTTCCTCAAGACCCAGCAATACTACCTTTGGGTATATATCCAAAGGATGCTCAATGGTGCCACAAGGACATGTGTTCAAATATGTTCATAGCAGCTTTGTTTGTCATAGCCAGAACCTGGAAACAACTTACATGCCCTGCAACCCAAGAATGGATTGCTGTAGGACAATAGTCTGTACCCTGTCACTTGTATTTTAAATAAATGCTGACTGGCCAGTAGCCAGGCAGGAAGTATAGGTGGGGCGACCAGGCAGGAAGTAGAGGACAGGCAAGGAGAATTCTGGGAACAGGAACGATTCTGGAACTGTCACCCAGGTGTGACTGCCTCAGCAAAAAACACACCATAGAGTTGTGGCAACAACATGGGTCTGGCCAGTACCTCTGCTGTGAGGCTAGAATCTCTAAAAGCTAAGGAATGGGCTCCATCCAGCCATCACAGCCACAGCTTTAAATCCTAGCCATATCACTTAGCAAATTAAAGACTCATGAGGTCAGAAAAAGAGAGAGAGAGTAAAGATAGGTTCAAAGACAAAAAATAAAGCCTGCAAACAGTTAACAGTTTAAAAATATATATAGGCTTGGGAGAGAAAAAAAGAAGGATAAAGTCCTTAAAAGAAGAAAAGAGTAGTTGGGTGTGGTGGCACACACCTTTAATCCCAACACTTGGGAGGTAGAGGTACGTGGATCTCTGTGAGTTCAATGATAACCTAGTCTACAGAGTGAATTCCAGGACAGCCTAAGATACACAGAGAAACCCTGTCTCAAAAAGCCAAAAATTAAAATAAAAGAAATAGTGGTTAAAACAGAGCCATGTAAAGATGAAAAATATACAGAGAGTCTGGATACTGTATGTTATTGTGTTGTCATTAATTTGTTTGATAACTGAGGAAGGAGCAAAAGCTGCTAAAAGACATTTAATTATAAACACTGCTGGATTAATCCTATATATATATAGGATTATATATATATATATAGAAAATGCTTTGACTTTGAAATTTAAGTCAAAAGGTATGTTACTTTGGTATAGAGGTTTGTCTTTGTTTCTATAAGAAATGCCTTATGGATTCATTCTGCTTTAAGAAAAATCAGGTTTGACCAAGGAAGACCCCCCCCCCCCCCAATAAATCTCTTATAGGAGGAATGGCCCAGATATCTGAGTTCTACATCTAGAACAGTTTAAAGACTGCTGCCTGAGATGATAAAACCTCACAGGATACTCCAATCAGAACTTGCTCATAATTCTGAATTTTCTTTAGGTCCCCATAAGATTATCAGTATAATGGTGTGTCCTGTTCCTTTAAGAGACAAGCCCAGCCCACTCCCTCCCTTGTTTGGTGAAGCAGGCAGAACTTCCTTCCTGCTTGCAGCCTGAGTCTCTTCCTTTCTGTCTCTCTCTCTCAAAGAGGCAGCTTCTCGCCCCCCTCTGTTTCTCTCTCTCTCTCTCTCTCTCTCTCTCTCTCTCTCTCTGCCTCCCTCTCTCTCTAATCTTCTCCCCTTCTCCCCTTTCCCTTCTATAACCCACTAAATAAATATCCAATGTCACTCTGCATGGTGTGCCTATCCGTCTCATTATCTCACCCACCATGTAGCTCCGTGCCTAGGACCCACTGCCTGTGGGCCACTTGGGGGATCCCTGCCTGGGACCCAGCTGTCTTTGTTGCTCACCATGGTCTTGGAACCCATTGCCTGCTGCCTGATACTTCTTGGGGACCTGCAGCATTTTACTTAAACCATTACAACCAGCACCCCCAATCAGCAGGAAGTAGCCTGGAAAACTATGCCTACATTCCCCAAAAAAATGGATTATGGATGTTTGCCTTTGTTTAGAACGTTGGTTACAAGATGTTATGGATAGTGGTCAGTAGAAAAGCTAAACAAAGGAGATTCGATGCAGAGTTCTTGTTTAAAAAAGGGGGAGAGTGCTGTGCGACAATGGTCTGTACTCTGTCACTTGTATTTTTAAATAAATGCTGATTGAGAATAGCCAGGCAGGAAGTTTAGGTGGGGTGACCAGACAGGGAGTAAAGGCAGGCAAGGAGAATTCTGGGTACAGGAAAGATTCAGTCTGCAGCCATCACCCAGACGCAGAAGAAACAAGATGTGACTGCCTCAGCAAAAAAGGTACCAAGCCACGTGGCTAACACAGTTAAGAGTTATGAGCTAATGTAAGTTATAAGAGTTAATAAGAAGCCTGAGCTATTAGGCCAACCAGTTTATAATTAATGTAGACCTCTGTGTATTTATTTGGGACTAAACGGCTGTGGGACCTGGTGGGACAGAAACCTCAGTCAACAATGGATAAGGAAAATGTGGTACATTTACACAACAGAGTACTACACAGCAGAAAAAATAATGACATTTTGAAATTTGCTGGCAAATGGATGGATCTAGAAAATATCATACCGAGTAAGGTAACCCAGACCCAGAAAGACAAATATATGTACTCACTCATAAGTGTTTTTTTAAACCTAAAACCAAGTAAACAAGCTTACAATTCATGCTCCCAGAGAACCTAGACAACAATGATACATGTATCTAACCTACATAGGAAGTAGAAAAAGACAAGATCTCTTGAGTAAATTGAGAGCACGGGGACCATGGGAGAGGGTTGAAGGGGAGGGGAGAGGAAGGGAAGAGAGCAAAGAAAAATGTATAGCTCAATAAAATCAGTTAAAAAATAAAAATATATATTCTGTGTCTCCTAGAGGCAGGTTCTTATATTTGTATCACTTAGTTTGGTTTTCACAGAGCCATTAAGGGTTTTCCGTGATGAGTCTCAGACACTAATATGACAACGAGACAACTTACCAAAAGCCCCACAATGAATTACATTTACAGCAACGCATCTGAGCCCAGGGTCAGTTTTCCCTGCATCAAGCTCCTGCCCAGTGTCTGTGTATTTGCCTACATTCAAGATTCCCCATTTCAGCTGGTAATTTCTCCTTTTGGCCCCAAATGACCTCAATTATGCCAGAACTCATTTGGCACAGAGTAAGAGCTCAGAAAGCTCTTGGGAATTATGTTTTCAGAGCTCAGAACAATGCTTATACCCACTCTTCCATGGTGTGAATTGGATCTCTCTCTCTCTCTCTCTCTCTCTCTCTCTCTCTCTCTCTCTCACACACACACACACACACACACACGTGTGCATGTGCGTATGCATGACACATTACACCTGTGCCTCACCTGGCGCTCTGTGCAGACACATGCTACCATGGAAACCTGCACACATACTGAATACATAGTTGGCTCTCTTCTTTCCTTGGTAGATATTTTCAAATCTGTGTTTCTTTGCAACTTTGTTTTTAGCCTCCTGTTTCCTTGACTACAGATTGAGAGGGATGAAAAGCCTCTGGGTACCTTTGAGGAGACTTGTCTCAATGGGCTTAGTGACTGGATGGCTGTATTCCTAGCCCCGAGTCAGTCCCTGGTGCTCATTTGATCATTCGTCTTTTGCATTGGAACCTCGGGATATGTTTGCCTAAACTACCTCCTGACCAAGCCCCAGCTCTCTGCTCTCAGGCACTGTTTCTCCGTCCCTCTCTGCTTGCCCCCTCCCTCTGCAGCCTTTGTTCAGCTCTGTGACATCTCCAGCCTCTGTCCTGTGTTCATACTGATTCCACCAGGATTCTAATTCTCCACCAGATCCCTAAGGGATGTTCCCACATACAGTGCAGAGGTTCTTCTCTCACCACAGCTACTCCACTTGTGAGGCTTAGTTTAACTACCTGTTTTGTCAAAGCTGCCTAACACCCTGCAGGGGGAACATAAGTTCTGAAGGGAAAATGGAGACTGAGAACACTAAGTAAATTGACAAAAGGTGTATATAAAACCAGAGCGAAGCAAGCCTATGCTCTGTGCTGTGGGCTACTAGCTATGGGTACTACAGAGGCATTGCCCGCCCTGACTTGATGGCTTTATAAGACCAACTTAGCTTTTTGGCTCTCACAACTCACAAAGCACACCTTCTCTCCACCCTTCTTCCTCCCAGCATCCTCTGGCTGTCCAACCCATACCTCCTGCCTAGCTGCTGGCAAGTCAACTGTTTTATTAAACCAATCAGAAGGCGACTTGGAAAAGATGCATCTACACAGTGTACAAAAAGTGTATTCCATAACATAAAGTGAATGCTGGAAAATCTTTCCTTGGCTCTTAATGTCTACTGTGGATGAGGAGCTATGTTTGGGAGCAGCCAGGCTGTTTTCCAGAGATGTCAGTCATGATACCCCAAGCTGAGAGAACACAACAATAGCAAAAGCCTTTTATTTAAGCTGCGTCTATGCAGTTAGAGGAAATCAAGGCCCTAGAAGCTGTTTGCCTCTGTCTTGAGTTTATTTACTTCACTGTATTTTACTGGTCCATTTTTTTTTTCATTCATGGAGTACTTTTGATAAGGCAAAAATTCATGGTTTCTGTCCTCAACACCAGCCATCCAGGCAATTCCCCAGTTGTTGTTTCCTTTTCCCAAACGTGTCAGGATGACAATGAAGCCAAGTAGGACCCGTCAGTGCTTGTCAAATGATGCCAAAACCCAGCGCCAAAAGCTCTAAGTGCTCCTTCCTTGTTTGTTCCCAAGATCTTACCTTCACATCACAGCATGGTTCAGTTTTCAAAGAGTCCCACGGTCTTTCTAAAGTCCCAATGCTTTCAGAATTCAAAGACCCTTTAAACCTCCGAAGACTTGGGGCTGCGGAGATGGCTTAGTTCTTAAGTGCATTTGCGGCTCTTGCAGAGGGCCCAGGTTTAATCGCAAATACCCACATGGTGGTTCATGACTATCTGTAACTCCAGGTCTGGGGCAATCCCACGTCCTCTTCTGACATCTGTGAGCACTGCACACAAGTGGTACACTTATATGCACTCAGGGAAAACATCCATACACGTAAAAATAAATTTTCAAAAGTAAAAATGCAAAGACTCTTAATTATGGGCTGCTATAGGATCCAAATTAAGTTACACGCTTTTTTTTTCCTAGAGGAAAGAATCAGAGCACAGTTAGAATTAGATCCAAAGAAACCCCAAATCCAAAAGTATAAACACCTCTGTATAGAACAGCTGGAACTCACTCCCGAGCCTCTGGACTCCAGAGCAACTGGGCAGTTCCATCTCTGTGACTTTGACGTGCACACACGCGGCTTGTCTCTAGGCTTAAATGACGCCCTTCTGCAACTACTGCCGTCCTTGGCAGATGTACCACGTCCCTGGCGATTCCAGTATCATGGGACTGCCGCTGCAGCTAAGGCTTCACCTTCACCCATGACCTCTGATCTCTCGGGGTGCCCAGCCTCAACCTCTATCCATGACTCCTTCATTCCCTCAGAAAGAGCCCCATGTGTTTGGGACTCTTATCCACTGTTTGCCATGTCAGCTGCCAGCTTCATGTGACATTTTGGCTTCCCCGGGTCACAGCCTCCGTGTGTTGACCTTGAGGAGATACGTTCTGGAAGACTTCAGCTGACCAGCAGTTTCAGTAAAGCAAAGGCTTCACTTCAGTGGCGCCGGTCTCTTGTTACCCACAGCTGATTCTTCAGGCTCAGCCGACCAAAACCAACAGATTCTTCATTAAAAATATCACACAAATGGTCTCACTAGCGTCGAGGGATTCTCAGACTTCCTTCCGAAACTTTACGGTGCAGGTCTCCACTGTCTGCGCGCTGCTTCCAGCGTTCTGCCAAGTTCCCACAGCTCAGTGGCTTTTCCAGCCGGGGATTCCCAATGTTCCCCACAATCCTCCCCCAAACCAACACGTTCAGGTCTGTCACTGCAATTCCCCCTCTGCTACTAATGTTTCAGTTGTTTCTCTGATAAAATACTGACCAAAACCAGACTGGGGAGGAAAGGGCTTGTTTGGCTTACAGGTTATAGTACAAAGAAGACCAAGGCAGGAACTCAAGGCAGGAATCTGGAGGGGGAGCTGAGAGAGACCATGAAGGAACCCTCTTCTCTGGCTCATTCCCACGCGCATGCTCAACTTACCTTTCTCCTCTGGTCCTAGCCTCTGCCTACAGGTGGCATTGCCCACAATGAGCTGGGCTGGTCTAAATCTACTAGCAATAAAAAATTCCCTCATTGACATAACCACAGGCCAATCCCATCAGCCGATGGGCCTTCTTTCCAGGTGGACAACAAAACCACCAAGGGCACTTGGGAGAATACACGCAAGTTGTCTTGCAATGTAGTACTGGCTTCCCTAAGCCACTGCTGAATTTTCTGAGTTTGTCATAAAATCTGACTATTATTAGAAATTAAATTATATAATTTAAGATGAAATTATGCAAAGGCAAATGGCATACATATCAGTAATACATTACTACTTTTCGCTATGCTTTATTATGTCTGCTCTTGAGGTAGCAGTACTTTACAATGGTATTACACATATGAGCTCCCCTTCCAAGCTGGTACTCAGTGATATATTTTGGTAACTTGAAATCAGCCTTGAGATTGCAACTCTATCAGAATTTTCAAGCATTACACACCACGGTGATATTCCTTAAAGGAGCTGGCTTTTAAAATGTTTGCCGGGTGGTGGTGCACACCTTTGATCCCAGCACTCAAGAGGCAGAGGCAGGTGGATCTCTGAGTTCCAGGCCAGCCTGATCTACAGAGTGAGATTCAGGACAGCTAGGGCTGCACAGTGAAATCCTGTCTCAGAAAACCAACCAACCAACCAACCAACCACCAAACAAACAAACAAAACCCTAAATACCAAACAAACAGAAAACCAAAACAAAATCTCAAACCTTTATCATCACCCCACCGACAGTCTGACAGTGGGCATTGTCATAAATCTCCTTTATAAAAAGTAAACACACCAAAAGGTCTAATGAGTTATCTTCTACAAGCCCGAGAGTCCGTCCTCTCCTTAGAGTCTTGACTAGCAGAGTGGATGTCTGGAAAATGGAGTGCTGGATGGAGGTTGAGCAGTACAGACAGAAGGCTTACTGGGTCGCTCACCAAATCCCTGTGAGGAGACCCTCGATGCTCCTTAAGGTGGTCCTGGAAGCAGCGCCTTTACCCTCAGGAAAAAACAATGTGACACAAGCCCTGGAGTGTGACTAATGCTTCTTCTAGAATATTCCAGTTTCCTGGGCCTCACAGTGGCAGGCTTGGCTGGGGAGACATGTAAGCACAGTCACTGTAAGGTGGCAGAGGGCAAGTCTACCCGCTTTTCTTTCTCTCTGTGTTATTCTGGGCACTGCCAACCCTTTCCCCTGGTGAGCATATATTGCTTTATTTCGGGAAATCACCACCACAGGCCAAATTTATCCATGAGAATAGTTGTCTGGAAATGAGAAATGAGTCAGACACAGTCACTGAGAGAGTCAGAAGTGAAAGTCAGGCAAGCAAAGAGATCAAAAGGTGAACCTGTGATTTCAAGATAAATAGGAAATTTCAATTTCTTCCCTGTTTGAGATAAAGTCTCTCTGTGCTACTAGACTATCCTCGAACTTGTGAGCTGCCGGGCTCAGTAGTTGGATTACAGGCAAGCCACACTATAGCATGCCTCCTAAATATAAAACTATGGGTTGAAGACGGTAATAAAGCTGGAATTTCTTATTCAATTGTTTCGTTTATTTACATTTCAATTAAAATATAATTACATCACTTCCCCCTTCTCCTTCCTTCCTCCAGCTCCTCCCATGACTCTTCCAAAGTCTCTCACGGCTCCCACTCTCAAACTGATAGCCTTTTTTGCTTTATTATTGTTACACACACACACACACACACACGCACGCACGCACGCACGCACGCAAATACATCCTGCTGAGTGCATGCTTGTCGTATGTGTATGGTTTTGGGGGCTGATTGCTTTGTCCTGGATAGCCAGTCAGGAGCTCATCCCTGGGAGAGGCTAATTTGCCCTCTCAGCTGTCATTAGTTGCCTGTAGGTTTTCCTCTTTCATGCTATCAGGTCTCTTGATGTTGTCATTGTTCGGGTTTTGTTTATGAAGTCGTTTCAGACACGAGAGGCATCACACAGCGGACTTCTTGGTTTTCTTAAGGTATTAAATAAATCCAAGTGGCTAAAAAAAATTAAAATTGAAGCAAAGATGTAGCCTTGTTTTGAACATACAGTATTCAGACTGTACCACGATGCATTCTGAGTTCCCTGCTACAGAACGTTGACGTTTTCTTCAATTATTTGCAGTTTATGTAACACAGCAAGCGGATGCCCTTAAAAGATCTCACTGATTGCTTGTAGTTATTTCTATAAATAGAAGTCGAGCGAATGGCAGAGTGAATTTACAAGTCTGACAATTTTCATAGCATTGCCCTTCTGGAAGTTTGCTCCTAGATTATAGCAAATCACTCCCCCTTAGCCTTACCAGTGCTATGTATGAACAACCCAATAAGGCTGAGACAGGTTTGCCGTGTAGCCCTAGCTGGCCTCAGACTCACTGTGGAACCCAGGCTGGCCTTAAGTTTGTGACCCTTCTGATTTGGATGCCTGAGTGTTGGGATTGTGGACCTGTGCCCCTACACCTGATAGAGATGACAGAAAACATAAATACTCGTCTTTCTGAAACCGGAAAACTTTATTTGCACGTTATGATCATCTCCATATATCTTGACATCTTAGTCAAAAGTCGAGTGGTTATAACTTCATGAGTCCTCAGTCCTGCTCTGTTGATCTACATGTCTGTTTTTGTACCAATACTAGCTTTTTTGCTAGTCCTGTGGTTCTGTAGTATATAAATTGAAATCAGGTATATTCCCAACAGTTCTTTCTTCTCAGGACTGCTTTAGCTATCTGTGATCTTCTGTGCTTCCATATGAATTTAAAGACTATTTTTTCTGTTTCTGAAGAATGGTTCTGGAATTTTGACAGGGACTGTACCAAGTTCATAGGTTTCTTTTAGAAGCATGGTTATTTCATAATATGAATTCTAATTTCATGAGCATGCAAGCTCTTTGCACAGTGTGTGCGTAGTGGTCAGAGGATGACCTGCAGGAGCTGGCCCTTCTTCCCACTGTGTCCACATACAGGTCCTTAGACTCAGAGTTGGGCTGTCCCCCTTGCATGCTAACCCACTCGGTCATCTCACCAGCTTTTCTGTAACTCCCTTCTTCCTTATTTTAAAGTCTCCATTGCAGAAGTCTTCCAGCTGCTTAGTTATATTTATGTTAAGCTTCTCCCTGATTGCTCTCCACCTACTTTTTGAGATGGGGTTTCTTGCTGATCTGGAGCTCTGGCTGACTAAGCTGGGCTGGTCAGTGAGCTCCAGGGATCCATCAGTCTCTGCTCCACCCATCTCTCCCCCTCAGGGTACTGGGGCGAGATACATGGCAATGGGACAGGTTTCCCTGCTTTATTTCTTATTAGTTTGTTGTTTAGTATATCAGAAGGCTGCTGATTTTTATATGTAAATTTTGTATCCCCCCCTTTTTTTTCCCTGAAAGAGTTTATCAGTTCTAAGACTTTTCTGGTGGGGTTTTTAGGGTCTCTTATGTATAGAATCACATTTGCAGTTCTGCTTCTGGCTAACTCTTCTTGTTAGCTGAAGTGTGTCCACCTAGGATATGGCTTTTGTGCTTAAAAGCTCACCCTGAGAAAGGCTTGGGACTCCACGGGGATCCTGAACACCCAATGTAGTCACTGGCTGGCTAATGAGTTCTTTTTATTGACTAAAACCCACGTTCAAGGAGTGTTCTCTACTGCATACCCTACAACACTACTGCCTAAACACTACAAATTCCTGCTGAAAGAATATGGGTGATCTTTAAAATGGAGATATAACCAATGACCTAAGCTCAGATACACAAATCCCAACGTAGAAGCATAAGAAACATAGAAAAATCAAGCCATTATGACTCCTCCAAAAATTACTAATCCACAGTTGTAACATGAGGGCCTGCTAGTTGGAGTTTCTGTCCTGTCCAGTTCCCACAGTCTTTAGGTCCCAAAGAAAATCACACAGAGAGTCTATGTTAATGATAAACTGATTGACCCATAAGCTCAGGCTTCTTATTAGCTCTTATAACTTATATTAAGCCATTATTCTAGTATATGTTAGCCACATGGCTTGGTACCTTTTTTAGCGGGGCAGGTCACATTCTGCTTCTTCGATGTCTGGACAGGACTGGGGAGGAATGGGCTTCCTCCTTCCCAAAATTCTCCTGTTCTCCTTGCCCTACCTCTACTTCCTGTCTGGTTGTCCCACCTATACTTCCTGCCTGGCTACTGGCCAATCAGCATTTATTTAAAATATAATTGACAGGATATAGACAATTCTCCCGCACCACACAGTAATGACCCCAATGCTAGCTAGAGTTTCTATTGCTGTGATAAAAACACTATGATCAAACGCAACACGTGAAGGAAGGGTTTGTTTTGCTTACACTTCCACACCACTGCTCATCATCAAAGGAAGTCAGGGCAGGAACCTGGGGGCAGGAGCTGATGCCGAGGCCTTGGAGGAGTGTGGCTTTTTCGTTTGCTCCTCAAGGCTTGCTCAACTCAGGGGTGGCATCACCCACAGTGGGCTGTACCCACATCATTAGGAAAGTACTTACAGGCTTGCCTACAGCCCAGTCTCGTGAAGGTAGTTTCTCAGTTGAGGTTCCCTCCCTCAGATGACTATAGCTTGCATCAAGTTCATATACAACTAGCCAGCACAACTCCCAAAGAGAGTAAATTAGATGAAATGCCAGGCAAAGAATTCAAAAGAATGGTCAAATAAAGTTCAAATAAATGAGGACACAATCTACTTCCCAGTGTATTCTAGGAGATGATAAAAGGCTATTGAAATAAGAAAATTAATTCAGAATATGAAAGTAGGGTTCAATAAGGAGAACTCCTAAAAAAGAACCCTGAAGTATTGGAATTTAATATTCAATAAAGCAAATAAAGAGCTCTATAGAAAGCCTCACTCATGGAGTAAATCAAGGGGAGGAGGACACACTACCAAGGCTTGAAGGCAAGGAGGAAGACCTGGGCAATGCCAAATAGAAATCAGTAAAAATGAAAAAACGGGAAAAACTGACAAATTTATGAATCACCAGTACAGAAGAATAATTTTATGCTAAAGGTATAGAGAACATCCCCAAGTAAATCATAATGCGGGGGCTGCAGAGATGCTCAGCAGTTAAGCGAGCGCTTGCTGTTTTTCCAGAGGACCCAGGTTCATTTTCCAGCCCCCACGTGCTGACAAAAATTCACCTGTGCGCGGGAGACCGGGGTTCGATTCCCCGACGGGGAGCCAAAAAAAAAAAAAAGTCACCTGTGGCTCCAGCAGGTCCAGTGCCTAATCTGGCCTCCACGTGTACAAGGCGCACACGTGACACACAAGCATACATGCGAAACGCCCGTGCACATAAAATATAAAATTTATAAATTTATAGCGAGAGTAGACGAAAGGAAGGATGGTGGGGACAAAGGGAAAAAAAAGGCAATTTGGGCTTCGGGAGACTGAAATTATAGACGTCAAGAAATGCAATCACATGCCCTAAATAGTCCTAGCTCTGAGGGGCTAAGGCAAAGCTGACTGGTAGACTGGCGTCGGGTATTAAATAAAGACAAAGATGTGTGAAGTACGGAGAGCTGGGTGGGGTCTAGAGTCAGAAGGCAGTCTCACTGGCTGGCTTCAGTCCTGGCTCCCAGGTGCCTACCACCATCCTCCCAAGAAGTCCTTTGTGAGGACTGGTCATAGATACTTGCCACATTTCCGGGCAGTCTTTTATGGATCAGGTCACAGATGCTGTGGGTGGCCCTTCAGGCATGTAGTTTTGAATGCTAGCCCCAATACTGGCAGGTCATTCCCAGTGTTGGGCCTTGAACTTGTATCTGTTTTTCCCTTGAAGACGCTGGCCCAAGCCAGGTGTCTACCTCACTGAATATGTGGGTTCTAATCCAAAGCTCTTGCCTGTAAACCCAACACTTGAGAGGCTGAGCTGAGAAAAATCACTGTGAGTTCCTTGTAAGCCTGAGCTTAAGAGTCCCAGGTCAGCTTGGGCTAGAGTTGAGACCTTGCCAAAAAAAGGGGGGAGGAGTGGATAACACTTAATATTTCCTTCAATATTCTGGAGAGCAAAAACTAGAATGCTTTCTGCTGACCAGGGAGAGAAGAGGGCAGAGGCTGAATTGTAATTCTGTGGTTACTGCAACTGGAAGGTGTGGAGTGAGGAAGACAGTGGGGATGCAGGAAAGGTGTGACAACTATTGTCATGGAATCCAGATGCAAAATCCAGCACTCGAATGACAACCCTGTTGCATACTCTGTGTTATGTTACGTTTTTTTTTTTTTTTTTTTCTGATGCTCATTTACAGTGATAGATATATACAGCATGGACTAAAGAGACAAAGGTGTGAGTACCTGGTTTGTTCTACTTGTTACTCCTACTACTGCTCCTCTTCCTGTTCCTGTTTCAGTACTCAGGATGAACTTGGGATGTGCACATGGTAGGTGCACACACATCGCGTGTATACCATCAGTTGCTGTACTTGCAGACATTTGGTATCTATCATCTAGTCCCTTCTCAGGTAACTGAAAAACTTTCTGAGAATCACCGGGTGTGCAGCTTGGACCTCGTACAATCAAACACTGAAAAACACAGTTTAGACAGCAAGGCATCCATAGAGCAGGTCCTGACTGTATAAACACTTCTTTCTACTTCACAAAGCAAGAATGATATAGTATCTCTGTTGAAGTCGTGATTGATAATAAGGACTAAAAGAATAAAAGGTAGTTGTCTTGAAATGGTGCTACTGTGGTCTGAGGCTCTGAATCAGCCCACGCAGACACAAGAGGTTACTTCAAGACAAGAGTTAATGCAGGGTAACACAAAAGAAAGGGGTAAGGTCGGTGATTCATTAGGGCTGCAAAACAGACTCCGGAACTGAACTGAGACCCCAAATGTCAGTTGAAGCAAGTATTTAAAGGAAAAAAATCACAAACATTTATGCCAAGTTAACGTTAGAACTTTCACCAATCAGCTATCAAAGATTAGGGGCTTTACTTAAGTGTTCCATCATTGTCAACCAACAGACAATGCAAACTTTCAGATGCTTTTGCTCCTTCTGTAGTTAGGAACAGTCATGATATTCCAGAGAACACGCATGACTATTTCCATGGTTTAGAGAGGGGATGGGTCAGCAGTTGGAAGGTTCCCACCTGTCCTAGGGCTTGGGGACATGAACTTGTATCACCCTACAGGCAAAATTGAGTCTGAAGTCAAAATGGCAGCACTTAGAACAAGATGCTTTTTTACCTGTTCCCAACACTGATTCGAAAGTCAGAAGACATAAAATTTAATTATTCTGTCTTTGCAGTTAAGATCTTATGAAAAAGTTTCTAAATTATTATTAGTATGTGGGAGGGGGGCCCTAACTTGCTACAACACTCGTGCAGAAGTCGGCAGGCAGTTGTGTGAAGTGGACTCTGTGATTCTAGAGACTGAACTTGCCTATCAGCTGCATGGCAAGCACTTGCCCGACAGAGACATTCCTCCACGCAAATTTTAATAGACAAATCAAAATGGTTATTTGAGTAGTGCAATGACTCCTTGGTTCTGAGGATACACTCACTGTCTTGAAGGAAAGAGAATTCACGCTAAGGGCGTTTGTTTTCTGTTTCTCTGGTGTAATATTTGCCTTCCCAGGCTCCTGGATAGCTTGTCCATCATATCAGTGCCGTGCTGATAGTTCAGAAAACGATGCTGGAGTTATTGAGAGTCGTGGAGGGTGACCCTACTGTAGAACATTTCCTGCCATGTTCTTGGAGCTTATTTCAAGCACAGCTGACAACTTCATCACAGCGCAGAACAGTAGCTCCACGTTTCCTTAGCCCTTCTTTATTGTGCATCTCTATTGCCAACTGCATTTTTATAAAGTTGAATTTTTCATAGGTGGCAAAGGGAGTATTGTGACAATTAGGCTTTGTGAATTACAAAATGCTTCGATACTCCTTTTAAGTTGTATTGTGAGTATTAGACATTTTGGTGATTAAAACATATAAAAACTAGTACATGGGAAATGCAGGACTACCCTGCAGTTAGCCGGAAGGGTTTGGTTTTAACATCCCAAAATCCTATCCCTCCAGTTCTGTACTGAGCAGGAGCCAAGGAAACTTGCAGGGAACTTCAGTCTGTGAGAGGTTCTGCCCAAAGATTCCCCATAAGCTGCGCCAGGTGAAGAGGCCCCGCTGGGCTCTTTGTAGAACAAAGTTCTATTGCAGTTTTGTTGCAAAGGAAGCCTGGGGGTGGGGTGATCCCCCAGCCAGGACAGAGTTCCTGCTGTTCCCAGGAACTTCCTGGAAGTCTTGAGACTCAGACCCCAGAGGGACAGTGTGCTTGGTTCTCTTTGACTGCACCCAGGGCGGCCTGCCAAGCTTACTGTTGTCATTGTTAGAAAATGTCGCTCCACCCGAAGCAGGATTTTCAAAGATCCCTCAGATGAATGGGGATTTCTAGCTACCCCTTGCTCTCTGGAGTGTGTTATGACAGGAATTCGATCTCTTCCTTCTTCGTGATTCAGGAAAAATTCCTCAGAGCCCAGAGGGTGGCCTTTAATGGAGAGCCGATGTGGGGCTCCTTTGTGGAACTTCGCAGGGACCGATGGGTCAGTGTTTTAGGCTGTTCACGTGACTGAATATTTACTTGTCTGATTTTGAACCGTCCCTGCCAGAGATAGAAAACGGAGGCAGGCTGAGATAGGAAGGGCAGATCTAGATGAAACCCCCAGAAAGCAAGAGCTTTGCTGGTCACACAACGTCATGGCTGTTTTCACTCAGCGGTCCTAGCAGCTGTCCTGCGCAGTCACAGCTGGGCCTGCTATATTCTCCCGCAGTTTTCAAGGGAACTTTGATGTGTCTGTCTCATGTTCATGGAGAAAGGGCTGTATCCACCCCTTCCATCCCGGAACAAATGCGGCCGACCCTGGGTTTCAAGCCCGTAGGCTGGGCGCCCTCAGGCACGCACCTGCAGAAACAGTTGTTAACATCATCTAAGACACTTCAGGCATGCCATGGTGGGCGAGGGCGGAGGCAGTTTCAGTTGGCATCTCCTGGGAGAACAACATAAACGCCAACAACACAGTGGCTTTGCCAGGAGGCTGGCCCCATAACGTGGGTGGGCACAAGACCGGTCTCGAGCATGCACCTATTAGTGGCACCATTGCCCAGCTGTGGGAAGAGCTGACCCTGTGGGAGCAGGAAAGGAAGTTTCTGAGTCTCCACTCTATCAGAGCCTAGTTGTGTGACTCTCAGAATGTCCCCTGACCTCTCAGGGTGGCAGTCGGTCATGTTACACGATGGTCATTTGGATAGCTGACATTGTACTTGTTAAGATGGGGCAGTGGGTAAGAGGAACGTAGAACTCAGCTGCCCGTGAGCCCCATCACAGCAGCAAAGCTTGATCTAGGGGATTTCAGGGTCTACATTCACCTCCGGCTCCTCCCTCCTTAACCTAACGCGAGCCTCAGAGACCTGGAGTCTTAGCATCAATTCCTTGTCATCCTCTTTCATTTTCTTAGACTCTTGGCAGTTTGAAAACATTAGCTCGAGCCTTCTGACACTTCTATCGAATGATGGAGTCTTTGGGCCTCCCTTTAAATCTTGCAAACTTTGTGACCACTTAAGCCAACAGTAAGTCGGAAACAATGGTTTGGCTTCTCAGGCCAGGTCGGAAGAGGTCACTTTGCACTCTTTGAGTACATGTTCCTACAGACTCCGTGGGAACTTTAGTCCCCCGAGGCTGCTGAGGTGAAAAGGCCATGTGTGGGCACCACACCCCGTGGTTCTCATTCAGTTCAGTCTTCTCATCTTGCCCACCTGGGTGCTAGGCACACTCACGGCTCCTGGAGCCCATTGTCCAGCTCTAACCACGAGGCCTCACGTAGGATGAAAGTGCACCATAGCCACTGGGAACAGAGTGGGGTTGTTCGCCTTTGTGTTGGGGGTCATTTATTTTACGGTTATGGATACCTGATATGCTTACGATGTCCCAGGCCACCATTGCATCTGCCAGCCATGCCCCTCCTCCTACAGCTCTGCTCTCCCTTCCAGCTAGGGCCACCTTAGGTCACCCAGATACCTTCACACCCTGTCACCAGTCAAGAACAAGGCTGTGGTTCTTTCACTCTGTTTCCCACACCCACTGCCAGGCTTCCTGAGTTCAGGTGGTCGCCATCCAGACAGCGGTTTCCCAGGTGATCTCACCTTCCTGGACCCAATCCCTTCTCCGTCGTGTAACTGACTTTGGTCCTTCCAGATGCACCTAAGCCCAAATAGTCTCAGTCTTACTTCGAAGTTTCTGAAGGTTCCTGGCTGTTGCTAGGGTTACACGGCTCCACAGCTGTCTGCCCTCTCTCCAGCCACCCACGCTGCCCGCGTTTTGTTTTGTGTCCTGCTCAGAGTTAGCCATTTTCTCCCAAACATGCCAGGCATGTTTATAGCCTGTCATCGTGGCATTCCTGTGCACTGGATGCCCACACCGCAATACCTCCTTCATGTCTAGAACATTCTGTCACCATCTTTGGAGCTCCTCCTTCATCAGCAAGCAAGAACAATGTCCACGTGCACCATAATGTCCGCTTGTCTGTGTTCCTCTTATAGCTCTTCCCCCTGTCCATCATAGCTCTTCTTCCCCATCAGCCAGCCTGCTACTCCCATGAAGTTTCTTTGGCCTTGGGGGGTGAATGACATAGATGTCCCATTTAGGACTAAGCACTAAATGGAGACTTGTGTTCAGCACCTTAAGTAGCCATGAGTCTCTGCATTCACATTAACTTACTGCAAAAAACAAACTTCTTTGATCAAAGTTAAGAGTAGCATTTGTTTATGGGTGTAAACATAAACATTTAGAAAGACGTTTGACAACATGTCCATTTAGCAATCTAGCAATAGTAGATTATCCCCCGGGGCCTGTGATCTCCCTAGCCATGGAAGGGAACAAATTCTCTCCTTTGGAGTAGGCCTCAAATCCAATCAGAAGCAGTTGGTTTCCTCCATTAACTGTCATGGCACTACTACAGCAGCGAGCACATCTTGTCTGTAAGTATCATAGCATGCAAGGGTCACTGCTGCTGACTTACCCAGAACTTCTTTCATAGCACCATTAGGCAGTATAAAAGCTATTCTAGTCGGGCAATGGTGGAGCACGCCTTTAATCCCAGAACTCAGGGACGCAGAGGGAGGTGGATCTCTGTGAGTTTGAGGCTAGCCTGCTCTACAGAGTGTGTTCCAGGACAGCCAGAGATACATAGAGGAATCCTGTCTCAAAAAAAAAAAAAAAAAAAAAAAAAAACCAAAAGGAAGGAAGAAAGAGAGAGAGAGAGAGAGCTATTCCAAAGGGAGGACACATCAGCTTGAGTTCAGCTTAATTTCTTTAATGCTGACCTCAACAATACAGTCTTACCATCTAGTTCTGATGGGCCTCCAAGAGCAAAGGAGATAATCTGCATTGTTTGGGGGACTCCAGGGCTTCCCTGAACAATAGCTAATAGGGATGCATTCTTCATTTGGCACTGGGGTTTTCACTTGACCTCCTTCATGTTTTATTTTCAAATATCTTGACCCTTGACTGTGAAACATGTCTCCCTACAAAGCCCCTTTTGGGTGTCTTCACATTCTCTGTCTCATTTCTTTGAAATAAAATTAAAAACTCTCAGGATGAGAGGAGCATAAAGATTTCATTATTTTAAGCAAAGATAAAATATTGCTTAGATAATATTAGCTAAGTATACACTGTTTATCAAGTAGTAGTGAATTTTTCCCCTGTAACAGGATATTTTATTCCCACTAAAATAACTTAATTAGGTAGGTTTGTAGCTCAGTTTCAGAGCACACATCTACTGCCTTTTATTTTCTTAGTCTTTAGTATCAATCATGACTTCAACAGAGATACTGGATCATGTAGAAATTAATGTTTATATAGACAGAAACTGCTCTATGGACGCCTTGCTATCTAAACTGTATTTTTTAGCCTTCGGTTGTACTAGATCTAAGCTTCATTCCCAGTGATTCTCAGAAAGTTTTTCAGTTACCTGAGAAGGGATTGGATGAGAGATATCAAATGTCTGCAAGTGCAGGCAACAATGTCACACACACACACACACACACACACACACACACACACACAAATCCCTAACATGTGCTGCCTATGCTGGTTTTTCTAAATTGAAGACTTGAATGCTTACTATGAAAGAGGTACTGTTTTGTGGTCGAGTGAGATGGCTGATGTTTCTTATGACCAGGTGTACTCCGTATGCACAATGCCTACAGCCCCAGTGGAAGTTTGAGATCTCCCTGACCACCCCCATTTTTAAGAGGACCCAGAGTCACTTGAACTCCAACCCATTGCTATTGTTTATGACAGGAACGGGTCAGACAACAGAGGAGGATATGGGAAGGGTTCCAGTGACTTTCCCCAGTGGAACTGTGTGAGAACCATGCTGACAACACGCATGGAGGGCCGTCCATCGCAGAAATAGCTGGTGTTTTGGTGTCCAGTGTTATACACAGGGTGTTCACCTGTGCAGCTGACATAAGTCTCCAGTGCACCTTAGGCCGAGCTAACACTGTGTGGTCCGAGAGCCCCCAGATTACTATGGATTATCAGAAGTGCTCCCCTCTCCACTTTTTTGAGGCAGGGTCTCTCCACTTAAAACTACCTGTCCTTGAACTCACTATGTAGACCAGGCTAGTCTAGAATTCACAGATATTACCCTGCCTCTGCCTCTAAGTGTTAGGACGGATGGTGTACACCACCACAGCAGGCACAAAGACACTTTGACCTAGAAAGACATTCCAAGGTTTTAGGAGTTATTTCACAGAGGTCAAGTATGGTGACGCATGCCTGTAATCCTAGCAATCGTGAGGTTGAGGCTTGAGGATCCTGAGTTCAGGGTCATCCTTGGCTATGTAGTCACTTTTGAGTCTAACCTGGGCTATACCATCCTCTGTCTCCAGAAAATAATAGAAGAGGAGGGAGAGGATGAAGTTACTTCATATGAGCCAAGAAAAAAATGGTCAGACTTCTTTGTCAGGCACAAGCGTGTACTAGGGCTACACAGAGTGAAACAGGGTGGAGGAAACCCCAAGAGCAGACAGGCATTGGACAGGGATTTTCTGTTTCTGATATGCTGATGAAGGATTATTGCACACAAACTGCTTACTGGACAGCAAGGGCTAGGTTAGGGACCCTCATGAATTACGACAGTCTCTTAAAAATATCTTTCCATCATCTTTAGTCCCCACCACTTCGGAACACATAAGCTGACATTGCTTTTACTACTAAGAAGCAGAAGCAGCTGGTGGCAGTGGCCCATGTTTTTAATCCCAGCACTCAGGAGGCAGAGGCAGACCAATTTCTGTGAGTTCAAGGCCAACCTGGTCTACAGAGGGAGTTCCAGGACAGCCAGGGCTACCCAGAAACCTGCCTCAAAAAAAAAAAAAAAAGAAAAAGAAAAAAAAAGAAAAACCCACCACACAACAACCAAAGCAAAACGAAAAAGAAAAGACAGTAAAAGCAAACCAGGTGCCCTCAAATTAAGTGATTTTAACAAAGAATTGATGGTAGAAATGCAATTCACGTTTTACTACTACAATTCGTATTCTACTTACGGACACTGTGCTACAACTTTCCTTTATTTAGGGCTGTGAAATGAAGCCCTTCTGGTGTAGAACTGATGTATAAAATTACCTGCTAATTAGAACAGCTGTCCTCTTGGCTCCGTGGGCCCTGCATCTGTTGGCCTAAGTTGAATGAGTCAAAAAATACTTTAAAAATTGCAGCTGTCCCAAATATGTACACACGCATGCTTTTCTGCTACCTTCTGAGCAATACAGCATGACAACAATTTGCAAAACCCTTGCATTATGTCAGGTGTCAGCAATAGTTTCAAGATGACTTAAATACACAGGATGCTGTGCATATGGTACCCACAAACACTGTTATTTTCTGAAAGGCATAATGTCTACAGATTTTGTCATCTGTGGGAGTTCAAGAACCAACCCTGGTGGATATCAAGGGATCCTTTGTATTAGGTTTTCCATCCAGAGAGTAGTTGAAAGAAACTTTGTAAATGGATACTGCACTTTCTTTTCCTGGCCGCCCAGACCCAAATAATCACACAGAAACTATATTAATCACAACACTGGTCAATAGCTTAGGCACATTCTTAGCTAGCTCTTACATCTTAAATCAACCCATTTCTATTAGTCTATGTATTGACACGCGGCCATTACCTCATTTTCTACATGTCTTATTTTCTTGGCAACTGGGTGGGTATCTCCTTGATTCTGCCTACTCTCTCTCTCTCTCTATCTCTGTTCATATTTCCCACCTGGCTTTACTCTGCTAAGTCATTGGCCAAAACAGCTTTATTCATCAGCCAATAAAAGCAACACATACACAGAAGGACATCCCACATCAAAACTTTTATTATAAAGAAATTATTACAAGTAAAATGTAGGGGTTTTTTTGCTCACACAAGGTCCATCTTTGACTTTGATGGACACAGAGTAGACCTGGGCTGTTTTCCTGAACAAAGTCTTACAAATCTAAAGGCACGCTCTCCATAAATCTCAAAGGTTTGGCAGTGGAACTCCGGGTGGGAAGTTTTTCATTCTCTTTTCTTACACTCTGACTTACAGCATTCCTTTGTGGGGCCCAAACACAGCTCTCTAATGGCTTCATGCTGCTTGTCTCTCTTATGTCATGAATAGCAAATCCCAGAAAAAAAAATCCTATTATCAACAAATACATGTTTTTGTATGGTGTTTTACTAATTTATCTTGAAAATCTACTTCTAGGAACCTTTTTTATAGAATAGGTCCAATAATTCCCAAATTTTGGGAGACCATTGGACAGGGTGATTACCAAATATTTTGGTGGAACTAACACAACTATTAACTGGCCAAGAAACACTCTGCAGAGGGACTTAGAATCTATTATGAGAATTGTTTCAGAAAAGGATATTTTCATAGATAATATACAGGTTAATCAATATAGTTTCCTGATAAATCTCCTTTATTTTTCTACTGTATCCTACTTTTTAAAAATTTAATTCCAGCCTTTTTAAATGTCATTGTAGGATGGCTGTTTAAGTGGAGAGTTATAAGTAGTTATGTCTTTTGGCCATGGAGTTGGGGTAACATAGCAAATATATGTTTGTATATGTATAATTATAGACTCTAGAATATTCCTCTTGGGTCGCCATCCCAACTGGCTACATACTAGCTGTGTGATTTTGGCCAAATCACTCCTGTACACCTTAGTTTCATCTTTCCTAAGACTATGACATGGGTAGTATCTATTTCACAGGGTTGTTGAGGGATTAGTAATATAAAACATGCAAAGTGGTTTGGTGGGTGATTTGTTCAGTTGCTTTATGGATGCGCTTGGTGTGACTTCAGATACTCATACCTCACCCCCACTCATTCATGTGATTTTGTGTTGACCTTTGTTGTCTTTATCATTTGACGTTATTCCATCTTCTTCACATTTACTGTTGTGAACGAAAAGTCTCCTAACACGGTGATTCTTTTTTAGAGGTGAGAATTCTGGGAGGGTTGCTCTTTGTAATTAATGCTTTCAGTATTATTTGTATGACGTATTCTAGTGCTTATTTGCTTATTTAAAATAATTTTCATTGTATTTTTCTCAGCATCTTTGTGTGTTAGGAATGATGATTTCCTCCCCATAGGGTCATATGCTTAGTCCCCAGTTGGAAGATTAGGAGGCATGACCTTACTTGAATAGGTGCGACATTGTTGGAGGATGGTATGTCCCTAGTGTAGGCTTTGAGGCTTCAAAAACCCATGCCAGGCCAGGTCCCAGTCTCTCTCTTTCTGCCTGCTGCCTGTGGATCAGGATGTAAAGCTCTCAGCTACTGCTCCAGCACCATGCCTGTCTGCTTCCCTCCAACACAAAGGACCAACCTTCAGAGACTGTACACATGCCTCCAGCTAAATGCTCTCTTTTGTAAGAGCTGCCTTGGTCACAGTGTCTTTTCACAGCAGTGGGATATTCCTGCTTCACTTTAGCCCATCACCAAGAAGTCTAACAGGATTCTAAATTCTCAGAGCAGCAAAATCCAGTCTTTCAGAAGTGTTGTAATTAGTTACTTTGGTATTTTTTACACCATCCTCAACTTTTTATTTGTAAGAAGCCAGCTCTAATCTGTAGGTTGCCCTCTGGGAATTAAAGCACAGTTCATTGAGAAACTGTGGCTCCAAGATAGCTAACAATACAGTTGGAGAGATGACTTGTATTTATTGACCTTCGGTAAATAGGATTATTGTAAGGATTACACGAATTAGTAGGTTTTAAAATGTCTTGGCACACAAATTTACACTAGTGCTAACAGCAATCTTAGAGTCACAAACATCCATGTGTTTATTGCAGCATCTGAGAATATTAATTTATGAGAAACATTGTGGGCTCAATTTGGGTTTGGAGTAACTGAAATAATGCTACATTCTCATAAAGTTTATCCACCCATGAAAGAATCTAGTGAGGAAATTAAACAGAATAATTCAAACACTCTGTGCAATGCCAACACTGGTGTTTTAATTAACTGTGGAAGCTGGAAATCATCGTTTTTTGTAATTATCCATTCCACAAACAATGGATAATGAAAGTTCACTTACTATTTTTGTAAGGAACCATAATTTTTTCTTTCTTAATACAAAAGGACGTCTCATATTTGAGAATATTAAGAGACAATCTAGCCTATGATAGTAATAGCCCACTATTGGGCTATTTGCCCCAAACCCTCACTTTTCAGTAAATCATATTCCCTAGGTCAGAAAAGAAGCCTTGGTGATGTTTGTCAGTCAACCATGGCATCCATTGCAGAGAATATGTTATTTACTAATGGGCAAGGTGCTAAGTTGGCAAATACTTTACTTAAAAGAGAATTAGAGATTGATTCAAGATGGCTGACTGATTATACACATCTGGTGCTTGTCTTCTGGAGTTCATAGAAGTACATACAGATAAACATAGATAATAAAATCCATTTTAAGAGATTTCAAAAATGGAATGGTATAATAAGAAAATAAACTTTTAACCAATTTTGAAAGAAATTACAAAAGAACAAAAGCCTAACATATGGCTATAGATGAGTGGTGGTAGATCTGATGTAGCGATTCTCAGCCTTCCTAAGGCTGTGATTCTTTACCACAGCTCCTCATGTTGTAGTGACCCCAACCATGAAATTATTTTCTTTGCTACTTCCTAACTGTAATTTTGGCACTGTTATGAATCATAATGTAAATATCTGTGTTTCTCAGAGGTCTTAGGTGATCCTAGTGAAAGGGTTGTTTGATCCCCAGGTTGAGAACTGATCCAATGCACAATCAGTCTAGGATTAATGGATATGATAGGTATGCGGTAATTTGAGGCATGTCTTTGTAACCCAAACACTTCTCTTCCATCTGCCTGTTCGCAGATATTTGGCAGCCACTTCTCAAATTATGACACAGAGGTTTATATTACTTATAAATGCCTGGCCAATAGCTCAGGCTTATTACTCACTAACTTACACTTAAATTAACCCATATTCCTTATTTACACTCTGCCACATGGCGGTACCTTTATTAGCATGGCACGTTCATTGCCTGCTTCTACTTCATATGGCTGGTAACTCCTGACTCGGCTCTTCCTTCTCCCAGCATTCTCAGTTTGGTTGCTCCACCTATACTTTTTGCTTGGCTACTGGCCGATCAGCATTTTATTAAACCAATTTGAGTGACAGGTATTTATAGTGTACAAGAGATTATTCCGCAGCATGTCTCAGTTGAAAAACTAAAGAATTGCACACAGAACAGCAAAATCTGGCATCCTACTCTGTTCTCAGATGGGCTGAGCAATAGGAAGCTGTGCCAGAGATTGATTCATGCAGCAGGGTTGCAGAGTCAGGGCAATGCATAAGAAACTGCTGATTCGCACTAGAGTTAGGGCTCCCATTAGTCAGATCATCTTCAGGTTCTGCTTGTCTGTGTATCTCATCGCTGTCCCAAAGCCAGGCAGCAGTAAACTGAAACATTATAATGATGATGGTCTAGAGATCACATAATCAAAGAAGAACATGCAACCAAGAATGTGAGGCATCTACTCAACCAAGAAAAATCAATACATTTCAGGATGCAAATATAAGACACAAAGCCCAACTGCAACACTGTGGGTGCTGTCACCTAGGTAATATCATCACATGTACTAAGGACACATGTGTAGGTATTGGACTATACACTAGGTTTAGTGGATGTTATTTTAAGTTTAAATCGAGAGGTTGGCATAACAATGAATATGGCTGAAAAGAAGTTAGCAGAAAGTTACTGCTTCATCCATTACTTAGTAGTAAGTACAATGAGAAAGATAATGGGGGAAAGTTACAGGACATAGATGACAGAACCAAATATTGAAACTTTCATCTAGAAGTTGTTTCAAAAAGAAGAGAGGAAACAGAGGGATAGAAGTAACAAAAATACAGCAACATTTTATATGCATATATGCTTATATGCACATGTGCACACACACAGGCCTTCAGGGTGTTTTAATTCCACTATTTTCAGTTTTGAAATTTTCATCATTTTTTAGCAGACTTTTGCCTGGCTTGCTCTTCTTCCTGTATGATTTAAAATTTTATTTGGGAAGAGTTGTTCTTGAGATAGGTCTCCCCATATACCCTAGGCTTGCCTCAAACTTGTAATCTTCCTGCCTCAGCTTCCCAAAATGTTAGGATGACAAACTTGAGACACCACTCCTGGCTCAGAGGTGTAATTTTTGTTTGTGATCTAATCTTTTTCTTCTTTTTCCTGAGAATCATGGGAATATCTTGGGGTGAGTGTTGCATTGCCTTTTATTGGACATCCCAGAAGCATCAGTAGCAGGACTTCAATTGTTAACTTGTGAGTATAAATCCTACAATAAACTCATGTTACAAACTGGAGTGTGGCACAAGCCTGGCTTTGCTCTCTCACTGGATTACTGGCTATCTCTAGCTTATACAGATACAAACTTACTTGCTGCCATCTTCAAGATGACAGAGTCTGGCTTCAAGATTTCAATTCTACCTCTTTACTTTGGAGACTATAAAATTGCATATCTACTCAAATGTGAAGTCAAAGTCAAGTCTTTAGGTCCCCTTTCAAGTCTGATTACCATGTCCCCTTCATCAGAGTTCTTAGCAGCCTGATTCAACGGTGCTTGTTGAGTAGATGCCTCCCATTCTTGGGTGCATGCTCTTCTCTGATTAGGAGATTCTAGACCATCATCAGTATAGACTGTTTCAGTACTATAGCCTTGCTTTGGAAGGGAGCCGAGATATGCAGGTAAGTATGATGATTGTTTGCTTGTGCTCTACAAATAAAGCTTGCCTAAAGATCGGAGGGAGGGGCTAGCCTTTAGTTAACCATAGAGTCTGGAGGTCTATACAGACAGGCAGGAAGTGATATGGCTGGGCGGATAGAGGAGCGTGGTTTCTTTGGGAGCTGAGAGTCATAGAGGTGAGCTCTCTGGTGGTGGGCTGCTCTGCTTCTCTGATCTTGCAGTTTTCACCCCCTAATATCTGTCTCTGGGTTTTTATTATTAATAGCAATTAGAACTCGTGAAACAGGTAGGATCTGAGGATGATTTGACTAACAGGTACTAATGGAGTCAGCTTCGTCCCGACTATAGAGCTGTTAGAATGACATGGCAATGTGTGTGCTTTGACAACATTGTCAGATTACACACTGATGCAGAAACAAGCCCCTTTCCTATTTTGAAACACAGGAGTTCTCTCCTTTATGATTATCTCTATTTCGTTGTTTATTTTTTACTGAATTTTGGCATCAAACGGTTCGTCATCAGCCTTTATCCACCACGACATAAGGGACAGAAATCCCCAACACACAGGCATGACTCTTTGTAGTTTATTGAAATTCCCTTAGTGGGGATGAGGTGGAGGAGAAAAGACAGCTGTTGTCGAATCAGAGGAAAATTCATGTGCTTCTGCTCGTACACAATAAAACACTTCCACCTAATTCTCCATGTGTATATCATGTGCTTCTGTACACAATACAACACTTCCACCTAATTCTCCATATCATGGCTGGCACATCCAACATAACAAATCAGAAGAGTCATAGAAGCAGTTTTTACCAAATCATCTAATTTATCACAGCTAGTGTGATAAATGATGCAGCCAAAACAATGTAGGAGGTCTTTCATCTCCTAAGTACTCATGAGTCTTTGATTTGTGTTTGTGTGTGTGACTGTACTGACGAATGCTTTTGGTTTACACACTCTCAGTTGTGTATAGAGGAGGTCTGAGAGTAGTAATAGTAACCATGGCATTACAGTGACCATTTATTGATCAGTGTGTACAATCTCATGCTCAATAACTTTATGAAATCTAAAGAGGCTGGACTGGGTGGTTTTGAGTGTCAATGTGACACAAGGTAGAGCCATCAGAGGAAGGAGCCTCAGCTGAGGAAATGCCTTCTTGAGATCCAGCTGTAAGGCATTTCTCATTTAGTGATCAATAGGGGAAGGCCCAGCCCATGGTGATTGGTGCCATCCCTGGGCAGCTGGTCCTGGATTCTATGAGAAAGCAGGCTGAGTAAGCCATGAGGAGCAAGCCAGTAAACAGCACTCCTTCATGACCTCTGCATCAGCTCCTGCCTCCAGGATCCTGCCCTGTTTGACTTCCTGTCCTGAATCCCTTCAGTGATGAACGGCAACGCTGAAGTGTGAAGTCAAATAAACCCTTTCCTCCCAGTGTACATTTTGGTCATGGTGTTTCATTGCAGCAACAGAAACCCTGACTAAGCCAGAGGTTAAATAACTTACACAAGGCCACACAGCTTTCATGAAGCACAGTCAGCATCCCAACCAGTGGGACTGTAGGGCTGTGACTAACGATGGAACGAACTGGGCCTCTCCTTTGAGAGTCTGTTTTTCTGTTAAGTTGTTTTGTTTATAAAAAAGACAGATAGACTGTTTCATAATCTATCCCTCATTGGGGCCACATAAAATTGGGCTGGACTATTTAATCTTTCCCCCTATTTATGTAAATTCTGTGTTCTGAGGTTATTGATCATAACAATGCCAGTGCCGAGTGCCCACATGACATTGGGGAAATCTGCCTACATTCCAAAGATGACGCTTTTATCTGAACACCAGAGTTTGTCCTCACTTACCCTGGCTTTATTATTAGTGGGTTTGAGGGCCCGTGCCTGGTGAGAAGAGTTCGCCCTATAGTGCGCCACACTCCTCACCCACACCAGGCGCTGGGCCTGCCGGCCTGGCTGCCTTCTGCTTCTCCTAAGCTGATCTACGTCTGCAGCAGTTCTTGGGAATTCTGCCAGCGTGGGCCTGGTGAGGTCATTCTGTCTCCTGATGAGTTTCCTTTTTCTGTTTTTGGGGGCTGTTCTGATGAACATGACCCTAGAGCGTTTGGTAATACCTCTGGTTCCTTGGGAACTATCGTCAGAGTCCGTGGCTTTATCTCTCTCTGCACAAAGGTTCCGTGTCTCTGGAAAGGAAAACAAAGATGACATTATCCAGGGAAGCCTGAACTGGAGCTGTGTGTGTGGGGAGTTCAAGTCCTGGTTATGAAGGAACGTCTTTGTCTGCTTCTTCACTGTCACTTCAGTCCAAAACCAAAGACACCACAGAAGTTTTGGTGAGCCTTGTAAACAGGGGGGAAATAGACGGAGCCGAGAAGGCAAAAGCAGTCACCGAAGCGTCTGTGCTTTCTGATCACCGCTACCTGTCCAAATGCAACTATTTGCGTGGGATTTTATTTTTTGCTTCGTAGGTTGCTATGGCTGCAAATGAAACTATAATCAATCCATAGACTTGATGATTGTGTCCAAATGTCAGAAGGATTCCTTACAATCAACTATGAAAACAAACATCTGTATTGTTAGACTTTCCAGCAACAACTCTTCAATTCTGTCCTGCTTATGAGAACATCTAAAATGTTAATCAATTATCACTTTAAACCAGTGCTCTCGGTAAATATACCAAAGGCTCTGTGGTTCAAAACCATGACACCATCCTTGTTTTTCCACGCCACGAGCTGAGTCTAAGCTGCTGATGACTATGTTTGTTTAGATAAACCATTAGAAACACAAATACGATTGAAAAGTTCTCCTATACGTCTGTTCTGTATCGTATTAAATGCTTAGTTCTGAGCATTGCCTCACCTTTCCCAGGATGGGCTCATTGGGACTTTTCCTGGAATCATATTGATGAATAAAGGAGATGTATTCTATGAAATTGTTTTCATGTTCTGATGAACTCAGGCACGTAAGCGGAACTAGGAAAGATGAGAGGTATTTTAGTGAAATCAGTACAATAATTAGATTTGAATATGGAAATACAAATATTGTGATATTTATCCTTTATGAAACTGTCAAAAATGCCAGGCATGAGGAAGACTCCCTCGGTCCTGGTGCTTGGGAGGCAAAGGCAAGCAGTCCCGTGAGTTTCAGGATAGCCTGCTCTACATAGTAGGTTCCAAACAAAGGTCAACAGAAATCCCTTAAGTTACCTAACCATAGCTCTAATAATATGGATTCAGAATTTATTCTGAATGAAAATATCTAAATAAAAAATTAGTTTCACACATGGAATTGATAAATTAAAAATATTTATTTTTATTTTACATGGTTGAGCATTTTCCCTGCATGTGTGTATATGTACATGTGTACCCGATTCTTTCAAAGGCTGGAGGAGGGTGTCAGATCTCTGAGGACTGGGGAGTTATGGAAGGTTGGGAGTCACTGCGCGCTGCTGAGAATAAAGCCCAGGTCATCTGGAAGAGCAGCCAGTGCTCTTAACCACTAAGCCGTTTCTTCAGCTCCTGTTAGGCTTTGAAACAGACACCAGTATGCCTTAGCGAGAACAAAGTTGTTTGCCAAATTGTTTCTGACAACTAGGAAGGGTATGGAAGATTTTCCACTGAATGTGTGGTCGTGGCTAAGTGATTACCACGATGCCCAAAGAGTTCTGTGTTGATGCCACGGGGACACTCAGGATGGCTGGCATTGCTGAGCAGAAAGTCTTTACTCTTCAACCCAGTAACAGAGGTTCCCCTCGTTTGCAATGTCCACCTGCTACTGACAATGAAAGAGCTGAATGGATGCTGCCAAAGGAAATACTTTTGATTCTCTTTTTAGCAAATGCAGATGTGGATGTAAGAATTTGCATATCCCGGCACATCTATGGGATATAAGAAATTGATTCTGGTGGTTCCAGTAGGGAAGAACTGTGTGATTGAGGAAAGGTAGAGAGGGGTGGATTGAACTTTGATCATATATTTTATAGCATTCAAATTATGTGTCTTATGTATAAAAACCATTAAAGTGTAACAAAATATAATCTTTACAGCTCATATTTGTACGCTGGAAGTGGTGGAATATACTTTAATCGCAGCACCTAGGCAGGAGGAATACCACAAGTTTGAGGCCAGCCTGGGCTGTATAATGAGTTTAAGGACAGCCTTGGATACTCAATGAAACTCAGCCTCAAACAAAACGGAACAAAGTAAAATAACTCATGGTTCCTCCCAGTGAGACAGACTGTGTCCTAACGTGGTGCTGCAATCTTTGGTGTGAATACCCAGGAGGCAGAGGCAGGTGTGTAGCCTCGTGAATATGAGGCTAGCCTGGTCTACATGGCAAATCCCAGGTTAGCAAGAGTGATATAATGAAAACCTGCCTAAAACAAGCGAATGAACGTAGTCTAATTTGGGCGAATAAATAAGAATGGAGAATACATACAGGATACAAGTGATAATATTTCCTTTGGTTTCTAAGTAGCACCCAGTTTCCGAGGACTTGTGAGCACACCAAGAAGAGCAGGTGCCAACAACATCAGAGCTGCAGCACTGTGGAAATCCCATAATTTATATTTTTCTTGTATATTGATAAAAGTCTGTCTCCTTATGAATACCATGTTTTCACTATCCGAGCATCGATGCTTTCACTCATCTCAGCAAGCGACAACTTCTTAGATAAAGCACAGCACCTCTGCATCTTAGAATTGAATGGTGAGTTAGTGGAGAAGCCAGTGCACAAGAACGTCTTCAGATTCAGGCTCTGCCACATATCCTGAGCGTGTGCAATTTGGGGGCAGCCCTCTTAGCTTTACTGAGATTCACTTTCCTCTCTTTTAAAATGTACCTAATTTGTATTGTAGTTTCATTTATGTTACTCTGCTAAGATACCCTGAACAAAAAGAACTTGCCCAGTTTCCTGTCCCAGGTTACAGTCCGTTATCTCAGAGAGGTCGAGTGATGTAAGATGGATCATCTCGCACCTCACAGCCAAGAGCAGAGAGAAATGAATTCCATCAGCTTCTGGCATTTAGATCACACGTTTCACTCCTACACAGCCCTTGACCCATGCCCAGAAGATGGTGCTCCCCACTATGGGCTGACTTCCACATTCGCTAACACAATCAAGATAATCCCACATTTCCTTTTTCTTCTTCAAGGACTTGATTTACTGTTTTATAATTTTCTCATAAGAAAGTAAACCTCTGAATAATGTTCTCTACCTATATGAATATAGACTTAGAAAGCAGCTTGATTTAATTAGGTTTATAATTTATTTCTTGGCTAAAAACATTCTACACACTTTTCCTTTCCCCATTTTTTTCTCCCTCACCTCCACTTTCTAGTGTTCAGTGTAGCTTTGGAAGCTCATTGTAAATTCTGCAGAAAAGATACATTTTTAAAAGGCTTGCAAAAGCATTCTTTTTAAATTACATCTTTAACATTTTTATTAATTAATTAATTTTTCCCAGATAAATCAGTTTCCACTCCTTCCCTCTTTTCCTCCCAGTCCCCCTCTCCAACTTCCCCCCAACAAATCCCCTTCCTTTCCCTTCAGGAAAGTGCAGGCCTTCCAAAACACACCAGTCAGCCATGGGATGTAAGTTGCAGTGGGACTAGACTCCCGCTGCCTCTGCCAGGAGCCCCGCAGAGGACTAATACACACAACTGCAACACATGCGCAGAGGGCCCAGATCAGTCCCATGCAAGACTTTTGGCTGACTCTTCCATCTGCATGAGCCTCCATGAGTCCAGGTCAGTTGGCTCTGTGTATTTTTCCCGTGGTGTCCTTGACCTCTCTGACTCCCGTAATCCTTCCTCCCACTCTTCCACAGGATCCCTGCAGCTCTGCCTAGTGACTGACTGTGGGTCTCTGCATTTGTTTCCAGTAGCTGCTAGGTGAAGCCTCTCCGATGACAATTGGGCTAGGCAATGATCTATGAGTATAGCAGTCTATCACTAGAAATCATTTCATTGACTTTTTTCCCTCTTTTTTTCCAGTCATCTTTGGTTCTAGTCTATGAGCTGTCCAGACTCTGGGTCCTGGTCTTTCAGGCCGTATCAGGAGGGGGTTTGCTCTCATGGTATGGGTCTCAAGTCATTGATTGGCCACTCCCACAAGTTCCAAGTCACCTTTACCCCACATATCTCTGAGGCAGAGCAAATGGTAGGTTAGAGGTCATGTGAGTGCATTGTGTGGTTACAGGAGACAGCTGCTCCAGGCTCTGCACCTCTGGCTGCTGGGAGTCTCAGTTAGGGTCATCCTCAGATTTTTGGGAGTTTTCATTGCACTCGGTTTCTGGCTGACCCCAGAGATGCTCCCTGATTCCTGCTGTCTTTCCCAGTACTCTGTAGACCAGGCTGGCCTTCCACTCAGAGAGCTACCTACCTCTGCCTCCTGAGTGCTGGGCTTAAAAAGGTGTGTTCCACCGCCGCCCAGCTGTAAGTTAGCAGTTTTAACTTGAGAACATTTCTTAACTCTTTATGGCTACTTATGAAACATCAGCAAATATTTTCCTCTTGGAAACACCACTCTTCTCAGTAGAATTCACTTGAGTCCCACATAAAAACATCACAAAAGTAAAAACTGTAGTTCTCATGATTTATTTTGGATGTTTTCATTTTGTTTTTATTTGTGTGTGTATATATGTGTTTGTGTGTGTGTGTGTCAGTGTGTATATGTATGTGTGTGTCAGTCTGAGTGTATATGTGTGAGGTGTATGTATACATGTGTGTATGTATATGTGTGTAGGAGTATGCATGTGTATATATGTTTGTATGTGTGTGAGTATGTATGTGTATGTGTGTGTATGTGTGTGAGTGGAAGGGGCATATGTGTGCAGGTGCCTACGGAGGCCAGAGAAGGGTTTCAGATTCCACATGTGCTAACGTCACAGGTTGAGCGAGAGCTATGGATACAGAAGATGAACCCAGGTTCTTTGCTAGAGTAGTAAGTGCTTTTAATTGCTGAGTCATCTTGCCAGCTCCATGTAGTGGTCTGAATGAAATTATCCCTGATAGCCTCATTCATATATTTGAATACTTGGTGGCCAGTTGGTGGAACTGTTTGGGAAGAATTAGGGGGTGTGGTCTTGTTGGAGGAGGTATGTCCCTGGGGGTTGGTTTTGAGTTTTCAAAATCCCAAGTCATTTCCAGCTATCTCTCTCCCAGCCTTGTGGTGGTTGTCTCGATGTGTAAGCTCCTCACTCCTGCGCCAGCACTATGCCTGCCTGCCTGCTGCCATGCTCCCCACCACGGTGATCATGAGTGTTCCTTCTGAAACTAAGACTAATTCTTTCTTCTACAAGTTGCTTTGGTCATGATTTCTCTTCACAGCAACAGAAAAGAAGCTAAGATGCTCCATATGCCAGATTTAAAATAATGAATGAACAAATAAATAAATAAATGCAGCAGAAAGCATACACTTTGGAGCAAAACAATAAACTGAAACCCATCTTAGGCAAGTAACTTTACCACTGGGTCTGAATCTGTAACTCAAAAGAACATTAAAATACAAAAAGTCATAGGTTAGCAGCCAAGGGTTTATTTCAACCAAAAATGCCACCCTTCACCAATTCACCAATTAGATCACCTTTTCCAGATTACGAAGTTTTATGATACAAATCCAGAATATGACTCGATCTTACAGGGCCTCAGACAGCATGAAGCACGGCCATTTGTGTGGGTGGCAGCCAGGAAGCTGTGTGGTGGGAAGGGCACTTTCACTGTCAGCACAAGATAACATTGCTGAAATGCCAGAGATGAGGCGTAACGACGTGGGCTGAGGGAACAGAATGACGGGAGGTTGCTTCCCGCTGGCCCCAGTACATGCTGGCATAGTGCGTATGCTGTAAAAGACGGGCACACAGCTGAAGTTTTACACAGCCTGAAGTGGTACAGTAATTTTTTTCACTAATAACAAAGCACCTCCTGCATAGGAATTGTTTCAGGTCAGTGTTGGGACTTTTTCTTTGGGAGTTTAAATTTGAATTCAGTTTATTGAGTAATATGTAGTATTCATCTAAGAAGGTATAGTCAATAGTTTAGCATTTGACTGTATATTCATTTGGTTATTCAAACTACTTATTGAGTTTGATCACTATGCTAGACCTTAGGATATAATAATGAACTTAGTAATGGGGAATATCAATCGAAGAGGGAGGGGGAGGGGGAGAGACAGGTAGATAGACCAAAACACAGACAGAAAGACACACACACACAAAGAGAGAGAGAAGAGAAGAGAGAGAGAGAGAGAGAGAGAGAGAGAGAGAGAGAGAATATGCTAGGTTTTAAAAGCTAAGTTCCAATCCAGTACCTAACAGTACAATACAATATCTAAAGACTCACACAGCCACCATTTATTATTATTATTATTATTATATACAAGCACTGCGGTAGAACTTCAGATGGTGTTTTACTTAGTTCTAGTGCCAATCCTACGAATCATCTAATTATAATATTTTTGTTCCTTTAAGAGCCATAGAGAGTTTTGTTTCTTTCTTGGTAAGTTCAATGCCTGGTTCCACCAGAAAGTGTCCTAGTACCCATGCCACTTAAACCTGCTAGGGTATGATTTCCCCTGAGAATCTACAGATACGAGCTCACTGAGCAAGTGCTAATGAGCTGGGGACTTCACATAGATCGTTTCTTAAATAGTCACAGTTTTCTTGTTTTCATATGGAAAGTTTGAGAATCTTCTCTTCATAATTTATTTTGCTGTTTCATGATATGATGGTCTATGTTCTTTCTTTCAGATCCAGCTACACCCAGTGCACCCTTTCAATGCCTTTTATAGGGTGATTTCTTTACCATTTCAGAGGCTGAGCAGAGTGTTAGCTTTGAGCACAGACACTGCAACCAGCTACCGGCTGAGCCAATCGTCTGCCTTCAGCAAGTGACTTCAACTCTGTGCTAGCTGAAGGTGCCACCCTGAAACCTGCTGCTCTAATATATTGATGATTGTTGATAGAGCCTGAAAAACAGTAGATGGTATGGAAATCAGATTGGAGGTGTCAGGAAAATTAAAAATGGAGCTGTCATATGACCCAGTTGTGATATTTTGTGTTCTAACAAATAAAGCTTGCCTGGAGATCAGAGTGCAGAGCTAGTCACGAGTTAACCATAGAGACCAGGCAGTGGTGGCACACACCTTTAATCCCAGCACCTGGGAGGAGGAAACAGGAAATGGTATGGCTGGGCGGAGAGAGGAAGTGATAAAGCAGGACAGAAACAGGAGCTCACCCCCTTTCCGCCTGAGAAGTTGGCAGTTAAGAGGTGGCTGTGACTGGCTCCTTTGTCTCTCTGGCCTTTCAGCCTTTGCCTCAATATCTGACTCTGGGTTTTTATCACTAAGACCGATTAGAATTCATGTTATATCTTTCAGAAAAGAGCGCCAGAAAGATTGAACTTCCTGATGGCCTCTCTACCTGGTTTCTCTTCGCTCACACTTTTTAGATTTTTGTTTTGTTTTATGCTCTTAATGTTTCCTTGTCTTTATCCAGGGAAATTACCTTGGCATAATTCTGTGTTTTGGCTGTCCACTCATGATTAAGAATAGAAGGATCAGAATGATTTTCTAGTACACCCAGTATGATAGTTATTGTCTGGCTAAAAGTCTAGGCTCCAATAGTCTTCATTAATAAAAAAGAGTTCTCTAGTACTTATATGTATGTGTGTGCCTGTGTGAGTTTATGTGTATCATGTTAATGAAAAAGCCGGCAGAGGTGAGAGGATGGCATCAGACCCCCTGGAAGTGGAGTTACAGGTGTGAACTTCCGTGTGAATGCTGGAAGCCAAGCTAGGGTTCTCTACAAGAGAAGGAAGTGCTCTTTAGTGGCTGAACCAGCTCTTAGTAGTCCCTTCTTCCTTCCTTCCTTCTTTTCTTTCTTCCTTCCTTTCTCCTTTCCTTCCTTTCTTTATTAATTTTGAGATGGAGTCTCAACTATAAGTTTCAGTTGGCCAAGAACTTGCTATACTGACCAGGCTGGCCTTAAATTCACAGAGACCCACCTGCCTCCAACTTCTGAGTCCTGGGATTAGAGGTGTGTGCCATATGCCTGCTCTTTAGTAGTTAATGTTAAGACAGGGTAGAAGCTGCTGTGGCGAAAGCCTGACTTGGAGTGATGCTCTCCTGCTTTCTTGGTTTTTGTCCTCTGCTGTGTCTGCTGACACGCCGGAGGTTCTATCTCCATATGCTTCTTTGTCTTTGACCCACAGTAGGCTTCCATTCTCTCTCCCACACACTACATAAAAATTTCCTTCCATTCACTTTATCCTTATTTCTCTGCTATTTCATAGTCTTAGGAGGCAGAAAATGGAGCTGTCTGTCCTCACTCTAAATCATGAGTCAGAAGCAGAAATTTTCTTTCTAAAGGAGAGGCCATTGTCAGAGATGACTAGTTAGCCCTTTACACGAACCCCTAACCTGGAGCTAGGAATTATGCATGATACATACAATCATTTTCTATTTTTTAATGCTGTGACCTTTGGTCTAGCTAACCTATGTATTTTCAGCTAAACAGACCAGATCACAGAAGTCAGAGCATTAAAGATCTTTAAAAGGAATCCTTTGTTGACTCTTACTAGCATTATGGTTTTAACAAGAAGTGACTCGGTTTGCTATAGTGATAGACAAATAAATCATTTTAGATCTAAAACTGTTTAATAATCTGTAATGGTATTTCCTAAGTTATGTATTTTAAGCACTGATCATAACGTGATCTAACAATAAGAATGAGATGATAAAAAAAAACCAGGGAAATATGCTTTGGAAATCATTATGCTTATTCTTAGAATAAGGATATTCTACAGGTTAATTTTTTTATTTAACTTTTAAATTCACATTTCATAAAATTTAATTGACTATTTCTTCTTTTGTAAGCACTATCTATAAAGAGTAATAACAACTAGCATTTTGTTTTTTGTTGTTGTTGCTGCTGGGTCAAAATGCTCTGATATAAAGCGACTTAAGAGAAAAAGGATTCATTTTGGTTTATAGCTCCAGAGGAATGAGCCCACTGTGGCAGGGAAGGCATGGTGGCAGGGAAGTTGGCCAATCACACTGCATTGATGGTTAGGATTTGGAGAGAGAACAGGAAGTTAGGTGGGGCCTCCACATTCTGAAGGCTTTACAAAGACATCACTGGCTGGAGATCTGTTCAGACACACCAGCTTAGGAGGGACATTCCACACCCACCATCAGCACCCTTCAGATTATACTCTGAGTTTCTGCCATTTAGGGTTAGATGTTATTTCAATAGTTACAGCTTTTAGAATTTGATGGCAAAACTGGGCAGAGTGTTCCAGAGTTTCTGACTTTGGAAGCTCAGGTGTGACTAATGTCCGTCCAGTGTCTGGAGACATGGGGTCCCCTGGGAGGGACTAAGAGCCTTTCCCGGGCTCTCTTGGCTGTCCATGTATTTTCAGCTCCTGTAAAAAGATCATTTTCTCAGGAGGTACCCAAAACATCTTAATAAAAAGTTTTACCATGGCTAACCTTACCTATTCCACAAGAAGGCTTTCGCATCCTGTTGTGTCTGATTGGCAAAACCAGTGGGCAAGCTGGCGTTTGAAAATCACTTCTCTGGGTGCTCTTGGTGTCATAAGGTGGCTGGGAGACAGGTTCTTTCGCTTCACTGTGGAACCACCATTTTCTCTTCACAGAAAAAAAAAAGGGAAACTCATATCAAATGATGATGGAGAGTTTCGTCTGATGCTTGAAGTCTATGAATATCCAGTTATTTAATGTAACAAGGTATCAGTCTTGTTATTAATTGATTATTAATAATCAATTAATGAATTTAATTAATGAATTAAAAGATTATTCACTTTTTCTGTGTAGGGCGTATGTGAAAGTCTGTATGTGTGCATGTGCATGCATGTGGAGCACATGATATTGGTGTCTTCTTGAGTTGCACCCGTATTTTGTTTATTGAGATGGGGTCTACCACTGAACCTGGAGCTCACTAGTCCTGTTGTGTGGGTGGCTATTGAGCTTCCGGGATCTGCCCATATCTGCCTTCCCAGCCATGCCTTTCCTATCGTTGCCCCCGCTGCTAAGATACAGGCATGCCCATCTTGGGGATCCAAGCTAATGGTACCACAGCAAGCACTCTACTAAGACTCTCTCCAGGGATTCCTAAATACAGAAGTTAATGTTTTCACAAGGGTATGAGCTTGGAAATGGTATCTAAAAATAGTCACATATTTTAACTGAAATATATCTTCTCAATTACTACACTACCTTCTAGTAATAAAGTCATAACAATTAACACAGTAGTTATATTTCTTTTTATTTCTTATATTTATGTTTTATGTATAGACCACACACATATGTTAAACATGATTTAATCTAAAAATTATGTACTATTCTAATGTATTGTCTAAAATAATATTTTGCAAAGTTGTTAGTCCATAACCCACCCCACATAATGGAATACATTTTAAATTCTATAAGACTATATAATGTTAAACATATATGAAAATGAATCATGGAATTTTTGTTATGATTATTGTAGGACGTTCTTCCTACTTCACATCTCTCTTCTATTTCAATGTCACAATTCTGAACACAACTCACCTGGATTTATAATTCATAAACCTGTAGTTTTGTACAAAGAAAAACTGCCCTAAGGGAAACGATCTCCAATGTTTCTGAAATGTTAGTACTAGCTGTTGCATAGAAGAGAGAAGTGATGGGTTCCTAGCATCCGGGACCATTCAACCCTCAGAAACTGAGAGCGAAATGAACGGTTAGTCCCCTCTGATGGAAACACTAAAACTGCTTGATGGAGGAAGAGAGGCCTTAAGGCAACCCCATGCCTGGAAGTCTGGGATCTGATTAGGGCTCAATGTGATCTTAGGTTTAAGAATTAAATGTTGGACTGATGAGAGGATTAAGCAGGTGAGAAAACGTATTGTTTGGGAAGCTTTTGGAGGGGCTGCCTTGCTGGAGGCGCCTTTGAGTTTAAAGCCTTGCTTCTCTTCCTGTTTGCTTTCTCTGCTTTGCTCTTGCCTTTGGGGATGTGGGCTCTCAACTTCAGTCCTGCCCCTTGCTGCCCTGCTTCCTGGCCCACAACAGGCTCTTATTGCTCTGGAACCTTAAGTCAAAAAAAAAAAAAAAACCCTCAAAACAAAAAACAACCCACACAAAACAAACAAATAAACAACGCACACTGGTTCATAAGTCACTTTTGGTTGTGATTTGTCACAGAGACAGAAACCAAGCCACCCTGGTAGGCTGAGTTTGACCCCCAGAACCCACAGCAGAGAGATAGAACTGGCTCCTGAAGGCCACCCTCTGACCTCACACGTGCGCTGGGCCATCCAACCTGTTCACACATCCAAATAATGAAGATAAATGTCTTAAAAAATCAGCTATGAATCTATAGTAAAAATGTCTACCATATGATTTAAAAGGAATGAATATGTGATTACAATAATTAGTTCTGACAATCAAGCCTCCCCCCCCACCATACAAAGGGAGAGGCATTCCTAGGCCCATCCCATGTAGCTGCACAGGAGTCCATCTCAAATCAGTTTAGCTTCTAAAAAGACAAGCATGTATGGAAGAGGTGCACATTCAGGGTAATGTCTAATGGGGCCAACTTGACAGACAGTGTTCAGAGTTTAGAAATAGACTAAAATTGTGAAAATGCCAAAGACAAAAAAAAATTATTTTGGGGAGATGGGAAGCAAGCAGTAAGGAAGTACAACAACGTGGAAGGGAACACTGTTGTGACCCAAGTCAGAGCTACGAGCTCCAGGTGGTTTAGGAGGCGTTCTTAGACGGGGAAAGATGGGGTGCACATGTACCAGGGGATCGAGAGCAGAACAGGATCCACAGGAAGCAGATCTCCATTTCTTAAATCAGGACCAGTTTGGGGCCAGCAGCTTGCAGCCAAGCGTGATGAAATGGTGGACAATTGTCAACACATTTCACAGAAACTAGGGGCCTAGGAAAATCAGAACAATAGGCTGAAACTGACTCACGTCAATATTTCCAGGATGAGCTGAAACATGGAGTTTGAAGTTAAGACTACTTAGTATAGACCTCAAGAAAACTCTAGAACAGATTACAAACAGATGGTGTCTGCTCACTATCTGGTTAAAAATAGTCATTTGGTCTCAGATTTCCTGGTTTCTCCTCCATCCCATAATTAAGACAATGCCTGTTAGGCCCAAGTTCTAGAATGGATATGCCTTATTTTACTGACTTTCAGCACAATTCTGAGGCGGATGCATCCCTTCACAGATGAGAAAGGACAAGAGGTTAAGAAGCACCTCCAGGTACAGCAGTAGTCAGCAGCTGCCAGCCGACTAGCACATGCCCTCAGTTCTGACCTCTGAGCTATTCCCAACACATAGAAGGCTAAGGCAGATAAACCCAGGTTACCCACATTATCTCAAAGCACTAAGGGTCTTAGTCTGTGTAGCTGGACCACCATGGATGGGGTACTTTATAATGTAGGTACGTTTATTGGCTTTCAGTTCTGGAGCCTAAGAAGTAAAAGAATGCAGCCAGGTGAAAGAGAGGCTGAGAAGGCTAGCCTTGCTCTTCATGACAGAACAGAGTCTACCCATGGAGACCTTTGAGGCCTAGGTCTCACCTTCAGCCCTGACTGTGACATTTAAATTTCTACACACATTTTAGAAGAGACATACTTTGAAACTAAAACTGTAACTACCCCGAGGAAGTTTTCCTATAAAAAGATCATAAGACATACTTATATCATCTACTTTGGGTGAGCAGAAACTTATTTTTCTAGCACTTAGGTAACAGGAAAATTGACTCTGGGCAAATGAACCATTAGGGCATTTCTGGACCTCCATGTTTATCCCTAGAACATAATGCAAGCAGAGATTTTGGGTTCACCTTTAAGTAAAATTCCTTAAGAATTTTATCAAAACCATCTAATTTCACAGATGTAAAGGAAATAATGAACACTTTTTCCTAATGTCTGATTGGTAAATGAGGATCTGTAGTTGGAGTGCTTTCAAGACTGTTGGACACTAGATGCAGCTTCTCTTCAGGGGTACCCTCTTTACTTTCCCGTTTTGGACCCTCTTCCCCATACCTGCAAAGCATGGTCATGAGAACATGTATGCACCTGTGCATGTGTGCATGCCTTTTGATTGTGGTGTTTTCTCACAGGAGGCCATGAGATTAAGGAAATAGAGGCTCCCTGCCATCTTACCTTGTTCTCAGGTGAAAGGTTAAGAGAAAAAGTCAGTGCTCCGTGCCCTCTCTAACGTTGCACTGATTGGCTTTGGCAATTATTTTATGGCAAAATAAACGTACCTGGGAAATGTTGCAGAGTGTGATCGTTTGTCTAGGCCTTGGAGGGCAGGCTATGTTTTACAGATTGTAAAGCAGGCACTGCCTAAGATTGTTCCTCATTTGAAGCTCTGAGCTCTAACAGGAAGTTAAAAAGATAGTCTAAGGGGGCTGGAGAGATGGCTCAGCAGTTAAGAGCATTGCCTGCTCTTCTAAAGGTCCTGAGTTCAATTCCCAGCAACCACATGGTGGCTCACAACCATCTGTAATGAGGTCTGGTGCCCTCTTCTGGCCTTTAGGATACACACAGAAAGAATATTGTATACATAAAAATAAATAAATAAATATTTTTAAAGAAAGATAGTCTAAGGCCTAACTCTCTTAAGCCCCAGGATGCTAGTATCTGGGGCTCCATTTTGGGAAAATACTGACATATTCTTGATGATAAAGATCTTTACAACCTTCTGACCCTGGAAAAATTTGATTGCTGCCATTTGGATCCAATGGTCACATTTAGAAGTCAGCTCAAGGAGATTACTATTAGAAAATAGTATATATATTATATATGTTAATATATATTATATATTATCTGCAAGCTTTCAGATATGTTTTTGTAAACATTGCTATCTTCCATTCCCTTGGTAAATCATGGGATATTCCTCAGACAATAAGTGGTAAACACAAGAAGAACATTCTAGAGAAACTAGTTCAGTGAATGCAAGAGGTTGTAGGCCTAGAATTATAATTGCAATCGTGGCTCCCTGGCTAAGACCACAGGTGGTGACAGAGCCAGGTAGCCAGGTTGTTGTGATACACACCTTTAATCCCAGCACTCGGGAGGCAGAGCAGATCTCTGTGAGTTCATGGCCAGGCAGCCAGCCAGAGCTACATAGTAATTTCCTGTCCGAAAAAACAAAACCACCTCCACCACCTCCATCACCACCACTACCATCACCACCACTGTTACCATCACAACCACCACCATTACCACAACCACCGCTGCCACCATCACCACCACTGCCATCACCACCACCACCACCACCTTCACATTCTGAGAATTCTTAAGGATATGGATTTCTGACAAAACCTTACAGAGACCATGGAATTTAATTATAGAACTCTGTGTCTTTAAAAAAATATAAGTTTTATCACAAACACTAGGCAGCCACGGTCATAGAAGTCACAATCTTCTCAAACAGCAGATACCAGGGAGGTGGGAAAACAGCTTTTTAAAAGCAACTCTTAATGTCTCCTGTAACAGTCGCTTCTAAGTTGTGTTCTGTGAAACGCCAGTTCTCTGATGTGTTTATTAATAGGCGTTACACAGAAGGAGTTCCCGTAGATAAAACTATCTGGGAAAGGGTGAGCATTTTCAAGAAGATTCAAACACGCTTATCACAGGATTTCTCAGAACTTTTATTTACTAGTGAGAACTATGACTCTCTGAAAAGGGTATTAAAAATAAACCTTTGACTTCACTTTGGAAAAGTATTTTTCTTTTCAAGCAAGAACTAGTGTTCTGAAAACTACACTTTAGGGAACAGCAAGCCAGGGCAGTCTGCCTGAAAGTGCCAATGCTTAGAAATTAAAAACAGAATTTTCCCGTTGTTAGACTAGCTTTAAAGAAAAAGCAAAACAAACAGCAGTAGCAAACCAGTTTCCCTCCTCCTAGAACCCATAATTTTATGTCTTTAGGTAGAAATTACACACACACACATATGAACCAATAAAACTAAATGCCAGGTGTGGTAACACACAGCTGTAATCGCAGCACTCAGGAGTCTGAGGCAGGAGGATTTCAGGTTCAACGCTTGGGCTATCTACATAGGGAGACACTACCCTACATCAGGGTCCTACCAAACTAACCAGCCAAACATATAATCAAGGAGTCGGTGCTGAGATCTAAGTGTTCTACCATACCATTAGATAGCAGTTAAAATATTCAGGCAGCTTAATTTTATTTTAAAGTCAGCATTACTGTATTTTAATTGCACTACATTTTAAAAGAAATGTCATCTTGACTGAAAGAACGAAGTTTACATACTTGTGAAATAAAATGAGTCTTCTTTAAGTTCTTGGAAACTGGGGCATTCGCAAGGTCATTGCTGCTCTTGTTTTTGTTTTGAAACATGAACATCCCTTCCCTTTGTAGCCAAACCCTCTGTACCTGTGATGCCTCTCTCTCTCTCTTTCTCTCTCTCTCTGTGATTGGCTCCATTTCAGACTCGCTTTGCCCTGTTCTTACCAGTAGCTATGCTGATAGCCCATCCTAACATCTGTGGGGTTCTCCACAGTACCTGCAGGCTAGAATAAATTATTTGAGATTTGTTTTTTTAAGCTTCTCTTTTTCTTTCTATTTTCTGACCCAGCTTTGTTCCCCTGGTGTCTGCACTGTGTGTGTGTGTGTGTGTGTGTGTGTGTGTGTGTGTGTGTGTGTTGGGGGTGAGTTAGATTCAATGCTGAGCTAGCACTCAGTGCCTGCTAACATAGGGACAGTAGATGGCCTCAGTATGGAGGGTCCCCCAGACAGTTTCCATGACATATGATGTAGGAGCAGAACTCCACCTAGCCAGAGAAGACGAAGCCGTGGAACAAGGTGAGGTGTCTGAGAGCACTCAGACCGCACACTTCCTTCCACAAATGGCCTGCTGGAAAACACACACGGGAAAGTGCAGTATTCTCACTCAGCAGACGAGACGATGAACTTCTGCGACTCCACACTGCTAGGGCTCCTACGACAGAACGCTGCTGTCGGTAGGATACAGTTGGCCCCGCAGTCCCGGGATTGTGCAGATCAGACTCTGCCCCCAAGAACAATTGCTTAGTCCAGGCTTCTTTTGTGTATCATGGATGGCCTATATGGTGGCCACTTCCTCACTAAAAACCTTCTTGAGACTTTTTCTGATCACCCATTTAAAAACACAGCTCTGGGCCAGCAAGATGGCTCAGCAGGAAAGGCGCCTGCCACTAAGTCTGACGACCTGAGGTTGCTCCCATAGGACTCAATGGAAGAAGAAAATAGACTCTTGTAACACACACACACACACACACACACACACACACACACACACACACACACAGAGTAATAAAATTAAAAGAGAAACACAATTGCAATTCTCCCGCCAGCAGGCCTTCTGTATCTCTTGCCAGCCCAGGCCACCCAGCATCCTACTTAGTTTACTATGGCTCATTCCTCCATTAGGGTATAAGCAGTCCAAGGTCAGGGCGTTTCCCCCATTTATTTGGCTCACTGCTGAATCCCCAGCATCTAGAAAGGGGCTTAACAAAAGTATGGACTTTAACTGTTGTGTAGTAGTTTCCTCACAGATTCAAACATTCCATCCTATAGGAAGCTCTTTAAATGGGAAGATAAGTAACTCAAAATGGCTTCAGAAAGTCTCTGAAACTGACAGCATTGACTAGGTCCCTCCCTAGCGTAAGTAATACACCAAGAATAAGTAATGAAGACAGCTAAGAGTCCCTCTCAGAAGGAAGGAAACTGAGTTGGGAAAAAAAAAAATACTCAGACCAGACCAGTAGCCTGGAGGAAGCAGAAACCAGGCGAACTGCCTGGAAGAGGGTTAGGGCAGAGTCGCCCGGACAGGCCTCTCTCCAACCTGCTAAGCTGCCTGCAGGCTACAGACTGTGCTCCAGTTTCCCGGCTTTGGGAGCTGTGAGCCATACTGGGGTGGACCCTGCAGACGAAGCTGCCTTTGGGTCATTTCTGCTCCAGGAAATAACCTGTCACCTATACTCCTGGAAGCAACCCCAGTAAAACACATTGGTTCCCTAATTCAGACCTTGGTGGTGTCTGCACTTTGGTCTGTCACGGGTTCCCTGTCTGGGGCCAGAAGATGTGTGTCTGTGTGTCATTTCACAACAAATCCTCACAAAATCCCTCTGAGAGATTGATGTGGGAGTCCCCTCTGTATGCTGTAAATACCATTGGTTAATAAAGAAACTGTCTTGGCCTGTGATAGGGCAAAAGAGTAGAGCTAGGTAGGAAAAACTAAACTGAATGCTGGGAAAAGGGAGGTGGAGAGAGGGAGAAGCCATGGAGCCACTGCCAGAGACAGACATGTTTGCAGGAGGGCCACAAACCTCGTGATAAAATATAAAGTACTGGAAATGGGTTAATATTAGATGTAAGAACTAGCTAGCAATACACTTAAGTGATTGGCCAAGCAGTGATTTAAATAATATAGTTTCTGTGTGATTATTTCAGGAGTCTGGGCAGCCAGGAAAACAAACAAGCGGCCTCCTACTAGAAGACATAATTGCTATCTTTGCTCTACAGATAAGGAAGTCAGAGCTTATTTGCCCAGAGTCGGAAAGCAGAGAGTGGCAGAGAGAGGATGGACGAGCGAGAACGGAGCGTGTGGACAAACTGGAACTGCTTTTTTTTTTTCTGGGATGATCTTTTTTAAAGCCACAAACTGTACATGGGGGGTAACATGTCTTACACATTAGAGAGGGTGAGATCTACAGTGTAAGCACATGATCAGAAAAGCGTTCCTCTGATCAGCCAAATCCATTCCTGCTTGAATCTCTGAACTTGTGAGTGGTTGCCTCGCACTGCAAAGGGCACTCGCTGCCAGCAGAAGTTTTGAGATGAGGGACTACTCTGCAGTATTGGGTGAACCACAGTTATCCCACAGGTCCTCCAAAGACGAAGGTGGGGTAGCCGTCAGGAGGACAGGCTTGGCTGTGATGCTGATGGCTCTGAAGAGGCAGGTGCCATGAGCCGAGGTATTAAAGCTGGGGAAGGCAAGGAACAGAGTCTCCCTTCCGAGCCCTACAAGGAGTCAGTGAGACTGGCTGACTTGGGACTTCCAAACTCAGGACTGCCTGGAAGTAGATCCGCGTGGCTTAAAGCCAGTATTGAGGCTTGTAATGGATAACCACAACAATAGGAGACAAATACAACAAACTACCCTCAACAACTCTGACTTAAAAAATAATGTACCAGCTGGGCGGTGGTGGCGCACACCTTTAATCCCAGCACTTGGGAGGCAGAGGCAGGCTGATCTTTGTGAGTTTGAGACCAGCCTGGTCTACAAGAGCTAGTTCCAGGACAGGCTCCAAAACCACAGAGAAACCCTGTCTCGAAAAACCAAAAAAAAAAAAAAAAAAAAAAAAAAAAAGTAAAAAAAAAATGTACCTAGGGTATATAGAGTGAGAGGCACTTGGCTTGGCCAGTAGTCCTGGGCCACAAAGAATGCTGCTGGCTTTGTAACCACACTGGAGGATCATCTGTAAAACGTTTTCAATAATGCCTCGTAGAAGTTGTTGTACAGGTTAAGGAATATACTTTACATAAAATTGAGCTTATTCCTAGCAATTATTTTTTCTAAAATATTTACTTTGTGACACCACAAAGTTGAAAAAAGCCCAAATAGGTACACATGGAGAAGACATGATTACAGGATGGTGGTTACACAATTGGAAGCATGAATGTCTGTCAGCGAACTTGTGCATCCAATAAGTGGAAGGCACTCTTGTAGGAAGTCTCAATTTCTGAAGAGCCCGGGAGTGCTGTGTTAGCACACGTCACAAACACGACCCTACAGAATGCTTCTCAGCGTGCTACAGCGTGAAGCTCTCCGAACGTGACTGGTTGGAGTCTTCACAGATATACAAATAATCTCTGCTGGAAGCGCTCCAGGCTGCTGCTTTAACCACTGTTTACAGCAGCACTATGCTGCCATGCGTCATGTCCTTCAAACAGACGGGGATCAAACTGTCCTGCATAGCAGCTTTCGAGTCTAACCCTATCTGCACACAGCAAACGTCTGTCCAACCTGCTTCGCCGGCCCTTTGCTGTCAATGTAGGGAACTGGCTCGTTGTATGTCCTTGCGTTCGTGTGAATGAACTTAGCGTAATTGACACGTCTTCTGTCCACACATGGTTGTGAGTGTTGTGTGCTTTTTCCAGGACTTTTTTCAGGTTTGATTTCTTCTTTTTTTTCAGCTATGCCTGCTATACCAGCATCTTCTAGTTTATGCTGTCTGAAAAACATGATTAAATTATTTAAAACAATAAGCATCTCATAGTTACAATTAAGGGAGATAAAATCTAAGTATATCTCAAGCATTAGTGAAGACAATTTAAATTTTATTAATGGCTTTGCTAGGCTATGCTATTAAAATTTGACATGGGAGTATCTTCTCACTCTAAATCATGTAGGGAATAAAGGGATCTAGTTAATAGTGATTATTCACCAGGGAATACTAGTATAGTGAGCAAACTCTCATTTTCTCGGAGTAGAGTACTGACTTGATTGTGATATAGGTCATGTTTGGAGTATTCATGCATGGGGTAGGTTACATGCTAATCTGAACACACCCTTAAAAGCTTTATTATTGAACTGGGGCGACAGCTGAAGGGGCAGGAGCAGGTAGGAGCCTTACACATACCTGAGTTCAAATCTCAGCACACATGTAAAAAGAGTACGCAAGCTTCTGCAGCCCTCAGGCTGTGGAAGGTAGAGGTGGGAGGATCATTGGGGCTTGCTGGCAGTCACGCTATATCCAGGTTCAGTGAGAGAATTTTCTCAAGCGACAAGGCAGAGAATGGTAGAACGGGCACCAGCATCCTCCTCTGACTTCCAATCCCACATTGGCACCTTTAGCCCACCCTGACATGTATATACAACACACAGAAGACAGACAGACAGACAGACAGACAGACAATTGATAGTTAGATAGATGATGGATGGTAGAATATAGATTGATAGATGACTGAGAGATAGATAGATGTTTGATAGATGATAGGTAGATGATAGATTGAGAGATATGATTGAGAGATAGATAGCTGGATGAGAGATAGATAGATAGATAGATAGATAGATAGATAGATAGATGATAGATAGATGAAACTAAAAAGTTTCTATGTTAAGAGCTGCCTTTCATGGTTTATGCTTAGATAGTTCAAGCATCTGGACTTAATTTTAAGAGCACATTTGGAAAACATATCACCAAATGTCTTTCTACTTTTGAGAAAATACCACTGTGCAGGTGAAACAATCATTTCAATCTCAGTATTCTTTGCTTCTGATACTTTTAGACTAGATGAGGTAGCACATACTTGTTATTCCAGCACAGGCAGAGAGAGGTGGATCTCTGTGAGTTCAAGGCCAGCCTGGTCCACACAACCAACAAGATCCAGGCCAGCTAAATCTACTATCTCAAAAAATTTTTGCAAGAAAAGTATTAAAGATATACTTAAAATATTTCATAAACCATAGGAGAAAAACTCTTTAAAGTTCAAGGACCATTAGAGTCTGGATGAAAAATGAGAGGGAAACAAGCTTAGATCCTGGCAGCATAAGGAGGATGCATAAGGGAGAAGGAAGTCACACTGAGCTAGAGATAAGTCTGCAAGCAGCTGCATTCAGGGGCTACAGGAGCAGCAGGATATTTGAGGAGAAAGAGAAGGCCCTCAGTGTAGGCCAAGTGTGCTTAGGACTTTGGCTGGATTCAACCTCACCCACCTCTATCTGAGGATGGTATGGCATTCTGTGCTCTGTCCCCATAGAGTACCTCCACTTTCATTGTGACTCCATCCTCTGACATTCAAGGGCCACTTGAAAACCCCATAATCCCTCCATAGACACCCACAGATCAGCAGCGAGAGTCTTTTAAACTTCTCCTAGGCTGAGAAGTTGTGCCTATGCCTAATTGAATTAAGGTCACTTTTGACACTCCATTTGTACATGAACACACAGGTTCCCAAGACTGAACACCAAGAAACATTGAGTTGGTGCACAGCCTGACAAACTGGGGTAACAACAAACAAAGATTCAAATACCCACTCAAGAGTGACCACATATCCATATCAAGAAATACCACCAGTGACTAAATTCCAGATACCTCGCTCCTATTGCAAACATACAAACAACATGAAAAAACCAAGATGATATGTCTCTTCTAGAGATTAGAACCCATAGCACAATGATCCCCGAGAAAATCAACTTGGCACAAGGTAATAATTTCAAAATTGCAATTATAAATACGTCCAAGGAACTCAAAGAACATGTGAGTAAATGCCTGAATGAAGTCTAGGAAACACAAACATCTTGAATAATCATGAAAACAATTCAAGATATGAAAAGAGAATAATAAGTTTAAATAAAACGACATGAAAAACTCAAGAAGTCAAACAAAAAACTCAGAGTTAAGCTTAACTTATGGACCACATGGAAGAGAGAATATCAGGTCTTGAAGACAAGGTAGAGGAACACATTCAGTCTAAGAAAATGTTGAACCCAACATGCAGAAACTCTGGGTCACTATATAAAAAGGCAAAGGTACGAATAATAGGTGATTCTCAACCTTCTTATGCTGCGACCCTTTAATACAGTCCCTTGTGCTGTGGCGATCCCCAACCTTAAAATTATTTTCATTGCTACTTCATAACTGTGATGTTGCTACTGTTATGAATTGTAATGTAAATATCTATGTTTTCCAGTGGTCTTAGGCAACCCCTGTGAAAGGGTCATTTGACACTGCTCCCTCCTCCAGACTTGAAACCCACAAGTAGAGAACTGTGGGTGTAGAAGAATGAGAAAAGACTCAGAACAGAGGCACAGAAAACATTTCAACAAAATCATGAAAAAGTTACTAACTCTATGAAAAAAAAAGATGCTTATTAAGGTAAAAGAGGGATAAAGAACACCAACTAGACAGGACCAGGAAAGAAAGCTTTTGTGTCACATAATAAAACACCAAATACACAAGACAAAGAAAGTGCATTAAAGTGGCAAGAGAGGAAAGGCACTTGCCGATAAAAGCATTGGCACTAGAATAACAATGGACTTTTCAATGGAGACTTCGAAAGCCAACCGGACCCTAGACTAATGTGCTATACATTCTGAAGGACTACAGATGCCATCCCAGAGTATAATACCCAGAAAAATTACCAGTCATATTCAATCTACCACCCCCTCCAAAAAATACAGACTAACAGACTGAATTAAAAAACAGGGTCCAAGGCCGGGCGGTGGTGGCGCACGCCTTTAATCCCAGCACTCGAGAGGCAGAGGCAGGCGGATCTCTGTGAGTTCGAGGCCAGCCTGGTCTACAAGAACTAGTTCCAGGACAGGAACCAAAAAAGCTACGGAGAAACCCTGTCTAGAAAAATCAAAAAAAAACAGGGTCCATCTTTTTTGCCTCTAAAAAGCACATCTCTCCATTAATGACAGATTCCACCTATGGTAGTTTGAATGTAATTGGCCCCCATAAAGTCGAAGGAGTGGCACTGTTAGGAGGTGTGGCCTTGTTGAAGTAGGCGTGACCTTGTTGGAGGAAGTGTATCACTGTGGGGGCAGGCTTTGAGCTTTCTTTTGCTAAAGTTTGCTCACTGTGACCTTGAGACCATTTCCTGTTGCCTTCTGATCAAGAGGAAGCCAGCACCACGCCTGTCTGCACACTGCCATGCTCCCCACCATGACGATAATGAACAGAACCTCTGAAACTGTAAGTGAGCCACCTCAATTAAATGTTTTTTGTTATAAAAGCTGCCACGATCATGGTGTCTCTTCACAGCAATAGAAACCTTAAGATACCACTTTACGGTAAAAGCGTGGCAAAGGGCAATCCTAGCAAATGAAACTGAGTACGAGCAGGCATAACTATACTAACACATGACAAGGAGACTTTAAACATTGCAACTGATAAAGGAAATTCAAATAATCATAAAGACATGCTTTAAAAAACCTATATGCCACTAAACATGAAAATCTAAAAGAAATAGATGAAGTCTAGACATATGTGACCTACCAAAGTTAAATAAAATGGAGCAAATAATTTAAATAGACCCATAACAACCAATGAGATAGAAGCAGTAATATAGATTCCCCCAAATAACAAAACCCAGTAATATCTGCATATAGCTCAAAAGTCCACCAAAACTTCTTGAGCTGACACTAACACCCCCTAAATTATTCTGTAAAATAGAAAAGGAAAGAATAATTCTAAATTCTATTTTTAAGCTGACATTGCTCTTACACAAAAAGACAAAAAGAGCAGACAAAGATTTAACAAAAAAAGAAAGAAATTATAGGCCAATCTGATGAACACAGACACAAAAATAAAAATTCTCAATAAAACATTTTTGCAACAGAATTCAAAAGCACATCAAAAAGATTATCTACCATGATCAAGTTGGCTTCATTCCAGAGATGGAGGTGTGGTTCAAATGCATAAATCAACAAATATAATCTGAGCCAGGCATGGCAGCACATGACTTTAGGAAGGCAGAGGTAGGTAAGTCTCTGAGTTTGAGACCAGTCTAGTCTTCATAGTGAGTCACAAGCCAACTAAAAATACATAGTAAGACCTTTGTTTTTTTTTTAAGTAAAAAGTAAAAATAAACAAATACATGTAATCTACCACATAAAATGACCTAAGGATAAAAACCACATGATCATCTTATTGGACTTAGAAAAGGTCTTTGACAAAATTCAAAGTCCTTTCATGACCAAAGTTTTGGAGAATCTAGGGATATAGAGGATATATCTCAACTTATTAAAGGCAACAAGCCACCCAACCTCAAGTTAGAGATAAACACAAAGCATTGCCACTAACATCGAGCATATGACAAGGATGACATCTCACCATCCCTGTTGAGCATAGGCCTTGAAGTCTATGCTAGAGCAATAATACATGTGAAGGAGGGTGATGTGAAAGAAAGAAGTCAAAGTAGCCTTATTTGAAGATATGATCCTATACAAGACACTAAGTATTTCTTACTCAGTATGTACTGAGAAGCAATTCTAATCACACATATGAACTCAACAGTGGTTGTGACAGCATACTTAAGACCTGTGCAAACTCAACCCAGGCAAATATCAGCATGGAAGAGGGTATATGGACACAAAATCCTACCTCTATCTAAGGAGCTTTGGTATATGATAGTCACTAGGGTTGGTCAGGTTTTTAGTTTAGTTTAGTTTTAAAGGTGTGACCCTGGTAAGATGACAAAGCTTCGGTGCAGGCTCCATACTCAAGAGTATTTAGGTAACATGAATGGGATTCGAAGAGTTAAAAAGGAGAAGAAAAGAAATGAGTGAATATGAAGTTGGCTGGGTAGGAAGCTGAAGGTGGGTATGATGGGAATTGAGGGAGGGAGATAATAATCAAAATGCAGAGTATGGAATTCTCAAAAGAATAAAAACATTATTGCTGTGGGATAATCTTTTTGTACACTGAGAAGATGTGTCTTTGCCAAGGTGCCATCTCATTGGTTTAATAAAGAGCTGAATGGCCAATAGCTAGGCAGGAGAGAATAGGTGAGATTTCCAGGGAGAGAGAAGAACTTGGGATGAGTGGAGGAATGGCAGGAGACACTAGCAAGATATAGAGGGCATTATACCCATGGTACTGAAAAGAGATAAAGATCCACATGCCAGAATGTAAATGAATAAAAGTTAGGAATTAGCTGGAAGCAAACCTAAGTTAAAGATCAAGCTTATTAATTAATAAGAAGGTTCCATGTCATTAGTTCGGGGTTGGTGGCCTCAAAAGAAAGTGGATAAAAAAAGATCAACCACCGTTGGTGCCCAGTGTGGGGCACATAAATCCACATAGGGCCTGAGAAAGTTGAAAAAAGTTACAAACATGGAATCGGATGTGGCTTCCTGGTGGCTGCGGTCTCTCGGGCAGACCCAGTGCTTGATGTGTAGAGAACTGCACTCCTTTCGAAGGCCCTGTTCTGCAGACAAGTGCAGAGTGACCAGATCTGGGACAGTTAGGAGCAGCTGGGACCTTTAGGTGATGGTTCTGCTGCTGCCTGAGGGCCTGAAGGGGGCAGAGTCAGCCACCAGCACCATGTGATAAGCCTAGCTGCATGGCAGTTGTCGTGGCCTTTTAAGATTTGTCTCACGTGGTCAGAGAAATGCTACAGAGGTGCAAAAAGCCAGATCCAGACCAACAAAAACCTCTAAACAGGTACAATATTCTTAAAAATGTGCTTAGATACTAAAGAAAGAAAAGAAAATGGGGATAAACAGTCATAGGAAAAGAAGTAGTTTAAAAAGAAAAATCTTTAAGGAAAGAATAAAGTACAAATACATATGTACACATACACACACACATATGTAAACCAGATAAGGATTGAAAATACACAGGACATATGAATACTATATGCTACTTTGTTGACTAAACTTTCTACATGCTAATGAACAACAACAACAACAAAAATCCAACAGCTACTGAGATTGGATTGTGGAAAAAAATCACATTCTAAATTAAACCAGGCTATATATTTTAAGGATGTCTTAACTTCATAATGGAAGTCAGGAAATATGTTGTGTCAGGGGAGATGTTATATATCTGTTTCCACAGAAAACAAAAAGTTATAGATTCCTTCAAAATTAATGGAGATTAGATTTCATCAGGGAAGACCTCATGAGGATCTTGACTCCAAGCACAAAGGAAGAAAAAAGAAAACATACAAGACAGGTTGCATATAAGCTGATCCCTCTGCTACAGAAACAGCTCTGAGACTGGATGAGACGTGATAAATCTTATTAGCTACAGAGTCCTCACGACAGTTTAGTGATGCAGTACAAATGGACTGATAAAACTGACAGATGGTTTTTACCTATACAAACATAAAACAAAAATCATCTTTAGCTGATTTATACACATAGAACATTCCAAAATTGTGTTAATGTAGATATGTATGTTACCTTGAAAAGTCTGTGTGTTTTCAGAAAATAAAGAACCAGACAACAAAGAAGACAGGTGATACAGCCTCTCAGAATGCCTTTTGCAGTTTCCCCAACAATCTACATCCAAAACATCTTCAAAGTGGCTAGCTAAGATGCTCCAGGCTCTCAGACTATTCCAGCCAGGACTCCAGATAAGCCCTGTGCTTTCCCAATACACAGAGACTGAACAACAAATTATACAGGTACCTTTCCCAGGACTTGACCATTATCTCAATTTTCTCAAAGATGCCATTGTCATTAGGCAACAGGAAGTAATTTTAAGAACATGATGCCCACATTCACAAGAAGTGGGATGGGTGGTTTTTGGTAATTTGATGGGTAATGGATATTTATCATCATTTAGGAGGGTTGGTTAATGTCTTATGATATATTGATCATATTCTGACAATAAAACTTGTTTGGAGTCAGAGGGCAGAGCTAGCCACTAACAGACCAAAATTAACTATAGCGGTCTTGGACGGAGGCCAGATAGGAGTCAGAAAGTAGCAAGGCAGGGCTGAGAGAAGATCTCAAGTCTTTTGATTGAGGAATAGAAGAGAGAGGATATGATTGGTGACCTCTTCTCTGATCATTCAGGATCTTACCCCAACATTTGACTCCCGATTTTTTATTAATAAAGAATAATTAGATAAATGCATTGCCTGGCATCCAACTTAAGACATGACAGCACAAAATAGGTGCTCACCACTGGCTTTGCAGTTGCCACAGCTGCCAGAGCTGACTGGCTTTTCCTTCCTTGCTCCAAAGTCTCTGAGCAAGTCTGGGATTTTCCTGCTGCAGACTCTCTGCAACAGTCTCCAGTTGCCACCCAAACTTCAAAGGCCCGAAACTCCACAGGTGCCTGGGCTCCGAACATCAGAATTACCCACCCATGACTGGCTGACTTTGCCTTCAGGAAGCTCCTGCCACAGGAGCTCCTTCTGCACATTCCTGTGTCTGCTTCTCAGATGAATAGCTTCTTGACTCCTTCTCCTCATGGGTTGAGGGCTTCCCCTGGACCCCTCTTCAGGATGCTGTCACACTAGAGTAACCAGCTCAGCACCCACTTGGGCTTCTTTTGTTGTTGCAACTGCCACACAGTCTCAGCTCACAGCTGTATGTGAGCAGTTGTAATTGCCTGCAGTCAGGCTGTGCACTGCCTGTGTTCTCGGCCCAGCTGTGCTGTGCAGTGACAGTTACCCTCACACTTCCCTGTCATCATCAGCAGATCTGGTGAGAAAACTGGAAATTCTTAAGGGGGGAATTAGTTTTTAAAAAAGAGAATTTTCCCCCACATTAAAAATGGGACATATTGCAATGCACAGAGTTAGGTCTCTGTATAGTTCCACAATGGATGGTTTGAACATGGAACCATTAAATGAAGAATAATCAATGTAGCTGGAATTAACATAATGGCAATTATCGTTTTGGTCATTCTTCTTTTATCACTAAAAATGTTGTTTGATATCAGTGCCAAATAGAAAAATTGACTGATAAAGATAAAATACTTACAAGTATAGACTAATAAAATTAAGAAAGATATTCTCGCAGAGAAGATCTTGAAACAGAAGTTACTAAACCATTGTATTATGACACTGAAGAGGAGTAGCCTAAAGTTATTAGAAAAATTTATCCAGTAACTATGCAAGAATGACCAGCAGATAATAAGCATCTACAAGGCTATTCAGAAGTTAACTGGGATCCTATAGAAATGTCATGTTTGAAGAGATTTAAGGAAGGAATAGTTTGATATGGTATGCACTCACCTTTTGTGAGGCAAATGTTAAATTCATTGGCCACTCGCAACATAATTATTCCACAAAACTGGAAAAAGTTAGTCACATCAGTATTGGAAGCTGATTCTCAGTTAGAGTGGAGAATCTGGTGGAGATATTAAGCTGGGGCCATTGAACATTGAGGTAAGGCTAGAAGTTATGTGGTTTCTCAAGATTAAATCCTTGGGGAGGGCCATTATGCTGATATGGAAAGACAGGTTACATTTGATGATCACACCTTGACCTTATGCTATACAGGGGAGATTAATTACAAACTTCTAATGATTTTCAAAAATTGCTGGGAGATATTAACTTGTTATGACCCATAAGTGGATTGACAATTTAAGAACTAAATAATTTATTTCAAACCTTACAAGACAATAAGAACTTAAATAGTCCAAGCAAATTATTATCTGAGGTTGAAAAAGAACTGACTTTGGTAGAAAAGAAGTTACCATTACCAGATGCACATGTGTATCATTTGGTACACAGCTTGGATGTATTCTGGTTGTTTTACCTTCTACACATTCTATCACTGGAATTCTAATGCAGAGAGAAGATAATATCTTATAATGAATATTTTTACAACACAGAGTAAAAACTTAAAGACCTATGTAGAAAAGGTTTCTGAATTGATCCTGAAAGGAAAATTGAAGACTTTATCAATTAGCAGGAATAGAACCATCATACCTTTTACTAATGCTGAAATTTCCTCGTTATGGACAGAAAATGAGCATGGCAAAGAGCTTGCAGTAATTGTTTAGAAGAGAGTAACAACAAATAACCCAAAGTCAAGAGACTTCAGTTTATAAAGTGAACTAATTGGATTCATCCTCTCATTGTACAGGGAAAACCAATTTCTGGAACCCCTACATTTTATACTGATGCAAAAAAGGCACATCATAAGTCAGGAAATTTAAGTAAAGTGGCTCAACGCCCTTATGATTTTGTTAAAAAGCCAAAATTATAAACTATTCTCATAGTATTATTAGATTTCCTAGAACCTCTTAATATAGTTACTCTCAATTGCAGAAAGAGTTGTTTACATATTGAAACTGCTGAACATATTTCAGATGCTTCAGAATTAACTTTGTTATTTATTCAATTACAAGAAATAATCAGAGATAGAAAACATGCCTTGTACATATCAGGTCCCATACATGACTACCAGGCCCACTAGCACAAGGAAATGATGAAATTGATTATCAATTAGTAGGAAATGTGTTGGAAGTCTCAAAATTTCATAAGAAACATGTTAATAGCAAGGGTCTTGAAAAACTTTTTCCTATCACTTGGCAACTAACTAGTCAAGAAAATTATAAGAAAATATTTTACTTTTTTTTAATAATCAAACTCCAAAGGGTGCTCAAAGAAATGGAATTTGGCAGATGGATGTGTTTCATTTCACAGAGTTTGGAAAATTAAAATATGTACACCATACCATAGATACTTCTTCATGATTTTAATGCACAACTGCTTTGAGTTCTGAAGGGGTTGATTCTGTAATTATACATTTATTAGAAGTTATGGCCATCATGAGGATACCTGTACATGTTAAGATTGACAATGCTCCCGCATATATTTCTAGTAAAATGAAATAGATTTTTTGCATATAACAGCCTACATAAAGAAGCTGGAAAAGGGCTGGAGAGATGGCTCAGAGGTTAAGAGCACTGGCTGCTCTTCCAGAGGTTCTGAGTTTGATTCCCAGCAACCACATGATGGCTCACAACCATCTGTAATGAGATCTGGTGCCCTTTTCTGACCTGCAGACATATATACAGACAGAGCATTGTATACATAAGAAAGAAAGAAAGACAGAAATGAAAAGGGGGACATAACCACAGACACAGAGGAAATTCAGAGAGTCATTAGATCTTACTACAAAAGCCTGTATGCCACAAAACTGGAAAATGTAAAAGAAATGGACGCTTTTTTAGATAAATACCATTTACCAAAACTAAACCAGGACCAGGTGAACAATCTAAACAGACCTGTAAGTCGCGAAGAATTAGAAGCTGTTATCAAAAACCTCCCTACCAAAAAAAGCCCAGGACCAGATGGTTTCAATGCAGAATTCTACCAGAACTTCCAAGAAGACCTAATACCTATACTCCTTAATGTATTCCACAATATAGAAACAGAAGGGTCATTACCAAATTCCTTTTATGAAGCCACAATTACTCTGATACCAAAACCACTCAAAGACTCAACCAGGAAAGAGAACTACAGGCCAATCTCACTCATGAATTTCGACCCAAAAATCCTCAACAAAATACTGGCAAATCGAATCCAAGAACACATCCGAAAAATTATCCATTATGATCAAGTAGGCTTCATTCATCAGATGCAGGGCTGGTTCAACATACGAAAATCTATCAATGTAATCCAGCATATAAATCAACTGAAAGAAAAAAACCATATGATCATTTCATTAGATGCTGAAAAAGCATTTGACAAAATTCAACATCCATTTATGTTAAAAGTCTTGGAGAGATTAGGGATACAAGGGTCATACCTAAATATAATAAAAGCTATATACAGCAAGCCGACAGCTAACATCAAATTAAACGGAGAGAAACTCAAAGCCATCCCACTTAACTCAGGAACACGGCAAGGCTGTCCACTCTCACCATACCTCTTCAATATAGTGCTTGAAGTTCTAGCAATAGCAATAAGACAACATAATGGGATCAAGGGGATTCGAATTGGAAAGGAAGAAGTTAAACTTTCGTTATTTGCAGATGATATGATAGTGTACATAAGCGACCCCCAAAACTCCACCAGAGAACTTATACAGCTGATAAACAGCTTTAGTAATGTGGCAGGATACAAGATCAACTCCAAAAAATCAGTCGCCCTCTTATACACAAAGGATAGGGAAGCAGAGAGGGAAATCAGAGAAGCTTCACCATTCACGATAGCCACAAACAGCATAAAATATCTTGGGGTAAATCTAACCAAGGAAGTGAAAGATCTATTTGACAAGAACTTTAAGGCATTGAAGAAAGAAATTGAAGAGGATACCAAAAAATGGATGGACCACCCTTGCTCTTGGATTGGGAGGATCAACATAGTAAAAATGGCAATTCTACCTAAGGCAATTTATAGATTCAATGCAATCCCCATCAAGATCCCATCAAAATTCTTCACAGACCTGGAGAAGACAATAATCAACTTTATATGGAAAAACAAAAAACCCAGGATAGCCAAAACAATCCTATACAATAAAGGATCTTCTGGAGGCATTACCATCCCTGACTTCAAACTCTATTACAGAGCTACAGTAATGAAAACAGTGTGGTACTGGCATAAAAACAGAGAAGTCGACCAATGGAATCGTATAGAAGACCCAGATTTTATCCCACAAATCTATGAACACCTCATTTTCGATAAAGGGGCTAAAAGTATACAATGGAAGAAAGAAAGCATCTTCAACAAATGGTGCTGGCACAACTGGATGTCAACCTGTAGAAGAATGAAAATAGACCCATATCTCTCACCGTGCACAAAACTCAAGTCCAAATGGATTAAAGACCTCAATATCAGCCCGATCACACTGAACCTGATAGAAGAGAAAGTGGGAAATACCCTACAACAGATGGGCACAGGAGATCGCTTCCTATGTATAACCCCAGAAGCACAGACATTAAGGGCAACATTGAATAAATGGGACCTACTTAAACTGAGAAGCTTCTGTAAAGCAAAGGACATGGTCACTAAGACACAAAGGCAACCTACTGACTGGGAGAAGATCTTCACCAACCCCGCAACAGACAAAGGTCTGATCTCCAAAATATATAGAGAACTCAAGAAACTAGACTTTAAAATGCTAATTAACCCAATTAAAAAATGGGGCACTGAACTGAACAGAGAATTCTCAACAGAAGAAGTTCAAATGGCCAAAAGACACTTAAGGTCGTGCTCAACTTCCTTAGCAATCAGGGAAATGCAAATCAAAACAACTTTGAGATATCATCTTACACCTGTCAGAATGGCTAAAGTCAAAAACACCAAGGATAACCTTTGCTGGAGAGGCTGTGGAGGAACTGGTACCCTCATCCATTGCTGGTGGGAATGCAATCTTGTGCAACCACTGTGGAAGTCAGTGTTTCGGTTTCTCAGGAAATTCGGGATCAACTTACCCCTGGACCCAGCAATACCACTCTTGGGAATATACCCAAGAGATGCTCTATCAAATGACAAAAGCATTTGTTCAACTATGTTCATAGCAGTATTATTTGTAATAGCCAGAACCTGGAAACAACCTAGATGCCCTTCTTTGGAAGAATGGATGAAGAAAGTATGGAATATATACACGCTAGAGTACTACGCTGCAGTAAAAAACAATGACTTCTCGAATTTTGCATGCAAATGGATGGAAATAGAAAACACTATCCTGAGTGAGGTGTCCCAGACCCAAAAAGATGAATATGGGATGTACTCACTCATAATTGGTTTCTAGCCATAAATAAGGACTACGGAGTCTACAATAGGTGAACCTAAGGAAGCCAAGTAAGAATGTGAACCCAAGGAAAAACATATAGTTATCCTCTTGGCTAAGGGAAGTAGACCAAATTTCCGGGGAGAAAATGGGATCTTGGGGGTGGGGTGGGATGGGGGTAAGGGGAGATGGGGAGAGAAAAGGTAGAAGGGAAGGAGGGGGGACCTGGGGAAACAGGAGAATTGGAATAAAGGAAAGGTGGATAGGGGAGCACGGAACCACAATTCTTAGTTAAGGGAGCCACTTTAGGGTGGGCAAGAGACTTGACCCTAGAGGGGCTCCCTAGTGCCCAAGATGAGGTTCCCAGTTAGTTCCTTGGGCAGCTGAGGATTGGGAACCTGAAATGACCCTATCCTAGAGCAATACTGACGAATATCTTGCATATCATCATAGAATCTTCATCTGGTGATGGATAGAGATAGAGACAGAGACCCACACAGGAGCACTGGACTGAGCTCCCAAGGTCCCAAGGAGGAGCAGAAGGAGGGAGAACATGAGCAAAGAATTCGGGACCACGAGGCGTGCATCCACCCACTGAGACAGTGGAGCTGATCTATTGGGAGCTCACCAAGGCCAGCTGGGCTGTGACCGAAAAAGCATGGGATAAAACCGGACTCTCTGAACATGGCGAACAATAAGGGCTGATGAGACACCAAGGACAATGGCAGGGGGTTTTGATCCTACTTAATGTGCTGGCTTTGTGGGAGCCTAGCCAGTTTGGATGTTCACCTTCCTAGATATGGACGGAGGGGGGAGGACCTAGGACTTATGCGGGCAGGGAACCCGGACTGCTCTGTGGACTGGAGAGGGAGGGGGGGAGAGGAGTGGGGGGAGGGGGAGAAGGGTGGGAAGAGAGGGAGAAGGGTGGGAGGAGGGGGAGAAGGGTGGGAGGAGGGGAAGGGAAATGGGAGGCTGGGAGGAGGTGGAAACTTGTTTTTTGTTTATGTTTTTTTTCTTCTTTTCGCAATAAAAAAAAAGAAAGAAAGAAAGAAAGAAAGAAATAATGAAGCTGGAATTAACAGAACACCTAAAAACTCTAGAACAAAAAGAAGCAAACTCACCCAGGAGATCTAGATGGCAGGAAATAAACAAATTGAGAGCTGAAATCAATAAAATATAAATAAAGAATCAGTGAGACAAAGAGTTGGTTCCTCAAGAAAATCAACAAAATAGACAAATCTTTATCCAAACTAACCAAAAGGTAGAGAGAGAATATCTAAATTAACAAAATCAGAAATAAAAATGGAGATATAACAACAAACACAAAGGAAATCCAGAGAATCATTAGGTCATATTTCAAAAATCTGTACTCCACAAAATTGGAAAGTTAAAGGAAATGGACAATTTTCTGGATAAGTGCCATGTACCAAAATTAAATCAAGACCAAATAAGCAAATAAAATAAACCTATATTTGTTAAGGAAATAGAAACACTCATCAAAAGTCTCCCACCAAAAAAAATTCCAGGAGTAGATTGTTTCAGCTCAGAATTCTACAAGATTTTCAAAAAAGAATACCAATACTCCTCAAATTGTTCCACACAATAGAAACAAAAGGTACATTGCCAAACTCATTTTATTAGGCATCAATTACCCTGATACCCAAACCACATAAAGAATTACTAAGAGAGAGAATTATAGACCAATCTCACTCATAAACATTGATGCCAAAATACTAAATAAAATACTGGCAAATCGAATTCTAAGAACACATCAGAAAGATCATCCACCATGATCAAGTCAGCTTCATCCCAAAGATGCAGGAGTGGTTCAACATATGATAATCTGTCAATGTAATACACCACATAAACAAACTGAAAAATAAAAACCACATGATGATCTCATTAGATGCTGAAAAAGCCTTTGACAAGTGGTGCTGGCATAACTGGATATCAACATGTAAAAGAATAAAAATTGATACATATCTATTACCATGCACAAAACTCAAGTTCAAATGGATCAAAGACCTGAAAATAAAGCCAGCCACACTGACCATCATAGAAGAGAAAGTGGGAAGTACACTTGAACACATTGGCATAAAACACCACTTTCTAAATATAACCCCAATAGCACAGACAGTGAGAGAAAAATTGACAAATAGAAACATCTGAAATTGAACATCTTTTTTAAAGCAAAACCAAAAACAAACAAACAAAAAAACATGGTCAACAGAATAAAATTGCAATCTACAGAATGGGAAAAGATCTTCACGAACCCCACAACAGATAGAGGGCTGATCTCCAAAATATACAGAGAACTCAAGAAACTGGTCATTAAAAGAACAAATAATCCAATAAAAATATAGTGTACAGACCTAAGCAGCAAACTCTCAATCAAGGAATCTAAAATGGCTAGAAGACACTTAAAGAAATGCTCAACATCCTTAGCCATCAGAGAAATGCAAAACAAAACCACTCTGAGTTTGTATCTTACACCTGTAAGAACGGCCAAGGTAAAAAAGACCGATGACAACTTATATTGAATGGATGTGGGGTAAAGGAAACACTCCTGTATTGCTGGTGGGAGTGCAAGCTGGTACAGCCCCTTTCAATACCAGCATGGTGATTTCTCAGAAAATTAGGCAAGAATCTTTTTCAAGACCCAGCAATAGCACTTTTGGGTATATACCAAAAGGATGCTCATTCGTACCATAAGGATAGGTGCTCAACTATGTTCATAGCAGCATTGTTTATCATAGCCAGGACCTGTTTACAACCTAAATGACCCTTGACCAAAGAATGGTTAAGAAAAATGTTGTATATTTATACAATGGACTACTACACAGCAGAAAAAAATGACATCTTGAAATTTGAGGGCAAATGCATGGAGCTAGAAAACATCATATTGAGTAAGGTAACCCAGACCCAGAAAGACAAATATCATATGTAATCACTCATAAGTGTCTTTATGATATAAAGCAAAGAAAAACCAGCCTATAATTCCCAATCCTAGTGAACCTAGACAATAAGGACTCTAAGAGAGACATACATAGATCTAATCTACATAGGAAGTAGAAAAAGACAAGATCTCCTAAGTAAATTGGGAGCATGGGGACCATGGGAGAGAGTAGAAAGGCAGGTAGAAGAAGGAAGGGGAGGAGAGAAAAATGTATAGCTCAAAAAAAATAATTTAAAAAAAATAAAGATTTGTTGAATTCAGAATGGAAACCAGAAGATGTGATATACTGGGGAAGAGGTTTTTTTTGGGGGGGGGGGAGAAAGAAAATATGGATTCCATCAAAGTTGATAGATTCTAACAGGAGAGACTTCTTGATTAGAAGTGGTGATACTTCATCAAGGAGAATGACTGTTCAATGTAAATTAACTTACAAGTCTAACAAATGTTTTTCATTTGATCAGATATAACTTGCCAAAAAGGAAACTCCCCAAAGATAGGGTTGGGTCAGTGTTTTGTTTTTGTCTTTCTAGGAGAATGAATGCATGCAACTAAGGAGTCCAAGGACCAATGGACAAATGAGACATCTAAAGCAAAAGGATGAATCATCTAGAAAGAATGTCCCAAGAAAAAGAGTAAATTGGCCTATCAGTATATCACATTTCCAGCAGGATAAAATTTCATAAATCTTTCCAAATATTTGTTTCTGCTGTTCTCTACAGACATATAAGTCAAATGACCTTTTGGAGTTCCAGTCCAATTAAAAATTAAAGTTGGCTTTGGAGTTGAAGTGTGGCTCTTTCTTTCTCTAAACACAAGTATTTTACTTATAATAATAAGTAATAATAATAATTTTACTTATTAAAGTAAAATTCAAAATTTCTCTCTCATTCAGAAGAGTTACCTGATATGGGACAGAAGAAAAACCAAAATTATGGGACTATTCTATTGACACTAATATCATACTCTTTTGGTTTTATTTAGACTCTTTAACACTTTTCTTAAGGTATAAGTACTATCTCATAATTTATAAAACATATATACATATTAAACTTCTGTCATTATATTAATGGTCATAGAGAGTACTAATTCTAGAAAAAGACCTCATCTAAATTCTTGTACATGATTTGGTGTTTAAGTCTCTATCACATAACTAGAAATTAAGTTTATGTAGTCTGCATGTAATTAACAAATTGTGGCCCTTTGACCTCTTTGATATCTGCTGCATGTGATATTTAAAATGTTTAAGTTTTCTACAATGAACCATGATCATTCCTAACAATCATCTTTGAAGTTTTCCAAAGGAGGATGGGGCCCCACATCAATGATTCCACTTGGGTTGTGGTAACACCACCAAGCTAACAAACACTACCCAAAGATCACCTTTGGACTGCAAACTGCTCAGAAGAATTTCAAGGTAACTAATTGAGATGCTTCAGCTTCATGTCCTACTCCAGCCAGGACTTCAGGTAAACCCTACACTTTCCCATTACATAGGGACTGGATAACAAAGGATATAGCTAGCTCTTTCAGGACTTGGCCATTATTTCAATTTTCTCAGAGTCCCCTAGTGATGCCATTACCCCACAGATAGCAGGAAGTTATTTTAAGAACATGATGCCCACATTCCCAAGAAGCGGATGGATGGTTTTTGGTCATTCAGTGGTTTATAGATATTTGTCATTGTTTATTGGGGTTGGTTACAAGTTTTTATTGGTAATGGTCAGGGAAAATAAGCTGAACAAGGGAGATTATATCCAGGGATCTTGTTTGTGAAAAGAAAAAAGGGGGATATAGAAATGATAGAATAAAAGAGTAGATTAATGAATCTAATTTTAACCTTCCCCTGCCAAAAAAAAAACTCCAATTATTAGCCTTAAGTATTTTTAAATGTTTTATAATTGGTATGGATTTTATATATTGATATAAATTTAAGATTATTCTTATTATACTATATATATATTCTACTCTTGTTTAAGATATTTTTGTATATTGATACAAATTTAAGGTCATTTTTGTTGGAACATAATCAATGTGTGTTTCTATTCTTGTTTAAGGTATTGTATCTATGTAGATCACTTAACAATGTAATGTAAATTCCTAGGCCTTGAAAGTTATTATTACAAACTATCTAGGATAATAAAGAAATACAGGTTAGTAGTTAGTCACCTATTATAATCAAACTTGTAGCCACGTTAGGATGTTTTCAAGGTCAAACAGAGATATATTTTAGATAGACAGGTGGTCTTCAAACACTTCAGAGAGCTACATAATATGGCATTTAAGATGTTTTAATAATACAAGGTGTTTTATGACAATGAGCCATGTGTGCTTTTAGCAGCACGAATCTACTTCAGAGAAGATGATGGGCATCAAAATAACTCCATATGGAATTTGCTTTTTTTGTGTCAAAAGATAGTCACTGGGCAAGAAACTACCCTTACCTCAACTGCCAACAGTATTCTGTTCAAATTGGATAAGCAGAACAAAAAAGAAAATGACTGTCAAGCTTTGCCAAGACAAAGTGGGAAAGTCCTTCAAAAATCCTATTTATCAGAAAAGTCTGTCAGATATTCTAGGTGGGTAGGTAAGAGATGGATGCCCCAAAATTGCAGAGAAACCATTGATGACTATCCAGGCATACAGAAGTATCTATTGTTTCTAATGTCTTAGAATTTGTTTGCTCTGCACTTCCTGTTTACTCAGGTAATATTTTATCCTTCTCAGGTCTTTGATGAGGGTTGAAGACTAGCTAGTTATGCCATCTTCTTTGTTACCAAATTAAAAAAAATACACAAGAGATGTAAAGTTTATAAAGGCTTATAGAAATAAAGATTTAAGTTGTTTTATCTAAGAAAACGTTTTAATGTCTAAAAATACATTTTTAGATAGGTAATACCAGTTATAATAGAAAATGGTTTAGGTTCACAACTTTGGACTCACCAAGATAGGATAGAATATAGAGTATTTTCTCCAAATTTACCAAATACAAATAGACTGAACATTGTGAATGTAATTCTTACTTGATCATTGTATATATTTTTACTTGTTAGAGCTAAAACTTTTCCTTTTAATTTAAATAAAAGGGGGAAAATGTTGCGTGAGAGAAAATTGGTGTGATTTCTGTGGAAAGAGAGGAACTAATGATGCATCTGGGTGTGTTAGGATATGCCAGGAAGACATGGAAGGAATTGGCTACAGAGTATTGAAAAGAGAGGTGAAGAGTCATGTGCAAAATGTAGATGAACAGAAGCTATAGGAGCTAGGTCAGAACAAGTCGAAGCTAAGGCCAAGCTTTCATAATTAAAAGACGTCTCCATGACATCATTTGGTGGTCCAAAGAAAGTCTAACAAGAAAGACCAACTATGCATTATTAAATCAGCAATGGTAACAACAATAACAATGATTCCAGATTTACAGTGAAAAATGGGTAGTTATGCTTTGCCTTACACACAACTCTTAAAATATTTCCCTACCTTACTTCAAACAAAGCCAGCCCATCCTTTCTGTTGTGTCATTTTTCAATGAAAATCCTCAAATGGATTTCCATTGCATTTACAATAAAATCTGGTGGCCTGATTATAGCTAGCGAACCAGCTAATCTCTTCAATCTCTTCAAAGCATCTTCGTTCCCTGTTTTCCATTCTCTCTTCTCCTCATGGCACCTGCTCATGCTCTTCCTTACCAGTGCTCTTTCCTAGTTCCTGAGCAGCTGAAAAGTTACATCCCCAGACACTTCCTGTATTTCCCTCCTCATGATTCTCTAGGCGTGTACAATCTTTCCATGGATTTTACTGTAGCTCAAATTGCATTCACCTAGTTCTTTGTTTTCAGTAAGCGCCAACCAGAAATACCCTTACAAATCAGTAAGTCCCATGCAATGGGGAATATTTCGGTTGATCACTGTTTGCCTGACAGCCAGATACGTGCCCTGTTTATGTTTCAGTGATTACATACTCCAGGTGAATGCACGAGAATTGTTATCCATCTGGCTTTGTTTTAGCTGTACACTTTTAACCCTCTCTCTTCTCCGCATAAAAACACTATTCAGAGTCTTCGTGATTTCAGTTCCTTGCTTCATAACAAAGACGCCTCTGTAAAGGATTTAGGAAAGCTGAGGGAAAGTATCTTCTAAGATGTTTCTAGTACATTCCCAGAGATGCAGATTTATCTAAAACTTTTGACTTTCCAGTTAATTTATCACTGTGAACTCCTTGGCATGGGTTTTCTCCATCTGTTGGTTGTAACCCAGCAACACAGTTGTACTAGAATTAGATCCTTGAAGGGAAGAACTATGGATGGTGGCTTACATGCGTACGCATTTACTGAGTACTGCATTGCAGGGTGTGAATGACTATAGATAACAAATAAATGTGAAATACATGATTCTGTAGTGTACAAGGAAAATACAAACAAACACTCATGAACCCAAGACCCTAGGTTCTATACCAGCAATGCAAACAATAGCAAACAAAACAAAAACAAATACACCCAAAATACATCAAACAGTAGTTAGGTTTGGTTGGAATCCCAATTCTGCCATTTAATATCTAAGGTTCCATTCCTTTACTTATATCAAAGAACAATAGCTATTGTGAAGGATTTGAGAGGAAGAAAGGAAGAATAAAGCTAAATCATTCAGCAGGTCTTTTCTTGCCGGGTGCTGCACGAGGCACCGTGGATACACAGAAAGAAAACAGGTGAAATTCCTGTCTTCACAAGGCTTACGATCTAGTGGCGGCAGATGAGAAATAAAACTGTCTGTTAGGCTGTGTCACATGGTAAGGAAGAAAAGGCATGCATGTATGTAGGAAGAGAGACTGCATATTTAGGTAGGGTGGGGACTGTATTGTGAAGGTGGTAACTGAAAAAAGAAAGGGAGGAATGGGCACAACTAAGTGAATATTTGAGGAAAGAACATTCCAGCAGAGCCTACTGTAACTGTCAGAACTCTGTATCAGAAATGTACCCATCCTTAGGACATGAAGCATGGTCTCTGAAGTAATAGCCCTGGTATCAGTGGTGGCCTTGTCAAACACAGGGCTCTGTAGGTGTAATTTACCCCATAATCTCAGAGGCTTGTGTCTGGGGACTTGTTTCAATTAGTTCTCTAGCTGGCCCACGGTAAGAGCCACCGGTCTGACACAAACACCACTTTGGGAGCAGGTATCCTTGGCATCACACCTCTTCTACTGGCTGTACTACCTCCAAGGTACAGGTCACCACCCGACGGCCTTGTGAAGCAGGAGATTGATGGGGTCCCAGAGTTCTTGATTCAATGTGTTTGGTGTGAGGAGAAGCCAAGAGATTTCATTTCTGCACATTCTTAGGTGATGCGGATGCTTGTCCGGGTGTGGGGGTCACTATAAGGATCACCAGAGAAGATTCGCAAGTGAGCTGCTGCATGCGGGAGCAGAGTCCTCTCAGAGAAGGCAGCATCTCTGAAGGTGGCACACAGAGACCTGAGCCAAACCTTTTTTTTTTTTTTTTTTTTTTTTTTTTTTTTTTTTTTTGAGGCTGTCTCTTAAGAAGTCTGCAGAGAGACTAGGGAAGCAGAGTGATGCCCTTATCCTTGAGAAGCTGGTACCTGACACTGGTGAGGACAAGAGAGGAAGTGATAAACAGCAGTAGAGTGGATAATTTCAAAAGCAAAGCCCACAGAATTTGTCTATGCGTTAAACGTGGAGTGTAAGGAATGATTATTTCAAGATGGCCTCAAGAATCTTACCAGGCGATGTGCGTGAAGTCCCTGGCAGACAGTATGTGCTCAGTAAACGGTGCATTTAAAAAAATACTGTAATCACTCAACTTCTGGAAAGCAGCGTGAGGAACCTTTTGGATAAAGTGTGTGGCCTGGATCATAGGTGTTGAGCCCCTCCTTGGGTCTCGCTTAACATTTTGCAAGAAAGGAAATGGTTTTCAGAAGGGGGAACAGAAAGCCGAACCCTGGGACTTACTGCTGCTTCTCCTCTCCCTCCATGGCCCCCTTCGACCTGGCACGTGGCGGCCAGGAAGGTCTGGAGAGAACACTGACCAACCCTTGCTCAGAGAGGGGCTCCAGAGCGCGGCCACTGTGACTCTGTGTTGCTAAGCGACCCAGCCTCAGGAGAAGCTGTAAGGGGCTGGGTACTGTGCGCAGGCGCAGTAATTGCGTTCTGCAGGGCGTTCGCAGTCGGGCGGGGCTGGCCCCCAAGCCGGAGGGAAAGAGCCCGCAAGTCTCTAGTTCCTCTCTCCCGCCTCAGGTTGGGCGACCTAGCCAATCCTAGAGCTCTGTAGAGTCAGCCTAGCGGGGACCTGGCTGGTCTTAAGTGAGTAAGGATGGCTTCCAGGCCTCCCCGCCGCCTGGGGAACCTGCTTTCTATGAGCCTTTCTGCGCGCTGTGCAAGTCCTGATTCCCCTAGGGAAGCTTGGCAGCCACTTTCGTGGTTTATGACAGAATCTCTGTCGCCAGACCTGTGGCGAGCTTTAAAATAGAACAAAGGAACGCTCCCTGCAAATGAGGCTCCTTGTGGTGCGTGCATCTGCCCTGTCAGTGCGGGGTTTCAGGGTGGGTGCAGGAGACTGCAGGTTTGGGCAGTTGGCGGTCAGACTAGCATGCCTGCATTTCCCCGAAGAGCAATTCTGGGGTAGGGTGGGAGGAACCTGACGTTCACCTTGGCCCTGGAATTTCTTACTTCATTTTACCATTGCTTCCCAGTTTCCACTACCAAAGCCAAACGTCTTTGGCACATGTGATAACTGAAGTGTTTTCCTGCATAGAGAAGGAAATGGGATTAGAGAGGTTTCTGTTGAACCGAGCTCTGCTGTGTATGAGGAGTGTGTGTGATCATGCGAAGCCGAAGTCAGCCTGCATATTTATATTAACTTGGGACCGGTGTGGGCTAGTGGAGTCTGCCCTTAGACCTTTGTATGCACGTCCTAAGGTCCGGCCCGGCTTAGGAAAATAGATTGTAGAAAAATTTGACGTTGCGCAACCTACATACTTGAGTGTGGACTGTGTGTACGTGATGGTGTGTGTGTGTGTGTGTGTGTGTGTGTGTGTGTGTGTTTCTGGAGGAGGGAGTGGGCAGGTGAGCAGATGTGAGGGAAGTGGAAGCGGGTTGGAGAACTGGAAAGCTAGGGAGGGAGGGGTCCTAGTGCACATTTGCTGAGCCAGGCATTCAAATCCACACTGAGATGCCTAGTTTCATCCTGAGTCAAACTGACTCCACGCGTAGGCCCTGGGAGCAGCAGGTGCTTGAGTTGTGAACCCGTCTTACAAGCTTGCCCTTAGGGAAGACATTTAGTATCTCGGAGCCTGAAGTTCTTCATTCCCAGAATCAGGAAACATCTAGTATAGATGGTTTCATAGATGCAGAGTAGAAGGTTTAATAGCTGGCGTTAGTTTGTACTGCTTTATCAAGTCAAGTGACCTGTACGTGGTGCCGAGGGAGCTTTTCAGTCATAAAGATGAATGAAGTAATGTTGTTTGCAGGAAAATGGATGCAAGTAGAGATACAGTAAGTGAATTAAGCCAGTCTCAGGCAAAATTAATGCGTTTTCTCTCCCTTGTGGTTCGTTCCTACATTTTATACAGTTACCCAAAACCACATATGCATAAAACAAAAGTAGAAATAAAATCATCTAAATGACGACCGTGTGGGGATGAGAAAAAGGGGGTGCGGAGGTACAGGGGTGCATGTGATAAACACACAATATAAACCTGAACAAACTGTGTGGGGCGTGTGTGACACCTTGCATTCCCACACAGAGACCAGAGGAGCATGCCATGTGTCTTCCTCTTAAGACAAGGCAATAAAGCCCACCTGCTTGTCACCTTGAGACAGGACTTCACATCGGACAACAAGAAACTCACTGATGTGGGTGTTGGCGAGCCAGAGGGCTCCCAGGATCTGCCAGTCTGCACCCCCAGGACTGTGGTTACAGGAATTACATACATGCTATATTTTTATATGGGTGCCAGGGATTTGAACTTGGGTCCTTTGTTTACACAGGAAGCACTCTTGCACACTGAACCATCTTTCCCAGGCCCACTGTATGAATTTTTTTTTAATTAAAAAACCATGCCTACCACTAGGTAGTTACAATCTTAGGGGTCTAAACCATTTGGTAGGAAAACTTTGACAATAAAACTGCAGTGATATCTAACAAGCATTCTATTAATTAATCGACAGTTATGGGCATTGCATTTCAGTACTGATGATGATATATATTCCAGCCATCTTTGGTGTTTTCTCTAGGAAACCGCACATTATGATTCAATAGTAATTACTGACTTGTTTATATAGAAAAGTAAACAGGTATTTGTTGTTCTGTTTTCTCTCACTCTTTGCTCTTTGAGGGGTCCGCCCACCACTGAGCTCCCGAATAAACACACATGGAGTCTTATGAATGTCCGGCCTTAGCTCGGCTTATTTCTAGCCAGCTTTTCTTACATTAACCTTTCGCCTCTGGGCTTTTACCTTTCTCTTACTTCTGTGTGTCTTACTTTCACTCCTGCTCCGTGGCTCGCTGTGTGGCTGGGTGGCTGGCCCCTAGCATTCACTCTCCTTGCTCTCTCCTCTCCCTTCCAGATTTCTCCGTCTATTTATTCTCTCTGCCTGCCAACCCTGCCTATCTTTTCTCCTGCCTCGCTATTGGCTATTCAGCTCCTTACTAGACTATCCGGTGTTTTAGGCAGGCAAAGAATCACAGCTTCACAGAGTTAAACAAATGCCGCTTAAACAAAAACAACACATCTTTAGATCGTTAAACAAATGTTCCAGAGCAAAAACAAATATAACACGCCTTAAAATAATATTCTGCAACAATTATTAGTCGTTTTTCCTCATAACTAATTGACCTACTTCTCTGTGCTGTGGATTCTCAATTATAAAATCACAGTCACTCAGATTACCATCCTGACAATCTTTTCTAGATTCAAAAATACTGTGATTCTGCCGTCAATTTATGTCTGAGCAATTGATGGCCATTAGCCTAAGTGATAGGCATGTCATTCCAGAAAGGAGGTTAAGTTTCAACAAAGATTAATCCAAGTTATCTAGTTAGGAGTAATGTCAAGTTAAAAACACCAGAACTAGCACATCATATGTGAGGGACCACTGGAGGAGAAACTTGGCCACCCACAATGTTAAAGATACAGAAAATGGTTGCTCATTTTTGAACCATAGCAAAGAGCTAAAAATACTGAGTGATGCAGGGCCACATCCTATGAAAACTGCAGCTGGGGGAGACACACTTCCTTTCCCCCTAGCAACGTGCATGGGATACAGGTCTGGCTCTCAGATGCATGACCCAAACAGTAGCTAGCCTGAATTCTATTTTTAAGAAACCACATCATTAATTTGCCTCATGCACACGTGGTATAGAACTTGGCCAGGCAAATGGTGACATTCATTAAAAGCCAGCTGTCAGTATTCTTCCTATATGTATGATTACTGAGATGGAAAATCTTAAAAAGTGCGCATTACCTCATGCTTGCTTCATTAACGTGGGCTGTAAGCGTTTGTGGCCAAGCAGACTAATTGTAAGGCAAAGGGACTAAGAAATGATCAGGTGGCTTATCTTTGAGAACAGACGGGCTCAAATGAGTCACAGGTAGAAAAGAGTCACCTAGTCTTCCCCTGGATCAAGTCCAAAGCCAAGTAATTTCTGCCAGGCTTTTAAGACTGACGTTATCATGAAGCAAGCAAATATGTGATGTTTCATTTCTTAAAAGTCAACTTCTCGTGCAAGATAGCTCGCTTCTGGCACAGCAGTCCTCAGTGTATGCATAAGGATGTTCGTATGATACGCATGTAGATAAATAAGCAAAGCCTAAAATAGCTTATGAAATCTCCAGAAATGACAACTGCCATACACGAGTTCCTGCAAAAGCAATTGCTGGAAGTCACTAGCTTGGAAATCCTTTGCAGTGAAGAAGGAAATCATGTGGCAATACACAGATGAATAGAAATGGGCTAATTTAAATGTAAGAGCTAGCCAGTAATAAGTGCGAGCCATTGGCCAAACAACTGTGATTAATATTAAGCCTCTGGGTGATTATTTTAGAAATGGCTGTGGTACTGGGCGGGACACAGAAAAGCTTCCAGCTAAAATTTTAAAGCTGTTTTTCCTGTTATGCCTCAAGAATTCCAGAGGTGTGGTCCTCCTCTACACAGTGGTTTGTCTAATTACAACGCCTTGTTTAATTAATTACTGAGTGACTTCTATATTCTGACCCATTCTTACTGAATTGTGAGGCTTTAATTTATTCATAAAACCCCAGGCCCTAGAAAAAAATTCTCTGTAACAAAAAACCTTGGATGAGATTGACCTATAAAAACCCTTTCTTTTACAAATATTTTTCATTTTATTTACTTTGTAGGGAAGTGTGTATATCCTACTAAATCTATACTGTTTCCAGGGTTTTTTTTTATTGACACACATTAAAAACTGTTCCTGTACACCACAGAGAATCTCCGCATTTTAAACATGCTAATTAAAAGTTCTTTAAAGCTGAACAACTTTAGTTCTTCACCACCTGCCCGGAAAATATACTTTGTGTTCTTTGATGGTGTAAATTGCCAGAGCTACACAGAGAAACCCTATCTCGAAAAAACCAACAATAAATAAATAAATAAAAATAAATAAATCAGTCAACCAATCAGTCAGTCAGTCAATCAAGGGCTAAGGGTAGAATTCTTACCCGATAACCAAAATGTAAGAATAAAATGATTAAACAATGGAAGGTAGTGAAAGGCCTTGTAGGGCTGGCTGGTGTACCGTGCGTCCAGGGAGGACCGGAAGCTGAGCTCATGTGCACGCCACAGTTCCAGGCTAGTCTGGACTCTACACATGGCAGAGTGAGACCCCGTCTCAACACAAAAAGAAGCTGGCTGCATGGCTCCCCACGTGGAGACTCTTGCTGCTACACTGACAGCCTGAGCTTGATCCTTGCACCCCACATGGTGAAAGGAGAGAATGGACTCCCCCAAACTGCCCTTTGACCGTCAAGTGAACACCACAGCATGTGCCTGGTTCCAAGCCAATGTAGGAGGCAGCCCTGCTAGGCTAAATAGAAACAGACCACCCAAGGAAGTTCTTTACTTCCAGCCATTATCACCTGCCAGAGTAGGACTCAGCCATCCTGAGTCTCAGTTGTTTACCCTGAAGCAATACCTGGTTGCGGGAAGAACCGCAAATGAGATTACCCAGGCACCACCCAAGAACAGTCCATCCAAAGGAAATGTCTAAGGTTCCAACAGTTGTAGACAGGATCACCTGCCAGCACAATTCACCAGAACACCCCTAGACAAGTGTCAGCCAATCAGGGATCCTGAACCCTAGAAGCCCCTCACCCCCACCTTTACTACTATAAAGCCCAACTCTAACTGAATTGGGGCTCTCCGATTATTCCAATACATTGGGCATGCGGAGAGACCGAGTTTGCAAAGTTGTATAAAATAAAGGCTCTTTGCTTTTACATATAGGATTCAGTCTCCTTGTTGGTTCTTGGGGGACCTCACAGATCTGGGCATAACAGCAAACACATAAAATAAAATGTTATAAAGAAGGTTTTGTAAAAAAACCACACTTCAAATCCAAACAAAACCTAAAATAGCACTGAGTAAGTCCATCTCCCTGCCGCCCCAGCATCCTCAACCTCACCTGAGGGAGCCCAGCCAGAAAGTGAAGCAGCTTCCACTTGCTTTCGCTCCAGTTTTCCCCATGTAAACCTCGTGGTCTCCCGAACGCTCTCATCTACCCCTTGCTCTAAGCTACAGTAGTGACAACGGACAGGATACCCTGAGCAAGGCTTTTCTCCTTGTAGACTAGTTTGGAAAGATTAGGAAGCCGTGTGTTATGAGATTATGTTTTAGGTCAAATCGTTTCAATCACGGATTTGTAACAATTAAAATCAAACTGTGTGGCAGGCGCGAATGGGGAGTGGAAAAAGGGTTGTGGCCACGGGGAAGGATGATAATTCGGTAATGGCACGAAGGGTTAGGTGTGCTGCCTCCACTGTGGAAAGCCACCATTCACAGTGAGCTCTGACAGATGTACAGGTGCCGTGGTCAGCCGAGGAGAAAGAGTAAAGATTCAAGACTAAGCGTGTGATGGCCAAGGCCATGACTGCGGCTTGTGACCGTGTGGTGCCACAGTTTGCGACGGCCACTCAGCTGGTGAACAGTAGTGACCGTTTTAATATGGCTGGGTCGACCCTTTCCTTCTGTAGCACAAGGGAAGTTGAGTGGCAGCTTGAGCTTCCATTAAGAAAAAAATGTCTAAAAGTTTGAGCATGCCTGAAAAAGAAACACAGTTGAGAAGTTTGAGAAGAGAAAGGGAGACCCTTGATTAATAGTTCAGTTTACCACTGAAACCTCCTAGGTCAATGTCATTGTCTTGAGAATAGTTCGATAAGCTAAACAATCATGAGTCTATAAAAGTATAAAACTAAATATTCTAGCCTGCCCCTCCTCCTTTACGGAATTGTAATGGAATTTGTGTTTCAGGCTGAAGTTAATAGCTGCAGCATGCACAAGCTTCTCCAGCATTCGGAAACTCGTCGTGACTTTAATCCTCTTATAATAAGCCTGAGGCAAGCCCGACTTAAGTTTCCCTTTTTGTTGCTTTCTCTGCCAACCAACGAGAATTTAATAGTTGTCTACTAGATTCAGGGAAAGAAATCTTAGTAACTTTTTTTTATATATTAAGGGAAGAAAGGGCATTAGAAAGAAGTCATGGTATTTCAACACTTTCTGTCACTCAAGGAATAGCTATGGGGGGAATGGGGAGGCATCACAGACAGTCCTTGCTCCTTCCGGGTCTGGGATGGTCAAGTGGAGTCGGCAGGAAGCTCTGTCAGCAGACATGGTGGAGGAGGCTCTGCTCTCCCCTGCTGGAAAAGCTAATGCAGATGGCTTTTCTTGTTTGTTATTCCTGAAACCTTTGGCAAATCTGATCCCTCTGAGTCTCTTTGGCTTTCCTGTCCACTGGGTGCCATTATTTACCCTGCCTGTCTGAGCAGAGTTCAGGAAATAGTTCCATGGGAAAGAGCTTTGTGAAATTGTTGCTAAAATTCTTTTCCTGAGGGAGATGGAAGTGTTAGGAATATTTCCTAAGCGAGCTCTCTGACGACACAAAAATTCCCAATCAAGCCAAATCAAAACAAGCCAAATTAAGAAATATCCAGGTTTAATGGGAGATCTGTGCTCTCGGGTGTTCCCGAGGGGGAAACCGGGAAGCCACAGGAGCGCGACCCCCGGGAGGAAGAAAGGGGACCATGTGTTCTTCTTTTGGGGGATCACTTAAGTACCCTGGGGAGGGGTCCTGACCCCACCCCCAGGGAGGGGTCAGGACCTGGCCTGCTGGGATTTGAAGTCCAAACCAGGCCTGGTGGCTGAGACAGATGCCCAGGACCAGGGCCTAGGTTCCTAACCTAACAGAAAGCAACATCTACCCCCTCTCCCCAAGGTCCCAAAGATGGACAAACCGAGTTATAATTTCACCAAACTTCACCCTGGGGAAAAGAATGAGTTTATTACACTTTCAGAGAGATGGGTGACGGGTTCCAGGCTGGAGCAGCTATGTGGAAGAAGGCTGGAAGCTGTGTCTACCCAGCTGGATGATGATTTCCACATGGCCACCTAGATGGAGCCATCCATGCTAGCCATGCAGTGTGCACAGCTCAGAGGCACAAGCAGCTCCGCCATGTTGGACTGGGCAGGGCAAGCAGGTAGTACCTGTATTTGACCTGGGATTGTCTCAGCTTAGATTCTTAAGAGCTTACCATTTTAAAAGCTCTTCAAGACAATAGAGAATTAAAGACAATGCAATAGGACAGATTCAGACATAAAAGGCCTCTAAATGGGTCATATTATTAGATAAAGTATGTAGGCTTGGGAGAGAAAAGAAAGAGTATATAAAGTCATAAAGTTAATGCTTAAAAAGGGGGGGGGGTAAAGTCTTTAAAGAGACAGAGTACAGATAGTCATAGATTTAAAAAAAATAAAGAAAAATAAGCCACGAAAAATGGAAAATTCACAGAGTCTGGATTCTGTGTATTATTGTGTTTTCTTTAATTTTTTTGACTGTACAGAGAGAGAGAGAGAGATGTTTTATTATGTGTGCTGCTGTATTCATCATCTATATTATAAAGGTATCTTGACTTCAAAATTAGGGTCTAAGGATATGGTGCTTTGGAAAATAGGAGTTTTTTTTTTTTTCCACAGAGGATGAGACCCTATGGATTGCTTCTAGACCAGTATGGTGTGATACACCATGCCCTCCTGAAAGGTTGCTGTAAACACCCTCAAAAACTTACTTTGCTCAACTGCCAACTAAGATGAACCTAGCATACAGGATACACCATGAAAGACCTGATTAACAGCACCCGCATACAGCATGAAGCAGTTTGGAGAGAAAAAACCCATATTTCCAAATATTGTTCATAAATGTTTTTTTACATTTAAAGGGGGATATGATATAGATATGAATAATTTGCATTGGTATGGATTTTGCTTTATTCATATAAATTTAAGGTCAATCTTGTTATATGTATATGTATTTCTGATCTTGATTAAGGTGTTGTGATTGTGTAGTTCATTTAAAATTGTAATGTACAATTAGGAAATATGGGTTATTAATGGATAATCATCAATAATAGTCAAGCTTATAGTCATATATATTTCAGTTAGATAGGCATTCTTCATATCTTTCAAAGACTAGAGAATATGGCATTTAAGATGTTTTAATAACTTAGGGCTTTTCATGACAATGAAAAGTTTGTCATGAGGTGCATCTGCTCCTGGCAGCACCAGCTACTTCAAAAGGAAGATGGGCATCAAAGAGGCTTCTTATGGAGTTGGTTGGCCATTTGGGCAAGAAACTGCTCTTGCCTGGACTATTGCATAAACTGGACATGAAGAATCTGCAGAGAGAGGACTGCTGAACTTGCCTAATGGTGAGATGATCTTTCAGGGTTCCTGCTTCATAGAAGAGTCTGTGAGACATTCTGCAGGACATAGAAGAAAGTGACTGAACTGTCTTTGAAATTTCCTGCTTCATGGAAATGTCTGCTGGATACTATGGGCCAATAGGCTGAACATTGATGCCCCAACGGTACAGAAAAACTTTGATGACTATTCAGGAAGCGAGATGTTTCTGTCATTTCTAGAGTTTTGGAAGTTGCTTACAATGTACTTTCTGTTTACTTGGGTAATATTATATCCTTCTGAAGTCTTTGATAGAGTTGAAGAATAGATATAGTTTTCCTTTGTTATGATAAAAGATAAAATAGATATAAATATTGTAACTGTAATTCTTTCTTGATACCTGTTATATCTAATTTTAATATGTTAAAGTGAAAAACCTTTCATTTTTGTTTAAACAGAAAAGGGGAAATGGTGTAGGAGGGCCTTCTGTTTATGTGTTGCTTTCATTGGTTGAATAAAGAAACTGCCTTGGCCTTTTGATAGGGCAAAACTTAGATAGGTGGAGTAGACCAAACTGAATGCTGGGAAGAAGGACAGGCAGGCAGATGCCATCCTTCCTGAGACTGATGCTGGTTAGAATCTTTCTCGGTAAGCCACGACCTCATGGTGATACACAGATTGGTGGAAATGGGTTAGAGCAGGATGTGACAGTTGGCCAAAAAGAGGCTAGATATAATGGGCCAGGCAGTGTTTAAATGAATACAGTTTCTGTGTTATTATTTCAAGTGTAAGCTAGCGGGGTGGCTGGAACCAAAAGCAGGCTCCCTCTCCTACTACACATCCATCCTTCCTAGTCCTTTCCAGCCTATATACTCTGACCCTTCCTCAGACCATGAGCAACTAGGGCAGAATTGCATATGTAACTAGTTGGGAGGAGAGAGAGGCTTAATGCTCCATTCCGGTCCCATGACTCTCTCCATCCCTTTTCTCTATGATAGAATGTCGATATTTAGCAGGAAATGTTGTGATCCTCTTTTGTGAGCCTGCCCAGCTGAACTCCTGAAGATGGCCACACTTTGCCTGGGATGACAGCACAGTAGAACAGAACCTGTCTTTGCTTGGGTCCATAGTTCCCTTTACTAGGTCTGATGTAAGTCATTGTCCTGGGAGGAGTTTCACAGGGAAGGCTGGCTCCCCATGGATGAAATACCACGTCTGTCAGTGTGCACTTCGATGGGCAACTGCCCTGCAAAGCTAACATTTGCTCATTGTTCATCATTTAGGTTCTAGGTGTTTGCTGGGTTTGTCATTAATCCTCACTTTAAACTAGATATCATCTTTGTAAGAATGTTTGTAAGGCTGAGGACAGTCTCCTCCCAATAGAATCTATTCCAGGCTTGTATTTCTCTCTCTAAACATGAGCCTGTGTTGTATAGAAGAGAGGACCAAGTAACTCATTTTAGACTTTTGCTTTAGCTTCAGTGTGGGTGTCATTAGTTTGGATAAGCACAGAGCAGAGAAATATAACAATCCTAAGCATATTTCTTCCCTAATGAACGCTGAGATTACCTGAACTACAGGGAGGGCATATAGTTCTATTTCAGTCATAATTCGCAGAGTTGTAGCACAAACTATGTTTCTGTAACTTTTGTTCCTATTTGGTCATTTGAGATTTATGGGACGATCCATGACTACTGCTCTTTCCAAACCTTTCATTTTTACTTTCTCTGGGAAAGTTTATGCTTGTTTTGCTTAGAGGCAGTGCACCCCCCTCCCCCGAACTGAAATGCAGACTCAACGCAAACCTTGCTCTGGTGCTTTAATCCGCCTCCTCACTCCTCATTCAGCATAGTGGTTCGGGCTGGGTGTTTTGAACAATGTCTTCTAGGTGTCAACTGTAGATCTCTCCTCCAGTGTTTTCAGGTGGCATGGTGGCCCCTGTGTGCTGCCTAGAAAATAATAAGGGCTCCCCCTTTGCTTCCCACCAGCTGCTATGGGAGCCTGGAGGGCCTCTTGGGTCCCTGCTGAGCCCAGCTCCAGGTATAATCTGGTCTCAGTGGTTATTTCCTGAATCTACCAACCCTCTGGTATTTCCCTATTTGTGAATTTTTCTCAGGGAGTTTTAGTTACTATATACCTAAGGCCTTGGTGGTAGGGAGAAAATGTTCATTCTCCTCCCCCAGTCTGTGCCCTTTCTCTTGGCTGGTTGGGTTATTCAGCCTCTTTCTTCTGCCATGAACTCACACTCCCAGGAAGGGCCACACATCTCCAGATCAGATCCTTCCACCCAGTCAGACCGTCCTCATTCCAGTGTTACTCTGTGGATCTGCACACTTACCACCTTATCTGGGAAAAGGAACTTATTTTAGCCTCAGTTTGGCTGTAAGGAAATTGGATCTCCTTCTCTAGCACCCACATTTTTTTTTTTGCTTGTTTTTTAGATATGGTCTCTCGCAGCCTTGATGTTCCTGCCTCGACCTCCCATGGTCTGCGATTACAGGTCTATAGCACCACACCCAGTCTGATGCCATGCTGGGATTGAACATAAGCTGTGAGCACGAAAGGCAAGCACCAGCTGAGATACATGCTAACCCCTGCCTGCTTTCATCCATTGGGGACAGACTTCCTAATAAACTTGTCAGCACTGGACTCTGACTGTGCTAATAGTATGTACTCTATACCAGTGCTCAGGAATGGCACACACCATGACCCTGTACTTTGTTTTCTAAAATTTTAGTTCTTTATGTATTTTACACTCTGACCAATCATAGCCTCCCCTCTCTCTCCCTCCCCCCATCTCTGTTCCACACCACCCTCAGTCCATTCCTCCTCCATATTAACTCAGAAAGGGACAGGCCTCCCATGGGCATCAGCAAAGCATGGCATATCAAGCTGCCACAAGACCAAGCACCTCCTCCTGGATTCAGGCTGGGCACAGCAATCCAGCCTGAGGAATAGGGTCCAGGGAGTCAAAAGCACCAGGGACAGCCACTGCTCCCATTGTCAGGACTCCCACAAATAGATCAAGCTATACAAATGTCATATATGTGTAGAGTGCCTAGGTCGGTCCCGTGCAGGCTCCCTGGTTGTTGGTCCAGACTCTGAGTTCTCATGAGCCAGACTAGCTATTTCCATAGGTTTTTCTGCAATGTCCCTGACTCCTCTGGCTCCTACAATCCCTCCTCCCTTTTCTCAGCAGGAATCCCTGAGCTTGGCCCAATGTTTGACCTTTGGTCTCTGAATCTGCCTCTAGCAGTCACTTCCATCTGGATGCAGGCTCTCCAGTGACAATGGGGGAAGTCACCAATCTGATCGCAGAGGGTGGCCAATTCAGGCTTTGCATCCCTCCTTTCCAGTCATCTCTCAGTACTGTCCCTCCTCTATCCATCCCACAACCCAACTCTCAAGTTCCTATGTCCACCTGCCTCCATTTTAACCAGGAGATCTCTTCTATTTCCTCTTTCCAGGGAGATCCATACCTCACCCTGTGGGCCCCCTTGTTACCTATCCTCTCTGGGTCTGTAGATTGTAGCATGGTTATCCTTTATAGCTAATATCTCTTTATGAGTGAGTTCATACCACGTTTGTCTTTCTGGGTCTGTGTTACTTCACTCAAGAATTTTTTTTTCTAGTTTCATTCATGTGCCTTTCAAATGTCCTGGTGTCATTGTTAGGTTATAGCTGAGTAATATTTCATTGTGTAAACGTACCACATTTTATTTATCCAATCTTTGGTTCATGGGCATTTAGGTTGTTCCCAGGTTCTGGCTATTAGGAGTAAAGCTGCTATGAACATAGATAGCAAGTGTCTTTGTGCTATGATTGAGCATCCTTTGGGTGTATGCCCAAGAGTGGTATAGCTGGCTCTTCAGGTAGATCAATTCCCAATTTTCTGAGAAACTGTCTTATTGATTCTCAAAGTGGCAGTGACAAGTTTGTACTTCCATCAGCCTTGGAGAAGTGTTCCCCTTGCTCCACATCCTCTCCATCATTAGTGTTGTTGACCTTAGCCATTTGTGTAACATGAGGGGCCTGCTTGTTGGGGTTTCTGTCCCACCTGGTACCCCACAGCCAGCAAGCCCCAAAGAAAAATCACACAGAGATCTCCATAACTTATAAAACTGATTGGCCCATTAGCTCAGGCTACTTATTAGCTCTTGTAGTTTATATTAACCCATTATTCTTATCTATGTTAGCCACATGGCTCGGTACCTTCCTCAGCAGGGTAGATTACATCTTGCTTCTTCTGTGGTCTGGGCAGGACTGGGAGCAATGGGCTTCCTCCTTCCTAGAATTCTCCTGTTCTCATCGCCCTGCCTCTACTTCCTGTCTGGTTGACCTGCCTGGCCAATCAGCGTTTATTTAAAATATGATTGACAGAATACAGACAATTCTCCTGCACCACATTTGGACAGGTATAAGATGGATTTGCATTTCCCTGATGGCTAAGGATGATGACTTAACTGGATGTTGGCATGTAGAAGAATGCAAATAGATCCATATCTATCACCCAGCACAAATCTCAAATCCAAGTGGGTCAAAGAACTCAACATAAATCCAGATACACTGAACCTGATAGAAGAGAAAGTGGGGAATAGTCTTGAAAGCATTGGCACAGGAGACAACTTCCTGAATAGAACACCAGTAGCACAGACAGGGAGCAACAACTAATAAATGGGACCTCCTGAAATCGAAAAGCTTCTGTAAGGTAAAGGGCACAGTTTACTGTTGATAGGACAAAATGACAGCCTACGGAATGGGAAATGATCTTCACCAACCCCACATCTGAAAGCAGGCTGATTTCCAAAATATATAGAAGAAGAAACTAGATACCAAAAAACCAAGTAATTCAATTGAAAAATGGGGTACAGATCTATAACCTGTGCTTCCTTAAGGATCTGTTCTAGTTGGCCTCACGGTCTCAGCTCTGCATACTGGTGTCACCAGGGAGCTGTGTTCAAGCAGCCAGAGATCTGGAGGAGAAGGCAAGGCACAAAAGACAGTGAGACAGTTCACTCTGCCTCCTCCTCTCACCCAGAATCATCTGAGTCTTTATTCCGGAGCTGGGGTCTTGTCCAGCTAAGGGAATCAGAGCTTTGTTTGCTATTTGACTGTAATTTCTAGTTTATATAATCCTTCCACAATGAATTCTAGAAACAAGACAGAATCCACATGCAAAACCAAATCCCTAGTACCATTCTTCATTCAGGCAAAGCTACATTAAATTAACAGCAGCTTTTTAAGCGGTTTCTATGAATTGTTTCCTTAAACTTCTTAGAATACCAGGAGATAAACACCGATTGCAATGGCTATGCTCCCCCATTGATGAGTGAGAGACCCCTGCTGTGGAGTTTTGCGGATGGCCAAACATGTCATGTCAGCACTGGGTAGATGAGACTGACCCAGTTCACAGCCATATACACTAGCAAGAGAACTAACTACTTGAGGGTTGTATGTGAACAACCAGAGGCTGTGGAAAGCAGGATCGGGTGTGATTCCAGGTTTCTAATAGAAGACGTGTTAGCTTGTTTGAGTGACTGCAGTTTGGTAAGGAACTACTCACTAAGACACAGGCAGCATGTTCTGTCCTTGGATACCGGAGGGCTGTTTGGTTAGGAGACCGTCTTCATTGGGACAGAATTAGAGGGAAGAGTACTTCAGACCCTTCCCCTAGATTAGCATAGCAATGCCTTAAGATTATGCCACCCTTATGGCAGCCTATAGCATCACCTACTTATTGCGTTGGAGCTTTACTCGAGACGTGTCTATTAATGTCTTATTTCTAAACTGTGGGTTACTCAGGTATAGCCAGTATTTAAGTCCCCTAATGAAAAGCAATGACCATTGAGGTTTGCAAAAACATGATTAGCAACAAAATGATCCGATTTGACATTTTCGGGAGATGTTTCAAAATTTGTATATATGAAATCATTTCACATACTGAAAGTTTCGTCTTTACACACGGGTACAAAATGTAGTGACACTGTCAGTTTTAAAGGGTGTGTGGGGCAGAATGAAATTACAGTCACAGACTCTTCATGCTGGGAGGCAGTGGTGCCCAGGAACACCCATACTGAGTTAAATTCCTGTGCTGTGTTGTGGATTGACAGCTCAGAACAGAAAGTGTTGCCCAGGACAGCTCTGCTGACGTTTGATTACAGAGCAAATATTCCCCCACTCTGCCTTTAAACTACTGATGAAACAATAGAATGCTGGAGTGTTGACATTCCTTTTCTAATCAGAGTTAAGCTACAGCCTAAATAGAGTGTGCTGATAGCACATTGAGCACTGTAAGCCCTAAGGGGGCCCACGAAGAGACTCCTTACTGTTGCTAAATTCCAACAAATCGGTCTGGGGAGGGCCGGTAAGAAAGAGGTTTGATGTTTGACCTTTCTGTTTCCTAAAAATCCAGTGCTAAATCTTTTGTTCATTTCAACTTAAATTCATCTGATTGTATTTTCAACTTTAGTGCTGCATTTGTTAAACTGTATAAAACCAAATCTCCTCCTGTGAAAATTACTATAGACAATAAATTGGAAGTAGTCACACATGACTGCTTACATTTACATGAATTAAAATGAAAAATTGAGTTAGTCCAGACGGAGTGCATTTTATTGTTGCAGACAGTTCTTCTGCAGTTCTAGCCACACGGAACCTGCATGTGTGTCTCCTTTACATATGTGCTGGCTACTTTTATGTCAACAACACAAGCCAGAAAGATCTGCGAGAAAGGAGCTTCAACTGAGAAATGCCTCCTTAAGATCGGACTGTAGGCCTATGGGTCATTTTCTTAATTAGTGATTGATGGGGGAGGGCCCAGGCATTGTGGGTGGCACCATCTCTAACTCATAGTCCTGGTTTTTATAAAAAATCAGGCTGAACAACCTATGGGGAACAAGGCAGTAAACATCACCCCTCCATGGCCTCTGCATCAGTTCCTATCTCCAGGCTCCTGGCCTGCTTGAGTTCCTGCCCTGGATTCTTCAATGATGAACTATGATGTGGAAGTGTAATTCAAGTAAACCCTTTCTTCCCCAACTTGCTTTGTTGGTCATGGTATTTCATTGCAGCAATAGAAACCCTAACTAAGACGAAATACACACACATATTTTATATATACACACAAAATTATACACACATAAATCTATACAGAGTATAGTATACAGAGTAACCCATGCATAGTTTTGATGAAAACGTGTACACAGCATTGCTTTCTGGATTTTTACCTATATGTGGGCCATAGTAGCGGACTTAACATTGTTCTTTGTCCTCCCACACTTAACAAGTTCTGGTAGAAGGCGGTCCCTTTTGTAAAGACAGCCCCAGCCCTCTCTGGCTTCCACTCTCGCTCCGCAGTGGCCTGTATCTGAGTCACTGTTGATGATGTCTGCTATTTACATCATCCCGCCGTGTTTCCCTGCAAGTGTTTAAAGTGCTGTTCTGCTCTCCCGGTAGGTCGGAGCTGGGGTTCATTTTCACAGAACCACCCCCACTATGACCATCCCTTTCCCATCTTTTTCTTCCTGAGAAATGGATGATAGATTTTAAAGGCTTTGCTTTCCGCCAATGGTGTGTCTAATCCCATCCACTCATTTCTACCTTACTAATGTTTTCTTCAGCGGCATCTAATCTGCTGTTTGATGTGACGTCTATACTTATAACTTTAGCAGTTAAGTCTTTCTTTTTTAAATTTTCATTGGATTCTTTTTTAAAAAATTCCTTAATATTAAACCTAACCAAGCCAAACCTCATTCAGGCACAGCGCTGCATGCCTCTGATCCTGGCCTCTGAGAGGCAGAAATCAGGGTGAGCTGGGAGACAGAGTCCCAGGCCAGTCCCTGTCTCAAATACATTGGAGGGAAAATTTATATAGAGTAACATGCATCTGAGACTATAATTCCTTGAATTTTGACAAATATCCACACACATGTAATTTCTGGCTAAATTAAGATATATAACTGAGCAGTGGAGGTGCACACCTTTAATCCCAGCACTTAGGAGGCAGAGGCAGGTGGCCTTGAGTGAGGCTGGTCTGGTCTACAGAGTGAGTTCCTGGTCAGCAGGACTACACAGAGAGACTCTGTCTCAGAGAGGGAGGGAGGGAGGGAGGGAGGGTAAGAGAGAGAGAGAGAGAGAGAGAGAGAGAGAGAGAGAGAGAGAGAGAGAGACATAATGACACATCACTAAAAATTTAAATTTGTAACCTTTTAAAAGTCTAGCATTGGCAAAGCACCAATTCATCCTAGTATGTGTTCACATTGCTTGGTCATCAGCCCTCCTGCTGCTGCAGCCTTTCTGTGCAGTTCTACACGTCACAGTGGCCCAACCGGAAAACTATTTGATTTCTGCTTCATAACTGTAACTTTGCTACCGTAAATATCTGATATGCAGGATATTTGACATGTGACCCCTGTCATTTGCTCTCCAAGGGGGAGAAGCACTGCTTGTACCGTATGTGCAGCCTGAGCAGTGCACAGCACTGGGCAGCCAGTTCAGCCCCAGCATGGAGCTCTACAAGGAGCACTCCAACAGTGCTCGGGTTCCTGGAGCCCTCCGCCTGTGTGCTTTACCTTGGCTGTCTTCAGCACGGTCTTTAGTTTAATGAGAAAACCACTCCCCGGTTTACTATTTTTAATGCTTTTCTGCGGGGGCGGGGAGGCAAAGAGTTTATACTTAGTATTGTTTGGGGGCTGGTAGGTTCCTTACGATGCAGATCTGTTGGAAACTATTTTTTTTTCCAGATTTGGAACTTCTGGAAAATTGATGTTTTGTCTATTTGTTAGGTTTTGGAATTTTGCTAGATGTTAGAAACTAGGTTGACAGTTTCTAGTTTTCCTTCCGAACTTCAACAGTGGGTATTCTAAAACTGAAGAATGGAGAACCTGGTTTTTCTTCCCCCCTTCAGTGTTATGCTTCTTTTGGCCAGTAGGAGTTACTTGCAGATTAGTTGGCTTCCTCCAGTTCCCCTTGCGTCTTTGTGGAAATTTATTCTGCACCTGTGTGGTTCACAGGCATGGAAAACTCTAGGGAATACCTGGGAATCTTTCTGAAGCTGCTGCTGCTGCTGTTTCTTCTTCTTCTTCTTCTTCTTCTTCTTCTTCTTCTTCTTCTTCTTCTTCTTCTTCTTCTTCTCCTCCTCCTCCTCCTCCTCCTCCTCCTCCTCCTCCTCCTCCTCCTCTTTTCTTTCCAGGGCTCTGTCCTGCCAGCTCCATCAACCTGAGACTCCCTAGACTCCTCTCTGTCACTTGCCCTCAGCAAAATCTCCAGGCACTGATATGAGTTTCTGTTTAGAGTTAAATTCTAGACAGGGAGGGAACTGTCATGGAAGTCCTAGGCCTGTACTGGCTGCTGCCCAATGTGTGGAAAGAACTGTTTTATATATTTTTGTTCAGTTGTTTACTGAAAGAGAGCCACCCTCAAGTTTGTCACACTGTGGTTGGCAGTGGGGGATGCTGACACTTTATGTCTCCTTTCACAATTGATGCAACAACACAGTTCTCTGCTCAAAAGGGATTTAGGGACAGTTTATTCTGGAGCCAAATATAGATGACCAGAGCCCAGGAACATGGGCTCATGTTGCCCCAAATACCGTGTCCCAAAATGTTAGCAACAAAAGTTAGGAATCACAGTATTTTTTAAAAGACATCATTGGGAACATCAGGCTGAGCAGTGACACAAAGCGGGGAAGTCTCTGCTATAGGCTTTAGATTTTATCAGATGACATTCTTGACTTTTGGTTTAGTGGAAGCTAAGAGGTCTGTTTGTGCATTCCAAAAAGAATTTTGCCTTGGTGGTCACAAGGATGTTAGGTCAAACGCAGAGCTAAAGACAACCAAGGTAATGTGCCTGTAACATTCCAACTGTCCACAGCCACGGAAGTTCTGTTGCGTTAACAAGCATGTGAAGCTGTTCTCACAGGTGAGGTTTTCTCATGGGGACTTCAGCTCACAGAGCCATCAGCTTCGTCATGTCTTATTGATTGTGGTGAATATGTGGTCTGACTTCTGTCATCTACATTATGTTCTTGGGTCTCATATTTAATATTTCCTGATGAGCATTGGTAATGGCTAAATGCTGTCATAGGTGTTGCTGTGTCCAGCTGTGTCCCCTCCACTTTTGTTTTGGGGGGGTGAATGGGGATACATAAGGTCCATGTGGAAAGTGAAGAGTTTGAGGACATACTGAAGACTGGCACACAAAGTGCCAGAAGGAAGCGGCCGCGCCATGCCTGTGGTTACTAAAGCATTCACATGCCAGTGAGAGGTAAGCAGGAAAGCCCGGGGTAACCCATGACTAAGAGTCTCCTGTGTGTGAACAAGCGAGGACAGAGCAAACAATGACTGCAAAGCTAGAGGGGCAGGCTGGATGGTGTAGGGCTAGTGGGCACTTGTAAATGACCCTGGCATTTACAGAGGGCAAGAAGATGATACCAAGAACATTCTGAACTAAGATACGGCATGATCTGGCTTCTGTTTAGTCCTGTTCCCTTACTGTCCCCAAACTTCTGATGATCAGATGGTTTGGCATGCACAGCTCCATGGTGGTAATACAGTTTGTTGTTTGCTGTAATAATTCCACAATGGACTTAGACTATACTGTAAGTTGTGTGTGTAGCCTGTTCCTCAGGTATAATCTTTACATCCCACAACTGCCTCTGCAGTGCTGGCATTTAAAGGGGAGTGCCACCGGGTCCTGCCTTCAGCTAATTTTCTTTCTTCCTTTCTTTCTTTCCTTCTTTCTTTCTTTCTTTCTTTTCTTTCTTCCTTCCTTCCTTCCTTCCTTTCTTTTTTCCTTCCTTCCTTCCTCTCTTTCTTTCTTTCTTTCTTTCTTTCTTTCTTTCTTTCTTTTTTAGTTTCGTACAGACTCCCTGGTTGTTGGTTCATACTCTATGAGCTCCTGTGAGCCTAGGTTAGTTGTTTCTGTGAGTTTTCTTGTGAAGTCCTTGACCCCTCTGGCTCCTACAATCCTTCCTCTGTCTCTTCTACGGTGTTCCCTGAGCTCTGCCTAATGGCTGTGGATCTCTGTATTTGCTTCCATCAGTCATTGAGTGAAGGTTCTCTTCTGACTGTGTGACGAAAATTGGGGTGGTCACCAATGTGATCAGAGGAGTTGGCCAGTTCAGGCTACCTCTCCACTATTACTGGGAGTCTTATTCTTTTTTGTTTGTTTTGTTTTTCAAGACAGGGTTTCTCTGTGTAGCTTTGGAGCCTATCTTGGAACTCGTTCTGTGGACAAGGCTGTCCTCACTCACAGGGATCTGCCTGCCTCTGCCTCCCGAGTGCTGGGATTAAAGGCGTGCACCATCACCACCAGGTCTAAACACAGGCTCTCTTCTTTTTTCTGAAAGATGTATTTATTTTATGTACATTGGTGTTTTGCCTGCATGTATGTCTGTTTGAGGGTGCCAGATTTCCTAGAACTGGAGTTATAGACAGTTGTGAGTGCTGGGAATTGAACCCAGGTCCTCTGGAAGAACAATCCATTCACTTAACCGCTGAAGCATCTCTCCAGCCCCACTGGGAGTCTTTGCTGGGGTCTGTGTAGATTTGTGGGAGTTTCCTTTGCACCAGGTTTCTACCTGACCCCAAAATGGACCCTCTTTCCAGTCATGTCTTTTAATACTCTCCCTCTCTATCCACTCTACAACCCAAATCCCCAAGTTCCTGTCCCACCCACCCCCATTCCACTCAGGAGATTTCTTCTGTCTCTTCATGTGTCCCCTTTGGGCCCTTCTTGTTCCCTAGCCTCTCTGGATCTGTGGATTGTAGCATGATTCTCCTTTACTTTACATCTAATATCCACTTCTGACTGAGTATATACCCAAGTTTGTGGGATTCCTCTGGAGTTGGGGACAGAGACCAGCAGTAGCCCTGGTGCTGAGATGAGACTGGGCAGGCCACAGGAGGGTCACTAATAAGTTGTGAGTGGTGTGGTCTAAGTCTTAGAGGTAGAAGTCCGCTGGGACCTCCCAGGATCAGCAGGATTAGGGAGGAGCTAGGATGGAGTTGACCTGAAAAAGGGTCACGGGGTACAGAATGCAGGGAGGGGTCCAGTTCTGCGGCAGGCCAATCACTCACCCATTTCAGACAATTTTCTTAACCATCTATTTTACTGTAGCTTGTACACATTCTCTTCAGAGGCCTTCTGCTTTTCTCTTGTAGAGGTCAATTTTCATTGTGTACTATGGAGTGAACCAACAGATGTTTCCTGAAATTTTTCTTTCAATAACAAATCTTTTCCCGAGGTATGCGCATCTGCTGTTCTAAAAGACAATGCACCTTTTACCTTGGGCTGTAGGGCTTTGTGTGACTTGTAAGGCTTGTTTTCATTAGCATTCATATCTTAATGAGGAAAGTTTATTTATAAACTGACTGGTATTTACCAAAAGAAAAGTATCTTCCTCTTGTATTCAAAGTCTTATAGTGGCTGATCTGCCCTAATCCATACTGTGCTAGGCATTTTTAGTATCTTTAGGTTTTTTTTTAATTATGGGATATATAATCATAAAAAAGCCATGCAGATTTTAATTGCAAAGTGAGCCGTAGATTCATGCCCCTCCTAATAGAATCAGCTCAGAACTTTCTTCTGTTCCTTGGGTCTCTCCTACTGGATAGGAGGAGGTTTTTATCACACTCCCTCCTCTCAACAGCACCCTGCTGAGCTTTCCTTGGTCTATGCATCTGGGTGTTTTGTCTGCATTATGTTTTGCCTGGATGTCTCTGAACTGGAATTACAGACAGTTCTTAGTCAGCATGTGTGTGCTGAGAATTAAACCTAGATCCTCCAAAGAGTCATAAATGATGAGCTATTGCTAATGTAGCAGCCTCTTAACTGAGTTTTTAAAAAGATAGGAACTTTTATATAAATATGAAAATGATCTTAAGTTTTTGTCAGTCACACTGCTTGGGATTCTGGGTTTTTAAAGGGTAGGGAACGTGGGTATGAGGAGTGTTGAGGCACCAAGTGATAGTCATGGAATTAGGTATTTTTCTCTTAAATCTTTCTAGGTTTTTAAAATGTCTAATTCTGATAAAATATTTCTTATTATAATGTCTAGAATATTGTATATAAATTAAAAATCCTTGTATAAATTAAACATGAAATTCAACAAATTAAAATTTAAGGTGTGTTATCTCGCTTCTATAACGTATTTGTATATTGCTTTATCCTATTTATCTTTTTTCTTCCCATTCATATACACCTATTTTTCAAACATTACCTACAGCATTTCTACCAACTAGTAGAGGCTATTTATTAATATATGATTTACTTTGTGCAGAGGGAAGATTGTTTCAGCAAAATGTAATTATTGTAAGAGTTAAAGGAACTACCAAAGGATATAAATAAAATGCCAAATATCAGTGTCACCTTCACTCATATATACACATTTTATAAACCACTGAACCTTCCTATGTATATAGAGAAATACAGATCTTTATTCCAAAACGTTGAATGGGAAGATATATCCATCTTCCTCTTTCTAAACCTGTCTGAGAGCTGGGAAGCTAAGTCTGTTTCCATGTGTGTTGCATTCTTTCTCAGAAGGAAGACATAAGAGGCCTTAGGTGAGAAAGCATCCCAGGTCAATCTCTCTGGTCTCGAGTGCCTCTCAGTTACCGTGACTGCTGCCTAAAATACATCAGTTCTTGTAGATGCTTTGCAGTACTTAGGGGATAGGAATCTTGGTAGGGCCAGGAGTTCCTCTGGCACCCCACTGATCTCCCTGGAGGGGCTTCTGGAAGAAGGGCACTGGTTTTCACCATGTGGAAAAGTGCAGCTTCTTGACCATTTCCAAAGTCTGACAGAATCCTTTGCTCCCTAGGTCTCGGCATTTCTGCTTCTCTTTTACCCACTGAAGACCCAGTGCGTATCTTTGTCCATACCCACGGCACAATTCTGCTCGCTCTCTTTCTCTCCCTCCGTCCTTCCCTCCATCCCCCCCCCGTCCTTCCCTCCATCCCCCCCCCCTCTCTTTCTCACAATTCTGTTTTTCAAGACAGGGTTTCACTGTGTAGCCCTGGCTGTACTGGAACTCACTCTACAGTTGGGGCTGGCCTCGAACTCAGAGATCTGCCTCCTGAGTGCTGGGATTAAAGCCATGTGTCACCACCCATGATGCTCTCTTAAAATGAAACCTTAGAAGAAAAGTCTTCAGATGCACCTGGCATCAAAACCCTCCCCAAAGAAAGGGAACACAAAATCACGTTTTCTTTCCTTAACATAGAATAGGGAAATAGAACAGAATAAAATTATACTACTCAATAAATATACTGCTTGTCATCATGATAGTCTCAAATAATAGGAACATTCCTTTTCTTGTTGGTTATCTGGAAGGTCATTCCCCACCACTGCACTGTCTTATGTACATATGATATGTTATGTTATTATAATCCATGGGGTGAATTTTTCAAGCTGACGGACATCCCCCTCTGCTCCCGTCTCTCAGTTCTCACCCTGCAGCAGGTAGAGGAGAGGCCTGGATACAGACTTAGAGGCAAAGGCCGTGCCTTAGACTACAGAGAGCAGTGGCATCTGACACATGGATAGCATGGTCGTTTCCAGCCTGCATTCCCACGGATTTGAAACAGACCAAAAGTTAAGGAAGGAGAGGCCAAGCGTGAGGGGCCCCTCCACTCCGATTCGATCACACCTGCTGCGCTAAACAACCACCACAGCAATAAAACACAGCAACCAACTTTGTTTATGTGTTCAATTCTACATAAAGTTGTGTTTTAATGGAAGCTTCCATTATACATAGGTGAAAATCAGGATCACAGTGATAAAGGTGCTTGTTACGCAATCCTGGCGGGTTAGGACCCACATACGAGGTAGAAGGAGAGAAATGACTTATGAAAAGGTGTCACCTGACCTCTACACACATCCCGGTAAATGCATTTCTGCATTCACATACAAATGAACATGCACACACAATAAAAAGAAACAAAATTGTAATGGTGGCACACATCTTTAATCCCGGCACTTGAGAGGCAGAGGCAGGTGGCTCTCTGAGTTTGAGGCCAACTTGGTCTATAGAGCAAGTTCCAGGACAGCTAGAGCAACACAGAGAAACCCAATCTCCAAAAACCAATAAAGAAATCACTGAAGAACATATGTATTATATGTACATTTGAAATACTATTTTCTATTAAATGTCTTTCCTATTCAATATTATAATTCCATGGTATATAAACTAACCCCCTCCTTCAAATATTATGTTGGCTGATTATCATTTGAAGACCTCAAATGATAGTCCAAGTTTAGGTGATTTATTTAGACTTTCAGTGTTTTTAGTCAAAGGATTGCAGCTGAAGGAAGCAGATATGAATCTTGAAGCTTCCTAGACGGAAGCAGGGTCTTCTAGCGGTTGTCACCTAGCCTGCCTCTCCACTCCACTGAACAGTGAGGTTGAACATGCCAAGGAGCTCCAGCTCAGTCCCGAATCAGGCCTGGATTTCACAAGAATTTTACACACTAACTCTTTATTGCTGTTACTTTCTCGTTACAGTGATCATCACACAAATTTATTTTAGCCATTCTAAGACTTCAATAACAATACAGATTATTCAACTTTAGTAGTAAATTATTTTCAGATAACATTAAAATTCACCTTATTAGGCAACAATATTTAAGGATAATTTTAGATAGTTAACTTTATTTTACGTCTAGCTGAATAACATGTACACACTACAATGTTTTCTGAAATTAGTGACTCCCTCCGTAAGACAAGGTTTTGCTTGAATCTTCACAGCAGATATTTTACAGCAACATTTTATTTTATACTTGGCTTCTGCTTGCTAAAAACAAAGGTGGGTAACATTTTTTTCAATTTCAGACATTTTAGTAACATATAATTCTGAGGTTTCCAGAACAGAAAGTTCCCATTTTTAATCCTACTACTACAAATTTAAGAATATGTTTTATCTTCTGCAATGTAGGCATTACAATTGTTATTTTGCTTTCATTAATAATGAATACTAAAGTTAGAGTAGTCTAGTTTAGAGATGGTTTTTTCATTAGAAAAGTCTGCCCGGTCGATGCGAGAACTAGGGCTCCCAACCTTGCTCAGCCAGGCCTTCCTGCAAAACAGAAACAAGCAGAAATGAGCATGCACAGCACACACACTAGCAGACCCCGTGAGAACTAATAAGGGGAGTTCACATTTGCACATAATGTCACAACGAAGGGTGTTATCCTGCATACATAATGCTAATTAAAATAAATAAATTGCTTACTTTGTATATGCTGTTCTAAGCATACTACAAAATACAATATACAGTTACACATGGGTAAAGAAAAGGTAATAATTTAAGCAACTTACTTCATAGTAAGATCGTTATCCCTGTCCTAAAAGAAACACTGCAAGGCCATTATTATTTAGCTTTTTTAAGTTTCAAAATATTTTTACAAAGTGGTTAGTAGTCAAAGCAATTAATTCACCATTCTTTTCATTACCAAGTATATGGTAAACCCATATGTACATGTGTGTGTGTATGCACATACGTGTGTGCATTGTGTGTGTGTGTGCGTACGTGTGGAGACTGGAGAACAACTGAGTATTGATCCTCAGGTGCCATACACTTTATTTTTCTTAAGACACGGTCTGTAAGAGGCGTGGAATTTCCCAGGTAGGTTCTGCTGGCCAGTGGGCCCAGTCTCTGCCTCTGCAGCCCTGGGGTTGCCAGCATGAACACCATGATCAGCATTTTCCTCACGTGGGCTCTAGGGATGAAGCTCAAGTCCTCATGCCTGCAGGCAAGCACTTTACCAACTGAGACTCGCCCGCCCCCATAAGAATGAGGCTGTTAGAGACAGTGATGGCCTGAGCCCAGCTGTTACAGAGAATGGTCCCTCACGGTCCTGACGGTGCTCCTTGCTGTGAAACCACCACTGTATGGTGATGTGCAGCGGAATCTCACACTACATTAAGGCTTGGACTGAAAACTATTTTCTGGACAAAACCGATTGTCTGAAAACAACTTTTAACCAAGGAAAAGAATTCCAATGACTCAAATTGGCTCTTACTTGTGACTTTTGCTGGGTGAGGTCAATTTTGCTTCCCCACCCCATAGGCTAGATCATCAATAGTTACAGATTTCATTTCTTTTCTTCATCTAATTAAAATCTTAAAAGTGAAAATTTCATATCCTTAGTTACATTTCTCTTGCTGTGATTAAACATCATGGCCAAGGCAACTTATAAAAATGATCTATGAGCTCTTGGAAAAAACAAACTAGTCATAAAATTTCATATAAACGTATGTTAGTTACCATATTCCCATACATTCCACATCTACATAATATCCACATATGTATAAATGTATGCATATATACATAGCATCACCACATCTCCTACTTTTTCATGGTTAGACATGTTCTCCAGTACTTTGTACTGAATAGCTTAACTTTGCCCACACACTTGAAACGCAGTTCCCAGCACATTCAAGACTCGCACATGCTCCTGATGATTTCCTAGACATTCTGTTTGGCTGCACTGAGATCTCTGCTCTCTAAGTCACAATAATAAATAATAATAAAGTTAACACAATAACTTTAGAGCACATTTTAATTCAGCCACGTCCCTATCTCCTTCAGTAACTTTACTTTTGAATGTTGTAATATATAGTCTTCTAGATCATAGCATAATTTTAACTATTCCGGTCACATTCCCTTTTAAATATTACACCCATTGGGAGAAAACTCACATTCTGTATTAGTTACTTGTGACAAAATATTTTATAGAAACAACTTAAAAGAGGAAAGAATTATTTTGGTTCATGATTTCAGAGGTTTCAGTCCAAGCTCTCATGGTCCCATATACTTGGGCAGATCATGATCTCAGAGGGTTCAGTCCAGGGTCTTGTGGTCCCATACACTTGGGCAGAACATCATGGTGTCAGAAGCATGGAGCTTCTTTGCCACATTATGGACAAAAAGCAGTGAGAGTGACAGAAAGGAGCTAAGGACAAGATGTTCCTGAAGAAGGACCCATACCAGGAATCTACTTCCTTTAGGTAGGCTGTAAATTAATCCTAAAGTTTCCATAATTTCCCAACATAGGGCCACTAGCTAGAGATCTGAATTTTAAAACATGATTCTGGGGGCTGAGGGGAACTACCTGTTCAAATCAAAGTGTGTTTGAGTAGCAATCTTATCAAGAGGAAAACTTCCGGGCTGGAAAGATGTCTCAGTGGTTAAGAACATACTGACTGCTCTTCCAGAGGATTTCCAGCACCCACATGCAGCTAGCTAACAACTGTCCGTAACTCCAAGATCTGACACCCTCACACAGACACACATGCAGGCAAAATATCAATGCAGATAAAAATAAATTATTTTTTTAAAAAAAAAGAGTAAAAATTTTACTACTTTTGTTCACATCTTTAAGCGCCTCACTCAGAGTTTGCAGTTTGCTTAGCTCAGGTTCTCTGCACCTCTCAATAAATTCCTACTTAGTTAAGCTTGACCTTTCTTGCTATTTTGAGTAATATTTTAATCTTGTAGGTGGAGCTTCTAGCGAGCTCTAAAGCTGTAGCTGGTGTCTTGCTGAGTTTTGCTGGGGTGTAACATTTCTTGTTTTCATTGGTTTCCTCTGATTTACCTATGAACCATCCGTGTGTGATGTTTTTCTGATTTGTCAGTTATTTCTACACTGACTGAATAATTTCAAGTTGCTCCGTATGCTGGGCTCCTTTGCCACACTCCCCGCTCACTGCATTCTAGAGCATGGCTGCAGTAACTGTGCAGAGAAAGAAAGGGGCAAGGGCAGCATCCCCAGATGAGTGGACAACACGGCGAGGATCCTTCGCTCTGGTGCCTTCAGACTTTACCCATTTATAGAGTGCAGTAGACTCTACAAATGTTGACTGGATCATTGAATGGACGGATGGATCCTATACACCTGAGAGAAACTGAAGTCTAATGCTACTGCTATAAATCTAAGTGAATTCACTTATACATGTATTTTAGACATTTTTATTTAAGAAATGTTACCCTTTGATAGGATTGTTAGAAAGTTCAAAATACAAGTAATAAAAATAATAGTGCAAATTGGAAAATCCTGTTGACACAAGTCATTACTTGATAGGCATGTGCCTCTTTTCACTACAATGTATTTTAAATGTGTTTCTAAGTGTCTTATGTAGAGTTTTAAAAAAATGAAACTAATTTTTGTGAGGCTTTTTATTTTATTACCAAAATCATATTGGCTTTAACAAAGACACAGCAGCAACAGAAGAGGTTTCATTATGAATGTATTTCTTCCATATTTGATGGGATTATACATGTTGTGAAAAGAATTTTTATGGAAGGGAAAAACCACAATGATCTTGCATGAATGATTTCCAAGCACCTTCAAGCCATCTTTGCATTATGAATAAATAAAACACAGGGCTGCTGAATATCGAATGACCAAGGAAAGATCTCTTTGTTTAATAAATTAGCAGTGCTGTTTTATTATTATTATCATTATTATTATTTTATTTGTGTGTGTGTGCGCTCACGTGCATGCGTGCGTGCGTGTGTGCGTGCGTGTGTGTGTGTGTGTGTGTGTGTGTGTATTATCATTCAGGCAATCATCAACCATTGGGCCTCTTGGAGTTTCCATGACATTCTCTATAATTCTTGTGGCAGATGGTACATATTTAACCATCAGATACAGTAAGTGCCACACATTCATGGCCTTGGCATGGAAAGCATCCAGTTGTGCCTTTGAAAATGGACTTAGGTTACTGATCTCTCAGGGTTGGCATGAAGGGGCCCTGTCTCCACTGTGTGTCATGGCAATGACATTTGTAAATTGCTGTATTTATGTGATTGCTTGTGTGTTTTTCATATGCCTCCCTGACACTAACATGCAAGTTCTGAGACAGGCTCAGTCTTATTATTAAATAATGATGTCATTACTAGGTAATAACATATTGGAAGAATGAGTCTTTGTCACCTGTATACCTTCTTCAGGTCTACGGCTCCCATGACCTTGGCTTCTAGGAGGGCATTCTAGGTCCTACACCATTACATGCGAGCAGAAACCCTGAGTACGAACTCAACTTTGATTTTATAGCAAAGAAGCAAAAAACTTATTTTTAAAATACTTTTTAAAAGTTGCTTTAAAAAAGTTTGCCTGTGGGATTCTCCTATGAAATAGCACAAGTAATGGGTACAGTCATCTTGAAAAGTGCTGGGGGCCTTGGGATCTGAGGAATGACCCACCTCTCAGCCTGTGGATCATGATAACTCATTGCAATTGCTTCATTTATTTTTAACAGCTCCTCCAATTTTCCAGTGTTTCTTGTGACCAAGTTTATAGAGGATAGAAATAAACACAGTGACCGGCTTTGCTCCGTGTCCAGAGAATTCTTAGAGCACAGCAGGAGTAGCAAGTTCACCCTGCACGCCCAGTCACAGGCTCGCTGCCCTCTGCAGAGAACCGTGCCTGACTGTTAACGCTGACATATAAAAGTCCTGGGGCATTTCCCTTGGTGTCTCGACAGATAGACAAACCCTCACTCGGGCATTTGTTGTGTTAATTCAGGATTTTTAAGCCTTTGACAGACATTATCTCTTTTTCCAACATTTTAAATAAGAACTTTATGCTCTTGGTACAGTGTTTTTCTCTGATACAAGAGAAGAACTCATGTGTGGGTATATATGGAAATACCACCCACCACAGGGTTCACTGGCCTCAAGCATCTCAAGAGCATCCCATGGGCTCTGAGAAACTCAGTTTGAAGCCTGCCCCATTAGCCTACCACTAAGCAAAGTCATAGAGAGTGGAATGTGTGAAGGATTCATTGTGTGAGGAAGCAGAAACCAGCAGCCCCGTCTCCTCTGTAGCTCAAGTCGGTATTGCCTGTAGAAAGTGGACAAGCGAGCTCCTAGTGTGATAGAAAAACGCCATCTAGCTAATGTCCTTGACTGAAACGAAGAGGTGAAGCTAAACCACCAGAAAGCCAACACTACCAATAATTCACAGCAGTTCTCTTTCCTGGGGGGAATTATCCTTTCTGACATCTCTGCAGCACTGCTCTAAAAGAGGGGCCGAAGGGAGGAAGCAGTCGGGAGGAAAAGACGGCGAATGAATTAAAAGCTGACGTGGGGCTTGCCAATCTCAAGCTTTTAAGCTGGCATTAGTAATGGAAAGACAGTGCATAGCACTTTTGCTATTCTCCTTTCCCCAAACAGCTTTCGTTATTCAGGTATGCATGGACAAATAACACTTTATTATAAAGGTAAATGCTTAAATGGTATTTTAATAGCATGTCTGAACCCTTGCCAGCTGATTATCCAGAAAACCCCAGTCCTGCACAATAACCTGAGACCGGATTCCTCATCTCTGAAAAGGGAGCTACTGCTGTCACCACAGAGCTCCCGAAAAGACTGGAGAGGATGGTTGCTTGCTAAACCTCACGGACCATCTAGGTCAAAGAGCAGGCTCGTGATAACAGTTACTGCAGTGTATCTGTCCTCTGCCTTTGCCCATTGAGTAATCTCTGGAATCCCTAGCACCACATACTTCCCGGGGAATTCCGCTCACAAGGCCGCTGTGTCTTGGCGGAAGGGCTCCTCAACTCACATCCCTCAGCCTCTTCAAATGAGAGAGTCTGGGAAAGTATTCCAGCCACGAGCTGTGGCCAGAACCCTGAGAAACTCCAGTCCAAGGGCTAAGAATGGAGAAGGTGGAACAAGGGAGGCCATAACTGTGACCTCTAGCTCCTTTGCAAAGTGACACACAGGCTCTTACTTTGTCTTATTCAGGGGTGAGAAGGCGCTAGCATCGTAGCAATGGAAGTCAACTTTGGGATTTTAATGCTTGGTTGTAGGGCATGAAGGAATTACTAGAACTTCCCTGAAACACACCCTGTAGGGAGCCAGGAGGCTGCCACTGAAATAATTCATAGACACATGGACACAGCAGGAAGCCCCACCAGGCTGTGTTATCTCCAGCGTCATGGATGTCTCAGCATTGCTGTCCCTGGCTCACATGGCACATGGCCAAGTTCAAATTTCACATAATTATCACTGACTGTGAAAGCATACGTTACATTTGAAATCTTGACTTCAGGGAAATGTAGTCCCTAACTCTGTTGGATCTAAAATGAAAGATGGCAGAAAGAGTTTGGACTAGAAGTTGACCGGCTTGACACACCACACCTACCTCAGGTGCTGCTGTTCAGTTAACAAGAACAACATAAAACCCTATGCTATGGACTTCGGAAGTAGCAAGTGTCTTTTGTTTGTTGTTCATGCACAGTTTTAGTATATGATTTTGCTGGATCCATTTCCTTGTATCTAAAGGGGTATCTGCATTGATGGGTCAACAGAAGAGAAGCAGAAACACATGGGTGAAGGCGCAGAGAAGGGGGGTCAAAGTGTGGTGCCAGGAAAACCAAGGGCACAGAGTATTGTAAGGAAATGGTAGGCAACTTCCAAATGCTGCTGAAGCCAAGTAAAATATAAACTGAAAAGTAGTTTGCAACCTTAGCAAGAAAGCATCGGTGATGTGGTTGAGGAGATTAGAACAGTTTTAAGGGTGAGGATGGAGCAAGAAATGGAGACAGCAAGATCAGAGAAAGCTGTTGAGTTGCCTGTTAAAGAGGAGATAGAACAGCTTCACAGAGTTTCAGGGTTCTGCTGATGGCCAGTCCAGACAGCCTAGATTTTGAACTCAGTGCCATTGGGTATTTGTGAACATCCTGTCTCAGAAGTGTACTGAGAAAGGCCATATTAAGGACACATGGTTCAGCATGTTCTCTGTTCCAAATATGTTAAGATCTATTCCTACAGGAAGCCAAATGAAAAACGAGTTGGCCAGACACTCTCGTATTTTCATCCTTTACCCTGACTTCTTCACTTCCCTTAAAAATGTTCTTAGGCAAACAGAGCTAATGGCATTAGCAGATGAAGGCTACTGGACTGTTTAGAGCCAAACTCTGACCCACCCACAGCAGAGGTCCTATTGTATTCTCATGGCCTTCTTCCTGACTCTATCTTATGCCCTGCCCTTATTCTTATTGTTAAGTGTCCACTCTCTTGTTGATGTTTAATATGTTCTTACAAATCATTTTAAGTTCTGTAGGGAGCAAAGTGAGGTATAATAAGTATATTAATCTACGGTCTTTTCTCCTTCCCTGACAGTAATTCCATTACTTTCTCAGTGGGAACTACAGGATAGGGTTACTTATAGACTGGCTTCTGTGATTGACTTTACTAGAGATCCTTTTCCATCAACACAAGGATCACAATGTTCTTCTATTGTAAGACCATGTATCTTAAGGGCAGTGGGCTCTGCAGCTGCAGTCCTGTTGATGGCCATGAATTTCTGGACTGAGAGCTGGTTTCTCGAGACCTAGCAAGGGTGGAGTCACATCTGAGTGGATGTGCCTGTACGCAAGGGCGTGCCTCCCCTTGGCAACCACTTTGAAAATAGTTTACAGAAAAATGAATCAGAAGAACAGTTCAAGCGTCTTTGTGTGCTAAGCCGCCTCTGTCCCTTTTCGTAGAATCGTACGCCCTAACAGATAGTTTATATATGATCATTATGTGCATACATTTAATCTTTGAAGTCCAATCATTCAGCTCCAAATGTGTCATACATCAGGCCAAATGTCCTATTCTGCCCCGAATGTGTCATATTCAGCTCCAAATGTATGAAATACTGAAAACACAACTTAAGTCCAATTCTGAGATAAAAATACTCAATAACATATGCTTCCTTTCCAGGGAAGCTGGGGTCTTCTGGGTGGTAGGTTATAAATAAAGCACTAGAAGTGCAGAGTGAGATCATTTTAGCTCCCTTGTAGAGGAATACAATGTTAATTAATAAACATAAATCAAAGCCGTAAAACGGAATTTACTTGCTCTGCTACAACTCACTGAGTCTAACAAATAAAATAATTCATTTGTAGGGATTAAATATTATTTTTATAACTCTTGTTCAAATACCTTTAAGTGAATCTGTGTAGTAGAAAAATGCAGAGCATGGTGAAGATTTTCCTCAGTCGGGCAGGGCGGTGGTGGCGCACGCCTTTAATCCCAGCACTCGGGAGGCAGAGGCAGGCGGATCTCTGTGAGTTCGAGACCAGCCTGGTCTACAGAGCTAGTTCCAGGACAGGCTCCAAAACCACAGAGAAACCTTGTCTCGAAAAAACCAAAAAAAAAAAAAAAAAAAAAAAAGATTTTCCTCAGTCATGTTGGTTTTTCCACCAAGATCTTCCTGGCTTTCTCACCAGGCACTGTAACTCTCATTTGTAAAATTTCTTTGTAAAATTTTACTTCATAGTACTAGAGTCTAAGATTAATCCCCACATCACAAATACTGAGCACAAGGGTTTCTCCAAACTCTGTCATGACTGTTGCCGCACAGTGTCTTTGCTGTTGTAGTTCCAAGATAAACTCGGTCTAGCCTCCTCTCAACCCATCTTCATCTGGATTGGGTACTGTACAGGCTAATTATGTCTATCTCATAGCCTGTTCATTCAGAAATTTATGCTGCCCCTAACACATATCAATAATGCATCTGGGGTGGTGGTGGTGGCGCCTTCAATCCCAGCACTTGGGAGGCAGAGGCAGGTGGATCTCTGAGGTTGAGGACAGCCTGATTTACAAAGTGAGTTCCAGGACAGTCAGGGCTGTTGCACAGAGAAACCCTGTCTTGGAAAGCAAAGCAAAGCAAAGCAACAATGCACGTGTGCATACGCACCATGGTGCCACCATTGATAGAGACTTTAGATCTGCTACTCAACTTGATGGACTGAGTTCATTTAGGTAAGAAGCCTTCCGGCATCTGAAGAATGAGATTTTAGGAAAATGACATTGAATCTTTCCTTTGAAGCTGTGTCAACACGGTTAATTATAACTGGATTCTGGTACCAGGCAGTCCTTCTTGGTGGGAGTGTTCACTGTGCTGAGATCCTTTCATGCTCTGTCTTAGGCTTAATTCTGTCTTCATCTTAATTCTCTGAATGATTTAGCATGACAGTTCAGAAACGTATATGCCCACCGCATTCGCGTGATCATTCAGCTCTCTCACCTCTCTCTGCCTCCATGCCCCTGCTCACTCACCCCTTGCCCATGTGTTCTCTTGCATCCTGGCATCTGACAGAATCTTGGTGGCTATAGGCTGTTACGCATCTTGTACAGCCAAACAAGTTTGACTGAATTTTTTTTTCATTCTCTTTTCTTTTCCATCCTTATTAGCCCTTACTCATGTCAGGCTCTGAGCTGTTTGCTAGGATTAAACTTGTTTCTGAGGCTTGGGGTAATCGTAGCAGGTGCTATGAAAAGATTTGAGATTTGTGTTTTTCCTATCAGTGTTTGGCTCTGGACATCTCTTATTGCTGGATCTCAGTGGGTTGGAATGGAGTCTCAGAAATGAAGGAAAAACTATAAATTACAAGTTGTATTATCCTCTTCATTGCAGTTAAAATTTATCTTAAAATAACCACAGAAGAAGACAAGTCAAATGTGAAACATAAAAGCAGTTATTAAATGCCTATTGTGTAGTGTGTGCTAGGCACACAAAAACAAACAGCAAGGCTGCCTGTCCCCAGTGAACTCTAGTCTGTTGGGAGAGACAAATGATTACGGTTTGGCAAGATAAACACAATGACAGAGTGTGCGTGCCATGCTTGAGCCCGGGGGAGCCTCCACCCAGTGCTCGTCCTTACTGCAGTAAGTTATGCTGGTAGACTTGTATTGTGGGAAGAAAAGTTAGGATTCCCGTAGAGGATAAATTAGATGTCTGTAGTCAAGGATTCTCTCTGGGACATTTACATCTGTAACCTCTTTAAAGGAATTTTCCACAGAAGGATGAGAAAGCGGGACCTGTCAGTCATGAAGTTCCAGCTTCACTTTTTTCTTACAGAAAGAATGTATAGATGTAAATATGAGATGGATACATACATCTATATGCAACATAGCATTTGTGTTATGAGCTACTGCCATATGTTAAACTAAGGATATGCTTAATGTTACATTTTATTGGCTAATTATTAACAAATAAGAAATTATAGTAAGTCAGAACTTATTTGCTCTTACCAAATATTCTATTAGGCAAACCAAGCAGGCTTGGACGTTCATTTCCAAGCAGTATATGCTAAAACTCCATATTCATGTGAACAAAATTCATTGAGCGTGTTGGATTCTGTAAGTGTGTTTCATCACGTCTGTGCTTGGCATTCCTTAGGAAGGAGAAGGTTCCATCCCGAGCCCACCTGGCTCCGCAGCCCTTAGACTGCCTGGCAGCACCGTCCCAAGTGTGTTGAAGCAAAGCACAAGAACTGCCACTCAAAAGTTAGCCCACAGCTTGAGGGAAAATTAAGACAAATATTGACCTAATATTGGAAGCTGGACACAGCCTGGGGCACTGTTCCCCCTTTAAGTTACCAGCTGTTGAGGCTTATCCATGTCAATTTCTGCTGTTCTGGGGAGAACGTGCTTGCATGATGGCTGACAGTAGTCTGGTCCTTTTGTTTGCTGTTGGTTTGTTTTCGAGACAAGGTCTCATTTGTCCAGTGAGGGCCTCAAATTTACTATGAAGTTGAGGACAACCGAAATTTCTGATTCTCCTGCTTCTATCTCTTGAGTGCTGGAATTACAAGCACGCATCATTAGGCTACAATAGGAATTTACAAATGTTTAACTTGAATAAACACAGGAAGAGTGGTCACACTGCAGTCATTCAGTAGAGCTAAACCATTTCAAATCAAGGTCAAAAGCACATTTGATTAGAGCACTTGGTAAAATCAATTCTTTTTCCTGCCCTATCGTACGGAGAGCTTTAAATTAATATTAAAAACCTTCAATATGGTTCAGAGAATTCTGGACCATTTCAGTTGAGGTTGCCATGGTGCTATTATTTTTAAATAGTTGAGCCGTCAATTTCTTTGGCACCATAAACTAACATTGAAAATATAAAACTGGTACATATTATAAATACTTTATTATTCAGATTTAGTTAATGCGCTTCCTTTTCCTATTCTTAGACAAGAATGTTTAACTCATTAGAATGTGGTAAACAAGCTTTAGCAAATAAAGTCCGAAGGACTCCCTAACAGACCTGAGCGTGGCAAACACGGCACAGACAGGCTTGGACACTGTGCCCTTTCCTCCCCTTTTCTCTCTCTTGCTAAAATCATTAGATTATATTCCTATAGCTAGCCCCCAAGGTCCCTTCCCTTATTTGGCCACTGATGCAAGGTCCAACAATCAAAATTCATAATTTGGCTCACATGTTCAACCAGGATTTACCAGCTCACCCTAGCACAGACTCCCCTTTCTTGTCCTTAAAAACCCACTCCTGCAGAAACACCTGCTTGCTGCTACTGCTGCTGCTGCTACTGTTTGCCATCAGTCTGCAGCCTACACCCTGGTTGCCCCTCGGGGTAATACATCTCCTCTGTGCTGAGAATCTGGTGTCTGGGTGTGTTCTGTATGGACTAACTCACAGGAGGGGGAGGGGAAGATTGACATCCTCCCTAACAAAGTCAACTTTTTTTTTTTTTAACCTTGGCAGGTTGCTCTGAATGCTTCAGTTTGCCTCATGGTACTGAAACCACCAACCCTGTGGAAGCACAAACCTGCACCACCACCATCCTTTGTGTCTATGTTAGACACTGTTCCAGGCTTATGTAATGTTTTCTCTTCCCACATATAAAGCGGCTTGTATGAAACAGCTTGATTCTTTGTTGCTCTCCCCGCTATCCATCCTTTTATGCAGGAACTCAGTAGAAAAAAAATATCCTAAAGTTAAATCATTTTTCAACAAGAAATATTTAAATCCTCTGGACTTCCTTTTAGTTTTGAGAACAATGGTTTCTATGGTCTCAGTATGATGCTGATCTTTATAAAGCTCAGAAGACAAAACCAAACACTTGTGCATGCTGCATATTCTTGTTTTTAATTCCTAAAATAACTCCTGTAACTACTGGTGATACAGCCCTTTCCTCTCCACTTCCATTGGCTAGGGATGAAACAGAGGGCCGGTATATGTTGAATACAGAGGAGCATTCAGGCATAAAAGCTTAGAATATCAACTATTGAAAGGTGAAACAAACCAGGGTCACAGGTGAGGGTAACAGGAACAACTCAAGATAAGGAAAGTATGGCGGTTGAAAGCAATTTGCAATCTTTAAGGTGTTTAGAATACACATTTAGCAACAGGATTAGTCTTTGGAAATTGACTTATTATTTAACTCTTTATATGCAGACTAGGAACTCTTTATCTCTACTGTTTTCTAATTTTTAGGTGGGAAGATAGCAGAAATATTGAGTTTACCTTTCTGTGTAATTACAACTATATTTATGTTAAAAAGAAATAGCCTAATTTTACCCTAGTAACTGGCTAACATCTAAATACAAACCAACAAAAGAGGAAATTTAGATAAGCTCTTATATCACATATCAAAGTAAGCCCTTAGTAGACTAAAGAGAGAACTATTTCCTTTAATTTTTTTCCATATTAAGAGAAAAATAACAATTAAATATTTAGGAAGTCTTTACATGTATAGAGTAAAAGGGCCAGCAAAAGAAACCCACCCTGACCCTGAAACCAGGGCCGGAGAAAGAAACCCACCAGCCCTGAAACCAGAACCAGTAAAAGAAACACATATTAACCCTGGAACCAGAGTCAGTGAAAGAAGCACTTTGGCCCTGAAACCAGAACCAAAGAAACACACCCTGACCCTGAAACCAGAGCCAAAGGCTTAAAAGGACCAGTGAAAGGAATATACTTTGTCCCTAAAACCAGAGCCAAATCTTCCCTCTGAACATGAAGCTAACCAATCCCCGAGCAGGAAAACTAACCAATCCTGGAGCAGAAAACCAGCCAATCCCTGAGCATGAAATCTAGCCAATCTGAGCTTGTCCAAGCTCAAGTGGATCAAAAGCTGACCAATTCTCTCCCTGAAAATCTTCTCCCTGGAAAAACTCTACCCCTAAGAAGCTCCTCTGCCTGTTTAGTTGGCAGCTGTCCTTCACTCTGGCAGAGGCAGCCACTCTCCTAGATTCCTGTTTCACAAATAAACCTCTTGAATCAAGGGTTTTGAGTAAAGCTCTTCTTTCACAGGAGTGGAACAGGATCTCTGATGGGAAACTCCCTTAAGAGTGGAGCAGAAGCTGTAATAACTTTTGCCCGAGCCAGAGCAGATTGGTACATTTCTGCAGGGGTTTCCCCCTAGCAGAGTGGAGCAGAAGTAACAACTTGGGCCAGAGCTAAGAAGAAACAGATACCTTAGGGGGCTCACTTAGGGTGCTGAGCAGAGCCCAGCTGTAGTGACTCTGTCTCAGAGAGGAGCAGGATTGCCACATCTTGCAGGAAGATCATCTCCCACCACACCCCAGCTTCAGGTATAGCCTGACTTCTGGACAGGCAGGATACCTTTCTCCTCACAGCTGTAGGTATCCAGGATACCTTCCCTTCACCACTGTAGGTATAGCCTGACTTCCCAACAAGTCAGGATAGCTTTCCCTCCAGAGCTATAGAAAGTGAGAATACCCTCCCTTCACAGCTTCTGGTATAGCCTGAACTTCCTGACAAGTCAGAATACCTTTCTCTCCAGAGTTATAACACTTGCAAGATGGACAATTATCTTTCAAAAGTTTATGACAATGGAAATTGTCATAAGGCAATTTAATAAAGCAAAATAAATTGCTCAAAACTGTAAAATTATTTTAATGTTGAAACTGAATTATAATAGGAGAAACAAAAATGAGAAATATTCATAATGACACAGAAAGTTAGCATATAACAAATAGCTTACTCAGATTTTCAAAAAAAAATATTCAAGCTAAGAGATAAAGAGGCCAAGGATAAAAACATGTCATTCTCATGTGGTATTCTCCTTTGTATGCTATGAATATGTCTTATTACCATTGGCTAATAAAGAAGCTACTTTGGCCTATGGCAGAGCAAAATATAGGTAGGCAGGAAAACTAAACTGAATGCAGGGAGAAAGAAGGCAGAGTCAGGCAGATGCCATGTAGCTGCTGAAGAAGACAGACACCAGAACCTTACTGGTAAGCCATAGCCTCATGGTGATACACCGATCAATAGAAATGGGTTAATTTAAGATGTAAGAGCTAGCTATGAATATGCCTGAGCCATTGGCCAAGTAGTATTGTAATTAGAATAGTTTCTGTGTGAGCTTTTGGATCAGGGCAGCTGGGAAAGAAATGTGCAGCCTCTGTTTACAAATGGTGCTCAAATACTTAGCAAGACCATCCATAGAAAGCTAAAAAAAAGAGGGGGGGGGCTTCTAGACCCACAAAAACAGGATTCAATTGGGGTTTCTTAGAAGTTGCATATTTTCAGACAGGCATTGCTTGCTGGCAGTGAGCAGAGGTATGACTCCTTTAAGAGAAGGCTTCCTGACTCAGCATTTGCAGCAAAAACTGCAAGGCTCCTTTAAGAGACAGCTTCCTGGTTCATGCTATTGGCACAAATGGCTCTGGCTCTTTCAGGAAGTCCTGTTATAGAGCACTTGAATGGGGTTTGTGGATAGCATGCTCCAAGGTTACTTGGTGGTGGCATGGGTCAACTGCTTCCAAGAGTTGGGTGGTCAGCATGGCTCCCAGAACTGGTGGTAAATGGACCTCTGCCATGTTGGGAAGTTGAGCAAGGTGGAACCAACAGCCAAAGTGACTGCTCTGGTCCTAGTCATGCTTGCTAAGAGTTTACAACATTGATCAAAAAAAGATTACAGATACACAATAAAGACAGATTTAGACAGAAATACACCTTTGAATGGGTCACAGTGTGTTTAAAAAATATATGTAGGCTTGTGGGAGCCTAGGCAGTTTGGATGCTCACCTTACTAGACCTGGATGGAGATGGGTGGTCCTTGGACTTCCCACAGGACAGGGAACCCTGATTGCTCTTTGGGCTGATGAGGGAGGGGGACTTGTTTGGGGGAGGGGGAGGGAAATGGGAGGCGGTGGCAGGGAAGAGACAGAAATCTTTAAGAAAGAAAGAAAGAAAGAAAGAAAGGAAGGAAAATAGGTATAAGCAGTCATAGAAAAAAATAATTTTAAAAACTAAAACAAAGTCTTTAAAGAGACAATAAATGTAAAAGAGTACAGACAGTCATAGATTGAAGGGGTAGAGATAATAAAATAAATATTAAAAAGTAATAGAATAAAAAAATAAGCCACATAAACATAGAACATACACAGAGAATCTGGATTATGTATATTACTGTGTTTTCTTTCACTTTTTGATTGTTAATGAGTTAACTGCTGAAAAACATTTAATTCTCGGGACTGCTAAGCTAAACCAACACATTTATTTTAAAGGTATCTTGACTTCAAAATTTGAGTCTAAGGATATGTTACTTTGGAAAAAAGGTTCTGCTTTCATTTCTACAGAAGACAAGAACTGTGGACTCCTTCCAGGCTTATGTGGTTTGATGAAACAAGACCCCCCAAAAGGTCTCCCTGAACCCTAAAAATACTTTACCCAATAAACAGCAGGAAGCAGTTTGGAGAAAACTATGCCCAAATTCCCAAAATGATTATTATTATTATTATTTTTAAAGGGGGCTGATTATAAGAGGCTAATGGTCACAGTCAATCTCTTTCTTAAAAAAAAGGGGGATATAATATAAAAATGAATACTTTACATTGGTATAGACTCTGATTTATTGATACAAATTTAATGTCAATTCTGTTAAATGTATATTTCTACTCTTGTTTAAGATATTATGCTTATAAAGCTCATTTTAAAAATATGATACATACATTTATGGATTAAAGATAGTCATTTATAATAATCAATGTCATTGTCATGTTTGTTAGGTTTCCTAGATATACAGAAATACATTTCAATTAGACAGATAATCTTCAACACTTCAAAGACCTATAGAATATGACATTTAAAATGTTTTAAGAACTTAGACTTTTCTACAGTGAGACATGTCTGCTTCTGGCAGCACCAATTACTTCAGAGAGGTTGATGGGCATTGAAGAAACTCATTATGGAATTTGCCTTCAATGTGACAAGGCTAGCCATTTGGGCAAGAAACTGCTCTTGCCTGTTCTGCTTGATGGCATGCTGTATAAACTGGACATGCAAGACCCATAGAAAAATAACTGCTGAACTTGCCAAAAAGAAGGTGAAACAGTCCTTTAAGGTTCCTGCTTTATGAAAAAGTCTGCCAGATGTACTCAGAACACTAAAGAAAGTGACTGATGAACTGTCAATACAGGTGAAACAGTCTTTCAAACTTCCTGCTTCATGGAAAAGTCTGCCAGATACTGTGGGCCTGTAGACTGGAGATGGTGCTCCAATGCTACAGAACTTTGGGTACAGGCAGCAAAATGTCTCTGTCAATTCTAGAATTTAGGAAGTTACTTACAATGCACTTCCTGTTTAATTAGGTAATATTATATCCTTCTGAGGTCTTTGATGGAGTTGAAGACAGATAGTTATAGTTTTCTTTAGTTATGATAAAAGATAAATTAGAAATGAAACTTTAGACTCACAAAAATTTTGTAACTGATACTTGTTTTGTTATATGCAATTTTACTATTTTAAAGTTAAAACCTTCCTTTATATTTAGATGGAAAAGGGGAGATGATATGGGATTCCCTTCTGTATGCTATAAATGTGTTTTATTACCATTGGTCAAGAAAGAAGCTGTTTTGGCCTATGGCAGGGCAGAATATAGAAAGGCGGTAAAACTAAACTGAATGCAAGGAGAAAGAAGACAGAGTCAGGCAGACACCATGTAGCTGCCAAAGGAGAAAGATGCCAGAACCTTACCAGTAAGCCACAGCCTCATGGCAATACACAGACTAATAGAAATGGCTAATTTAAGATGTAAGAGCTAGCGATGAATATGCCTGAGCCATTGGCCAAGCAGTGTTGTAGTTAATATAGTTTCTGTGTGGTTTTTAAGGGTCTGGGCAGCCAGAAAACAAATGTGCAATCTTTGTTTACACAGTCATATAAGAAACTCAAGTAAATTAGGTGCATAAGGACATTCTTAAAGTATTGATAGCAGCCAAAAAAAAAAAAAACAAACCTGTAAACAAGATGTTCAATAAGTTATACCTCAACATACCACCATGTAGCCATTAAAATTTACAACTACAATTCCCAGGTGGGAAAAGGTTGCTATTCAGAGATGTAAATAAATCTTAATAATAACTTCACTCACTGTGTATACTAGGCACATAGGAAACAGCAAAAATGAAAACCACTATTATTAGTTTTCATAGACAAAATTGTAGTGGGACATTACATATTTTTATTGTATTAATATATTACAGATTTTACTGTATTTAATATATTATAGATTTTATTGTATTTTTCCACATATAAAGGACAAAAAAGAAAAAACCAAAATATAAGGACTGTGGTTTCCAAAGATAAATAGCTTCCTAGTGCTGTTTCACCAGTTCAGGGCCCTGTGTGTATGTGGGGTGGGGGGCTGCTGATGCCACCTACCTGTGGAGCTCAGTCTAGTGGCATCTGTCACTTCCCCTTCTCAAGGGCATCTTAGGGTCTTTACAGAGTCACATCTAAACAATAAATGAAGTTCCCTTCCTTACAGCACCTAGGACCTCACTAAAACTGGAATGAAGACAAAGAGGAAAATCCACATACCCAACCCTAGCTTTACGACTTTAACAGTCTAAAGGCTTCATTCCCACTAAGAAAGTTGTAGGATAATCAAAACCAAGATGCAGAACTGTTTGGTGGAGTTCACATTTAATCTTTTGAATATGAAAATGAATCTCAGTTGAAAAGTTCAGGTAGGTAGGAAGAAACACCTTTAAAGAAATTCAATGTTGTGGCTCATGTTCAAAGTAGGGATGGAAGCAGAAACCCACAGAATATTCCATTTGGGTCTTAGGCTGTGACAGCAACTGCGGTACAAGTTTTGTGAGTGTGCTTTAAACTCGAAATTGATGAGTGTAATGCAACTTTTACTTGGACTTTATTTGAATTTTAACAGCTACTAACAGATGCTCTTAGATTGAATAGGCCCCAATTCCCAAATAGCACAGCATTTCAAAGCTATTTTTGATTCTGAAACGCGAAGCAATTCCAGGAAGTCAGTCCTGAGTCTTTTTCCTGGCTGCGGAAATAGCTTCTCTTGTGGCCCCTCTGACCCATGCCAAGGAAACTGTGCTTCTGCTCACAATCCTCTGACTAGTGCAGTGAAAAAGTAGGCTATTAGTTCATCTTCAGAGAACCTGTTCTCATAGTCTCTGGAACCAGGTAGACATGAAGAGTCACAGAGTTCTCAATTCCTCTTCTTTTCTGAAACCATCTCAACATTTTATTATCTCGGGAGACTCATTTACAGAGTGTATGGGGGGGGCTTATATTTCAGTAGATAGTCAGTGTTAACCTTCTACTAAATAATTCTTCTGGAAAAGCTTTGGCAACCCCAGCCTCAAGTCTTTGGGCCCTTGTTTTAGTGGTTGTACTTCTCACCAGCCTGAACCAAACTGCCTTTCCATGACATCCCACTCCTTACCTTGGGATGCACAAGGCTTTCTTATTCAAAAGGAAAAGCTTTCACTGCATTATATCCTCCAGTATTGCCCATCTTATCTTTCCTGTACATCCAAGTTTCCAGAGCTGAGGAATTCCTATTGAGCCAAATGGAAACTCTGACTTAGTTTTCAGACATAGTAACAATGACTTCCCAGGGTGTCTTTCTAAACCAGGGATCCTTACAGGGCTTTGTTAAACACGTTCTTGATGAAGAATATACAAAGATAAGGACTGTGACAAGCAAGACAATACAGAAGCAGATAAAGACAGCATCAAAGCCTTTCCCCCAGCCTTGTTATATCTACACCACACGCACGATCGCACATGCGTGCGTACACACACATACACACACACACACACACACACACACACACACACGCACACCAGAGCAGGGAGGTGTGTTCCATTATGTAGCCTTGGCTTGTCTAGGACTTACAGAGATCTACTTGTCCCTACCTCTCAGTTCTAGGATTAGAGGAGGGTACCACTATTGTCCAGAAAAAAGTTGAATTTTTGATCCTGTGAGATGGCACAGTAGGCAAACAGACAATTGTCAAACCAACTGTTGGCCTCATTCCCCAGAACTCATGCTAAAGTGCAAAGGAGGAACCGACTCTCTGAGGCTGTCTTTGAACCTGCATACCTGGGTCCTGGGACGAACGTGTGAGGCTACAGCTCCTAATTACTGCATCTTCCTGGAGCTTGCCAGTGTGTCTCAAGATCAACTGCTTTGCTGTTTTATAGTGTTTGATATTGTCACTTTATTTTCCACATTCTGTCATGCAGTAAGAGAGAGAAAATCACATTCTGCTATTGAGTTTCTACCCTTGTGTTCTCTGCAAGTTTTGTATTAGTGTGTGTGTTTTAAAAATACTCCCTTTTGTGGAAAATTCACTGTGGTTCTGTAATTGTAGCAGCCTTTTTAAGGGACTCTTCGTGCTTGGATATATGGTCAGGACTTTATTATTTTCTTCACCTTTCTCCGTGTGTGAGTATTAGGGTGGGGAATGGTTTAGTGATCTCCTGGATCTAAGGGAAGAAGAAACTTGCATGGTTCCAGTAACTCTGAGCTCCATGGCAAGGCCCTGTGTCTATCTGGGTCTTTGGAGCTGCCTTGCTGGTCTTGATGCTTAAATTCTTGACTGGCAAAGGTCCTTCCCAGATGATGTTTCGTAGTTCAGAGCAGCTCTTGGGTTCTGACAGTCAATATCATGCTCACCGGCCTGGGGAAACTTTATCGCTACACTCTCCCTCCCTGCACTGGCTTCCTAGTCAGCTTCTGAGTTACGGTTGCTACATCTTCCCACTGTGAGAATAAGGGCAGCTCTGAGATGCCACCTCAGGCTCCCTCTGCCCACCAGACTGCAGCTGCTCTCTCCCTGCTCTGCTTCCTCTCACAAGTGGGAGCACAGGTCTCCAGCTGGAAATGCATGGATACTCCTGTGCTCTTGGCTTTCTCTTAGTCCACCCTCAGCTTGCCTCTGACAGTTTGACTCAGACAAGGAAAGTCTTATCATCAGATAAGTGTTTCCGTTCTGGCTCCTATCTTCTTCACGAAGTCCCTCTGGCTAGAAGGGAGGAGGCGTCTTGCTGCATTTTTTTTTTTTTTTGCTTCCTTAACATGTGGGTAGGTGTGTTACAGCACAAGGGTGGTCAGTGTCCAACTCACAGGGTCTGTTCTCCCCCCCCCACCATGTGAGGCAGGGTCATTGTACAACTCACAGGGGTCTGTTCTCCCTCCACCATGTGAGGTCATTGTACAACTCACAGGGGTCGGTTCTCCCCCTCCACTATGTTAGGCAGGGTCATTGTACAACTCACAGGGGTCTGTTCTCCCCCTCCACCATGTGAGGCAGGGTCATTGTACAACTCACAGGGGTCTGTTCTCCCTCCACCATGTGAGGTCATTGTACAACTCACAGGGGTCTGTTCTCCCCTCCACCATGTGAGGTCATTGTACAATTCACAGGGGTCGGTTCTCCCCCTCCACCATGTGAGGCAGGATCATTGAATTCCGGGTATCAGACTTGGCAGCAATCACCTTTACCCACTGAGCCTCATCAGAGATCCGAGCATTTTCAGCTTTCACATATAGGTGAATTGCCCCAGGACCTTGTGAAGATGCACGCTCCGATTTAGAGAATTCCGAGAAGTCTTGAAATTGTGTTTTTCCACAGACTCCAGGTGAGAGCAGCGCTGCCGGGTTTTGGACATCACGATAACTAGGCAGTCGTTGCTGCCATGCCCTGTCCTTTGAGAGGCGCCCTTCCTCCCTCTCTGAGGCTTTAATGGCAGGATGGTTCTAGGACAAGGAACAAACACAGCCAGATAACATAATCTATGCAATGTATGTCATTAATTTAGTCATCATATCACCCCTGCAGACAGCACATATAAAACAGAAGGAAACTTAGGATCAACTAGGCAAAGCCTTTGCCTAAGCCCAGCGGATCACATCTCTGTTCTCCCCTCTCCTTGCTGTTCTTCCATTTGCCTAAGCCCAGCGGATCACATCTCTGTTCTTCCATTTGCCTCATCTAGCGCTTATCAAGACAATAGTGCTTACAGGGCTGGGGAAGTACACTTGCCTAGCACGACTAAGGTCCTGGGTTCAATCCCCAGGACCACCCAAAACCAAAATAACAAAACAATTTCTTTGGGCCAGTGAGATGGCTCAGTTGGTAAAAGCTCTTGGTGCGCAAATTTAAAAAGAGAATGGTGATGATATGCTGACTCTCATTCTAATGCAAATGTTTACACACATTCCAGAACACGGAAGGAATAGGAGGATGAAATGGCTCTGTGTATTTTGTGTGTGGACACACTCGTGTGCATGCATGTGTGTCTGTGTTGGCAGTTATTGTATTTGCTTTCATTTCCTCCATCCCTCTAGTCATATAATTTGATTTAAAAAATCTAATATTCACTGGGGCTGGAGAAATAGCTCAGCAGTTAAGAGCACTTACTACTCTTGCAGAAGACCTGGGTTCGGTTCCCAGCTCCGGCACGATTGCTTACAACCATCTGTAACTCCGGTTCCAGGGGATTCAGTGTCTTCTTCTGGCCTCTCTAGGCTCCAAGCACACAATGTGATGCATATGTGGGGACACACACACACATACACACACACATACACACACACATACACACACACATACACACACACATACACACACACACATACACACACACATACACACACATATACACACACACATACACACACACATACACGCACGCACACGCGCACGCACATGCACACGCATACACACACGCACACACATACACACACACACATAAAACAAGTATTTTTTTAAATCTAGTATTCAATCAAAACTCATATTTTCCCCACTTCAATCAGTGTCTTTTATAGTTTCCTGTCTGCTGTCTTGAACCAAAATTATAGGTTTTCTTAAAACAATCTGTCATCTAAATGTATACTTATATTATGCTGTATTTTTAAAGAATTCCTTGTTTAGTCTATTTAGTTACACTTCTATGAATTCTGAGGAACTCTAAAATAACACTTGATATCAAGGCTGATGTTTGGGCACTATGCATGTAGTATGAATACTATAACACTAGTGTTTTGCTACTCTATTGCACTCTCTAGGGGAGGGCCTTGGTACTGGGCAGAACACAAGTCCAGTCAGGGACTTATGGCTTTGTCTACCCCTGGCTATCCTGGGCTAACCCTGCCATCTGTCTCTGCCACCTTGGCGCCAGTCAGCTGGAGCAGGACCCCACAGACTGTCAGTAGCTTACATCTCCAGGAGGCAGTCAGCTGTACTGCTATTTGAGCTATTCGAGAACAGTTCATCCTAACTGTTAACTTATCTATGATAAGTCAGTATCTAGATCCTGGCAACATTTCCCCTTCCTTCTACATTTGCATGAGCTGTGTGATTTTTCTAAGAGGTGGGAGCCTCTGCCGCAGCTATAAAGCCAATCCGGAAAGCACTTAAGGCTTCTATGTAACCATTCCCTTTACAAACAGTTTAATAGACTTTCCGAGGGAAACAGATTAGCAACGCCTTTCTTCTCTGGCCTACCAACACGCTTTTCATTTCTTAGTTCCTACGCTGGGTGGCCCAGTCCAGAGAACAATAGTTCTGAACAAATAAGACTGTTTGAATGAGTCAAGTGGCTTCTGCGGGATCCCTTTCAAAACACACAGGAAGCGAGTAACGGTGTTTGAGGAGTCAAAGGAAAACAGGGTGCAGTTCACAGACTCCTCTTCCATCCCCTCTGCCTCTGTAAAGTCATGCCTTCTCTGTTTCCCAGAGACTTTAAATACGCCAGCGATTCTGCAAGCAGATGAATGTGAAACTCAGCGGAAATCTTCCCAAGGCCATTTCTCTCCTCCTTTGGCCACTTCTCTTCCCTTTTGACTGCATTTTGGAAATTCTGTATTAGTTTTATTTGCTAACCCTAACAACAACACAAGAGCGACAACAATAAAATGTGAGCAGAATGTGTTTCCCTAGGGCCACTGCTGTTCTTCTCCACAGTTTCTGGCTCCTTCCCTACAGCACTAGCAGGATGGAATGCCACCAGGAAGCAACATTTCACACCCAATTCAAGACTGTTACCAGCTTTCAGTTTTTAATTTTAAGAAGGATCCATGACTCCTATTTTTGAGTGCCTATTATATATGTGTAGTATTTTCGATTCTTTAAAGAACATAAAGTAGTATATAATAGGGTCTGTGACAATAGAAATATAAAATTCTTGAGTGTCTGCCTTCCTGCTAGTGAATGTTGACCCGGAAGTGGTGGCCCTGCACCTTAGCTCGACAACACAGCTCTGAATGTTACGGTGACTCAGACCACTGCGCATTCTTGCTGTATGTATCATTCGTCACCTTTAGAAAAAAGGTTGGTTCTGTGCTCATTCCTGCTTCCCTCTGGACTCCAGCGATTTCAATATGCACACAGTCAGGTCCTTCCAACCCTGTCATCACAGCTCACTCCCTTCCAGCCTGTGATAGCCTTGACTTCAACTGGTCTCAGGATAGCCCAACGTGGTCAGAGGAGTGGGGTCCTTCGGAATTCCCCGAAAGCCACTATCTCTCCCCTTCCAGCCCACCTTGTATCCTCCAGTATCCGGGCTCTCATACTCAGGCCTCCTTTTCACTGACCCTCTCCTCTGTGCACCTCTGTCCTGACAGCTGGAATCCTAAGATCAATTTAAATACAACTCTGCACTGCACCTGGAGATTGCCTGTGGCAGATCACAGCCATGGGGATGGGCTAAGTTTCAGATTCATAACTTCAGTGCTGTCTGAAGATCGCCCCGTAGCCCAGCCACCCATCTATTCTCATGGACACTCTGCCACACTTTCTTCTCTCCCCTCAGACTCCCACAGGCTCCTGTCCTCATGCTTCCTCCACAATCTTGTTTTCTCCTTTTCTGAGAAGACGGAAGCAATCAGGAGACAATTCCATGGACCTCGTTATCATTTCTGCCACCTGTGTACCCAACCTCACACCCCATCACCCTGGACAGTTCTCGGAGGTGAAGCTGCCATGACTCCTGCTACGCTGGGGCATGGGCTCTCTCTCCTCTGTCAAGGCATGTGTTCGATAACTCTCCTTCCATCTCCTACACCATTGGTCCTTGCTGTGAGTTCATCCACAGAAGCATATACACATGCATCTTTTTCTCAAATTTATTTTTAAAATGTGTTATTGCGTGTATGATGAATGCATATGATGTGTTATGTATGAGAGTGTACGCCACAGTAGTCAGAGTGCAGCAGACAGATAGAGGAGACAGTTTGGTAACCTGGGAGCTCCGTTTGGCTTTGGGTTATGCGTCTTTCATTCTTGTAGTGAGGCACTTAGCAGCCCGATTCCTTCACATGCCCTGTGTCCTCCAGCATTCTTTAAGGATACGTTCCCTGTTTGCTGTCTTATGCCTATGAATAACACGGCTTTGTACATGACTATGGGAAAGGGCATGTGCTGCAGGAAGAATAAATGTATGACCTCATCTTCTGATCAAAATCGAGAGCCATTCAAACCAAACCCCTTCTCCTTAGTAACCAACTCATCCCTCTCTCCAGCCCCATTAGAGAAAGCCCCCAAACGACAATCAGGGCCCTTGAGTGTCCTCATTTTGGGGCTCCTATCAGTCTGGACTGTCTTCCTTTGTAGCTTTCACGGTCACTCTGCCCCAAACAAAGTTGTCTTACTTCTTTTTAGAACTCTCTATACCCCAATTTCCAGTGCTTCAGATGAAAGACAAAGAATCTAGAACACACAGCCCAGATCCCAACCACCAGCAGCAAGAGAAGAACTTTCCAGAGCTGGTTTTCTTCTATGCCCAAGGGTTTCAGGGCCTGAGCTGGAGCCAGTTAGGATTCTGTAGAGCTTTTATCCAGGAGTCATCTCGCCAGCCTCTTTTTCTATCATCAAAACAGAAAATTTTCTTTGACCCACTTTTCTACCAACCGTCATCCCATTACTTTGAAGAAGAAAAAAAAAATAAACCTTCAAAAGAATTGGTTATATTTTCTCTTTTAATTTTCCCATTCCTATTTTCTTCAAACTGTCACCTCCACTGAGACTGTTCTCGTCATGACCCATTTCTTTGTTTCCATTTGGAACAAAATTATCCAAAAGAACAGTCAGTGTACACTGCTACCAGTTTCTTTCCTTCCATTCTTTTAAAACCTATTCTGGTTCTTAGCAAACCATTGAGAGGATTCTTGACTCACTTTGGCGGTTTAAATGAGAATGGCCCCCATAGGCTAATATATTTGAATATGTGGTACCCAGTTGGTGGGACCACCTAGGAAGGATTAAAAGGTGTGGTTTTGTTGGAGAAAGTGTGTCAGTGAGGGTTGTTTTGGGGGTTTCATTCCCAGTTGCTCTGCTTCCTGTTTGTGGCCCAGGATGTAGCTCTCTCAGCCATTACTTCATCACCATGCCTGCTGCCATGCTCGGCACCATGGGAGCATGGGCTCATCTGAAACTGTGAGTCCACCATAAATCCTTTCTTCTAGTTCCTTTGGCTATGGAGTCTTCTTGTGGCAACTGAAAAGTAACTAAGAATCTCTCACCAATGATGCTTCAGTTCTGAATCCCAGCTGTGGCTTCTCCGACTTCTCCTCATTGACATAGCTGCAGCCCACACATGAGCACTTCCGTTTCCACCCTTGGTTCCCAGCTGCCACACTCTCCTGGCTTCCCCACAACTCCCCATCACTCCTCAGTCTCTATGTTAGTTTTGCTGCTTTTTTTACTCGTCCTCATAACTTGAGGCTGCAGGCCTTCTGTGACCACTTATGCCCATTATCTCTGATATGAATGTCCTCAGCTCTAACCTCCAAACTCATGACACACACTGGCATCAGGACTCTACTGCCCAAGTCACCTCCAGCCTGGGATGTCCAAAGCAAAGAATGTTCCTGCAAAGATAAACTCCTCCATCACAACTTCTCCCAAAGCCTTTTTCTATAAACTCATTGTACTAGCTGCTCTGGTCAAAACCTTAGGGAGTCATCCTTGACTTTTTTTTTATACCCCACTATCCAGCTAATATCAAAATCATTCTAGTTGTATCCCTACATCTGCTATCCAGTGCTGTTGCTACCATCCAATGGGAGAAGCATGTTTCATTCTGACTACTGGACTCATCTCCTGAAAGACTCCCCCAACGTGTGTCATTGCTTCCACACAGCCTACATTTTACCTATGAGCCAGAGTGATCCACAGAAAACATAAAGTAGAGCTGTGTCTCTTGAAAGAGTTGTTGAAAGGGCGGTGGTGGCGCACACCTTTAATCTTAGCACGTGAGAGGCAGAGGCAGGCGGATCTCTGTGAGTTCGAGGCCAGCCTGGTCTACAAGAGCTAGTTCCAGAACAGGCTCCAAAGCTACAGAGAAAACCCCCCAAATAAAAATAAAGCAAAATAAATAAAGCAGATTTTGAGTCCTCCACTCAATATCCTGTAGTGATTTCTCAGTCCACTAAGAATAAAATCCAAAACTGTTACAAAAGTATACAAGCCCTGTGTTCTCTAGAGGTTAGCAGAGGTGCGGCTCCTTTAAGAGAGGATTCCTGACCCAGTGTTAGCAGCAAAAACTCAACAACTCTTTCAAGAGACCCTGCCACCAAACACTTAAATGGTGACTATGAACAGCTGTAGGCATGTTTCCTGATCTACTGAGTTGTGGTTAAAAAAAAAAAAAAAAGTGGCTCCTACCAGTACCTCCACCATGAAGCTACACTTCCAGGAAGACAAGGAGTGGGGTGAATCCAGCTGCCAAAGTCACAGCTTTAATACTAGCCATATCGCTTAGCATGTGGTCAGAAAAGAGAGATAAACAGTAAAAATAGATTCAGATTAAAAAAAAAAAACCTCTAAGCTGTTTACAGTGTGTTAAAAATTATACATAGGCTTGGAAGAAAAAAGAAAAAGGTTAGAGAAAGTCCTTAAGATAGAGAGAATAGTTAGATGTGGTGGCACACACCTTTAATCCCAGCACTTGGGAGACAGAGGCAGGAGGATCTCTGTTCTGTGAGTTCAAAGGTAGCCTGGTTTACAGAGTGAGTTCTAGGACAGCCAAAGATAAACAAAGAAATACTGTCTCAAAAACCCAAAAATAAAAATAAAAGAAAGAGAGTAAAACAAATAAATAAAACCACATAAAGATGGTAAATACAAAAAGAATTTGAATTCTGTATTCTACTTTGTTGTCTTTGAATTGTTTGACTGCTGAGGAAGGAGCAACAGCTGCTAAAAGACATTTGATTACAAATGCTGCTGGATTAATCCAACATATATATTTTGAAATGCCTTGACTTCAAAATTTAAGTCAAAAGATATGTTTGGAGAAGAGGTTTTGCTTTTGTTTCCACAGGAAATGGGAGGCTGTGAATTCATTCTGGGTTAAGAAAAATAAGGTTTGTTCAAGAAAGACACCCCCCCCCATGAAAAATCTCCCATGGGAGAAGATGGCCCAGTTGGCCCAATGTTTCAGAGCACCTCTGTTGCAGTTTCCTCTGAGTGCTACATCCAGAACATTCTCAAGACTGCTGGTTGAGATCATCCAGGCTCACAGAATACTCCAGTCAGGACTTGACCATAATCCTAAATTTTCCTTAGGTCCCCATAAGATTATCAGCAGAAAGTAGCCCAGAAAACTATGCCCACATTCCCAAAAAATGAATTATGGATGTCTGGCTTTGTTTAGAGTATTGATTGCAAGTTGTTATTGATAATGGTCAGGAAAAAAGCTAAACAAAGGAGATTAGATTTAAGCTCTTGTTTTGAAATGGAAAAAGGTAAAGTGCTGTGGGACAATGCTCTGTACCCTGCAAAGATTTGTCATGTGTATTGGTTTAATAAAATGCTGATTGGCCAGTAGCCAGGCAGGAAGTATAGGTGGGATGACCAGAGTAGGAGAATTCTGGGAAGTGGAAAGATTCAGTCTGCAGTCACCACTCAGATGCAGAGAAAGCAAGATGAAAATGCTGCACTGAGAAAGGGTTCCAAACCATGTGGCTAAACATAGATAAGAATTATGGGCTAATTTAAGTTGTAAGAGTTAGTTAATAATAAGCCTGAGCTAATAGGCCAAACAGGTCTTTTAAAAATTATTTATTTATTTATTTATTGTGTATACAGTGTTCTGCCTGCATATGTGCCTGTAGGCCAGAAGAAGGGACCAGACCTCATTACAGATGGTTGTGAGCCACCATGTGGTTGCTGGGAATTGAACTCAGGACCTCCGGAAGAGCAACCAGTGCTCTTAACCACTGAGCCATCTCTCCAGCCCCTAGGCCAAACAGTTTATAATTAATATAAGTGTCTGTGTGTTTGTTTGGGGCTGAACACCTGTGGGACTGGGTGGGACTGAAACTGGTGTCTACAGAATGTTTTTGTTCTGTTCATGGTCATAAACCTTTGGAGGCACACAGGAGGTATACAACAAACACCTATTGGATGTTTAACGAATACAAAGATAAATGATGTGTCTTTAAAGGGCAGGAAGCATTTTTCACACAATCACTGGAACCTCATGTGACTTTTGTGAACTTTCCCCCAAACACCTGATTTGTTTATTGCTTCCAGGTCTGTATAAGTTTCTGATCGCATGCCTGGTCATCATTGTCAATGAGCTATTATTTCCATCAAGTTACAGCCTTCATTTAAGTTTGAAATTATATTGGCACAAAGCTGCCTAAATTTGTTCTTAATTTCTGTAAGGCAGCACCGTGACATTCAAAACACGGCTTATGCACTCTCTGTTGTGCCTTTTTGTATTGATTATTGGTGATGCTCTGCATTGCCTTTCGTAAGACTCTGCTGGTCTTTTACACATCGCCCAAGTTAGAGTCTGAAGGGTCTGAGTCCTCTCCGCACTTTTCCTGTTCTCTTCTCACTGGATGGGCATTGGGGTGGGGCTGGGGGTAGCGGGTGGGATGGGGTTTTACCTCCCTGATTCCTTAAAGTTACGTAAGGTCATTTGACTAATAGTTAAAGACATATACCCCTTTTAGATGGAACTAGAATTGTCTTTTCAGTAAACACAGGCTGGGTCAATTAGATATTTATATGGATAAAATAAACCAAGATTCATATAACACCATTTATAAACATGTCCAGATGGATGACAGGTATAAATGTAAAAGATCTTGGACAGGCAGTTTAAAAAAAAAAAAACAAACAAAAAAACAGAGCAACAACAAAACAAAACAAAACCCTCTAAAGAGAAATGAAACACGATAGTGGAAAAATGGGTGTTGTGGCACACGACTGTTAATTTTAGTACTTGTGAAGATGAGGTAGGAGAATTGCTGTGAGTTCAAGACCAGTCTAGGTTAAAGAATGAGACACTAGCTCGGTGGTGGCGCACGCCCTTAATCCCAGCACTTGGGAGGCAGAGACCTGTGAGATCAAGGCCTGCCTGGTCTACAAAGTGAATGAATTCCAGGGCAGCCAGGGTGAAACCCTGTTTTTGATCACACACGCACACACAATAGCAAGACACTATTTCACAGATACATACGTATACCCCACACAAGACCAAACAACACACCAAGTGGGAAATCTATACTGCACACATCTGAAACTGACTACACATGTAAGATGTACCTTATGAGACCTGGATAGAGGTGGGCAGTCCTTGGGCTTCCCACAGGTCAGGGAACCCTGATTGCTCTTCGAGCAGATGAGGGAGGGGGACTTGATCGGGGGAGGGGGAGGGAAATGGGAAGCAGTTGCGGGGACGAGGCAGAAATCCTTAATAAATAAATAAAATAAAAAAATAAATAAAACTATCAAAAAAAAAGATGTATGAAAGATTCCTTAAAAAAAATATGAAGAGCCGAGGACATAGCTGGGTCCCTCATGTGGCCAATGCTCAAGAGAAGTGGCCAGGAGTGGCAGGGTGACGCCTGCCTTAATTCCAGCACCCTGCAGACTGAGCCTGGCAGGTGAAAGAATTCAAGGCTGGCCTGGGTTACAGACAGACAAAACCCCCAAGGCATTCAAACAACTACAGAACACCTATGAGGGTCTCAATCCCTTGGATCAAAACATATTTAAATTATTCTGCGGTGCCCTCCCTAGCTTCTCTGAAAACCGTGGGACAGGACTGGGGGCGGGTTCCGGCCGCGGCACAGGTCTCGCGAGACCCGCACGCGTGCCCGCCCGAGAGCAGCCCTGTGCAGGGCACCACAGCCCAACTGCCCAGGCCAACGGTCAGCGGCTGCCCCGGAGTCCGGCGCTCCCGACATGAGCTCCCTCGGAGGGCCGACTGAGGCCGGGGACGGCAGCGTGGCGCCCGGGCCTGGCAGCGTGGCGCCCGGGCCTGCAGGTGAGCCCGCAGCAGCGGCGGAGCCTCCTCAGGACCGAGCCGGCGGCGATGCTGGGCCAGGCGTCGCGGTTGGCATCGATGGGCTGGGGCAGGAGGCGACCTCGCCGCCGCCCGAAGGCCCGGAAGCCGCCCCGGACAAGGGCCTCCCGCCAAAGCGGCCTGCCCCCGACGGCGTGGCCAAGACAAAGGCCAGGGTCCAGAAGGCCGACAGGAGTGCAGGGGAGGAGGGGGCTGAGAAGCCGGCAGATGAGGATGCGGAGGCCGGGCCGCGCCTCCCGAATGTGGCTCTGCAGATGAGGTCCCTGGAGGCCATCCAGCTGGATCTGAACACGGTGAATGCCCAGGCCGACCGCGCCCTCCAGCAGCTGCAGCACAAGTATGGGCAGCTCCGGCAGTACTATCTGGAGCGCAGGAACTACGTGATCCAGAGCATCCCCGGCTTCTGGGTCACGGCCCTTCGCAACCACCCGCAGCTGTTCGAGATGATTACAGGCCGAGATGCGGAAATGCTAAGATATATAACCAACCTGGAGGTGAAGGAGTCCAGACTCTCTAGGTCAAGTTGCCGGTTCAAGTTCTTCTTCCGAAGAAACCCCTTCTTTAGAAACACTCTGATCGTCAAGGACTACGAAGTCAGACTCACTGGCCAAGTGGTATCGCTCTCCACTCCAATCATCTGGCGCCCAGGCCATGAACCGCAGCCCTTCATTTATGGGAACCAGGAGGTCACGTGTAGTTTCTTCACCTGGCTCTCAGACCACAGCCATCCAGAGCGTGACAGGATTGCCCAGATTATCAAAGAGGACCTCTGGCCAAACCCACTCCAGTATTACCCCTTCCACCTAGGAGCTCCTAGAGCCAGACGTCACCAGATCAGAGAGCCTGTGGAGATTCCCAGACCCTTTGGTTTCCAGTCTGGTTAGCCATTGCCCACGTGAGTCCTCTAGGACTTATCTGCTGGACTAGCAACAGAAACGGGTATGCCTCTGCGTCGACATTTCGGTACCCTCCCTCTTCGAAACTTCCACGATTCTGATGTCTCGTCTCCACACCCTCTTTATGCTCTTTGCCTTTGTTGTATCACATGATGCCTAGTTCACCCGTTCGAAGCCAAGTAAGCGACGCTGTACATTTCACCTTCTTCATCTGCACCATTTGGACACAGATTGTTTTCCAGGGCCCTTGGTCTACCACCTAGATGACTGGAAAGCTGCTTTACCCTTCTCTGTACTGGTCAGTATAGACATATTGCCGTGAACATCTGCTGAAGAGAGCATAGTAACGGACCCTTTGGTCTGTGCAGCTTTCATGGTTCCAGGCTGTTGCCTGCTACAGAATCTTCCCCTCTTGAGTTGCCGCCAGTGGATGAACAAACACCAGACCATTGACCACAATCAGCTACTGTTTTCTGTTGTCTGGTAAACAAGGGTCTCCAGAACTGGTAATGGAACAAGACTTTCTACCAGAGTATGATCCTTTCCGCCTTGGGGGGGGGGCACTTTTCCCCCCTTTTCTACCCACTATCACCACCACCACCCATCCTCATCACCCAGAAACCCTGTTGATGGTAAAGTAAGTGGCTGGGTGAAAAAGTAAACCTTACTCTCAAGGAACAAACTTTCTTAATCCCAACCAGTGAATTGATACAAAAGCTAGGCACTTTTATTTGCCTCCCTTCCTCAACCTGAAAATAAATGTTGCAAGGGTGGTGGTGATATAATTAATCTTCAATCTCTGTGTCTCTTCTGACTCTTTAAAGAAATTGGTGGCCCCAAAGCATCTGTGAAAAGTGGGCCCTTTAGTTTAACTTTAAGCTTCCATTTCCAGAGGCAGAGAGGCATGTGGACTTGGTGCCTCAATACTGCACCCTCTGCTTTCTTTCCAACACCTTGTTCCCCCCCCACCCCCCTTTAACAATGCCACCTGTGAACCAGAGACCAGAGGTGAAGCAGGAATAAGGTAGACTGATGGATAGCTTGTGACAAGGAAGTTTTTACTGTTAGGGCAATAGGAAGAGAAATACATTTCCTGGGGTTGGGAGAGTAGCTAAACCGCAAGAACACTAGCATCTGGGCCTTGTGTTCTAGCCCTAGCACCAAAAAGAAAGTGATGTTTCTCAGGGCTGAGATGAGAAAATAACGGTGGTTGGAGTACTAAATGTGCTACCTAGAGAAGGGTTCTCTGAAGGACAACGTGTCATTCATTGGGGTTTTCTGGTTTCATCTGGTAAGAGATTAAAACTTATCACAAGTAGTTAGTAAACTTTTCTTATCTGTTTCTATTTACTAGGAAGAAAAGGATGCAGATTTTCTTTTTCTTTTAGTTGGGAACATTTAGGGAAAAATCATTTCTGTGTAATATAAAGATGTGAATATTCATAACAGTTTTCATTGTTTTGATTCCTGTTAAAATTATATCCTTAATTTTATCCTTAATTTTATCTATTTATTCTTAAAATTATCCTTAATTTTAATAGCTTGATTTGTCAGACCTTGGAAAATTGGATTTTGCCATTTTCATGGAAAAATAATTTATAAAATGTTTGTGGCTCTAATTGTCTTATTTGATAATTTGTCTTGTAAAGTTTCCTTCCTAAACAGCTGTAAAGTGAAGTGTACCATTGCCATGCTTGTCATTCCTTCGTGACGATAAAAGAACGGCATTCTTAAAAACAAAACAAAAAACAAAAGCAAAAACAACTCATTCAGGGCTCACTTGAGAGTAGTCTAATACAAATTCTTTAGAAAGTTGGGTGCCTCTGCACATACACACACACACACACACACACACACACACACAACTTCTAATTCTGGGAACATATGCATTCCAACCCTGAGTTCGATTCCTGGAACCTTCATGGTTTCCAGAGAGAACCAATTCCTACAAGTTGTCCTCTGACTTCTGCACCCACAATGGCACACCTTGGTCACCCCCTCTCCAACAACACAATATTTTTTATGTGTATGGATGTTTTATCTGCATGTATGTCTATGTAACACATACATGCAGGACGCTTGGAAGCCAGAAAATTGTGTTTGATTCCCTGGGACTGGAGTTATAGTGAGGTGCCATGTAGGTGCTGGGAATTGAAAAAGCAGCCAGGGCTCATACCTGCTGAGCCATCTCTCCAGGCCCAAATCACACAATTTTAATACCTAATACCAGGAATGACTCCAGTGTCCATCAATAAGAGAAAAATTGTGTCTATGGGTTAAACACGTGGTATAAACACATATGAATCTAGAAACCATAGAAGGACACTGAGTGTCAAGCTCTGTCACTCTGCCTTATTCCTTTGGGACCAAATCTCTTACTCTGCTAGTAGCTAGACTGGCAGCCAGCAAGCCTCAACATTTCTCCTGTCTCTGCCCACTTCCCCACCATGATCACTACTAAAAGCAATGAAGGGTTTGGGTTTAATTTACAATCTAACAAGTTAGTCTGCTGGTTAGTGGATTCTGGGTAAAAGGAACTTAGTACATACCATCGCTGTTTTACCAGTTTCTGAAAATAATTACAAGGTAACATGAAAACCAAGTGACAACTGCACACAGGGTTGTGTTATAAAGAATTCTGAGTTTAAGGAACATTCATTTTTAAAATTTTTTTATTTTAAGTGCATTGATATTTTGCCTGTGTGATGGTGTCAGACCTCTGGAATTGGATTTACAGCAAGTTGTAAGCTGCCATGTGGGTGCTGGAAATTGAACCCAGGTCCTCTGGAAGAGGACCACTGAGCCATCTCTCTAACCCCACATGAATTCTTTTATAATGGGCAGTAAACATGGTTGCCCTTTGAAGAAAGATATTTTACTGACAATAAGTAAAACTGTCTTTTGTTCCATAGGACACCATCTGTTTTCAAGTCTTTTAGAAAAATGTGTTCTTTGCTCTAAAGCCATCTCTTGAAATTGCTTATAAGCATCTGAATCCCCCGAACACTGGTGCTCAGTGCCTCTGCTCATAAGATGTGTGGAAAAGTGGAAGGCACGTGGAGAATCATCTCGGAGTTTATCTGTGGGGTGGAGAGACATTGGGGTGTCACAGATTCTGAAGAGCTGGTGATGTCTGGCATCTTGATGTAGGTACTGAACACAATTGTGTCTGTGAAACTTTGGGCATTTTTCTGTGTGTATAATTGAGTAAGGAAAGAAGGCTAAAAGAACCTATTTTCTAGAACCTATATGCCAGAAAATGTCCCACTTAAAACCATGTTTCAGAACTCTTTGAGTAGGCCAATAATCCATAGATGAGAATTCAAGTAAGATCATATATTGTACCACATTTAAATGGCTAAATCAATTTTGTAAGAATTTAAACTTTTCTCTTTTCTAGACATGGACCATTAATTTTTTTAGCATTTACCATGCTCTACTCACTTAGCTACAGATGGTTCACTCGTAATGTGGTAATGGTTCATTTTAGAGCACAGTTCTTCTGGTGAACAGACTATAAAATCCACACATAGCTAAGTTCTGCTCATCGAAGGTAATTTATGCAGAAAATTTATCCTATCATATTCTTTTAAGAAGATTGTTTTTAATTATGTGCACTTGTGTGTGGGGGGACAGTGGTGGGAGCATGTACACTTGGTTCTAGTATCCATGAAAACCAGCAGATGTCCCTGGAGCTGGAGTTACAGCTGGCTGTGAACTACCCAGTGACGATGCCAGCGATCAGACTGGGTCCTCTGCAAAAGCACCAAACACTCTTAACTAAGGAACCATTTCTAAAATACCTTTTTAGAGAAGCTTTGTATTCCAAAGTTCAGGCCCCCTCTTTGAGATAGGATTGTTCCACTCAATATTAGGAGCTAAAAACAATTTAGCACATACAATGGGACTTTGGTGTCAACAGCAACAGAATCTGTGGCACTTTATTAATAATCACTTTATTTGACGTTTTTGAGCACAACCTTCTGTGTCTCTATGCAGCAAGGTATCTGAGAGCTAATAAGGATATAATCTATGTTAGATAGTCTTTGCTGTTCATGCACCAACTATGTAGGTCAGGCTGGCCCCACATGTACAGAGATCCGCCTTCCTCTGCTTTCCAAGTGCTGGGATTAAAACCACGTGCCACTATGCCTTGCTTGCATAAAGGTTTTTTAAAAAACTTTAATTACTGCCTTTGAAAGGCAGACATTACTAACTTTTTGTATCATTTATTACCAGTTGCCCTCACACATAATATCCATATCTCCCAATGGCAAAATCTTCTGGTGGCTCTTGGTAGCTATAAGATAAGAGATGGTGCCTACTTTAACTTATATAAAAGGTCAAGGTGTGGTCTGTTTTCCTGCATTGGCCTGATAGGAAAGGAGGAGAGACTTTCACATTTAGCATCATGCTAATCTGGACCAGGAACAACAGAAAGTGCCCTGAGCTACAAATCAGGGCCCTGCCACACAGTAGGCACTCACTTGAGTAAAACATTTAATCCCAAAAGACATGGAATACAAGTTCTTGTACTCAGGATTTAACTATCCTAAATCTCTGCTGGCTCTATGGCCTCCTCTGGCTTTCCTATGCACTGTTGGCATGTGACCTGGCCACAGCAGAGTTTATCCCACCTCCTCTCCAGGTAAGAACTCTGGAGCTGACCCTCTGATGGTGTCTCCAGCGTTATTCTCTCTCATTGCATATTTATTTTTGCCCTCGATATCTCTGTGCATGACTGGAAATATTCCGACTACCCTTCCTGAAGCTTCTCCCTCTCTCTCTGTCTCTCCATCATTTACACCATTGGCAGTGATTCGATACATATTGTTCAGATTTTCAGGTCAAGGTAATAAATAATCCCTGCAACTGCAACCAAGCTCTTCCCAAGGCTGTTCCCAGAATCCATTCCCATTGAACTTAGTGCTCCTCCAGCAACCTGCCTGTGTACCTTGGCTTGTAGGTTTTCCTCATCTGTGGCTCTCCTCCATAGCTTAGGAATCCATGCGAGAAAATGCAGTACTGTTCCCTACATTTGTAGCGTTTGTTCCATATAAATTTATATTGGAGCTCATTCTTTTTTTTTTTTTTTTTTTTTTTTGGTTTTTCGAGACAGGGTTTCTCTTTGGTTTTGGAGCCTGTCCTGGAGCTAGCTCTTGTAGACCAGGCTGGTCTCGAACTCACAGAGATCCGCCTGCCTCTGCCTCCCGAGTGCTGGGATTAAAGGCGTGCGCCACCACCGCCTGGCTTGGAGCTCATTCTTTGTATGCACCCAACTTTTCATTCTTTAAGAGCCAACATTATAATTTAGTTATCTTTCCTACACAATTCTTACCCTCCTCCCACAGTCTAGCCCAGAGGACAAGCAGCTAACAACGTGAGAAATACATAGTAGCCAAAGCATTGAGTACAGCGGGACCACATCAGGAGGGGTCTTCCACATCTCAGAATCTGGGGTGTCAAAGGGTGGCTCTCAAGTCACAGCCTACACCGAACTACACCTTGAGCTACTTCAAAGAAAGGGGCTGCCTCCTCCTCTTTCCCTCTCTTTCTCCTCATCCTCTCTTCTCTTTCTTGAAACAAGGCCTTGCTATGTAACCCTGCTAGCTTTGAATTTGTGATGATCCTCCTGTGATGTGGGAGTGATTTCTTTCTAATCTGCTGCTTTCATTGGTTAATTAATAAAGAAACTGCCTAGGCCCATTTGATAGGCCAACCCTTGGGTGGGTGGAGTAAACAGAACAGAATGCTGGGAGAAAGAAGCTGAGTCAGTGAGTTGCGATGATTCTCCCACTCCAGACAGATGCAGGTTAAGATCTTTCTTGGTAAGTGCACCTCGTGGTGCTACATAGATTATTAGAAATGGGTTAAGAGGCTGAAACGAATGGGCCAGGCAGTGTTTAAAAGAATACAGTTTCTGTGTAATTATTTCAGGTAAAGCTAGCCTTGCGGGCTGCTGGGTGCCGGGAACATAGCCCGCTGCTCATAATACAACAGAGTGGCACCCAGACGTGATGGGCTAAATCCACTTAAAAACTTAAGAGAGCTTAATTTTAAACAGAGAAAAAACAGAGTTTAATGCAGAGTTTTGCTCTCTGTTGGTGGCGTGCGCAGAGAGATTTCCTGATTCGGCATCAGCGGCAGAAAAAACGCTGCATCATTTTAAAGCGCAGCTTCTTGGGGCTGTGCTGCCAGCATGAACTCTGACTTTAAAGCATTTCAATGGATTTTATGGGACTGGATGTTTGTGTTCCCACTTGGGATCAGAAGGAGAGTGTTCTGAGACCATGCCAATGGCTCAGTGCTCCCGCCTGCACCTGGGCAGACTGCAGAATCAGGCTTAGGCAGGCAGGCGGAAGAGCATGGCGGATTCCTGCCGCCTTACAGAGACGTGTTTTCAGACTGCTCAGTGCTCTGCGTGTCAGATTTAGTTGTAACTTGGATAAAAATAGTTCCTGTGCTGCACGCTCAGTCTCAGAATTAAACTGCTGAGTGCGGCTCCAATGTGGACTTGCTGTGTGCCTGGAACTGTGTGCAGCTCAGGGGCACCAAATAGATCTGAGGCAGGAGCAACTGCTCCATGCTAAATTGTGCTGGTCGGCAGGAACTACCGTAATTACTGTAATAACAGAGCAGTTAAGGTTTCGACTGGGCAGGACACAGACAGTACCGTATTACCTGTACATGGTGCAACTTAAGTTTTTAAGAACTGCTTAACATTTTAAGAAATGCTCCTGGATAGTAAAAAAATGTTACAGATTCACAATAAAACAGATTCAGACATAAAAGACCACACTGTTGGATGAATGTACATAGGCTTGAGAGAGAAAAGAAAGAATATAGAGAATAAAGTTAATGGTTAAAAAAAAGGTAAAGTCTTTAAAGAGACAGAGTACAGATAGTTATAGATTAAGAGAAATAAAGTAAAAATAAGCCACGTAAAAATGGAAAATTCACAGAGAGTCTGGATTCTTTGTATTATTGTGTTTTCTTTAAAATTTTTGACTGTGAAGGAGCTAAGTACAGAGAGACATTTCATTATATGGGCTGCCAAGTGGAACCAGAACAGATATCATGAGGGTATGACTTCAAAATTTGGGTCTAAGGATATGATGCTTTGGAGAGGGTCTTCTTTTGTTTTCACAGAGGACCAGACCCTGTGGATTGATTCTATCCCAATTTGGTATGATAGGCCACGACCTCCCGAAAAGTTGCTGTGAACACCCTCAAAAAAATTACTTCACTCAACTGCCAACTGAGATAAACCTGGCACACAGGTTACACCCTAAATGATCTGATTAACAGTGCCCCCATTAAGCAGGAAGCAGTTTGGAGAGAAAAAACTGCGCCCATGTTCCCAAAATATTGTTTATAAATGTTCTTTTACATTTAAAGGGGGAAATGATATAGGTATGAATAATTTGCATTGGTATGGATTTTAAAGTAAATTTTGTTATATGTATATGTATTTCTTAATCTTGATTAAGGTATTGTGATTGTGTAATTCATTTAAAAATGTACTGTATAATTAAGAAATATAGGTTGTTGATGGATAATCATAAATAATAGTCAAGTTTGTAGTCATGTTACTTAGATTTTCTAGATATATAGAGATATATTTCAGATAGGCATTCTTGATATCTCTCAAAGGCTGCAGAATATGGCATTTAAAATATTTCAATAACTTAGGACTTTTCATGACAATGAGACATGTCTGCTCCTGGCAGCACCAAGCCACTTCAAAAGGAAGATGGGCATTGAAGAGGATCCTTATGGAGTTTGATAGCCATTTGGGCAAGAAACTGGTCTTGCCTGGACTGATGCATATACTGGGCACAAAGAACCCACAGAGAGAGGACTGCTGAACTTGCCTAAAGGTGAGATGGTCTTTCGGGGTTCCTGATTCATAAAAGAGTCTGCAAGACATTCTACAGGACACAGCAGATAGTGACTGAACTGTCTTTGAATTTTCCTGCTTCATGGAAATGTCTGCTGGATACTATGGGCCTGCAGGCTGAAGATGGATGCCCCAACGGTACAGAGGAACTTTGGGTGACTGTACAGGCAGCGAGATGTCTCTGTCATTTCTAGAGTTTAAAGTTTCTTATTTCTTGTTTACTTAGGTAATATTATATCCTTCTGGAGTCTTTGATGGAGTTGAAGAATGGATAGATAATTATAGTTTTCCTTAGTTATGATAAAAGATAAAATAGATATAAATATTCTAACTGTAATTCTTGCTTGATAACTGTTTTGTTATATGTAGTTTTACTATATTAAAATGAAAGCCTTCTTTTTTGTTTAAACAGAAAAAGGGAAAATGATGTGGGAGTGATTTCTTTCTAATCTGTTGCTTTCATTGGTTAATTAATAAAGAAACTGCCTGAGCCCATTTGATAGGCCAACCCTTGGGTGGGTGGAGTAAACAGAACAGAATGCTGGGAGAAAGAAAGCTGAGTCAGTGAGTTGCGATGGTTCTCCCACTCCAGACAGATGCAGGTTAAGATCTTTCTTGATAAGTGCACCTCGTGGTGCTACATAGATTATTAGAAATGGGTTAAGAGGCTGAAACGAATGGGCCAGGCAGTGTTTAAAAGAATACAGTTTCTGTTTAATTATTTCAGGTAAAGCTAGCCTTGCGGGTGGCCGGGTGCCGGGAACGTAGCCCGCCGCTCATAATACAACACTCGTGCCTCAGGCACCCACAGGTTAGGCTTATAGGCATGTGCCCCATGCTCACTCAGCTTTATCTTTTTATCTACACATCCCTAAAACATGGTGCTGTGTAGTGTATAGTACAAAATACACACTCAAAATAATATGTAATAAATACTTTATAACTCCCATAGAATAGGAAGCCTGTTAGTCTTGATGTCCCATTTCTTGTGAGATCAACAGATATTAATTGGCTGATGAAAATTAATCAAAAAGTTAACAACATACTTTTAGCCCTTAAGGATTTAGAGAAACACTAATTGACATGACTTCTAAAATAATTCCTTAGGAAGCAGAGCCAGCATGGAGAACACTGTTAAATTCTAACAAAGGTTAGTTCTAGTTCAAGGAGGCTCTGCAGATAAATAATTGCATTACAATGATAGGCCCAAATTGAGTCAAGCTTCAGCTGAATCTCTGAAGTGACACATGAATAAAATAAAGGAGACCAACAGGCTTTCTTCAGCTCGTAACAATCACCTAGAATAGTATCAACACTTTTTGAGCCTTCTGCAAGGCACTGTGCTGAAGACTTCATGTGTGTTATTTTCTTGGTTCTCATGCAATCTCATGAGGTAATATGGACTCCAGTTTGCAGATAAGCAAAGATACTCAGCTCACACATAACTTGAGTCTGGTCACCCAGCCTGGACGTGGAAAACTCCAATTCCGACCCAAGTCTATCTGACCCCAGAGTGTAACAGCTACATATGGACAGAGATGCTGCCTTTTGTTTTGTAGTAGAAAATTAATCAAAATAATAATTGGTTTAGATTTTCCCAAGTTGCCTTAGTTTCCTATTAATTGCCTTAGTTACTTTTCAATTTTGAAAAAAAAAACAACATGACCAAGGCAACTTATAAAAGAAAGCCAATATGGGGCCTATGTTTGAGTTTAGAGGGTTAGCATTCATGACCGTCATGGTGGGGAGTATGACAGTAGGCAGGCAGACATGGAGAGCTAACTGGGAACCTCCTCTAACACACATCCTCCAACACGGCCACCTCCTAATCCTTTCCAAATAGTTCCCTTCCTCTAACTAGGACCAAGCAGTCAAACATACAAATCTTTGGAGGCCATTATTCTTAACATGAATGATTTAATAATTTTTATATTCTGTAGTGATGAAGTTGAGGCAGTGGGTTACTGTAAAATCAGAAGTCAGGACCAGCCATATATAATCATTACTTTTGGTTTGGAGATAGCTGCTGTTGGTTTGGTTTTATAGGGTTTCACTATGTATTCTTGGCTGGCCAGGGACTGATGACCTTCAGCAAGGACTGGGATCATACACAATGTCACCTATTTTCTAAAATAAAAGATTAAATATTACAACATATTGTAATCAGTTTTCTTCTTGATGTCTGGATGCTATGCACAAACAAATGTTAGCCACAGCAGCACTTACCACACATACACTGCTCACTGAAACCGCTTCGCTAAAGCGACCATCAGAGCTTAAGCAGGTTTTACGGCAGTCAGTGGCTCACTTGAGACTTCTGCTTTTGTTCTGGATAAACCAACAGCATTTGGAAGACAGTACACTTTGTCCAGGAAAAATGAATAGCACAGAAGTACTTTGGGTGGGAAAGGGATTATGTCACTGTCTAGAAATCTTCTTTGGGAGACTTGGCTCCTCAGCAATGGCAGGCTGAGGATGAAGAATATACACACTCAAAGAGTCCAAGTGATATTAAACAATGCAATTAATAATAGAATCTATTTAGATGGGCTTTTGTAGGCAGAATTAAGAGAAATGAGGGATATACTCAAAATTACACTGAGTCTAGGACTGTTGAAGGTGCATTTCACAGAAGTATGAATGCCATTTAATTAGGTGAATGCGGTATGTGGCAAAAGTCTAGCAATATCAGGACTGAGTGTGTATTCTAGCCTCTAAGGAGCATCAGACCAGGGAAGTTTCCAAAACTTGGGGAGATTGTGACTTCAGCAGACTGCGAAAGCTTGTTCAGCAGAAGCTGTGGTTTATAGTCAAAGGAAACAGCGTGGTCACCCCTGCAGGGGATTAGAGTGGTAGCCAGGATAGTAGACGCTCTAACTTCTGGTTAGTAATAGAAGTAAATGGCCATTTCCCTTCTGGTTCCTTGAATCAGTTTAAGCAATCAGAAGTCAGGAACTGGGAGCCTGACCAGCAAAGCCTGCTTCCTTGGTCACAGAACAGAGACAGGAAATAGTGGGTCTATCTGGTAAGTAGGAGTCTTTCTTTAGTATTAGGCATGTTCCCTGAGAAAGTCAGCTCCAGTATGAGATCTTGGAAAATCACTGCGTGATCTTTAAAAGTGCCGAGATCTTTAGCTGTGTTCTTTCAGCTTCCTGCAACAGCCACTCACTGAAAAGTCTAATGAATGCATGACGTTGGACTGTGTGGCTCCTTCCCTCATCAGAATGCAATCTAACAACAGTAGCTGGAAAGAAGGGAACTTTAACTCTTAGGCCCCAGCTGCACAGTCTTTATTTAGTCTACTTACAATAGTTTAAGTGTGGAAACAATCCCAATTTAGAATATGATTCAACTTAAAATTTTCAAATTATATTAGTGTGATAGTGGTATTGTGCATGTTAGCTTTTATTATCAGCTTGGCATAAGCTAGAGTCATCTGGAAGAGTTTTATTGAAGGAGCCCATAGACCATGCTGGCTGGAGGCATGTCTGTGGGGCATTGTCTTGACGACTGATGCACTAAGAGGGCTCACAGTGGGTGACCACGGGTCCTGCTCTGGGATCCTGTTTAACTCCCTGTCTTGCCTTCCCTCAGTGGAAGACTGTGACCTGTAAGTGTAAGCCGAAGATAACCAGTTGTTATCTGAGCATTTTATCATAGCAATAGAAACCAAGCTAGAACAAACACAGCAGAAACCACACTTGAAATTGGAGTTTTTTTTTCACTATGTGGAATTTGACTTCCACCCTTCTTAGAAGTCACACTGCCAAGTGTCATTCACCTGTGTCACCGTCCCTCCCTCCAATGTTCCAGGCATTCTGGGCCTTCTTTACTCCTGGTTCAAGCCTTGAATCACACTTTCCCTCTTTCCAGAATGTGTTCTTTAATCCTCAGCTCTGTCTTTGGAACATCCTTTCCTGATCAAGTTTCTCTGGTACCATCCAGTATTTTGTTTTTCATCCCTCATGGTAACATTTAATTCTCTGTGAAGTCAAATCTGTTGATTAATGTGTTTTGTGTCCCTTAGTTCACCAGCTCGCCTTTTAGGCGGTAAAACCCTCAGTGCCTAGAAATGTGTCATGTTCTTGGCCCCATTTCTATGCCTTGGCACATTCTTCTGGGAATTTATAGGACAGCTGGCGCTGGGCTTCCTGAGAAGAGGGTGCAGCAGTCTCAGGTCCCCAAGGAATCCTCAAGAGGATCTACAGCCTCTTAAGCCTCAGAAGTAGTCACTCAGCTACCCTAAGATAGGACAGAGGGCCAGAATGCTATCTGAATCTTTTCTATGCCATACCATCCTCTCCTCAGATAGTGTTGTGAGCAGAAATGTCAAAGAACTCACCAACATTACCATACTACCGTATGAGATATTCAACACTTGATAGGGAACTTTCTCATCTAATGGTAGTGGAAATATGCTAAGTATATTTAAGGCAGGCAGGCTAAGTGCTGACATTTGGCAGATGAGATACACTCAACACACTTCCAATCTAATGGCACTTCTAGCTGGTGAGGGTTTCGCTTGCTATTTAGAAATTAGTGAAATGGTGGGCAGAGAACAAACTTTGGAGGTACTTTTATGGGTTGCATGAAAACAGTTTTTATAGGACATCTGTCATAGTAGAATGAACGAGCAATTAATAGTGTTGAATTTATAAAAATTGTTTAGAAGTACCAAAGTTTAGAGAAGGAAATATAACTATTATAATTTAAGTTTCATATGGAAAGCCTAAGGTATTTGGCTAAAAATGTACTATGAACATTTAGTAAGGTAGCCAGATACATAGTTACTGTGCAAACATCAGTAAATTTCAGGTGTGTAAAACAGCGAGCTAGAAGATGAAGCGGGGAAGACTCTATGGCAGCAGGAAAAGGGGGAATCTCTGAGAAAACACTTAAGATGTGTGCTACATTTATAAATACTTCAAAAGCACTCCTGAAAGGCATGAAGACATTCAACATCATAAAGCTCTCAGTCTTTCCTAAGATAACCTGGATATTTACTGTAATCACCATAAGAATACTAAATAATGAGGAAAGGTGGGAGTCAAATTTTAAAAAACCTAAAGTATACATTAAAAATAAGACAATAATTTCAAACAATGTTCCTCAAAAAAAATAAGGGAAAGGGATATTCCTAACACTCAATATAAAATACTAAATGTAAAAAATAATTAAAACAAGAGTAGACACATGAATGAATAGAATAATAGGACAGCGAATCTAAAAATAGACCCATGTGTACAGAATCTGACATTTGAAAAGCATGGCATCACACCTCAGATCTCTAGAGCAAACTTTTCTTGAGAAAACCAAGGATGTTTTACAAAGCATGCTCTATTTATACCATTGATCTACCCTAAACAAAGCAGAAAGACTTAAAGTTAAAGGTTGAAAATAATAAAAATGCTATAAGGAAACAAGGGAGGGCAGGCCCAGCTGCAGGCCAGCAAGTGGAAGACCTGCAGGCAGGCTACAGCCCACCACCACCCCCCACTGTACCTTGTAACCTCAAAGACCCACCCTGCTGCCCAAACCCACTGATCCATCATTCTGCCCTTGGCCAGCCAACCATCCACCACAACATCAGCAGCCCCTATAGGCACAAGCACCACCTACACTAATTGTAAAACAGATGGAAGGAAAGGCACAGGCACATCCACACCAGTAGGAAGAACAGACTCTTAGGCACAAAATAAGGCTCATTCCAGCCAGAAGAACTGGACGATATGATGTATTTAGACACCCAAACCCCCATAAACCTCAGCTGAGACAACCCTACTGGACCTGATGACCAGCCAATCACCAGAACCCTTGGCTATTCAGGTCAAAAGACAATAAAGGAAACAGATAATAATGGAACAAAAGACCCATCCATTAAGATATCACAAGAATCAACAACTGTACCTATAATTATCTCAAACCCAGATGGTTAAACACCAGTGTAAGAATACAGTCAACAACATAAAGGGTAGTATGGTACCACTAGAACCCAGTGGTCCTACAACAGCAAGACCTTAACATCCCAACGCAGATGAAGCTAAAGAAAATGACCTTAAAAATAACTTAATGAATATGATAGAGACAATGAAAAATTCCCTTAAAGAAATTGAGGAAAAGACAAACAAACAAATTGGAAGAAATCAACAAATACGTTAAAGAGAACCAAGAAAGCCAAGGGAAAAAATCAACAAGTGAAGGAAACAGTTCAAGACTTGAAAAAAAAAAGACTTGAAAATTGAAATAGAAGCAATAAAGAAAACACAAACTGAGGGGATTCCAGAAATTGAAACTCTGGGTAAGTGAACAGGAACTACAGAGGCAAACATCACCAACAGAATGCAAGAGATGGAAGAGAGACTCTCAGGCACTGAGATATAATAGAGGAAATATAGTCACCAGTCAAAGAAAATGTTAAATCCAACAAATTCTTAACATAAAACATCCAGAAAATCTGGGACACCATGAAAAGACCAAACCTAAGAATAATTGGAATAGAAGAAGGAGAATTCTAGCTCAAAGGCACAGAAAGTATATTCAACAAAACCATAGAAGAAAACTTTCCCAACCTAAAGAAGGATAATCCTATAAAGGTACAAGAAGTTTACAGAACACCAAATAGACAGGGCAAAATCCCCTCATCACATAATAATCAAAACAGTAAGCATACAGAATAAAGAAAGAACACTAAGAGCTGCAAAGGAAAAAAGACAAGTAATATGTAAAGGCAGGCCTATCAAAATTACACCTGATTTCTCAATGGAGACTCTAAAACCCAGAAAGTCCTGGATAGATGTTTTGCAGACACTAAGAGACAATGTATGTCAGCTCAGACTACTACACAGCAAAGCTATCAATCACCGTAGATGAAGAAAACAAGATATTCCATGACAAAACCAGATTTAGGCAATACCTATCCATGAATACAGTCATACAGAAAGTACTAGAAGGAAAAATCCTACTTAAGGAAGTCAGCTACAACTTCATATGGAAAAACGAAAGGTTGCAAATTAGTAATCCAGGGACTGGTTGAAGAAGGAAGCTGCCTTCAGATTGTTCCATGTGTATCTGAACCAAACCATCAAAATTATATGTGCATCCTGACAAATACCATCTTGTTTTCCATTTTAGTTGAAGAAACCGAGAACTATAATGACAGCAAAGCACATGAATGGACCAGTATGTCAGCCCCACCTGTGACGGACACAGTCTTTCAGGACTCCTAAACCCTGGAAGGACAATCTACTTACTACACCTGGTTTGATTTTTTCTATTTTTTGTATGCATGCATATGGGGTGTGTGCACATTTTATGGGCACGTGTATGTGTGTAGCAGTGCACACCTGAGTGGAGGCCAAAGCAGGACGTCAGGTGTCCACTTCTAACATTCTCTGTCACTGAGCCTGGAGTTAGGCTGGCAGCCAGCAAGCCCTAGCAATCCTCCTGTCTCCATGCCACCTCCACCAGGACTGGGGTCACAAGTGTGCACAACTATGCCCAACTTTTTACATGGGTCCTGGGAGATTTGAACTCAGGTCCTTATGATTGTGTAGCAAGTGCTCTTGTTCATCAAACCATTTCCTCAGCCTGTTTTCATCCTTTTTGGTGCTGTGTAGAAAATGAAACTGTAACTTACTCTTCTGTAAAAATGATATCTAGAATGATGGGCATGGGCTTGACGACATTAACCGAAATATTATGAGCACAGCAACCTGCCCTTTTCCATGCATACAACAATTATGCACATTTATTGTGCACATGGTAAGTGCACAGCTCATTTCTTTTCCTGTACCCTGTGAAGTGATTTCATACTCTTAATTGAAACATATTTGATGAAAAGATTTGGTACTGGTTTATCCTTTAAAACTAAAACTTTGATTACTCAAAAGATGAGTGTGGGGGCTACAAAGATGGTTCAGTGGTTAAAGCACGCACTGGTCTTGCAGAGAACCTGAATTTGGTGGCTCGCAGTCAGCTGTAGCCTCAGCTTCAGGGGCTCTGGCAGCCCTGATCTCGCAGTCAGCTGCAGCCTCAGCTTCAGGGGCTCTGGCACCCCTGATCTCCAAAGTTGCCCGCATTCACATGCATGGATCCAGACATCTACACACAACTTTTTGAAAATGTCAATCTTTTTTTTTTTTTTAAAGATTGTGACTACTATGCTCATGAAATACAAGGAGGAAAAAGAGGAAAAAAAAATCACAGAACTACTTCTTATGCTCCTGTTCACTGCTGATGTTAGAGGAACAACATGGTAGCCAAGACCTTACGGCAGTCTGAGACAGTCTGAGAGGGCCCAGAGTGCTGTGACTCTTCCTCAGGGGATCATTTTTCACATGTGCTTCCTGAGCACCCAAGTACAAATGCCAACGCATTTTATTAGTAGAGGATTTACCTTTAAGGTCAACGTTTCCTTAAATAAGGCAGTAATTTTAGAACAGTCTGAGAACACACCACATTAGAAGATTGTTAATTCCATGGAAGTCTCGATGTGGTTCAGCTGGCATCTACTATAGTTTGTCAACATTTGCCTAAAGTAGATATTAATTCATTTATAATTGAATTGGCTTGGTTAAAATGCTTTTTCATTACTTCTCAATCACAAGCATTTGGGAGGTGGGCAGTGTCAGAGGACAATTTGCAGGACTCGTTTCTCCTTCCACCACGTGGGGCCTGGGGATTGAACTCAGGCGGTCAGGGCTGGCAGCAAGTGCAATCTGGTATTCCTTCTCAAAAGCTGAAACAGGTTCCTCAGGCAGTGTCACTGACACTTGCTTTCCATTTAGCCAAAAAAAGAATGGAAAACAAAACGAACCCTCCACAAATAAGGACTTCTATATTAAAATGAAGAAAAAAGAAAATGGACAAAATTCTTTACCCAAACAAGAACAGATGTGTTCACTTGGCCTAAGCACCTGCACAAACGCCTAGAGGAACATGAAGTATCAGGAAGCTCCCATATCGAAGATAAAGTGACCCTATTTTGCAGTTTAAGCCACCGAAGCTGGAGTGGGGGGTAAGGGGGTAGGGAGAAACTAATGCACTGTTAGGTAACAGAAGCCCCAGCGTTTCTAACCTCGTTGTCACTGTTGCTGTCTATCTTCTGGAATGTCATTCACAACACCAGCCAGTAGCTTCCCAAATGTATCCCTGTGCAGCCAGGAATTCTAACTCATCGCACGTGTGATGAAGTAGGGATGGGTTTGTTCCGAAGAACAGTAACAATGGAAGAACTCAGTGTTGGGAAATGAGAACCAACAGCCTGGGCAGATAATGAGGGCAGTCTCAGAGTGGCCGGCGAGCGAGTTCTTCAGAGCACGAGAGTCTGGCGTGCTGCTCTTGGGAGACAATTTCCTGAGCCTCTTCTTGCCAAGGTGGCTGACTACACTTGTGGATGGGTCCCTAGGTCCTCTCTTCTCACTTGGGCGAATGGGACGTCATTTCATTTCTAAAATGCAGCGCTGCCGGGCGGTGGTGGCGCACGCCTGTAATCCCAGCACTTGGGAGGCAGAGACAGGCGGATCTCTGTGAGTTCGAGGCCAGCCTGGTCTACCAAGGGAGTTCCAGGACAGGCTCCAAAGCTACAGAGAAACCCTGTCTCGAAAAACCAAAAAAAATAAATAAATAAAATGCAGCGCTAAGATCACAGGGACAACCCTCCCAAGCCACACCCTGCCCTGTGAGCACGCTCATTCCACTTCCCTTCATCTACTCACGACAAAACTCCAGGTCCCTGGACCACCTGAGTCACACTTCTAGGGATTACTCTAATTTTTAAATGATTTACATACATGCAATTTTTGTCCTAAATATTTTAGATTTAGGAATTTTTAAAAAGTACTTCTCAGGAGAAATTAAAAATAAATTCACAGAAAACATGGCACTTAGAAATACATATATACCAATTCTTCTTTATTCTATTATGAAAATAGCGATTTGGCTTTTTGATTGACTTGCCCATGTCACCATGGGTGGTAAAGTAAGAGTTTTATATATTAGTTTGGTTGTGTTGATGTCCTGTCCTTTTTAACATTGGTGGCTTAGACAGCCCCCTCTTAGCCATTAGAAGCTCAGTATTTGTAGCAGGGAAACACAGCACACCCTTGGACATACTCCACTAACTCACATCAGACTCCAACAATCCAGTTTCAGAGGTGGAAAGTGGGGGTTGCACGTGTGGGTAGATGGTCTTCTCCTAACACTTCTAGGAAGTGTTTGTCATGAGATTTATTCTAGACTAGAAGATAAGTGGGTGGCAGTGGGCGAGGCCTGCGGTTGATGACTTCATCAGCTCCGTTTCTGTTTTTAAACTGCGCGTTTGTTTGAAGCTGGATAAAAGAACAAGACAGAGACCATTCTTGTTCTCTTTTAAGCAGCCGAGAGTCACAGTGGGGCGTCCCTTCTTTCAAGTAGGATCCCTTTGAGACATTCCTGAAAAAGCTGCATAACCCATGAAGATCAGCAAGGCAGCTGACCTCTGGAAACCCTACAGAGGAGGTAAGGTCAGGAACATTCTCGGCAGATGTTTGTCAGGAAGCTTTGCTAGCAGATTCCCTCCGAGGAGGAATGTCGCAATGTCGTGTATAGATCTAGGCACTAGAGGCGAATTTATAATTCCAGAAAGGGAATTTACAAAGATATTTTTGGAGATCAGAGAGGGTTTTCTTTTTGCCCATAATAAATGACAAAGTCATATGAGTCCCTAAATACATACACACAAATAACAGCCCCATAAGCCACAAAAGAAATAGGCCAGATGGTAAAAACCCAGGTACTGTTATTTTAGCTTTTGTGCTTTAGGTACTCACAATATTCTAACAAAATTGTTTAACATATTTAACGTGCAAACAGAGTTAGAGAAGCCAAAGGAAAATGGAAGGATATGTTTAAAGTTGTTAATACACACACACATGTGCTCCAAATTTCCAACCTGTGAACTTACCCCTTAGAAGAAGAGTGGGGGAGTATTTTCATGTTATGTAGAGAAGTTTTATCAACATTATATTCTAAGGAGAATACTCCACTCCCAAGTTGAAGCAGCTAAGACACACGAAGGAATAAAGAACAGTGAAAAGGCCATATGTGGATAACTGAGTTTGATGAGTATTATAATTTCTATAATTTTAGGAGATTTTAAGTATATATAAATATTAGATGAAAATATGTCAGTATCATATAAGGCTTTTTTGTATAGCAGACAAAGGTGACAATAAGGGAAAACATAATTAGAAATAGGCATATTTAAAAATTAAAAACACTGAGTTCTGAGCCAGCAAGAAAACTTAGCAGATGAGGGTATTTGCCATGAAAGCCTGATGAGGTTCAATCTCTAGACATCATGGGAGGAGAGAATCTCTAGACGCCATGGGAGGAGAGAATCTCTAGATGCCATGGGAGGATAGAAGAGGCTCCATAGCTGTCCTCTGACCACATGTGTGCTTCAGCACAGGCATGCCCACATTCATGCACATATCATACTCACTTGAGCTTCTGCACAACCCCCACATTCTAATAATAAATAAAATTAAATTTAAAAAGTTGAGCTCAATAGTAAACAATAATAATTCCACATTTTAATGTACCTAATAACATGATCTAAAGTTACCTATTAAATGATATTGATGAAAGAGAACAGAAGTAAACATCGTTGTGAGAACCTGAAACATAGTATCTTTCAGGTATATCAGACAAAATGGTTTATAGGGTGAATATGATTTGGACATGTGACCCAATAGTCATATGTTCCATACTCTATAGTTTCAGGAAGCATACATTGACTTTGAATAGGCATAGATCATTTTTTTTAAAAAAATAATCAATCATTTGTGAAGAGGGTTACTGCACACATCTGAACAGGAAGTGCAGGTGTTGTGTAGAGATAGTAGGGAGGCAGGGTTTATGTGCACAGCTGGATCAAGGAGGCTGGGTTAACTCTCTGTAAGGGAGCAGTCCTAAGTCAGCAAACATCTGGCAGAGAAAGCTCTGGTGGACCAGAGGAAGGCTGTCATTTCCCTGAGCCTGGGGCGGGGGTGAGGGGTGGGGAAAGGGGGGGAGCTTTGCTAGTTCCCTCTGAGTCTCTGGTGGGACAAGGGGTTGGGAGGGGCTTTGTTGTTTCCTTCTTGGTCTGACCATAGGGACCTTGACAAGGTTTTATGTCCATATCAACAACATAGTCACTCAGAATTTCAGGACTTCCTCTCTTTCCTACAGGATTCCCTGGAGCTGGAGTTACGGATGATTGTAAACTGTCATGTGAGCGCTGGAAACAAAACCCAGTCATCTGCAGGGGCAGGAAATTTTCTAACTACTCAGGCATCTCTCCAGTTCTCAAGCCCTCGCAAAATAAAATCTCTGATTGCAAAGAGAATTAGACTCAAAACCAATACCAAGAGATACTTAGGAAACCTATAATAAACCACTCAATATGGTTACTAATAACATATGGGTCAAATAAAGAGGTCACAGAGGCAGATGGACACCGTCACCTTCAGCAGCTTAAGGGAAATCCCTTAATGTTAGAGACCTTAATTCAGGCAAACCTAGGAGTTGTGGCTTCAGTGCAGAAAAGAACCTGAAAACTCATCAGTATTGTGAAGAAAAGTTGGAGTTTATTAAAGACCCTTTAGCATGAATCTTAGGAAGAAGGGCTAAGAGAAACAGAGGCACCCAGGAAGGGTAAGGTATGCCTTTATCCAGGCATGGGCCTCTCAGAGAGGAGCCCCAGTTGCCCTACTGTCTTTACAGTAGCCATAGACGTGATTTTGTTGGGTTTTAAAGTAATTGTCTTCAAAGAGCTACCCAACTGAGACCTCTGGGTCATTCCTGAGAGGCATGAGACTCACTACAATGGATGAGCTTTGGAGCACAGAATTAAGAAGGGGAGGTTATCTGTAGCAGAAACAAAGTTAGTAGTCTTGCTTGAGGTTCTCAGAAAACAGGGGGTTAGAAGGAAGAACAAAATGTACAAGGACATATCCGTTAAGGCATTAAACCTGTTTTATTGTTCCACATCTACATATAAAATCTATAGTCAGTAAATTTATATAGTTTCAAAAATAAATTTAAATATAAGCTTGCATATAGTTTATAAAATAAGGGAATATTAACTCAAACTGGGCCATAACATATATATATATATATATATATATATATATATATATATATATATATAACAAGTCTATCAAAGTATTGTTTATGAAAATTAATCTTTCTGCTCTATAGCCCTTGGACATCTAATGTCACTGCTCCTTGATGCCATGTCCTGCAGAAGCGGAAGCTGTCATGGTGAAAAACAACCTTAGTAAAATTACTCTTTTGTCTGGAACTGTAACCCAGTTGGGCCACTCTCTAATGGCCTACCTGGCCTACTGCCCTTGCTTCTCCTGAGCGGACTCTATTAAATTAACCCTGACTCACAGCTGTGCCTCTGACTGGAGCCAGACAAAGTCAGAGAGATAACATAAACCCCTTATCAGGAGCACTCCGCCCCTGCCCTGAACTACAGTTTCTCGGATTTTATTCTGGTCTGCCGTGACAGGTGTCCTTGCCTGCACCTCAGTTTCCACTTACTGAGTTTGGGCTAGCGTCACAGTTGCTAGGCTTACCAGTCCACGGGAGACACAGCAGTGCGCAGGACTCAGCGCCTGTTGGAAGGGACCTCTCTCTTCTTCCTGTTATTTATTTATTCTTTCTTTCAGTTTTAGAACTACTTGAATGTTTGGGCCACTTCCTAAACAATTTAGGACTTAAGACTCAAGACTTGCTGACACTAGCTCCTCTAACTGAATCATGAATCTATTTTTAAATCCTTAAAGGCAGCATAGCATCTTGGTTAAGGGTGGCTTCTACATACAGGTCCCAAGTCTGAAAGCGAGCACATGTATGTAGGACTTTGTACACATTTTATACACTTTGACTTTCTATCTTCAAAATGAGGGTAATGGCAGACCTCTCCTCATACACAAACACGTAATCTGCAATGCCATGTTAAACAGACAGTAGTCAATAAATGCTGGGTGCTGCCCTTACCATGGCTCTGTGTACCCTGTTTCGTAGGCCACATTCCTGCCACTTGGCTCAGTGATGGAGATGTCCTGACTCCGCACGTCTGTTCCTTCCAGATCTGCTTCAAAGATGCAGCTCTATTCTTTGTAATGAGGCTATAGTAAATGGGATTATTTCCTAAACAAAGAAGGCAATTTGTTGCTTGAGCTATTTTTTCTTTCAAAAAGAAGTAGGCTATAGTCAGTTCTCTGAACCTGTTCATATTGTTTTGTATTTAAAAGAAGCTACTTTCATAGACAGTCTGTCATCTTGGCTTATCTAGAAGGACAGCTAGGGCTTCATTTTCAGAGAGTAAAATTTGAAAGTCATACTAAATCAAAGAAATTATAATATATATTTATATAGTGGCATTTCGTGCGTATTTTAATAAATTAAGTTTGCTTGAAGATCAGAGAGTAAAAGAGCCCCACTGGTCAGCTTTAGAGACCAGGCAGCAGTAACACACACCTTAAATCCCAGTGGCCACACTAGTTGCCATAGAAACTGGGTGGTGCATGCCTGTAACGCCAGTGGTGCACACCTTTAATCCCAGCCACAGAGAGGATTATAAAATGAGAGGAAACAGCTCTGAGACAGTCTCATTCTGAGATTCCTGGAAGCAGAATCGCCATTTCGAACTGAGGTTGAGGTAAGAGCCAGTGGCTGGTTACTTTGCTTTTCTGGTCTTCAGGTTGAACCCCAATATCTGTCTCTGAGTTTTTATTATTCACGCTGCATATATAATATACTATATATTACATAGGGATTATTATTATTACTATATTTAGTACTGGCCTGTTCCATTCCTACATGGTTATTTTGAGTCTCAATCCTGGAACTTTTAATCCTGTGACTAAGAGATTGAACCTAAAAAAGAGACCTACAGACCTTAACATATCATGGAATACTTACCAAATATGAATGGATACATTTTAAAAATATGAAGATTAATGCTAACAATAGTCACTTTCATGATTCTATTCTTTGCAATGTCTCTACCCTTATTCACACAGAGAACAATAAATACTGATAAAGCCTTAGATATACTGCTTCCCTCTGAGATTTTAAGGTTTTATCACAGAATATTATATATGTGGCTTTATTGGAAGTAAGGAGGTCAGAATTAACGTGTATTTCAGGACTGGAGTAAAAGGGGTGAGAGATAAAGTGCCTGAGCTGCAGATTCCCACGAAGAGCTGAACCAGAATCCAGTCTCGACACCTGCCTAGCTAACTGCCCTTGGGAAAATAGGTCTGTGCAGACGGGGCAGTGGTGGTGCACACCACTAATTCCAGCATTTGGGAGGCAGAGGCAGGTGGATCTCTGTGAGTTCAAGGCCAGCTTGGTCTGCAGAGCAAGTTCCAGGACTTCCAGGGCTGTTACACAGAGAAACTTGTCTCAAGAGAGAATAAATAAATAAATAAATCACAGAAAAAAGGTACTCTAAATGTCTAAATGCATAGGATTTAAAGTTACATATAGCCCAACACTAATTTCCCAACTTAAAGCCTGAAGCAAGTACTCAACTTTCAAATTAAACTCAACAGTAGACATTTGCAGAATTTTCCAGAAAATATGCACAACATAAATATAAATATAATAAAACATCAAACTGTCAAACAATTCTACAAACTCAAGCAGTTTTTTTTTTTCAGTTTACCAGCCAAGCTTGACAAAATTTTTAAACCAGAACACACGCGCGCGCGCGCACACACACACACACACACACACACAAAATCTCTAAGCATCAAAATGGATGTTCTGGGTTCAGCTGGATGCCAGGAATGACTCATGATTCTCAATACTAACTACATCTCAAGCCCTGATTTAGAAGTAATTCTGACCCATGCTGCTCTCAAGGGCACTGTTAAATATTGACTCACAGTATGGGAGTAGGGGGAGCCCACGGGGACTTGAAGGGGAAGTAGCCACCGCCCACTCCAAACCTGGGGCAGGTCGTTGAATTGTAAAGGACTCTGTGTCCCATTCCAGGGCTGACCTCTGTCACCTCCTCCAGTATTTCCTTCTCTCTTTGGTTTCACTGAGGGATTGGTTACTAGATCCAGTCTGCCCGTGAATCACTCTGCTGTCCTGCGCGCGAGCCTGCACAGACAGCGTATTCACTGCTGCTTAAAATTAGCGCTTGTTTCTTATCAGCAGTGGCTCGACTCTTTCCCGACATCAACACATTATTGAAAATTCAGTACTGTAAATCCTTTGTCCTTCCCAACTCTGCCCTTTTAAGCCGGCCAGAACTGCCCTTTCAAGCTGGCCAGAAATAACAAGGGGCTGTCTACCAGAAAAAGCCAAGTCCTCCCAAACGCACAAAACTGCCAATGCTCCACCTCTTCAAAGATGGGTCCAGACTTATCTTGAAGTTTTGAATCCTGAATTCAAAGGAGCTCATACATGCTATGAATTTATAGTAACACAATGAGGACTTGACCACACACGTGCCATGCTGGGATTTCTGTAGCAAAGAAAAACAAGGAAGACCAGCACGCTTACAAAGATTTCATCTTTCCACAACCCGGCCTATGTGCTCTCTAAATCTTTAGCTGATGGTGGGCACCAAAAGTGACTTTAACCAGATCCAGTAGGGGATTTAATTCGATATTGGATTGGCCTAGATTGGTGCCTCTGATTACTTGGCTTCTTTCAGAATGTCTTCTTCCCAATTCCCACACACTCCATTTGCACAAGAAAAGTGAAAGCTTCTAATTTGTTCTAAATTGTTAAGTCGGAACGCAATTCTTAAGGCATTCTGGAGTAAAAGCTGATCACTACTAGTTATGAGAAGTTCTTGTTCCTAAGTTCTCTCTTCAGTATGAATACTGTATGACCTATACATTCCCTGTAAAGCCTATCAGATAACATGGGATGCGGCTCAATGTGCACTAAACCCTGGGTGTGTTCCTATACTGCATAAACTGGATGTGGTGGCCTGTGTGTAATCCCAGCACTCCGGGGGTGGGGGGGGTGAGAGAACCAGAAGGTCAAGGTTATTCATAGCAAGTTAGAGGCATCTAGGCTACAGGAGACTCTGACTCAACACACAAAACACCCTACCAAAGATAAGTATCACTAGCAAGTAAAGAAACTTAATACAAAATATGAAGTTAAAAATCATGGTCAAAGAGTTAACATGGCAAAACTAGAACAAAAAGAAATATGTTGTGACAATAATTTCCATGAAATGTGAAAAGATCATATTAAAAATTCAAACACGACAAACTCCAAGGAATATGCTGATACTGTTACTCATTTATTATTCTTTAAGAAGTTATAGAATTTTGTTGTTTTAAATATTTGCAACATTTAAAAATACCCATCTATGTGTATGTGTGTGCTGTGCCCCATTTGCATGCCGTGACAGTGTAGGTCAAAACAGGGCATTTGATTCACTGGAACTGGAGTTACAGACAGTTGTGAACCACCATGTGGGTGCTGGTCACCAAGCCAGGTCCTCTGGAAGAGCAGTAAGCTCAACAAACATTTTAAAACAGCTTTTGGGTTTTTTTCTTGTTTTTGTTTTTAATCTGAGTGCCTTAAAAAGTTTAAAAGAGGGTTAAAGTTATGTTTTAAGTTTTAATCACTGTGCTTAAGAGATCTGTAAAACAAAAATGGCCCTGACCTATAAACCCTATTTGCCCAAGGACAGAGGACTTCACGGGATGCTAGGGCTGTTGTTCGTGTAAGGGAATCAGCCGCCTGTCTCACTTCTGGGCACAGGCTGGCGGTCCCCACTGCACAGGATGTATGCTTGCCCCCGATTGGACAAATCTGTAGTTGGCAGTAGGCACATCAGGATGTATGCTTGCCCCTGATTGGACATAGGTGGGAAGTGCATAGCCTTGTGGTTTTTACCTTTATAAGCATAGAACTAACATAATTTGTGGCCATTCTCTGTTATGGACCTGGTTAGGGTCCATTGTCCTGACCAGTATTTAATAAAGCTTGCTACAAATTTGGCTAAAAAATTGTGGCAGTGGTCTTATTCTCACCTGGTGGGACTAACACTTTCTCTGCCTCCAACCACACTCAGTCTAGCCTGTATGGAGCCTATGGGTCCATGGCCAGATGAAGACTTGTTTGAAGGCCAAGCTCAGGATCTTGTCATTTTGTGTCTCAGTCACAAAAATAGTGTGTTGAGCACACTGCAGATACTGAGATACCAATTGCACAGCAGAAACCTGTGTGCCAACAGGGCCAGTTAACCATGGCTATGCCAGGCTGGTGGTTTCTGCCATGCCAGCTTTTAAAGGTTTGTTTCCATTTATTTTTTTATATGTATGTATGTATGTAGGTACCTGTATGTATGTATGTACATATGTGTATCTCCTGTCTTCCCATTGCCTGTGGGGAACAGATGAGGGCATCATATCTCTTGCAACTGAAGCCACAAGCAGGGGTGTGGGGAACCAGAACCCAGGTTAAGAGCAAATGCTCTTAACCACAGAACTATCTCTATAGTCTCTGGACCATATTTTAAATGTTTAGGATGTGAGGCCTGTCGACTTCCAGTCACTCTGCAAGACTGGCTATCAGAATGTCCTTTTTTTCCCACCACGGTCACTCACATTAACCATTTGCATCTGATTCTTACCAACACTTCTTAAATTAATTTATTTTATTGCATTTTATGTATTTAATGTGTATGCACTACGTGTCTGTGTGTGTGTACACAGATGTGTCCATGTACCTTTCATGAGGCAGGTGTAGAGGTCAGAGGGCAACTTACAGGAGTTCTCGCCTTTCATGTTTTTTCTGTGTAACACTGGCTGTTCTGGAACCCATTCTGTAGACCAGGATGGCCTCAAACTCACAGAGATCTGCCTGCTTCTGCCTCCTGAGGGTTGGGATTAAAGGTGTGGCCACCACTGACCGGCATAACCACACTTTTAAAAGAGAGTGGAGCAGCACACTTTTCATTTGATATGTAAGGAATGAGAGGTTAGTAGTTTACAAGTCTGGTCAAGTTTCACATAAGAGAAATTATTTGTCTACAGTCTTAGTATTGACCCAACTAATGGGCTTCCCTGCAATGCTCCACATGGAATCTTACAACACACCTTCCAAATGCATCTCACATGCAAGGAACCGCCTCATCTTTCACGTTCTGTTTTTTATTATTGTTTATATATTCAAATATCCCCAAATGCAATGCTTTGTTTAGTAAACAGAATAATGTTTACACAATCAGAAAACCCAGGCTTCTATGCTCATGGAATGTGAGACAAATGAGTTCTCAAAAATCCATTAAAGATGAAACAGTGAAGACCACACTGTGAACAGATCATCCCACTACAATTAAACCAAGTGCAAGACATAATCAGGAATAGGCTTTGGGGGACTGGCGTGGTAGCAGACGCAAGTGGCGGGGACCGGCGCGCAATACCAAGAGCAGATCGCCCCACTACAATTAAATCAAAGAGGTAGGCCTTTTGTTGGCAAGGTCCCTGGCAAACGGGGAGCCTGGCCCTGTTCCTGAAGACCCTTCTGAGGGGTGAGAGGGATCGTGGCCTGCGGCAGGAGCCAGGAAACAGAGCGAGGGCATTTTGTAAGTGGAGCCCCTGGCCAGCAGGGAAACCTGATCCGGTTTTAAAAGACCCATTAGATAGCATAGATAGGAGGAGATGGGCAGGTGCCAAGGCAAGAATTCGATCAATAATCTGAAAAACAACATGAAAACACCAGAACCCAATGATCTTACAACAGAAGGACTTGAACACTCTAACACAGAAGAAGTGGAAAAAATTGACTTTATGAAAGCAATAGAGTCCCTTAAACAACATGTAAAAAATGCCCTTATAGAAATAGATGAGAAGTATAGCAAAAAGTTTGAAGAAATGAGTAAATACGTACATGATACCCTGGGAAACCAAGAAAAAAACGATTAAACAGGTAATGGAAACAGTTCAAGAATTGAAAACTGAAATGGAAGCAAGGAAGAAAACATAAACTGAGGACCAGCTGGATATGGAAAATCTAGGTCAACAACAGAGTCTACAGAAACAAGCATAATCAATAGAATACAAAAGACAGAAGAAAGAATCTCAGATTCTGAGGACACCATAGAGAAAATAAATGCACAGATCAAAGAAAACATCAAAGCCAACAAATTCTCATCACAAAACATTCAGGAAATATGGGACACAATAAAAAGACCAAACCTAAGAATAATAGGAATAGAAGAAGGATAAGAGTCACAGCTCAAAGGTCCAGAAAATATTTTTAACAAAATTATGGAAGAAAACTTTCCCAACATAAAGAAAGATATTCCTTTGAATATTCAAGAAGCATACAGAACACCAAACAGACTGGATCAAAAAAAAAAAAAACCCTCGCCATATAATAATCAAAACACAAAATATACAGGTTAAAGAAAGAATATTAAGAGCTGCAAAGGAAAAAGGCCAAGTAACTTATAAAGGTAAACCGATCTGACTTACACCTGACTTCTCTATGGAAACAATGAAAGCCAGAAGGTCCTGGATAGAGGTACTGCAGAAACTAAGAGACCATGGATGCAAAGCCAAACTACTATACCCAGCCAAGCTATTGTTCACTATCAATGGAGAAAACAAGACATTCCAGGATAAGAACAAATTTAAACAATACGTAGCCACAAATACAGCCCTACAGAAAGTAATAGAAGGAAAATCGCAACCCAAGGAATCCAAAATTGCCAACAATGCTTACAATAACTCAGGCATCAAGCGACCCTTCACCAGCACCACTCAAAGAAGGGAGACACACAAATTCTACTACCAAAAACAGTAAGAATAACCGAGTAAACAACCACTGGTCATTAATATCACTTAATATTAATGGTCTCAACTCACCTATAAAAAGGCACAGGCTAAGAGATTGGATACGAAAACAAGATCCAACATTCTGCTATTTGCAAGAAACACATCTCAACCACAAAGACCGGCAGCTACTCAGAGTAAAAGGTTGGGAAAAGGTGTTTCAAGCAAATGGTCCTAAGAAAAAAGCAGGTGTGGCCATACTAATTTCTAACAAAACTGACTTCAAACTAAAATCAATCAGAAGAGATCGAGATGGACACTTTATACTCATAACAGGAACAGTTCACCAGGATGATGTCTCAATCCTGAATATCTACGCCCCTAATATAAAAGCACCCACTTACGTAAAAGAAATATTACTAGAACTCAAGGCAGACATCAAACCACACACACTAGTAGTAAGAGACTTCAACATGCCTCTCTCTCCAAGGGACAGGTCAATCAGACAGAAACCTAATAGAGAATTAAGAGAATTATTGGAGGTAATGAAGCAAATGGACTTAACAGACATCTATAGAACATTCCACCCAAGTAGGAAAGAATATACCTTCTTCTCTGCAGCTGATGGAACCTTCTCGAAAATTGACCACACACTCGGAAACAAAGGAAACCTCCACAGATACAAAAAAATATCGGTGTCCACCTGTGTCTTATCAGATCACCACAGATTAAAGTTAGAAGGCAACAAAAATGCTACCTCCAGAAAGCTGACAAACTCATGGAAACTGAACAGTCAACTACTGAACCACACCTGGGTCAAGGAAGAAATTAAGAAAGAAATTAAAGTCTTCCTTGTATTTAATGAAAATAAAGGGACAACATACTCAAACCTATGGGACACGATGAAAGCAGTGCTAAGAGGAAAGTTCATAGCACTAAGTGCCCACTTAAAGAAAACGGAGAATGCATACATTGGGGACTTAACAGCACACCTGAAAGCTCTGGGAAAAAAAAAGAAGCGGACGCGCCCTGGAGGAGTAGAAGACTGGAAATAATCAAACTAGGGCGGAAATCAACAACATAGAAACACAGAAAACAGTCCAAAGAAGCAATGAAACAAAAAGTTGGTTCTTGGAGAAAATCAACAAGATCGACAAACTCCTATCCAAACTAATTAAACAACAGAGAGAGAACACACAAATAAATAAGATCAGAAATGAAAAGGGGGACATAACCACAGACACAGAGGAAATTCAAAGAATCATTAGATCTTACTACAAAAGCCTGTATGCCACAAAACTGGAAAATACAAAAGAAATGAACATTTTTTTTAGATAAGTACCATATACCAAAGCTAAACCAAGAACAGGTGAACGATCTAAATAGACGTGTTAGTCGCAAAGAATTAGAAACTGTTATCAAAAACCTCCCTTCCAAAAAAAGCGCAGGACCAGATGGTTTCAATGCAGAATTCTACCAGAACTTCCAAGAAGAGCTAATACCCATATTCCTTAATGTATTTCACAATATAGAAACAGAAGAGTCATTTCCAAATTCTTTTTACGAAGCTACAGTTACCCGGATACCAAAACCACACAAAGACCCAACCAAAAAAGAGAATTACAGGCCTATCTCGATCATGAATATCGACGCAAAAATTCTCAATAAAATACTGGCAAACTGAATCCAAGAACACATTAGACAAATTATCCATTATGATCAAGTAGGCTTCATCCCAGAGATACAGGGCTGGTTCAGCATATGCAAATCTATCAATGTAATCCACCATATAAATAAACTGAAAGAAAAAAACCATATGATCATTTCATTAGATGCTGAAAAAGCATTCGACAAAATTCAACACCCCTTTATGATAAAGGTCTTGGAGAGATTAGGGATACAAGGGTCATACCTAAATGTAATAAAAGCTATTTACAGCAAGCCCACAGCTAACATTAAATTAAACGGAGAAAAACTCAAAGCCATTCCACTAAAATCAGGAACACGACAAGGATGTCCACTCTCTTCATACCTCTTTAATATAGTGCTTGAAGTTCTAGCAATAGCAATAGCAATAAGGGGATCAAGGGGATTCGTATTGGAAAGGAAGAAGTTAAGCTTTCGTTATTTGCAGATGATATGATAGTATACATAAGCAACCCCAAAAACTCTACCAAAAAACTCTTTCAGCTGATAAACACCTTTAGTAATATGGCAGGATACAAGATCAACTCCAAAAAATCAGTTGCTTTCCTATACACTAAAAATAAGGAAACAGAGAGGGAAATTAGAGAAGCATCACCTTTCAAGATAGCCACAAATAGCATAAAATATCTTGGGGTAACTCTGACCAAGGAAGTGAAAGATCTATTTGACAAGAACTTTAAGTCTTTCAAGAAAGAAATTGAAGAGGACACCAGAAAATGGAAGGATCTCCCTTGCTCCTGGATTGGGAGGACCAACGTAGTAAAAATGGCAATTCTACCAAAAGCAATCTATAGATTCAATGCAATCCCCATCAAAATCCCATCAAAATTCTTCACAGACCTTAAGAAGACAATAATCAACTTTATATGGAAAAACAAAAACCCAGGATAGCCAAAACAATCTTATACAATAAAGGATTGTCTGGAGGCATTACCATCCCTGACTTCAAACTCTATTACAGAGCTGCAGTATTGAAAACAGCTTGGTATTGGCATAAAAACAGAGAAGTCGACCAATGGAATCGAATAGAAGACCCTGACTTTAACCCACAAGCCTATGAACACCTGATTTTCGATAAAGGAGCTAAAAGTATACAATGGAAAAAAGAGAGCATCTTCAACAAATTGTGCTGGCAAAACTGGATGTCAATCTGTAGAAGAATGAAAATAGATCCATATCTATCACCATGCACAAAACTCAAGTCCAAATGGATTAAAGACCTCAATATCAGTCCGAACACACTGAACCTGATAGAAGAGAAGTGGGAAGTACTCTGCCACACATGGGCACAGGAGACCACTTCCTACATATAACCCCAGCAGCACAGACATTAAGGGCCTCATTGAATAAATGGGACCTCCTGAGACTGAGAAGCTTCTGTAAAGCAAAGGACACTGTCACTAAGACAGAAAGGCAACCCACTGACTGGGAGAAGATCTTCACCAACCCCGCAACTGACAAAGGTCTGATCTCCAAAGTATATAAAGAATTCAAGAAACTAGACCGTAAAAGGCTAATCAACCCAATTATAAAATGGGGCACTGAGCCGAACAGAGAATTCTCAACAGAAGAAGTTCAAATGGCCAAAAGACACTTAAGGTCATGCTCAACTTCCTTAGGGATCAGGGAAATGCAAATCAAGACAACTTTAAGATACCATCTTACACCTGTCAGAATGGCTAAAATAAAAAACACAATTGATAGCCTTTGCTGGAGAGGTTGTGGAGAAAGGGGTACATTCATCCATTGCTGGTGGGAATGCAAACTTGTGCAACCACTTTGGAAAGCAGTGTGGCAGTTCCTCAGGAAATTCGGGATCAACCTACCCCTGGACCCAGCAATACCACTCTTGGGAATATACCCAAGAGATGCCCTATCATACCACAAAAGTATATGCTCAACTATGTTCATAGCAGCATTTTTTGTAATAGCCAGAACCTGGAAACAACCTAGATGCCCTTCAACGGAAGAATGGATGAAGAAAGTATGGAATATATACATATTAGAGTACTACTCAGCAGTAAAAAACAATGACTTCTTGAATTTTGCATACAAATGGACGGAAATAGAAAACACTATCCTGAGTGAGGTAAGCCAGACCCAAAAAGAGGAACATGGGATGTACTCACTCATATTTGGTTTCTAGCCATAAATAAAGGACATTGAGCCTATAATTCGTGATCCTAGAGAAGCTAAATAAGAAGGAGAACACAAAGAGAAACATATAGGCATCCTCCTGAATATTAACCTTCATCAGCCGATGAAAGGAGACAGAGACGCATATTGGAGCACCGGACTGAAATCTCAAGGTCCAAATCAGGAGTAGAAGGAGAGAGAGCACGAGCAAGGAACTTGGGACCGCGAGGGGTGCACCCACACACTGAGACAATGGGGATGTTCTATTGGGAACTCACCAAGGCCAGCTGGCCTGGGTCTGAAAAAGCCTGGGATAAAACCGGACTTGCTGAACATAGTGGACAATGAGGACTACTGAGAACTCAAGAACAATGGCAATGGGTTTTTGATCCTACTGCACATACTGGCTTTGTGGGAGCCTAGGCAGTTTGGATGCTCACCTTACTAGACCTGGATGGAGGTGGGTGGTCCTTGGACTTCCCACAGGGCAGGGAACCCTGATTTCTCTTTGGGCTGATGAGGGAGGGGGACTTGATTGTGGGAGGAGGAGAGAAATGGGAGGCGGTGGCGGGGAAGAGACAGAAATCTTTAATAAATAAATAAATAAATAATCCATTAAAGCAGTACCTTAGGTAAGAATCTAATGCCTGCCAATTTCCAGGCAAATTGTTCCAGAAGTTAAAGATGAATAAATTAAAATTATATTAGATATGAGATATAATTTAAGGTTTTTTTTTTTTTTTGTCAATTGGCATTCAGCTTTTTCCCATTAAAAATAATCCTGACAGGAATTAACACTTCAGTAGCAAATGCCATGATGTGAGCCCCGGGCCTGGCATGTCCAGAGGCAGAGAGCAATCTCCAGCTACTTCTCAGTGCTACAGGACAGTGTGCTGTAGACTATTCAAAACTGTGCTAGTGTCTAAATTTCGGTCTTACAAACAAACCCAGTTCTCAAACTCCTGACATTCGCTCTGAATAGCTCATGGGGAACATGGTCTGGAAACAGCTACAGAAAAAGCTGACATCCAGACTGATTTGGTAATTTTTGTGAAAACCCATTTTTAGAAAAGAGGTGGGAAGCCAGCACATTCTAAAGAAGGTTTTCTCTTAGTTATGTAAAAGCAAGTACCGTTTCTAATCTGAGAACGGAGTAGCAGTTTCTTACATTAGCCGGCTTTACTTCTCACCATTTAAGGTTAATTGAACACAATAGTCAATGTTGAGAATTCAATGCAATTCAATTTTAAAATGAAAATCGAGCTCTGTGGAGACTGTCAGACTGATGGACTAATTCTAACTCGTACTCTTTCCCAAGAGTCTCACTATTTGTGCAGTTAATGGGATACAGACAGTGGATGCAGATACATACTGATACCCAGCTGGGGATGTTGCTCCTGAATGTGGGTTCAAAGGAACCTACTCTGGGAAGCGAAAGAGAAATCTGAAGAGGTAAGGACATTGGCCCCAGGGGCAAAGTGTGGAAGATCATATATGAGGAGATCCTTAGCAAAACTAAATTGTAATGACCAGAAAGGGTGGGATGCATGCCTGCATCACGGCCCAAACTAAGGTAGCTTGCTAGGGCACTGGGAGGGAACACTAGAGAGTAAACCCTGGGAATCAGCGAGAATTGGGGGAGAGCCTTCAAGGCTAGAGAAGAAGCTAGGAGTTGTACTAAGCACACAGAGAGTTATAGATGCTGAGGAGATTCTTGGTGTCATCTGGATCATGTGGGAAGTGAGCAGGGATCACACTCTCAAATCTGCATGCATTACTTTATGAACTCCATTTCCCCTTAGTTCTACCATGCTGACCATGAAGAATGCAATTATAATAACGGGGTGATCTTTTTATCGAAACACATCTTGTCAGATCCTAAGGCTGCCCTTCCCTAGCTATGAAACTTGAACCTGTGACTTCCTTCTCCTGACCCTGTTTCTCAGTCTAGCAAAACATGGGGTAATGCACACGGCAAGGCCCGGTAGACAGCAGGTGCTCGGCACAGATGTAATGACTGCCTGATATGGGGGAAGGCCATTTGATAAAGACTTGTCCTGAAGGATGAGATTAGCTAACAAACAAACAAAAACAACAAGCAAATAAAACCAAGGAAAACATGCCTTGGTCCAGGCATTTTACTCTATAACATTTGTAGCTGTTACCAGCCAGGAGAAACTCTCAACAAGTGTTGCATTCTAGTATTTTTCGATTAATTTGGCAGTGCTTTTTTTCTTAAAGAATATATACATGTTTTTTAGGGTAATAACTTTTTGTCAGCTATTGCCACAGTGATCCTGTATAACAAAACAATAACAATATTACATTGTTAATGTCGTTATAATAACATTGCATACAATGTTTCAATGACAACCATTATCCTCATGGTCACATGTCTCTACAATGACTATAGATCAGCCAGTTTAGGCTGGGATTAAATGAGATAGTATTGTTCAAATGTAGGCTGGGCTTAGGAGCCATGGACCAGAATACCCACACCCTGGGCTCTTGGCTCTGGGGCATCATAGCAGACAGAGTATGGGACTTTCCTTCAGGATCTGACGAAAAATATCACCCTTGAAGATCTGGAACAACTCAAGTCATCCTGCAAGAAGGACACTTCAGGAGGAGAGTGAAGAGATCACCACCTGCAGTGTGGTGTAACTTACAGGAGAGCCACACAAAAGCTGAACAAAGACAACCTCTCTTTCATGGAGCACATCTCTGAGATATGCCGCTGTCCTGACCTACTCACTATGGTGGTTGACTACAGAACCTGTGTGCTGAAGATCTCGGAGGATGATGAGCTGGACACCAAGCTAACCTGTATCCTCAGTGCCAAAAAGTACAAAGACATTAACGGGCAGCTCTCTGAGAAAGACTTCATCAAATTGGTTCTCCCACCTGAGCAAGGGGAAGAGGAAGAAGGTTGGATCTGCATCATATCCTTCACCATCTTCAATGGGAGGGCTAGTGCGACATCCTGCCCGGTACCCACTTACTAATTTCGTACTAACCCCCTTACTATATGACTGTGTGTTTCTGTGCATGAGCGCTGGCTGTCTGGCTGTCCTCTGGGTCACCTAGTTCCTCCTCCTCGTGAAGGGGCTGGAATCAAAGGAGGTGGGAAAGAAGTGGAGGCTATGTGATTGGCACACTCCTCCCCCTCCCCTTTCCTCTTCTCTTCCCTCACATCTTTAAAGTATGGAAGCAGAAAGGACCTGTATTTTCCTACACTGAGGAGCTCAGGTGGCAATGGGAGAATGAAGCAGCAGGGAAGGAAGGTAAAGAGGCTACTCAGCCTCCACCTGGAAGGCCAAAGAAGAGCCAGAGTTCAGTGTTTGTATGGCTGGGCTGAGCTGGCTAGCCTCCAGTTTCCAGCTATTCCTCAGGCTAAAGGCCTGTGTAGCAGTAGAGCCTCTTTTATGCCCTTGTCATGGACCTGGGATGGGTTTGAGTCAGAAATCTTAATGAGAAGGCCACTAGATCCTTTCTTGGCCCCACAGACCAAACCCCATGAAGATCCCAGCCTTCGCTGTCCTCCGCTTCTGCTCTGGAGAGACTATGCGGGGACCATGCACTACTGAGCCTGCGATGGGGATGCAGGCAGACAGGCCCACTTTCTAGTCCTCTGTCTCAAACACAGACTATTGAATATACTGAGCCTAGGGAGGTTTTAACTTCAACCTGCCCACGCCTATAGGGTTCCAGTATGGATACTGTAGGCAACCTTCCCATTTTACAGTTTTGAATACCCCAATAAAAAAAAGAAGTTAATGACAGTGGTTTCCTTTTGCACTGTTTACCACTGCAATTCAGTCCAGGAAGGGACTGGTAACCTTTCTCATTTGGGTTTGGGGATGCTTCACAGCCAAGTCCTTAGGGTACAGTGGGCGAGCCCAGGCTTCTTCCCCATCTTGACCATGCTGATGTGTGTGTTCTACATACACGTATATTAAACCTGCACTGCCGGGTCTGCCCCCTTTTTTGAGTTTTTTAGCATTAACTTATTGCCTAGGTCAGAGCAGGAGCGGGAGGGGATTGCCACAGTGAAGGGAGTGGCAGAGCCAGATTGTTACATAGCCCAAACAGAGAAGAAAGCATTAAAACCAAATCACAATAAACGTTAAATTTACATGCAAGCTCAGAGACTATTTAGAGGAAGTCGAAGGTAGGAGCTTCTAGGATGTGGAAGCAAAGCCTCACAGGGAGGGGAGGACCAGTGTCAAAAGAGAGAAGCCAGGCAGGCTAGTACCCCATCAGCCCCTAGCCCAATCTGCTCATCCCCTCTGCCTTAGCATACACACCTCCAAGACTCCAGTTTTGCCTTAAAGGTCCTTTCTAAGTCTCCCTAGTTCTGCCTGGCTTCTCCTTTAAGAAAAGAGCTCTTGTACAGCTGGGAGAAAGGAAATAAGCACAAACCATCTTTCTATCTGGGATGGTATAGGGGAGCCGGAGCAAGATGGAGCTTTCCTCATGGGAGAGGCCAGGGAAGAGAGGGTGTGCTTTTCAGCAGTTTCTCCATACGGCAACCCCCCCCCCCCCCAGACTTTAAACAGACTAACCTGCCTGGACTGTAAACAGACTAACCTGCCCGGACTGTAAACAGACTAACCTGCCCGGACTGTAAACAGACTAACCTGCCCGGACTGTAAACAGACTAACCTGCCCGGACTGTAAACAGACTAACCTGCCTGGACTGTAAACAGACTAACCTGCCTGGACTGTAAACAGACTAACCTGCCCGGACTGTAAACAGACTAACCTGCCTGGACTGTAAACAGACTAACCTGCCTGGACTGTAAACAGACTAACCTGCCCGGACTGTAAACAGACTAACCTGCCCGGACTGTAAACAGACTAACCTGCCTGGACTGTAAACAGACTAACCTGCCTGGACTGTAAACAGACTAACCTGCCCGGACTGTAAACAGACTAACCTGCCTGGACTGTAAACAGACTAACCTGCCTGGGAGACTGACTACACTGCTACCCCGGAGCTGCTGTCAGGTTGGCCCTGCCTGGAATAAAGGTGACTGACTATGAAAAACAAACCACAACAAACAAAAAACAAAGCAAAGTACTGTGGGGTGATGATATTTAACCAGGCACAAACGGCCTGGGGAGCAACAGGCCCTCTCTGGCCTAAACTAGACTAAACCGGCTATCTGAGCCTGCATTGTGGTTACTTCCGCCTTAGCCAACCTAGGTCTGCCAAGGCCAGCAAAAATTGCCGAGCCATGAGACAAGATGACCTAAACCAGGCTCCAGCCACCATAAAAGACGACCTGGTACCGGCGCTGCAGCTTCCCCTGCCCCAGGTGGGGGGAAGGTATATAAGGCTTTCGCCTTTTTGAAGAAACTGAGCTTGTTGCATTCAGCCTGGCTCCCGACCAGGCGTCTACACACCCCATTCCCCAAGAGGCAGCTGGGTGGGACAAAGCAACATCTGGCGTCCAAACAGGGTGTGGCCCTGGCATAGGCATGGGGGCGTTTTTCCGCTACCTGCTTAAAGTCTTTACTTTTGCCCGTCTCCGCTGTCACCACGTTCACCTGGTCTGCCCATCCTCTTATGCCTCCTTCTCTCATCCGCAGTGTGCTGAGACGCCCACTTCTTGGTGTTTGATGGTGAATTAGCCCCAATGTGTTGTATATGTTCTTGGTCACACCCTGGGTAAGTGCTGAGACCCCTCTTCCTCTCTGCTGTTTGTTTGTACCAGTGAACAGGGAGGCACACTTTCTCTGACCCAGTTCACCTGGCACTTCCATATAAGGACCGACCCCCCACTCCCAGGGAGTGGAATCAAAGGCTGACCCCCAAACATCATCCTTGTCCAGAGACACTGTTTGGGCATATGGCCATGGCCTAACAAACTACGGAAATATACAAAGAACTCAAGAAACTGGTCATCAAAAGAACAAATAATCCAATAAAAAATGGAGTACAGACCTAAACAGAGAACTCTCAACAGATTAATCTAAATGGCTGAAAGACACTTAAGGAAATGTTCAACATCCTAAGCCATCAGAGAAATGCAAATCAAAACAACTCTGAGATTCCATCTTATACCTGTAAGAATGGCCAAAATCAAAAACACTAATGACAACTTATGCTAGAGAGGTTGTGGGGTAAAGGGAACACTCCTGCATTGCTGGTGGGAGTGCAAGCTGGTACAGCCCCTTTGGATGTCAGTGTGGCGATTTCTCAGAAAATTAGGAAACAACCTTCCTCAAGACCCAGTAATACCACTTTTGGGTATATATCCAAAGGATGCTCAATCGTGCCACAAGGACATGTGTTCAACTATTTTCACAGCAGCTTTGTTTGTCATAACCAAAACCTGAGAACAAACTAAATGCCTTCGACCAAAGAATGGATAAGGAAAATGTGGTACATTTACACAATAGAGTACTACACAGCAGAAAAAAATGACATCTTGAATGTTGCAGGAAAATGGATGGAGCTAGAAAACATCATTTTGAGTGAGGTAACCCAGACCCAGAAAGACAATTATCACAACTCTCACTCATAGGTGGTTTTTAAACATAAAGCAAAGAAACCAGCCCACAAATCACAATTCCAGAGAACCTAGACAATGAGGACCCTAAGAGAGACGTATATAGATCTAATGTACATGGGAAGTAGAAAAAGACAAGGTCTCCTGAGTAAACTGGGAGCATGGGGACCTTGGGAGAGGGTTGAAGGGAGGGGAGCAGAGAAAAATGTAGAGAAGAAGAAGAAGAAGAAGAGGAGGAGGAGGAGGAGGAGGAGGAGGAAAAATCCACATGAAAAGGTAGTTTGTAAGTCAATTCTAAAATATATGTTTTTAATAAGGATCTGAAGGGAGGTAACCTGTATGTGAATAATGATTCTTCTAAAAGCCATAGTAAAATCCCAGGGACACATAAAAAAAACCAAAAAACAAGGAAATCCTTCCACTAAGCACAAAACCCAAGGGCCCGACACACATTCTCTTCCTGTCTGCCTAGGCCTGTTATCGTCATGGGTGATCTCCCTTCTCGTTGTAAAGAGGCCCACATTGGGGCCCTCAGATGCCTTTTAATCAGCCAAGGGCTCCAGGCCAGTACTGTAGGCCTGGAGAGGCTTTGGGTGGAGGCATCGGCGTTAGCACCATGAGTTTCCCTGGGAACCGTGTAGGAGCCTGATCTCTGGATACGTGTTTTGTCCCCTCAGTTATCCTTCATTCCTATCAACCATCTCCAGTTGAAAGTTCTCCTCGGCTGGGGAGATGATCAAGGCCCACAATAAACATTGCCAGAAACAATGCGATCCAACTTAAATATCACCTCCATTCCATCTGCGTCTAGTATTTCCTCAAAACCCAGTGATGAAGGAGAGGCCGATGAAAAAGTTAAAAGAAAAGGAAAAGGAGGAAAGGAAGGAAAAGGAGATAGAGAGGAAAAGGATAGAGAGGTAGGAGGTATAGCGGTCCCCAAGTTCACGCCCATTTCCTCTTCAGCCCCTCCTGTACGGCTACGCCTCCCCCACACCACCCATGGGAGGATTTACCATGCTGTCTGCTCATCACAGCAAATACCCCACCAACCCCTCTGCTAATCTCGGCTGTGATGCCCCAGGTTCTAACCATCTCCTTTCCAGTAAAGGTAGGCCCTAGTGGGGCCATTCAGCCATGGATACCTACTCCACTGGCCGATCTCTCCCTCGTTCGCAAAGTGGCCAAGGAGTCTGGTCCCAACTTGCCATACTTGGAACAGGTTTTGTGACAATGGCCAATGAATTTACAAACCTATTGTGATTGGTATTGTCTAATGAAGGCTGTCTTAGAGCCTGTGGTCTTTCTTAACTGGAGCTCTGCCTGTGATGACCAGGCTAAGTCACAGACCCATGTTAATATACAATATAACATTCCTATACCTCATGACATTGCTCACGGGCCATGGGCAGTATGTCAACCCCATTAATCAGGCCCAAGATGGATAGCAAGCTAACTGCCAACAGGTCTCCAAACTGGCTTTTAAGGCCCTTAAGGCCTGCATCCCACAAGGCCCTGCCGCTTACTTTTGTAACCTAGTGCAGCAGCCAAGGGAGTTTTGTATGGACTTCCTGGCTCAGGTTAATAAAGCAGTAGAATGGAGAGGGGATGCAGGACCCACCAGAGAAATGTGAATTAAACAGCTCACTTGGGAGGGGCTTAATGCTCCTACCTGGAATGCGCTGGCAGCTGTCCACAGTGAGGATATATATAAGTGGGCAATTGTCACTAGGGACTTGGACCCCAGGGCCAGCCCTATTGCAGCCTTTATGGGCTCTCTGTATGCCTTTCTCACCAACCAACGTAACTCGGCTGAGAAGGAAACATCCCTGGATAGAACATGTTGGGGGTGCTGCAAACCAGGGCATTTAAAAAGAGACTGTCCTCTGACCAAACCTAAACCCAGATGCCCCAAATGTAATAAAGGATTTCACTGGGTCAAAGACTGTTGATCTCAATCTGATGACAATAGAGCCCCTTTAAACTCCAGGCGGAGTGCTCCTCAGCCCTGCCAGCAAGAGAAGAAACACCGGATCATAAGGTTTTTTGGATTCTGCCAATTTTTCTACACTCGCCATTATAACCATATTCCTGGATGGGCAACCCAACCCATCAAAGCACTGGTAGACATGGGAGCAGGTGCCAGTATACTCACAGAAAATGAGGCATTCCGTGTCCCTCATTGGAAACTCAAACTGGGCTGGCTGAACAGTGGCATGGGAAGCCAATGAGACTCAAAAATGATCATCTGACCTGTACACAGGAAGGATTTGACAGAAATACGGGTGCAATCCAACCTTTTATAGTCAATGTATTCTATAACCTGTGTGGAAGAAATATCATAGAGGACATGGGTGTTGTCCTCCTAACAGATGACCATGCCTTCTTTGATGACATAGTTGTCTTTGAGGTGAGCATGGCAGATCGCAACCCTGCTCTTGACACACACCCCCAATTCTAAGGGCCACTGTTTTCCCCAGATCTCTAGACATCCCACCCCCTAAGTCCTATTGCCATCAAATGGCTCTTGGATCAAGACATCCGGGTGGAATAGTGGCCTATTATTGAGCCCAAACTGTCCATATTAAAAAACTCGGGGGCTGAGCAGCTCAAATTGGGTCACACAGAACTGTCCACTAGCAGACATAATACCCCTATTTTTGTAATACCAAAAAAAAAAATCTGAAATATATCACCTGTTACAGGACCTCAGGGCAATTAATAACCAAATGGGAAAATGGAATCAGCACAAACATGCTTGCCATACCCTAGTGCCATTCCCCATCTCACCATATAATCATCTTAGATATTAAAGACTGCTTCCTTCAAATCCTTTTTTTTCTCTTTTTTTATTGAGAAAAAGAAAAAAAAAAAGTTTTCGCCTCCTTCCAGCCTCCTATTTCCCTCCTCCTCCTTCCACCCTTCTCCCCCTCCCCCCACTCCCCCCCTCTCTAGTCCAAAGAGCAGTCAGGGTTCGCTGCCCTGTGGAAAGTCCAAGGTCCTCCCCCCTCCGTCCATGTCTAGGAAGGTGAACATCCAAACTGGCTAGGCTCCCACAAAGCCAGAACATGAAGTAGGATCAAAACCCAGTGCCATTGTCCTTGGCTTCCCAGCAGCCCTCATTGTTCGCCATGTTCAGAGAATCTGGTTTTATCCCATGCTTTTTCAGTCCCAGTCCAGCTGGCCTTGGTGAGCTCCCAATAGATCAGCCCCACTGGCTCAGTGGGTGGGTGCACCCCTCGAGGTCCTGACTTCCTTGCTCATGTTCTCCCTCCTTCTGCTCCTCATTGGGACCTTTTGGCCCATTAGTTCCAGCCTCTTATTGGCTACCTCTTACATATTGATCTAACCCATTTCTAATATTCTGTGTAGCACCACGAGCTGGCTTACCAGGAAAGATCTTAACCTGCATCTGTCTGGAGTGGGAGAATCATGGCAACTGCCTGACTCAGCTTCTTTCTCCCAGCATTCTGTTTTGTTTACTCCGCTCACCTAAGGGTTGGCCTATCAAATGGGCCAAGGCAGTTTCTTTATTAATTAACCAATGAAAGCAACATATTAGAAAGAAATCACTCCCACATCATTTCCCCTTTTTCTGTTTTAAAAAAAGGCTTTCATTTTAACATGGTAAAATTACAAATAGTAAAACAGTTACCAAGAATCACTCCCACATCATTTCCCCTTTTTCTGTTTAAACAAAAAAGGCTTTTATTTTAACATAGTAAAATTACATATAGCAAAACAGTTACCAAGCAAGAATTACAGTTACAATATTTATATCTATTTTATCTTTTATCATAACTAAGGAAAACAACAACTATGTATCCATTCTTCAACTCCATCAAAGACTCCAGAAGGATATAATATTACCTAAGCAAACAAGAAATCCAAAACTCTAGAAATGACAGAGACATCTCGCTGCCTAGACAGTTACCCAAAGTTCCTCTGTACCATTGGGGCATCCATCTTTGGCCTTTAGGCCCATAGTATCCAGCAGACTTTTCCATGAAGCAGGAAATTTCAAGACAGTTCAGTCACTTTCTGCAGTGTCCTGCAGAATGTCTTGCAGACTCTTTCATGAATCAGGAACCCCGAAAGAACATCTCACCTTTAGGCAAGTTTAGCAGTCCTCTCTCTGCGGGTTCTTTGTGTCCAGTTTATGCATCAGTCCAGGCAAGACCAGTTTCTTGCCCAAATGGCTATCAAACCCCATAAGGATCCTCTTCGATGCCCATCTTCCTCTTGAAGTAAATTGGTGCTGCCAGGAGCAGATGTGTCTCATTGTCATGAAAAGCCCTAAGTTATTAAAACATTTAAAATGCCATATTCTGTAGTCTTTGAAAGATATGAAGAATGCCTGTCTGAAATATATCTCTATGTATCTGGAAAATCTAACTAACATGACTACAAGCTTGACTATTATCAACGATTATCCATTGACAACCTATATTTTCTAATTATACATTACATTTTAAAAATGAACTACACAATCATAATACCTTAATCAAGATTAGAAATAGGTATATACATATAACAAAATTGACTTTAAAATCCATACCAATGCAAATTATTCATACCTACATCATATCCTCCTTTAAGTGTAAAAGAACATTTATAAACAATATTTGGGAATATGGACACAGTTATTTCTCTCCAAACTGCTTCATGCTGAATGGGGGCGTCGTTTATTAGATCTTTCATGGTATAAACTGTGTGCCAGTTTCATCTCAGTTGGCAGTTGAGTGAAGTAATTTTTTTAGGGTGTTTACAGCAACCTTTTGGGAGGGCGTGAACTATTTTTTGTTTTATTTTTATTTTTTTATGTATTTTATTTATTTATTAAAGATTTCTGCCTCCTCCCCGCCACCGCCTCCCATTTCCCTCCCTCTCCCCCGATCAGGTCCCCCTCACTCATCAGCCCAAAGAGAAATCAGGGTTCCCTGCCCTGTGGGAAGTCCAAGGACCACCCACCTCCATCCAGGTCTAGTAAGGTGAGCATCCAAACTGCCTAGGCTCCCAAAAAGCCAGTACGTGCAGTAGGATTAAAAACCCATTGCCATTGGTCTTGAGTTTTCAGTAGTCCTCATTGTCCACTATGTTCAGGGAGTCCAGTTTTATCCCAGGCTTTTTCAGACCCAGGCCAGCTGGCCTTGGTGAGTTCCCAATAGAACATCCCCATTGTCTCAGTGTGTGGGTGCACCCCTGACGGTCCTGAGTTCCTTGTTCGTGCTCTCTCTCCTTCTACTCCTGATTTGGACCTTGAGATTTCAGTCCGGTGCTCCAATATGCGTCTCTGTCTCCTTTCATCGCCTGATGAAGGTTAATATTCAGGAGGATGCCTATATGTTTCTCTTTGTGTTCTCCTTCTTATTTAGCTTCTCTAGGATCACGAATTATAGGCTCAGTGTCCTTTATTTATGGCTAGAAACCAAATATGAGTGAGTACATCCCATGTTCCTCTTTTTGGGTCTGGCTTACCTCACTCAGGATAGTGTTTTCTATTTCCGTCCATTTGTATGCAAAATTCAAGAAGTCATTGTTTTTTACTGCTGAGTAGTACTCTAATATGTATATATTCCATACTTTCTTCATCCATTCTTCCGTTGAAGGGCATCTAGGTTGTTTCCAGGTTCTGGCTATTACAAAAAATGCTGCTATTAACATAGTTGAGCATATACTTTTGTTGTATGATAGGGCATCTCTTGGGTATATTCCCAAGAGTGGTATTGCTGGGTCCAGGGGTAGGTTGATCCCGAATTTCCTGAGGAACCGCCACACTGCTTTCCAAAGTGGTTGCACAAGTTTGCATTCCCACCAGCAATGGATGAATGTACCCCTTTCTCCACAACCTCTCCAGCAAAGGCTATCAATTGTGTTTTTTATTTTAGCCATTCTGACAGGTGTAAGATGGTATCTTAAAGTTGTCTTGATTTGCATTTCCCTGATCCCTAAGGAAGTTGAGCATGACCTTAAGTGTCTTTTGGCCATTTGAACTTCTTCTGTTGAGAATCCTCTGTTCAGCTCAGTGCCCCATTTTATAATTGGGTTGATTAGCCTTTTACGGTCTAGTTTCTTGAGTTATTTATACACTTTGGAGATCAGACCTTTGCCAGTTGCGGGGTTGGTGAAGATCTTCTCCCAGTCAGTGGGTTGCCTTTTTGTCTTAGTGACAGTGTTCTTTGCTTTACAGAAGCTTCTCAGTGTCAGGAGGTCCCATTTATTCAATGATGCCCTTAGTGACTGTGCTGCTGGGGTTATACGTAGGAAGTGGTCTCCTGTGCCCATGTGTTGTAGAGTACTTCCCACTTTCTCTTCTATCAGGTTCAGTGTGTTCAGACTGATATTGAGGTCTTTAATCCATTTGGACTTGAGTTTTGTGCATGGCGATAGATATGGATCTATTTTCATTCTTCTACAGATTGACATCCAGTTTTGCCAGCACAATTTGTTGAAGATGCTCTCTTTTTTCCATTGTATACTTTTAGCTCCTTTATCAAAAATCAGGTGTTCATAGGCTTGTGGGTTAAAGTCACGGTCTTCTATTTGATTCCATTGGTCGACTTCTCTGTTTTTATGCCAAAAACCAAGCTATTTTCAATACTGTAGCTCTGTAATAGAGTTTGAAGTCAGGGATGGTAATGCCTCCAGACAATCCTTTATTGTATAAGATTGTTTTTGGCTATCCTGGGTTTTTTGTTTTTCCATATAAAGTTGATTATTGTCTTCTTAAGGTCTGTGAAGAATTTTGATGGGATTTTGATGGGGATTGCATTGAATCTATAGATTGCTTTTGGTAGAATTGCCATTTTTACTACGTTGATCCTCCCAATCCAGGAGCAAGGGAGATCCTTCCATTTTCTGGTGTCCTCTTCAATTTCTTTCTTCAAAGACTTAAAGTTCTTGTCAAATAGATCTTTCACTTCCTTGGTCAGAGTTACCCCAAGATATTTTTTGCTATTTGTGGCTATCGTGAAAGGTGATGCTTCTCTGATTTCCATCTCTGCTTCCTTATCCTTAGTGTATAGGAAGGCAACTGATTTTTTGGAGTTGATCTTGTATCCTGCCACATTACCAAAGGTGTTTATCAGCTGTAAGAGTTCTTTGGTAGAGTTTTTGGGGTTGCTTATGTATACTATCATATCATCTGCAAATAACGAAAGCTTAACTTCTTCCTTTCCAATATGAATCCCCTTCAAATCCCTTTGGCACCATAGGACAGGGACTGCTTTGCCTTTACAGTTTGGAACCCAGCATGCATAAACTGGTCCAGAGGTTTCAATGGGATATCCTACCACAGTTAATGAAAACTACTCCCTCCACCTGTCAGCTTTATGTCACCCAAGACTTGATAATGTCCAATGGATGTTATTCTTTTTCATTACATGGATGAGTTGTTGTTGGTTCACCCTAACAAGAAATACTTGCAAAACGTGATTGATCTGCTGCCCCAGGATCTTACCTCTTTAAAGTTAATGGTAGCTCCAAAAAAAGGTCCAAAGGATGCCACCCTTCTCTTTCTTAGGAGTTTTTATTACTAAGGATATTCAGCCTCTTACCTTTAAACTTAATGTAAAGGATAAATATACCCTCACTGATATGCAACAATTATGCAGTATAATTAATTGGCTTAAACCATTCCTACCTGTCCCTGAGTGAGAGATGAGACACTTGTTCTCTCTCCTCGAGGGCCCAATGTGCCCCTTAGAAAAGGTGGCTCTGCTTAGAGAAGCAAAATTGTTCTACCAAAAATATTTACTTTGTAATCAACATCCAAGTTGCAGTGCCATAAACCAAAACAGTATCTCCTGGTGCTGGTTCTTTGGCTGCCAAAAAGATCCCTGGGTACATTAGGGCAGGAAGGCCCCTTAATGTGGGTTCATCAAGTTCTCTCTAATTTACACAAATTCACTTCCACGTGTGATCAAACCTTTCCACCCAGGGTCAAGATGCAAATGCTCACTCAGAGAACATATGGGAGAAAACCAATAAAATAATATTCCCCTTTCCCTTAAAAAAAAGCACCCAGGCATTGTGGGCAGATACCATATTATTCTAGGAGATAGTCTCTGGGCTTACGGGATCAATAGATAACCACTTTTCGAAGAACTAAATCTGGCTGAATTAACTCCCTTCCCTCCTGATTGAGATTCCAACTTCCTTACTCCATACCATCATCTAGGCCCATCCCCTCTGTAACTCTGGATTTCTCAGATGCAAACAAATCCAAATATGTGGTATTAATAAAAAGACAGAACAAGGAGAACATCACACATGTAATACCCAATCCTGGGTCTATCCAACTAGGGGGAATTACTGGTGTCCTTAAAAATCTTAGTCAAATGCCAAAACAAGCCAGTTAACATATTCTCTCATAGTCAATATACACACAAGCAGCCCGTGCCCTCACCTCTTCAAGGATTAAAGATTCCCTAAACCCATGCAAATATAATCCTATTAATACAAGATGTGTTAGGTCAAAGAAGTCGACCATGGTATTTTTCTCACATTTGGTTGCATACCAGATTACCAGGAATCTTGGCCAAGGGGAATGAAAAGACAGACACTATAGTAATGACAACATCTACTGACTTGCTAGAACAAGTCAGAATGTCGTATCAACAATTTCACCTTTCTGCTCAAAACCTACATAAGCGCCTTCCTGAATTACCAGTCTCCCAATGCAAACACCTATCGGGTTCTGTGTGACCTGTGCTTGCCCTTCTGGGGTCCCTCCAGAGAGCAGGGGTTAACCCCCATGGTCTGCTGCCTAATGCCATTTGGTAGATGGCTGTCATTCATCATGTGTCTTTTGGCAACCTTAGATATGCTCATGCTATGATTGACACTTGCTCTGGCTTTACCTATGCCCTTGCATCACCAGGGGAAAAAGAAACTAATGCTATTAAAGCCTTAAAATCAGCAATATTAATAATAGGAGTGACAAACAGGCCATAAAAACAAATAATGGCCTTCCATCACAGCAATTCGATGACTTTGTGGGTTCTTGGAAGATCACTCACAATACAGGTATTCCCTACAATCCCCAGGGCTGAGCCCTTGTTGAGTGTGCCAACCACACAATTAAGGAGCTCTTGGCTCGGATAATCTCTCCCGAAGAAAAGCACGACCCCAATTTGACTTTGGTAAACATACTCTTCCATATAAATTTCCTCAGTTTTGATGAAGCAGGGTTGAGCCTGGAATACAAACATTGGGCTTACTTGTCTAGGACACACCCCTGCTGCTGGTGAGATGGAGTGGCAAATCCCGGCCCCACTCCAGACTCAGGGCAAGGGTATGCTTATGTCTTTCCACAGGGTAGTTGTAGGGGGCGGAGCCACTTGTTAGTCCTGGCTGCCTAGATAGCTTATACTGGAAAAAATCACACAGAAACTGTATTCATTAAAACACTGCTTGGCCCATTAGCTCTAGTTTCTTATTGGCTAATTCTTACATCTTAATTTAACCCATTTCTATTGATCTGTGCATCGCCACATGGCAGTGGCTTACTGACAAAGATTCTAACCTGTGTCTGTCTCAGGAGGAGGATCCATGGCTTCTCTCTGACTCTGCTTTCTTCCTCCCAAAATTCAGTTCTGTCTTCTCCGCCTATCTAACTTTTGCCCTATCAGGCCAAGTCAGTTTCTTTATTCATTAACCAATACAAGCAACACAAAGAAGGGACTCCCACATCACAGGGTGTCACTGGACTGATATGGGTACCCTCGAGAGATGTGTGGCCTGCCATGGATCAGGCATCCCTGGAGGAGGAGGAGGACCAGGAGGGGTAATATATTTTGTCTACTCCTTGCTCCTAATTCAACCCACCCTAGCAGAGGGTTTGTGGGCCCTTGTCCCCCTGCCCCGCTCTCTTACCGGTAGCTATCGACTCCCCTGCATACCCAATTCTGTTCTCCTCTAATGCAAATCTGGGGTTGCTTTTCATGGATCTAACCCAAAAACTAGGAGGCACCTGGTCCACAAATAAAATTCTCTGCTGCACACCAAGGCTTCCTCCACCAGTCCCTGTGTGCGACTATATAATATGAACACAGGGGACTTTCAGGGCAATGCCACCAACAGAACCATGGTGGGCATGGAGCTTCTGGCCCCCCTCACTACAAATCCCCAAGGGATCCTCCAGAAATATCCCAACTACTTTTACCTCGATGTCCACAGATGCACAGACTGCCCACCTCCATAGCGCTCCTTATCCCTTGGGAATACTGCCAACCTGCTCTAGGTTCCCAGTGGTCTGGAGATTATCAGGTACAGCCTAATAATCTCAAACTTGGCATGTGGAGACTCACTTCAACTGATGTCTCCCACCTTATTCCACATGTTCTCAGGGATCCCATACAATCTCAATCTGACACTATCATGGCAACTGGTATTTATGTGTCCCCTCCAATTGTCTTGATGTGTACTTCTTAACACTTTTAAAGGGTGGCTGTCTCTTTAATGGGACCTACTTCCATAGAAAGTATACTAACTAATGGATGCTTACAAAAAGAAGTACACTATACACGACAAAACCACATCAAATTAGCTAGAAGGCCACCCCAGTCTATGTCTGGTCCCCCTTCTTCTTTCTGACCACAAATGCCTCTAGTGTCATGGATAACCTCTATTGCTCTCCTGGGACATGTTCCCTAACAGCCTGCTGGCTGGGACAGTCAACAACAGCCATTCTAAGGAGAGAGCCATCAGCCATCTGGGCCGCTGTTGTCAACGCTACCCATTTCCATGCCATCACCATTATCCCTCAGACACACTGAGCAAACATAAATAGAATAAAAAGAGATCTTGAATCATAAGCACTATTATTGTGGCCATTGTACCTGCAATTAGGAGAAGCAGTGGCTAAAATGGTATCACTAACACAAACAGCCCCCACGGCTGACACATTAAATCACATGGTTGCCAGTCTACTGAGACACTACATGCCCAAGAGGTAATTAAGCAACACCTCTATCAGGCCATACACATATTTGTGACAATAAATTCACCTCTGGGCTGAGGAACTAACCTTGTTAAGAGACATGTCACAGCTGGCTTGCGGCCTTCGATATCAAGCGATATGTCTCACCCCCTACCAGGTTTCTATTGCCTCCCTGGAAAGACTTCAATTATCTCAAAATATTAAAGGAACGTGGTCAGACAAGTTCCTTAATTATTCCATATTACTCTGAGAACAAATTCATCAATTAAATATAACTAGGTTTCAGGTCATGTCTTTGGATACTAACTTCCTAACTAATGAATGTTTGGAATAATAAGAAACTTCTTAATCCTCCCTGCATGCTGCTTACATATGCTTTGTTGGGTGGGGTGGCACTCCTAAACAGTATTCTGTTCAAGTGTCTCCTACACACATCCGAAGTCAACAGGCAGCTACCAAGGTGCCCTTCTAGGTATTAATAGATCTTAGACATCCTGAACAAAACTCTCCAAAGGAGGTGACATACTCATGGCTCACAGAAATTCAGAGTGCTACTAAGACCTCTATACCAGACTACTCTCCAGGTATGGTGCTCTTGGAGGGTTAGTAGTCAATGACAAGTGCTGTGGGAGCTCCTTCTGCTCCTTTAGCCAATAGCCTTTAAGATACCAGCCCACTTGGGCATGGTCTCTTTTGCTTTAAAAAGCAGCGGTAGCCATGCAAGCTCTCTCTCTCTCTCTCTCTCTCTCTCTCTCTCTCTTGCTTCGGACTCTGCTTCCAGCTACTGGACTCCTTTCCTGGTCGTGCAGAGGGCTGTTGTCTAGGATGGTGATCTGTAAGTTTTTCCTTTAAATAAATAGCCCTTTTATTAATCATAACTCCAAACTGGTATAGGACTGTTTTGTGACTTACGCCTTCAGACAAGTAAGAGCTTACTTGGCAAGCCAACCTAAGACAAACATGGTCCATAAGGCTGAGCCCTCCTAAGGTGAAGACAACAAGGCCAGGTGAAAACACCCTGACTCCCATTGAGCATCCCGAAAAATAAAATAAAAACGGTAGAAATATGGGGTGATATTTGACCAGGTACAAAGGGCCTGATGGCCAACAGCCCTCTCTGGTCTAAACTGGACTAAACTGACTAGCTGAGCATGTGTTATGGTAACTTCCTCATGAGCCAGCCTAGGTCGGCCAAGGGGCCCCAGCAACAACTGTCAAGCTCTGAAACAAGATGATCTAAACCCAGTCTTCAGCTGCCACGAAAGATGACCTGGTGCCAGCACTGCTGCTTCCCCTCCCCCAGGTGGGTGGAAGGTATATAAGGCTTTCTCCTTCCTGAAGAAGCTGAGCTTGCTGCCTTCAGCCTGGCTCCCAGTGTCTGAGTCATTGACCTCAAGCCTACTTGCCCCCTTCCCAAGGGGCAGCTTGGTGGGACAAAGCAACAAAGTCCCAGGGCCGAATCCAGCCTCAGTGCAATGGGACTGAACAGTAACTTCCAACAATGGGCATTTACATTTTAACTAGCTAGTAAACGTTTGTGTGATCTATGTTCTAACTCGTAGTTAAATTCCTACTGGTGAAATTCTGATAGAATGGTCCTACGGTAATTAAAGAGAAGAATTTGGAAAGACGAGACATTTGGTATTTTGAAAAAAAATATCTGATATTCTAGTTGCTAAAGAAATTTAAGTCAGGCTTCAGCTGTTTGCTTATAAAGTAATTTTAAGCAAATTTTATGTGTTTTCAAATTGTCTCATTACTAAAACCATCTAAAGCCATTGATGCCATTATTAAAGCAGTACATGGCAGATTTATGTGATCTGCATTGAACAATCATCATTTTAAAACATTCATAAGTGCATTAGAGGAAAGAGCTAACGTGCCTCACTTATTCTAAAGGAACTACAAAATGTGTAAAGGCTGACTTTAAAATGAAAATGAATTGGGGAATGGTGGCATATGCCTGTAATCCCAGCACTCAGGAGACTGAGGCTGAGGCCGGAGAAACCACAGTTTCATAGTCTGAATCACATAAGACCATTCTCAAAAAAGAAAAAAAGGAAAAGAAAAAGAAACCAAGCATCAAATAAATAGGAAGCCATTAAGTTAACACATGTGCTTTGAACTTTAAGTACCTTCAATAAACAAAACATTAGACTTATAAAATAATAGCTAACAAAACATACTTAGTCAAAACTCTACCAGAGTATTTTCATTCACTTCATAAGTTATTCAATGCAAACTGATTTTAATTAAGAAATTATATTTAGTTATTAATATGAGAAAACAGACTGGCAGTATTTAAAATATTTGTCAGAATAATAACAGAAACGAAGCATTGCTTGGCAATGGTAAAGCTGAGTTTCGAGGAGTCTGTTGCTAGGACTTCACTGTTTTGTGACAGAATAGTCAACAGTCTCAAGCATCTAAACAGGGTATTGGGAACCTGATAACTGATTGCGTTGGTAAAAACTATCATGAATTTCACTAATGGGTAGAGAAAGTCTGGGTATTAATTATAATGAACACATCTGCAGCATTCCCTTAGACTCTACTACAGGATCTGCAGTCTCCTTACTCTATTCTTTCCAAACTTTCCAGTGGATCTGCTGGCAGAAGTAACTTCAGATTGCAAATGCATGGTGCCATCCAAACCCTCCATCACATTACCCCAGCTTATCTCTCCCACCCAATACTCTTGTGGGGTGTACCTATGTGCTGACCTGTTTGTGTGAGTATGCTGACAAGCAGAGGCCAGGGGAGGACCCTGAGTGTCATGTATATTCTGCCTCATTCCCTTGAGAGATCTCTCACAGAACCTGAAGCTCACTGGTTAGGTTGGCAAGCCAGAGAACTCCTACGGTCTGCTAGTCTCCAACCTGCAGTGCTGAGGTTACAAGCGTGTGGGTCCAGGACTGGCTTTTCTACATGGGTACTGGGAATAGTAAGTGAGAGCCTCATGCTTGCAAATACTTTACCCACAAAGCCATATCTACAACTCCAAAACTCAATCCCTGTGTATGTGTGTACAACTCAACAACAAAAAAAATTAACTTAAAGTAAATTGTAAAGAATAAGTGATGTTGACTATTAAAGTGTTAGGGTAAGTTCAATATTTCAATATCACCAGCAAAAGTTACAACACACGATGTCTAAATTTTGTCATCATTAGGGAAGACAATGTTTGATCTCCCTGATCCCTCTGGTTCCCCTGGACCCCCTGATTCCCCTGGTCCTCCTGGATACCCTGATTCCCCAGTCCCCCTGATCTCACTGGTCCCCCCAACCCTCCTGGCTTTCAGTGGGCAAAATTGTTTGTCAGAAACTGAGACTAAGTCTGTTCACCATGACTGGACAAATGCTCAATGCTTGATCTATGCTGACTTTTAAGTTGTGAGATATTTATAAGAGGAAACAAATTCAATAAAAATTACTCATGATGACAACTATGAATATTTTAGTCATACTATTTAGATGAATCATCCTTGATTCAAAATTTGAAATCCAAAATGGCACTGAACTCCCAAACTTTTTGAGCTTCAACATGGAAATTTCTACACCTGACCCTCTGTGATGGGTCACAGCCAACTCATGAGCACTGAAATGCTGCAAAATATAACACTAAGTGTGTACGGTAATATGAACAATAAATGGATTTTATGGTTTAGACTTGGGTGCTTTCTTCCAAGATATCTCACTGTATAAAGCAAGCATTCCAAAACCGGAAAAAACTAAAGTATATCCATACATATGAACTATACAGTATGTACTGTGGATCATTCAGGTTTCCTTCTTCAGGATTCCTTGCACTGATTTACTCATACAAAATGAAAGTGACATTAATATATTTTATGAAGCTGCTGAGATTAAATATCAAAGTGAGTGTAAAAACATATATGTAATTTTATTTAACATAAATAAATGTGACCATGCCTGTTGTGGTTTGAATAGGAATGGCCCCCACCTGATGTGTTTGAATGCTTGACCCACAGGGAGTGGCACTATAAGGAGGTGTGGCTTTGTTGGAGAAAGTGTGTCACTGTGTGGTTGGGCTTTGAGGTCTCAGATGCTTGAATCCAGGCATACAGATCTTTTCCCGCTATCTGCTGATCACGATATAGAACTCTCAGCTCCTTCTTCAGAGCCATGTCTGCCTGCATGCCACCATGCTTCCTGCCATGATGATAATAGACTAAACCTCTGAAAATGTAAGCCAGCCCCAGTTAAATGTTTTCCTTTATAAGAGTTGTCGTGGTCATGGTTTCTCTTCACAGCAACAGAAACCCTAAGACAATGCCATTAAAATGTCTTATAGTAGATATGGAAGCTTATTCTTTAAGATTTCTGTGTGTGTATGTGTGGATGGCTGTGTGATGTCTGCATGTGAGTGCAAGAGCCTGCAGAAGGTATCAGATTTCTCAGAGCTGAATTACAGGCACGACGGATGCTGGAACCCAATTCACATCACCTGCTCTACCACCTCTCCTGCCTCCAAAAGTCGTCTGTTTTATCATGCACCCAATGTAGAAAGTGATCTTTACTGTAAAATCTTGATGACACAAACCTAGAATTCAAGTCCCACTAGTTTTCCAAGTGGTTATAATTTAAACATCATTTCATCTTTCTCAGCTACAATTTTCCCATCTGTAAAGGGAAAAAGGAAATGGGAATGCCTTGCTACTTTCTTTTGATAATATAAATAGAATAATTAATGAAACCAATATATTTAAGGGTTGAATAATTCAACATAAAAATCTTAAGATTTAAAGATAGTCCATACCTTTCAGATGACCACATGCAACTGACTCTAAGAATATGTTATTTTGGAAAGAGGTTCTGTTTTTGTTTCCACCGAAGGTGAGAACCTGTGGATTCCTTCCAGGCTAATGTGGTTTGATAGAACAAGATCCCCCTGAAAGGTTTCCATGAACCATAAAAAGACTTTGCCCAAAAAACAGCAAGAATCAGTTTGGAGAAAAAAATGCCAAAATTCCCAAAATGATTGTTTATAAATGTTTATTTGCATTTAAAGAGGGATATGCTATAGAAATGAATACTTTGCATTGGTATTTTGCATTGAATCTTGGTCTATTGATACAAATTTAAGGTCAATTTTGTTAAGCTGGGTATATGTATTTCTGTTCTTGTTGTAATTAATATAGTTTCTGTGTGATTATTCAGGTCTTGGTGGCTGAGAAACAGGGAACCATGTTGGTTTAAATTCTATTTCTTCACTTTAAATTTTTCTGTCCTTGCTTCTGAGTTACACCCTAACTTCAATGCTCAATGCTGCACAAACAGCTCTATCAAGAACCTTTGAAGGACACAACTAGAAAAATGACTCACTTCTGCAAGGACCCACTCTGCAGCAGTTATGATACTGAACAGCTTTAAGGCTTTTCTGTCAGTTTATAAGGAAACAGGCCAGCTTCAATGCTTGTTACAGTTGGAAGCTCAATAAAAGTATTTGCCAGATGAAGGAAACAACTAGCTAGGCTGCTCTTTCTACTCACATTCCTCTAGTATAACCCAAGGAAACATGATGTGGGAGTGATTTCTTTCTAATCTGTTGCTTTCATTGGTTAATTAATAAAGAAACTGCCTTGACCCATTTGATAGGCCAACCCTTAGGTGGGCGGAGTAGACAGAACAGAATGCTGGGAGAAAGAAGCCGTATCAGGCAGTCGCCATGATTCTCCCACTCCAGACAGACGCAGGTTAAGATCTTCCCTAGTAAGCCACCTCGTGGGCTACACAGATTATTAGAAATGGGTTAGATCAATATGTAAGAGCTAGGCAATAAGAGGCTGGAACTAATGGGCCAGGCAGTGTTTAAAAAAATACAGTTTACGTGTAATTATTTCGGTATAAACTAGCAGTGCGGGCGGCTGGGTGCCAGGAACGTAACCTGCAGCCCCTATCACAACAGAAACGCACTGGAGCAACCGCTTTAACTGTTTAAGAGATGTTCTATAAGAGGTACAATGTTGTCTAGTCAAACCACAAGTCCCAAGGAGTGCTACAAATCAACACCCTTCGGGAGACTCTCTAATAAGGGCAACTACAAGATGGTATCAACAGTATATTAAAATTTTCAAGGGAAAAATTAACCGTGAACTACTTTCATCTTCTTTCCATGTAAATTATTAGCTTTAGAACAGCAAACACATCAGCCCAAAATGAGAGTCAAAAGCCAATCAAGAATTAAATACACACCGAGAAACAGCATTACTTTGCTTGAAAGACGTAAATATTACTTAACATTAAAAATGTATTACCTAAAAGTCTTAAATTTAACAGTTCACAAAAATGAAAAGATTCTGTACCCCCCCCCACACACACCAAATACCATATTTTAAAAAAACAGATTGTTTTTTCAGTTTCTGGGTGGTACAAACCTAGAAGCCAGCAAACATTCCTGGCTTCATTCTTTAGAATGATGAAATACATCTGCAAAAACAAACAGTTTGAAAGCTGAGCTTGCCAAATTTTTTTTGAAGTAGCAGCAAAAAAAGGGAAAGAAATTGTTTTTCTCATTTCCTCAATACTTTTCAAGAGAAATCAAAGCAAAAGTCAGTAAACTTTTCTTTTTTTATGAAGAATAGCATTCGTCCATACACACAACTACAGGGTGAAGTGTAAGGACACAATTTGACAAATAACTAGTCCCATAAAGCTAATTAAGGGTGCAGAAACTTATTTAACACCTTAGGCAAGGAACATGGCTCCTTCTGCTTTCCTTTTTAACAGGAATCTACACTGAGCCTCAAAAACAAAATATCCTTTCTTCCAAAGTCCAAACATAATTTCTCATCAGCAGGCTATCTAATGAGTTAAGCCAATCACTGGGCCACTAATTCAGTTTGGTCCTCAGCAGTAAGAAGTCTCCAGAGCTAAGAAAGTCGTTTTTGTTGTTTCTTGCTATTCTGGACAAAATCTAATTTCCTGGCCAAGCATGGAAGCCACATAATGCCAAACTAATGGAAGTCAAATTCTACAATGAAAAAGAAACACATGCAATAAACTACCACTCACCATTCCAAGGATCTACAAAGCAAGCACTAGCAACCTACAAACAAATAATGTTGTATAAAACAGAGGAGATGAAGGCGGCCATGTAAAGTGAAAACAAGAAATAAAGAGAGAGCAGCTGATCATCAATGCCAGGATCATAGCTAAGCAAATCAGACATCTGAAAAGAGAACGGAGGAGGCCATGCTGAGGCTGCAGAAGAGGATGATTAAAAGGAATTTTAAAAATGTCAGTCAAATGACAAAAGGCAATGTGGAGACAAAAACAATGTTAGAGAGAGAGCCCGCCTAGGAGGCCCTAACTAGACGGCGGCCAGAGGGGAGTGGGCACAGTGTCTCCCTGGTCTGGAGGCAGACACAAACCACACCAGGAACACACCCCAGGAGAAAAATGTGGATCTGTGTGAGGTCCTGGAACATTCTGCGCTGCACCTACTTCAGCACCGCAGAAATCACACAGGCTAGTGGGTTAGTCTTCACTCTCTAATCCACACTGTATGGATACAAATATGGCCAACACAGAATTGAGCAAAGGATTTGAAAGCCAAGTTTCAAAGAATAAAGTATCACACCATTATTGAATAATGATGAACAAATTAATAAAAAAGTTTGGTTATGCTTTGTGTTTCATATGCTGTTCATTCAACTTTACAGTAGTAAGGTCTAATTCTGCATCTGTATTACTGTAGTGCTGTATAGACTATTGAGTCCAAGTTAGAAAAAAGCCCAGGTACCAGGAGCTTTAATCTGGCCACTGTTATGTTTACAACAATGTATATAAGATTGTTGGGGTGGTGACTTTTGTCAACCTGGCTAGACTAAGGGGCTCAGTTGTTTATGCCAAGTCTAGGCTGGGTCTTGCTGTAGAAGCACTTTTTGGATGTGACTAACATTTACAACTAGTTTATATGAAGAAGAACAAGTCTACAGAATGTGAGGGAAGTTTATCCAACAGTTGGAGGAACTGAAAGGAAAGAGAGAACTCTGAGACAAAGACTCTGCCTCCAGATTGTGACATTAAAGCTTTCTGTGTAAGTGGGGCATGGTGGCACACGCCTTTAATCCCAGCACTTGGGAGGCAGAGGATCTCTGTGAGTCTGAAGATAACCTGGTCTACAAAGCCAGTTCCAGGACAGCCAGGGCTATGGAGTGAAACACTGTCTCCAAAAACCAAAAGCAAAAAAAAAATCTTACCAGAACTTCTATCTTTGTAGACTGTCCAATAAACTTCAACTTGCCAACTCCCACAAATGTACAAGCCATTTTCTTAAACATCATTCTTCATGCATATACATATATATTCATATATATGTATATATTCTCATATACATGTATACATACTGTCAGGAGCCATCCCCGACGGTGGGCAGGTCCCAGCAGAGGATGTGAGGAGTTGGCAGGGAGGGAGGAGCCAGGCCACAATGGTCAGAAGAATCTTGCGGCCTGACTGTCTAGCAGCCCAAGTGTTTTTTTTATTTAGACAAAGTTTAGTGAGTAGGGATATATTTATGTTGTTTCAAAATACAGATCATATCATTTTTGCTTCTGGACATGTGTTTCACTTCCTTTTGTTCATCATTAATAAACTATGACAGAACAGAGTTATCATTTCCAATCATTTTCCCTAAAGTTTTGATATCATTGATAAACAGAGTTATTATTTTTACTCATTAACTCCATAACGCAATTTTTAGGAATCTAGAGGCATATGACAAGTTGTTCTTGGGCTGGCTACTTCTTTGACTACAGGGACATTTGACCTAAACAATCCTCAGGCCAGCTGGGTAGACTGCCATGTCCCAAGCAGTGTATTATTAACTCTTGATGGTCACAGTGCCCAAGAAATGTCCTTGAGCCCAAGCTGCTGCAACTGTTATTTAAATTTTGGCATAATACAATGTTTATATTTTATATATTTTAGAATACTTTTATCATTTTTATATTATTCTTTTCCCATCAGTGTAAGTCTCTGTGTAGGACAAATGCAGCTCCAACTAGTCTAACTTCATTGCTGTATTTGTCATGCAATCGCCTGGGTGTACAGTAGGAAGAGGCTTGTGATCTGAACCGTGGCCAGCTCCTCTAGCCCACCGAATCTTGTTGACCTTTTAAGTTGACTTTGTTTTGGTTATCTTGTTCATGAGTAAGTAAAGGGACAGATGTTTCAAAAATGTCTCCTAGCCTCATAAAGAGACCTCCGGTTTCTTATGTGTGTCACAGCCTCCAAGGCATAAGGAAGACCTTCAAGTAGATATATCTCCCTAAAGCACGGGTGATAGTATGTTTAGGACTGTCTTGGGGAAGCTTGGAAATAGCATTCCTGGAGAAGGGATAAATGATTCATAAAATTTTTTCCATCAATCCAATATTTTCAAATTGTACAAATATTAAAAGTATCTCAGTATGTAACAGGTGGAGATGAAAAGCAAAGGTAGCGTGGCAGCCATCATGTGGCTCAGCTTTGCTGGACCTTTGTCACAGAGCTGCGCTGGCTTTATGACTTCTGCCATCCCCATCAGATATGACTGTGCCGATACACAGGATGCATCAACAACAAGCAGGATCTGGGGACATGTTTAGTCAATAAACTCTTTACTGTGTGCAAGCCTGAGACCTCAGTGTACACTTAAACCTGGCCAGCCAGTCTCACTACATTGGTGAGCTCTAGGTTCAGTGAAAAACCTTGTCTCAAATAAATAAATATGTATATATATATATATATATATATGAAAAAGAAAGAAAGAGAGAGGGAGAGAGAGAGAGAGAGAGAGAGAGAGAAAGGAGGAAGAAGGGAGGGGTGGAGAGCAATTGAGGAAGGAAGACACCTGACATAAGCCTCTGGCCTCCATACACCCTCACATATATATGCATACCACATACACTATATATAAAAATAAAACAACATTACATATATTTACAGCTAGAGTTACATCTTTCTTTCTCTATACACACATATACATGCATAATATATTTATTATAAATGTATATTAATAAACAGAGGAAGATACAGACAACTAAGATATAGATACATAGACTGGTTTTACATCTCTGGAGAACACCGATGAATATAGTATCTAAAGTTATGATAAAACCCAAATTTATTAGACTAGGCAGAGTATTACATTCCTATAATCTCTGCACTTGGGAAGTGGAGACAGGAAGGTCACAAGTCCTAAGCCAATCTGGTCTACATCCTAAATTTAAGACTGGCCTGACTGGGTGGTGGTGGTGTACGCCTTTAATCCCAGCACTCGGGAAGCACAGGCAGGTGGATCTCTGTGAGTTAGCAGCCAGCCTGGTCTACAGAGCAAGTTCCAGGACAGGCTCCAAAGCTACCGAGAAACCCTGTCTCAAATAATAATAATAATAATATAAGACTGTCTCAAAAAATTAGTTTCCTTCATTTTATACTACAAAGTCAAATCTTCAGTGCCAGGAGTATCACATTTTGTTGAGTCATTGGCCAACAGGGCCCTTAGGAAATGCCCAAGCTTAATAGGCTACCTTCAAGGCTAGTGGCTACTCTACTCAAAATGACGATAAGGCCCTGTTGCTAATACCATTTATTTATGCCATTGAACATAGAGAGGTTGAGATGCTGCCTAGCTGGAGGTTTCACTCCACTGACTAATTTTCATGATACTAGAAGACACTGCACACGACTGGAGGAGAAATCTCCCTAGCTACAAACCAAGATCTATAACGGGGACCTGCCCACAAGTATACTGATGTAATAGTACACAGAGGTTACAGGAGTGGCCAGTTACTTTCTACAATCGTATTTAGAGCTCAGTCCATGAGATGGAACCCATATTTGACACTGCTAAAGTGTCCTAGAACCTAAATCTAGATAGGACCTGGAACTAGTAGGAAATACTATCACTCCGCTAAAAGAACCCAGCAGTAAAACAGCTCTTGATGGCACAGTGCTATAGCAGCGGCTTGCTCAGCACTCACAGGAGAAGCTTTTGCAGCAGATGAGAACTAACACAGAGACCCACAACTGGGCAACATGCAAAGAATAGGAGATTTTGGAGCAGTCAGTCCTAAAGGTCTTCATCCAAGTCGTCCCTTCAAGGCTCAGGGATGGATGTGGAGGAGGAAGCAGAAAGGTTTTAAGAGCCAGAAGTAACAGATAACTCGAAGGAAGCGGTGTCTTCCAGATACACCAGGACCAAGGCACATATAAACTCAGAGATGGTGCTAGCTTGTCCAAGGCCTGCACAGAGTCAAGCTACACGGGGTTCCAGCACTAACGGGGGATGTAGACATGGACTCCCACCCCTAATCAAGAGGCTATCTGCAATTGATAGCTATTGGCAAAGGATGAATTCATTTTCTCTAATGGAGTCTTACTGGTTATATTGACAATGTCTGAGGGCAGTTTTCATGATCAGGAATAGTTGGTCCACACAAAATTAGCTCAGTGGTATTCTTTTTACTGCTTTTTATTGAGCTCTACATTTTTCTCTGAGTCAGGGATGGGAACTCAGTGGTATTTTTATAGAATTATGGTCTCATTTTGCTCTGTTGGGGCAGTTTTTGTCTTATTGGCATTTTTTTTTATTTATATTGATTTCTGTTTTGTGAGGTGTAGTTTTGTTTGTGCTTCTTGTTTTTTTTGCTCTGTTTTTATGTTTGTTTGGAAGAAAGAGAAAAAGAACATAATGTTGGATGTGTAGTGAAATGGGAAGGATCTGGGAGGAATTGGGGGAGAAGAAAATCATGAGCAAAATCTGTTGTATGAAAAAATTCAATGGAACAGTTTTCCAAATACTGTCATTACCTTAAAAGTATGTAGATTTATAATCTGAGGAAAACTGGTTGCAATCAAATATAGTTTTCAGTCACTTAAAGAACCTATGCTGAACCCTGATTGCTTTTCGGGCTGGGGGGGGGGACTTAATTGGGGGAGGGAGAGGGAAATGGGAGGCGGTGGCGGGGAAGAGACAGAAATCTTTAATAAATAAATAAATTTAAAGAAAAAAAAAAGAACCTATGCTGAACACCATGGAGAGAGCCTATCCCAGTCCCTCGCACGGCTCCTAGCTTTCACTGCGCATATTTTGTGGTTAAAGCAGGATGCATCCGCTGCAACACTTAGCTAAACTACGCTTTGAAGCAAATAATGGATTTTATTTACAATCATAAAGAGCATTAGATAGAACTAATGAAAATGGGCCAACACCTAGTTCAAGGAGACAGGAAAGAAGATGCCAAGACCATGAAGAAGTCTACGTGTTAGTGAGCACTTAGTGAATATAACGTCTCTCACCAGCGAAAACTAAGGCTTACGTCTGTCAAAGAAGAGAGGCAGTTTATCTAGGAAGTGCCATCTTAGCTGACCTCAAGAGAAGTTTAATTTACTTATTATACATTTAGCAAAGTGACAAGCACCCTAATTAAACAAAAACATAATAACATGATTTTAGAAACAGCATAGGATTTTGTGGGGGGGGGACTTAATTGGATAGAAAATAATTCAGCGTAGATTCTAAGTATGTTCAGTGCCAGTAAAGAAGAGATCTTCACTACAGTCTACGACATCTGCTCCAATTTCTGTCACTCATTGACTCAAGGAAACTATTTACAAACAAATAAATTGCAACAGTGTCTTGAGCCCAAGATCCTAACTGTCTTCAAGGACATGGAAATCATAAAAAAAATTAGGAAGGTTCAAGTATAAGAAGAAGCAATCAGCTCTCCATTCTTGCCACCTCGAGAGGAAAACTTAAACTAAAAATTCAAAAGTGTGACAACCCAAGGGAAGGCAGCAGCTCAAGGTGAGCTCAGCGAACAACACCAGCTGCTTGCTGTTTGACTGACCAAGAAGGAGGCATAAACTAGAAAGAAAATGATTGCTAAAGAGAATATACATATGCATATAAAACACTGAACTCTAAAACTGACTATCTATTTGATAGTATATTACTCATAATTGCTATTATATATTGAACCTGAAAAAAGCCTGTATCCCATGAAAACTACAAATGAACAGCACAAAAGTGTACCTGACTCAATTACATGGGGCGCTGGTGGATCTGAACTTGTTGGAAACCCTAAGAAGGGAGGAGGGGAGAGGAGGGAAGGAGGGGAGTTTCTAGAAAAGGGATGTATAAAAGAATGAAGCTATTTGTCTGGCTTTACTAAGAAAGTCACACCTGGACAGATGACCCTGAATAACTTTAGAAAGAATGTGGCAGAGCTGGGCGCGCAGCATCTAACTGTGTGGGGGAGAAGTTAGCTCAAGACACCTCAAGAAGGGAATGGATGGGGGGGTGCTTGTGTGAATGAGTTGCAGGTATGTTAGTGTCTGTGAGTATGCACGTGTGTTGAGTGTATATGTATGTTAGTGTCCTTGAGTATGTATGTGTGTGGGTGTGTATGTATGTTAATGTCTGTATGTATGTGAGTGTATATGTATGTTAGTGTCTGTGAGTATGTATTGTGTGAGTGTGCACGTATGTTAGTGTCTGTATTATGTGAGTGAGTGAATGGGTGTGAGTGCACACGTGTGTGCGTGTATTTGTGTGTGTGTGTGTGTGTGTGTCATGAGCAGATGAGAAGAGAAGCATATGATTAGCATAAATTACATAAGAGAACATGTAAAGGTTCTGTGAGAAGTGGTCAATAAAAGAAACCAGCAGCTGCCTTGTCTCCCTTTTAGATGATTTGCCTGTCTCTCTGTGGCTGACGCCTCTGCTCACTTTAACTGTTTGCCATCCCCGAGACCAAATGTTCTCTTGTTCATGTACTCTCACACTGTTTTCAAAGACAAGGTCTCACTATGTAGTCCCAGCAGGCCTCAAAGTCACAGAGAACTGCCTGCCTCTGCCTCTCCAGTGCTGAGATTAAAACCATGTCCAGACTGTCTTATTTGCCCTGGAGCTCACTGTGTGGTCGGGCTGGCTTTCCATCCTGAACTGCAGCCTCAGCCTCTTGAGTACAGGATTATAGATTTACACTATCATGCCCAGCTTGTTCATGAGTTTTTAGTTCTGCTTCCGTATATTATTAGTAATAACTAGCACAGCTCTTCAGACTTTACACACTGCACCTGTCCAAACGTCTAAGTGTGCATGCTCTCGGACCTAAGAAAGCAAAGAAACTTCTGGGGCACATAGACGATTCGGAAGTCCAAAGTCAGAAAGCCAGAGTAAACAGAGCAGAAAGTTTCCACCAGCAACAAATAAAGTCAAGAAAACAGAAAAACGTAATAAGAATTCTTAGTGGAATGAATACAGAGAATAACTATCAATGCAAAATCTCCACAGAGAGAGTGAAAGGAATGGCAAGTTTTGAAATCAAATTAGAACATTGAGAGATTGGAAGCAAAAACAGCACTACGTCATGAGACACACTACAACAGACGCAGGGTGTGCTGCTGCATGTCCTTGGTCTCAGTGTTCTGAAAAGAAAGGCTGGAGGTTCTTTGTGAGTTCGAGGACAAGTCGGGCTACTTAGTGAATTCTGGTCCCACCAGAGCTACATAGTAAGACTTTCTCTGTCTCTCTGTCTCTCTCTGTCTCTGTCCTTCTCTGTGTCTCTGTCTCTCTGTCTGTCTGTCTCTCTTTCTCTCTCTCTCTCTCTCTCTCTCTCACACACACACACACACACACGCACACACACACACACAGTGCCAGTCACTGGGGAATACAGACAAGGTACAGGAGACAGATCCGGGATATCTCTCTCTCTCTCTCTCTCTCTCTCTCTCTCTCTCTCTCTCTCTCTCACACACACACACACACACACACACAGTGCCAGTCACTGGGGAATACAGACAAGGCACAGGAGACAGGTAGATCCAGGACACAAATACCAGGATTCTCAGAAAGGATGAACAGCATGGAAGCAATGACCAAACAGCGAAACTATGAAGAGAACACCGTGAGTGTTCAGATCAAAGGCGCTCACCAAACATGAGGCAGTTTTAATGAGAAGAAAAGCAAGACCAAACACACTTGACACAGTGTGAATTATACAGAAGCTATGGGTCTTAAGTTACAGGCTTAAGATACAGGGAAGATAATTTACATATACAATTAAAGGCATACATTGCATTAACACTAGCATTGTATGGTACCCAGATAAACCATAAAGTCAGGCTAATAATGTTAAACTTTAATTATGTACACTTATAATAACATCAGCAAACTAAACCACTAAGCAGAAAGTCTGAGGCGAGTTAGCAGGAATGCTTTCAGAGGCTCGTGTCCACTGCCTTCAATGGCAAGGTCTCCTGCCTTTTTCACTACATTGCTTTTTGAGGTGCTCTGTTTTGTTCAGGGATTGAATTTAGGATCCCAGGCATGTTCTTCCAGCTTCTGGAACAAAATGGCCCAGACTGTCATTTTGCACTTGCAGACATGAGGCCCTGTCTCAAGGAAAAGAAACTTGAATCTGAAACTCAGAAGCAAAATGCTTTTGCTCTCTTCCGCTGATGGTATAGGACTGCAAAACCATTTCTTGGTTACAGGGTTTTGTTTCTACTTATAGTGATCAATTTTTATTAAATAAATGAATAATTTAACAATTTCTTTATCATTGAACACCAATGAGAACTTTTACTGGGATCTGGGGAATGGTTTGTTTGGTGAAGTTCTCACTGCACAAGCGTGAGGACCTGAGTTCGGATGCCCAATATCCTGTTAAAACTTGGCATTGCTGGCCAGGGGGTGGGGGGTATGTCTTTAATCCCAGCACTTGGGAGGCAGAAGCAGGTGGATCTCTGTGAATCTGAGGCCTGCCGGGTCTACAGAGTGAGTTCTAGGACAGCCAGGGCTGTTACACAGAGAAACCCTGTCTCGGAAAAATAAAAAAAAAAAAAATTTAAAAAACTAAACAACAGCAACAAAAAATGATGGCATTGCTGTACCTGTAAGTCCAACCTGTAAGCAGATGGAGACAGAAGGATTCTGGGAGCTTGCTGGCTAGTCTACCTAACCAATGGGCGAGCTCCAGTTTCAGAGAGACACTGTCTCAGAAGATAGTGTAGAGCACTGAGAGAGATATCGTGTCTACTTCTGGTCTCCCTAGGAGCACACATGGGCAAGTGCACCTACACATGAGCTCACACACACACACAAACATCCTCAGAGCTGGAAGAAAACATCAAACAGTGCATGTTTTTAACAGTGCATGTGTTTACATCCATGCATATCTGATTATTGTAAGTTATGTTCTTTTAAAGTGTAACTACAGAATAAAAGAAAGGAATTTGCATACTCTTAATGGTTTGCATAGTTAGTCTTGCAAAATGTTCATTTCAATGTACAATACAAATAAAAATGTCTAAGGGTAGCTCGTTGCCCATACACTTTCAATACTAGCTTCTCTCTGTCTGTTTCTCTGTCTCTGTCTCTCTCCCCCTTCTCTCTCTGGTTCATGTTTGACTGAGATAATCTCACAACACAAAATGAACCACATTAAATAGAACGATTTATTCAGTTGCCTTTACACATGCATGTGTCTGTCTGTGTATGCATGTGTGCAGTGTTCATGTATATATGAGAGTGTGTGCATGCCAAGATGGGTTTGGGAGATCAAATCCCACTCTGCGGCAGCACCTTTACCTGCTGAGACCTTTTGCCAGCCTCTAGTCTAACATTTTTGATTTTTTTCATACCTTATGGTCATTTAGAAACTGTAATTTTTATTTCCTTTTCAGCTTTGTTGTAGGAGAAGTTTTGTTGCTAACGTAGGACTATGGGACATGTTTTATTTAGCAGTTAATTGGTTTGTTTAGAAGTAAACATTTGGAGCGAGCAGAATGGCTTGGCAGTAAGGACACTTGCCCGTGAGTCTGACTGAGTCCAGTCCCTGGCCAGAATTTAATTCTAGTGGAAGGAGAGAATAATACCACAAAGTTGTCCTCTGTCTTCCACCCACTGCACGGCACATGTGCGCCTATACACATATCACTAAATAAATAATGTAATACATAAGTAAACAAATAAATAAAAGTCAACATTTGACAAGTGTTGTGTACACATCGGTAATACAGCATTTGGGAGGTGGAAACAGAGGATCAGTAACTCAAGGTCATCCTTAGCTATACAGAGAGTTCAAGGGCAACATGGCTATGTGAGATTTTTGTCATCCCCTCCTCCCATGGCAAAAAAAAGTCAACATTGAAATCTAGGCCACTTTTGTGGGCCTCTTTAATACACTCACCTTGACTCTACAATTATTAGGGACATCTTGGAACCTGGGTTGTCTTCATTCACAGTAGGATCTCAGAGCAAATGTCAGGGCAGGGTGGTGGTTGACAGTCCTGTCACATCTAAGCCTAGCAGCCACAGCAGAATGCTGTCTTCATTAGTTTCTTATTAGTTTGCTCTGTTCTCATCAGACCATGGAACCTAGAGCCAGGGCTGGATGAACAGCTTAGTGTGGTAGCAATGAAAACGCAACCCATCACATTGACCCCAGGCAGCTACTGAATCGCACTGGTTTCTATGAACTCTTCTTGGTTCTACCAGATTTTCGGTTAGTTTTTGTTAGTGTCCTAGATAAATGATGCTATAAAATCCTGTCCCCTGATTTTATAACATTTACTACGTGTGTTGCATTTTCTTACCCTTGAATCTCCTCCCCAGTTAAATGATGAGACAGGTGTCCGCTGTGCTCCTAGACTGAGCTGGACTTCCCTTCAACATTAAATACCACGTTCATGTTCCTTGTCCATTCCACATGGAGTGTTTCCAAAGCCCTGTGGCCAGGTCTCAAGCTCTGGTGAACTAGGCCGTGGGCTGCCACACAGACAAACAATAATCCAAGGAAGTGGAAAACCAGAAAACTTCCATTGTTAAACTTTAGAACAGGGCCATTGTCAGGTATGACTGTGTGACCAAGTTCCTGCTTTGTTCCTCTAAGCAAGACACAATCCAGGAGAGGTGGGACTGTCCGACAAAATACGTCAGCCAAGAACTTTATCTTATGTTTTTATGTTTTTGTTATTTCTAGGGGAATGACAGTAGTTTATAGTGAGCAAAGAGATGGCAATGAGGGGGATGAATATTATCAAAAAAGTTATATACACTTAATCAACTGTCAAAGAACTTAAAGGAATCAAATATTTAAGTGTTTAGATTTCTGTTAGAGAATGACTGAGATTTTAAGAATTATGAGTAATATTTAATGCATTTTCCAAGTTGAATTTATTGCAGCTGGACATGGTGACACATATCTGTAGTCTCAGCACTTGAGGAGGCTAAGGCAGGACAGATTCCTTTGACTTTGGAGCAAGTCTGGGCTACACAGTGAGTCTGAGGCCAGTATGGGCTACAAAGCAAAACCCCGTCTCGAAGAAAACTATTTCACAGCTCTAAGAAACATTTGACATATATGTGCTTCTTAATGGGGCGAACAGCTATCAGGACTGCTCAAGAGAAGATGGGCAGGGATGAGAGACGGCTTTCTGAGTCACTACCAAGTAAGATCAATAAGGAGATGGTGCCTGTTTTAACATTTTGTATCACCAGAGACTGGCATATGGGAAGTGCTCAATAAATATTTCATGAATTAATTGATTCAAAAATGTATAGGACACTTCCCTGAAATCAGGTCACCAGGGAATGGTTATTACAGAATTCAGATTTAAAGTTATATAATAACTTTAGGAAGGAATAATGGGAAGCAACTATTTATTTAGTGCCAGGCAGAAAATAATGCTAGGATTTTTCTATAATTTAAATCTATAACTACTATTAATAGGGACTGTTAATTATTACATTCTCGTTATCTCTTTGTTAGCCTGTCATGGTATTCAGAGACACTGGGGAATCTGCAGTCATGAAGCTGGACTTTAAGTCCTCTTTCAGCCCACCGGAGTATGGTATCTTCTGGAACATTTACCTCTTCTATCCCATCCAGAGTGCGTGTTGTATTTACTCTGGTTTGTCATCCTTTTTATTTTCTTTTAGGGCTCATGATATGAGTCTTTTGAGAGATTCGGCTGCTATTAGATTAGTGATTTTTCCAGCTTTCTACAACCACATCCTGGTGCTTTGACCATGGCAAGGTCTCAAATAGTTATTGAATGAATGAATGAATGAATGAACGAGCGAATGAATCTGTTCAAGTCCCTCCATAATACTAAAAGAAAGTTGACCTAAGAAAGAGATTGCTATTATCTAAATATTTGTCCTACACACATGTCTCTATTGTATCCCCACCTTCACCCCACAGTAAAATGTCTATATTGAAGGCTTGTCCCCAGTGAGAAGGTGCCTGGAAGTGAGACCTTTGAGATGTGAGTAAGGCAAGAAAACAGCCCCCCTAGGAGCAGAACTGGTGCCCTTACAGAAAGGGCTCCAGGAAGCACCAACAAGAAGAGAGTTGTCCACAAAGGCAACAGGCCCCTTACTAGACCAGGAATTTGCTGAAATCTTGATCTGGGAATTTTAAGCTTACAGACTTCTAAGAAGCAAACGCCTGTTGTTTACAACCAGTCTGTGGTGGTTTGTTCTACTAGCCCACACAGATTAAGACAAGCTTATATAAAGAGCCACAGAGTACCAAAGAGAGCTCTCAGGCTGGAGTTTACAAGTTCATGGTTACTTTGTTCCAGTCTCCGGTTCCTTGAGAAACCTGTTCTGAGGTGTCTTCAGCTGGGGTGCTATTCTTACAGAAGATGGATGCCAACCCAACTGTATTATCTTTCAAGGCTTTTCCACTAAATACTTCCTACTTTTTCTGGAATAACAAAATACAGGACTATAAAAGAGTCACATTCAAACAAAGCATTGACCAGAAAACATAAGATATTGGATTCAAGTTGTTTTTTTTTTTTAAAGTGTATTTTCACTAGGACCCTAAAGTGATGGGTTTAGGGGAGTATATAGGTGTGTGTGTCTGGGGAGCAGGGGTGGTCAGCCTTGCTTTATTCCGTGGTACTCTCAAAATGAGCCAACTGTTTTAAAAATTTTATACTGCACAACAGGAATTAGATGGAACGACACAAACTCCTGTCACCACTGAACAAACGATTTGAGCTACATGATCTACCCGTAGTCATGCTTTAAGAAGGCATTCATTGGGAATTTTAATGGCATACGTGCTTTGATATGTTTTGATAACAATCAGCACAAAGTTAAACACACAAGACAAACTTGGTGACACATTTCTGTAATCCCGTCTCTTGCGAGGAGTCAAAATATGGTCCAAGAAGGGAGTTGTGCAGAAGGGAATTCTGAATGCTTGTGAAAAAACTCCAAGAAAACAAGACAAGAGGAGTGTGACTTCTATTTCTTCAAAAGCATAAATTACTCTTAGATATGCTTTTGTGCCTCTGCCAGGTACAGCAGAGGGGAGTAAGTTTACATTAGATTATTCATTACAGCTGGCTATTGTTATATATTTACATACCTCTATAGAAAACCATGTTTTCGCCACATGCAACTCGCCTGCCACACGTGGCTTCTCCTTGTGACTGGATGCCTTACTCCTAAGACTCTTAACCTCAGAGTGTAAATTGTCTGATGCGCTCAATAAAGTTGGGTATTTGGTGAAACCTTTGTCTGCCTCATTTTTAGGTTCCACTCTCTCAGGTTCATTCACACCACCAATTAGAGTGGTAAACAGGGAAAGAGAGGCAGAAAGATCAAGAGTTCAAACCCAAGGTCAGAGTAGCTACATAGTGAGTTTGAAGTCAATGTGGGTTACATGAGAACCTATTTTTTAAAGAAGTATATAATTCAATAAAACAACCATGTGTAGGGGCATAGGCTAGTAGTGCCAGAATTCAGGAGGCTGAGGCAGGAAGATACTGAGCCATGGTCATATAAATTGAATCTCATATGATGTTTACAAAATGGGGGCTACCTTCTGTACATCTCTATGTCAGTCAGGGACAGATGACACATCCAACCCAAGTGGCAGAAGAGTAAACTTCTTGCAGAACTGTGAGCAGGGATAAAGGAAGGCAAGATGAACTATCCCAGGGCTTACAATAATGGAGACTCTTTACCACTCCTGGGCCTGAAGAGCAGGGAGGAACTGATGAAATGAGTACCAACCAAATGAAATACTCTAATTCTGTGGCTACAGCGGAGGGTCTCCTGTCGGGGGCTGTAGCTTTGGTAGTATGGCGCTCCTCTCAAACCACAGCCTGGGAAGGAAGGCACTAGAAACAAAGACGTGTCTTTCTGGCCTTTCACCTCTAAGGAGGCAGAGGAGAAGGGAAGTCCACTGTCACAGGACAGGGAGGTCAGCCTTCTACAACAGAGCTAGTGAGAGGGCGGGTGGATATGGAGAAGTTAGAACACACACAGCATGGGATTTAGGGGAAAGCAGTATAATATAATATAAAATGCACATATACACACAGCACAGGCCAAGCTCGGAGGTTTTGGTTTCATTCCAGAGGGGTTCTGGCCACAGGATCTTGCTCCTACACTGTCAGAGCTGTTTTGAGTAAGTTTTACGTACAAGATGAATGCTATGAATTTGTCCCCTCCAAAATTCAGGTATTACAGCTTATTGGCTAATGTGATGGATGGCCTTAAGTAGTCTGGAAACTTTAAGGAGCAATTAGGCTACTGCCTCATAACTCTACACAGAAGAAATCAGGAGACAGCCCAGTCCTCACGGAGCTTACATTCTGGCGGGAAACAACTGAAAAGAACAATCGAAGGCAACCACTGCTGCTGGCGAAAATAAAAGCGAAGAGATGGGAAATGTTACCAGTAAGGCTCTTTCTAGAGAAGCATACATCTGAGCCAAGACCTGAATGACAGGGACAGCCTTGTGAAGACGGGTGAGAATGTTCCTGGTAAAGCCGCAAAGGGGACTCTCCAAACATGGAGTGTTACAGCACAAGATAGAGAGGGCAGAAGATGAGTGTGTGTGTGTGCGTGTGTGTGTGTGTGTGTGTGTGTGTGTGTGTATGTGTGTGAGTGAGTGTTCCTCAAAGCCCCACAGATTATCAGGGTCAATCGGGGTTATTTTGAAAATTGGTGGTAGCAGTTGAAGACCCAAGGACAGCATCAGAAGGGAAGAGGCCAAGAAAGAAAGATTTCCCTTGGTTCATACCCCAGAAAGAGGTGACAACCACTTAGCAAATCTTTCCCAAGTTTTCACCTCTTTATGTGTGTGTATGCATGTGTTTATGTATATTGCATCTGTGTGCATGATCTTGTGTTTACACTATGTATACATACTTGTGACACTGGGCGTTTTCCTTGGCCACTTTTCATTTTATTTTTGAGACAGGCTCTCTCAGTGACCCGTAAGCCTACCAATTTAGCTACACTGGGTGGCCAGCAAGTCCTGGGATCCTCCTGTCTTGCCTCCCCAGGATTGGATTTGCAGGTGTACCTGACTGCACTCAGCTTTTTTAATGTGAGCCGGTGGGTCCAAATTCAGTCCTCAGGCTTGTACGGTAAGAACTTTCCAAACTTATCCATTTCTCTAGCCCTGAGCATTCCTCTCTAAAGTACCTCAGAAAGCATGTAACTGTGTGGAAGTCTATTAGATGATATGTAAAGCTGCCAGCATGCAAATGCCACAAGCTACAAACTTACTGTACAGCAATGAGTGATGTCCAGATCCTCCCCTCCTCTTCCCATCAGTGGCATCCTGCTCCTTCTCTAGGTGTGGAAACTGAGCTTGTCTCCAAACCCATTCTCTGAGAGGGCAACATCGAACAGCATGGCCGATGGTTGGAGGAGAAGGAATTTCAGCCTGGGTGTCACCTCAGTTGCTAAAAATGTACTCACAAATAAAGCTCATGATCACAACAAACAACTCTCACGATGAGATCTTTGCCTAAAGCATCTCATTTCTGTGGGTCAGCCCTTTGAAAATGTTTATTTAGAGATTGTTAATGACCATGCTTGTAGAGGATATGAATTTTTAAAACCAATATTTCAATTAGTACAAGGAAAAAACCTGTATCTTTTTAAAAAGAAAGCAAGCCTTTCAGGGGAGTAAAAAGCGTAATTAGAATGCATCGAGGACTAAAAACTGCTTTTAACTTGTTCCTAAGAAACCCAAAATAGACCTGACAAGCGCTTCCAGAAAGCTTGCATCTACTTACTCTACTATTAAATTTTCCAGTTCAAAACTTTTAGAATCACTAATTTAAGGAGTGGGGAGCATTCCCTGGTTAATTTTGTTTGCAATGCCTCTACCCATGGAAGCTGATCTTTATTAGCAAATAGAAAGCCAGGTTGTTCTTAAATAGGTGAACAGCACTCTAATCCATGACATCTGGCTAATGTCACCATGGTGACAAACAACAGACCAGAACATAACAGTTGTTGGCAAGCAAATTACTTGATAAAGGGGTTATGTCCCTGGTCATCGGGAATCAGAGGTCTCACTAAAGATCCACTTAACTTGGGTTTTGATGCCATTCCCTATTCTACGCTATATGTTTTGTATAGAGAAAAATGCATGGCTGCAAATGGAGCCTAAGTGCCTCTTTATCTTGAAAAGCCTTTGGGGAATTTTATGGTTTCAAACAGGTTTGTATTTGGGGATGGGCAGGGCAGATGTGAGGGAGGCTTGTGCGAATCGTTTGGAAAATGCAATCAGCCCCTGGGCCTTAGGATGGTCCTCAGGCAGGCACACCACTCCTCCACGGATACAGTGGGAAGTCAACCAGGATGGAATGGGCCTTAGGATGGTCCTCAGGCAGGCACACCACTCCTCCACGGATACAGTGGGAAGTCAACCAGGACAGACTTCCTCTGGCTCACTCCTAGCCCCAAGCCTGCAGCACACAGGGCATCAAATAGGAAGCAACTCAAAACCAGTGCTGCGCAGAGCCCTCCACACGTTCTTCTCTATCCTGACAGAACCAGCTGCACCCGTTAACCCCGAGGATTTCCCCATGGGATTGAGGAGCACCTCACAACTGTAGCAAAGCAGTGACTGTGTCAGCAGTGGAGAAATACTGAGACCTACAGCAGATTCTGCAGGAATGTAGTGGAAGGTGGGAAGGGAATTTTCTAACATCCTCTTTCTTTGTCCTGCAGAATCTGCTGTATCTCTTGACATCACAATGACACTGTATCTCAAAAAATATAGTGGAGAGCAACTGAGAAAAATATCCAGTGTTGACCTTCGGCTTCAACATACATATGCACACATGTTGCAGAATGTTGTTTAACTATGCAAAGATGTGTTGCATTTTTTAACTATGTAAAGATGTGTTGCATTTGTTTATGTTGCAAAATATTTATTTAACTAAATAAAGACGTGTTGCATTTGGTTAATTATGTAAAGATGTGTTTTAGTTTGTCTGCTTAAGGCATCTGATTGGTCTAATAAAAAACTGAAGGGCCAAAAGCAAGGGAGGAGTATAGGGATGGGGGAGTAAGGAGGAGGAGGAATTCAGGCTTAAGGAAAGAAAGAAAAAGAGATGCCAGAGGCCAGCAAGCCAGACATGGAGGAAGCAGGAAAGTAGGACATACAGAATGAAAGAAGGGTTAAAAAAAATAAGCCCTGAGATGAATAGAAACAGGTTAAATTAAGTTAAAAAGAGCTAATGGGACGAGCCTACAGTTAAGGCTGAGCATTTATAATTAATAATAAGTCTCCATGTCTTATTTGGGAGTTGGTTGGCAGCCCAAAGAAAATGCCAACTTCACACACACAAACACACACACAAACACACACACACACACACACACACACACGAATACACATGTATAATGCACACAAATAAAATATGATAAAATAAAAACATAAAAGATAATTCTTCTTTTATATTTATGCATTTATTTGTGGGTTTTGTGTGTCTGTGTATATATACAAGAATTCACCCATGCCCACACACATGTGTACACACACAAATATTTTGCAACATATCCCCTAAACCTCCGGATCTTCTCTCTACCTCATAATGGTATGAATTGGTTGGATTGTCAATTTTTAAATGATTATTATCTTTATGTATTTAGTGCTGGTAATAACAAAGAGCCCCAGATACAGATCATCACAAACAATATCTTGTTGTAGCATTTAGTAAGGGTGAATCAGTTTAAACGACACAAGTGAGCATTAAATTCCAAAAAAGGTCTTGTCCTATTGATTGCTTCCTGCTAAAAGACTACATTTCCCAGCTTCCCTTGAAACAAGGAAGGCCAAGGATGGAAATGCAGGCTATAGGCTAAATCAGCAATCATTTGCACTCCTCCTTCCACCCCTATAAAGGGTCACAGCCGTCTTTTTCCACTGGCAGGTGGCTCAACTTCCCACAGATTAGGGTATATGACCCTGCACCATGTGTACCAATAAACATGATCCTATCCATGAAAGATCAAAAGTCTCTTTTTCTGTCTTCTGGGGCATCTGGAGCCCTGCCCCTGCCCCCAGCAGGCAGCTCCAAACCCACCTTCTGGGACCTTTTAACTTCCTACTGTGTCTACCTATGCTTGGGACCTGTTCTCTCAGGAGCACTCAGCCAAGGTCACTCAATAAATTAGACAGTCAACAGTCTTCCTGGGACCTCTGGCTTTTGTGGCCTCTACCTCTATGGATGATGCAATTCAAAAAGATGAAGCCTCTAGCTTGGTGGGTTGTATTGGTGTCCTGGGTAAACCCAGCCTAGGACCCTGAGTAGGTAATAGGGCCAGTGCTGGCTCCTGGGTAACCTTTACTTTTCACTCGGCATCTCTGCCCTTCCCTCTCTTACTTTCCTGTCTCTAACACAGTCTGGCCCTCAAGGCAGGAAGCCATGTTCCATTCAACAAGACTATATATCAACATAGCCAAAATGCAGGACAAAGTAACCTGTGGGACCTAACTTGGAGGTACCAATTCATTCAGGGGCTAACAGAATACCCCTCCTACATCTTGTCCTGAAACTCACTGAGTTGAAAGCACCTGGAAATTTCCACTGGCTTTGGGAACTTTGGTCAAGAATTCTATGTATTCTCTGACAGGTGTGGCAAAGTTTCCCATTGCCCTGCAATTCTCGGACGCTTACTTTCCAGGTATAGTCCATCAACCTGACACTCAGTGCATGTGTCAAGTGGCTGGATTCTGAGTCCTGTTTTACCTTGGTCCTGAACCCCCCCCCCCCCCATGTGTACAAAATTGTCTCATCCAAAGGATACACCCTTATCTTGGCTGCAGTCTAATCCTAAAAAAAGGTCCGTTTGAGAGCCCTCATACCAGGTTCAGTTGTTTGGCTCCAAGTCCAAATCTGACCTCAATATACATTGGACAAATAGCCACTGTTGGCTCAAATTTAGAACTTTTTATTTTAATGTCTAAAATGATTTTAGAGAACTTCATAAGATGGAATGGTAGTATGATCTGAGCCCCCGCCCCATACAATGCTCAGTTCAACTCAACTCTTCTCCTCCCTGACACTCAGCGTCTTCAGTTTGCAACTGCACCCTGTAGTAAGAAATCTAGCAGAGTCACTGTATCTAGGGTAAACATCAGGATGAATAGTTTCTAAGTACTTCGACCTTGAAGAAATCATTGTGGAAAATAGCAATTGTTTTCTCTTATCTATAGAGCTTTTCTGAAGGAGCTCTACAGTGTTTGCACGACTTTGGTCACAAGACGATCCTGGTACACCCAGAGCATCTTGCATTACTGGGTACTGCAAACAGCACACAATAAGGACAAGGCTGCAGGGGTGTGATATTTTTCTCTGTGAGTTCAAAGCCAGCCTACTGTACAAGAACTAGTTGCAGGACAGGCTCCAAAGCTACAGCAAAACCCTGTCTCGAAAAACCAAAAACAAAAACAAAAAAAGTTTCTTCTAAATCCCTTATCCTGACTCTGACAGAGAGAACAACAGAGCAGCCTAGGAAAAGATCTTAATGCACTATTTTCAATAAAGGCTAAGAGGTGTGTGTGTGTGTGTGTGTGTGTGTGTGTGTGTGTGTGTGTGTAAATGGATAAGTAAATGTTTAGCTCTCTGAATACTCCCCATTCATGGTTTTGCTTAAAAAACTGTTCTCCCATTCAAGGTCGTGGATAGCTTTTACTTTTACTGAAATGTAAACTTCCTTATTTCAGCATCTATATAGGAACATAGGGGCATGTGTAATAGTAAAAAAAAAAAAAAAAAAAAAATGGCTCCAGTCCCTGAGAGGTGGCAGCAGGCCACAAGGGGCAGCGGGTCCCAGGCAGGGAGCTGTGCATGGCAGGTGAAAGACCTCAGAGGGTCAACCCCTCCCACGAGGAGCCACAGTGCAGGTGAGAGGCAGAGAGAGAGAGAGAGAGAGAGAGAGAGAGAGAGAGAGAGAGAAGGGGGGGAGAGAAGAGGAGAAGAGGAAGAGAGATGGAAAAGAAGGGCACTCAGGCTGGAAGCAGAAGGAAGAGTCTCTTGCCTCAGTGGAGGGGGGAGGAGTGGGCAGGGCTTGTCTCTTAAAGGGACAGGCCAGGCCATTATTACAGCATGGTTTTTAAAAGCTGTGAAATTTCAAGCAGAAAAAAACAGCTTAAAACTTGTAATAAAAGGGGTTAATAATTAAAATATATGTATTGGTACTCTTAATTTGATACAACATATCATATATGTAACTTGAATTTAAATCTTGTCTAATGCCCTCACGAGGATGGAAGCAGCCAAGTAACTTGGCCTCCATCTTCACTAATGTTTATAACATTGCATATTTAGAAGGAAAATACCACATGACTTAACCACTATCTTGGTTAATGACCACATGGTATGAAACACCTATGGCAGCACCCACAGAACTAGTTCTCCTGAGCCCTCTGGCTACCACCGTACCTCCTTTTAAATTAGAATAAAGAGACAATATCAAGCCTCTAAGACATTTTAGCTAAGGATAAATTTTTTATTTGATGATTTTGTCCAGAGAATGAAAAATAAGAACAAAATCATGAACAAGGTTTATGGAAACAGAACTAAGGAATAGCACATGTTTGAGGACTGAGTTTAATGAAGTCCTAAGTGATCTGTTCAGTCTAACAGAAACTGACTTAGAGGTGTTTGTGTAACCACTTATGTCTTTGCTAAATTTGTCAGGTTTTAGCTATTTGGAGAAAATGAGGCATTAAAAACTGTGATATTTTATAAAAGCACATGATAAAAAGACAATGAAAATGAGTTTTGAGTTTCCCAGGGGCTGTACTAATGGTTTAAAGTTTATCTTGATACTAAAGGGTCTCTACAATTATAAATTTTAAGGGTCAAACTTAAAAGAGATAAAATCATGAAATCCTAACCTTATGAATTCTATAAATTTTAAAATTTACTAACTTGCTATAAACTATTGAAGATAATTAAGATATAGGAGTAATGGTCAGCCACCTTGTAAATGGTCAGATTCTTTATGTTTGTAGCCATACTAAGTACAAATGTAATCAATTTACGGAGCCAAGCTCGAGGGAAAGACCAATTTATATCTCCCGTTACATAGTCTTCTGTACATGTTTTCAAGACTAAGTCTACAGCAAGCAACTCAAAACAAGTTTAAAGTTAACTTAAAGTTTGTTTAATGTAAAATAAATTTGAAATCAAGTATATTTTAAAATTGGTTATAAAAAATTGAATAAAATGGATTAAATTTACAATACTCTTGCATGGCACGGTGTCCCCAGGCTCAAGTCGTTCCCTTGAGCACAGCCCCACTGTAGTGAGTGGCACGCTACCCTCATAATAAGATAAGGAAGTGTGGAAAATAAGACCTGTCAGAAGTCTGCTGCTCCTTCTCCTAGCTACATAGCGCTGACCAGTATGGCTGCGTAGGACAAACCAGAAAAACTCCTTCTTATGTGTAGGAAAGAGAAATTACTCCTCCTGTCTCACATGACAGGCAGACAGATTCTCTTGTCCAGTAAAGGGTCTTAGATTCTGCACCTGCATCCTAAATGTCTCACAAAACGGAGAGACAAATGGCAGTTACTCTATCCTCAATGTCTCCCGAACTAATATATGAGGACGCTATGAACAGGGGACTCTTGTAAGTCTACCACCTGTTGTGGAGTATTATTTGAAGATGTGTTGCATTTGTTTATACTGTGGAACATTTGTTTAATGATGCAAAGGTGTTATGCATTCTTCTATGTTGCATTTGTTTAACTCTGTGAAGCTGTGTTCATTTGCCTGTCTACACACCTGATTGGTCTAACAAGAGCTGAATGGCCAACAGCTATGCAGGAGAAAGGGCAAGTGGGACTGGCAAACAAAGAGAATAGATGAGAAGAGAGGATGGAGGAGTGAGAAATAGAGGAGAGGAGGACACCAGGGGCCAGTCACCCAGCTACACAGACACCGATAGAGCAAGAAGTAAAGAAAGGTATGTAGAATAGAAAAAGACAAACAACCTCCACAGGAGCAGGTACAAGGGACCCACCCTGAGGGAACAGGCCCAAGCCAGAGTCCTCTGTGGGACCAAGTATGAATCAGTGACCTCTGAGGTAGCAGGCCTGAGCCAGCAATCTCGGCCAGCGCAGGTCTGATCCAGCAGCCTCCACCAGAGCAGGCCTGAACCAGCAATCTCCACTGGAGCAGACCTGCCCCCACAGGAGCAGCAACTGCCACAGAGGGAGCAGGCCCAAGCCAGCCTGATCAGTGACCTCTGTGGTAGCAGGCCTGAGCCAGCGACCTCCTCTGGAACAAGCCACCAGAGCAGGTCTGAGCCAGTGACCTCTGCCAAAGCAAGCCAAAGGCAGTGACCCCGTCCAAAACAGCCCCAAGTAAGCAACCTCTTTGGAAGCAGGCCCAAAAGACCCCCAGTATTGGGGAGCACTGAGAGACCTTCAGGAACACTGAGTGACCTCCAGATGAGTGGAACTGTGGCCCTGACTGCACCATGAGGAGCAACCATCAGAGCCTTGGATGCACTGGCACCTGGAAAATTGATTACCACTAATACAGACAGCCCCAACTACACCAATCAGAGAAATAGATGGGCAGACAAGGTAAGAACACACTGAACATCACAAAGAACAAAATGACGTAAATAAAACCTGGTAGCCCTAAAACAACAAGACTTGAACAACCAAATATAGATGAAGCAGAAGAAAATGACCTAAAAAATAACTTTAGGAGAATGTTTGATGCCCTTAAAGAGGAAATAAAAAATTTCCTCAAAGAACTGGAAGAAAAGACAAACAGACTCAGAAAGACAAATATCATATGCACTCTCTCATAAGTGGTGTTTAGACAAAAAGCAAAGAAAAACCAGCCTACAATTCACAATATCAAAGAATGGAGACAACAATGAGGACCCTAAGAGAGACATACATGGATTTAGTCTACATGGGAAGTAGAAAAAGACAAGATCTCCTGAGTAAATTTGGAGCATGGGGACCATGGGAGAGAGAAGAAGGGGAGGGGAGAGGAAGGAAGGAGAGTGGAGAAAAATATATAGCTCAATAAAAACAATAAAAAAAAATTTTTAAAAAAAGAAAAAGACAAAAGACTAGGGGTAAAAGGTAGATGGGATGATGTGTTAACAAAACCTGGCTAGAAATAAGTCAAGCTAAGCCCGGGTATTCATAAGTAAGAATAAGCCTCCATGTATTTATTTAGGAGCTGGGTGGAGGGCCCCCAAAGAGCTAAGGGTTAAAAAAAATCAACTTCCACAACTGACTCATATGGAACCTGAATGCTTGCTCAATTGGTCATACCCTCTACCCTGGCATTCAACTATTCATCTTAGCAAAGGGTTATACTATAACTACCCACGTTCCCTGGTTAAAAGATCCTCTGCCATCAAACTCACAGCTTTGGAAAGTTATTCAGAAAATCCGCATGGTGTCTTGGAACTTTGTTAGACAATCCTATAAAATGACTCAAATAGTCTTCAATATGACTTTTAAATTGTCAGTTATGTGCTGAATTTAATTGACTTACTTGACAGAGCTCCCAGGTGCTTGTTCCTTATGCAGGATTCTAATGTAAACAGCTTACTACAGTCACCTTATCCTTCCATAGAGCTATGGTACATGGTGCAGCCAGTTGTACGATTGGATTTAGCCTCATGCTAACTTTATATTTAACCCTATATTAACTTAATTATGAGTTAAACATTTTCCACATTCACTTCGCCCTTTAATTTCCCCTGCAAAGTTGTACAGCTATTATCTCCTGGCTTAGGTTCTGGATCTTTGCTGTCTGTGTAGTTTTGTTGTTGCCTCTAGGATGGACACTTTTCTGTGTCCATCTAATTAACTTCTACCCTTTCTACATAATCTATTTGTCAGTGTGAAGCAGTTACAGTGGGATTGGTACCCCCAAATCCCTGGAAGCAGTTCAGGTGACCTCTGAAGGAAGAACTAACGAGCCATGGACCATTCAACTCATCCTTCTTTTTACCACTCTGGGCATTGTTTTGGGGACTCAGAACTCAAGCTGATAGAACAAAGCCTTTCTATCAACTAACCTTTTTGTCTCACCAACTCTCAAAAACCTTAGAGAAATCTTGGATCGGTGGAACATCCTTCAGAACCAACTCCATTTTTCTTTCTTTTTTTTTTTTTTATTTTGGCTACTCCAGTACTCTAAGACTGGATCTAACTAGCATTAAGGATAGGATGTGTGTCCTCTGAGAACAATGCTGCTTCCACACAACAAATCCTAACTGGTTTGAGATGGGAACTAAAGACATAAGGACCTAAAGACAAAAATTCAACCACAAGCCTCCTAATAAACGAGCTTCTGATCCCCTCCACTTTAGCTCCTCCCCTTGGTTACTTCATTCTGCCTAACTATCCTCATTCTTATGTTCCTCCCTAACTTTTAAATGTTTTTCTGACTGAGCTCCCCCATATCCAATGGCTGTCACCCCACAATGTCTCTATTGACTCCATTTCTTTTCCTGATACATTTATAAAAGACCTTTTAGATGCTTTTGAGAAACTGGATACAAGGGAATTTCATGGCCTTCGCCCCAGGCCAAATACAATTCTTTAAATTAGTCTTCTGTTTTCTCCCACCCCCTTCCTTCAGAGATCTGTAACTCCCTGCAGCTACTGCTAACAAATTTGGGTACAACATTCCGGAGTGGGGCTAGTCATTGCCACCCAGAGTCAGCTCTACACCCACTGCATCTCACTGGCTCACTCTGTCTCTCCAGTCTCCTCCCCCTCCCACCTTCCTAGGCAATCTCTGTTTTACTTGGTAACCAAATCATCTTCTTATAGCCCTCTAATAATTATTTTTCAAAATAATTATTTTGACATGCAGGACAGCAATTGCATGATCAACCGCATAAGAGCAAATTAAAACTCTCCTTTTGCTAAGTGACCAGAGGACCCCTGTGAGGGCTAAAGTTATGTTTTAAGTTTTAATTGCTGTACTTAAGAGATTTATGAAACATAATGCCTCTAACCTGTAAGTCCCATGTTGTAAACTAAAAATTCACATAAGCTTCAGGGAGCCCAGGGAGTCATAAGACTTGGATCCACCTCTCACAGGTCAAACAGACTCCAGCTAAGTACAGCCTAAGTTTCCCCGCCTACCTGTTCCTGAGGGTGGGATTTCTCTCAGCTCTGGTCTTGGGACTCCTCCCTTCCCCAACTACCAGGACTGTGGGCCTCAAAGTTCCCAATGTAAGATTTTCCTTTAAGTTCTGAAACTAACTTCTGACCCTCATCTCTATCTGACTCAACAGATTTCCACTTGGCTGACAGGCGCCATCCAGGAATCAGTTGCTGGCTACAGCCCGTTACAAATAGCTGTGAGCTCCGAAGCTGTTGAGGACCCGTCCAGCCAAGGTGACTGCTCCCTCTCTTCATCTGGGTCAGCTAACCAGATGCTTCTGGTGCATGCCCAGTGCCTGAATCCTCTCCGAGCCTTTTTACTAGCATTCTACCTTCCTGGGTCCTGACAACATGTCCTGATGTTAGCAGGAAGGTAGCTACAGAAGAGCGCATCAGCCACATCCTCTACAAAAGGCTGCAGTATAACGTCAAAACCAAACTCCTTTGCGTAGGGTACAGAATGGCTGCCTAGAGTGCCTATTGGCATGCCAGGAAAGGAACCTCTTAGAACCTAATAGGCCCAGATCTATCCACAGGTAGATTCATTAGCTGAAACAGCCCTGCAATGCAAGGTCACTTAACTCTATGCATAACAAGGAGGTACTGTGTGACTTTAAGAGAAATTTGTTGTTTCTATACAAAACCACTTGGGAATCGTTAGAAATCATTTGACTATATTCAAAATAAATATTGCAGACCAAAAAGAAGATGAAATAGACGACTATTTCCCATTCGCATAGTAACACTGACGTCAGCCATCACGGGTCTTCTGTTGCTCTAATCACCGTTGGCCCTTACATCATTAGTGCTCTAATGAGATCTGTAAACTCCCATCTAGGTACCACTAAGTTGATGGTTAATGGATCCCAGTGTGAACAGGCATCCAACACAGAGTCAAGGATTTGATTCAGGGTGCAACTCAAGAGGTAACTGTAAGGGCTAGTTATGTTTTGTTTTAATGACTGTGCTTAGGAGATCATAAAACAAAAATGCCTTTAACCTGTAAGCCTCACCTGCCCAAGGACTTCCTGGATGCCGGGGCTGTTGTTCAGGTAAGATAACCACATCTTCACTTCCACAAAGCCTGGTTGTCCCAACTGCACAGGATGTGCTCGGTCACAGGTAGGTGGGAGGTACATAGACAGGAAGTACATCAGGATGTATGCTTGCCCGTGGTTGGACGAAGGTAGAAAGTATGCAGCCTTATGGGTTTTGCCTTTAGAAGCATGGAACTGACATAATTTGTGGCCATTCTCTGGGAAGCCTGGGTGTGTACCTGAACAGTGTCCATCATCCCGGCCAGTGTTTAATAAAGTTCGCTTCAAATTTGGTTCAAAAGTTGAGGTAGTGGTCTTATCCTTGCCTTTTCAAGGGGATTAACACCTGTTTTCAACTGCCTCCCGAACTTCTCAGCTTCCCTTGGGGCCAATGAGCCCAAGCCGAGGCTGCAGAAGTGGAGCGCTATATGGCTTACAATTATTTCCGTGCCTCACCTCACCTCCTGTAAAGGGTGCAGCCATCTTTTCCCATGGGCAGATGGCTCAACTTCCTGACAGTTGAGTGTGCTCCTCACTGTGTCCCCTCTCAAACACCTTTTTATGTCCCTTTAAGCTGTCTCAGAAACTGAACACTGTGGTTGAAAAGAACATTGACTTTAAACACACTAAACTAAATGATAGATAGGTAGACAGGGCTGCAAGTCTCAACAAATGTTATTGCCTGGTTAGTGTTATCGCTGCTCTAAACACGACCATGGCAAATAGAATTTGCACTGCTTGGGAGCTTGTTAGGAGGCTCCGTGGGAAATTTATTGGAGACCCTTGGCTTTGAACAAAATCACCAGTGACTTGAAAAAGCACTGGGCAAACCCGAAAAGAGCATAACCAACAACACGGAAGAACCAAGTTTCCCAACAGACTGCGCCTCTGGTACCCCAAAGACTGCTGCCACACTCCCAGCACGGTTCTGGGAATCAGGTGACACCAATGGCGCTGGCTGAGGAAGCGCATCCATGGCTCATACTATCTAAAAGCAGCCTGCCTCATCTTCGGGACCTCTGCTCTAAGAGCAGTCTTAACAGAAGACACAAAGCTGAGCTAGGAAAATGGGGAGAGAAAAGACAGCCTAGGAAAACATTCGCTTGTGTTCCAGGAGCAGAGCTGTTAATGCTCCTTTGTTTACAAGGGAGAGAAAGAGCTGAAGGGAGATTAATACCAAAGCAGCAGGGCCTTATACCTGGGGCTTCCCCTGCTGACACCATCCATAAAGGAAGGCCCATTTCGTAGTGATTCCATTCTAACATTGAGGCTTATCACAAACAAATACATGGGAAACATACCCTATATTCATTGTCATGAAACAAATACGTGGGAAACATACCCTATATTCATTGTCATGAAACAAATACGTGGGAAACATACCCTATATTCATTGTCATGAAACAAATACGTGGGAAGCATACCCTATATTCATTGTCATGAAACAAATACGTGGGAAGCATACCCTATATTCATTGTCATAAAACAATGCACAGGTTCATGACAAATTTGAAAATGACTGCATTCAGTCCAGTCACGAAGTGAAATAAGTTTCTAATTATGTGGCAATGAAGCAAACAGAAAGGGAGAACTGGGGAATGGTGAAAATACTCATTACAAGTGTTTAGAGGCTTCTAAAGATCTCCAAATATCTCCATTCAAAAACAGGGGCTCAACATTATAAATAAAATCATATACGTGTGTGCATGTGGAAGGATTCCAGCTAGAGTCTGGACGTGTTTGTATACTTCTACCTACATCGGCATGCTTCCCGCTGACGTTCAAAGTCCTTTTAAAAGCTCTCGTGAAAACACTATTTTTTGAACAATCAGCCAGAAGCCTCAGCCCCCATGTGGGCCTGAATCAGCAGTCGGCACAGATGGCTGTGTCGACTTTTTGGTCTTTGGGGGTCACAGTCAACCAGGATCAAGTACCATCATCATACCAAGTGCTTCCCGAGGTCTCGAAGCCTGGACACAGAAGAGAGAAAAAGCAACAGCTCCACCCCATTCCTTGTGGCTGGGGAGGGCTGTACTCAAACAAGTACCACTTGAGACAGCCACGAGCCCTGGTGCTGGGTGGTCAGGCACCACTGTGGTGAGCGAGTCCAGGCTGGTGGGTGGTCAGGCACCACTGTGGTGAGCGAGTCCAGGCTGGTGGGTGGTCAGGCACCACTGTGGTGAGCGAGTACAGGCTGGTGAGGTGGGAGAGACGGAGGGGTTTGTGATGGTTTGTGGACTGGGGAGAGAGGTGGATCTGGAGAGGTGAGGGTAGTGAGGAACAGGCTGACATGAACGGCCAGCTGGCCACCTGAGTCCAGGGAGAGATCTGGGCCTGGCCTATGACCCATGGCCAGGTCTTGATCTGTGGCCCTGAAGCAGCTGAGGGGATCAGTGTTGATGTCTGTGGCTCCTATTGTCACTGGGAGGTATGCAGGGGCCTGTGGTCTATGCTGCCACCTAGTGCCACATTGGTGCCCAGTGCCACACTCTCACAGGGAGGGGCCGTGCCAATCTGGGTGGCCTGCACAGCCACGTCGGGCCATGATGACAGCTTGACCCAGTCTGCTGCTGAGGACCATGTCTGGGTCCATGCTCCTACCATGACAAGGTTCTGTGTTGATGTCCCTGGCCTGTGTTACTGCTAGGGGCCACTCTGAAGCCCCTGGGTCTGGGCCACAACCTATGACCATGATTGTGTCCAAGGGCTGTGCCATAACCAGGGCCAGGCTGATTAGGGTGGCCTGTGCTGCCACCTGGGGCCATAGTATCATCCAGACCAAGGTTATGGTCAGGGCCATGCCTGGGTCTGTGGCCCTGCTGAAGCCAGGGTCTATGTTGATGTCTGTGCCAGTCCCGGGGGTCTGTGCTGCCACCTGGGACCATGGTGATATCCAGGCCCAGATCTCTGCCTGAGACCATGTCTGGATCTGTGGTCTTCCCACAGTCAGGGTCTGTGCTGATGTCTGTGGCCCACGTTGCCACCAAAGATCACATAGATGCCTGGGGTCTGGACCACAACCGTGCCCATGAGGGCAACTGAGGACCATGGTGCCACCAGGGACACCCTGAGTGGCCTGCACTGTCACCTGGGTCAGGGTTGCTGAAGAAGGCCATGCCTGGGAATGTGGCCCTACAGTGGTCAGGGTCTGAGTCGATGTCTGGGGCTCCTGTTGTCACCAAGGGCCATGCAGATGGCAGGGGTTTGTTCAGCCGCCTCAGATCAGGTCAGTCTCTGAGAATGATGTCACACTCGAGGCCATGCTTATCTAGGTGGTTGGTGTGGCACATGGAGCCCAGGAGGTGACTAGCGGTAACGGCCTAGGGTCACGGCCCCATGGAGGCGGGGCTCTGGGGTGGTGGCCACCAAGGGATCTGTGGATACCCAGGCTCTGCCCAGTTACCTGGGATCATGTTGGTACCCAGGGGCCAGGCTGCCACTGGGACAGTGCTGATCTGGGTGACCTGTGCTGCCTGCCACTAGGGCTGAAGTGCCATCTGGGCACGAATTGCTGCCAAGGGCCCTGTCTGGGTCCATGGCCTGCTACAGCATGGCCCATGTTAGCACAGGGGTCATTGGAACTATGCAGTGCTGAGATGGCCCCATCCTTCACTGGCCCTGGGATGGCTGGCCATGCCCCTCGCTGGATACGGCAGCAGACAAGCTAGGCCTACCCCTCAGGGGAGAGTTCACCCCCACACTTGGGAAAAATAACCCTCACCATAGGTGTGCACCTTACCTGGGAAGAACACTAGAGCGGAGCCTGTGGTTGATGATGCAGGGGAGCCGACCCTGAGGACATGAGAGCAGGAGAGCCCTCATCTGCCATGTGGTGGCATGGGGAAGGGAAAGAGGCTCTCCTCCCTCTGCCTTGATACCTGTGGCAGGCAAGAGAGCTGGCCCTGGGGTCTCAAGAGTGAGAGAACTAGCCCTGCCCCTCACCAGCTGCAGCACAAAGGAGAGTGGGCCCTGCACCCTACCTGGGCAGCACACTAAAGCTGACCCAATTGTCAGAGGCACAGGTGAGCCAGCCCTGAGGGGGTGAGAGCAGGGGCGTTGACCACACCCCTACCCCCCCATGTTCTCCCTACAGCATTTAGAAGGGGCCCAGCACCTTGCCTGGGCAAAACAGTAGAGCTGGCCCTGGTGATATCAATGAGGGGATCTGGACCTGAAGGCCAGAGAGCAGGAGAGCTAGCCCTGCTTCTTGCTGCATGCTGCCTCGGGTGAGCTGGCTGAGGGGGTGCTGGAGAGCTCATCTGGACAATGAGGATGAGGGAGAGCTAGCGAGCTGTCCAACCCAGCTACCATTCAGGCCCAGATCCAGGGCTATGAGTTGGCCCATCCCAATGTCCACTGAACCTATGAACTGTTGGAGCATGTGAAAGAGATGAACCTACAGATCCAAACCAGCAGGATCTCCAGGACATAGGACAACAACAGTATTTCCAAGAGAAGTCCCAGGGAGAGCCCACCATCGGTGGTGTGGCAGAGGTCAGAGGTCTTGAGCTAGGCCAATGCCCCGTGGCAGTGAACATGCAAGTAAAGATGAATGAACTATGGGGCAAACCAGGTGACTCAACAGACCACACTACAACTTCCACGAAGATTCTTTTCTGGTTTTAATTTGTTTCTTTGTTTTGTTTTTTTCTTTTAATTTGGTTTTGATTTGTGGGGAGAGGTTGCAAGGACAGCAGAGGACAAATGCTTACAAGGAGCCAAGGAGATCAATAGAACACATGATGAGAAATCCACAAAGAAACAATAGAAGTAAACAAACAAACAAAAACCCACTAATCTTCTAAACTATGAAAGACTTAATAAAGGAAAGCTGCATCATTTATCACACTGTCTGGTATCGAATTTTCTTCTAAAAGTCAGGCATATATATTTATTTGAAGAATTACCTTCAAGCAAATTATCTAGAAGTTGAGCTAGTGTTTAAAGCAATATGGAGACATCGTGGGACAGGCTCAAGAGATGACATTCCCACCTGAACTTGCTCCTTGACCTTGAGCACTGGAATTTACAAGTCCCACTGATCCATGGAAACCTCAGCAGCTCCCCGAGACACAGACAGCAACTGCACAAAGCAGACCAAAAGTGTCTTGCTCAGACAGCAACTGCAAAAATCGGTTCAAGATAGGATTTCTAAGACACAGACACTGTCTGCAAGGATTGGACCAAGACTCAAAGACACTCAGTCGGGGGAAGAGATGAGTAGGCACTACTGCAAGAATATATTCAAAACCCTAAAATGTAACATGGCAACACCAGAACCCAGTAGTCATACAACAGGAAGATCTGAACATCCTAGCCCAGAGGAAGCAGAAGAAAATGACCTTAAATACAACTTTATGAAGATGATAGAGACCCTTAAAGGGCAAATGAAAAATTCTCTTAAAGAAATGGAGGGAAAGACAAAAAAAAAAAAAACCTGGAAGAAATCAATACAGCTCTTAAAGAAAATCAAGAAAAGACAATCAAACAGGTGAAGCAAACAGCGCAAGACTTGAAAACTGAAATAGAGGCAATAAAGAGAACACAAACTAAGGGGAATCTGGAAATGGAAAATCTGGGTAAACAAGCAGGAAATACAGATGCAAGCATAACCAACAGAATACAAGAAATGGAAGATAGAATATCAGGCGTTGAAGATACAATAGAGGAAATAGATTCATCAGTCAAAGAAAATGTTAAATCCAACAAATTCTTAACACAAAACATCAAGAAAATCTGGACACCATGAAAAGGACAAACCAAGGGAATAATAGGGATAAAAGAAGAACTCCAGCTCAAAGGCACAGAAAATATACTCAACGAAATCATGGAAGAAAACTTTCCCAACCTAAAGAAGGACATGCCTATGAAGGTACAAGCTTACAAAACACCAAATAGACTGGACCAAAAAAAAATTTCCCATTGTTAGAAAAATATCTTAAGATGAGCCACTCCACCGACACAAAAGAACTCCAATCAGACCAGATTAAACCAAATTAAATCCCCATGTTTAATATACGGCACACTCCCGGGTGGCCAGGAGAGCATGGTGAGGGGAAGACAGAGGAAGCATACACGCAAACCCAAAACCCATGTTCCCCTTTCCAGTGCAACCCTAAATTCCCTGTGGGAGTGGTCCCAACCCTCCGCTGGGAGGAGCCAGTGCCTGGCAGGTTGGGAGTTGGAGTCCAAGCACCCAGCAGGCTGGGGTGACACCTCCAACTCAACATTACATTTCAGCCTCTTTGGATATAGGGGTGTTAGAGGATTGGGGTCTCACTTTTGACCAAACACCCATACCATATAATAATCAAAACATACAGAATAAAGAAAGAATATTAAGAGCTGCAAAGGAAAAAGATCAAGTAACATATAAAGGCAGACCTATCAGAGTTATATCCAACTTCTCATTGAAAACCATGAAAGCCAGAATGTCCTGGACAGATGTGCTACAGACACTAAGAGACCAAAGATGCAAGTCCAGACTACTATATCCAGCAAAGCTTTCAATCACCATAGATGGAACAAACAAGATATTTCATGACCAAAACCAGATTTAAAAAATACCTATCCACAAAATCAACCTTACTGAAAGTACTAGGAGGAAAATTCCAACCCAAGGAAGCTAGCTGTACCCATAAAAACACAGGCAACAGATAACCTTACACCAGCACACCCAAAAGAAGGGAAACATACACATATAACCACTGAAAAATAATAGGAATAATAGGAATCAACAATCCCTGGTCATTAATATCTCTTAATATCAATTAATTCAATTCACCTATAAAAAGACACAAGCTAAAAAATGGATACAAAAACAGGATCCATCCTTCTGTTGCATACAAGAAAAACACCTTAACCTCAAAGACACACATTACCTCAGAGTAAAGGGTTGGGAAAAGATTTACCAATCAAATAGACCTAAGATACAAAAGGTGTAGTTATCCTAGTATCTAACAAAACAGACTTCAAATTAAAATCAATGGAGATGGAGAAGGGCACTTCACATTCATCACAGAAAAATCCATCAATCAAGATGAAGTCTCAATCCTGATCATCTATGCCCCAAATACAAGAACACCCACATATGTAAAAGAAACATTACTGAAGCTTAAATCGCACATCAAACCCCACACACTAATAGTAGGAGACTTCAACACTCCTCTCTCGACAATGGACAAGTCAGTCAGACAGAAACTTAGCAGAGAAATAGGAGAACTAAGAGATGTCATGACCCAAATGGACTTAACAGACATCTGCATAACATTCCACTCAAACTTTTAGGAGTTGGTGCTGCACAAACAAGTCTGACAGCCAGAGGTGAGTTATGAGAACCTACCAGAGGAGAGCACCAACTCCTAAAATTTCATATGTGTGTATGCACACATGCATACCTAATTTTTTAAAAATCTTTTAAAAAATGTTATAGTGTAGACATGTATTCTCTTGACACACATGCATTCAAAGACAATTATAATATAAAAACAATTAATTTTTAAAAGGCCATGTGTAGTGTGGCACATGCCTTTAGTCCTAACACTCAGGAGGCAGAGGTAGGTATTTCTTTATGAGTTAAAGGCCACACTGGCCTATACAGTGAGTTCCAGGCCAGCCAAGACTTATAGTGAGACCCTGTCTCAAAAACAAACAAACAAAAAAATACAAAGAAAGAAAAAAGGAAGGAAGGAAGGAAGGAAGGAAGAAGGGAGGGAGGGAAGAAAGGAAGGAAGGAAGGAAGGAGGGAGGGAGGAAAGGAGGGAGGGAGGGAGGGAGGGAGGGAGGGAGGAAGGAAGGAAGGAAGGACACAGTTTCAGGGTTGCAGGGCTGTAGAAATGGCTCAGCAGGAAAGCAAGTCTGCTGTTCTTGCAAAGACCTGAGTTCGGTTCCCAGCACCCATACCCAGTAGTTCCTGGGGAACTAACACCCTCCTTTGGCCTCCAAGGGCACCCATGCCCATATGAACACACATAGAAACACAATTGCATACTTCAATTGAAAGATTTACTGCTCCTTGGTGACTAGCAATTCCACAAAAAATGTCCAAGTTATCTATATTTTCAGTAAACAGCCAATGGAACATCTTAAAAACCCACCTACTTGTCTGGGGAAAAAAAAACAAAAACCTTGATAGAAAAATATAAAAAATAAATAAATAATGTTAGCAAAGTGCTTTGAGATTCTCTCAAACAAAAGAAGCCTGGAGAAATTAGTATCTTTAGTTACAAAGAGACTCATACCATAAACAGTCTTCCAGAGAAAAGCTTTGGGTTTGCTTTATTTTGTTTTGTTGGTTTTTCAATGATGTGGGAAGGTCATATGTCTATCTGTTGCTTTCGTTGGTTAATAAATAAACTGCTTGGCCTGATAGGTCAGAACATAGGTGGGTGGAGTAGTCAGAACAGAATGCTGGGAAGAAGGGAAGTGAGATCAGATGCGATGGAGCCAGCCACCAGGTCAGACATGCTGAATCTTTCCCAGTAAGCCACCACCTCGTGGTGCCACACAGATTATTAGAGATGGGTTAATCAAGATGTAAGAATTAGCCATTAAGAGGCTGGAACTAATGGGCCAGGCAGTGTTTAAATGAATACAATTTGTGTGTTGTTATTTCGGGTGTAAAGTTAGCCAGGTGGCAGGGACGGAGCCCGCTGACCTCATCTCTACATTTCAAGACAGGGTTTCTCTATGTAGCTCTGGCTGTCCTGTGCTCTATAGCCCTGGCAGGCCTCAAACTCACAGAGATCCACCTGCCTTTGCCTCCTGAGTGCTGGGATTAAAGATGTGCACCACCACGTGGCTGAAAAGATTCTTTTAAAAATGTTAAATAACTAAATTACACACCACCTAATTGTTCAGAAATTCTATTGCTTCATTCCAATCTACCTTTGCAGCAGCTAGAAACTCAAAACAATGCCATATGCTAGTTAAAGCAGCAATTGTTTCTGTTAAATATTTTATACAAACGCTCCATGTCCATGGAAGAGGTCCATACAATTTCACTGGTGACCACTGACTTTGTCCATGGAAGAGGTCCATACAATTTCACTGGTGACCACTGACTTTGTCCATGGAAGAGGTCCATACAATTTCACTGGTGACCATTGACTTTGTCCATGGAAGAGGTTCATACAATTTCACTGGTGACCATTGACTTTGTCCATGGAAGAGCTCCATACAATTTCACTGGTGACTACTGACATTCTAATTTTTGTTTCAACTGGGAACACATATAAGTGCATGTATTTTGTACAGAATCCTAGCTGGACAGGATACTGGAGGTTAGCCAGGCAAACATATTTGAATAGGTTGGATCTTTTACACTAAATACGTGCACAGGAGTCAGAAAAGCCATATATATAGTAAATATTTTAGGTCACATGGCCATCTATACTGCTTCAGCAACCATAAGCAAAACATAAATAAATGTTTATGGCTGTGCAAATCTTTACTTGCAAAATAAGCAGTAGGACACAGGTGGGGCACAGGCTGGAGGCTGCCACTCTCTGACCCAGCCCACTAGTTACCGACACAGTTCTACCATTAGAAGACTTTATTGGGAGTTTGTCAGCTAGAGTGAACTGAAACCAGGAAATGCAGTGATTGGGACAAATAAAATGTTTGTCTTCTGGAACAACAGGGGACGTGGATCCTTTGTGTATGAGTTCTTCAAACCCCGGATGGAAGTTACACTCCTTTTCCTCCAGCTACAGGGCCCCATGCTGTCAAGTATCCCGCTATTGGGAGGCAGCTCTCCAGACCACTGGAACCATCTCTCAAATGCATGATAATCCTTTGAAGTGTGCAAGAGAGACATGTACCAACCAAGATGTCATGTTCATTTTAGAATTAGGCTCCCTGTCTCCAAACACAACTGTTCTTTATTTTACAAAATTACTATTTGGAGTTTAAGAAAAATGTATTTTAGGAGTATTTAATAAAAAGTTGATGTCCACTGTCATAACTCTGTATATTAATTTAAAATTATTAATAAAAATAGGAAATTTAAATTTTTTGTTCCAAAAAGATTTTATAAAACAATAGATTCAAAACAGTTCTTATCAAAAATGTTGGCAGAATTCAGATCTACAATTAGAGTCATACAGTGCAATTTTCAAAATAAAGCCTTTTATTTCCCTCTGAGAAAATAAAACTCAGAAGGACGAGAAACAAATATGCATCTGCAGCGCATCCTTCAAGCTGCTGGCTCTTTAGTGAGAACACAGCTGGGCCATGGGGACCACAGCCAGTTCTCTGAAGTCACGGCCCATCCTTGGGAAGAAACCAGATTCTGTCTCTAAAGAGGGCTTAGTCCCACTGTTGTGCCTCACAGCCACAGAACTTACGAAGTAGCCCTTGTTTTAAAGTGATATTCCTTGTTCAATAGCACGAACACAATGGGGCAGTATAAACAACCATACCTAAGCATGGCCTTTCCGGAACATCTCTTACTGTGCTTTGATTTTCTGATAATTAGTGCATCTTACCACAGGAATAAATTCATCCTTTAGGCCTAAACGTGTTTATTTGTGATAACATCACAGTTAATGGTGTTGGTTAAGTTTAATTCCCGTCCTCCAGTGGTGCCCTCTTCCTGCTTCGATGCCGTCACACAAACTCCTCCTGGGTAATCCTAATGAAGCATGCGGACCGATGACAACCCAAGCAGCCAGGAGCTGGTGGCATATGTGGACAGCTGGTCCAACTGCCACGAGAGCACCTGCCAGGTGTCATGCTAAAGTGCTGTAGTGGATTTTCTCACTTCATTTTCAGAGCACAACTACACACGGCATGTTTATCTCCTTTGCCTGAAACCTCACAAGGATGGCAGAATCGAAATGTGACGTAACAGACACTGTTCACCGACTGCTTAGTGCCCATCCCCCTTTCCTTCTGCCTGGTTAAGAGGATACCAATTCTGTTCAGAGCATCAGAATCCACAACAATGGCCTAAGTTTTCCTTGTAGTCTATCAAGGAGTCCATAAGGCCCTACATCGGACAATGAAACAAAAGACTTTGGGAGTGGTCTAGGGAAAGTAGGACAACCTGTACCTTTTCCTGCCTTTGTCCCCACAAAGGTGGACAGGGCTTCACTTTTACCTTTCTGGTCATGGGGGAAAGACTGAGTCAGTCACAGACATGCTGGTCTTGAAATGGTTTGGCTACTGAACAAAGACCAATAACCATATACCTCTAGGCTTCACTCTAATGAGATAAATGAACTCATGGGATTTATCTCTTTGAAGCATAGTTTATTAACCTAAAGCTTAAACCACTGCTAGATGATACAAAACTATAATCTTAACAAGAGATTTCAACAGTTAATCAGCAGAAAAGCAGCTGGAGGAGTTGTTTTACACAGCAAGACTGAGGACACTTCAGCCTATTCATCCACAGAAACTGAAGTGCAAGGTATCTCATAATCTGGCACTCAGACTCAGGACTGGGAGGCCCGAGATAGCTGCCTCTGGAGGTCCCCCAAAAGGTCCGCTCTCCACCCAGCCGGGACCATCCTCCACAGTCACATGTCTACAAGTTCATGTTGGGAGTTTCCTTAAAGACCTGTTTACTTATGCCTGCTTTTTATGTGTGATTAAGTTACTGAAAATATGATTGTAGGAGAAGCCTGGGCCATGACTAAGAGAAGCGGAACAAAAGAAAGAGAAAAAAGCAAAGGGAGAGAGGAAACAGAAACATTGCAAAAAGCGATGACATTTTCAGGAAAACAAAACAAAACACACATAGTACCTTTTTAAAAAAGAAAAAAAAAGGGAAAAAAGCATGCCATGAGACAGGAACAGTTAATTCACAGAGTGGGAGCAAACACAGCAATGGGAAGACAAGAGCACAGATTCCAGGCTCTGCCTGAAATAATGCTGCTCACTGGGTAGGTGGAGCTGAAGATCACGGCATCAGGTCCACACAGAGGTTCTGAGGATGAGTGCCAAGAGGAGAGAGGAAGAAAATAAGTCTCTCGTGGGCACTCCTCTACACTGTTGGTGAGAACATGAGCCAGGAGCACCCTACAAAGAAAGCTAGAGCTGGAGACAATCCTGCTGCAGACTGCACATCAGGAGGAAGTGACCCACTGTGTTACGTGGCTGTCTGCACGCCCATGCTCTCTGCAGCAGCAGCACCCTATACACAGCCAAGAAACAAAACCAAGTGTCTGCCACCCAGTGAACGGATAAAGAAAAGACGCTACGTATTCACCACAGAATGCCATGCAGCTGTAAAAATGAAATAAATTGCTGCCGCTCACAGCAGCATGGACAGGATTGCAGGATGCTGTGCTAAGTGAAAAAAGACAAATAGCATATGATCAGACATATATGGAAGCTGAAAAGTTGATTTTATGGAAGGGTGGTGAGATGGCTCAGTGGATAGAGCTGTCTGCTGCCAAGCCTGAGCACCAACACGGGAGAAGGAAAGGACTGGCTCCTAGATGTTGTCTTCTGATGGCCACATTCATGCCACGGCCCGGGTATGTCCACATGCTTGCAAGCATACACAAAATAAATAAATAAATATTTTAAAGTAGAAAATAAAATAGACTAGTGTGGAAAATGAATGGTTAGGAAAAGTGGTTAAAGAGGTACAGGGGTATGGCTGGAAAGAAGAATTATTTTCTAATATTCTAAGATAACGACAATTGATTGTTGGTTGTATATTTCAATATAGCTAGTAGCGAGGATTTTATGTTTTTGCCACATACAAAGAAATGGCAAATGTTTATTTTACATCATAGATACACTAGTCACCTCAATCTGGTCATTACACTCTTTGCACACACTGAACCTTCACAACATGCCTTATAAATGTGTATAATTGTTGTATACATGCACACACACATACCATTCTCCTCCTCCCAGAGTCCAGCGTTTAAAGAACTGGAAAGCTGTCCAGGAGCAGATGATATGATACCGTGGGAAAGAGGGATACATTGACACCTAGCAAGCTTCTAAGCAGAAGGAACACTTCCGATTCTCGCCTTTTGGTTTCCAATAACATCAAGTCTCAAAAAACAACACTACAAGTTATGACATGATATATTCAAAATTCTGAGCAGGTGATTCATTCACAGTGTGGATTTCAGAGATTGGGACACCATGTTTGGTGGCAGGTGCCTTGACCCTGAGCCAACTTGTCAATCTGTAGAATTGTATGACTCTTATCAGTCAATCAAGCATAGGGGCGAGGAACCGCATAGATATGACCTTTTGTCTCTTGTGTGTCTTTCCTTGAAAGAATTCTTTTCACATATGGAGAATTATATCTCTGCAAAACAAGGAGCTAAAACAACAAAGACAAACATTCAAGATTAAGAAAGGCTGCTCTTCAGACAGGGGCAGGCCCCAGGGCAAAACTGTCCAAGTGACCTTGACCCAGATGCCGGAACAGACAGGCCTCTCTGCTCCATGACTGACAAGTCAGGCGTTGCACTCTGGCACTGCAAGGCAGATCTGCTGTGGGGCTTAGACTATGTATTGACGGTAAGCAGATTTTCTGTTAGAGAAATAATAAAATATAAATGAAACAATATAAAATTGTTCTATAGATTAAATTTTTATAGAATATTGCCAATTTGGCATCATTCACCAAAATTTACCGGTAGAGAATAAGATGGTATAGATTTGTCATAAATACCCTGTGGTAGTTTGAATGTAATTGGCCCCATGATCTCATAGCAAGTGGCACTATTAGGCCGTGTGACTTTGTTGGAGTGGGTATGGCCTCGTTGGAGAAGTGTGTCACTGTGGGGGCGGGTTTTGAGGTTTCCTATGCTCAGGATACCACCTAGTGTCTCAGTCAACTTCCTGTTGTCTACAGGATGTAGGACTCTCAGGCACTCCTCTGGCACCACGTTTGCTTGCATGGTGTCAGGCTCCCATCATGGTGATGATGGAACTGTAAGTGAGCTCCCCAGTTAAATGTTTTCCTTTATGAAGTTGCCATGGTGTCTCTTCACAGTAATAGAAACCATAACTACAACACACTCTAACAATAACAAAAGGAAAAGAAAGTGTAGAGTCAGTGAGCTGGTTCAATGGTAAGAGTGCTTGAGCACAGGCCTGAAAACCTGAGTTCAGTCCCTGGAACGTACAACAAAAGGGCAGAACTGACCCGTGCAATTTGTCCTCTGACCTCCACATGCAGGGCACGAAAGCACCCCCATACTCAAACACATACACACATACTAATGAATAATTTTTTAAATGCATAAATAATAAAAATTGGAGGGGCAAGTGTGGTACAGCAGTCAGGAGGCAGAGGCAGGCAGATCTCTGTGAGTTTAAGGCCAGGCTGGTTTACATAGCAAGTTCCAGGACAGCCAAGGCTACATAGAGAGACCCTATTTTAAAAATAAATACAAATAAATAGATATTGGAGATGAAACAAGATGTCGAAAGTGAGCTGTTACTGAAACAGGATAATAGGCATTTGGTTCACTGCTCTGTTCTTTGCATATAGGCAAACACTAAAAAGAAACTATATTAAAAATTAAGGTAGGTATGGTATTACCAAAATATCTAACATTCTGATGACATTCCAGAAGTCTGGATGAGTGCCACCTAGCAATCATTAGGATGATGTGAGTTACAGAACCACTAGACAAGAGGGGGTATCAGTGAGAACCGCCTCTCCAGACTTCCCTTCAGCAGAGACACACTGATTGGTACTAGCCCATATAATCCCACTCCTGTCTCTTCCCTCTGCACTGGGTCCAAACATGGCTTCGCCAAGCCGTTCTTCAGATCCAAAATCCGATGAAAGAACAGTTTCGAATAGTTTCTCTTTGCCCATCAATTCCCTCCCAGTTCATTTCTCTTGTCTACTACTTGACTGACTCTGGAATAGACTAAAAGGCAAGCAAGCTGTTAGGCATTCCTGTGAGGATTTTTGTGTTCTTTTTGTTTTTGTTTTTTGAGATGCTTTCTCTGTGTAGTCCTGGCACTCGCTCTGTAGACCAGACTAGCTGCGAACTCACAGAGACCCGTCTGCCTCTCCTTCCTGAGTGCTGGGATTAAAGGCTGTGCCAACACTGACTGCCTGAATGTTGGCTTCAAGGGATTTCTTTCTTTTTTTTTTTTTTTTCTTTTTGATTAGATGATTTGAGTAGGAAGACCCACTCTAAATGTGAGCTGCTCCCTCTAGTGGCAGCCCAGACAAAGCTTTGCTTTTGCCTACTTGCCTTTACTCTTGCTGGTAAGCTCATTTATCTTGCTGTTGTTGCTGCTGTTGCATCTCTCACTGAACTTGGGACCTATATTTGGCCTTCCAGCATGAATATGAGCAACTCTCCAGGAACCGTCCCGACTTTCACAGCCAAATTGGGAGCAGCTATCAGGTTCTCAGCCTATCTGGTGAGACAGTTATTGTTGAACTCTCCAAACAAAAACTCCAGACAAATGCAATAATTCCCTTTTAATATACATTCATTGTGTCAGTTCTGTTCTTTCAGAGAACCCTGAAATACAGTTCCTGACATCAATGCTGTAACCTTAAGATCAGAAACAATCAGAGCTCAATGTGATAAAGTATATTTATCCCGAACAAAGAACAAATATCCCAAAGTAGGCTAGGCTGGCTGGCCAGCAGGTCCCTGGGATCCACCTGTTCCTACTACCCAGTATTGGCATTAGAAGCACATGTCACTATGCCCAGATTTTTTTTGTGGGTTCTGAGGGTTGAACTGGCATCCTCATGCTTGCCTGACAAGCATTTTACTGAGTTATCTCCTCAGCCCCTAAGAGGGGTCAATATTAATTAACTATAACAGCTATAGAATATCAACGAAAAGTGTTAGTAAGGAACATACGGAAGCTATATTATCTTCATAAATTTTTAAAAACTCTTCTAAAATAATGCATACATAAAAAGTTTCATTTGGTGGCAGTGCGTGTCTTCAATGCCAGCTTTTAGGAGGCAAAGGCAGGCAGATCTCTGTGAGTTCGAGGTCAGCCTGGTCTACAAAGCAAGATCCAGGACAGCCAGGACTGCCGGGCCTTAACAGAGCAACCCTGCCTCGAAAAACCAAAACCAAAATAAGCATACACATGAGACAGAAATTCTTTAAAAAGTAAATCCAGATAAGTGCATAAGTAAGAGGTTTTTCAGGCCACACCTGTGTCCCAGCTGCCAACTCAGGTAGACACTCCCTGGTCAACCATAGACCACCTGCCAGAAGACCAGACAAACTGCCCACAGACCTTTCCCACTCTCAGCGTTGCCCCAATGCTGCACAGAACAACAGCTGTAGCTCCCCACCCCATCCATGCCTCCTGTGGATCCCACAGAGCACCCAGACGTAAATCCACACACCTATGGACATCTGATTTTTGGTAAAGAATTTAGAAATACACACTGGAAAAAGAGAAAACCTCTTCAATAGAATGTGCTGGTCAAATTGCATGTCAGCACATAGAAGAAGGCAAACAGACCCATGTTTATCCAAAGTGAATTAAAGACCTCAACATAACACATGATGCACTGAACCTGATAGAACAAAAAGTGGGGGATAATCTTGAATGTATTGGCACAGGGAAGACTTCCTGAACAGAAAACCATTATCACGGGTACTAAGATCAACAATTAATAGGATTTCATGCAACCAAAATGCTTCTGTAAGGCAAAGGACACCATCAATTGGACAAAGGGACAGCCTACAGAATGGAAAGATTTTTACCAACTCCACATCAGATACCGCTCTAATATCTAAAATATATAAAGAACTCAAGAAACTAGATATTCAAAAACCAAATAATCTAATTAAAAATGGGGTACATATATAAGCAGAGATTTCTCAATAGAGGAATCTCAAATAGCTGAGAAATGCTTAAAGAAATGTTCAACATCTTTATCCACGAGGAAAATGCAAATCAAAACTACTTTGAGATTCCATCTTACATGTGTCAAGATGGCTAAGATCAATTACATAAGAGACAGCTCATGCTGGAGAGGATGTAGAGCAAGGGGAACACTCCTCCATTGCTAGCAGGAGAGCAAACAGCCACAGTGGAAATCAATATGGTTGTTCCTCAGAAAATTGGGAATTGATCTTCCTCAAGACCCAGATATGCCACTCTTGGGCATATACCCAAATGACACTCCTTCCAACTATAAGACACTTGCTTAACTGTGTTCATTGTGGCTTTATTTAAAATAGTCAGGAACTGGAAACAACCTAGATGTCCCTCAAGTGAAGAATGGATAAAGAAAATGTGGTACATTTACAAAATGTAGTATCACTCAGCAGTTTAAAAACAACATCGTGAAATTTGCAGGCAAATGGATGCACCCAGAAAAATATCATCCTCAGTGAAGTAACCCAGATCCAGAAAGACAAATATGGTATATGTTCACTTATAAGTGGATATTAGATGCTAAGTGAATGATAATCAAGTTACAATCCACAGACACAGAGAGGATGGGTAAAAAGGAAGGCTATAGGCAGGGAAGCATGGGCCTCTCTAGGAAGGAGAAATAGAACAGGTTCTGTAGGGGACTGGAGGCAGGTAGGCCTGGGAGCAAGAGGGATCAGCTGGATGGGGAAGAGATGGACGGAGTGCAGGGAGAGACAGTGGAATTAAGGGGCCTTTGAGGGGCAGTGTAGATATCCAGTACAGTGGAATCTATGAGGGGGACCCTAACGAATCCCTCAAGGGAGGGGTGAGAAGGTGCAGAGTCAACGGCACAGTCTCTGGGAGTCAGGTAAAAAGCAAATAGCAGACTTATTCAGCAATGGGAGAGCCTTATATACCCTTTTCCCAGCACCGAGGCTGTGCTCCAATCTGCTGACACTGTGTGGTCACCCCTCATTGGCTAGGCATGATCAGGACCTCTGACAGTGCCTGTTGCTAGGTCCTCAGGCAGACTCCAGGTTGACTCATCTCTTGGTCTTGTAGGCCTTAACTTCCTACACCTAGTACCTAGTAATAGGGGACCCAGAGTCTGAACTGGCCATCTTCTGTAGCTATGCAAGGTTCCAGTGGTGGGACCGGATTGCATTAGGTTGAGTTGCTGGTCAAGGAGGTCCCATGGAGACCCCTAACAACCCACACTAATGCTGACAGAAGGCCACTCTCTGAAAAATGAAAGTGGGGCCCTATTGCTGAGGAAGCATCCACGCAGCTCATTAAACTCGGGTTGAGCTACTGCAGATGTGGCACCTTCACCCCTACATTCTAGTATCTTTGGTGTGGGAAGGTACTCTGCAGGCTGCAAAAAGGGAAACCTGAAAACCAACCCAGCCACAGGATCTTCCAGGTACAATCTGCTCTGCCTGAAAGACGGGTTGCAGAACTTGTGGGCGTGGCTAACCAATGTTTAGTTTAACTTTAAGCCCAGGAATGAGAGGGAGCCCATGTCCTAGACAGCCTGGACGGCCAGGAACAAAAGACTGGATAGACCAGAGGCCTCGGGTAGAACCAAATACAACTGGGGGAAAAAAAATCAATGAAATGATTCCTAATGATATTCTGCTACACTAAAAGATCAGTGCCTCGCCCAATTGTCTTAAGAGAGGCTTTCTCCAACAGCAGATTTGAGTGGGTGTAGAGATTCATAGCCAGACATTATATATGCAGAAAGAGTCTAAATTGGAGGTCTCCATTGGGTTCCTTCCCTAGGAGATCTGGAAACCCTGGTGGAAGAGGAGGAGGAAAGATTGTAGGAGTCAGAGGGGATGGAGGACACCAGAAGAACATGGCCCACTGAATCAACTGAGCAGGGCTCACATGGGCTCCCAGAGACTAAAGCAGCAATCACAGGGCCTGCATGAGTCTGCCACAGGTTCTCCAGTTATGTTATGGCTCTCAGTTTGGTGTTTTTGTGGAACTCCTAGCAATAGAAGTGCATGTATCTCTGACTTTTAGGCCTACTTTTGAGACTCCTTTCCTCCTATTGGGTTGCCCTGTCCAGCCTCAATACGAGGGGTTTTGTCTTGTCTGATTGTATCTTGTTTTGTCCTGTTTGGCTGTTATCTCTTGGAGGTCATCTCCTAACCGAAGAATAAACAGAGGGGGAGTGGATCTGGGGGAGAGGAGAGGTGAGGGGGTGTTGAGAGGAGTGGAGAGAGGGGAAACTGTGGTCAGAGTATATTGTAAGAGAGAAGAATCAAAGAATCAATAAAAAAAGATAAATATAAAAAAGCAAAAGAAAGGAATAAAAAATAAAGTAGGTTTAAAACAAAAACTTGGAACTGGAGTAACACCTGAGCAGGTAAGGAATACTGGCTGCTCTTGGGGAGGACCCAGGCTGGGTTCCCCAAATCCACATGGCAGCTGACAAGAGTCAGTAACTCCAGATCCACGGGATCCACCGCTCCCTCTGGCAGCTGAGGGCACTGCATGCACACGTCACATAAACTTACATGGAGGCAAAAAAACTCATTCATGAAAAAATGGAAATAAATCTTTTAAAAGAGTTTTTCAAAAAAGAATAGTGAAAAGAAAAATGCTACGAAGTGACTGTAATTGAATCTATAATGACATGGTCTGGAGATAAATAGGTCAGTGGGAGGAGCCACATTATTCCATTCTAATAAAGGACAAAAATATATCTCAACTGAAGGGCATAAAGCACAATTAGTTAATAAGTGATGCTGGCACAGCTGGCTACCCACCTGTTAGAAAATGGTTCTTTCACTAAAAATATGAATAAAAAAAGAATTCCAGATGGAGTAAATGCTTAAATATAATAAATAAAGCATCAAAAATTAGGGAGAAAAAACTTAGGACACAGCACAACATGCTACTCAATGAGAAAAAAAAGGAGCACATTTGAGCTTATAAAAGTTAAAAATAATTTATGTTGCAAAAGCTATTATAGACAAAGTTAATAGGCTACCTCTATGGGCTGTATCCATTACCAGTATACCAAACGGCCCTCAGTATTGGTGAGAGACTATTAAACAATGGGAAAATGGGGTTTGTGAGAACAACCTGTGTCGTCAGAGGCACGATACTACTCCAGCTAATTACTAATTAGAGAAATGTAACCAAGGTAAATAATAACAGCATCCAGCATTCACACTGGCCTGCCCTCGGGGACCAAGTGACAGCAGCCAAGGTGTGACCCATGGCCGCTCCCTCCAGAAGCCATGCGCTCCCCATGTGCATGCACTGTGTCCCCTTGTAAAGAGCACTGCCTTCTCTCCCTGCCCCTTCCTTCCACTCTCGCTCAGAGGCTGCCTCTTCCCCGCCCCCAGAAGCCTCTCTCAAGTGTGATCTGCTGCATCCACCCCTTGGCTCCAACCCACTAAAGCACCTTTCGCCATTAAATTCTTAAAACACACTCCACTGCTAATGAGATCAAAGAAAAAATAAAACAATAAAAGCAATTGCTAACAGAATGAGGAGGGCAAGTGCACATTTCTACATCTAATTTTGAAAGCAGTCCACTGCGCTTTAAATGAGGAATGTCTCCCATAGTCCTTAGAGGGTGGCTATGCTCAGGAGATGGACCCTTGATGGAGGACGTACATCAGCAGGGGTGGACACTGAGGTCACAGAGCTTGGCCTACTTCCCACTCTCTTCACTTCTGACTACTGATGTGACTTGTCCTCGGTCCTGCTGCCGTGTGCTCCCCGGCACATGGTCTATGTACCCTCTGGAACTTCAAGCCAAAGCAAGCCCTGTCTCCTGTAAGCTGCTTTGTTGGCCCTTTATACAACAAAATGAAACCACTACAGAGCCTGGTAAATTCTTTTCCATCAAATACACCTCAACAAACCACACTCCTGGGAATCCACCCCTAAAAACAAAATAAAAAGACCAATCCAAGGCTGATGGCAGCATCCTCCTACTGTAAAGAGCAAGTAACAAAAACAAGCATTCGAAGCAATGAGGAAATAAATAATGGCACACATTATTATTATTAGAGCAGCCATGAAGAAGAATATACACCATTTGGCTCTGAAGAGTTTTCTGAGAAGCATCTTAAGTGACAAAATGTGATAAAGGAAACTATGGTTTTATTTTTAAAATCCAAATCCTGTTCAAAAATCATTAATGTGCATGTGCCAAACTATGTCTGCTTTGCCATTCTGTCTGTCTGTATGGTTGTAAGGAGCAGAGACACAGCACAGGAGGTTGCACGCCAGCTTGCTGGCACTGAGTGCAGGCTTTAAAGAGGAAGACAGCGACATGACTTCACTTAGGTTAGACAACTTATCAAATCCATGCTTCCCTGAGGACGAGGAACGCAACACGATTGGCTTGAACTTCCGCCCCCTCACGTCACAATCACCTGCCTGTTCTGTGCAGTATCTCACAAAGTTTCTGTGTTTTATAAGCATCCTGCTGTTCATTAATGATTGATTGTTAACTCACATTTTATATGAGATCAGTTTTAGACCCACTTTTCAAGTTGGTGGCTGGGAGGTTTTAGTTTAAATGAGAAAGGCCCCTATAGGCGCACATATTCGCATGTTTCGTCCTCAGTGGAACAAAGGAGGATGAGAAGGCAGAGATGGGATGGTCTTGTTGGAGGAGGACTGACAGTGGGGGTGGGCGCTGAGGTTCCCACCGCTCATGCCAGGCGAGTGGCTCTCTATCTGCTGCCCATAGAGCAGGATGCAGACCTCAGCTACTTCTCCAGCACCATCTGCCTGCTCCCCATCAACCTCTGAAACTGTAAACGTGCCCCCCCCCCCCGTTAAATGTTTCCACTTGTAAGAGTTACTCTGGGCCTGGTGTCTTTTCACAGCAGAACACTAATGAAGAAAGGGCACACAATTTTACAGATAAATGCAAATACACAGCTATATACAAATAGATTAGAAAACTAAGAATTCATTCATTATGAATGTAAAAATGCCCACCAAATGAAAACATATTGAAAATGTGCCAGAGTTCCAGTGGGTAATAGTAAATGAGATATTAATTATCATATCTACTTTAAGGAGACTAGAGAGATGGCTCAGTGGTTAGGAACACTGGCCATTCTTCCAGAAGAATCAGATTCAATTCCCAGAACTTACATGGAGGGTCACAAGCATGCGTAACTGCAGTTCCAGGAGATCTGCTCCCTCCTTGGCATCCTTGACAGCAGGGATGCACATGATGTGCAGACATACCTTCGTACAAAACACGCATCCACATACAATAATAACTTTTAGTGTACACATAAATGTTTGTGGAAAAGAGGTAGCTGTTGGAGGTTGGGACAGGCCCCATTCAGGAGACAGAAAGAGGAAAGAGTGGTGACGAGCTTCGCCTTCCTGTCTCTACATTCTGTTATCAAGCTTATTACAACAAAAATAATAATAATACTTTTGGAGTGTGAAAACAGTTTTAAAAAGATAATTTATAATTAAAATGTGATTTAGTATCTAATTCATAGGCTGTGTTGAAAAGACTATATATGATATTTCATGCAATGTGTTAGTTCATCCCCGATGTGTTGCAAATGCTCAAGTTAGTTATGTTATTTTAAAAAGTAAGTATTCTAGACAGCAGCGGAAACTATGACGCTGGAGCGTCAAAGCCTTCGAAAATGGTATCATGCAGACTGGGCACTGTCACCTCATGCGGAGTCCCCTCCTTTAGACTGTGAAGGCTTGTACTATGGTAACAATCCCATTCATTAAACAGTTCTACCATTGTAAAACTAAAACTACAATTAGGTAAATATACTATTACGGAAAGGAGATGGCGATCCTTTTGCCTTGAAGTCAACACTACGAACATCGGGAACCGTCTCGCAGGCATTGCGCTCCGTCCCAATACTTGAAAAGAGAAATACTTGGGGCCTGGATATGGACTCCATGTTGGGGAGACTTGAGAGGACAGACTGGGAAGAAGTGCCACAGCTCTTGAACCCTGCCCAAGAGGAAAGTTTATTCCCAATGGAGAAATGCCACTCGGACTGTGGCCTACCTACCCCAGCCTCGTTATAATTCACGAGAGCGGAATCTGGCATTGGAACCACTATTTTCCAATAAAACATCCAAATGTCAGAACAGCTTCATAAGTGTTGCAGATGGTTGGTCTTACTACTCACATGGAATTCACCTTTTCTTCAGGACCCTGCACTTGACCCGTCACGGTACCCTTGCTTGTGTTCTTCACCCAGCCAACCACTCCTATTTTCTTAGCTTCTCCTTCTGTGTACTGGTTTCAGAAAACAAACAAACGAAACAAGAGAGGTCAAGTGCATCACTAGAAGTCCATACTTAAACAAACAACTCTAATAATCAGAAACCGCTCACCTGACATCATTGGTTTTCTAAAATATAGTCTTTGGGACCGCAGAGATAGCTCTGTGGTTAAAGGCATCTACTGCCCTTGCAGAGGACCAGGGTTCAATTCCCAGCACGCATGTGGATGCTTACAACCATCTATAACTCCAGTTCCAGGAGATCCAATGCCCTATCTGGCCTCTGTGGGTACTAAATATGCAAGTGGTACACAGACATACATGCAGGCAGAACACGCATACATATAAAATACAGTCTATGTGCTTGCATAGCGGACCTATGGTCCCACCACTATTTGTAAGATCGGTGCAATTGGAGAAAATAGACCAACAGTGAGAACTGCTTCAATAGTTTCTACTACATACAATTTAATTGCTTTCTCTCACATCCATTAATGATCATTTACATTGTTAATCTGGGTTTCATAGACTGATGAACCCAGGATTCTCGATCACTGATTTAAAAGTTTGTGATCAACATAAAATACATATAGGCAGGAACGGATACTGAATCGTTTCTAAAATTCCAATAAAACAGACACAATTTTACTAATAAGATCAAACCAGCAAGAACACTGGCCTAGACACAGTGGTCCGGAGGCTAGTTCATAGTTAGAAGGTTCTGGTACAGATGGCTATGAAGAAATTCAGGAGCTAGACGGAAAATCAAGAACACAGTAAAAATTGGGGCAAAGAACTCTTAAGGACAGAGTTATCCAAATTACAGAGGGGCTTGACTGATGGGGACATGGTGGGACTCGTGGAGTCAGCAACCAGAAACCTAAAATAGTGATGGCCAGTTCAGAGAGCAGGTAAAAATACACACTACAGTTAACAGTACATAGTACGCTTGGAATCCATAGGAGTTCCATAAATAATAAGACATAGGAAACATGTAAGAAAACCTTAAATAGTTTTAATAGAAATCACAATCAGTAATTTTAAGAAAAATATCATCAGCTACCAAGAACAGGATATAAGCTGTAGGTGAGAAATGGGTTGGAAATGCCTCTATGATTAAAATCAATAGTAAAAAAAGGCATAAAAATAAAAGACAGGTCTCACTTACCATTCTGAAGCAAACACCTGAATGAAAGAAGAACAAAAAGAAACGTCAGCTTGTCTGCCTTTTATAAACTGTGCATCGTGTATTAAAGGGTGAGTAACAAAATGAATCAAACACTCAGATGTGAATGGACTCAGAGGGTCTTCTTGAAAACTATTTTCTTTTAAAATGAAGACTTTGGGGGAAAAATACAATATTTGAAACTAACATAAATAACAAAATGTTGAATTACACAGGCAGTGGTGGCGCCTTTAATCCCAGTAGTTGGGAGGCAGAGGCAAGAGGATCTCTATGAGTTCGAGGCCAGCCTGGCCTAGAAGCGCTAGTTCCAGCCGACAGCTAGGACTGTTACACAGAGAAACCCTGTCTTGAAAAACCAAATAATAGTAATAATAATATTTTAAAACGTTTATTAAAAACACAGTTGATCTGGTGATACAGGCCCATAATCCTGACTACTTGAGAGACTGAGGCAGAGGAATAACGAGTTTAAGTTCAGTGTAGGCCACATAGAAAATTCAAGACCAACCTGGGCAACTTTGCCTCAAAATAATAAGAATGGGGAGGAGGTTGTCTATGCATGCAGGCCAATGGTACATTTGCTTAGCATGTATGAAGTCCTAGACAGTCCCTAATCCCCCAAAAAGTGAATGAATGGACAGATGAGAGGAGTTGACATAAAATATGCCTATCCTCAGTTTTTAGAATTTCTTTTCTAATGCAAGAACTAAATTCAAGTTTAAATTGTTTCTACATATAGCCAGAACCAATGAGGCAAAGCCAGCACCAGGAAATGGCATGTGCTTGACCACTGCTGGGCTTCCAGAGCCTCCTCTTTAATGGAGATCAGTGTCAATGAAAATTACCCCAGAAGCTTTCTGGTGTAGCTGACAAGCTATGCATACTGTGGATCATGTATGTTGGGTGTAGTACCGTTCGTGTTGGCTATGGTTTCTCTCTCTGGACTGAGGCAGACCAAGCTGTCACACACTTCAGTTATCCAACTTCAAGCTGTGTGAGCTTCATCTCAGACAGAAGTCAAGGACGCAAGGGTTTGGGGATGTGGATCAATGGCAGGGCACTTGTGAAGCATATATGAGGCCCTTGGTTAGATCTTCAGTGCACAAAGTTGCACTCATATATAGATAAAGAAACGCACACATCCCCACAAGGAATGCTATTAACATTATATCCTGTATTGTCTATAACCAGACACTGGGTTCCCTAATGGAAGTAAGACAAGAAGCTAGCTAGTTCCAAACTATCAGGAATGTATCCTGGAGACCTGGACCCACTGGAGAAGGCCTAGGAATTATGATGATTCTAAACAACAGACCTCAGGTCATTCCCCAAAACTGCAAATCAGAAGATCCTTGAGGGCCGGAACACCGGGCCGGGCAGCGGAAGGCGGCCGGAGGACGCCCAGCACAGCCGGCGGGGACCAACTGGGACAGGCTGGAACCGGCGGGGACCAGAGCGGCAGCAGAGGACACAGGCTGCTGGTGGCTGGAACCATCCCAGCAGCAGAAGCAGGCTGCAGGGACCGCGCGAAACACCGAGAACAGATCGCCCCACTACAATTAAACCAAAGAGGTAGGCATTCGGTTGGGGAGGTCCCTGGCAGGAACCAGGAAACAGAGCAAGGGCATTTTGTAAGAGGAGCCCCTGGCCAGCAGGGAAACCTGAACCAGTTTTAATAGACCCCTTAGATAGCATCGATAGGAGGAGATGGGCAGGCGTCAAGGAAAGAATTCACCCAATAATCTGAAAATCAGCATGAAAACACCAGAACCCAATGATCTTACAACAGAAGGTCTCCAACACCCTAACACAGAAGAAGTGGAAAAAATTGACTTTTTGAAAGCAGTAGAGTCCCTTAAACAACATGTGAAAAATGCCCTTATAGAAATGGATGAGAAGTATAACCAAAAATTTGAAGAAATTAGTAAATATGTACATAATACCCTGGGAAACCAAGAAAGAACGATCAAACAGGTAATGGAAACAGTTCAAGAATTGAAAACTGAAATGGAAGCAAGGAAGAAAACACAAACTGAGGACCAGCTGGATATGGAAAATTTAAGTAAACAAACAGAGTCTACAGAAACAAGCATAACCAACAGAATACAAGAGTTAGAAGAAAGAATCTCAGATTCTGAGGACACCATAGAGAAAATAAACACTCTGATCAAAGAAAACTGCAAAGCCAACAAATTCTCATCACAAAACATTCAGGAATTATGGGAAACAATAAAAAGACCAAATATAAGAATAATAGGAATAGAAGAAGGAGAAGAGTCACAGCTCAAAGGCCCAGAAAAATATTTTTAACAAAATTATGGAAGAAAACTTTCCCAACTTAAAGAAAGATATTCCTTTGAATATTCAAGAAGCATACAGAACACCAAACAGACTGGATCAAAGGAAAACATCCCCTCGCCATATAATAATCAAAACACAAAATATACAGGTTAAAGAAAGAATACTAAGAGCTGCAAAGGAAAAAGGCCAAGTAACTTATAAAGGTAAACCGATCAGACTTACACCTGATTTCTCTATGGAAACAATGAAAGCCAGAAGGTCCTGGATAGAAGTACTGCAGAAGCTAAGAGACCATGGATGCAAGCCCAGACTACTATACCCAGCCAAGCTTTCGTTCACTATAAATGGAGAAACCAAGACATTCCAGGATAAGAACAAATTTAAGCAATACGTAGCCACGAATCCAGCCCTACAGAAAGTAATAGAAGGAAAACCGCAACCCAAGGAATCCAACATTGCCAACACTGCCTACAATAACTCAGGCATCTAGCGACCCTTCACTAGCACAACTCAAAGAAGGGAGACACACAAATTCTACTTCCAAAAACAACAAGAATATCCGGCATGAACAACCACTGGTCATTAATATCACTTAATATTAATGGTCTCAACTCACCTATAAAAAGGCACAGGCTAAGAGATTGGATACGAAAACAGGATCCAACATTCTGCTGTTTGCAAGAAACACATCTCAACCACAAAGACAGGCATCTACTCAGAGTAAAGGGTTGGGAAAAGGTCTTTCAAGCAAATGGTCCTAAGAAAAAAGCAGGTGTGGCCATATTAATTTCTAACAAAACTGACTTCAAACTAAAATCAATCAGAAGAGATCGAGACGGACACTTTATACTCATAACAGGAACAATTTGTCAGGATGATGTCTCAATCCTGAATATTTATGCCCCTAATATAAAAGCACCCATGTATGTAAAAGAAATATTACTAAAACTCAAGGCAGATATCAAACCACACACACTAGTAGTAGGAGACTTCAATACACCTCTCTCAGCAATGGACAGGTCAATCAGACAGAAACCTAATAGAGAAGTAAGAGAACTACTGGAGGTAATGAAGCAAATGGACTTAACAGACATCTATAGAACATTCCACCCAAATAGGAAAGAATATACCTTCTTCTCTGCAGCCCATGGAACCTTCTCGAAAATTGACCACATACTCGGAAACAAAGGAAACCTCCACAGATACAAAAAAATATCAGTGTCCACCTGCGTCTTATCAGATCACCATGGATTAAAGTTAGAATTCAACAACAATCCTACCTCCAGAAAGCCGACAAACTCATGGAAACTGAACAGTCAACTACTGAACCACACCTGGGTTAAGGAAGAAATCAAGAAGGAAATTAAAGTCTTCCTGGAATTCAATGAAAATAGAGAAACAACATACTCAAACCTATGGGACACTATGAAAGCAGTGCTAAGAGGAAAGTTCATAGCACTAAGTGCCCACTTAAAGAAAACAGAGAAAGCATATATCGGAGACTTAACAGCACACCTGAAAGCTTTAGAAAAAAAAGAAGCAGACACGCCCAGGAGGAGCAGAAGACTGGAAATAATCAAACTGAGGGCGGAAATCAACAAAATAGAAATGCAGAAAACAGTACAAAGAATCAATGAAACAAAAAGTTGGTTCTTGGAGAAAATCAACAAGATCGACAAACCCCTATCCAAACTAATTAAACGACAGAGAGAGAACACGCAAATAAATAAGATCAGAAATGAAAAGGGGGATATAACCACAGACACAGAGGAAATTCAGAGACTCATTAGATCTTACTACAAAAGCCTGTATGCCGCAAAACTAGAAAATGCAAAAGAAATGGACATGTTTTTAGATAAGTGCCACATACCAAAGCTAAACCAAAACCAGGTGAACGATCTAAATAGACCTGTTAGTCGCGAAGAACTAGAAACCGTTATCAAAAATCTACCTTCCAAAAAAAGCCCAGGACCAGATGGTTTCAATGCAGAATTCTACCAGAACTTCCAAGAAGAGCTAATACCTATACTCCTTAATGTATTTCACAATATAGAAACAGAAGAGTCATTGCCAAATTCCTTTTATGAAGCTACAGTTACCCTGATACCAAAACCACACAAAGACCCAACCAAGAAAGAAAATTACAGGCCTATCTCACTCATGAATATCGACGCAAAAATTCTCAATAAAATACTGGCAAACCGAATCCAAGAACACATTAGAAAAATTATCCATTATGATCAAGTAGGCTTCATCCCAGAGATGCAGGGCTGGTTCAACATACGCAAATCTATCAATGTAATCCAGCATATAAATCAACTGAAAGAAAAAAACCATATGATCATTTCATTAGATGCTGAAAAAGCATTTGACAAAATTCAACACCTCTTTATGATAAAAGTCTTGGAGAGATTAGGGATACAAGGGTCATACCTAAATATAATAAAAGCTATTTACAGCAAGCCGTCAGCTAACATTAAATTAAATGGAGAAAAACTCAAAGCCATCCCACTAAAATCAGGAACACGACAAGGATGTCCACTCTGGCCATACCTCTTCAATATAGTGCTTGAAGTTCTAGCAATAGCAATAAGACAACATAAAGGGATCAAGGGGATTCGTATCGGAAAAGAAGAAGTTAAGCTCTCGTTATTTGCAGATGATATGATAGTATACATAAGCGACCCCAAAAACTCTACCAAAGAACTCCTACAGCTGATAAACACCTTTAGTAATGTGGCAGGATACAAGATCAACTCCAAAAAATCAGTGGCCTTCCTATACACTAAGGATAAGGAAACAGAAAGGGAAATTAGAGAAGCATCACCTTTCACGATAGCCACAAATAGCATAAAATATCTTGGGGTAACTCTGACCAAGGTTGTGAAAGATCTATTTGACAAGAACTTTAAGTCTTTGAAGAAAGAAATTGAAGAGGACACCAGAAAATGGAAAGATCTTCCTTGCTCCTGGATTGGGAGGATCAACATAGTAAAAATGGCAATTCTACCAAAAGCAATCTATAGATTCAATGCAATCCCCATCAAGATCCCATCAAAATTCTTCACAGATCTGGAGAAGAAAATAATCAACTTTATATGGAAAAACAAAAAACCCAGGATAGCCAAAACAATCTTATACAACAAAGGAGCGTCTGGAGGCATTACCATCCCTGACTTCAAACTCTACTACAGAGCTACAGTATTGAAAACAGCTTGGTATTGGCATAAAAACAGAGAAGTCGACCAATGGAATCGAATAGAAGACCCTGACATTAACCCACAAACCTATGAACACCTGATTTTTGATAAAGGAGCTAAAAGTATACAATGGAAAAAAGAGAGCATCTTCAACAAATTGTGCTGGCAAAACTGGATGTCAACCTGTAGAAGAATGAAAATAGATCCATATCTATCACCATGCACAAAACTCAAGTCCAAATGGATTAAAGACCTCAATATCAGTCTGAACACACTAAACCTGATAGAAGAGAAAGTGGGAAGTACTCTACAACACATGGGCACAGGAGACCACTTCTTACATACAACCCCAGCAGCACAGACATTAAGGACCTCATTGAATAAATGGGACCTCCTGAGACTGAGAAGCTTCTGTAAAGCAAAGGACACTGTCGCTAAGACACAAAGGCAACCCACTAACTGGGAGAAGATCTTCACCAACCCCGCAACTGACGAAGGTCTGATCTCCAAAATATATAAAGAACTCAAGAAACTAGACTGTAAAAGGCTAACCAACCCAATTATAAAATGGGGCATTGAGCTGAACAGAGAATTCTCAACAGAAGAAGTTCAAATGGCCAAAAGACACTTAAGGTCATGCTCAACTTCCTTAGCGATCAGGGAAATGCAAATCAAGACAACTTTAAGATACCATCTTACACCTGTCAGAATGGCGAAAATCAAAAACACCAATGATAGCCTTTGTTGGAGAGGTTGTGGAGAAAGGGGTACACTCATCCATTGCTGGTGGGAATGCAAACTTGTGCAACCACTTTGGAAAGCAGTGTGGCGGTTTCTCAGGAAATTCGGGATCAACTTACCCCTGGACCCCGCAATACCACTCTTGGGAATATACCCAAGAGAGGCCTTATTATACAACAAAAGTATATGCTCTACTATGTTCATAGCAGCATTGTTTGTCATAGCCAGAACCTGGAAACAACCTAGTTGCCCTTCAATGGAAGAATGGATGAAGAAAGTATGGAATATATACATATTAGAGTATTATTCAGCAGTAAGAAACAAGGACTTCTTGAATTTTGCATACAAATGGATGGAAATAGAAAACACTATCCTGAGTGAGGTAAGCCAGACACAAAAAGAGGAACATGGGATGTACTCACTCATATTTGGTTTCTAGCCATAAACCAAGGACATTGAGCCTATAATTAGTGATCCTAGAGAAGCTAAATAAGGAGAACCCAAAGAAAAACATATAGGCATCCTCCTGAATATTAACCTTCAGCAAACGATGAAAGGAGACAGAGACAGAGACCCACATTGGAGCACAGGACTGAATTCTCAAGGTCCAAATCAGGAGCAGAAGGAGAGAGAGCACGAGCAAGGAACTCAGGACCATGAGGGGTGCACCCACACACTGAGACAATGGGGATGTTCTACTGGGAACTCACCAAGACCAGCTGGCCTGGGTCTGGAAAAGCCTGGGATAAAACCGGACTCTCTGAACATAACGGACAATGAGGACTACTGAGAACTCAAGAACAATGGCACTGGGTTTCTGATCCTACTGCACGTACTGGCTTTGTGGGAGCCTAGGCAGTTTGGATGCTCAACTGACTAGACCTGGATGGAGGTGGGGGGTTCCTTGGACTTCCCACAGGACAGGGAACCCTGATTGCCTTTCGGGCTGAGGGGGGGGGACTTAATTAGGGGAGCGGGAGGGAAATGGGAGGCGGTGGCTGGGAAGAGACAGAAATCTTTAATAAATAAATTAATTAATTAAAAAAAAGAAGATCCTTGATCATAAAGAATACATAGACGAGAACCAGATCCTACGAGCTGTCCTATGACCTCCACATGTATACCATGGCATGTACAGCTATAAAATAAGTAAATGTAAGTCTTCTCATTTTTAAAAGGACCAGACTGAACTATAAGTACAAAGTCCTGTGCATGCGCATACACACACACACACATACACACATCACCACCACCACGATGATAGGTGCACATAATGGAATACTACTCAACAGTGAAAACACACACAAAAAAAAAACACGCACAACCTTAGGAACTACATATATGAACCAAATGCAGTGTGCTAAGCAAAATAAGCTAAACTCATACATTGTGTATAAATACACTCTATAAAGGCAAAGCTATAGAGACTGAAAATAGATTGTCTGTTGCCAAGGCCCGAGAGGGAAGCAAGTGTTAGCAGGAGGCTCAAGGGAACTTTCTGGGGTGATGGGTGCTCTCTGAACTGTGCTGGTGATCCCATGGCCCCATACATGCCAAAACAAACTGAGTGTAAGATAGCAGAAATATTATCAGTAGTAAATTATACCTTGGAGGAAAACAACCAGGAAAAAAACTCATTGGAAAGTCACAGGGAACAGATCAAACACCTCCAAGGAGGTCAAAAGCCACTGTTTGCACACAGAAGTTGTCCCTGTGTAGGAGCATGTGAAGGCTCCACAGTTTGGGTGTTTTATAGCATTGTGGTGTTTCCTGGTGGCAGTATACTGTGGAATCAAATGAATAGGAACAAAAAGAGCAGTAAGGAAATAAAGACAGTGTAATCTCACCAATGAAATTTTATGAGACAATAGAAACATTTTTGACAAGCATGTAGAGTGTGGAGGGAAGAGGAGTGGGAGAACTGGTAGGAAGGACAGCCAGAGAGTAATCTATTATCTATGGAGGGAAAGCCATTCGTGTGTGCATAAAAACGGAAACAGCAGAAAGCCACATGGGTGGCCTCTACCACACAGCAAGGGGCTCAAAACACAGTCAGTACCAACCAAGCACACAGTCTGGCGGCTCCAGGCTGAACAGACTTCCTCTGGGCTACTCAACCTCAACAACCCATGAACAAGCAAGGGAAAGGAAAAGCCATGGGCAACTGGAGTAAAAAGGAACTGGAGAGCTGGGGTGTAGCCCTGGGACAGAGCACAGGGCCCCAAGTTCAAGTCTCAGCATCACAAAGAAGGGAATAAAAAGAAGGACACAATCCTCCTTACATAGATGAAGGTCCACAAACCACCAGTCACTGGGAGTGTCCTCAGACCTCATCTCAGACTTACAGAAGCTGTGCCTAGAGCCTAGGGAACCTGCCTTTGTGGAGCAAAGCCAGCAGCCAGCGGCTAGAAGGGAGGGCAGTGTCAGGGAGGCTTGTGAAGGGTTCCTACTTCAGGTCAGGTATGGAGTTCAGCGGTACAGCACTTGGCCAGTGTGAACAAGACCCTGGGTTCAAGCCCTAGCGGTGGCTTCCCACTCAGGTGTGGTTCAGCTGATGTGCATGAGAAACCATCTGATCGCTTATCGAGTCGGCCTGGCTAGCTTACAAGTCAGCAGCACACAAGAAAATCCTAATTCGCACTCTAATATGGCTTGGTTTGGTTTTTGAGACAAGGTCCCACCATGTAGCCCAGGTTAGGCTCACATTCACTGTGCAGACCACACTGGCTTTGAACTTGCAATCTCTTCAAGAACTCAAAAGTAATATCAAATAACAAAGACACATCCAACTGTAAGGATAAGAAAATGACATATATAATCTTATAGTGGATTTTTCAGATAAAACCAAAAAATTAGACAATTCAAATATATCTAAATTATTATTTACAAATTATTCGTGTAACAAAAAAGTTATTTTAATTCAGGGCACAAAGGAGGAAGTGACTGTGAAAGACACAGTTGTTTCTGCATCTAGGAGCTTAGATCCAATAGGGGAAGTAGAACCCCACACAGACAGAAACACACTGCCGCCAGAATCTCGGCCACACACAGCATCCTTGGCCACATGGCACATTTGAGGCCAACCTGGACTACATGAGATTCTGTTTCAAACAGATCAATATCAGTAAATATTTACAGCTGGGATAGGCAAATAATATAAACCTGTTTATCTTAGCAATTGGGAGACAAAGGTGGGAGAATTGCTTCGAGCTCCAGGTCATTTTTGTCTTTATGGTGAGTTCCGGATAGGTAGGAATGAAACCCTGTTTTAAAGAGGGAAAGCAAGGCACGCAAAATGGACCAGTGATAAGAGCAATTGCTGCCGAGTCCAGCAACCTGAGTTTGATCCCCAGAACCCACATGGTGGAAGGAGAGGACCAACTCCCACATTACCCTCTGACCACCACATCCCACACACATTTAAATACATAAGTCAATGAGAAAAAAAATAGAAATAAAGGAAAAAAACAATTTTAGCGATAATATCCATAAACCTGGACGCAAATGAGAGTTTATTGGGCAGACAAACCAATCTTTGTGACTTTTGGACACACTTGTTGAAAAATGGGCTTTCAAAATGAAATATCTATGAAAATGTCATATGAAGCCTGTTATTTTGTAAGCTAGTTTTTAAAACAAACTAATAATTTTTAAACGAGGTTTTGAGAGTCCAGACTTCATTCATGAGCAACAATTAGTACGGCGAGAGCAAGGGGACATGACAGATGGGTGCGCAGAGGCCCAAAGCTAAGATTATCACACACCCGCAAACGCGCAAAGTCATGCGTGGCCTTGGAAAATTATATCCCAGCCCCAAACTGTACTGAAGACTTACTAAAAGACAGCTGAGTTGTGCTCCACCTCTTTCTTTCTAGAAGAAATCGTGTTCTACACTAAAAGCTTCTGTACTTTCTCAACATATCTACTGCAAGCACCTCCCAGCCTCCCTCCCCCTATCCCATGTCCATTTCCGCCTTCCACTTACTGGGCACAAACCAGGCTAGGCGGTTTTCTTTCCTCAAGTAAAACGAAACCACTCCTTCTTAAGCTTGAAATCCTCTAATGACTCCTCAGGATACTGAAAATAAAATGAATTCTGGTCACCGCATTCTCTATGACCTTACTAGCCCATTACCTATCAATCTGCCATTCCCCTGGCGGTGGTGCTGTTTGGGGAGGTGACGGAACCCTTGGGGTTGAGCCTTACTGGAAGAAGGAAGTCACGGGGTAAGGAGCAGGTTTTGAGGATTTAGAGCCTCACTCCGCTTCCAGTTCAGTTATTCTCTTTACTGCACACAGTTGAGGGCACAGTCTCTCAGCTTCTGCCACATCAATTAGAATTTAAACTTACTTTCAACATAAGGATAATAGTTATTGCATTCAAAGTTCTGAAACAAATCTCAAACATCAAGAATTCTATACTTATTCTAGAAGAATTTTACATAACTAATAATATAGTGCCTGAATATATGATATGTATCCATGCCTATACTTATCTGTGTAAATGTATGCATCTGTATACAAACATGATTATACACATTGATGGAGGAAGGTCATTGGCTAATAAAGGAACTGCCCTGGCCCATTTTATTGGTTAGAGGATAGGTGGGAGGAGTGGACAGAACAGAACACTGGGAGGAAGAGGAAGTGAGGTCAGAGTCTCGACAGCTCTCCTCTCCGGAGCAGACGCCTGAGAGAGACGCCATGCCCCGCTCCCGGGATGAAGCTCCGACCCAGGATGGACTAGGCTAGAATCTCCCCGGTAAGCGCACCTTGGGGTGCTACACACAGATGATTAGAAATGGGCTAAATTAATATGTGAGAATTAGCCTAGAAGAGAATGGGCCAAGCAGTGTTTAAAAGAATACAGTGTCCGTGTAATTATTTCGGGGCATAAGCTAGCCGGGCAGGCGGCTGGGGTGTTGGGGACGCAGCCCCGCCGCCCCTAATACTACAACACATACAATAAAAAGACAGCAGAAAGTTTCCAAATAATGCCTAAATTGACATTGGTAGATATAGAACATTAAACATGCACACACACACGCATGCACACAAACACACATACAAATAAATTTTTAAGTTGGAAGTCTTGTAGAATATAGACAACTTGAGGTGGAAGATTGAACAAGATATGGTAGCTACTGAATTTCCACTTTGACATTGATTTGTTGCAAATCCAAGCACAAACATTAGTTTGATTTAAACTCCAAGGTTTTAAATGTAAAAGTATTTGCAACTATAAATGGTAATCTATCTCTCTCTCTCTCTCTCTCTCTCTCTCACACACACACACACACACACACACACACACACATACACACACACACACAATCTTAAAATTACTAAATAACTACAGGATTTAAGAGGCAGACATAGTTTCGAGCCAAGTTCATACTGCTTGAGCAACTGTCCAACCCATATCACTGCTGAGTGATTTGGGGGAGGGGGGCCAGATGACTTTTGCATGAAATATGTATTAAATACTTAATAGAAATTTAAGTTGTCTTCATTGGATACCTAATTTTCGAAGCTAAGACCACATGGCTGTTCTGTAAAGTCCTTAAATATTAATTGGGTGTTAATTTACTTACAATATGAATGCATGTGACAGATGCTGTTAGCTGCATATACAAAAGTCCACCTCCCTGTCTTCTTACAAGAACTCTAATTTTCACCTAATAGCAGGAAATGACCTGTTTTCCGGACCTTCTCATAGAGGGCACCAGCGAGCCACGAGGGAAGTCCCTGGGCAAGGCTTAGAGAAGCTCTTCCACGGGGACCACCTCAGAATAGATGGCTGAACCAACCGCAGCCACTTTGCAGCTGTGAGGCCTCAGATGGGACTCGTTGAGAGCTTTAATACGCCAGGAAACAGGGCAAAAGTGGCCTTTCAGAAGCAGAAAGTGGGATTTCTCAGGATTTTACGGTTATAGCTGGAATAGAAAAGCTCTTGCGCCCTAGCAGGATTCCCTAGAGTGACGGTTCTGACTCCTCCATGGGGATGTGCAGCGACTCATCTCATGAATTCAGGAGACACATGCCTGGCTCTCGTGCTCATGAAGGGGCTCACATTTAATCTGTAACACACATTATTATTAAGTCCCTTGTGTACACATACATGCCACTCCTCTGTCAACACTTCAGAGAATGAAGGAGGATATTGGTTATTGGGCCCTTTACTTTAAATCCTAGGAAGGAATGAGTGTCAGGTGGATCTCCAGTTCGTTAACTTTTTGAAGCAGTGAGCCATGTAGAAACCAGCAAAGCTCCACAGCCCATGTGAAGTCTTCTGCAATCTTTCCGAGAGGCCTGACCCTAGTTTCATGTGCACTGTGGAGTGGACAGCCATCTCAACAGAAACAAAAGGCAGATGTGCAGACACGTTTGCTGCGGTCCGTCAGCTGTGGCTGGAGGAGAACACGCCCCTGCTGGAGAACAGGCTTCGGGGTCTTTAAAGCTCCCTGCCCCCATCCTGCTTCCACCTCACTGGGGAAAGAGAAGAGGAACTGATGTGACACACTGCTCTGGAAACTGGGACGGAAATAGGCCCTGTCAGTCGGGAAGGACGCAAGTGCAATCAATGTGTCGCTCAGTCAGGCTCGGTCAGCAGCAACCGGCTAATTACTTGATAAAAGAGAGACGGTGAGAAAACTGAATATCTGCAAAAGAAATATACGTAAGTCTTCAAGGAAACACTGACAATCAAAGAAGAAACCATATGAAGAATTTAAAGATCAGAATCCTTTTTTGTAACGCATTTGCATACTATAATACATGCCTCTATCTTAGAATCTGAATGACTATGCCGGCCTGAATCCAGGAAGTGAGCTAGTCACTGCTCTGTATATCATCCTGTAATGATTTCAAAATGTGTTCATTAATTACATAAAATGTGTTTATGTGTGTTCACATGTGTATTTTGGACATATTCAAAACCCTCACTGTCTTTCCTGTCTCCTCGCAGACTTCCCACTGATTGGTCACCTTCCCTTAATAACTTTGAGCATCTTTAATTCCCAGAAAAGACTGCCTTTTAAAGACTAAAATTCTGCTTTACCTTCTCCATGGTCAAGGAGCTGTTCCTTAGAGCCCCAGCATCTTTCAAACAGTTGGAACAGCCCCCACACCACCTCTTCTCTGTTTACTTCAAGACAATTTAAAGTCCCCACCAGAGGCACAAGCCCTGCAGGAGACGATGTAACAAGCCCTCAGCCTGACCTTCACAATATCGCCCTTCCTGAGAGAGTGAGAGACGCGGAGCTGGGTACACAAATAACTGTGGGGGAAATTGTACAGATGAAAGGACTTGACAGGAGGGAATGCAGCAGAACTAGCAACAAAATGGGAGAATAACAAGTGTGAGGGGTAAGAGTCGGCATACTTACACGTCTTGACTCTAATGTACTTAAATTTCTAACTTAAAATGCAGGTTCTCTATTTATCTGTCTATACAAGGGAAGATATGTATGTGTTGATCATGTGATGAGACCATTAGTAATTCATCACGGTTTAGATTTGAAGTAATATTTCTTTGCATTTTTCTTTCTCTTCCCTCCTTCAACCCCCATCCCCTAGACCTTTCTTTTGTTTGAGATAAGATATCATTATGGAGCCCAGCTAAGGAGCTGGCCTTGACTTTGTGATCCTCCTGCCTCAGTCCCCTGATTGATGAGATTACAGGTATGTATGCACCACTATACATACCCAGCTTAAACAAACTTCGAGAAAAACTAGTTATATCACATTCTAATAAACTTGTCTTATTCTAAAACCCAGTTACTACTGTCCAAAACAAACTCCTGGCGCTTGTAAACCAGCACTGGCCAGGACACATTTCTTTTTTTTTCCTTTGTGTATCTAAACTTTATCTTTTTAATTTTTTTTAATTGAGCTATATATATTTTACTCCACTCCATGCCCTTCCTTTCCCCTCCCCTTCTGCCCTCTCCCATGGTCTCCTAGTTCCGAATTTACTCAGGAGATCTTATCTTTTTCTACTTCCCATGTCGATTAGATACATGTATGTCTCTCTTAGAGTCCTCTTTGTTGTCTAGCTTCTCTGGAATTGTGAATTCTAGGTTGGTTTTTCTTTGCTTTATGTCTAAAAGCCACTTAAGAGTGAGTACATATGGTATCTGTCTTTCTGGGTCTGGGTTACGTCACTCAATATGATGTTTTCTAGATCCATCCATTTACTCACAAATTTTAAGATGTCATTATGTTTTTTTCTGCTGTGTAGTACTCTACTGTGTAACTGTACCACATTTTCCTCATCTATTCTTCAGTCAAGGGACATTTAAGCTGCTTTCAGGTTCTGGCTATGACAAAAAATGCTAGTATGAACATAGTTGAGCAGAGGACCTTATGGTATGACTGAGCATCCTTTGGATATATACCTAAAGGTGGTATTGCTGGGTCTTGGGGTAGATTGTTTCTTAATTATCTGAGAAATTGCCATACTGGTATCCAAAGTACCAATTTGTACTCCCCCAAGCAATGGAGGAGTGTTCCGTTTACCCCACATCCTCTCCAGCATAAGTTGTCATCAGTGTTTTTTATCTTGGCCATTTATACAAGTGTAAATGGAATCTCAGAGTTGTTTTGATTTGCATTTCTCTGATGGCTTAAGGAGCTTGAGCATTCCCTAAAGTGTCTTTCAGTCATTTTAGATTCATCCATTAAGAGGTCTCTGTTTAGGTCTGTGTCCCATTTTTTTATTGGATTATTTGTTCTTTTGGATGACCAATTTTTTGAGTTATTTGTATATTTTGGAGATCAGTACTCTGTCTGATGTGGGATTGGTGATGATCTTCTCCCACTCCGTAGGCTGCCATTTTGTCCTGTTGACCATTTCCTTTGCTTTACAGAAGCTTCTCAGATACAGAAAGTACCATTTACTAATTGTTTCTCTCAGTGTCTGTGCTACTGGGGTTATATATAGGAAGTGGTCTCCTATGCCAATACATTCAAGTGTACTTTCCACTTTCTCTTCTATGAGGTTAAGTGTGGCTGGCTTTATGTTGAGGTGTTTGATCCATTTGAACTTGAGTTTTGTGCATGGTGATAGATATGGATCTATTTTCATTCTTCTACATATTGATATCCAGTTATGCCAGAACCATTTATTAAATATGTTTTCTTTTTTCCCTCTTATTTTTTGCTTCTTTGTCAAAATTCAGGTGTGTGGATTGATATCTGGGTCTTCAATTTGGTTCCATTGGTCCTCCTGTCTGTTCTTATGCCAATATCAGGCTGTTTTCAGTACTGTAGCTCTGTAGTAGAGTTTGAAGTCAGAGATTGTGATGCCTCCAGAAGTTCCTTTATTGTACAGGATTGTTTTGGCTATCTTGAGTTTTTTGCTTTTCCATATGAAGCTGAGTATTTTTCTTTTGAGATCTGTGAAGAATTTTGCTGGGATTTTGATGGGCATTGCATTGAATCTGTAGAAGGCTTTTGGTAAGACTACCATTTTTACTATGTTAATTCTGCCTACCCAAGAGCATGGTAGATCTTTCCATATTGTGGTGTCTTCTTCAACTTCTTTCTTCAAAGATTTAAAGTTCATGTCATATAGGTCTTCCACTTGTTTGATTGGAGCTACTCCGAGATATTTTATGCTATTTGTGGCTATTGTAAAGGGTGATATTTCTCTGATTTCTTTCTCAGTCCATTTATCATCTGTATACAAGAGGGCTACTGACTTTTTTGAGTTAGTCTTGTATCCTGCTACATTACTGAAGGTGTTTATGAGTTGTAGAAGTTCCTTGGTAGAATTTTTGGGATCACTTATGTAAATTATCATATCATAAGCAAATAATAGAAGTTTGACTTGTTCTTTCCCAAACTGTATCCCATTAATCTCCTTTTGTTGTCTTATTGCTCTAGCTAGAACCTCAAGTACTATATTGAATAGATATGGAGAGAGTGGAAAACCTTGTCTTGTTTCTGATATCAGTGATTTCAGCTTTGAGTTTCTCCCCATTTAGTTTGATGTTGGCTGTTGGCATTTAGTTTGGATGTTGGCATTTAGTGTAATGTTGGCTGTTGGCTTGCTTTATATTGCCTATATTATGTTTAGGTATGTTTCTTGGATCCCTGCTCTCTCCAAGACCTTTATTGTGAAAGGATGTTGTATTTTGTCAGAGGCTTTTTCAGCATCTAATGAGATCCTCATGTGATTTTTTATTTTTCAGCTGTTTATATGGTGGATTGCATTGACAGATTTTTGTATGTTGAACCATCCCTGCATCTTTGGGATGAAGCCAACTTGATCATGGTGGATGATTTTTCCGATGTGCTCTTGAATTTGATTTGCCAGTATTTTAATGTTCATAAGTGAGATTGGTCTGTAATTCTCTTTCTTAGTAATGTCTTTGTGTAGTTATGGTATCAGGGTAATTGTAGCTTCATAAAAAGAGTTTGGCAATGTTCCTTCTGTTTCTTTTGTGTGGAACAATTTGAGGAGTATTGGTATTAGTTCTTCATAAAATCTTGTAGAATTGTGAGCTCTACATCTGCTCCTGGGCTTTTTCTAGCTGGGAGACTTTTGATGACTGTTTCTATTTCTTTAGCAAATATAGATCTATTTAATTTGCTTATCTGGTCTTGATTTAATTTTGATAAGTGATATTTATCCAGAAAATTGTCCATTTCCTTTAAGTATTCCAATTTTGTGGAGTACAAGTTTTTGAAATATGACCTGATGAGTCTCTGGATTTCCTCCATGTCTGTTGTCATGTTCCCCTTTTCATTTCTGATTTTGTTAATTTGGATATTCTCTCTCTGCCTTTTGGTTAGTTTGGCTAAAGGTTTGTCTATTTTGTTGATTTTCTCAAAGAACCAACTCTTTGTCTCGATGATTCTTTGTATTGTTTTCTTTGTTGATTTTAGCTGTCAATTTAATTATTTCCTGCCCTCCAGTCCTCTGGGTGAGTTTGCTTCTTTTTGTTCTAGAGTTTTCAAGTGTTCTGTTAACTCACTAGTGTGGGATTTCCAGCTTCTTTATGTAGGCAGTTAGTGCTATGAACTTTCCTCTTAACACTGCTTTCATTGTGTCCCATAAATTTGAGTATGTTGTGTGGTCATTTTCATTGTATTTTAGGAAGTCTTTAATTTTTTTCCTTGATGCTTCAGGTGAGCATTGTTTAATTTCCATGTGTTTGTGGACTTTCTGGAATTAGTGTTGCATTGAATTCTAATTTTAAGCCATAGTGATCTGTTAAGATACATGGGGTTATTCCAATTTTTTTGTATCTGTTGAGATTTGCTTTCTTATCTAGTATGAGGCCAATTTTTGAGAAGGTTCCATGAGGTGCTGAGAAGAAGGTATATTCTTTTTTTTTTTTTGAAGGTATATTCTTTTATGTTTGGATGGAATGTTCTATAGATGTCTGTTAAGTCCATTTGAGTCATAACAGCTGTTAGTTCCCTTATTTCTCTGTTAATTTCTGTCTGCCAGACCTGTTCAGTGGTGAGAGTGGCGTGTTGAGGTCTCCCACTATTAGTGTGTAGGGTTTAATGTGTCATTTAAGCTTTAGTGGTGTTTCTTTTACATATGAGGGTGCCCTTTATTTGCGGGATAGACATTCAGTATTGAGATTTCCTCTTGATGGATTTTTCCTATGACTAGTATGAAATGTCCTTCTTTGTCTCTTTTGAAGTCTATTTTGTTAGATATTAGGATAGCTACACCAGCTTCTTTCTTAGGTCCATTTGTTTGGATTTTTTTTCTCAACCCTTTTCTCTTAGGTGATGTCTGCCTTTGAGTTTGAGGTGTACTTCTTGTATGCAGCAGAAGGATGGATCCGGTTTTTGTATCCAACCTGTTAGCCTGTGTCTTTTTATAGGTGAGTTGAGTCTATATTAAGGAATATTATGACCAGTGATTGCTAGTTCCTATTATAGTAGTTTTCATTGTTGATGATGTTATTGTGTGTGTTTTCCCCTTCTTTGGGATTTGCTGCTGTGAGATCATCTATTGTCTGTGTTTTTGTGGATGTAGCCAAGTTCCTTGGGTTGGAATTTTCCTTCTAGTTCTTTGTGTAGGGCTGTGTTTGTGGCTAGGTATTGGTTAAATCTCGTTCTGTAGTAAAATATCTTGTTTTGTCCATCTATAGTGATTGAAAGTTTTGCTGGGTATAGTAGTCTGGGCTGGCATCCATGGTCTCTAGTGTCTGTAGAACACTTGACCAGGACCTTTTCGCTTTCATTGTTTTCATTGAGAAGTCAGGTGTAATTCTGATAGGTCTGCCTTTATATGTTACTTGGCCTTTTTCCTTTACAGCTCTTAATATTGTTTCTTTATTCTGTATGTTTAGTATCTTATTATGTGGCAAGCGGAATTTTTTGTTTCTTGATCCAGTCTGTTTGGTATTCTGGAAGCTTCTTGTATCTTCATATGCATATCTTTCTTTAGGTTGGAAAAGTTTTCTTCAATGATTTTGTTAAATGTATTTTCTGTGCTTTTGAGTTGGACTTCTCCTCCTTCTATCCCTATTATTCTTAGGTATTAGTATTCTTTTCATGGTGTCCCATATTTCCCAGGTATTTTGTGTCATGCTTTTGTTAGATTTAATGTTTCATTTGACTGATGAATCTGTTTCCTCTATTGTATCTTCAGTGCTTGAGATTTTTCTCTTCCATCTCTCATATTCTGTTGTTTTTATTGCATTTGTAGTTCCTGATGATTTTCTCGTATTTTTCATTTCCAGATTTCCCTTGATATGTGTTTTCTTTATTGTCTCTATTTCAGTTTTCTAGTCTGGAATTGTTTCTTTCACCTGTTGATTCCTTTTTTTTTTTTTTTTTTTTTTTGGTCTTCTTTAAGGGATTTGTTGATTTCTTCTAATTTGTTGTTTGTCTTTTCCTCCATTTCTTTGAGGAAATTTTTCATTTCCTCTTTAAGGGCCTCAAACATTCTCCTAAAGTTATTTTTTAGATCATTTTCTTCTGCTTCACCTATAATTGGGGGGAGGTGTTCAAGTCTTGCTCTTGTACAGCCACTAGTTTTTGGTAGTGTCGGATTCTTACCTGTCTACCCATCTTTTCCTCTGATCGGTGTAGTTGGGGCTGTGTCTCTAGTGACCAATCATTCAGGTGTCAGTGGATCTAAGGCTCAGATGGTTGCTCCTCGTGGTGCAGTCAGGGCCATGGTTCCAGTCACCTGGATGTTCCTGGGGCTCCCAGGTGTCACTCAGCAATCCTGGAGGTCATTAGTGCCTGCTCCTATGGAGGTTGGTTGCTTGGAGCTGCTCCTGCTGAGGTCACAGGCTCAGGCCTGCTCTGGTGGTGTTTGCTGGCTTGGGCCTGCTCCAGTGGAGGTCCCTGACTTGTGCCTGGTCCTACAGAGCTTTCTGGCTCAGGCCTGCTCCCTCTGTGGTCACTTCCTTATACCTGCTCCTGTGGAGGTCTCTGGCTTAGGCCTGCTCCTTTGTAGGTCACTAGCTCAGGCTTGGTCCCATAGATGTCCCTGCCTTGGGCCTGGTCCTTCAGAGGTCTCTGGCTTGGGCCTTTTCCCTCAGCAGTTGCTCCCTTGCACTTGTCCCTTGGAAGTCGCCGTCTCTGGCCTACTCTAGCAGAGGTTGCAGACATAGGCCTGCTCCCACTGATATCCCTTGCTGAGTCCAGGTCCCACCCAAGAATTCCAGGACCTGTTTCTAAGAGTGTTAAGTGTTCAGCAGAAAGTTGATAAAGTATCAAATTATTATTCGTACAGTTAACCAAAAGTATCAAATCATTCCTACCAATAACCAATTTTCAATCCCCCCTTTATGTTTTTTAAAGAAAATGTTTCTCTATCTACCAATTATAGCTGACCTTGAACTTGCTTTGAAGACCAAGTTGGCCTCAAACTATTAGAGCTCCACCTGCCTCTGCATCCAAAGTGATGGGACTAAAGGCTAGTGCCAGATCACCTGGCTCTTTTTCAATTCTTTAGTCTTTCATTCTATGGAGGAAATGTAACAAAACATCCATAGAAACATTGTAATCCGAGGCACAGCTACAAATGTGCTAGCAAAGACTCAGCTCCCAGCTCCTATGCCTCAGGAAAGCCTCACCTCCCACTGCCGGCAGCTGAAATTCACAGGAAAAACAAACAAAACCCATGTGGCCTCTATGGAATGTGGAACTGTCAAAAGAGAAGAAATTCAAAGTAACTTTACAGTAGACAAACCAGCAAACACTATCTTAGGTTATCACTATCATGCGTCTCAGGGACACTTGCAACATGCAATGGAAATGGCACATGACCTCTGGGTCTTCTGCTGTCAAATCCCTAACCTGGTCTCCTCATGTCAGACAAGCACCAGCAAGGTGGCTCCTGGAAAAAGGACTACTCCAAATCTGACTACTGAGTTCAATCCGGGGACCCACATGGTGGGAGGCAAGAAACTAACTCCCTGGACTGGAGAGATAGCACATGTGTAGTTAGGATCACACATGCACTGTTCTAAAAGACACGAATTGGATTCTAGCAGTTGTGTCCAGTATCTCACAGATGCCTACAACTCCTGCGCCAGGCGATCCAATGCCTCTCTGGCCTCTGAGGTCACTTGCACCTACATGCACATACTCATAAACAGACATACACAGATGCATACCATTTAAAAATAAAATAATCATGAAGTAAGACATGTACAGCCGAAGATAATTATCAAATCGAAGTGGTATATACCTTTGATACTGTCCAGCAAGTTAAGATCCATCTTTCAAAAGGAGAATAGTTGTCTGCAGATGATGGTAGAGCCTTGCTCCAAAATTCCAAAGGTGTCTTCTGTGATTTACCAACAGGGAGCTGCCAAACAGCATCCCTATCTTCCACTGATACCTCAAGTACCACAGGGTTTGCTGGATCATATGGCCCAATGGTAGATCAGCCTGCACACAGCCTGGACCTGTTGAAGAGCCATTCTGTTCCAGGCCTCACACAAAGCTAGCAGTTTTCCAGTAACTCTGCACATGGGGCAGAGTAACACACCAAGTGAGGAATGTGCTGTCCCCAGAACTGAAACAGGCCCACTAAACATTCATTCTTGGTGGTGGGAGGGGCCAGATGCATTAACTATCCATTACCATAGAAGGAATAACTCTGCATGCCCTATACTACTGAACTTCTAAGAACTTCACTGAGGTAGAAGGTCCTTGAATTTTGGTTGGATTTATTTCCCATCCTCTGATGCACATATGGATTACCACTGAGTCCAAAGAGATTGCTACCTTCTATTTCCTTGGTCCAATCAGCATAATTTCATCAATATAGGGCACCAATCATGTATATATTGTAGAAGAGACAGGGGATTAAGATTTCTTCTAAAGCCGGGAGGTGGTGGCGCACGCCTTTAATCCCAGCACTCAGGAGGCAGAGGCAGGTGGATCTCTGTGAGTTTGAGGCCAGCCTGGTCTACAAGAGCTAGTTCCAGGACAGGAACCAAAAGCTACGGAGAAACCCTGTCTCGAAAAATCCAAAAACAAAAAAAGATTTCTTCTAACTAAGTTATGGCACAAGGCTGGACAGTTAAAATATTCTTGAAATAAAACTGTAAAGGTATAAACTGCTGAATTTGTCAACTGAAAGTAAATTTCTTCTGGTGGTCCTTTTGGACAGGTATCAAGAAAAAGGCATTTACTGGATTGATAGCTTTATACTATGTACCAGATGTGTTAATCTGCCCAAGTAAGGATACCATATCTGTTACAGCAACTACAATTACAGCCACTACTTGACAGAGTTTTTAATAGTCAACTGTCATTCTCTACTGTCCTTCCATACAGGCCAAATAAGAAAGCTAGAGGAAGATGTGATAAAAGCCCACACACCTGCATCTTTCAAGTCCTTGATGTTGGTACCAATTTCTGCAGTTCCTCCATGGAAGTGATACTGATTTGATTCACTAGAGTCCTTGGCAGAGCAACTCTAAAGGCTTCCATTTGGCCTTTCCATCCACAAGAGCCCTCACTCAACTGATTGGGGAACCAATGTGAGAATTCTGCCAAGTTCCAATTATATCTATCTCAATTATGCTTTCTAGGGAAATAACCACAGGATGAGTTTGGGGACCCACTGGACCTATTGTGAGTTGGACATCAGTCTCTGCCTCAATAAGCCTCTACATTAACTACAGGGCCACAACGTTTCTTATGATCTCCTGGAATCAGCATCAATTCAGAACCAGTATCCAATAGTCCCCAGAAAGTCTGGCTATTTCCTTTCCCCCCAACATATAGTTACCCTGGTAAAAGGCTACAGATTCGTCTGGAAAGGACTGGAGAAAAGCTAACCATAAAATCTTTAGATATTTTCTCCAGGTCCTTCCTCGGTGGAACCTGGCTGTTCATTCACAATTTGGCTCAAGTTTAGAAATTGATGGCCTTTTGCCATAATCCAATGCAGCCTTTTTTTTTCATTCATTTGTGACTTTTTTCATCCACATATATAGATCAAACAAAAATTCAATAGGTTTCTTATCTATTTCATATATGGAAACACTATGGTTGATTGGCCAGTACCAAAGGTCTATGAGTCATGATGCCATAAGATTCATTTTGCCTAGGAAGGCCATTATGGGTCAGGACAATTATGGACACTGCTTTGTCTATGCTGCCCATTACAATAACCAAGATCACCTTGTCTTTGATAACTCAGTGCTGGCACGCAGCTGCTGGTGCCTGGTCCCCAATTGAACCCATTGCATTGAATTCTTACAATTAAGCAGCAGTGTCTCTAAACCTAAGGTCTGACACAAGAAAGGGGGCAACAACAAAGCCCTCCAAGTGTGCTGGTGCCCCCTCAACATTTTGTCTCATAGGACTAGTGAAGGGTGTGTCTTCTGCGCCTTCTCCTTGTGGAGGATTAGATTTTACACAGCGCACCCATTCTAGCATCGCCATTTCTCTGAACCTTAAAATTCCTTCATCAAGTCGGGCAGTGTTGTTGCACTCAGAAGGCAAAGGCAGGCAGACTTCTCTAAGTTCAAGGCCAGCCTGGTCTACAGAGAAAATTCCAGGACAGCCAATACTGTTTCACAGAGAAACCCTGTCCCAAAACATACACACACCAAAATGAAGGATGAGGAGGAGAAGGAGGAGGAGGAGGAGGAGGAGGAGGAGGAGGAGGAGGAGGAGGAAGAGGAGGAAGAGGATCCTTTCATCAACACTAAGACAAGGAATATCAAGCATCTCCAATTCCTTTTTGGTATGACAGCTTTTCACAAATGTTTCAGCCAACCATTCAACCTCATGTGTGACACTTTTTTAAATTGTGAGAGCTTCCATATTAAACCTAGAATCTCCACTTAGTGGGCCCATATCAATAAACTCAGTCTGATCCAGTTTTACGTTTATTCCACATTATCCTACACCCTTAAAAATCTATTCCCACAAATAGTCCCAGGTGTCTGCTTGAATAAAATGGCAAACTCATTAAGCTCTTTAGTAGTCCCCATGGACCATCTTTCCACCTTCCCACCAGGAGCCTTCTTTTCCTTAAGTCTGGTTGTAAGTCTAGAGACAACTATTGGTGGGCCCTGTGGAACACCAGAATTGTCTTGCCTGGCATTTCCTTCAGGAAAAGTTGTTGTTCTTTGTTGGTTTGTTTGCTTTTTATCAGATAACAAAGGATTAATTTCCTCAAATAAAGGTGAAGGGGGGGGGATTCACATTCATCTTCTGCTGAGTGTGTAAAAACTACTTCCTCTGGTGAGATAAACCCCTGAAATCCTGAGGGTTCAAAGTTCTCAGCTTCAATAGGGTACTCCCACACATTCCCATCCCAAGGTGCAAGGTCCCATTCTTTACCAATGAATGCCCTTACCTTAACCAAAGACACCCTCCAAAGCTGGGACTTGTAATTTTCACTGCAATTCAGTCAACCTTGTAATGAGGACCTTGGCTTAATTTTTCAAAACTTGAGCTCTGTGGCTGCTGAAGAGAAGATTCTCTTCCTGTGCACACTTAGAAAACTTTATATCTGAGTCAATTTTATCACCCAGTTCATTCTTGTCTATCACCCTATTCTGAGATGCTGGAGATAGGTTAATTTTATCACACAACTCTTCCTTTCCGTTGTCAATTTATACAGAGATCTGGGAACAATTAATCAGCATCATCATTTTCCCTATTTTTCCACAAACTTGAAAGTTTTACATACTGAGTTACCAAATCTTTTTCCAGTCACAATTAGTGAATCAGGATAATCAAAGGCATTTATCTCTTTAAGTTTGTAAAACAGTTCCTACCATGGGCTTCTAGTGCTCTCCAAGCTCCCAGGAGAGGCTTCAGTAACTGTAGGTGTTGGCAAATTAGAGAGCCTATCCACGATACTTAAAAGAGCCATCCTTATACTTTTGTTGCTCTAGAACCACCTCTGGTACCAAAATCTTTATTAGTCAGGGTTCTCTATAGCTTACAGAATGACTATATAGAGAAAGGGGATTATTAGACTTACAGCCTGTGGTCTTGCTAATCCAACAATGGCTGGCTATTATTGCTCAGTAGTTGCTTAAGTCCTTGAGGCTGGATGTTTCTGCTGGTCTCCAGTATAAGCCAGAATCCTAAAGAAGTGGGTTCTAATGCCAGTGAAGGAATGGACTTGCTAGCAAGGGGAGGGCAAGTAAAGAACAAATTTCCTTCTTCTCTGTCCTTATATAGGCTTCCAGAGGTGTGCCCGGATTAGAGGTGGGTCTTTCTACCTCAAAGATCTGGATTAGAAGTGGGTCTTCCCACTTCAAATAAAGCAAAAATGCCTCTCGGGGATTTCTAAAACCCATTTTGGGATTTTAGTTAACTCCAAATGTAGTCAAATTATCACAGTATCAAAAGTACTAACCAGACCCAATACTGCTCAGCTTCTGGGATCAGAGAGGATGGGGTGGGCACTACAGCCATGACTCCTGGTGCCCTTCCTAAAGGTACAAACCCAAGAACTGCGAGGGAATCACTTTTCAAGCTTTCCGCTTCCTCGTGCAGTCTTTCCTAAACCTGACCTCAGACTTGCCTGCTGTGATTTTCCTTCCCCACCTCCCCTTTCATGGTGACTCTCAGAAACAATAAAACACTCCCATTCATTTTAACTTGCCCTGGATACACCACCCCAAAGTGGAAAATATCTATCAAATATCAAAATAAAAGGATATTTCCCTCCTCCTTAAACAGGATTCCGTTTAAAAACAAACAAACAAAAAACCTCCCAGCTCTCCTGCTTAGAAATAAATTTCCAATACAAACTCACCTTTGCAATCGAATGCTTAGCATTAAAGCTTATTGCTACTGGAAGTTAATAAAAGGATCCTGTATCCCATTTCTATTACACACATGCACAGCACATTTGGGGTGGGAGGTGGGTGAAGATGGAGGGAGTAGTAAGGAACTCTCCTGTATACCAAATAATGGAATAAAGTTATGAGGGCGTAGAATGGAAATCAGACGCAAGCAGAAAGTTATATCATTTTAAAAGAGCTTTGTTTTTATTTTGGAGACAGGGTCTCGTGCACCCTCCACTGGCTCCAACTCCATCTACAGCCACCTCACAAGAGCTGGCTGGATTACAGGCATATGCCACCACATCACATCGGTGTGGTGCAGGTACCCAGTTAGGCAAGCGCTCTACCAAATGAGCTATATTCTCAGTCTCAAAAAAGCTTTCTTCCTTTAAATGAATAATAGTGTATAGTAAATCTTTACGGTATTTATATCCCATTAGATAATTTTCTCTGTGTGTAGATTACACTGGTCTCGAACCCAAAGAGATCAACTTGCTTTTGCCTAAGGAAGGCATGAACCACCATGCCAAGCCCATTAAGTAAATTTCAAAGACTGTTTTAACGTTGTCATTTACAAATATAAAAATTTTACAAGGTCAGACATTATGTTCTGTGCAACTATTTAAGCTTATAATGAAACAAAAATTAGAAAACTTCATTTAAATTGCATGAGCGCATCAAAAATATATATTTTTGCACAAATGCAAAAGTAAGTATAAAATATGTTCAATCTCCAGTTAGTTGGAGGAGGTCTACAACCTCGGACAAAGTAAACAAGCCAGTATCATTAAGCATCCTTGCTAAACCCAAACCTGATAACCTTTTCCGACCCACACCAGCGTTCTCCGGTGGGGTGGCGGCCGCCCCCTCGGAGACCCTGGGTGACCTCCCTCTGCCCCCAGCGCCTCCCTGCCGCAGCCCTCCCGCGCACGCGCAATGCCCCCGCTTCCCACGCGCGGCTGCTGTGTCATGGCCGAGCGGAAGTCTGTGCCTCGGAAGGAAGAGGCAGCCCTAAGATGGACGGCCATATCTCCCTCCTGTCCCTCCCCCAGCCCCGTCTCGGCCTCCCAGGGTCAGGCTGTACCCTGCACTCTCCCGAACACTTCGTAATCCACAGACTTGAGCGGCTCCGCCATGGCGGCCAGGTTCCTCGCGAGCAGCCGGATCGGAGTGTGCGGCGCGCGCCCGGCGGCGACGGCGGCTGCGCGGAGGAGGCTCATGGGCGCTGGCACCGGTGCCCGGCGGCGACGGCGGCGGAGGAGGCGACGGCCCGGGACGCGAGCGCCGAGTCACGCGACAGGCGGCGTCTGCTCGGTCCCCAGGACCCGGTTCTCTAAAGTGCCCGAGGTCGGCAGGCGAAGGGATTAAACCGAACGATTATATCCATCTACTTACTGACGTGTATTAGACACACAAAAATGTTAGTTTTTTTTCCCCCTTTCCTTAAGGATGAAAATCGGAGGGGACTTGTTGGGACGAGGAAGGGGTAAGAGGGTGAGAGAGGGTAAGAGCGGATACAAATTACCAAAATTCATTCTATACAAGGATAAAACTGCCAAAGGATTTTTTACAAGTTTCAGATGTTTTCAGATCGGTACCCTGTAAAGAGATTAATTCATACTAGTTAACATTCACCTCACATCTGATTTCGTTTAAGATCTCAACAATTTCAAGTTATATTTGTCGTTCTTAATTATGCTCGCCATTCTGTAAATGTGGTGCCCTCCACTCCACATTGGAACAAATGTACCCTGGAAAGGAGATCCCCATTTCCAGCCCCTCCTCAGTTACTCCCGGGGTTTGCATTTGAAATGAAGGAGCTGCTTAGCTTAGTGACACAAGGTTTTCCGTTGGCGAATTAATTCCGAAATGTTCTGGCAGCTGCCAAATCCACAGAGATGGTGAGCTAACCGGTCAGTTAAGCTCGCCTTTTTCGGTTAGGCTCCCGATTCAGAAAGGTTTATGCCTGAATCCCAATTCTAAATAGATGCAGTACTGTCTAGGATGAGAGATTTTAATAATTTCCTCCCATGCTAAGGAAGCACAGTCATCTTGTCTGTTGTCATACAGTTTTAGATGTTTGGTAGTTTTGTCTTGACAGTTCTGTTGCCTAGGACAGTTAAGACCGTTTACATTTAGAGAATTATATTTCCTAGTGAGGTATTTAAAGTCTTACCTTATACTAACCCATCACTCCAAATAATCAGGATACAGCTTTTGATAACCGGCCTTCTAAACGTCAAATACTTTTACATGTGAGCTTATTTGTTTATTTGTTATTTAGACTTTTTTTTTGCCTCTTTCTGAATGGAAGAATCTGCTACAACTGTATTAAATACTATATGCCAGTTCTGTCTGGAATACACAAAACTCAGGGCCAGGTGTGGTGGCATACTCGTTTAATTCCAACACTGGAGAGGCAGAGGCCAGCTGATGTTTTAAGTGTGAGGTCAGCCTGCTTCCAGGCCTGCTAAGGCTACGTGGTGAGACCCTGTATCAAAAATGAGTACTCTGAATCTCGGACAAAGTGTGGTCAAATCAATTTTTAGGTAAGATATGTTCTAGATTTGCTAGTCTCGATCAGTTTAGCTGATGATGGGCTTAGTGTTGCAGAGACGTCATAATTTAACTCCTTCTTCTCCACTCCCAAGTCTCTTCCTGAAGACCGTGGAGTCCACATAGATTTTGAGTCATTCTCAGACACCCTCAGATTCTCTCCATTGCATTCAGAACCAAACCTAAGCATCCAGCCTTCTCTAATCTGTTATTTCTTGCTTCCCCAAACACTGAAGGTAACCCACTGTCCAGTGCTTTCAGCAGAATGTAATAAAAACTCTTCTCTGGAACCTACTTTACCTGGGATACCTCCAGGTACCCCTAAATCTTCCCTTTGCTGCTCAGTTGCCTTGCATATCCTTCTCAGATTGCATCCTCTCCATTCAGGGCATCCTCCCCATTCAGGGCATCCTCCCCATTGGTTCTGTGCCTTAAAAACCGTTGCCTGGGAAGGTGGACCTTTTCCTGTTCTTCTCCACTTTTACCCAGGAATACCTCTGCCAGTTATCATGTAGCTCTGTATTAACTTCAGAAGTGTTATAGTGACAATTGACATTTGCTTAGCTAAAAAAAAAAAGGTATTGTATATGCCAACAGCTGAACATTAGCAAATGAAAATTTCTATGTACCATTTCAGCATGGATTGCTAATAAAATGTGATTCTAAGATTTTAGAATTGTTTTTTAATGTTTTCTTTTTTATTGTTTTTATTGAGCTATACATCTTCCCCTCTCCCCTTCCTCCACACCCCCAATTTACTCAGGAGATCTTATCTTTTTCTCCTGCCTAAGTGGATCCATGTATGTCTTTCTTAGGGTCCTCTTTGTTGCCTAGGTTCTCTGGGGTTGTGGACTGTAGGCTGGTTATCCTTTGCTTCATAAAACTTTAGAATCATAAGCAAATATTTCTGATATTAAGTAAATTTAAATAGGAAAGATCTAGAAAAATTTAGAAAATTAAAAAAATTAGTCATCCATAATCTTAACACGTTATCATTTTTTACTGTTTTCTATGTATGTGTGTATACATATGTGTGTATGTATATATGTATTTAAATACAGCATGGATTCAACTATAAAATTAATATAAAACATGCATGCTTTAAGTATGAATTGAGTTTTTGTTGTCTTTTCCAAGTCATGGTATTTCTAATGAATATTTTAATTCATTATATTATGTTTATATTACATAATATTTTAATTTAACCATTATTGCACATTCAGGCTGCTTATTTTTCACCATCATAAAAATATTGTAAAGGAAATATGTATATAGGTACCTCCCTCCTGTTTGGGGGGATAATCAGAAAACAGGTCTCTTTGTGTAGCCACCTCAGACTCAATCCTCTCTTCAAGGAATTTGTAGGTCAGGAGTAGTGGCATACTCCTATAATCCTACCGATTCAGAGACACTGTGGTTTGAATGTGAAGCAGCATGACAGGTTCTTGTAGTTAGACACCTGTTCGGTGTATTTATGGATTCTTCAGGAAAGAGAGCCAGACTGGAGGAAGGGGGCAGCTGAGGTCTATAGCTCAGACCTGCTTCTGCATCTGCATCTATCTCTGTTCCACTGAGGTGTAAACAGTTGCCACATGCTCTTGGCTACAGTTGCTTCTTCCCATGCCTTCCCCACCACATTGCACACTCTTCCTTCAAACCAGGAAACAAAGTGAATCCTCTCTCTCTTGGGTTGCTTCTGTCAAGTATTTGGTTAGGGAAAAGAGAAAAGTAACTGATACAACAAGTTAAGTTAGTAGGATCTTAACTTTGAGGCCAGCCTGGACTACAACTTGTCAAAAGGAAGGGAAGGGAAAGGAAGGGGAGGGGAGGGGAGGGGAGGCGAAGTTGGGAAGGGGGATAAGGGGAGAAGTAGAGAGTATAGAAGAATAGCAACTTGCTTGTTTTGTAGTGCCCTGTTAGGTTAATACATGGAAAAGGAAACTCTGCCTGCAGGGTCAGTATAATGACCAAGCCCTGGAAACTGTGAAATGGAGGTAGGCAATGCAGTCTCCATGTCCCGATGTCATTGGCCTAAGGAGATAGGTACTACATATTAATCTCTTTAATTGATCACCTTATCACCACAAAAAAAGTCAATGAGAGAGTCCTAGAGTGATTTCTCAGCAATTTGGTACTAAAATGTGACTGATATCACAGGCAACCGAAATGACTGCCTCTGCCACAGTATTGCTGTCCCTGACACACTTTTGTCATCACTAAAAGAGCAGACCCAACAGCTCCCAACACTTAGTGACTCCTCGCAACAGTCCTTGCAGCTTGAGGTAGGTGCTGGACTAGCAACATTGTAAATAGTCTAAGATGCCCCTTATGTTCCACAGGGCATGAAGTGCTTCCTCTTGAATTTAAGAGTAACAGTAGTTTTGCTACTTTGGGTCTTAGAAATGGATGTAAAAGTTTCCTTTCTCCAGTCAGCTAAATTCAATAAATAAGCCTTGCTTAGATCATAGCTTTGAGTATACTAATTGAACAGAACTCCCCTACTACACACACACACACACACACAACACACACACACACACACACACACACACACACTTCGGCAATGCTGGGAACAGAAGCCAGGGTGTCATGCATGCAAGGCAAATGCCCTACCATTGAGTCAAAGCTTTTAATAGATCTTCTTTGAGCCCAACTAGACTGCAAAATTTTGAATGCAGGCTGACTACTCAATATAACACAGTCATCATCAGCTTTGTTTTGATTTGTTTGTTTGAGGTGTTTTTCGGTTGTTGGTCACACAGAGTCTCACTATGTAGCCTAGAATTCATGGTAGTCCTCCTTCTTCAGTCTCCCAAGTGCTGAAGTTGCAAGTATCTACCTCATGTGTCTTATTATATGCGGCAATAGCTATTTCATGTATCCCAGACTAGCCTCAAACTAGCTATGTAACCAGAGACAGCCTTAAACTACAACTACTACTTTTTCCCCTCTTCTTTCTCGGTCTTCCTCATGTAAGTGTCTGTCTATCTGTACGTGTGCCATGACACATGTATGGAGGTCAGAGAAGAATTTCAGAGAGTAGGTTCTCTTTTTCAATTCTGAGGGTTCTGGGTATCTAACTCAGGACATCAGGCTTGATGGACCTGTGGTGGTGGTGGTGGTGGTTGAATGCAAGGCATTGTACACGCTAGGCAAAGACTTTACAAATTGAGTTACAGCCCTAACACATGAGCAGGTAATTCATGTGTCATGAACAGCGCATACATACTATATTAGTGGTAAATGCTGAAATAAAAAATACTAGAATATATTTGTTATTTGTTTTTAAATCCTCAAGGGTAGGGAGCAAGACATTTTAGATAAAATAATCTTGGCGAACTGATGATGGTTATGAATGTTGAGTTCTGGGTGTATGAAGTTTCATTATACTATTCTCTAATTTTGTATGTGTTTGAAACTTATGTAAAGTTTTGAAAATTAAAAATGATTCATTGAGAAACTAGAAAATACTTAATAGCTAGACATAGTGGTGTACATCTTTAATCCCAGCACGGGACACAGACGCAGATGTATCTCTGTGAAATCAAGGCCAACCTTATACATATAGTGAGTTCCAGGACAGTCAGGGCTAAATAGAAAGATCTTGTCTCAAAAAAACAAAAAAAAAAAAAAAACAAACAAACAAAAAAAAAACTGACTAACAATTTTCAAAACTATCGAAGTCATGAAAAAAAAAAGCAACATCTTCCAGAAGTCTGAGGGATGGTGAACATAATGCCTGCTCCTGATGGGATCATGAAGCAGAAAAGAAACCTAAATAAAACCAAAGAATCAGAAGTCAGAGCTTTGGTTAATAGTAAGAGAACGATATTGGCTGATTAATTGTGATAAAGGTGGTGTTGTGAATGATGTTACAAGCATGTCCATTGCCACCAGTGCTAAGATGGGAGTCATGGGAAGCATGGAAGGTGAGGTATTCAGGTGCTCTGTGCTATCTTCACAATCATTGTATAAATCTAAAACTACTTCAAAAGTAAAAGTTGACTGTGTAGGCCAAGTATGGTGATATACCCTCATAATCCCAGAGCCTCGGAAGGTGAAAGGTGGGGGATCAGGAGTTCAAGGTCATTTTCAGCCACAAAGCAAGGTTGAGGCTACATGAGACCCTTTCTTAATACAACAAAAAATAGGAAGTTTACTTTTCAATGCTTGTCTTCATATATGTGTGTGTGTGTGTGTTATAATATATAATGAACATTTTACAGATATTCATAATAACATTTCAAAATAATTTCCCATTGTGGTTCATGGAGTCATTTCTTTAAAAACTACTTTCAGAATCACAGTGTCAGTACATGGCAAATGACTTAAACTTTCAATCAATGACTCCCAAGTCATTCTCAGGTCACGACAGAACTAGTTGACTCTCAAACTACTAAAAATCTGACCTGGGATGAAGGTTGGAGGGCAGAGAAAAGAATAATGAGCGTAACCCTTGACCCTTTGATAAGCAGTTTGCTGACATATCATGCGGTGGGGGCTCGAGGCTTCTATGCTCTGTAAATATTCTGCATCTTGTATATGTTGATGTGGGAGGGTCTTCTGTTTTGTTTTGATTTCATTGAATAATAAAGAAACTGCCTTGGCCTTTTGATAGGACAGAAAATTAGGTACACGGAGTAAACAGAACAGGATGCTGGGAAGAAGGGAAGTGAGGTCAGACGCAATAAAGCTCCAGCCCAAGATGGACGCATGCTGAATCTTTCCCGGTAAGACACCACTTCGTGGTGCTACACAGATTATTAAAAATGGGTTAATCAAGATATGAGAGTTAGCCAAGAAGAGGCTAGATATAATGGGCCAGGCAGTGTTTAAATGAATACAACTTGTGTGTTGTTATTTCGGGTAAAGCTAGCCATGTGGGAGCCAGGCAGGACGAAAAGCAGGCCTGCTCACCTCCTACAATATGTATTTACTGTCTACCTGATACCCTGCTTCGCTTTTATAAATTAATAAAACCATGACATCAAAAAGAACCTTCTGGCTGGGTGTGGTGGTACACGCCTATAATCCTGGATTAGGGAGAGCGAGGCAGGAGGATCACTGCAAGTCTGAGGCTAGCCTGTGTCCAATGAAATCCTGTTTGAGAACCTAAAATCAAACAAACCAAGGCACCTTTCCAGAGTGCTGCTTAGCTATCAGGCGTAAGTTCTGCTCTCCCGCTGCCACCTGCCAACTGTTAAAGGCAAGACAGGCTATGAGCAGAAGCGGAAAGGCAAGTGGCCCCTACACTGCCTCTCAGCCCCTGTCACTATTCCAAACTACACACACACTAAACCCTTAAATGAGAAACATATTTAAGCACTGTTAGGATCCTTCACTCAATAGGTGGCTTAAATATAATTTTGACCATGAATTATTATTAGATATGGATATTATAGAAAAAAAACAAGTTAAGGAAATTCATGGGGAGAAAAGATTGTGCCAGGCACCTCAGCTGGAGGGAAAAAGACTTCCACATGGCAGGCAAATGCGGGACAGTGGCCACCACCTCTTAGCATCTCTGGACCCAGGAGCAATATTTGACTCCAAGAACATCTCTTGATTTTTGGGGAGGTGTTTTGGGTCCAGCCTCCTACTGCAAGCCCCAAGCAAGCTACTCTTGACATATATGAACAGCTGCCTGCCAGTAGGAGCACATGAGACACGCCACTATGCTCAGATCCATAACTGAAAAAAAAACAAAACAAAACTGAAATTCTCCTTTGCCACCTACACTTTCCTCTGGAAGCTGCAGCCTTCCCCGGCTCCAGGGCTCCAAAATGCAGTTGTCATGCAGGTAGGGAGACAGAACCCCAGCACTGCCTGCTGGGCCACAGCCCTCCTTTCTCCACCGTTCTAAAGATGACTCCTAGCCTCTCATCAGTTCCGGGTTGCTTTCAGTCCATTGATATTCCTCTTCATGACTGGTCATGTTTATCTCTCTGCTGCTTCTATGAATGGGAACTCTTGCTTAGATGACGAGCTTTCTGGCTTCTACCTCGTTGGGCACTGGGTACTCTGTAATTCCTATCACCCGAAATGATTTCTCAAAGGTTCCGTGAAGGTCCTCAGGAATATTATGATCAGGACTGGAGAGATGAATCAGCGGGTAAGAGCACTTGTTGCTCTTCGGTAGAACCTGAGTTTAGTTCCCAGTACCCATGTCAATCACCTCACAGCTGCTTGTAAGTCCAACACCAGCGGATCTGACGCCCTCTGCTGGCCTCTGTCGGCACTGCCTTCACTTGCACAGACATACATACACATCCATTAAAATTAAAATAAAATAGCCAGGCAGTGGTGGCTCATGCCTTTAGTCCCAGCACTCAGGAGACAGAGGCAGGCCGATCTCTTGAGTTTGAGGCCAGACTGATCTACAGAGTTAGTTCCAGGACAGCCGCGGCCACACAAACAAATATCTGACTCAAAACAACCAATAAATAAATACATAAATAAAAATACTATGGTCTTCTTTTGAGTCTTCCTTAAAACTGCAGCAGTGCTCAACATAAAATAATCACCACACACACACACACACACACACACACACTATAGAGACCAGGCCTGCTCCTCCCACGTGGAAGCGGCACAGCTCAGATGGAACGGGATCCTGGCAGCTGGAACAAAGGAGTGTAACAGCTCAGGTAGCAGAGCGCACTGGCAGTCGGGAGTCAGGCAATAGCATGGGCCACCATAAGCATAGCAGCCAACTGCTCCGGCAAAAGAAGGTCCTCACCTAAACCTTGCTAGAGAGATTTATTAGGAAGGAAGAATCCAGGAGAGCAGCTGCCTCTACCAGGGTGGAGGAAGAGCAGCCCCAAACTGAACAGGTGCAGGGCTTATATAGGGTTCCTTAAGGTTGGAGTATTCCCAGGGAGAAGAGGGATTGGTTAGTAGGTCAGGGGCAGAGATGGCTGATTTCAGAGCCAAACTGTGTTTCTTTCACCGGCCATTCTAAGCTTTTTGACTCTAGGGTGTATTTCTTTCACTGACTCTGACTCTCCGGACAAAGTGTGTTTCTTTGGTACTGGTTTCAGAGTCAGGGCATGTGTCTTTGGTACTGGGTTCAGGGTTAAAGTATGTTTTTCACTAGCTCAGGTCTCAGAACCAGGGTGTGTTTCTTAACTCTGAGAGGTTCCAATACAGCTAGTGGGACCAGCTCTATTCCCAGCCCTGGCTGAGCACTGAGAGCACTCACCTGAAGAAGTCTCCTTCCCCGGCCTCAGGCAAGCCCTCGGAGCTCTAAGCAGGTGCTTGGTATCCAAACTCAGACCCTTGTGTTTAGGCAGCAAACGTTTCATCCACGAAGACCACCCCAAACCCCCATCGCTCTCTCCGTATTCTTAACCCAAGACATTGTTGTTGATGTAAACGTTCATGAAGCCTCTGCACACAACTACCGTCGTCATGGTCTGCACTCTTTCTCCTTCCTGCATCTCTTGCCTTCATTCATGTTCACCCCTTTGCCTGAACAATGACATTTGATATTTTTTAGTGTGCTTCTTCTTAAACCAAACTCTATTTTTGTGTTTCTGAAAGTATCTTTATATAATCTTGAATGATATTTTTTATGCCTCTGACTTTATTCCTGTTTAAAACCAGCTCTGTACATAAGGGCAAGAGGGTGCAGCTTGGTGGGGACGCAGAATATTGGCGTAGGCGTGCTGCAGAAGCTTGTCCATGGGTTTGGTTAAAAGGGAAAGAAAATTCACCTTTGAAACCTCTTGTTTACGGCAGCAAGACTCCAGCAATGGCGCTCGGGCGACCCCTGGTGGCCTGCAGGGTAAGTGTGGCTCACAGCTAGGGGAAGATGTCCTCCCACATCTTGAAGTGTTTCTACACTAAACACCCTGTTTGTCAGACAGTAACCATCTGAAGACAAAATATGTAGAGAAATGGACATAAGAGAAGCAATCCTACAGGCACTTGGATATTGAAATTATCATCTATTAATATCAAATAAACATGCATTCTCTGTGTATAGAGATAACAAACAAGACTGAGGATTTAGGCAGAGATCTGAAAACAATGGGAAGAAAGAGGTGGCGCTGAACCCTGCACCTGTAAACCAGCACCAGGACTTGGTCCTTTGCTGGTGCACCTCAGGATACTCGCTCTGTGCTGACGTTGAGACTAATTCCTCGCCCTCCTGACCGCTGAAAAGCCCCAGATCATAGCGCCAACTTGCTCCTTTTCTGGAAATGGCTGGCTGCTTGTTACTCCCTTCCATGACACAGAGAGAGGGGACTTGAGTCTCTGCCTCTTTCTAGAAGGGCACTAATCATAGGATGGGGCTCCATGCACTCAGCTTCATCCAAACCTAATTACCTTCGTGATAGGTTAAGGCTTCAGGGAATGAACTTCGGAGAAACACAGCATTTGGTCCTAAGCAGTGTCTCTCATCTGTCACAACTGCCCTAGTTGGGTGTCACCTGACCACTCCAGTGTAACCCACCTCACGTCACCTCAGGCCTGCGCTGGATCCTACTTGCCTCCTAGCCCAGGTTTTCCCATTGCAAAAGAATAGCAAAAGGCCCAGGGTTCATACCATTCTCTTGATACGCAAGGGAACCGATACCCTCCGCTGAACCTTAAACCTGACTTGGGCATTGACCAGTAAAGAAATGATTCCCTGTTCTGCCTCCTGGATGAACAATCCGAGTCCACAGCCCTGTCAAAGACACATTTGTGGGAGCCAAGCTTCTCAGCAGCCCTGTCTGTTGTGCGCTGTGTCCCTGCATGCTGTCCTCTATCCCTGGAGTTCACTCCACACGTGACAGGCCCTCTAGCTGGGTGTAGTGGTGCACTTCTTTAATCCCACGCAGGAGGAACTCTGTGAGCTTAAGGCCAGCCTGATTCCAAAGGGAGATCCAAGACAGCCATGACTATAGAGAGAGGAAGCTCAGTCTCAAAAAAATAAATAAAAATGTAAAATAAAAAGACTCTTTAGCCCCACCCACACTTGCTTTCTGGGTAGAGCTGTTCTCTCTGCATGCAATAGGAAAGAAAAGAACCCCAAGTTAGAGGCTAACCAGAGGGGTTCACGCTGTCAGAGCTCTGGAGCCAAAAGCTGAACTGGAGGCAGCAGCCAGGCACATAGTCCTGCTTCACACCCTCAGCCTGTCTGTCCCTTCCCAGCAGGCCTCACTCAGGGTCACCCTGGCAGCTGGCTTCTGTCCGTCTAGGTGCCCAAATTTTCCCACTTCATAAAGAAGGACTCTGGTCACATAAGATTGAGCACATCTTCATGGTCTACTGTTAGCTGGTTCTTCATGGCCTGGTGTTAGCTGGTTCTTATGGCCTACTGTTAGCTGGTTCTTCATGGCCTGGTGTTAGCTGGTTCTTACGGTCTAGTGTTAGCTGGTTGACTTCTATAAAAACCTCAGATAGTCCTATTCTGCCATGCTGGAGGTTGGGGCTTCAACTTATGCTTGGGAAAACATCATTTAATGTGTATCACTAAGGAACCCTGGGGGGGGCACAGAAGGGTTGCGTAAAGTGTTTACTGTTCAAGGACCTGAGTGTGGAACCCCAATGCCCGTGTAAAAGCTGGGCATGGCAGCATATACTGGGAACCCCAGCACTGTAGTTATGGAGACAGGCATATACTGGGAACCCCAGCACTGTAGATATGGAGACAGGCATATACTGGGAACCCCAGCACTGTAGATATGGAGACAGGAGGATGCCTGGGACTCACTGGCCAGCCAGTCTAGCTGATACGGCAAGCCCAAGGTTAGGTTCCGTGAGAGACCATGTCTCAAAAACAAGACGAAGAGCTGAGATACCGACGTTTACCGATGACCTACACTCGCACATGCGCACATAGGTACATACGCAGGAAAAGTGAAAGAGATGTGTGTCTAGATGCCCAAAAATCAAAATCTAGAGCAAGATTAAACTATTCTTAGAAACAGATTGTAAAAGACATAGACAGCATCACTGAGCCCCAGAGGCCCACCACAGGGCCCGTCTCAGAGGCCCACCACAGGGCCCGCCCCGGGCATCCGTATTCTCTGGAAAAGGCGCCCAGCATGCTTCTGAGCGGTCCAAAATTCCAGGTCTGTGTTTCCTCACTGCCTGTTTTAAGTCTACCGACACCTTGAAGTAGATTTCTATTCCCCAGCTTTTCTTGTCTCTGAAGAGAAAATCGTCCTGAATTACTCAAGTCTGGGGATTACAGAAGCTTCAAATTACTTCTAATGTTTAAAATGCCCTGAAGGACGGCAAAGCCCTGTAAATGGGTTTGAGCCAGGGCTGTTTACAAACTATCCCTAGCTCACACTCAAATAAGATTTATATTTCTTTTGTTTTCCTTTGCTTGTGTATATGGGTGTTTTGCCTGTGTGGACCTAAAGATGTCCTGTGGTGCAGTGCCCACTGTGGCCAGTAGAGGGAGCCAGATTCTCTGAGCTGGACTTACAGATGCCTGTGAGCATCTGTGGTGTTGGGCTTCAAGCCTGGGTCCTCTCCAAGGGCAGGAAGGGCTCTTAACCATCTCTCTGGCCCTACAGATATTTGTTAGTCGAAGTATTCCAGACAAAGAAAACCTTGGAAGCTCCCCCGGCTGAGCTATGATGTCAACACATCCCTAACAGTAAACTTCCTCAGGTCAATCGCGGAGCAAGACGAACTGCTTCCGTTTTCTTTAAATGGAAAAATGTGTATTCAAATATGCACTTCAAAAATCCACACTATTGGAGCCAGAGAGATGGCTCAGCTGTTACGAGTGCAGGCCGCTCTTCCAAAGGTCCCAGGTTCGAGTCCCAGTACCCACATGATGACTCACAACCACTTGTAACTCCAGGTCCCGGGGATCTGACACCCTCTGGCCTCCGTGGGCCCTGCACTCACCTGGGTGGGCAGACATACATGCAAACAAGACACTGGTGCAAATTTTTTTTGTTTTTAAATTCCACACTCTCATCAACTAGTTCTCATTCTGAGAAAACAAGAATGTGTCTCCCACTGCATTTACCTTTGAGCGGCTCAGTGGACTCACCTCGGGATTTTCTGGAATTTCAGCCCCTGATCATTGAGGGTTTGGGTGTGTCTATATAGGGTACCACGATGGATTTTATTTTCTCTTATATGCATAAAATTAATTTTATCTGTTTTGCATTGTCAAGTTGGATATAATCATAAAGCAAGGTATTTGTGTTATAAAAATGAAGATAGCCATTTCAGTAAGCACCCCGGGAGGTTGGGAAGAAGTTCCTGGGAAAAACAAACAAACAAACAAAAATGATAATTTCTGTTGGAAAAAATAGATGTCTGCACTAAGGTAATGATGGAGAAGATCAGTTAAAATGGCAATTGGAGAATTTTTAAATGAAATGAGAGTAGAAAGAAACTTTCTAAACTTAACGGATGACTTACCAAGCCCTGAACATTGTTCTCAAGGAGGGGGACAGCTCAGCTCAGCATAGCTACTGACCACACTGCAGAATTGTACCCTGCACAGAGTGCCTGTACTAGATATGGGCATGCCAAGAGCTGAAGGGTGAGCAGCAGGCACTCACAGGACAGATGATGGCTCTGTTCCAGAGCTCTGGGTCTACTCTGAATAACAAGGAAAGGGCACTGAGCTCAGAATTCATCCAGCAATGATGGCAAGCCTGCCTGTGGGTCTGAGGGATCCCAGTGTGCTTCCATCAGCCACTGGCAAAGGTAAAAGCCCATCATCTCTAGAGGGAATTGTCCTTAGTTCAGACCAAGGATGGCCCTAAGTTAGACCAGTAATAAACTCATCATTGCAGGGAGGGAGCCAAGGATCGTTGGGAAGAGCCGCTGATGACCACGCATTCCTACTGCTTGGCATGCTGGTGCCACTCCCTCAGCCTGCAGAAAACTGTTTGCAGCTCACCAAGACAGCAGAGTAGAAGGTGCTAGCCTTAACCCCACACAGAAGAAACATTTGTACACACACGCATCCATGTGCACACACACACACACACACACACACACACACACGTGCCTACAGTGTTATTCACAAGCCACAGTAGCCTAGAGGAGGAACTGAAGAACCCAACAAAGGCCCCTCAGGAACAAGATGGGGCGAGCCTCTGTGAAGGAGCCACCCCTGGTGTACTAGGACTCCGCTGCAAAAAGAACAGAGGAGGCTGGCATGAGTCACACAAAGGATCCATCGTCCACCCGACAGCCTGCTCTGCAGAGGACACTGTGCCTCTTGCCATGAGGTGACCATCAGGCCTTCCTGCTTAGACACCCAGAGAGAGATACAGCCATGCACCCCTCCCCACACCCAAGATGACATTTGAGGAGTTGCTATCCCTGTCACAAACCCACCTGCCACTGGGCATCCCTGGTAGAGCTTCCAACAGCAGCTTAAGTGGCCTGCGTGTTGTGATAAAGGAGACCATGGAGGCTGGGATGATGGGAGGTAAATACAGCAAATGGTAGCAGGAGGGAGGTAGAGAATGGAAAGGAAGAGAAAGGAGAGGAGGGAGGAGAAGAGGAAGAGGGAGAGGAGAGGGGTAGGTGGAAAGGATGAAAGAGGAGAGGAGGGTGGGAAGGAGGAAGGGGAAAAAGAGAAAGAAGTGGGGGGAGCGTCTCCCAAGCCAGGGATCAGTTCTGCAGAAGGCGGTGCCTGCACAGCGCAGTTGCGGAGGCCACAGCTCCATCCCGTATGGACAGTGCGCTCACCTCCGCTATTCAAACCTGCTATTCTCTGAAACTGAATACTCTCTGACTTGCCACGGAGTTGAGCACTGTCCGCGGGTAGCATTGCTTCTTGTCTCTTGTTTAAGCTGCCAACTTCCCCTGGTGACTTTGTGCCTTTTATGTTCGGCTGCTCTTGTAGTACCAGCTGGACAAGAAATTTAGAAGAGCAGAGGTATCAGTTTGGCTAATTTGTAGGGATGGACTGAAGAGGAGAAGGTCATCTACATACTGTATAAGTTTAGACGAGAGAGAGGAGAGAGAGAGAGAGAGAGAGAACAGATTGGAGATCAGGGCCTGGACAAATAGGTATGGGCTGTCCCAGCACCCCTGGAGTAGGACAGTCCAGGTGAGCTGGGTACAGAGGTGAGGATCAGGGTCAGCTTAGGTGAAAGCAAAGATGTTTTATGACCGGGTGTTGAAGAGGACAGAGAAGAAGGCGTCCTCGGAGGCTGGAACAAGAGTGCCTTGGATGATGGCAGGGGTGTTTGGCAACAGAAGGGTTTTGGGCATCCCAGACGTGGGGGTCCACCTGGGAGGTTGGCAAAGGAACTAGAGTGCTGGAGCCAGTAGGCTGAGTGACTAGGAGAAGGGGGACTGGGGCAGCTAGAGAGGTTGAGGTCAGATGACTGAGAGGGAGCAGAGGAAATAGAAGATCTCCTCCCACAAAGGGACAGAACAGGTTGGCACCACCAGGAAAGAATGAGTGAGAGGAACACGCATGAATTCCAACTGAGAGGTGGGAACTGGCAAGATTGGTAAGACTGCCCTGGCAATATGGAAATTAGAAAGAGAGGTGGGTCCCAAAACTCCATCAAGACTGACTGAGTAAGTGGCCCCAGTATCCAAGAGGAAGGAGAAGGATCTTCCTGACACTGTAGTGATTCCTGGGGGGCTCAGGCCCATTCAGCTGTCCTCATGGGTGATCTGGATCTGATGTCCCTGCACTGTGAAGGACAAAACGACAGTGAAGAGCCCAATGTCCCTCTTGATGGCACTTTGGATGTGGTGTGCAGGGGTCAGGGCAGGCCCAGGCCCAGTGACCCTGCTGACCACACTTGAAGCAGGAGCCCAGTGGTCCTTAAGCCTTAAGAAATATGGGAGCCTAGGCAGTTGCCAAAGCTGGTTGAATGGTCTTGGGCAGCAATTGGTATTTCTGTTTATGGGCTTTTTCATCTCTCCCATGGTACACCTTAAAGGTTAGCATCTCTCCCATGGTACACCTTAAAGGTTAGCGCTAAGACTTCCGCCTGTGGGGCTAGGGGTCCTCACTCCAGAGGCTTAAACTTAGTTCTAATGTCAGGGAAATTTGGGGAGATGAAATAGGCCATAAGGAGTTGTTTGTCTGGATTTTGGAGTCTAGATTGGTATGGTATAAGTGGGCCTTTGTGAGGTCTTCTAGGAACTGAGACAGGTTTTCCTGTTTGTCCTGGATGACCTCTTGGAGTTTCCCATAGTTTACTGGTTCAAGGGTAGCCTAACAGAGAACACTTGGAAGGCAAGTTATAAATAAGTCTCTAGCTAGAATGCTCCCTGGGGTGCTGTCGTCTCTTTGGGGATCCTGGTCTGGGACTGCCTCAGCCCTGACCAGACGTACTCTGTTAGTTTGGTGTGTTGTGTCTGTTCTCAAACTTGCCTGTGCTCTTTGAGAACTAAGTTGATAGAATCGCGTATATGTCATGGAAGATAAGACTATAGGATTGGGATTGGAATTCTTCAGTGAAAGTAAAGGAGTCAGAGGTATAAGATGCCAGGTTTTTTTTTTTTCTATTTGAGAGAGTTTACTTAATGAGAAGAAGACATACACGTTGATCAGGCCATCCACCCCAGAAACCTCCCACAAAAAGAAAAACTGAGGCTGGATTAGGCCAAGCGGGAAGAACTAAAGGGGGGGGGGTCCTACTGCAGATCAGGATCAAGTAGTTGGGGGACTGAAGGCTGCTGGTGGAGTAAACTGAAAGTAGGTACCAGAGTGGGGTGGCTAGAGCACCCTGTGCTGGGGAGGAAAAGAGAGCAAGTGAGCCGAGGAGGAGATGGGCTGTGCATGGTAGCTGACAAGGTGCTGGTTACAGGGCAAGAGTAGGGGAGGTTCCCTCTGGTTCAGGCTTCATAGGCAGAAGGAGCTGAGTGGGGGGACAGGAAGAACGGAGTGAAGACTTGGAGTAAAGATAAACCAAAACTTGGACATAGGGACCTCCTTCCATTTAACTGGCTGCCGGCAGAGGTTGTAAATGTTCTGTATAATACTGTGATTTAGGATGCAGGCAGGTAGCCATTTGGGTAGATTATGGGGTACTAGGGCCATATTTGACTGCAAATGCAGAAAAGTTTAGAAACTCCTAAGTCTGATGCTAGGTGTGGAGTCTGATGTTCTCTGAAAGACATCCCACAGGGGAGCTTGGAGGTATGGTCGAGGATGAAGCTCCCATGCATGAGGAAGGGGAAAGGCTTCAAAGTCTGAAAGCCCGAGGCATCCCAGGAACTCAGAGAGAACCGGGTTAAGTGGGCACAAGCTGTCCAGTGAGCCATCTTCACACTGGGCAGGGCCAAGGGCCAAAGCCGGAGGAGACACCATCACCACATACCAAGATTGTGAATGGAGCCAGAGGGTGAAGACCACACTCAAGAGACTAAGCATCACTCATGGGAAGTGGCCAGAGGTGAGTGTCAGCAAAGTGACTGAGGGTTCCTCCACGTCCGAGAATACCAGAGGGGTGCTAGACACTTGATGGTCATTCCCGTGGATCCAGGAAAGCATTTACACTGGCAGGGAGAGGGAAGGCTTACCCATCGTAGGTGTTGGATGGAGTGCCAGAAAGTGAGCCTGTTGCAGGTGGGGTGGGTAAAGAATCCTGGGGCACCTTGGACTGCCAGTGGGCAGGAGGAGAGCCATCAGGAGAGCCTGCTGGAGTCGTGGGACCAAGTTAATGACCAGAATGTTCTAAATCTGTGTCTTTGGAATTGCTCCAAGTTTGTGTGTTGATGTGAGTGCATGATGTATTGTGCATGTATGTGCATGTATGTGCATGTGGGTGTGATTGTGTACTGAAAGGTACATCAGGTAGCCTCCCTTGTAAAGGTGGGTGTGATTGTGTACTGAAAGGTACATCAGGTAGCCTCCCTTGTAAAGGTAGGTTGTCTCGCTGAACCTGGAGCTTTTGTTTTTTTCTAAGCTGACAGCCAACAAGGCCCAGCGATTCTCCTGCCTCCTCCCACTACGTTGCTGGGGTGACAGCCATGAGACTGTACCTCACTGGTTACATGGCTGTGAGAGCTGAATCAGGTCCTTGGGGTTGTACTGAAAGCACTTTAACCACCAAGTCATCTCTGCAGCTCCTCAGAGTTCATTGGAAGGGGCTACATTTTTGTCACAAAAAAAAAGGCTACCCCTTCAAGTGCACTCAGGAAAGGGCCGGCCTCCCACTTTCTTCTTTAACCTGCTCTCTTTGCCTGTGACCTGTTTGCCTTAGTTCCTTCTGTCTTCTTCAGGCTCTACCTGGCATCTGACCTCTCGCCACTAATGTGGCTTTTTTTTCTGCTGCTGGCCTTGGCTGGCTGGGGCAAGGGAGGAGGAACTCCTGCTCTATTTGGCAGAAGGAACATAGGCTGCAGATGAATTGCTTGCAGTATCTGCTATGGGTACCACTGAACACCCTGTCAGCATGAGCTCAGAGCACTGTCTTGAGGCCTACTCTTTGAAATAAATTGACTTTATTTCATCTTCATAAACATGTTTAAAACACAGGAAGAAAGGGTTGCCACTCATTTCACAAATGAGGAAACTGGATCGTGGAAGTTAAGTCAGAGTAACTGATTCCTAAAACTACTTCATGTCAGAATGAATAAAAGCATGGGTCTACTGAGATCTAAAATTATATAATAGAAACATAGCAAAGCTAAGAAGCAACGGATGGGAAAACCATCCCCAGCACGTCAACCAGAAAGGGTTGATAAGATCAGTGTGTTAGAAATCTCCATCACTAAATACTGCCTTCGCAGAAAAATGGGCAGCTAACTCCTTAAAGAGCCCACAACATGGCTAACACATACCATACAAACTAAAGCAAAGATTTAGAGAACCCGTGCTCCTATCTCGGCATTATTCCTCCTCTACTTCTCTTTTCGCATGGAAAAGTCTTCCTCTCACCCTGTAAGCTTGTTGTGTGGAAAGATGCTGGGGCTGTTGTTTATTCTTTTTATTTGTGCAGTGTTTACTCTCCTGTTTCTGTTGTTGTTGTTTGCAAACCTGCCTCTCCCACTGGTCCTTGTGATCGCGAGGGCTAATCCGTTTTCTCACACTCATTGAGAGGCCGCAGGTCCATGCTTAGATAATTGTAGTGTTTCATCTGTGTGCTGCAGAGATTGATTGGCTCAGGGCTAAGTCCAGGCCAAGCACAGTCTTCTCCAGACCGTTGCTGGACAGGCTGGAGAGAATGCTCTCTTTGAGACTCAGGAGACTGCTGAGACATTTGAGCCAGAGCTGCCAGAAGCTTCTTGCCAAGAGGCCCAGAAAACTTGCCTGATTGGAGCCACAGCCAGGAAGAGCCACATAAAGACAAAAGCTAATGGAGGGGGGGGGGGGGGGTGCTGTTTAAGCTCTTAGACAAACTTCTTAAAAGCTAGTTTTTAAAAGAACCCTCCCATAAACTTTCAGTCACACAAGTCAACAGATTCACAGATACATTCGTTTTGCTTAAAGCAGCTTAAGTTAGGTTCCTAGCAACGGCATTCAAATGACCTCTGAATTACAGAGAATTGAGTAAAAGAACAGGATTTCTCTCTCCTGTATACCTTTTTGACAAAAAAAAAAAAAAAATGATAGAGGCCTGTCTGCAACCACATTCCTCTCTTCAGAAGAAAAGCCTTGGTGCTTTCAGGAAAGCCCAGGAGTTCTCTGCAGCACTGGAGACTTCAAATCAAATCAACCACAGGGCCAACATTCAGACATGAGGTAATAAATCCCGCATTCAAGTTAGTTCCCAATGTCTCAGTCATTCAGCTGGTGTCATCTGCTAATTGCGTAAAGTTGAGCACATTAACATCTTGTTGATATTTATCCTGAAAAATTCTGAAGAATCTACAAAGACCAAATTTCTGCCCCCAGAGGTGTCAGACTTTATCACTGGAGTCTTGTCTTGAACTGGGCTCAAGTCATCCTTCCCCTCCTTCCCTTGTAGAACCCTCTAGCTTCATGTTAGCCCAATAGAAGATTATTCGTTTTACAAATCGCTGGATGTGCTTTTTCTTCTATTGCTGGTCCCAAAATAAAAAATGATCTCCAGAAATGGGCTGAGGCATGGAATGGTCGATTCAACATAGTTTGAAATAAAGTTCGACAAATGTAGATTGAAAACTATGGTCACAGGATGGCAGGTGGTTCATGGGTTAAAATCATTAGCTGTGTATACCTAATGACTGGAGTTTAATTCCCAGAAAATACACAAAGGGTCATATGTGCTGGCACCCATCTATAATCCCAATACTCCTTTGGCAATATGGAAGACGGAGCTAGAGATTTATCCAGAAGCTTGCAGACCAGATAGACTGAAATTTACAGTGAAGTTGTATAAATAAGAGAGCATTAAGAGGCTAGAAGGCAAGAAGTGTCTAGTTGTCCCACCTCTATTTCCTGCCTGGTTGTCTCACCTCTACTTCCTGCCTGGCTACTGACCAATCAGCATTTACTTAAAATACAAGTGGCAGGGTAGAGACCATTGTCCCACAGCACTTCACCCCCTTTTTTTAAACAAAAACTCTGAATCGAGTCTCCTTTGTTTAGCTTTTCTAATGACCATTATCCATAACAACTTGTAACCAACATGGTTAACAAAGGTAAACATCAATAATACATTTTTTTTGGAAGTGTGGGCATAGTTTTACAGGGTACTTTTTGCTGATTGGGGGCACTAAAGAACATTTAGAATTACAGTCAAATCCTGACTGGAAAATTCTGTGAGGCTTGATCATCTCAGCCAGCAGTCTTGAAACTGTTCTGGATGTAGAACTCGGAGGAAACTCCAACAGAGGTCCTCTGAAATGTTGGATCATCTGGACCATCTGCTCCCATCAGAGATTTCTCAGGGAGTCTTCCTTGATCAAACCTTATTTTTCTCAATCCATAATGAATCCACAGCCTCTCATTTCCTGTGGAAACATAAGCAAAACCTCTTCTCCAAAGTAACATACATTTTGACTTAAATTTCGAAGTCAAGCATTTTCAAAATATATATGCTGGATTAATCTAGCAGCATTTATAATCAAATGTCTTTTATCAGCTTTTGCTCCTTCCTCAGCCATCAAACAATTTAAATACAACACAATAACATACAGTATCCAGACTCTCTGTATATTTTCCATCTTTACGTGGCTTTATTTTAAACTCTATTTTTTTTAATTTTTATTTAAAATTTTTGGCTTTTTAAGGCTAGGTTTCCCTGTGTATCTTTGGCTGTCCTGGCACCACTCACTCTGTAGAGCAGGCTGTCCTTGAACTCATAGAGATCCACCTGCCACTGCCTTCCAAGTGTTGGGATTAAAGGTGTGTGCCATCACACCCAACTACTCTCTTTCTTCCTTTTCTATTTTAAGGACTTTATCCTTTTTCTTTTCTCTCCCAAGCTTATACATATATATTTAACACACTGTAAACCATTTACCATACAAGTCTTTAATTTGCTAAGCGATATGGCTAGGATTAAGGCTGTGGCTTTGAGGGCTGCATCCAGCCCATTTTTTAAGTTTTCTGAAATTCTAGCCTCATGGCAGAGGTACTGGCTGGAGCCATGTTTATTGCCACAACTCTATGGTGTTTCAAGGTCCCTGCCACCACCAAAAAGCATGCAGTCAGCTTTTCATCAACACCATTTAAGTGTTTCATGGAAGGGCCTCTTAAAAGAGTTGCAAGGTTTTGTAGCTAAAGCTGAGTCAGGAACCCTCTCTTAAATGAGAGTGCTTGCCTCTAGCTAACAGAGCCCACCTGAGAAAATGCTACCAAGAAGCCATGCTTAACTCTGTACTTTTTTTCTAGAATTATTTCCCAAGCTCTCTTGGGTTTTTAAGTGGATTTAGTCAGCCACACATTGGCACACCATTTGTTGACTGAGATTTCTGTCCTGCCAGGTCCCACAGCCATTTAGTCCCAAAGAAATACACAAAGGTCTACATTAATTATTAACTGATTGGCCTATTATCTCAGGCTCCTTATGAACTCTTATAAGTTATATTAGCCCATAATTCTTGCCTGTGTTAGCCATGTGGCTTGGTACCTTTTTCAGTGAGGCAGTCATATCTTGCTTGCTCTGTGTCTGGATGACAACTGCAGACTGAATCTTTCCACTTCCCAGAATTCTCCTGTTCTCCTTGCCATGTCTCTACCTCCTGCCTGGTTGTCCCACCTATACTTCCTGCCTGGCTACTGGTCAATCAGCATTTATTTAAAATACAAGTGACAGGGAACAGAACATTGTCCCACAGCAAGGATCCCTGAGAAAATATGAGAAAAAGGCCAAGTCCTGGGAAGACCACCTATAATCTCTGTTGATAGCTATCTCTGTCAAGGTTCAGGAGGTCTTCCTTGATCAAAGCTGGTCCATCTTAATGTAGAATTAATCTGTAGCCTCTTGTTTCCTATGGAAACAAAAGTAAAACTGCCTCTACAAGCAATGTGTCTTTTAAGTTCCATTTTACAAATATATTTTTTTTACTTTTTTAATTTTAATGCCTTAAAGAAAAAGCATTTTTAAAATATTTAGTTTGGTATTTTTTTTTCAGTCTCTCTTTCAATCCCGTGTCTCCCAGCAACTATCTCTTGTCCACCAGCCATCAAAAAATTCAAAATCAACACAATAACATATAGGATCCAGACTCCCTGTGTATTTTTCAATCTTTATGTGACTTTTTTCTTTTATATTACTTTTACTTTTTCTTTAAAGACCTTATTTTATTTTTAAAACTATTTATTACTTTATTTAACTGTCAATACCCATTTTCTTTCTTTCCTAAGATCACACACATTGTGAAATACATTGGAACCTGTTCAGAGGCTTTTCTGTATGGGCCTCTTTTTACTGTGTCTCCTTTAGCCTTCTTTGTCTGTGTGAGCAAAAGTTAAATTCACTATATAGAATGTTGTTTGGTTTGAAGACACTTCTGTGTACCAAGGTGGGAATTTGTCATACTATGCTCAAGTCCATATGCTTTAGAATCTCTGTATCGCAGCTCGCATGGGAGATACAGTTAGGAAGCTGTTTTTTGTGTTCTAAAACCCTTTTTTTAATTTAAACTTTTTTAGGCCCTGTGAAAATTTGAGAGCTTCATGTTGGTGTGCCATTTTAACTGGAAGGTTATTTGTTCTGCCCGATCCTACAGCTGCTTTTAAAATAACCACTCTGAGACTTAATATTAATTATAAATGTTTTACCATTGCCACAGACGCTGCTTAATGGCCCTGCCAGCGCTGCGGTGCTGCCTCCGCCCCACGGCTTGGGGAGCAGCAGAGGGCCCCCGACTCCAGCGCGCCTCCCGGTGCTCCCGGGGGGGGGGGGGGGCTGTCTCGGGGCTGCCCCGGGCGTGTCGGCCACTGTATCCTCCGCGCCGTCTTCGACCTCTTCGACGGTGGCAGAGGTGGGCGTGGGTGCTGGTGGCAAGAGGCCTGGTTCGGTATCGAGTACGGACCAGAAACGTGAGCTGAAGGAGAAGCAGCGCAACGCTGAGGCCTTGGCCGAGCTGAGCGAGAGCCTGCGCAACCGTGCGGAGGAGTGGGCCAGCAAGCCCAAGATGATCCGTGACACACTGCTCACGCTGGCTGGCTGCACGCCCTACGAGGTGCGCTTCAAGAAGGACCACTCGTTGCTGGGTCGTGTCTTTGCCTTCGACGCTGTCTCCAAGCCCGGCATGGACTACGAGCTAAAGCTGTTCATTGAGTATCCCACGGGCTCCGGCAACGTGTACTCCAGCGCGTCCGGGGTGGCCAAACAGATGTACCAGGATTGCATGAAACACTTTGGCCGTGGTCTGTCCTCTGGCTTCAAATACCTGGAGTACAAGAAGAAGCTTGGTTCAGGCGACTGGCGCCTACTTGGGGACCTGCTGCCTGAGGCTGTGCGCTTCTTCAAGGAGGGCGTGCCCGGCGCGGACGTGCTGCCCCAGCCCTATCTAGAGGCCAGCTGTCCCGTGTTACCCACTGCGCTGGTGAGTCTCAGCCCCCCCCCCCCCCCCCCCCAGTGCACCTCCAGGAACTGGAGCCTTGCCACCAGCGGCGCTCACGGGTCGGGGTGCAGCCTTCAGCTTGCGCAAAAGGAAGGCATCCCCGGAGCCTCCGGACTCAGCTGAAGGTGCACTGAAGCTTGGCGAGGAGCAGCAGAGGCAGCAGTGGATGACAAACCAGAGCGAGGCGCTGAAGCTCACTATGTCCGCGGGGGGCTTTGCGGCGCCAGGGCACGCAGCAGGGGGACCACCCCCACCCCCTCCACCTCTGGGACCTCATTCCAATCGGACCACCCCGCCAGAGTCAGCCCCCCAGAACGGTCCGTCCCCCATGGCCGCGCTCATGTCAGTGGCAGACACTCTGGGCACAGCGCATTCGCCCAAGGACTGCAGTTCAGTGCACTCTACCACTGCATCCGCTAGGCGAAATAGCAGCAGCCCGGTGTCGCCCGCCTCCGTGCCAGGGCAGCGTCGCCTGGCATCACGCAATGGGGACCTGAATTTACAGGTGGCGCCCCCGCCGCCTAGCGCCCACCCAGGCATGGACCAAGTGCACCCCCAAAACATTCCGGATTCCCCTATGGCCAACAGCGGACCCCTCTGCTGTACCATTTGCCACGAACGTTTGGAGGACACTCATTTCGTTCAGTGCCCGTCTGTCCCTAGCCACAAATTTTGTTTCCCTTGTTCTAGAGAGAGTATCAAAGCCCAGGGGGCTACAGGTGAGGTGTATTGCCCCAGCGGAGAGAAATGCCCCCTAGTCGGGTCTAATGTACCTTGGGCCTTCATGCAGGGCGAAATTGCAACTATCTTAGCTGGGGATGTTAAAGTGAAAAAAGAGAGAGACACTTGAACCGCAGGGCAGCGACCCCTTTGGCCCTAGATCACCTCCTCTTCAATCTGGAGGGCCCTCCCCCCACCTGCCTCCATTTCCCTTCCCACCAAGATGTAGAATTGTGAATATAACTGCAAAAAGTTAGTCTTAATAGACATTATTTTCGTCGTATGTTTCTATATTTTGAAACAGGTATATAACTTCTTCATTTGAAGGATAAGCTGGTTGTGTTAAGCAGTATAATATTGATTGGATCATTTGCATCGTATTCGTTAGCATTTATTTGGTGGCAGAATGTTTGCCTAGGTACAGCGTTAATAGCCCTTAGGAACAACTGCTGCCGGTGTGTATTTTTGTAAATGTTATGCACTCTGAAAGGAAAAGCACACAAAAGAAAAAGATTTTTTTTGTTTTTGTTTTGCCAAGGCCTGTGTTGCTGCCTAAAAAAAAAAGAAAGAAAAGAAAAGAAAAAAGAAAAAAAATGATGCTATAAAATGGTAAAAGCTTCTCTCTAAACAGCCCAAAGTGTTGAAGTCTTCACTTAATTTTGTTCTGTTCTGTTTTGTTTTCCTGTTTTGTTTGCAAAATAGTAAGGGGGTGTTGGGAGGGGATGGGTGTTTTTTGTTGCAAGTTTGTGAGGGGGAAAATGTTTCAGTTTGTTCTCCTGACCTGAATGTGTTGGATTCTCACGTGTCATTTTGTTTTGGCTTTATTGATGCACGGATGCTTTTGAACCGTAGAGCGAAAAGCTAGACATGGAGAACTTGCTATGTTTGTCCTTTATACATTTCTGTAGTTAACAGAACACTGTAATGTGCCTTGGAGCTTAGTAACTTGTAATAAATTCAATTGATAATTAAAAAATAAATAAATAAATATTTTACCAATGGCTCAGGCTTATTACTTTCTAGCTCTTACATCTTAAATTAACCCATATATATTAATTTATGCATTGCCATGTGCCCCCGTGGCTTACCAGTGCTCTGTCATGCTGCTCCTTGGGTGGCTGCTGGTATCTCCCAGACTCTGCCATTATTTTCCTGTATCTTGGATTTTCCACCTGGCTCTAACCTGCCTTGTCATACACAAAAGCAGCTTTATTTACCAACCAATGACATCAACACATATTTGTAGCCAGATGCTGCTCATTTGTTTCCTGGCCACCAAGACCCTAAATAATTACACAAAAAAATATATTAATCCCAATACTTTTTGGCCAATAGGTTAAGCGTATTTCTAGTTAACTCTTATATCTTAAATTAACCCATTTCTATCCATCTGTATATTGCCATGTGGTTGTGGCCTAAAACATATTCATAGCATACAGAGGGAAATTCTACATTACATATTCACAACAAATAGGGAGACATCCCATATCAAACCTCTACATGTATGCCTTGGAAAGTGTGCATGCACACACACACATACACACACACACACACACACACAAATTTTAAAAAGAATAACAAAAAGATTACAATAACAGATACCATCCCTGGCATGGATAAAAAATAGAATAAAATAAAATACAACATGATGCTGAGCAATTGAAGAAGTATAAAAAAGGAGAAAGATTTGGGATGGAAAGTTAGTTCAGTAGTTAAAAGAACGTGCTGATCTTATGGAGGACCCAAGTTCTAGCACACAAGTCAGGTGACTCACACCTGCCTGTGACTCCAGTTCTAGCGGACCCAACACTCTCTTCTGGCCTCTTTAGCATTGTATCACGCACACATGAACACACACACACATACACACACATGCAAATATATACCATAATAAAGATAAGTCTTTAAGAGGTTGGACCGATGGTTTAGCTGCTCTTCCAGAGGTCCTGGGGTCAATTCCCAGAACCCACATAGCAGCTCATATTTGTCTGTAACTCCAGTTCCAGGACTCCTCACACCCACACAGAGACACATATGCAGGCAAAACATCAGTGAACATAAAAATATATATTTAAAAATAAATAAATCTTTAAAAGAAAAGAAGGAAGAAAGTTTGATTGTCTGCTTGGAACTAGTGTTTTTGTGAATGGGGGCTCACATTTATAATCCAGCACTCAGGAGGCTGACTCAAGATTTCTTGGTTTGGGCTGCCAGCCTGGCCTATAGAGTGTACCCTTCTCAGAGAAAGACCCTCCTACTGAAATACAATTAATAAAGACTCAGATAAATTGGGGTTCAATCTGAGGACCAGAAAAGCAAAGCAACCAGCCAATGACTTATCTCAACCTCAGTTTGAAATGGTAATTCTGCCTCCAAGAATCTCAGAATGAGACCATGTTTGAGAGCTGTTTCCTCCCATCTTCTAATCCTCTCTAGGGCTGAAATTACAGGTGTGTACCACTGGGATTAAAGTCATGTGCCACCTGGTTTCTATGGCAACTAGTGCGGCTACTGGGATTAAAGGTGTGTGTCACCACTGCCTGGCTGTAAGGCTGACCAGTCAGGCTGTTTTACTCTCCCCATCCTCAGTCAAGCTTTATTTATTAAAGTACATTTGAAATGCCCCTACATTTCCCCTTTTTATCTAAAATAAAAAGACAGTTATAACTAATGTAAGAAAAAATTATACAATAAGTACAATAAATATATACAATATATACAGGTAAGTCTCATAAACAAAGAAAACTATAACTATCTAGTCTTCAACTCCCTCAGAGACCCAAGAAGGAAATAATATTAACTGAGTAAGCAGGAAGTGCAAGCAAGTAACTTCCAAAAAAATGTGAGTAATGGCAGAAACAGCTGGCTGCCTGGACAATCACCAAAGTTCCTCTGCAACACTGGGGCACCCATCTTCAGTCTACAGATCTAACACATCTGACAGACTTTTCTGTGAAGCAGCATATTTTGTGTCCTGCTTATGTAATTAGGACAGTATACTGTCAGAAGTCAAGACAGGGGCATTTTCTTACTTTTGCCACAAAGAAAGTAAACTCCATGTGGAGTTTCTTCTATGCTCATTATCTTCTCTGAAGAAAATTGATGCTGCCAGGAGCAGACATGTCTCATTATCATGAAAAAGAACATAGACTATTAAAACATCTTAAATGCCATATTCTGTATATTTCTGAAGTGTTTGAAGATGACTTGTCTATCTAAAATATACCTTTGTTTGATCTTGAAAACATACCTAATGTGACTACAAGTTGTATTAAAATAGGTGACTAATTACTAACCTGCATTATCTAATTATCCTAAATAGTTGGTGATAATAATTTTCAAAGACTAGAGATATGGATTACATTGTTAAATGAGCTATGTATAGGTACAATACCTTGAATGAGATTAGGAATGTTCTAATCTACATGGGAAGTAGAAAAAGGCAAGATATCCTGAGTAAACTGGGAGTATGGAAAGGGTAGAATGAGGGGCGGGGAAAAAAGGGGAATGGAGAAAAATATATAGCTCAATAAAAAAAAAAGAATTTCTATTAAAAAAATTTAAATACATTTTAAATAAATTTTTAATTAGAAAAGATTAGAAATATATGTAAAGGGTGTTATAAAAAATCTCAGACCTTTTAATCTTTTATCCTTTCATATCCACACCCTCCTCTTTTTTCCTTTTGTTTTTTTTTTTTGTTTGTTTGTTTTTTTGGTTTGGCTTGGTTTGGTTTGCCTGTGACAGCTTCTCAGTAGCTATGGAGCCAGTCCTGGAACTCACTATGTAGACTACTGGGATTAAAGGTGTGAGTTACCACTGCCTGTCTGTAAGGTTGACCAGTGTGGCTGTTTTACTCCCCCCATTTCCAGGCAAGCTTTATTTATTAAAATACATTTGAAATGCCACTACATGCCTACCTCAGGTTACAGGCTTGTGTAAATAACTTGACAACAATTTATTTACCTTTTATAGTCAGTTCATGTTCTAATTTTTCTGAGTAAGAAAAAACTGTTCTAATAAAGTATCTCACGCTGCTGCCTCGTATTGATTTACGTTGTTTGTCTCTGTCAGGTCCCAAAGAAACCCAGGAAAACAGCTTACTGAGGTGCTATTAGCATGCTAAAGCATATCCTGGCTTCTCTGCTGATTCTTCTCTCACATACACCCTCCCACTCTAAACCTCTCTGGCTCCTGAGTTTTCCTTCCCTTCTCCCAGCTTCTGATTCCCATAAAACCCAGCCACTTCAGGTACGGGCTTCCTTGGTCCTCTACTCTTGTCTCTTGTCCCTTCTCTTGCTCCTCTCTCTTCCACTCTTGCCCAATCCCCACCAACTCCTCTCATAGTCCAGTATTTTGCTGGCCATGTTCAATCTGTTACTTACTCTGCTCTGGACTCTTCCAGATGTCTGGCTGAACTTTCTTTCATATCTACAATAAAAACCATTCCTGTGGTGAGGAAACCCAGGAGGAGCATGTGTGAGCCTCCTTCCAAGGGGTTCAGTTTCTCTCCTAACCTAAACAAAGCTGCTGTCTGACTCTCCTAAGATATGTAAGGGTCATTTTTTTTCCTTCTGGCTTCTGTCACCCACCATATTTGACTCTAAATTCTGGAGATTACCTCCACAGCATCTTCTTTCCTCCACCTGCTCTAACGATCCATCTCTCCTCACCTGATATGGGATTCCCTTCTGTACACCGTGAATATCATTGGTGAATAAAGAAACTGCCTTGGCCTGTTGATAGGGCAGAACTTAGGTAGGAAGGGAAAACTAAACTGAATGCTGGGAGAAAAGAGGCAGAGACAGAGAAAAGTCATGCAGCCCTGCCGGAGACAGATGTCAGAAGTTTACCTCATAACCCACTGCCAACATGGCGATACACAGATGAATGGAAATGGATTAAATTAAATTGTAAGAGTTAGCCAATAAGAAGGTAGAGCTAATAGACCAAGCAGTGATTTAATTAATACAGTTTCTGTGTGATTATTTCGGGTCTGGGCTTCCAAGCAGAAAGGAACCAACAGCAGCCCTTCTTGCAACACTCACCTACTTGAATAGTATCTCTCTGGCTCCTGCAGTCTGCTGTACCCTCGTGGGCACATCCCTGCAAAGACAATTGCTACTCTCTCTATTGGAACTCTCCTTTTTTCCGAAATCTCTCCCAGTCCACCTCTTCAGCTGTTGCCTCCTCTGCCTGCTGAAACCACTCCTCTTGCCTCCTCTACTGAGTTAGTGTCCCTCTGGAGCTGCCTGCTTTGTCTGCGATTACCAAAGCCACAGTAGTGTACCAAGACGTTCCTTTCAGCCCACTGGACTGCTATCCCATAAAAAAGGATGCCGCTCCTCTGTGATTTGGGACATTTCTCTCTGACAAGTCTCTCAGTCTACATGGGGATGTCCCGGGTTGAAATTCTTGTCAACACAACAATTAATCTCTGTTGCTCCCTCTGTTTCCAGATTCTTCCTCGGGCTTCCTTGCCTCTCTAGGAGCTGCTGTCCTCTGGTTTCTCCATGCTCTCCTGGAATATCCTGCAGCTCTTTCCTTATCTCCCCATCAGAGCTGCCTGCCCTGTCTCTCCTCATGCCTTCCTGTGCCTATATGGTAATATTGCCATATGACCCTTCTCCCTCATGGCTACTCTCTTCTCTGTCTCTCAGTTCCCTTGGAGCTTATTGGAACTCTCTCTCCAGAGGAGTTCCTGTCTGCAACCCTTTATCTTTTCCTTCTCAGACTCAGTTTCCTTCTCAGAATCAGTGATTTCATGAAAGTCTCCCTGTCTTATGACAAAAGGCTTGCCTTCAGAACAGCTTGGTGGCCAACGATGGCACACTCGGTTCAGATTCTCTCACATGGTAACAACCTCTAGCACTTCCCAAACAAATGATCATAGAATCTCTTAAACCTAAATTTTTTCTGCTCTAAATCTTCAAAATTCTCTTATCTCTAAGACTTTTCTACTTTGCACTCTTAAAACCTTTTATCTCTATTATTTCTTTGCTCTCTGCTCTCGGAAAGGTTTTTTTTCCCTTAAGACTATGCTGTGAACTATCTTAGTATTTGTAAGTTTATTGACTATGGTTAAAAATTTGTAAAATCTGTAACCAAAAGTTAGCTTAAAACTTGTAACAAAGGGCTGATAGTTAAAAAATCTATGCATATGTAATCTTATTTAGAAAGATAGATCGACTAACTGTGTGTATAATTTGAATTCAATTCTTGTTTAGGAAATAGATGTTTTTAAGCAGCAACCATGTGACTGGCATCCATCTTAACAAAGGTAGGAGAATACATGAAATGTAACCTTAGCACTATCTTGACTAATATGACCATGTGGTATAAACAAACTAATGTAACATTTATACAACTTCTTAGTTCTACTGAGCTCTGTGCTTGTAAGCGTATCTCCTTTTAGACTAAGGAGGCAACACCAGGTCTCCAAAAATATTTTGGATTAGATAGATTTTTGTATGATGATAAATTCCTAAAGTTATAAAGGTATACTGCTAGTAGAAATTGACTTAGAGATGTATGTCTAACTACCTACGTCTTTGCTAACTGCTCAACACCAAGCTTCTAAAAATGTTTAGATAAAAAGTATATGTAGGGGAAGCCCCAGCCAATCACCTTGCTTGTAGGGCGGGGTCCCCTGAGGATATTTTTTACTTATAAATATTGCGGTGTGCTCCCCGCCTTCCCTTCTGCTTTCCTGTTCTCTGCAGGAACCTCGGTTCTGTAAGTCTTTTCCTTATTAAAGCTGAATATTTTATTATAATTTCTGTCTGCTGTTCATTTACGCCATAACATTTTGGCGCCCAGCGTGGGGCCATTTTTGACAACACTCTGGCTGGACCTTCTCAAAACGCTCAGAGGCTAGTTACAATTTTCTTAGGTCAAAGGTTAATTTGGGAATTTTTTTTTTTTTTTTTTTTTTTGGTTTTTTGAGACAGGGTTTCTCCTTAGCTTTGGTGCCTGTCCTGGAACTAGCTCTTGTAGACAAGGCTGGTCTCAAACTCACAGAGATCCGCCTGCCTCTGCCTCCCAAGTGCTGGGATTAAAGGCGTGCGCCACCACCACCCAGCAATTTGGGAATTTTACCATCATTTGCTTTCACAGGACCCCCTAAGAAGAACGCCGCCCCCATGTCAGCTGGAAGCAATCTTAGAGGACAACGTCCCCTCTCCCAACAGAGTTTGCCCTCAGGGTTAGGGACATCATTTAGTGGTTGGTATAGGGTTGAGGGGGTGGGGGAGATATTTTATGTAATTAGGGGTACTTTCAAAAAAAGGGAGGATTAACTGGTTTGATGGGATGATTGGTATTTGTGAATTACCGTTTTTAGAAAATTGTATTGGTATTGTTTCTTGTATATTGATATATTTAATATTAAATATGAGTGCTCCTACCTCTATTTTTTTGTATAAGAGTATGCTTATAACTTTGTCTATATTGTATTGATACATTTACCATATTACAATGTACATTTCTACCTCTGATATTATTTATATAATAACATTGTTTACATTTGATATGTAATGACATTGTTTACAGTTGGAGATCATTGTTTTCATATATTGCACAGTTGTTTATTCTCTTAGTCTTCAAGTTATATAGGTATCGAGAATTATATGTTTGTCATATTTATTTTTAGGATAATAAGGTTTTTTAGATACATAGAGATTATATTTAGTATAGATAGTATAATCTTCAGCCTCTTCGAAGAGCTGTAGAAAATGGCCTTTAATCTAACCTTGAATTCTGTGCCAACGAGAGACAATCATTCCTGACAACACCACTCTACTCCCGAGAGAACGTTGAGCACCACACTCCACTGGGAGCTTGTCTTCTTGGCAAAACTGGCCTTTGGGTTAAAAAAGCCCATACCGGGACTACTGACAAAGATACAAAATATCCATAAGTGGATAAAACAGGATTGTCTTATCTTGCCAAGACAGGGTTGGATAGTTCTAAGAAAGTTCCTTGCCTTTAATAATGGTCTGTCAGTTATATTAGACCTTAGCCAAAGTTGGTTGACTCAACATTGCAAATGAGACTTTGGGTGATTGCCCAGGTAGTCAGTTGTCTCTGTCATTTGTTGCACATTTTGGATATTTCTCGTTTGTTAAGTAATATTACTTCCCTTCTCAGATCTTTGACAGAGTTGAAGATTAGATAATTGTAGTTACTCTCTACGTTATTTAGACTCCTTGAAATAGAATGTTTAGTATATTTATTATTTGTTCCTATTGTATATAGTTGTGTTTGGTTTGCTCTATCTTATTTAGACAAAAGGGGGAGATGTAGGGGAAGCCCCAGCCAATCACCTTGCTTGTAGGGCGGGGTCCCCTGAGGATATTTTTTACTTATAAATATTGCGGGTGTGCTCCCCGCCTTGAACCACTTCTCATGGGTCAAATGGATTCCAAACAAGCAATCCTATCAATGAACAGCCTAAGCTTCCCTGCCTAGTCTCTATTGCTGAGAAAGGGGCCCGCCTCCTCCCTCACCTCTGGTGTACCCCCTCCTCTCTCCATTCCTGGAACTGGCCAACATTCCAGCCTTCCTGGACCCCTGCCAATGACTCTCTAAATTTTATTTATTTATTTGTTTGTTTGTTTGTTTGTTTATTTATTGGGTTTTTTTTTCAAGACAGGGTTTCTCTGTGTAGCTCTGGCTGTCTCTGAACTTGCTCTGTAGACCAGGCTGGCCTCAAACTCAAGGAGATCCTCCTGCCTCTGCCTCCCAAGTACTGGGATTAAAGGCATGTGCCACCACATCTGACTGAAGAAATATTCTTAATAGAATAAAATCCTTAGATTGGAAAATATTAACAAACTCATTAACAATAGGCTAACATTAAATATAGACACACCGTTAATTAATCAAGATCCTGGCTTAGATGAATTTCCCATATTCACAGCCCATGATCGGCTTTTAGCAGCTTCTCAGCTCCGTTCAGTAACGAAACTAAATGCTAGGAAGTCAAGATAAAAAAACAAAAACTAGTTATTTGCTACATGTTCATGATATGATGGTACCAGGAGCTGTCTTAATTATTAAATCCGCATCACCCTAAGGCAACAGTTCTCAACCTGAGGCCCTTGAACTCTTTGGGGATTGAGTAATACTTTCATAGGAGTGACATATCAGATATCCTATATAGCATATATTTACATTATGATTCATAATGGTAACAAAATTACAGGTAAGAAGTAGCAACGAAATAATTTTATGGCTGGGGTCATCCCAAGATGAGGAACTATGAAAGGAGCTCAGCATCCCAGTCTCCAAGGCCCTTTCTTGTGACTGGATACGAATGACAGGAAGTGGGTAGAGTAAAACAAGATAAGAATGCTCCAACCACTCCTCAGCAAAAGTTTGCCGACTCACACAGAATATTCATTTCATAGCGACTAATACTACAAGATGGTTGGGAAGCAGTCAGACTTCTTTCTTCAGTCACCGTGACTATTAGTTGTACTGTCCGCATGCCATAAGAGAAACATCAGCTCTGTATCACTTGTGAGTAAGACATAGACTGGCTACTAAGATTCACATGGACTCCGTGGAAAGCTGCCCCTAACTAGAGCACACTCTCCAGGCTCTGGCATATGCAAGGATAGAAACCTTTCTTGTATTTTGAGAAAGGGCGACCTTTGTTCATCTGGTCAGCCTTTTGCCTAGATGGTAGGATTTAAGTTCTATTTTAAGTTATGTCTGCCCCGGCCTCTAGGAAACCATGAGAATATAATGTCCAGACTGTGCCTTTGCAGTGACCCAGGCTAGAGCCGGATTCTAGGACAGTGACGCCTGTACCAACTTCTTGTCACTTGTTTGTAGAGGAAGTTGTTCCCCATACTTCATGTTTGGGCTTTTTTGGTTCTTCTAGAGTAACTATTCTTTCCTATCTTCTGTATTTTCATGATTCCTCCAACCATGGCTGTTCTCAATAAACCAAGGCTTGACTTCTCTTGAATGCACTAACCCACTAGGACTTGTCTCCATCTGACATTCTAACTCAGTAATGAGATTAGACTCTTTCCAAGTCACCAATAAGATGGGATTAAACTTAGAAAGGTTTGTGATCCTGACAGTTCCAGCAGAATGGACAAAGCTTCCCAGGGCTTCCTGTGGCTGTCGTCTGTCAAATACTTACTGTGCAGCCCTTAGCGGAGACACCACGAGCAAGCTAACTCCTCTCTGGGTTGTGGAAAAACACTAACATTTATGTACGCTTTTAACAATAACAAGTCCTATTGCTGAGAAGACACAGTAACTGTTCTTATGACAGTACATCATGAGATCTCTTGTTCCCTCAGAAATGTCTTAGTGAATGCTCTCTTTCTGTGATGACAAAGGCAACTTATAAAAAAAGACATTTATTTATAGCTTGCTTACAGTTTCAGAGGTTTAGTCCATTATCTGAAGCACACAGACAGATATGGTGCGGGAGAAGGAGCTGAGTTTTACAACTGGATCCACAGGCAGAAGGAAGCAGAAAGGACCTGGTTAGAGCATCTGAAACCCCAGAGTTCACCCCCAGGGACACACATCTTCCAACAAGGCCACATCTCCCATTCACTGTCAAGTAGTGCCACTTGCTAATGGCCAAGCATTCAAATACATGAGCTCATGGGGGCCATTCGTATTCAAACCTCCACAGTGAGGATTGCTTAGCAGCCTACCTATGAACTTGAGTTTTGCCTATAAGACTATGAATATCAACCCACAACTCAACTACTATAAGTTTGTTAGTATCAGACAATTTGCAATAGACTTAGGTTGCAAACTAACAATTTTGAAGAAATGAAAGGTTATGAAAATGCAGGAAAATCAAGCTCAAGACCTATTGGGAGAGAGTCATCCTGCTTTAATAAAAAGAACTTTGATTATAAAAGAACTCACATATGTACAAAGTAAGTATTGTGACACTAAATAGAATCACTAAAAATAGATATCTATTGTAAAATTCATATGTATCATCAGTGTGATGGTTAATCTTGATTGTCAACTTTAGACAAATTAGATTTAGAATTACCATGAAAATGAATATCATAGAATACACATCATCTTTGGTAGACTGGGTAAGAATGGTCCCCATAGGGTCATATATTTGAGTGTTTAGTTCTCAGTAGGTAAACTATTGGGAAAGATTGGGTGGTGTGTCCTTTTTGAAGGAGATAAATCACTGGAGGTGGGCTTTGAGATTTCAAAAGCCCATGTCATTCCCCCAATTAGCTCTCCCCACCTACAGCCTGTAGATCAGAATGTAAAGCCCTCAGCTACTTCTCCATGACTATGCCTACCTTTGTGCCAATATTCTCCATGCCACGATAATAATGGACTAACCCTTTGAGACTGCAAGCAAACCCCCAATCAAATGCTTTCCTATGTATAAATTGTCTCAGTCACGGTGTCCAATCACAACAGAGCAGTGAATAATACACCCATAGCAATCTCTCTCCCAAGAGTAGGAAAAAATAACACAATGGCGTCAGGTAGCTGAAGAGGTGGCTCAGTGGTTAAGAGGCCTTGCTGCTCTTGGAAATGAACTGTGTTCTATTTGCAGTACCCATGTGGTGGCTCAACAGTTTGCAACTCCAATTCCAGAATATCTGATGCCACTGTGGGCACCAGGCACTCACATGGCGCACCGTCATACGTGCAAACAAAACACTTACACACATAAAATATACAGACCTTTTTAAAAGTTATCTCAGCACTCAGAAGGCAGAGGCAGGTGAATCTCTGTCATTTAGAGGCCCTCCTTGCCTACACAGTGAGATTCAAGCTAACCAGGACTACATAGTAAAACCTTGTCTCCAAAATAAAATTTTAACATATCAGATAGAAAATTAAATATTATTATTTTGAATTTGAGTGTTACTTATGACTTGCTGGAGATCAAAGCTAGGGCCTCACTTATACTAAGCAAGTACCTCTTCCATGATCTACACAGAGAAAAATATAAATGTATTAAAAAATTAACTGAAATTGATTAGGTTGTATCAGTTTTGTACACACATGCATATCCATACAACCTACATTATTGAAAGTCTGACTTCTGTCTATGCCTTTCCACCTTGAATACATACAATTTCTTAAAACTTAGTTTTTGTAAATGTAATCCTTACTTGATAATTGTTCTTATTGTATATATTTTACTATGTTGGGGTTAAAACCTCTCCTTTTTGTTTAGATGAAAATGGGGAAATGTTGCGGAATAATCTTTTTGTACACTGTGAACATGTGTTACTCTGGTTTAATAAAAGGCTCAATAGTAAATGGCTAAGCAGAATTTTTCAGAGCAGAGAGAACACTAGGAAGAAGAAGGATGGAGCTGTGATGAGACACCAGAAAGCAAAAAGCATGGGATTTTTAAATTAAAGGTTATTGAGCCCTGTAAACATCATAGAGTAAAAGATGTGGGTTAATTTAAGTTATAAACATTAGTTAGAAACAAGCCTAAGCTATTGGCCAACCTCCCCAGTCATTAAGTCGTGAAGGGGCTGCAGAAAAATCTAACTACAGATGACCTGAGTTTAATTCATGAATTCACATGACGGAAGTAGAGAACTGTTTACCACAAGTTGTTTTATGAGTTCTATATCCACTAGTTTTTGCACTTGGGAACACACATATAGAAACATGGGTGTGCCTGGAGAAAAGACAGCACCTTCAACAAATGGATGTCTACATGTAGAAGAATGCAAATATATCCATACTTATCACCCTGCACAAAGTTTAACTTCAAAAGGATCAAAACTTCAACATACAACCAGACACACTGAACCTGAGAGAAGAGAAAATGGGAAACAGCCTTGAACTCATTGGCACTGGAGACTTCCTGAACAGAACATGGATAGCACAAAAACTAAGATAAACAATTAATAAATGGTACTTTATGAAACTGAAAAGCTTCTGCAAGGTAAAGGGTACTGTAATTTGGAAAAGGCAGCAGCCTACAGAATGGGAAAAATTTTTCCAACTGTACACCTGATAGAGGACTAATATCCAAAATATATAAAGAACTCTAGAAACTAGCTATCAAAAAATTGCAAATAATCCAATTTTAAAATGGGGTACATCTCTAAAAGGAATTCTCAATAGAGGAAGCTCAAATGGCTGAGAAACAAAGAAATGTTCAACATTCTTAGATACCAGGGAAATACAAATCAAAACTACTTTGAGATTCAGTCATATACCTATCAGGATGGCTAAGATCAGTTAACACAAATGACAGCTCATGATGGTGAAGATATGGTATAAAGGAAACACTCATGCTTTGCTAGAGTGCAAACTCATGCAACCACTATGGAAATCCATATCATGGTTCCTCAGAAGGTTGTGAACCCACCTTCCTCAAGATTCAGTAATACCACTCTTGGGCAAAGGATGCCCCATCCTACCACAGAACACTTGCTCAACTATGTTCATTGATGATTTATTTGTAATAGCCAGAAACTGTAAACAACCTACCTGTCCCTCAACTGAGGAATGGCTAAAGAAATTGTGGTACATTGAGGGGTATTTGAGGCATGATATGGAAACCTAGTGCAGTGGAAACTTTTTAAAATATATGAAGGCAATCCTAATGAGGTTTCCCAATAATGATAGATACAAAGTCTGAACTGGCCATCTTTTGTTACCAAATGAGGCTTCTAGTAGCAGGACTGGGTTGCATTTAATTGAGTTGTTGGCCAAGAGAGTTCCCATGGAAATCCACCAAACAATCCAGGCTGTTGCTTAAACAATGAGTTGCTGTCTGCAAAGGGACATTAGTGATCCATTAATGAGGGTAACACCCACACAACTCATTGAACATGGAGAAGTTGAACTGGTGCCTACATATAGCCTTCACCTCTATTGTCTTAGGGTTTTTTATCACTATGACAAAACACCACAACCAAAAAGCAAGTTGGGGAGGAAAGGGTTTATTTGGCTTACACTTCCACATTGCTGTTCATCACTGAAGGAAGTCAGGACAGGAACTCAAACAGGGCAGGAACCTGGAGGCAGGAGCTGATGCAGAGGCCATAAGGGGTGCTGCTTGCTGCCTTGCTTCTCATGGTTTGCTCAGTCCCCTTTCTTATAGAACCCAGGACCAGTAACCCAGGTATGGCACTGCCCAATATGGGCTGAGCCCTCCTCCATTGATTGCTAATTTAGAAAAGGCTTTACAGCGGATCTCATGGAGACATTTCCGCAACTGTGGTTCCTTCCTCTCTGATAACTCTCGCTTGTGTCAAGTTGACACACAAAACCAGATAATATGTTTTAGTTCTTTTGATGCAGGAAGATACTCTGTAGGCTACCAAAGGAGAACTATAAATAACAATACAGCCACAAAACTTTGGCCTACAATCTGCCCCCTCCCTGCAAGATATGCTGGGGCAATGGTGACACAGAACTGGTGAGAGCAGCTAACCCCTTCTGTCTTATTTGGCTTATGGTAAACTCTATGAGACGGAGCCCATATCAACACTGAATGACTGACCTTTTTCCAGAGACTAGACACTCAGAAACCTAGGGCAAAACCAAATACTACTGGTCTTTTAAAAATAGTATCAATAAAATTATTTCTAATGAAGTCTGTTATATCCATAGATCGGTGCCTTATTCAGTCACCATCAGAGAAGCTTCCTCCTTCAGCAGTTGGAATAGATGTAGAAACACACAACTAATATTGCTCAGAGAGTCCTTGGAACACACAGCTTTACATGGGACATCTCCATCAAATCTTCCTCAACCCAGAGATCAGAGAACCATGCAGAATGGGCAGAAAGTGGGTAAGAGTCAGAGGGGATGGAGGACATCAGGAGAACAAGGTCCTCTGAATTAACATGAGCTAAGTTCATATGAATTCCCAGAGTCTAAAGCAGTAAGCACAGGACTTACACAGGTCTGCATCAGGTCCTCTATGCATATACTGTAGCTTTCAGCTTAGTATGCTTTATGAGACTGCTGAGTGTGTGAACCAGTAGGTCTCTGACTCTTGTGTTTGCTCTTGGTACTCTTTTACCTCTGTTGGTTTGCTTCGTCCAAACTGTCAAGTGATGGCTTTCGTTTTGTCTCACTATTATTTTGTCATAATTGGTTGTTATCTCTTAGAAGCCTGTTCTTTCCTTTTGTGGGTGGGCTTTTGAGACAGGGTTTCTCTGTAGCTTTGGAGCCTGTCCTGGAACTTGCCCTGTAGATCAGGCTGACTTCAGACTCACACAGATCCAGCTGTCTCTGCCTCCTGAGTACTGAGATTAAAGGCGTGCACCCTCACCACCTGACAAACCTGTTCTTTTCTAATGAGAGAGAGAGAGAAAGAGAGTGGATCTGGAGGGAAGGAGAGATGGGGAGGAACTACAAGAAGCAGAGGAAAGGGAAACTATAATCAGCAAAAATTTCATGAGAATCTATCTTCAATAAAAGGGAAAAAATTTTAAAAAGAAAACATGAGTGTACACATGGACATACACACAAGTGTAATTTTTATAACTAAAATTTTAGTCAGGAATGGTGAAGTATGCCTTTAATCCTACCAATGGGAGACAGAGGCAATCCAATCCCTGTTGAGTACAAGCCCAGCCTGGTTGGTCTATGTAATGAGTTTCAGGCTAGGAAGAGCTACATAGTGAGACCTTGTCTCTAAACATCAACAAGCTGGGCATGATGGCACATACCTTTAATCCCAGTATTTGAGAGTCGGAGGCGGGCAGATCTCTGCCTGTGTGAGTGTGTGCTGTGTTCAGATGCCTATGGAGGCCAGATTGCCTGGGGCTGGAGAACAGATAATCAAGAGTTGCCTAGCGTGGGTACTGGGAACCAAAATCAGGTCTTCTGAAAGAGAAGCAAGCACTCAACTGCTGAGCCATCTTTCCAGCCCAGTTAATTAACTTATTTGTTTAATTTTTTTCTTTTTACATACCAACAGCAGTTCCCCCTCCCTCCACTCCTCTGTCTTCCCCGCCCCCTATAACCCATCCTCTATCCATTCCTCTAAAAGGATAAGACCTTCCATGGGGAGTCAACAAAGTCTGGCACATTAAGTTGGAATAGTTGGCTTGTTTATATATATGAGAAATTCAAAACTCTACTGACTCTCCTTTGATCTCACTTCTCTGTGGACTGTGCTTGGACATACTGTGGTGCTGACCATCCAATACCAGTCATGCCTAAGGCTGGCAGTGGCATGCACAGCTAAAGAGAATCCCAAATTAAAATTGAGCTGCTGCTGGGCTTGGCTTCACACGCCTTCAATCCTAGCACCTGGGAAACAGGCTCCTCTTTGTGAGTTTGAGGCCAGTCTGGTCTAGTGAGCTCTAGGGCAGCCAGAACTACATAGAGAAGCCCTGTGTCAAAATAAATAGAAAAATAAAATAAGTCCGAGTTGTGTTCCAACTTTGGCAACTCCATGAACATTCTTTTTCTTTTTTCACACACACACCCAAACATATATATATATATATATATATATATATATATATATATATACATATATATTCCCTTTTCAGACAAATACAACCCATGTTAATGGATAAATGCACAAATGTCAACGTCTTTGCATATAGTATCCATTGAATTATATTACTAACTGCCATCATTTGCTTTCTATTGCTGTGATGAACATCATGACCAAAAGGGGATAACATGGTTTATTTCATCTTACAGCTTACAGTCTGTCATTAGGAGAAACCAAGGCAATAGCTCAAATAGAGCAGGAACCTGGGGGCAAAAACTGATGCAGAGGTCATGAAGGAACAATGCTTACTGACTTATTCCCCATAGCTTGCTAAGTCTTCTATCTTACACAATCCAGGACCGTCTGGCCCAGGGGTGACTGAACCCTCTCATATCAATCAAAAAAAAATGTCTAAAATGCTAATCTTATAGAGGCATTGCCTCAGTTGAGATTCCCTCTAGCCAGATGATCTGAGCTTGGGTCAAGTTCACACACATACAAAACACAAACAAATCCAGCTAACCAGCATGTTGCCTTAGCAATAATTGTCACTTGAAGTTTAGTACAGTTAGTGGTTACCAAGGAGACAGAAACAGGGTGATAGGTTGGGTCAAGGAGTCTGAGACTAGTTGGGGACAACTCTACCTCTGAATTTGAAAGTAAACAAATAAACAAGTCAAGTTTGGGTCTAGTCCATCAATTTCCCAAGTGTAACTCAGTATTAAAATGGTAGAGCATATAATAAACATATATAAGCCCCTGTCTTTAATTCCCAGCACAGATGCTCATGAGTGCACAGACACACTAAGACTGAGACAGAATTAGTTCCATTTTGCGTTATGCACTACCAAAACATCACCATCCCCCCCCGCTTGTTGTAAGCAGTTTGTCAATGTCCCTGACAAGCTTGAGAGATAGTCCCAGCCCCCAGCACGTTCCATCTACCATTATCTAGTCAACTACTTTAACTGTACCTTCCTGAACCTTGCCTCTTCCCCTTTGTTCTGATTAGCCAGTCATGTCAGATTGCAAAGTCAAGCTCCCACCAGTAGAATAAGATGCAGTCACCATCCCACTATGTCAGGAATAAAAGACAGAGGCTATTTTTGCCAGGTGTGCTTTGTCTGGGTTCTAATGAACCCTTTTAACAGAAAGAAATCACATTGCAGAATTACTTTCACCTTGTTTATGTGTTCTTTTGTGAACCACTACATACTTATTAATCACAACTAACCAAGGCCTTGCTTGAGATGCTTTATAAATACAACAGGAAACAATAAAATCTTCCTTTAGTATAAACAAAATAAGGGCATTTGTAACAAGGACACACAGGCATCTCACACTACTGAAGTTAAGAGCTTTAAGATTTAAAGACTAAAATCTGTGAAAACCCAAGAGATTTTATTTGGACTCACCCTCTACTTCTCTTTCTGCAGGACAATTGTCTCTTTTCTGTCTTCAGCAGAGGGAAGCCATGGTCATCTCCAAGTAAAGTCTTCTGTCTATACTGACTTCCTTTGAGATTTTGCTTTCTTAATCCTTAGAGAGAGAAAAGGCTCATTGACTAAACCATAAGATTGCTTGAGACCAGACATAGGCAGTCTGCTGCTTTAAACCATCCCAAGGTATTCAAGTAAATATGTATTTACTAGTTCTTGGAGGTTAGAAAGATGTGCCAAATGATACCTACCACAAATAGGGACAGGAGTACACAAATACAGTTCTTCCCTCACGTGCAACAAAATAACAAATCATTCCTTCTCTTCCAGGATGAAGTAGCTGGAGGATCAGAGCAAATTATAAGACATTAAACCAGTTCCTCTCCATTTATAAGTAAGAGTAAGTTGCGCTATCTTATCAATAATTCATTTGACTGGATTTCTCTGTCAAATACACAGTAAAGCCAGGCACAATGGGGCTTAACTAGAATCCCAACACTGAGGAGAATCAAGGTTACATAAAATGTTTGAGGCCAGCTAGGACTATACCAGATCTTGTCTCAACAAACAAAGAGCAACAGAATACACTATAGGGTTTCATACAAAACAGTGTGCTTACTCTTGATATTTTGCTTAAATCCTTTCAGTTATACAAATACAGCTAAAAAATATTTGGTACTTTAAGATAACAAAAAACACTTAAGCAACTTATGCCTCTAGTCTTCATATCTTTTAATTTTTTAATTTTTTATAATTTTATGATATTTATTTATTATTTCAGAGGATAACCTATGGAAGTGGGCTTTCTCCTTCTACCATGTGTGTCCCAGGGATTGAACTCAGATAATCAGGTTTGGCAGTGCATTCCTTTACCCACTGAGCCATCTTTCCAGTCCTGTTTTTGGTTTTTATTTTTTGAAGTAACCCAGTCAGGCCTGAAAGTGACTGTAGCCCAGAATGGCCCGAGACAAGTAGCGATCCCCTTACCTTAGCCTCCTGAAGGCTGGGATTGAAGTCATATCTACCATGAGCTTTATATGGGAGTGGCAAACAACTCTCTGCAGCCTCCCACACCATCCGTTGACTTGTCAGGCGCTACTATCTCCTGAGGACTTGCTGGACCACGGCATGGACACTTCCAGATATAAATCCAAAGCTGAGATATCTAGGAAGGATTTCAGGAAGGTCATCCCAGGCTTTTCCCTGAGTGGTGACTAGTCTGCGAGAGCTCTAGGATTGCCTTTCACCCCAAAATAGATAACAATTCATGCTAAGCGGGCCTTTCTATAAATATATCCCCTCGATCTCTTCTTTGCACAGTGTCTGCTAAACTTAGCCACAGATGCCGAAGTTACATTTTTCACCATAAATGGTGCTAAGCAAAGGTATTCTGAAGAGGGGAATACACTAGGCAAGAAAGAAATAAATTCTAGTTTTATGTTTGATATCTCTCTGACCTTGGATAACTTATTTCAGCTTCTTGTACTGAAAATATACCATGATTTCACATCCTGTCAGAATACAAAAGTGAGAAAATTGAACAGATATAAAAATTGCCATCGTGATTAAAACTGTCATTCTGACAGCGGTCTGCTTATAGGAACACAGGTCTTATTTCTCCTATTTCTGGCCTCCTCTAGAGCCCTAAGTAAGTAACACCTGCACTTCTATAATGCCCCAGAACCCTTAATGTTTTCTGTGATTTATATAGCAAAGTTTACCACCTAAGAAGACAGAGGATTAAGATGATATGCTAAATTATTTGCCCAAATATATATAATTCATAGCAACAATAGAAATGGAGGAGTGAGACAAGGCTCAAGAATCCCAGCCTGGCCTCAAACTTGAACTCCAGCTCATCCTGCCTCTACCTGCCAAGTGCTGAAATGACTGACATTTTATTTTATTTTCATTTGTTTAGTTTTAAGAGACGCTCTCATTTCATACCCCAGGCTTTCCCTGGGCTTCACTATGCAGCCCAGGCTGTCCTCAAAATCACTGTGATCCTCCTACTTCAACCTTGAAAAAACTAGATAGGATTTGAAATTCAAATTCAAAACCTACCTTCTGACTTGGCATCCAGCTTACTGCATTAGCAAACCCCTGATGTTTAAAAAGGCTCCTAATACAGTTCCTTATTTTAAAGATTTATTTATATGTCTGTGTATCTGTGTGCATACATGTGGCCAGAGGAGAGTTCCAGATCCCATGGAGCTGGGGTTACAGGTGGTTGTGTGCTGGGAACTGAACTCTGATCCTCTAGACGAGTGGAAATCACCAAGCCATCTTCTCAGTGCTCATCAATCTACTCAAAGAGCATTTGGTGCAGGCTGGAAAGATAGCTCAGTGGTTAAAACTGGCTGTTCTTCGAAAGGAGCATGTTCAGTTCCCTGCACCCACATGGTGACTCACAACTGTCTCAGAGAATCCAACACCCTTTCTTGGCCTCTGTAGGCACCAGACACTCATGTAGTACACAGATACACATGCAGGCAAAACAGCCATATGCATTAAATAAGTAAAGATAGACAAGATGCCCTTTAGTAACTTAAATTTTAGATTTCTTTAACTATTTCTTCAATTCATTATTTCTTATATATTTTCTTATGCTTTTGTCACCATTAAGTAGAGATGTCTTTAATTCCAAAATATTGTAAACATGACATAGTTGAGAGACCACAGAATAGAGAAATGAAAGACAAGTCGGCTGATTTTGTGATACAATGGTTTGGCAGAAGTCTAGCCAGATGCATCTGGATTCAGATTAGGGCTTAAATTCCCTCATGTGTAAAATGGGGTCAGCTACTAATTTCACAGGTTTTAGTAAAAGCTGAATCAATATCAGTATATGGTTGATGTGCAACATGCATTTAGAACTCTGTGTGTGTGTGTATGTGTGTGTGTGTGTGTGTGTGTGTGTGTGTGTTGCATTAGTGGTTTACAGAGTCATTGATAAAGAATAAATAGAAGCTTTGTGACATTAGCTGTAAATATGTTGTGTCTGGAAAAGATTAAATACAGATTGACTTGCACTGAGGAGGCTGTGAACACCGGAAAGAAACAAACACTGGTTTTACCATTTCTGCATGTTATATTCCAGACTAAGGGCTGACAACATGGAATTTGAGTGATAATTTATCTGAGGGTGCAGAAGCTCAATTCAGAGGAAAAACAAAAGCCTGAATGCTAAAACCCCTTGCCTGGAAGACATAAACCATATCTACCCTACTCTGAAAGACCCCAAAACAAACTGAGGTATGATTCCTCCAAGGCCCACCCAGAAGATCCTATGAGTTCATTTTAATTATCCAGAGTCCTAAGGGCAGGAGCATGGGTGTGGTGGTTTGAATGTAATTGGCTCCCATAATCTCATAGGGAGTGGCATTAAGAAGTATGGCCTTGGCAGAGGAAGTGTGTCACTGTGGGGGTGGGCTTTGAGATCTCCTATGCTCAGGCTACTTTTAGTATCTCAATCTACTTCCTGTTGCTTTCAGATCAAGATGTAGAATTCTCAGCTCCTTCTCCAGTGCTGTCTGCCTACACACTGCCTTGTCCTATACTATGATGATAATTGACTAAACCTCTGAACTATAAGTCACTTCAATTAAATGTTTTCCTTTATAAGAGTTGCCATGGCCAGGCGGTGGTGGCGCACGCCTTTAATCCCAGCACTCGTGAGGCAGAGGCAGGCGGATCCCTGTGAGTTCGAGGCCAGCCTGGTCTACAAGAGCTAGTTCTGAGACCAGCACCAAAGCTACAGAGAAACCCTGTCTCGAAAAACCAAAAAAAAAAAAAAAAAAAAAAAAAAAAAAAAAAAAAGAGTTGCCATGGTCATGGTCTCTTCACAGCAATAAAACCCTGACTAAGATAATGGGTGACCAGGATCTAGGCTGCAACCTGTGGCCAGTTTAGCACACAAACGCCCTGTCACCACCAGGCCATACCAATATGAGAGGCCTATGATGACATTTAGGATCATGGTATCAAGGCTGCTGTTGAGGGCCATGTCTGGGTCCATGGCCTTACCACAGCCAGGGTCTGTGTTGATATCTGTGACTCATGATACTATCAAAGGCAATGTCAGAGGTCTGGGCCACTACCTGGGGCCATGTTGGGGTCCAACGGCCACTCTTCTATGGGGGCCATGCCAATTTGGGTGGCCTGTACTGCCACCTGGGGCCATGATGATGTCCAAGCCTGGGATGCTGACAGGGACCATGTCTGGTCCACGGTCCTCTCATGGTCCATGGTGTTGATGTTCATGTCCTGTGGTACCACCAAAGGCCACATGGATGCCTAGGATCTAGGCCAAATCCTGTGGCTATGTTGGTTTCCAAGGGCTGTGCTACCTCCAGGACCATGTTGATCTAGGTAGTCTAATTGTCACCTGGGGCCATAGCCTACAGCCAGTGTCTGTATTGATGTCCATGTGCTATGGTACAACCAAAGTCCACAAGGATGCCCAGGATCTAGGCTGTAACTTTAAAGCAGCAGGGATGTTGGTTCCCCTTATCCATCCCTACCTATATCCTCTAGCTCTTTCCCAATACTACATGAGATAGGGCATAATAACATACAACTGTTTGGGAAGGTGACTGACCACTCAGGTGAGGGTCCCATGACCCTCCCTTGTTGACTGGTTTCTGTGACCCTCCCTTGTTGACTGGTTTCTGTCCCACCAGGTCCCACAGTCATTTAGTTCCAAACAGACGCACAGAGGTCTACATTAAATATAAACCAATTGGCCTATTAGCTCTGGCTTCTTATTAACTCTTTAACTTATATTAGCCCATAATTTTTGTCAATGTTAGCCATGTGGCTGGTACCTTTTTTGGTGAGGCAGTCACATCTTGCTTCCTCTGTGGCTGGGTCACAACTCCAGACTGAGCTTTCCTCTCCCAGAATTCTCATTACCCCACCTCTACTTCCTGCCTAGCTGCTGGCTAATCAGCATTTTATTTAAATACGATTGACAGGGTACAAACCATTGTCCCACAACACTTCCTGCCCCCTCCTTTGAAGAAAAGTAAATAGTGAGTAAGCTTAGCTGTGAAACTCCTTTGTGAGCAGACCCAGAAGTAAAGGTAGCAGCAGCTTAACTTGAATCCTGTACAACAATCCTTCTACAGAAAACAAAGAACCTTCTCATGAATGGAGATATTGTGTGTCAGTCTCTAACTACTGCTTATTAAAATGTTTTATACCAGCTATGCATTGGGAGCAACGCCCTTGCATGACAAATGGGACACCAATTCTTGCTTGCCTCAAGTGTCTTTTCTCCTACCCACATCAGTGCAGTGCTGTCCTGAGTGTATCGCTGAAGACAATGACTCCTGAGTGCTGAACTCTGTGGCTCTGACTGCCTGGGCTCTTTAACAAAGGCCTAACCTGACTCTACTGTGGGGCTGAAGGAAATCTATGGGCAGTTTGTCAGCCAACTTCTAAATGTTTATTCATCTACTAAAGCGTGAAAGAAAGGAAAATTTTTGATTGGTCATTAAGTTCTTGGTATCAATAAAGGATTTAAATAAAACAATTGGTCTTCATGTAATTTAGGAAGCAAAAACTGAGAGTTAACCGTGACCCCTGGCTTTCTCATGCCTCACGAACTATCCACTGGACCATTGCAATAAGAGGACAGCTGGTCATCAAGCAAGACTCAAAGTGAGGAGCTCACCAAATGCTGAGCAGCACTCCTCCCCAAAGGGAGACACACATGGAGGAGGGAGGTCATTTACTTTATCCTCTGACCTATGATCAGACATCAGCCTCCTCCTCTGTTCCGCCTTTCCTTCATCTGTCTCTACATTCCAGCTGCCCTTTCTTTTTTTTTTAATAATTTTTTTTATTAAGAAAAGAAGAAAAAAAACATAAACAAAAAACAAGTTTCCACCTCCTCCCAGCCTCCCATTTCCCTCCCCCTCCTCCCACCCTTCTCCCCCTCCTCCCACCCTTCTACCCCTCCCCCCACTCCTCTCCCCCTCCCTCTCCAGTCCACAGAGCAGTCCAGGTTCCCGACCCTGTGGTAAGTCCTAGGTCCTCCCCCCTCCGTCCATATCTAGGAAGGTGAACATCCAAACTGGCTAGGCTTCCACAAAGCCAGCACATTAAGTAGGATCAAAACCCCGTGCCATTGTCCTTGGCGTCTCATCAGCCCTCATTGTTCGCCATGTTCAGAGAGTCCGGTTTTATCCCATGCTTTTTCGGTCACAGTCCAGCTGGCCTTGGTGAGCTCCCAGTAGATCAGCTCCACTGTCTCAGTGGGTGGGTGCACGCCTCGTGGTCCCGACTTCTTTGCTCATGTTCTCCCTCCTTCTGCTCCTCATTGGGACCTTGGGAGCTCAGTCCAGTGCTCCAGTGTGGGTCTCTGTCTCTGTCTCCATCCATCACCAGATGAAGGTTCTATGATGATATGCAAGATATTCGTCAGTATTGCTCTCGGATAGGGTCATTTCAGGTTCCCAATCCTCAGCTACCCAAGGAACTAACTGGGAACCTCATGTTGGGCACTTGGGAGCCCCTCTAGGGTCAAATCTCTTGCTCACCCTAATGTGGTTCCCTTAACTATGAATTGTGGTTCCGTGCTCCCCTATCCACCTTTCCTTTATCCCAATTCTCCTGATTCCCCAAATCCCCCCTCCTTCCCTTCTACCTTTTCTCTCCCCATCTCCCCTTACCCCCATCCCACCCCACCCCCAAGATCCTAATTTTCTCCCCAGCAATTGGGTCTACTTCCCTTAGCCAAGAGGATAACTATATGTTTTTCCTTGGGTTCACCTTCTTACTTAGCTTCTTTAGGTTCACCTATTGTAGACTCCGTGGCCCTAATTTATGGCTAGAAACCAATTATGAGCGAGTACATCCCATGTTCATCTTTTTGGGTCTGGGACACCTCACTCAGGATAGTGTTTTCTATTTCCATCCATTTGCATGCAAAATTCGAGAAGTCATTGTTTTTTACCGCAGCGTAGTACTCTAGCGTGTATATATTCCATACTTTCTTCATCCATTCTTCCATTGAAGGGCATCTAGGTTGTTTCCAGGTTCTGGCTATTACAAATAATACTGCTATGAACATAGTTGAACAAATGCTTTTGTCATATGATAGAGCATCTCTTGGGTATATTCCCAGGAGTGGTATTGCTGGGTCCAGGGGTAAGTTGATCCCGAATTTCCTGAGAAACCGAAACACTGACTTCCACAGTGGTTGCACAAGATGGCATTCCCACCAGCAATGGATGAGGGTACCCGTTCCTCCACAGCCTCTCCAGCAAAGGTTATCCTTGGTGTTTTTGACTTTAGCCATTCTGACAGGTGTAAGATGATATCTCAAAGTTGTTTTGATTTGCATTTCCCTGATTGCTAAGGAAGTTGAGCACGACTTTAAGTGTCTTTTGGCCATTTGAACTTCCTCTGCTGAGAATTCTCTGTTCAGTTCAGTGCCCCATTTTTTAATTGGGTTAATTAGCATTTTAAAGTCTAGTTTCTTGAGTTCTTTATATATTTTGGAGATCAGACCTTTGTCTGTTGTGGGGTTGGTGAAGATCTTCTCCCAATCAGTAGGTTGCCTTTGTGCCTTATTGACTATGTCCTTTGCTTTACAGAAGCTTCTCAGTTTAAGTAGGTCCCATTTATTCAATGTTGCCCTTAATGTCTGTGCTTCTGGAGTTATACATAGGAAGCGATCTCCTGTGCCCAGCTCCTGTAGGGTACTTCCCACTTTCTCTTCTATCAGGTTCAGTGTGTTCGGGCTGATATTGAGGTCTTTAATCCATTTGGACTTGAGTTTTGTGCACGGTGATAGATAAGGGTCTATTTTCATTCTTCTACAAGATGACATCCAGTTGTGCCAGCACCATTTGTTGAAGATGCTTTCTTTCTTCCATTTTATACTTTTAGCTCCTTTATCGAAAATCAGGTGTTCATAGGTTTGTGGGATAAAATCCGGGTCTTCTATACGATTCCATTGGTCGACTTCTCTGTTTTTATGCCAGTACCACACTGTTTTCATTACTGTAGCTCTGTAATAGAGTTTGAAGTCAGGCATGGTAATGCCTCCAGAAGATCCTTTATTGTATAGGATTGTTTTGGCTATCCTGGGTTTTTTGTTTTTCCATATAAAGTTGATTATTGTCCTCTCCAGATCTGTGAAGAATTTTGATGGGATCTTGATGGGGATTGCATTGAATCTATAAATAGCCTTTGGTAGAATTGCCATTTTTACTATGTTGATCCTCCCAATCCAAGAGCAAGGGAGGTCCATCCATTTTTTGGTATCCTCTTCAATTTCTTTCTTCAATGCCTTAAAGTTCTTGTCAAATAGATCTTTCACTTCCTTGGTTAGATGTACCCCAAGATATTTTATGCTGTTTTTGGCTATTGTGAATGGTGAAGCTTCTCTGATTTCCCTCTCTGCTTCCATATCCTTTGTGTATAAGAGGGCGACTGATTTTTTGGAGTTGATCTTGTATCCTGCCACATTACTAAAGCTGTTTATCAGCTATAGGAGTTCTTTGGTGGAGTTTTTGGGGTCGCTTATGTACACTATCATATCATCTGCAAATAACGAAAGTTTAACTTCTTCCTTTCCAATTCGAATCCCCTTGATTCCATTATGTTGTCTTATTGCTATTGCTAGAACTTCAAGCACTATATTGAAGAGGTATGGGGAGAGTGGACAGCCTTGTCGTGTTCCTGAGTTAAGTGGGATGCTTTGAGTTTCTCTCCGTTTAATTTGATGTTAGCTGTCGGCTTGCTGTATATAGCTTTTATTATATTTAGGTATGACCCTTGTATCCCTAATCTCTCCAAGACTTTTAACATAAATGGATGTTGAATTTTGTCAAATGCTTTTTCAGCATCTAATGAAATGATCATATGGTTTTTTTCTTTCAGTTTATTTATATGCTGGATTACATTGATAGATTTTCGTATGTTGAACCAGCCCTGCATCTCAGGAATGAAGCCTACTTGATCATAATGGATAATTTTTCGGATGTGTTCTTGGATTCGATTTGCCAGTATTTTGTTGAGGATTTTTGCGTCGATATTCATGAGTGAGATTGGCCTGTAGTTCTCTTTCCTGGTTGAGTCTTTGAGTGGTTTTGGTATCAGAGTAATTGTGGCTTCATAAAAGGAGTTTGGTAATGACCCTTCTGTTTCTATCTTGTGGAATACATTAAGGAGTATAGGTATTAGATCTTCTTGGAAGATCTGGTAGAATTCCGCATTGAAACCATCTGGTCCTGGGCTTTTTTTGGTAGGGAGGTTTTTGATAACCTCTTCTAATTCTTCGCGACTAACAGGTCTATTTAGATTGTTCACCAGGTCCTGATTTAACTTTGGTATATGATATTTATCTAAAAAAGTATCCATTTCCTTTACATTTTCCAATTTTGTGGCATATAGGCTTTTGTAGTAAGATCTAATGATTCTCTGAATTTCCTCTGTGTCTGTGGTTATGTCCCCCTTTTCATTTCTGATCTTATTAATTTGCAAATTCTCTCTCTGCCGTTTGATTAGCTTGGATAGTGGTTTGTCAATCTTGTTGATTTTCTCCAGGAACCAGCTTTTTGTTTCATTGATTTTTTGTATTGTTTTCTGTGTTTCTATTTTGTTGATTTCAGCCCTCATTTTGATTATTTCCAGTCTTCTACTCCTCCTAGGTGAGTCTGCTTCTTTTTTTTCTAGAGCTTTCAGGTGGGCTGTTAAGTCTCCAATGTGAGCTTTCTCTGTTTTCTTTAAGTGGGCACTTAGTGCTATGAACTTTCCTCTTAGGACTGCTTTCATAGTGTCCCATAAGTTTGAGTATGTTGTTTCTTTATTTTCATTGAATTCCAGGAAGACTTTAATTTCTTTCTTTATTTCTTCCTTAATCCAGCTATGGTTCAATAGTTGACTGTTCAGTTTCCATGACTTTGTATGCTTTCTGGGGGTAGCATTATTGTTGAATTCTAACTTTAATCCATGGTGATCTGATAAGACACAGGTGGTTACTAATATTTTTTTGTAACTGTGGATGTTTGCTTTGTTACCGACTATGTGGTCGATTTTCGAGAAGGTTCCATGAGCTGCAGAGAAGAAGGTATATTCTTTCCTATTTGGATGGAATGTTCTATAGATGTCTGTTAAGTCCATTTGATTCATTACCTCCACTAATTCTCTTATTTCTCTGTTAGGTTCCTGTCTGATTGACCTGTCCATTGGTGAGAGAGGAGTGTTGAAGTCTCCTACTATTAGTGTGTGCGGTTTGATGGCTGCCTTGAATTTTAGCAATGTTTCTTTTATGTACGTGGGTGCTTTTATATTAGGGGCATAGATGTTCAGGATTGAGACTTCATCCTGATGAACTGTTCCTGTTATGAGTATAAAATGCCCCTCTCCATCTCTTCTGATTGATTTAAGTTTAAAGTCAACTTTGTCCAGCTGCCCTTTCTTCAGACACTTTCCCTACATGAAATGCCCTTTCCTCTGTCAAAAATATTCCTTTTCCTACCAGCAGCCCTCCCCACTTCCTGTCTTGGCCAACATCAGAATGCTGACAAGAAAGGACGGCACAGGCACTAGGGAGTTCAGCAAGGGAATATTCACTGATATGAGAACCAAGCATCCCGAGCTTGGCGGAGTAAGAAGATGGCTCCTGGAGCCCAAAGAGATTCGATCTTTAAAAGAAAAGAAATGAATGAAACCCTCAATCAGAAAGAAAAGAGCATGGCTCCTCTTGTCTCCCGTTCCCTCTCCTACTGGTACGTGTCTCTTAAGTCAAACCCAGCACGATGCTACAGGAACAAGGTAAGACCAAGAAAGATGAAGGATGACTCTGGAGAGTCTAATAAAAAAAAGAATTATAAACCAGTGTTCTTCCTTTTACAGTCAGTCTCTGTCCTGGTTGGCTTTAACTCAACCCAGCCTAGAGACACCTCAGAGAACCTCGGTTGAAGACTTGCCTAGATCAGATTGGTCTGTGGGCATATCTGTGAGGGGTTGACTTGGATATTAATTAATGTAGGAGGGTTTAGCACAAAATGTGGGTGGTGCTATTTCCTTGGCACCTGAACTGTATAAAAAGCTAGAAGACTAAAAAAATGTAAGAAAGAAAGAAAGTAAATAAGTAAATAAACAAAATGGACCTAAGCATAAGCAAATCCTAAAGCCACCTAGAAAGCAGCATCCTCCATGATTCCTGCTGTACCCCTTGACTCAGATGAGTTTCTTGGTCAGGGGTCATACTGTGTGGAATAGCAAGCAGGCCTGCCCTCAGGGGCCTGCCTTACCTATCCTCAAGGATGAACTACGAAGTGGATTTAGAAGACGAAAAAACTTTTCTTCCTCTAAGTTGCTCTTGGTAAGGGTATTTTGTCACAGCAATAGAAAGCAAACTAGAATAGTCTCTCTCTTTAGCAGTACTTGTTTCTACTTATAGCTTTCTAATTATAAGTGATTTAAAAATTATTGTCTTCCTTCCCTACTAAATTGTAAACTCCTTGAGGTCAAGCATTCATCTGTCGTCTTTTACTCCTCTAGGAACCAGCATAGTGACTGATACATAGAAGAATCTCCATCAGGTTGAAGATGTAGCTAAGTTTGTTAGAGAGCTTGCCTGGCATGCAGAATAACCTGGGTTCCTTCCTCAGTACCATATAAATCGGATTGGAGACACATGTCCATAATCCTAGCACTCATGAAGGCATATACAGTGTGGAACATATGCTGAAGATGTCTAACTAAAGCTGGGTGTAGTGGCGCACATCAGGTCAGCCAGGATTAAAAAAGAAATTAATCCTCACCAAGCATGGTAGCAAACATGTAAACTTAGCACTAGGGAAGCAGAGGCAGGAGAATTGCTACAAATTCAAGGCAAGGCCAAACTACACATTGAATTCTATGTTACCAAGGACTATTCAGAGAAACCCTATCTCAACCCCCACCCTGGCGACTCTGCCAAATCTAATTTTTGAGCAATTTTTAGAGGGAATGTTCCCTGCATCTGTGTTAGCCATGTTGTTTCCCAGCTTGATTTCTTTGTGTACCCACTAAAATGTACTCTGATTTCAAGACCTCTCAAATCTTGCCTACATTAAACTTAAATACTACTGGATTACTTTTATTTTACCCAAAGTTGCTCTTGCACAGTTAGCTTTCCTAGTTATTTATAGTTCATTCCTTGACATACATGTAGAAAGCTAATTTAAGATCTGTAATGCTCAAAAACTTTAAGCTGCAAAGCACAATAAATATTTCAGCCTAAATCTCTTTGCTCTTGTGCCGTATTAGTGGTTTCAAGCCGGCGCAGCACCATATGGTACTGAACATATGGGCACAAGACACTCTCTGTTCATATGGAAAATATGATAATGTTATCCTTACAGGAAGTAGAAATAGAACCACGTTTATTTTTTTTATATACATTTATCTAAAAATACTCATATCCAATGTCACGATAAGAATAAGACAGAAGCTGAACAGAGGTGCCTGGTGTGGGAGGTCAGACCCAAGGTAATGTTAGGTTCATTAAGAAGTCTCTGCGCATTATCAAGTCTTCAAGCCCAGAAGAACATATTGCTTCCTGTGGTCTTACACAAGATGTTACTCCGGAGGCTTTGTGAATTGTTATTATAGTTCAATATATATATAATATATAAGAATATAGATAATATAGATATATAAGAATATAGTTCTTATAGTTATGAGCTATGGGTCTGTATTAGTTAGGTTTTATTGCTGTGAAGAGACACATGACCACATAACTATGCTATGGAATAATCCTCTTGTACAATGTAAAGATTTGTCACTCAAATTGGTTTAATAAAATGCTGATTGGCCAGTAGCCCGGCAGGAAGTATAAATGAAGCGACTAAACTCAGGATAATGGGGAAAAGAAGTGCAGGATGAGAGTCACCAGTCAGACACGGAGGGAGCAGGAGATGAATGCATCGTGCTAATAAAAGTACTGCCACATGGCATAGCATAAATAAGGAATATGGGTTAACTTAAAATGCAAGAGATGCAAGAGCTATTTATTAATAAGCCTGAACTATTGGCTGAACATTTATAAATAATATTAAGCCTCTGTGCAGTAATCTGGGAAGTGGCTGCTGGGTATTTGGAAACAGGCCTGCAGGAGAGAAACATCCAAAAAGAAAGCTCTTATAAAAGAAACCATTTAGTTGGGGGAGCTTACAGTTCAGAGGTTTAGTCTATTATCATCATGGCAGAAAGCATGGTGTTATGCAAGCAGACATGGTTCTGGGGAGGTAGCTGAGAATTCTACATCTGGATCCTCGGGCAGCAGGAAGAGACAGTGAGCCACTAGGCCTGGCTTGAGATCCTGAAACCTCAAAGCCCATCCCCCAGTGACACACTTCCTCCATCAAGGCCATTCATACCTTCTCTAACAAGGCCAAACCTCCTTATGGGCCTATGGCAGCCATTTTTTTCAAACCACAACAGGTTCCATCAGGTCAATGACTACAAACACGAACACCACAAACTCAAAAAAGACAAAAAAAAAATTCCTATGGTATTCCTAGGCTGATTGAACCATCTAGAATTGTTTTGGGAGACTTTTGTAGCTTTGATCCTATGTAACCACCCAGATTGCAAATGGACATTCTTAAGAACAACAGTAATAACAAACACAAAAGAACTGGAAATACAGCCTAAGTTGTTGTGCTTCTTTACAAATATTATTATTGTTAACATTATTGTTATTATTTGAAACTAGAGATTGAATTCATGCCCTTGTACATGCTGAGCGAATGTTCTACCCCTGAGCTTTATCCCTTAGACCCCTGTGCATCTTTGAAATTCAGCAAGGATATGCCTTTGACAATGGATTTGATGAAACCTGAATTCCCTATTATTATTATTGACAAATCTGTGAAAGAACATGAGGTTTTGCCTGATTTGTGGTGTTGATGATGGGCAAGGATGTCAGAAGCTGTTCTTCCAGGGCCACCAAAATTCAGAGCCAGCTCTCCTGATTCCACTGAGGCCACTTCTTCCAGGAGTGGGGAAAGGTGTCTTGATGAGGGGCCCACAAGGGGCAGAAACAGTTTTTGGGTGCCCTAGCCACAGAGGCCAGCTTTACCATGGCCCATCGTGGAAACATGGGTCATAGACATCAACACAGACCCAGACTGCTGTAGGACCACAGACCCAGATATGGCCCTCTGCCAATGTTCAGGCCACTATGATCAGTATGGCCCCAGCAGCAGCATGGGCCTCAGACACCAAGGTGGCCTTAGATGATGGTACACATCCCAGGCAACCACAGGGCCTTCATTGATAACACGGGCCATGGACATCATCACAGACAACAGCTTTAGTAGGGCCATGGACCCAAACATGGCCCTCATCTGCAGCTCAAGCCCAGATATCAGCATGACTTCAAATAATAGCACAGGCCACTCAGATCAGTATGACCCTCCCAGGCTGACCTTGAGCTCACAGAGATCCACTTGTCTCTGCCTCCCCAAGTGCTGGGATTAAAGGTGTGCACCACCACTGCCCAGTTCTGACAACCAATTTTAAGAGTGTTACAGAACTCTGTTGATTGTTAAATTTTATTTGCAGAGTACCATGGAAGTATAGGAAATAATTTTCGAGCTGACAAGCTATGGGATTTCTCATACAAGCTGAATTTGTGATTACAAAATTGTCTAGCCTTCTCTGATTCTACAGGCAGATATTTATTTTACTGATGTTCATCTAAAGGTATAGAAGGGATTCATAGCCCAGACAGTCACAAATCTATTAATACTTCTTTTCCCCAGCCCAACAGGTGGAACTGGCTGTTTTGAAACATCTACTATGCTTAATTCATAAACCCTTAAATACCATTTTAGAATTTGCTTATGTTGTAGGATCATTTCCAGCAATAGAAATTGTTTTAATTTCATCTTTACATCCTGCTATGCTCTCATTACTACAGGAACTACAACATCCGGTTAAAGCCTGTACACATCCTTCGTTCATTACTCATATTCATGCATACTTTACCCTCTGGTTATATTGCAGAAGGAAATAAGCAAGCTTATGCATTCACTTGCCCTGTTTTTACTTCTACAGAACAGGAACATCAACGCCCACATGTTAACTCTGACAAACTTCATGTACAATAGCACATCTCACTTAGACAGGTGAGAAAAACAGTGCAGAAATGTCCTATTTGTACTCCCTTATGCTGCCAGAGTCGTACAGCTGGAGTTAATCCCAGAGGTTAAAACACTAATGAGTTATGGCAAATGGGTGTTATTCATCTTCCTCTTGTGCCTCAGATGCCACGTTTGCATTGGTACATAGTCTAAATTTCTTTGGTCTGCACGTTTGCATTGGTACATAGTCTAAATTTCTTTGGTCTGTACCTCAAGCATCCTTCGAGAAAGCTTCTGCCATAGCTCTTCCCTTATACAAACTTTTGTGTTGTGGGAAGGCCTACTTAGAATAAAACTGGACTAGCCTATAGTAGTATAAAAATGAAGAACTTCTGTAAAGAATGGAATATTAATTATATTACCTGTGTTTCTTACAATCCTCAAGGTGAGGGTATAACTGAAAGAACACATAGAATATTAAAACAGTACTTATTAGAAAATAAAAGGGGAGTGAGCTCCAAGGGATAGCCTAGAACTTTCCTTACCTACTCTTAATTTTTAAATTTTTCCTGAAATGAATGTATGATGCCAAGAGCCCGAAAACACTTCATTACAGAGTATTCTGAACTGCACTTAGACATCTCCCTTTGTTTCAACTTATAGACTGGGTGAATCCAGCTCCTGTTAGCTTTACTAATGATTCTGTGTTTATACCTGGACCTTGGGACAGTAATAGACACATTCATTCATCTGGAGAAGGGAATGTACTTAATTTTTCCTTGGGGTTTAAATCACTTTCTGAAGCATAAATCTAATTAATCTTACCAATAAAAACCAGGAGTCAAATATTGGAGTGAAAACCTGAAGACCAGAGAAACAGAGGAGCAGCTGCAAGCTGCTTCCTACCTCTTTAGTTTCTTGACCCAAAAGGCCCAAAATCCTGTCTCTGCCTCACCTTATCTCTTCCTCTCTCCTCTATGTACAGACCTCTAGACTGCTATAGTTAATCAGGGGCAAGCTCTGCCCTCTGACTCCAAGCAAGCTTTATTTATTAAAACACAAAATATCACACAACATTTCCCCCTTTATGTCTAGATAAAAAGCGAAGGTTTTAACTAATATAATAAGCTATATACAAATAAGTACAATAACTATATACAAATATATACGGGCAATGATTACATTAACAATGTCAAGTCCATTGTTATTTGACAAATTCAGAGAAAATACTCTATTATCCGTCCTATCTTGGTGAGTCAAAAGTGTTGCACCTGATTCACTTTCTTTCCTAACCTGCATTACCAACCTAAAACTACCCATTTAAGTCTCATTTTTATACACGTTACACATTTTGTGATTTTTTTCTGAATTTATTAACAAGAAAAACTATAACTATCTAGTCTTCAACTCCATCAGAGACCTAAGAAGGATATAATATTACCTGAGTAAACAGGAAGGGCAAAGCAAACAACTTCCAAAACTAAGAAATGACAGAAACAGCTGGTTGCCCGGACAGTCACTCGAAGTTCCTCTGTAATGTTGGGGTACCCATCTTTGGCGTACAGGCCTAGAATATCCAACAGACTAGTCTAAGAAGCTGGAAATTTTGAAAGGCTGTCCTATCTTGTGTTGGCAAAGTTCAGCAGTCATTTTCTTTTGAGTCCTGCTTGTCCAATTTGGACAGCATACTGTCAGAAGTCAAGGTAAGGGCAGTTTCTTTTCCAGTGGCTAACTTTTGCAATGAAGAAAATAAGCTCCATATGGAGTTTCTTTGATTCCCATCATCTTCTCCAAAGTAGACTGATGCTGCCAGGAGCAGACAAGTCTTGTTGTCATAAAAAAAGAACCTTATATTATTAAAACATATTAAATAGCAAATTCTGTAGATATTGAAGTGTTTGAAGATCACCTATCTACCTAAAATATATTTCTGTTAGATCACTAAAATATACCTAACATGACTACAAGTTTGATTGTAATAAGTGACTAAAAACCTGAATTTCTTTATTATCCTAAATAGTTTGTAATAATAACTTTCAAAGACTAGAAATTTACATTGTTAAGTGAGTTGTTTAGGTACACTACCTTAGACAAGTAGAAACATATGTGTGATATGTTCTAAGAAAAAAACCTTAAATTTGTATCAATATACAAACATAACTTAAACAAAGTAGAAACATATGCACAATTTAACAAAATTAACTTCAAATTTGAATCAATATACAAAAATTCCTACCAATATAAAATATGTAAGACTAGTAGTTGCTCTTTTGTTTTAAACTTAGATTCAATAATCTCTCCTTTTATAATATCATTTCTATATCTCCCACTTTTCTTCTTGGAACAAGATACCTGAATCTAATCTCCTTTGCTCAGCTTCTTCCCTAACCATTACCAATAACAACTGGTAACCCATGCTGCTAAACAATGACAAATATCCATAGCCCACTGAATGACCAAAGACTACCTATCCCGCCTCTTGGGAATGTGGGTATTGTGTTCTTAAAGTTATTTCCTGCTGTTTGGGGGTGAAGGCATCTTTAGGAGAACTAGAAAAGAAAAAAATTGGGATAACTGTCAAGTCCTGAAAGAGCTAGCTGTATCATTAGCTACCCAGTCTCTGTGTAATGGGAAAATGCAGGGCTTATCTCAAGTCCTGGCTAGAGTAGATTGTGAGGCTGAACCATTTTAGCTAGCCACCTTGAAATTGTCCTGAGCAGTTTGTAGTCCAAAACCAATCTTTGGGTAGTGAGTGATGGCTTAGGGGCATCCCCATACTCCTGGTGGAAAGGTGGAACTGTCATTTTGGGGCCCCATCTTCCGTTTGGAGATTTCCAAGGTTGCTGTTAGGAATTGCCATGGTGCACTGCAAAAACTGTAAGCATCTTAAATGTCATATGCTGCTGCATATGGTTGCTCTCAAAGAGGTTAAAGCACCATAATTTGCTATGTAATCCAGTGTATAAAACCTTAATTCTAAATTACTCAACAGAAACTCAAACCAAAAATCATGTACAGGAAGCTGAATAAAGATTTTTTTTCTAGAATTAGTACACTATATGATCACTAATATCATAACAAAGAATTTAATATACATTTTTATAAATTTTGAGTTATTTATACATTAAGAAAAGTTTTAAGGAGTCAAAATAAAACCAAAGAATTATGAGATTAGTGACTACAGAACAGTCCCTTAATTTTGGTTTTTCTTCTGTTCCATATCTAGCTCTTCTAACATAAAGTAGACATTTCAAATTGTGTTTTAAATAAGAGTGCTTGGATTTAGAGATGGAGAGAGACACACTCCAATTCCAAAGCCAGCTTTAATTTTTAATTGATCTGGGACTATGAAAAGACCATTTGCATTATAAGTCTATAGAGAACAGCAGAAACAAATATTTGGGAAGATTTATAAAATTTCATCATGTTGGAAATGTGCTATGCAAATAGGCCAATTTACTCTTTTCCTGGGGCATTTTCTCTGTATCATTCATTCATTTTCTTCAGATGGTTCATCTGTCCAGTGGTCTTCAGATTTCTTAGTTGGATATATTCATTCTTCTGGAAAGACAAAATCAAAACCCTGTCTCAACCATAACTTTGGGGAGTTTGCATTTATTAGAATTACAAAACAAGTTAGTTTAGATTAAATAGTCATGCTGGTTGATGAACTAGCATCTCTTCTAATCAAGAGGTCTCTCTTTTTCAAATTTAATCTTTATCCATTTTGATGGTATCCATAGCTTTGCGTCTCCTATGGAAACAGAAGCAAAACTCCTTCCCCAGTGTAATACATATCCTGGTTTGAATTCTGAGGTCTCTCTCTGCAGTCAAAAAAATTAAAGAAAACACACAATATACATAATCCAGACTCTGTGTATATCCTATCTTTATATGGGTTATTTTTCTTTACTCCTTTAATCTATGACTATCTATACAATTTTATATTACTTTTACTGTCTTTTTAAAGACTTAGTTTTACTTTTTAAAACTATTCATTTCTTTTTATAACTGTCTATTCTCTTTTTCTTCTCTCTCCCAAGCTTATGCCCATTTTTAAACATTCTGTGACTCATTTAGAGGTCTTTCATGTCTGAGCCTGTCTTCTTTGCATATCTATAATGATTTTCTCACCAGGAGCACCTCTTAAAATTCTAAGTGGTGTGACTAGGACTAAGGCTGCTTTGCCTTTTGACTCCACCCAGTTCAACATGGTGGAGGTATGTTTACCAGCAGCTCTGCAGGCCATGCTCACTGACCCAACTCCAGGGATGCAGCATTAAGCAACTTGTAGCACTCTGCTCACAAACTTTATTTAAATTTGTAGGGATAAGTCCTGCCCCTTAGGGGGCATGTTCGCCTTGGGCTAATGTCTGCCTATAAATTTGGCGAGTGTGCTCCGAGCTGTCTCTTCTGCTTTCCTGGTCTCTGCGGGAACGGTGGTTCTGTAAGTCTATTTCTACATTAAAACTATATATATTTTTACAATCTGTCTGCATTCGTTTACACCGCTACATTTTGGCGCCCAACATGGGGCCCGAACCCACAACCCTGAGATTAAGAGTCTCATGCTCTACCGACTGAGTAGAGTACAGGTATACCATACAATCCTACAGGTCAAGCAGTCATAGAAAGATCAAATCGAACTATAAAAGATATGTTGAACAAACAGAAAGGGGTGGAAAACACCCCCAGAAATAGGCTACATAATGCTTTGTTAACCTTGAATTTTCTCAACGCTAATGAGAAGGGAACAACGGCCGCAGAAAGACATTTGATAATGGAAAAGTCTACTGAACTAAATCAGCCAGTTTATTTCAAGGATGTGCTGACCTCACAATGGAAGCCAGGAGATGTGCTACGTTGGGGAAGGGGTTTTGCTCTTATCTCCACAGGTGAGGAAAAATTGTGGATACCATCAAAATTAATAAAGGTTCGGTTTGAAGAAGAGAAGCCACTTGGAAAAGATAAATAACAATTCTTTCATAAGGATGGCGAGCATACTGATGTTAAGAAATACAGATAGGTTGGAGGCAGGGTTCTTTTCTTATCTCCACAGGAAAATACTCATCGGCATTTACAATATGTGAGCCCACATCCAAAGTGGGCTGGTATCTTAAAGGCTATTGGCTGAAAAAGCTCCCACAGCAGGCTTTGAGACATTTTATTCAGATTTCCTGATTTATAACCTGCCTTTCCTGATTTGTTTGCATCAGTATAGAATGTAGGGGCTGTGAGGAAGGATCCAGTTAGTTTTCTTTATAAAATGAAATCTCTTGCTTTTGTAATATTTGTTGTTAATCTCTTACTGCAAACTCTTTGCCCATGTTCATTTTCTACCCATAAAGAGGAAATTTCAGCATTTGTCAAATGTACTACAATTTCTGATGGGTCTATTCCTGCTAATTGATGAAGTCTCAGTTTTTCATTTTAGCATCAACTCAGAAGATTTTTCTACATAGTTTTTTAAATTTTTTACTCAGTTTTTGTGGTTAAAAATAACCATTCTAAGATATTATCATCTCTTTGCATCAAAATTCCTGTAGGGGAATGTGTAGAAGGTAAAATAACCAGAATAAATTCCACATCTGGATCCAAACAATCCACATGTGCAGCTCATAATTTGTTTTCTACCAAAGCTAATTCTCTCTCAGTCTCAGCTGACACTTTTCTTGGATTATTTAAATTCTTATCACCTTGTAAGGTTTGAAATAAACACTCAGTTCTTGAGTTGTTAATCCAATTTTGGGTCATAGCCAGTTAATATCTCCCAGTAATTTTTGAAAATCATCAAAAGTCTGCAATTGATCTCTCTTGATTTGTAACTTTTAGGGTTAATTTTTTGGTAAACCTACTTTGTATCCTAAGTAATTAGTAGAATATCTTATTTGTATTTATCAGGAACAATTTGTAATCCCAACAAAGCAAAATTTTATTTGCTGGAGGATCAGAGTGCAAATCTAAGCCACTAGAGGGCAGGGAATGGTGGCATACACCTTTAATCCCAGAATTTGAGAGGCAGAAGCAGACAGATTCCTGTGCGTTCAAGGCCACCCTGAGCCACACAACATTGACCCGGAAACAGACCAGGTGATAGTAGCTGACACCTTAACCTCAGTGTTTGGTAGTCACACACCTTTAAACTCAGCACTAGGGAGATGGATAAAGGAGCAAAATGGCTGGGCATAGAGAGGAATATAAAGGGAAAGAGACAGGAAATCACTGGAGTGTGGAGTCTGAGGTTTGGTGGAGACATAATGCAGTCTGAGGATCACCCCTTTGGTCTGAGCATTAGTAGAGGCAAAAAGTTTCTCTAGTGACTTACTGCTATGCTTCTCTGGTCATCCTGCAAGCTTTATTTATTAGAATACAAACAAACTATCACTACAGTGGAGGCAACTCTGCACAGTCCCTTTTTCTGGGCCTTCAGTGGTAGCAGGAGCCACAGACATCAAAACGCACTGCAGTTACATCAGGGCCATGAACTCAGATGTCAGTCTGGATGCAACCCAAGCCTAGACATCACCATGGCCCTGGGTGGCAAGCACACCACTCATGTCAGCCTGCTCCTCATTGCTTTCATCTCCTCGGGTATGCCTCTACCCGCAGGCCAGGAACCATTCCGGCTCCTGCTCTCTTCCCATGTTACACCATACAGTTGCTCACCATAATAGCAACATTGTGCCCAGTACCACATGTGGACCTTCTTGTCCACTCAGTCCATCAGGGTACTGGGCAGAACCCTGCTTCCAAGAATTATAATGGTGCCCAACTGCCTGGTACCAGTGATCAGGGGCAGAGCTGTGCTTGTCCTCCAGGGTTCTACCAGGTTTAGATGCCTAGATGAACTGCTTCCTGCTTGAACCTGATTCTTACTACAACCCTATTCTTACTATAAACAAGGCTTTCTCTTGTCTAATAATATTCATTGTGTTCATAATTTGTTCATAGGGTACTTGAGCATCAAATGACAATTAGATTTATCTGCAACATCTCAAATAAAAACTACTTCAGATATCCCATGTTTAAAAAAAATTTAAGTGTTAGATGTTGGAACAGTCCATGAAGAGAGTTATATGAGAATTTGTAGAACTCTAAAACTACTCTAAAGCCATTTCTGACAACTCAGGCCTCTCAGCAGTACTGCCCCCCCTCCACTGGGCACCAGGAATCTAACAATTACCCACACAGGTGCTGAAATGTTGGGAACTTTCCATTTCCCTGAGTCTTTGTGAATGTTCTCCAGAAATTAGGGCAAGATAACCATTAAGATGTTGACTCAGTTCCTGATGTACATGCCAGGTGAGGCCTTCCGAAGACTTGATTTGATTCAGACCCTGGGAAAGGGGTCAAAGTGACCCTCAGATGTTTCCTCTTACCTGGCAATTGCTCTCCAGCCAATTATTGGTAATAGCCCTTTTGAATAAGCCAATCATAATAGTCAAAGAACAACCCCCAGACACACCCTTGCTTCTGTGGCTTTTTCCTTTAAAAGTAGCCTGTACCAGCTATTCAGGGTCTTTCTGGCCTCTCTAATGCTGAAAGACCCTCCCTGACAGAATTAATAAAATTCTCATGCTTTTACATCAACTGTGGTGTGAGAGGTGGTCTCATGTGGAGACCCCTCCTTGGTGATTGGACTCTAGGGTCCAACAAATTCTGAAAACTTGTGAGAACATGACAAGTAAATAAGATGGGAGCCTTGGGATCTCAGTTTCTTCAAAACAGATTGTTCTCATATTCCTCCCAGGTGTGGCAGGTAGGAGTGAGTCTTCCTTCCAATTGCTCGTTATTGCCTGCTGCTGTTATTCAACTAAATATTTAAACTATCCTTTATATGCCTCTGTAGAAAAATACTTTCACCATATATGACTTATTATTATGATTGTATACAGGTTGAATTCATGGGAACTTTACACATATGACCTTTCTAAACCCTCAGAGTATAAATTGTCCGAATAAAGTTGGCTATCACATGAGGTTTTAGTCATCCTCACTTGTCAGCTCCATTCTCCAGGTCCCACGGCCTCTAGAGTGGGGACTCTCTACCTCTGAGCTATTTCCCCAGACCTCCATTTACATTTTGTTTTGATACAGGGTCTCATTAATTGCCAATGTTGCCCTTGAACTCACTGTTAGTTCAGGCCTGGACCTTGTACCCTTCCTCTTTCACTCCTTGGATTAGGTCAGGTTATAGTTCACCACCCTGTTTCATTCTCAGAACAGCTATAGCTGTCCTAGTGTTATTAAAGAAAAACAATTGTAAACTGGACTTGGTGGCACATGTCTATAATCAATCCCCACACTTGGGAGGGGGAGGCAGGAAGATCAGCTATTCAAGACTTAGCTTTGGTGACAGAGCAGATTTAAAGCCAGCATAGGTTAGATCAAACCCTGCTGTGGGAACTGCTTCAGCCAATAGCCTTTAAGATACTGGCCCACTCTTGACCTGGCCATAAGCACTATAGAAACAGATACATGGGCAGCCCCTTGGCTGCTGGTTTCAGTCCCTGTTCCCTGCTCATGCAGAGGACTGCTGATCTGTGAGTCTATCCCAAAATAAAGAGACCTTTATTATACTCTATTCTGAACTAGTACGGGACTACTTTATTTTAATTAACTACACCTGGCACCCAATTGGATTCCTAGTTCATGCCTACTTGGACTGGCCTAGAAGGACCACAACCCAAAAGGTCTCCCACCCCTGCCTACCTGTTTTGATTTCACCTAATAACTGGGGTTTTGTTTGTTTCTTTGTTTGCCAAAACCCCTCTGCAGCTGAGCTACCCTTTTGGTGGGCCCACGGTGCAACAACTTGTCTCAAGCAAAACAAGATGAGGACAGAAGGGAAAGGAGACAAAAGAAGAAATAGCCACTTTTACATTTTTTTAAAAAAAATGCTGCAAGATCCCTGGTGGCAGTAGGCAGCAGAAATGCTGTAGGTCCCAAATGGTGGTAGTGGGCCATGTGGCAGCAGGCAGTGGGCCCTGGGAGCAGCCAGTCCTAGACAGAGACAGCTGCCAGTCCCAGAGCGGTGGCCCAAGCGGCGATAGGCAGCGGGCTCTGGGAGCAGCCAGTCCCAGGCAGAGATGGCTGTCAGTCCCCAAGCAGTGGCTGGTCCCGGGCAGGGAGACCCATGGCGGGCTGGCAGAAGACAGAGACATGGATAGACACGACATGCAGAGTGAGGTTGAATATTTATTCAGGGAGTTATGGAGGAGGAAGGGTGAAGGGGGGGACAGAGAGAGAGAGAGAGAAAGAGAGAGAGAGAAGGGGGGAAAGCGGAGAAGTGGGGAGAGAGGCAGAAGCAAAGCTGCCTCTCCGAGAGGAAGATGGAAAAGAGAGCAAGCTCAGGCCAAAGCTGAAGATCAGCCTGCCGTCATGGATGGGGAAGGGAGTGGGCGTGGTTTGTCTCTTATAAGGACAAGGGCCAAACCCATAACATTCACTGTATGGCCAGCTCTTTCTGAGTCATACTAAGTACCCATGCATGTCTTGCCTTTTAGTTTCTAAGTCTTCCAAGTGTTGTTAAGACTTTGTAAATAATTAATGTGAATAATGACAGAACAGTGATTGCCTATAGCCACATCCAAGGCTGAGGAAATGCTTTTTAAAAACAATGAGTAAATTGCGTGCTACTATTAGGACATTTTCAAGCAATCTTCCTAATTTATCTAGATTTGTTTCCTATCTCTATAGCAATCTTTACCTCATTTGATTGCTGGAAAAACAAATGTGGAAGCCCAATGTTAAAGAATGTCAAATCATTTCAGAAAAATGTTGAGACTCATTAATTTTTCTGTCTTGGATGTGGCTATAGGCAATCACTGTTCTGTCGTTATTCACATTAATTATTTACAAAGTCTTAACAACACTTGAAAGACTTAGAAACTAAAAGGCAAGACATGCATGGGTACTTAGTATGACTCAGTTGACACTTAACAAAGGGCTAGCGGGCAGCCCTCTACAGCTGAGTGCAGGCTGAAGCCTGAGCTTAGTTCCCAGCATCACAAAGAACAGAGAGGGCTAGGTAGTGCAATTTACCTTCTTTGGGCCAGCCATACTAAAAGTGTACTCAAGAAATAAAAATTAAAAAAAAGAACTAAAATTAGAAAAACATAACACTGCTATTTATCAGATTATCTCTAATAACAGGTGATATGTGGAGATCAAGGTGAACTTTATGTAATGAATTTATTTACTCTTAAATAAATGTGTGTGTCTGTGTGCGTGTTACTAGGGATCCAACTTGGGACTGTGGGATTAGGAGGTCTGTGCTCTACCACTGAGCTGTGTCCTCAGCCCACCAAAGTTAGAATGCTTGGAGTCTTGAAGATCTTTTCCATCTCCCAGGGAAACAACCTTGAACTCATGTTGTACAACACAGAGCATCTTAGTCTCCAACACGACTGAAAAGTTTTCTTCCAGAATAATGACTCAGCTCTTGAAGTGAGGGTTTTCTCACCATAGTTTTGCAGCCAAGCTGTTTCCACTAACAGTCATGATGTATTAAACAAACTTTTCTGGGTTAGCCTTAATCGTCAACTTGGCACAGCCTAGAGTCATCCGAGAGAAGCTTCAATTAAGGAATCATCTATGTCAGGTTGGTCTGTGGGCTTATCTTGATTACTAATTGATGCAGGAGGACCCAACCCACTGTGGGCACCACCATTCTTCAAGCAAGTGGCCCTAGGATATTTAAGAAACCAACAAAAAGACAGCCAAGCAAGAGCCAGGCAGCAGGCAGCAATTGTCCCTCATTTCTGCTGCAAGCTCTGGCTGGGAGCTCCTGTCCTGATTTTCCTCGGGATGGATTTTTGGCCTGGAAATACAAGTCAAGTAAATCCTTGGCCAGGAGTGTTCTATCCCAGCAACAAAAAGAAACTAGAATAATACTGTATTACAAGTCTTAAAATGGTTTTTAAGATAGAGTCTTACTTTTTAACCCAGGCTGACTGGAATTCATACCAATCCTCTGCCTCCATCTCCCAAGTCCAGGGATATTGCAGGGGGAAAAAAACTATATGCCAACATGCTTATTTTAAAATGATTTCTTTTTTCTTAATTATGTTTTACATGTGTGTCTGTGTGTGGGTATGTGCACCTGAGTGCATGTGCCTAAGGAAGACAGAAAAAGGTGTCAGATCCCCTGGAGCTGTAATTACAGAAAGTTGTGAGCCATCTGATGTGGGTGCAGGGACCAAGCTGTCCTCTGCAAGAGTGGTACAAGCCGCTGAGCCATTCCCCAGCCCCAGGACATTCATTTTAAATGTCTATTTTACATATTAAAAACTTGTTCTCATCTTCAGAAACAGTTTAAAAGTACAAGCGCCTCCAAATATAACTTTTAATTATAGTAATAAGCAAAGAACCACAGAGAATGTTCAGTCAACATGAAAGAAAATTATTCTACCTGGATTTACCTCCGCATTCCATTCCTAACTTAGCCCAAGTCATAGTCCTAATACAACACAATCATTTTATACACAGCAAGGTATCAATTAGCATGAACTTTTAACAAATGGCTCTCTTGATATTTTTTTTATTTATACCTTCTTTGGTTAAGAATATTAAGTTTAATAATTACATGCCAAATAAAATGACAGGACTGGCCCACACTGCAGAAGTATTTTTAATAGCAAAATGCCTTTATATGGGCACATCTTTCCAATCTAAAATAATGTGTCCATTATCTTGATAGAGCTCAGCTCTTTTAAATCTATAAGAAGAATGCTATGCAGGAGTGTTTGGTGATGATTCAGATTTGAAATTACACCTCCATCAGTTTGGGCATAAGATGTGTCGGTAAAGTCTGCAATTAGTAAAATTATCTTGGCCTGACTTGCCGCAGGATGGTGATGTAAATCTACGCATCTAGATCAGAAGGGTTTTTAGTAACGATCACCTTCTAGAGCAGCTCTGTGGTAGGACTGCTATGGCAGCTTTGCAAAGTCATCTAAACCTTTGTCATTAATGCCAAGACTAATAATACCTACTGAAAACTGCTACATAGGGGTTTTTTTGTCATAACAGTCTGATTGTGGCTCCTAATTTGTAGATGAAGGAGGCAATTAAAATAAATTTCCTAAGATAATACAACTGGATAATAGTGGAGTTTGGGTTAGAACCAGGTCTCAAAGACTTAGTTTCATTCCCTAGACCAGGACTAGTTTCATAATTGGATTCAGTGCATCGCTCAAGAGCTCAAGACCTCTTGTTCAAAAAAAAAAATTAATGATTTCAAGACTATAGGTTGTGGGTTACTGGTAAAAAATTCTTATCTAGTACACACAATGTGGGTTGTATCCCAAGACCACACACCACTGACTAATAATGTCGAGAGCAACAGCAAAACACTAAAGCAGAAGACGTGAGGGCCTTCTCAATATTGTTCTATGTTATATACCCTGTAAGCAGTATGAACCAAATAAAGTTCTCCTAAGAAGCCACATAGACTCAGGAGTCTGCAGACGAGTTGGAGCAGCAAGACAGTAGGCTTCTGCCTATGGAAAGATGGAATGTTGTGGACCACGAAGTCAAAATTGGGGCTGGAGAGGTAGCTCGGCGATTAAGAGCACTTAATGGTCTTGAGAGGCCATGGGACTAGTTCCCAGCACCCATGTAATGACTCATAACCATCTCTAACCCCTGTCCCAGGGGATCTAACCCCTCTTCTGACCTCTGCAATCTCTTGCATACATGAGGCGTACATGTGGCGCACCTCCATACTCTCAAGCTCTCACACATACACATAAAATAATAAAGATTTAAGAAAAGAAGTTACAGTTGTTTGTGGTTGTGTTCCCCTTCCTATGTAGTCCAGAATGGTCTCCAGCTCTCCACTCTCTGGCATCGCCCACCCTGTACCAGACTTACAGGAGTCCACCATCCCTCTAGACTCTTTAATTTCTTTTTTTTTTTTTTTTGGATTTTTCGAGACAGGGTTTCTCCGTGGCTTTTGGTTCCTGTCCTGGAACTAGCTCTTCTGGACCAGGCTGGCCTCGAACTCACAGAGATCCGCCTGCCTCTGCCTCCCGAGTGCTGGGATTAAAGGCGTGCGCCACCACCGCCCGGCTCTTTAATTTCTTTTATAGTCACATGCTAGCAACCGCTGCATCTGAAATGACATTTTGTGATTACTACATAAAGCTCTTTAGTGTTTAAATTTCACAGAGCTCTAGTCTCTGACAACCCTAAGTTTCCAAGCTGAGAAAAATAATAGACTCCAAACTTCGCAAAAAAAGTCTTATAAAGGATTCTCTACCCAAGAGGTAGATTTCTGTGAGTTCAAGGTTGGCTTGGTCTATACACAGTGAGCTCCAGTGCAGCCAGAGATATATAGTAAGACTATGTTTCAAAAATAAAATTAAAATTATTCTCTTTCCTTGTCTAAGATAATGTCTGGCTCCCATAGAGACTTCCTCTGTATCTTCCTCTACTTGATGATCCAATCTGATTTTTGCTTGCTTTTTAAACACAGGCTCATGCATGTTAAGCAAGCACTCTACCAATTGAATTATGCACTCAGGCCCCGGCCAGTTTTATTTTATAACTATAAGAACTTTCTGTAATTTCTGTTACAAAGCGGTACCATTCAGGCCAACATTCATTTGTGTTCTTAGAACACAGATATTTGTCTTTGACTCAAAACAAAAAGTATTTTCTTATGAGTCTCTATTTTACATTGACACCAAATTGATTCCCTTTATCAAGTTATTATCCTCATGACTCAACCTAATTCAGAAAAATATGTTGTTCAAGTTATAATTCTACTTACATGTCCCATGTAGAACCAGCCTGGAGACAAACACATCTCAGATAATCCTTGGAATTACCAAACTAAACATTATAGTTTACTCTTACACTCTGTGGCAGACTGTTTCCACAATTTTAAATAAGTTCTGAATAAAAAATCATCTGCTTTTTAAAACAAACCAGCCTGGCACGATGGTCCATACCTGCAATTCCATCCATCACACAGAAAGCCCAGGCAAGAGGGTTGCTACATACTGGATGCTAGGCTAAGCTGCAGAATGAGGCCATCTCAAAAAAAAATATATCATCGCCAATGAACTTCAGCCAGTTTCCCAGTGCCATTTTAAGCATCTAACATGGCCTGCTCCACCCTACTCCTTCCTGGGACTACTTGAACTACTTCACCCTGAGGATGGGAATGGGCCTCAGATCTTAGCAATTGCAGGGATCTGATTAGTGAGTCACTGGCTTTTCTGCCTTTTCTTTTGGAGATCTTCCCAAACAAATACACTGTAGTGAGTGGAAAGGTTGAACTTGCTGGATGGCATACACTAATGTAAATATTTTATCATCCAACACATATTCAGAGGACAAAGGCAGGCTGTTTGTGGGATGCAAAGAGTAATTATGACATGCAGTTTACCTTCTGAAGACAAGAAGAGGCTCGTGTAAACCTCTGTGGTTGCAAAGGTCTGGACTACAAACAGGTCTGTCTGCATCTTGGTCAGCTTTCTGCTTAACCTGACACCTAACCCAAGTTCTTCTTCCCTTCTTCCTCTCCCCATAACATCCCAGTTTTCCATCCGAACACCAGCACCCATGGTTTCCTTTTCCATATGAAACTTGGTGGTTTTTATTTTTAGTTTCCTCCTACTATGGGGTAAAAAGGAATCACAGCCATCCCTGAACTGAGACTCTTCACACATTCGGATTTAAATGTGGAGTGCTGGAAATGATGGCCCTCTACCTCATATGGCTAAGATTGGATAAAGCTATAGAGGACCTGAAAATGTTTCCTGGAATGGATATCTATATACATGCAAATATCTGGGACAACTAGTTCTCAACTCTATCTGATTCAATTTTTGAATAAAATTGAATATATATATATATATATCCCTCACTCTCCTGGAATTTGTCTATTTACATACAGGCAAAACAAAAGCAAAACATACTGCCCTCAATATTAATAGAAGTGAGAAGAGAAAATAGAATTGAGGCCTATGTTGAAATAATTACAGGCTTTCTGCTTCATGAATGTCCTGCAGGGCATTTGAAAGTCATGAAGGACAGTTTTGTCCTGTGAACTGTTTCACTCATCTGTCAGACCTAATCCTCAACCACCAAATGCCAGTTCAAAGGCACTCAATCGTTGTGATCACCAAAAATACACCCACCAATCCCAAACAACATCCAAAAAAGGGACAGAACATAGACTTGTTGAAGATTGCATGTCTGAATAATGGCTACCTACACACTGGATTGCTTTTGATTCTTCCTTGGGTCATTTTTCCCAGTGTTAGTACAAGATGCATTTGCCATCATCTTGGGTTGAGTTTTAGGGCTTGGCAAGCCTGAACTTAGCAAGCATGTATTTTCTATTTGTACACATCTCTTTTTAGGTGACTAATATTTTAAAATAACACACACAAACTTGTAGACAAATGTTTCTGTCCTGCCCAGCCCCATAGCTGTTCAGTCCCAAAGAAATACACAAAGGCTTATATTAAATGTAAACTTTTTGGCCTATTATCTCAGGCTTATTATTAACTAGCTCTTACAACTTAAACTAACCCATAATTCTTATCTATGTTTAGTCACACAGTTTGGTACCTTTTCTCAGTAAGGCACTCTCATCTTTCTTCCTCTGCTTTTAGATGATAACTGACTCTCCGCCTTTCCTCTTCCCAGAATTCTCTTAGTCTGGTCACCCCCCCCCCCATACTTCCTGCCTGGCTATTGGCCAATCAGCATTGATTGAACTAATATGAGTAACAGTCTTCACAGTGTACAAGAGCATTATCCCACAGCACAAACACACATTCTACTTTCACTAAGTTCCCTGACCGCATAGAACCAAATGTTGGTCAGGGAGCGGCCATAATATGCATGAGCTGATGGTAGAGTGAGGTAGACCAAGCTACATTTTGGGATATACTTAGGAATATAGAAATGATGTTGGTAGGCTCCATAGAAAGGTTTGGCTGCTGGTTTTGTACCCAGTGTCTTGATTCTCTCTGCCCTCCAGCATAAGATTAGCTACAGTCTGTAACAAATACGTTGCCTGCATTCCAGGCAGAGGACAAAGAGCAAATGCTTGAATCAGGAGGCTCAGAGGTAAGAATAAACCTGTCCTCCTGCCTTGCAGGAAGTGAGGATCCAAAGTTGTCTCAATAAATCCAGCTTGTTTTTCCTGCTGTATGTTTTAATTTTCTTATTGTATAAGGAAAGGTGCTGGTAACTTTCAATATTAAATTATAGCTATTTCATTGTATAGGAGAGAAACTTCTGGAAATTTTTACACCCTGAGAAAATGTTTATCCCAATTCACTTGATCTACTTGGTGGAAAAAACAAACAAACAAACAAACCCACCTCTGACATTCCTGAAAGAAGTCTAGGTTCTTAAATGTTGTCCAAACTTCCAGTCTTCTCGGATAACCCCTAACAGTTCAATGTAATGAGTTACAATAAATTTTATTTGTTTAAAGAGTTTTCTGAGGCCTGGCAGTACAACTCAGTGGTAGAAAGCTTTATCTAACATGCTAAGGGCTTCGATCCAAATTCCAGCACCTTCCCAAACCTCCCCGTGCTGGGCATGGTGGTGCACACCTACAACCCCATATACCATTCAGAGGCTGAAGTAAAAGTTTCAAACTCTTGAATGCATGGGTTCGAGACCAACCTGGCCAATAAGACCTACCTAAAAATTCTTTGAAGGTCTGATTTCAATTTTGTCACATGCTTTATTAATTTACTTTGCTAATTAGGAAATAGCATGGGTTTGGGCTGGGGCCATAAGAGCTCAGTGGTAGAGCATTTACCTACAATGCAGGAGACTTTAGGTTTCATTGCAACAGTGAAGACAAAGGAAAGTGTGTGTTTTAGTTAGGCCTAAATGTGCAACCATGTAATTCCAGGTACTTGAGAAACTGGCCTTGTTAACTCTGAAAGACTAGGCCACCACATGAAAAGCAATCATAGGGCAGATATGAATGAAGTTGTTCTATTCCCTGCATCATAAGTAAGCAAAATATAATTAATTAAATCATAAGCTTTTAGTTATTTATTTACTTTAATCCTTTGAGACAAGGTCTTTCAAAACAGCCCAGGCTACCTTCAAATTCTTTTTCCTGCCTTATCCTTTCAAATGCTTGGATTAAAGGTACGAACTACAGTGCATGGAAGAACTTTTTGTAATTACCAGAAATATGAACTCATAATAAGTATTCTTTGGATTAAAAACTCAACTCTAATAGTTACAGAACCATTTTTGAAGATAAAGCCTTATATAGCCCAGGGTGGCTTTGTACGCACTATTTAAAAGAATTTCCAATCTACCTTCCAGATGCTAAGAACACAAGTGTATGCCACTATGTCTAGTGTAGCTAAAAATCTATCTGAAAGGTTTCTTTTTTCTACATTTAAAAGCATGTGGGGACAGTTGGGCATGGTAGTACATGCCTGTAACCCTAGCACTGGGAGACAGTAGCAGAATTATGAGTTCAAGGCAGCCTGGTTATCTAGCAAGATCAACACCAGTCTATGTAGTTAGAACCCGTTATCATATGGAATGTGTGGGAATGTGTAGGTAAAAATATATTCCCTCTTACATGAGTGACCGTTTGTTCTGGACTGTTGGTCACCTTCTTTCAGTATGACCAAACATATGGCAGACACTATTTAAAAGGAAGAATGGGTCAGGCAGTGCTGGCGCACACCTTTAATCCCAGCACTCGGAAGGCAGAAGCAGGCAGAGTTCTGTGAGTTTGAGACCAGTGTGGTGTAAAGAGTGAGTTCCAGGACAGCCAGCATTATAAAGAGAAACCCTGACTCACAAAAAGGAGGAATAGTCCATTTCATTTTCAGCTGTAACTTAGACCCACTGTTTCTGAGCCCATGCAGGGTGAAGCAGAGAACAAGGGAAAAGCTGGCTCACTCCACAGCAGACAGGAAATAGGAAGTGGAAGGCAAGAGGCCAGGACAAAATGTCATGGGATATCCACCAGAGAAGACTTCTTGGACAGAGGCTGAAACTGTTAGAACATCTTTTATTAGCAGGCTGGCAACTATACCAAGTGTTCACTATCCTGGGGAAGCCCAAAGCATTTCTCAAGGTGACCTTTGCTTTTAGGGATAACAAAAATGAAATAAACAAAAAACCCAAAAGCATATCCTGGGTTTACCTACTTCAAGAACATTTAGCCAGAAGTGGAACTCCGTACAGGAGCCAAAAAGCAAGCTTAGCACATTTAGAGACTTTTCCAGAACTATAGACTTTGATGGAGTGGGTCTTTGTTTTCATTGTGGCAGGTGGTGCTACCTGCATGCTGAGTTTTATAACCTGAGTGGTGCTTTATTATGGAGTCAGTTGTGGGGCCTACTAAGGTCTGGGGCCTATTACAAAGATTCCTTCAAAGGCGTGGACCAACAACATACTTTCACCAATGAGGCCTCATGCCCTAGCTGCCACCAGCTTAACTTGACTGAAGACAGTAAGACTCATTTGGGACTCTTGACCTCCTGGGTTATTAAGAGACTAAATTTATGTTGAGTGGAATGACTAAGCTTGTGGTTACTTGGTATAGTAACAATAGAAAATTAAAACAGAGGTTAGATGTCATAATGCATACCTGTAATCTCAGCACTTGGAAAGCTGAGGCAGGAAGGCCAAGAGTTCAAGGCCAACCTAAGAAATATAGGGGGACCCTGGCCCTGAAGGATAAACATGAGGAAGGAGCAAAGATGGCAGAGTGAGGTGGTCCAGCCTCTGGGCTCGGGACAGACCGACTGCGAGCTGTATGGGACCCTGTGAGGGACCGTGTGAGAAACCTTAGCACACAAGTTAAATATTTTCGTGACCTCGGGTGTTTTTATATTCAGCTCAGAATTCTGAACTCAGGATTTAGCAAGAGTTTCTATGTTGTCTTCTCAGCAGGGAGGTCTGGTTCTTGAATCCAGTTGCTTCCCCAAGTGAAGTGCAGATGTCTTTGTGCAGATATCTCCGTGGTTAGGAATGGAGAGGCTGCTTTTCCTTTCCTCCTCCTCAGACTCCGCACGGAGAAGCCCGAGGATGCAACTGCCCTGCTGACTTCAGGAGGAACCGCACTGGTGCGGGTCTTCAGCTGCACTTTGCTTCATTAGAAGGACACCATTTGCAAGTGGAAGGAAGAGGGTCAGTTTGAAACAGGGGCTTAAGTTGTACATCGCGAAATCTTCCTTTTCAAAGTTCCAGACAAGGACTGGAGAGATGGCTCGGGTTAAGAGCAAGGACTGCTTTTCCAGAGGACCCAGGTTCAATTTCCAGCACCCACATGGCAGCTCACAACTGTCAGAAACTCCAGTTCCAGGGGACCTGACGCTCATGGTAAAACACCAAGGTGCATAATAAGAATTTAAAAAGCTCCAAACAAATACCAAGTGTGGGTAACTTCAGGTTTTTTTTTTGTTGTTGTTGTTTTGTTTTGTTATGTTTTTCGAGACAGGGTTTCTCTGTGGTTTTGGAGCCTGTCCTGGAACTAGCTCTTGTAGACCAGGCTGGCCTCGAACTCACAGAGATCCGCCTGCCTCGGCCTCCCGAGTGCTGGGATTAAAGGCGTGCGCCACCACCGCCCGGCTAACTTCAGTTTTTTTTAAGTCTGCCAGTTTTAACACTATTATAAGCACAGTTGAGACTGCAGTAGTAAATTCCAATAATTTGAGGTGAAAGAAACATTATCTAAATTCTGTATCACCTTTTGATAGGTTACCTGGACAAATACAAGATAAAAGCAAAAGGTAAGAAAGATATTAGGGCTTCTTCTTCTTCTGGAAAACACCAAATGGCGGATTACGCCAGTGCAGCGGAAGGGCCCGGAGGACCGGGTGGGGTGGGGGGGGCAGGATTAGGAGGCCATGGCGGCTTCCGCGGAGGATTCCGCAGCGGTCTGAGGGGCCGCGGCCCCGAGGCCGCGGGGCTTGCAGAGGTAAAGCTGAAGACAAGGAGTAGATTCCCGTCACCAAGCTGGGCCGCCTGGTTAAGGACATGAAAATCAAGTCCCTAGAAGAGATCTACCTGTTCTCCCTGCCCATTAAAGAATCCGAGATTATTGACTTTTTCCTGGGAGCTTCCCTAAAGGATGAGGTTCTGAAGATCATGCTGGTGCAGAAGCAGACTAGGGCAGGCCAGCGGACCAGGTTCAAGGCTTTCGTCGCTATTGGGGATTACAATGGTCACGTAGGTCTCCGTGTCAAGTGCTCCAAGGAGGTAGCCACTGCCATCCGAGGGGCCATCATCTTGGCCAAGCTTTCCATTGTCCCTGTGCGGAGAGGCTACTGGGGGAACAAGATTGGCAAGCCCCACACTGTTTCTTGCAAAGTGACAGGTCGCTGTGGTTCTGTGCTGGTGCGCCTCATCCCTGCCCCCAGAGGCACTGGCATAGTCTCCATTCCTGTGCCCATGAAGCTACTGATGATGGCTGGCATTGATGACTGCTACACATCAGCCAGGGGCTGTACTGCCACCCTGGGGAACTTTGCCAAGGCCACCTTTGATGCCATCTCTAAGACCTACAGCTACCTGACCCCCGACCTCTGGAAAGAGACTGTGTTCACCAAGTCTCCTTATCAGGAATTCACTGACCATCTTGTGAAAACCCACACCAGAGTCTCTGTTCAGAGGACCCAGGCTCCAGCTGTGGCCACCACATAAGGGTTTTTATACAAGGAAAATAAAAGTGAATTAAGTCTGTTAAAAAAAAAGATATTAGGGTTGGTTTCATATGGGAGTGAAGATTTACATTTTTATGTGTATAAATCTACATTTTTAAAGGGAAAAAGAGAAATCATTTTTATTTTTATTATTTTTTCTTTTTTTAAAAAAAATATTGAAAATTTTCTTTATTTCCCACTCCCTCCCCTTCTCCCACTCCCTCCACACACCCTCCCACCCAATCCTAAGAGAGGACAAGGCACCCTGCCCTGTGGCAAGTCCAAGGCCCTCCCTACTACATCTAGGTTGAGCAAGGTATATATCCAAAGAGAATAGGATCCCAAAATGCCAGCACATGCAGTAGAGACAAATCCCAGTGCCACTGTCAGTGGCCCCTCAGTCTGCTGCAACTGTCAAGCACATTCAGAGGAACTAGCTTGATCCCATGCTTGTTCACTCCCAGTCCAGTTGGAGTTGGTGAGCTCCCATTAGCTCAGGCAAACGTCTCAGTGGGTGAACCCCTCGTGGTCTTGACCTCCTTGCTCATACTCTCACTCCTTCCATTCTTCAACAGGATCTTGGGAGATCAGTCCAGTCCTCCGCTGTGGTTCTCTGCCTCTGTTTCCATCTGTTGTTGGACAAAGGTTCTATGGTGATATTTAAGATAATCATCAGTCTGACTACAGGGTAAGGCCAGTTGAGGCACCCTCTCCTCTATTGTTTAGGGTTTCAGCTGTGGTCATCCTTGTGGTTTCCTGGGAATTTTTCTAGAGCCAGGTGTCTTGCTAACCCCATAATGGCTCCCACAATCAAGATATCTCTTTCCTTGCTCTCATAACTGTCCTTCCTCCATCTCAACTATCCCATTCCCTCAAGTTCTCCTTAACCCTCCCATTCTCCCCTTCCTTCAACCCTCTCCTGACCCCATCCTCCCTATTTTGTCAGGCGATCTTGTCTGTTTCCAGTTCACAGGTGGGTCTATATGTGTTTTCCTTTGGGTTCATATTATTACTTAGCTTATCTAGGATCATGAACTATAGGTTTGTTTATGGGTAGTATCCACTTATGAGCAAGTACATACCATATTCATTTTGGGGGAGTCTGGGTTACCTCACTCAGGATAGTGTTTTCTATTTCCATCCATTTGCATGCAAATTCAAGATGTCATTGTTTTTTTGTTTTTTTACCACTGAGTAGTACTCTAATGTGTAAATGTGCCACACTTTCTTTATCCATTCTTCTGTTGAGGGGCATCTAGGTTGTTTCCAGGTTCTGGCTATTACAAATAATGCTGCTATGAACATAGTTGAACAAATGCTTTTGTAGTATGATTGAGCATCTTTTGGGTAAATTCCCAAGACTGGTATTGCTGGATCCTGAGACAGGTTGATTCCCTATTTTCTGAGAAACTGCCATATTGATTTCCAAAGTGATTGCTCAAGTTTGAATTCCCACCAGCAATGGATGAGTGTTCCCCTTACTTCATATCCTCTCCAGCATAAGTTATCATTGGTGTTTTTGATCTTAGCCATTCTGATAGGTGTAAGATGGTATCTCAGAGTTGTTTTGATTCGCATTTCCCTGATAGCTAAGGAAGTTGAACATGTTCTTAAGTATCTTTTGGCCATTTGAAATTCTTCTGTTGAGAATTCTCTATTTAGTTCAGTACACCATTTTTTAATTGGCTTATTTAGAATTTCAATGTCTAATTTCTTGATTTCTTTATATATTTTGGAGATCAGTCCTTTGTCTGATGTGGGATTGGTGAAGATCTTTTCCCATTCAGTAGGCTGCCTTTTTGTCTTAATGACTGTGTCCTTTGCTTTACAGAAGCTTCTCAGTTTCAGGAGGTCCCATTTATTTATTGTTGCTCTCAGTGTCTGTGCTACTGGGGTTATATTTAGGAAGGGGTCTCCTGTGTCCATGCATTAAAGGCTACTTCCCATTTTCTCTTTTATCAGGTTCAGGTCAGATTTATATTGAAGTCTTTAATCCATTTGGACTTGAGATTTGTGCATGGAGATAGATATGGTTCTATTTTCATTCTTCTACAGGTTGACATCCAGTTATGCCAGCGCCATTTGCTGAAGATACTTTCTTTTTTCCATTGTATAATTTTACCTTCTTTGTCAAAAATCAGGTGTTCATAGGTGTGTGAATTAATATCCAGATCTTCAATTTGATTCCATTGGACAATGTCTCTGTTTTTATGCTAATATCAAGCTGTTTTGATTACTGTAGCTCTGTAATAGAGCTTGATGTCAGGGATGGTAATGCCTCTGGTAGTTCCTTTATTGTACAGGATTGTTTTGGCTCTCTTGGGTTTTTTTGTTTTTCGATATGAAGTTGATTACTGTTTTTTCAAGGTCTGTGAAGAATTGTGTTGGAATTTTGATGGGGATTGCATTGAATCTATAGACTGCTTTTGGTAGAATTGTCATTTTTACTATGTGATCCTTCTTATCCAAGAGCAAGGGAGATCTTTCCATTTTCTGGTGTCTTCTTCAATTTCTTTCTTCAAGACTTAAATTTCTTGTCAAATATGTCTTTCACTTCCTTGGTTAATGTTACCCCAAGATATTTTATGCTATTTGTGGCTATTGTGAAAAGTAATGTTGCTCTGATTTCCCTCTCAGCTTCTTTATCCTTTGTGTATAGAAGGGCTACTGATTTTGGAAGGTTGATCTTGTATTTATCAGCTGCAGGAGTTCTCTGGTAGAGCTTTTGGGGTCACTTATGTACACTATCATATCATCTGCAAATAACAAAAGTTTGACTTCTTCTTTTCCAATCTGAATCCCCTTGATCTCCTTATGTTGTCTTATTGCTATTGCTAAAATTTCAAGAACTATGTTGAAAAGATATGGAGAGAGTGGACAGCCTTGTCTTGTTCCTGATTTTAGTGGAGTTGCTTTGAGTTTCTCTCCATTTAATTTGATGTTAGCTGTCTGCTTACTGTATATTGCTTTTATTATATTTAAATATGATCCTTGTGTCCCTAATCTCTCCAAGACCTTTATCATAAAGGGATGTTGGATTTTGTCAAATGCTTTTTCAGCATCTCATAAAATGATCATATAGTTTTTTCCTTTCAGTTTATTTATATGATGGATTACATTGATAGATTTTCATATGTTAAACCACCCCTGCATCTCTGGGATGAAGCCTACTTGGTCATGACGTGTAGAAGGAGCTGCAGGCCATGTTCCTGCCGCCCGGCTCCCGGCTGCCTGGCTAGCTTATGCCCCAAAATAACAACACACAAATTGTATTCATTTAAACACTGCCTCCCATTAGCTCTAACCTTTTACTGGCTAATTCCCACATCTTGATTAACCCATTTCTAATAATCTGTGTAGCACCATGAGGTGGTGGCTTACCAGGAAGATTCTAGCCTATGTCCATCTTGGGTCGGAGCTTCTTCGCATCTGTCCTGGAGAGGAGAGGCATAGTATCTGCCTCACTTCCCTTCTTCCCAGCATTCTGTTCTGTCTACTCCACCTATCTAAATCTTGCCCTATCAAAAAGCCAAGGCAGTTTCTTTATTAACCAATGAGAGTAACACATAGACAGATCATCATTTCCTCCTTCAATGATGGATAATTTTTTTGATGTGTTCTTGGATTCGGTTTGCCAGTATTTTATTGAGAATTTTTGCATCCATGTTCCTGAGTGAGATTGGTCTGTAATTCTCTTTCTTGGTTGAATCTTTGTGTGGTTTTGGTATCAGGGTAACTGTAGCCTCATAAAAAGAGTTTGGCAATGACCCTACTGTTTCTATTATGTGGAACACATTGAGGAGTATAGGTATTAGCTATTCTTGAAAGTTCTGATAGAATTCTGCATTAAAACCATCTGGCCCTGGGTTTTTTTTTTTTTTTTGTGAGTGTTGGAGGCCAGTCCGGTCTACAAAGTGAGTTCTAGGACAGCCAAAACTACACAGAGAGTCCCTGTCTTGAAAAATGAAAGAAAGAGAGAGATGGGGAAGAGAGGGAGGGAGGGAGGGAGGGAGGGAGGGGAAAAGAGAGGAAGGAGGGAGGGAGACTTGATAAGCATTACCTCACCTAAGTAAACAGCAACTTTAAGTCATGTAGGGCGCGTGTACTCTTGAGATTAAAAGTCCGACATTACCTCTGAAATTTTCCTCTCCCCAGCCCACAATGCTTAGTCAAGTCACAAGAAAAATATTAAATAAATCACTCTTGAAGGGCATGCAACAAAATGCCTAGGGCCTCTCTCACCCCAACATAGGCACACAAACATTTTAAAAAATTGATACAAAGTCTCCCTATGTAGTCCTGGATGTCATAGAACTTTCTACATAGATGAGGCTGGACATGAAAAGTTTTTACTGTAATAAAAATTGAAAAATAAAAACCCCTTTAATGTTCTAGGGATTTTACGAGGAACCCCTTGCTCAATGCTGGTGTCTCCTGGTTTTACCTTATCAAATGGCAATCCCATACAAGGTACTCCTGGATCCACCCTATAATCTCACTTGTCAGAAAGAGAGAGAAAACACAAAGTTACTTGATAAGCTGTGGAGAGCCACCAAAGTGGTATCTTTGGCTCTCCTTTGAGGAGTCCACACCCACACTTTAGTATGTCTAATTCTTTCTGGGTGCCTTTTTCCCTTGATTCTCTTTCATCTTTGAGAAGCCTACACCCATGTTTTTATCCAGTTATACTTCTTGCTTGAGTGTTATTATTTGAACTCTGCTTCATAATGTTAGTCCTGAAAGTCTCCCCTCTATCAAAGCCATGGATCCCATTTTGGCCCTAGTCAAGTTCTCTGAAAAATTAGACCAACTGTTTAGGCAGTGAAAGTGACAATGTGGAGCTGTGCCCTTGTCCCTTCAAGGCGATAAGGCCATTTTATCGCAAACAAAAATCTGAATTAAAGATGTATTTTGGTCAAAGGACTAGGTGTAATCCCAGAACTTGGGAGGCTGAGGCAGAAGGATCATGTCGAGATCAGGCTACATAACCTGTTCTGAGTTTGTGTAAAATGATATATATCAAGCTGTGACCTGCTTTAAAGGATTCCACTTGTAACCAGCTGAGATTTCATTTTTAATTCAAACACAGAGACATGGATAGCCCACACTTCAGTGGGCGCATAAATAACTCCATGTGTCCAGCACTATCCATAAGTCACAGACTAATAATTTTTCCTAAAAACAAAGAGGGTAGTCACCCTGTAAATTTATCCAAATAAATTTAGACCATGTGTGCTGGTAGTCATGTCAGAGGAGCAGCAGGTGGCAATTGAAGTTCAAGGTGTCAGCCCACCAGGAGGAAACTCTCTGATGGGTCAAAAGGCTATAGACCCTGGAATGCCTTTTGCATCAGCTGTCCCTTAAAGTTTGCTGCTGCAATCTCTCTCTGGTATCTGGCATGGTATGAGTGGATATAGGGAGACCCCCACTGCCTGTAATGTAGAATGTAGACATCCTGTTCTTCTGGGCATTCCTGTTTGTGGGCCATCAAAAAGATGATTCTTCCATTAGCTGTTCTCTTTAATTGATAACAATAATAGCTTATACAGAGTTCTAATGAATAAAGATAAATACAAGGGTATGTTTCATAGCTGAGGCCTATGAGTTCCACCTAGGAGCTGCTTTAGATCACAACTCAGGATAACGATTAAGGAAAACAATTAAGTTTCCCCAGGAGTCAGGCAGGCTCTAAATCTCTTAGTGATGAGAAGATGCAGTCATGGGTTTCAGTGTGCACCATTAGCTGAAACAAAACTTCATAATAGTGTTAGGTTAGACCAGATACACTGCTAACAGTTTTTAAGATAAATGACCCCTGAGAAACAATCTAAAGTTTACAAGGACACATAGCCAAGCTGTCTGATCCATTAAGCTAGGGTTGTAAAGACAAAACAGTTCGATTGTAGCACAGCCATATCTGATAGGAATGGCAGATGCCATAAAGCCAGAACAGCTGCTTGACAAAGATCCAGCAAAGCTGAACCACATGATAACCACCATGTCACCTTTGGTTTTCATTTCCACCTGTTGCATATTTGGGTGGCTTTTAAATATTTGTACAATCTGTGGGTATTGGATTGATGGAGAATTTCTTATGAATTATTTATACCTTCTCCCAGGAGTAGTGCATCAAAGTTTCCCCAGAAAAGTCCTGAACATACTACCCGTCTCACTTTTAGGGAGACATCTTTCTATACTTGAAGGTCTTCCTTACACATTGAAGGTTGTGACACACCTAAAGAAGCCAGAGGCCTCTTTATGAGGCCATGAGATTTTGTTTGTTTGTTTCAAGACAAGGTTTCTCTGAGAAACAGTCTTGGATATCCTGGAACTCACTCTGTAGACTAGGCTGACCTTGAACTCACAGAAATCTGCCTGCCTCTGCCTCCCAAATGGTGGGGCAGATTAAAGACCTGTGCCACCACCTCCCGGCAAGGCTATGAGATATTCTTGAAACAGCTGTCTTTGTAGTTACTCAGGAACAAGACATTCAAAGCAAAGTAAACTTGAAAAGATCAACAAGATTTGATGAGCTAGAGAGTTGGCTGCAAAGATAGCAAGCCTCTTCTCAGTATATACATGGCATACACAGCAACAACGTTAGATTAGCTCAAGTCACATCTGCCCTACACAGAGACTTATATTGATGAGCAAAGAATGATGTAAAAAGATAATAAATGAATAAGATGTCAGGACCTCCCTTTCTTAGAAAAGTTAGCACATGCAGAACCGCTGTGGTGCCATTTGATCAAGAACAACAGAATGCCAGGATTAGACTTATAAACAAATTCTATAAAGATACAAAATATAAATATTATATTATGCCAGTATTTGGATAATAATGGAAGCATCTTTGGCCTGAGGATTTTTCTTGGGCACTCTGACAATTAAGTGTTAACCATACACTGCTTGAGGCATGGCAATCTGCCCGGGCTGGCTTGGAGATTTTGTTTTGGTCTGGCATCCTTGTAGCCATGGGAGATACCAGCCTGAGAACAGGCTATCATGTGCCTCCAGATTCTTAAAAATAAGGTTATGGTGTTAATGAGTAAAAATGATAATTCTATTTATTAATGATGTCAAAATGAGAGAAAACTATTGGAAATGATTACTCTGTGCTGTCTTAGTTTATTAATGATAAATAAAGATGAGCAAAAAGAAGTGAAACACATGCCCAAAACCAAAAATAATATGATCTATGTTTTGCAACAACATGAATCTATCCCTGCTTACTGAATTATGTATAAATAAAGAAGCACTCTGACTGCTAGTCAGTCAGACTGCCAGATTCTCCTGACCATTGTGGCCAGCTCCCTCCATCCCTTGTCTCCTCCTTACATCCTCTGTAGGATCTGTGCACCACAGGGACTGGCTCCCAGCAATCTGGCCTGTGAGAGATATAGGTTGTCAGAGCAGAAAAAACCATAACAAGATGTTCCTCCTTTCTGTCCATCTCTCATAAAATGAAATCCACAAGTGTCCTGTGTCTAATTCCTCCATTGCCATTCTTGCACCTACCCATCCTCGACACTGCTCTCATCCAGGGCTGAACTCCAGCATGGTTGTTAGCTGATAGATGATTAATTTCTTGCACCCATTCCTGACCTCGATTTTCTGATATGGGTGTACACCCTGAACATTCAAATTTCAGCTGGTCAATTGTTTTGTGTGTAAAAGTGTTGGGTCCTGGAATTGCACAAATAACAGGGAGTAGAATACTGAAGTCTAGAAACAAAAGTGACTTTTATTTAAAAAAAAAAAAAACCCACCATGGGGAAGGAAATTCTGACTAGTCAGGGCTACAGAAAATAATTTGATTCTGTAGTCCCGAAACTACAAGTTTCTTTTTATAGTCAAAGGTTGCAAACAAGGCAGAAAGTACATTTTGAGATTTAAAGCATCTTGGTGCCACAGTGTCTTGGGAGTGCCAATTTGAGATGAAGCATCTCAGGAATTGTTGATTGAGCCTGAATTAGAAGATTTATGACATTCCAGGTGTCCCCATGTCCCAAGACTTAACACTGTCCGCGCACCTCTAATCCAAAGGGAATCCGGGATGTATGACTTCTGATTACAGGATGTTAGTTTGAAATGTTCACATAGTCATGGGTTAGTTTAAATTGCCTTTCCCCTGGCTGGGAGAATGCAGGGCAAAAGGTTAAAATTCCTTAGAAGATTACCTCTCAAGCTAGATAATAAAATGACCATTTCTTTCTTTACAACCACAATTTGCAGCCTGCCAACAAAGAGTTGACTGGGAAAAATGCTCCTTGCTTAGTCATGATCTATTATTCTGTGGCAAATTATTGAGATACAGTGCATACGAGTTGTCAGGATGAGTATTTTTAATCTTTCACCTCTATAATTCACTTGAGAAATGGACGGAAACCTGTTTGTGACTCCTTCATTACCTGGAAGAGTTTGCTGTGTATACAATCTGTAAGGGAAAGAACAGAGAGAGTTAGGAGTTAAAATGGGCTAAAAGGAAAACATCAAGAATGAGAGAGTTAGAAGGAAAACATCAAGAATGAGAAAAGGAATAGAGAATGCAAAACAACAATAGAGAATAAAAGAAGGAAACTATCAAGAGAGTGAGTGTCTTTTCCCCTAGCCCCCTCAAATAGAAAAGTCTTAGTTTACACTGATGCCATGAATACCAAACCCTGTGCTGTCTGGAGACTGCCCCTTCCCAGGTGGCCGTATGTGTGAGCATGTGGGCATATTAAAATCATACAAGAAAATAAGACCCAAGAATTTACCAAATACAGCAGATCAAGGAAGGGTCCAGCATCTTTGTTGATCTGGACCTTCACAAATGAGGACACCTAATAAATACATGGCTATGGCCTCTACCAACCTGGGACCTGACCACAGTGTGTGCATCAAGAAATCAACAGGCAACTCCCAACTCTTCCAAATTTAACTAATTCAGTCTTCACTATTGGCCTGGCCTACTTGATTGTTATCCATCTGCTCATTCATTTGTCTGGGAATGTTATCCATTTATCCCTATCTGTCCATTTAGATCCAATCCTGCCCTTTGCCTTTATGGCCTTCATAGTCCTATACCTCCTTTTTCCAGCTCAGCTCAACTCTGAGGTTTGGTTCAGTAATGAACATCGCAAAGGCAACTCCAGACCCCTTTCCGTACCTGTCAGGTTTCTGCTTGCCCCCAGTTAGGCGTGTTGGAAACTCCTTTAAGAATGTGGAAGCATCTTTGACCCTGACCTTTTGTTGCCATTCTGTAATCTACATATACACATCCATATAGATATATTTACTGTCTAATACAAGAGTTAATATTAGTAGTCTAGATTGGGATTAAAGCACCTGTATTTTCCTTGGGAGATTGGGACTACTTAGCAAATTGCAGTCAGTGAAACCAGTATAGCTTGTGAATTTGTTATTATTCAATACATTATGACATTGTGGAAAGATACAAATAGATCTATTTATATTTCTGACATAGCATCCTGATGACAGTTAGTTAGCTCAAAGTTAGTCTGAGCTACGTAGCAATATTCAACTGTATTAGTCAGTGTTCCCTAAAGGAACAGAACTATAGGATGTGTGTATGTATGTAACTAATATATGTATAATTAATATATTAATAACTTATTATTAATATATAATTAATATCTATTTAAAAGAGTTATTAGAATGGATACATACTAAAAGTTATTATGTTGAACATAAAACTGAATTTCTATTTTGTTTTCTTTTTATGTACTTTTGATATCCTGGAGATCAAGCTCAGGATCTTGGGTGTGTTAGACAAGTACTCAATCACTGGGCTATGTTTTCCCTAGCAATTATTTTTATTTAAAGTTTATTCAAGCTTAGTTTAGTGGCAAATGCCTATAATCTCAGCTACTCATGAGACAGGGGCAGGATGAACTGCATGTGTAAGGTCAGCATTGGCAACATCGCAAGACCCCTGTCTCAAAATAAAAAGATTTTGAAAGGGGAGTACTACACACATAGCTCAAGGGGAGAGCTGGTCTGAATAGCATTATGAACTCCCAGTACATAAAAAGGAAAACATACAAACTTATAGAAGTCTTGTATAAAAGTTCACAAGGAAAAGAGGAGCTGAAGAAAGATTTACTTTCATTTGTGTGCATGTGTGTGGGTTTGTGCAAGATTGTAGTTGTCTGTGGACAGTATAGTGCCATTCCTCCCAGAGCAGCAGTAAGAGGTGGTTCTGAGCCATCCTACATGGGTTCTGGGAACGGAATTTGGGTTCCCTGCAATAGCAGGAGATAGTCTTCGGTAGTAAGCCATCTCCTCTGTGTTTTCCTATTCTTCTAGGCTTGATGAGAAGTAGAAAGATGGTGGAAACTATGACAGATAAGAGTAGTTGGAGAGGCAAAGAGCACACTATTCACTCTGGTTCCTGATGAATGATTTCTTCCATCTCCAGAATCGAGCATGTTCCTTTCCTGTGGGAATAACATAAACAGGAATCCGATAAGGAAAGGCCAGAGAGTCCCTCCTGAACCTTCCGCATCTCAAATTTTTTCAACTTAAAATATTAAGGACCATATTTTGAGGTACTATGTCCTAAAAGCTGTTGACACAGATGCAATGTTATCTGCAACATCCCATGTGAGCATGTGAACATTCCAAGGAAAATAACAGCGAGGAAGGGAGGAAGTGGGGAGGAGTCACGGTGACAAGATGTTGAGAACCGGAGGGTGAGGACGAACAACATATGAGCTGTGTTATTTTTGCTACTGAAAATTTTCAGAATAGAAAGCTTGGAAAGACTATGGGTAAAGTATCAGGAATTTGTCTAGAGGTCAAGTTTTTTTTTTTTTTTTTCGTTCCTCACTGCCACAAGGTTGGCTAGTTATGTGGTCTGAGCACTTCCACTGTGACTGTCTTCACAGAACAATCTGTTCTCATTGCTTATTAGAAGTTGCTCAGATGGTTAAACTAAATTTAGGATTACATGTTTCACTCCAGTAACCTCCCAGTTGTAAAATAAAGGACTCTCAAACAATTTTTGAACTCTGATTCTAAATAGTTCCCAATTTATTTATGAAGTTGTTATGAAATCATGCAGACATTTTACTTAGGATCAGGGTGTTTTGCTTTGTTTTGTTTTGTTTGGATTTTCGAGACAGGTTTTCTCTGTGTAACAGTCCTAGATGTCTGATACTAGTTCTGAGACCAGACTGGCCTCAAACTCACAGAGATCCGCCTGCCTCTGCCTCCCGAGTGCTGGGATTAAAAGGGTGTGCTACCACTGCCTGGCTAGGATCTGTTTTAAAGGAGGGTAATACAGGCAAAAAATGATGTTTGTTTCAGCAATGGTACCAGAGATTGGCCTTGAAAAGAATATGGCTTAATTGTGTTACTACTGCAGTGATGAAACACTGCTGCCCAAAGCAACGTGGATAAGGAAGGATTTATTTGATTTACATATCCCAAGTCACTATCTGTTGAGAGAAACCAAGGTAGAAACTCAAGCCAAGCAGAAACCTGGAGTCAGGAGCTCATGCAGAGGCCATGGAGGGGTTCTGCCCACTGACTTGCTCTTAATGACTTACCCAGTCTGCTTTCTTATCACCAGCCCAGGAACGGCACTACCCACAATTGATATTCTCATCAATCACTAATTAAGAAAGTGCCCTACAGGTCTATAGCTGGAAGCTTTTTCTCTATTGAGGTATCAAATTGACCTAAAACTAGCCAGTATGAAAATCCCAATCTGGTATTCCAAATTCTGTTGATTTATAAACCTCTTAACAAAGTCCGTGGCTATACTAAATAAATCGACACTTTGCTCTGAACAAACTGAGATTCGAACTTGTGATAAGCCTATTTATTTGCCATTTTAAAAAAGCAAACTAGGAGTGGCACTCTTGGAAAAAAAATTAAGTCTGCTTCAAAAAATTAAAAGTGGCCATCTGTGACAAGTATTCTTGAATATCAAAACTTGAGTACACAATGTTTTCTTAATTAAATCATTTGAAATAGGAAGAATAATTTCTTCTTCCTTTTTTTTTTTTTTTTTGAGACAAGGTTTCTCTGTGCAATCTTGGCTGTCCTGGAACTTGTTCTGTATAACAGGCTGGCACTGGATTCATAAAGCTCTGCCTGCCTCTGCCTCCTGAGTGCCTGAGTGCAGAGATTAAAGGCATGTGCCACCAACCACCCAGAAGAAGACAAACTTCTAATCCTGATCTTTAAAGTGGGAAGATCCACCTTTAATCTGGACCTCATCTTCTGCTGGCATCCTATGTAACAGACCTTGAAAAAGGAAGCTCTTTGTCTTAGCTTGTTGCTCTTGTGGGAAGGCCATACGTGTTGCTCAAATTCTAATTCATATTGATAATAAAAACCTAGAGCCAGATATCAGAGTGAATGCTGAAAGATCAGAGAAAGAAAGAATCAAACCACAGCCAACTCTTGCCTTGCTAACTCCTCGGACAGGAATGGGCTGAGTTTCTATCTCCTCCCACCTTATATTCCTCTCTCCGCCCAGCCATATCACTTCCTGTCTGTCTACAGAGACCTCCAGACTCTATGGCTAACTAGCGGCTAGTTCCACCCTCTGATCTTCTGGCAAGCTTTATTTATTAGCGCATTACATTCCCCTTTTTGTCTAAAATAAAAAAGGTTATAACTGATCTAAGAAAAGCTATAAACAATCAGTACAATAACTATGTATAATATACACAAACAATATATAATGGATAATATGTCTAGTCCATTGGCAATTACCAAATTCAGAGAAAATACCCTCTATCTATCCTATCTTGTTAAGTCCAAAATGCTGTACCTAACTCACTTTCTGTTCTAACTTGCATTACCAAAGCTATCTTTTAATATCTCTCAATCATATACAAATTACACCTATTTGGTGAATTTCTTTTCTGAATCTGGTATTAAGGAACACTGTAACTATAAAGTCTTCAACTCCATCATTTCCTTCAACTCCAATCCTTCCTGAGAAGGATATAAACCTAATATCTTATCTCCTAGTGAGACCTGCAGGCTCCAGGCCTTAGAAGCAATTAGCATTTTCTTTGTTAGTTAATATCTCTTTCTCTCAGCCAGAGAGAATTCCAGAACTGAATTCCAGCAGACTGGACCTTCCTGACACCCTACCTTCCCCAAAGCCTGCTTGCTATATAACAGCTCATGAGAAAAAATAAAATGAGCAGCTTGATCAGAAAAAGCCTGTCTTGCTGTCATTTTTCGTGTCTTTTGCCCTTCCACTTCTCTCCTCCAGGTTTATCAGGGACCCCTGTTTGTGTCCCGCTAGATGGGATAACTTCCTATAACTAAATGAATAATAAAGTCAATTATGTATCATCTGGTATAAATTCAGCAGTTTTAATATGCAAGACAAATCTCTCTCTCCTCTCTCTCTCTCTCTTTCTCTCTCTCTCTCCATATTGCAAATTGGTAAATACGTTCAGAGATTCCATAAAATCCATTAGTACCATGAGAATAGTATATAATTCTGACTTTTGGACAGCATCTTAAAGACTTTAATCCACTTTACCTAAATTTTCTTTTTTGTAACCTGTCTTTCCTTTTCTAAATTTATTTATTTATTTGTTTTAGAAATATCTGTTTTTAATCTTTCCCAGAAAAGTACTGCAACCTCTTTGCCAAGGTTCCCTTTCTGCCCATAATTTGTCAGTTTCAGCATTAGTAAAAGGTACTACAATTTCCACTGGGTCTATTTCTGCTAATTGATGAAATATATTTTTTTCTTTTTAGAATCAACTGAGAGGCCTTTAGCACATAAGTTTTAAATTTTTTACTCTGTTTATGTGGTAAAAAAGATTCATTCAAAGATAATATCTTTGTTCTGCATTAATATTCCTGTAGGAGAAGGCTTAGAGGGTAAAATAACCAAAATGCAGTCAAGTTTTGGATCCAAATGATCCACATGTGCATCCTGTAATTTTTTTTCCACCAAAGCAAATTCTCCCTCCGCTTCAGTTGAAAATTCCCTTGGACTATTTAAGTCCTTGTCATCAACTAAGATTTTGAACAAATTACTCGGTTCTTCATTTTTTACCCAATAGTGTGGCATAGACAGGAAATGTCTTCTAGCAATATTTGAAAGTCATTATGAGTCTGCATTCAGTCTCTCCTAGTTTGCACCTTTTGGGGTATAATTTTTGTAATCCTATTTTATATCTTAAATAATAAACAGAATCTTCTCTTTGTTTTTTTTTTCTAGGAGCAATATGTAATCCCCAACAGGGCAAATTTTTGTTTACTTCTTCAAATATCCTTTCTGAAATGTCTACATTTGAATCAGCTGGTAAAATGTTGTGCATGAAATTGTAAACTATAGATTGAGTATATTGCTTAGGTATCATTTCCAATGTTTTTGTTCAAAATATTGACATAGGGTGGAGCCATTTAACAGTCCCTTTGGGAGAATCTTTCATTGACATCTCTTAACAGGCTGAGAACTATTATAAGTAGGCTCTGTGAAGACAAATTTTCTGTCTTTTTTGTATAAAGGGATACTGAAGAAACAATCTTTTAAATCAATAACTATAAGAAGTTACCCTTTAGGTAATAAAGAAAGCAAAGGAACTCAGACTGTAAAGAGCCCATTGACTGAATCTCCTTTTTACCATTCTCCATTTTTCAGATTGCTTTTTAGTAACAAATAGAGGAGAATTCCAAGGGCTGGTGGATTCTTCAATATGCTGAGCATTTAGCTGCTCCTATAGCATCTGTTCTGGGACCTGTAGTTTCTCTGTTGTTAAAGGCCACTGCATACATACATATTTCTCTGTCAACCATCTTAAAGGTGGGGTGTTGGTGTATTTAAAAGATCAGCACTTTGTGCCCTTTTCTTGTACAACCTAATTGGTCAATGACTGTTCTTAATAAAGCTTTCTCATATTTTTTTCCCTGGAACATACATTAATTTACAGCTTATTTCTAAGATTGGAGAAATGTTAATCTGAGTATTCCATTGCTGTAATAAATCATGTCCCCCCAAATTCATATTGCTATGTTAGCCACATATGGTTTTAATTTTCTTCTCTGTCCTTCTGGCCCTTTATATTTGACACAACTTATGCTCTTTTTTGTTGTTGTTTTGTTTTGGGTTTTTGTCTTGTTTTGTTTTGTTTGTTTTTCAAGACAAGGTTTTTCTGTAGCTTTGGCCTGTCCTGGAACTAACTCTATTATAGACTAGGCTGGCCTTGAACTCATAGAGATCCACCTGCCTCTGCCTCCCGAGTGCTGGGATTAAAGGTATGTGCCACCACCACCTACCTCATGCTATGTTTTTCCTGACATAAAGTTCCAATCCTTAAAAGCTGAACATTTACCTCCAGAAGAAGCCAAGTGGATGCCAAGATTCTACTACAATTATTGTTACATGTGTACCTGTGTCTATAAAATCTTGAATGACAATGTCATTTATTCATATTTTTAATTTTTTTGTTTTTCAACTATAAAATTTTGCCAGAATATTTGCTTTATGGTTTCTCCTGAATTTTTTCCTATCTTCTATAGCTTTCTATCATCCAGAACAATATGAATTCTTTCAGTAGGCATTAGGTTCTTTAATTGCTCTGGGAAGGGGTTTCCTCTATGATGACAGGAAACAACTGAACCAAATTTGGCAAGGCTTTTCCCAATGGCAAAGGGTGCTCCCAATGGCAAAATTTGCTCTATATTCATTAGTCCAATGCCTGCCTTTGCCACATCTTCTGCATAATCCAGAAGGGAGGGGTGTTCTGTTTAGATTATGCTTAGAAAAATCATTGTTTCTAGGTGACCATGTTTACTGTAATTGAAACACTTAACATTTCAATTTTTCTTCAAACCTCTGGAAATCACCTCTCCTATCCAGCCATCATTATGATCATGAGATTCAATATTGACTGTGTCTTGGATCCATTCCTCCAAGGGTGCTGATCTTGCCTTTAATGGCCTAATTATCCTTTTACATTGTAAATTAGCATTTCAAAAGCCAGAGATTCAATTATTATTTGTCTAGCTTCTGAATCTGGCACCATTCTATTTACTGTTAAATAGAATGTTACTTTAAAGTCAATCTCGCTAAGAAATATGTGAAGGTTTCCTTTGGGCACTGTGTATCTTTAGTAAATGACTCAATTTTCTTTCCTATTTTTCTAATTCTGTCCCATGCATTTAAAGCTGCTGTACAGTATAAAGCCAAGGTGTGGTCATCATCTACATATTGCCTTTGTAAATTAGCATAATCTCCCTCTCCAAGAAGTTGGTTTTGGGAGATTTCTATGCCTCTAGCCCTACTTTGTTGTTCAATAGTCTTAGCCTCATCTTTCCACCAGGTCCTCCATTATAATTGAGGACCAGGCTCCAAGACCAATGTAACCAAGTCTCTCCAGTGTTGAGGGATAATTTATTACAAGTTGACCATGAATTTAACATCTGCTTCATCAAAGGTGAATGCATGCCATATGAAACTATCATTTCTTTGAATCTCTTTAATCTAACATTTCTACAGGAGTTCATTCAGCTCTTATACAACCTTAGAAATATCTACCATTTGTCAATTATTCTTGGAAGGCTACTGCATAAACTAAAGTTGGCTGTTTGAAAATCTTAGACTGTTCCTCTCTAACCTCAAAGTGCAATGCTGAGATTTGTCCCCCTTTAAATTCCTCTGCCTATATTTGAATATCTCTATGATCTGTTTTTAATAAGTTTTTCTAAGGCCTGTTGACACATATCAACAAACTTTTTAAAGGATAAACCAAGAGTTATCAAACCAACAACAAATATTATCAAAATGATAATAACATTATGTTAATCCCAATCGAATTGATTATCCCTTAATTTAATTGTTCCAATTTTAAACCATCCATTGTGTAATCATACAAAGACTTAACTCTCTCCATTATAATAGTGTTTCCCATATTTAACATGGGAAAAAAACTGTCTCTTTTAACTAATTCCTCCCTTCATGAATTCCCAAATGTCTCACCAAATCTTCTGACAGTTATGCTGAAATGTGAAGTGTATCACTTCTGAACAGAAAACACAGGCAGGGTACAGGCTGACTGAGGACAGCTGTAGCTGCTAGCATGTAGCTGTGAGCCGAGATTGCAACAACAGTAGAAACCTGAGTAACCACCTAGTGTGCCAGCAGCTTAAGGAGAAGGTTTTGGGAAAGCCCACAACCCACAGGGGAGAGGGAACCAGCTGTCTGAGAAACACACAGGGGATTGTGTGGAAGAAACACGTATGGTGGAGGCAGAGCCAGCCAGTCTAGGGTGGGTAAGTCCTGGGGCATTTGGAGCCCAGGTGCTTCTGGAGTTTGGGAGGCAGCTGGAGACTGATGTAGAGAGGCTACCACAGGAAAATCCCAAACTTGCTCAGAAGGTTATGGAGAAAAAGAAATCCTAACTGGCAGGGCGATGTCAATTGGGAAATCTCACAAGTAGCTCTGGCATGTGCCTTTGGCTGCAAAGCTTCAGGGAAGCAACTTTTTTTTTTTATAAATGAATTCATGTCATAAAGTTGGGTGTCAAATGTTGCAGGAGTTCTAACTGGTCTTAATACTAAAAAACCTAGAGCCAGATATCAGGGTAAAGGCTGAAAAATCAGAGAGAGAAAGGAGCAAGCTACAGCCAACTCTTACCTTGCTAACTCCTCAGCCAAAAAGGGGGCCAAGATCCTGTCTCCTCTCACCTTGTACTCCTTTTTCTATCCATCCATATCACTTCCTGTTTGTCTGTACAGACCTCCAGACCTCTATGGTTAACTAGTGGCTAGCTCTGCCCTCTGATCTTCAGGCAAGCTTTATTTTATTTATTAGAGCACAAACAAAATATCACAAACCTCTTAGTGAAAATAACGCCAGCATAATTCATTGAACATAAAGAAGTTGAGCTGGTGCTTACCTAGACCTTTTACCCCTACTGACTATCGCTTATGGTAATAAAAGGTACTCTAAATACCTTCAGAGAAGAAAGCTAACTACTACCTCTACTCCAAACCCTCCAATCTACAATAATGAACTCTCTGCAGGATGTGATAGAGATATGATTGGATTTAAAGCCCACTCCATGAAAGGAAACCCATACATGACACTGCTCAGGTGGCAGGAGCCTGAGACTAGATAGGCCAGGAACCCAGAAGAAAGCCAAATACTACTGTTCTACTGAAGGAATGTAGCAATAAAACGACACCTAATGACATTCTGCTATATTCATAGATCACTGCCTCAACCATCAACAGAGAAGCTTCCTATGGAGTTTGAGACTCCAGGGAAAGACCACACACTCAATCCAGATTATAAATAGTTAAATTATTGAAGTTGCTAACAGGACAACAATCTCTGAGGCAAGTTAGAAACTGTCATACAAAGGGGGATAAAAGAAAAAAATTTTTCCCAGATGCCCAAGCCAAGGTCCCCAGTTAGTTCCTTGGGCAGCTGAGGATAGGGAACCTGAAATGACCCTATCCTATAGCAATACTGACGAATATCTTGCATATCATCATAGAACCTTCATCTGGTGATGGATGGAGATAGAGACAGAGACCCACACTGGAGCACTGGACTGAGCTCCCAAGGTCCCAATGAGGAGCAGAAGGAGGGAGAACATGAGCAAAGAAGTCGGGACCACGAGGGGTGCACCCACCCACTGAGACAGTGGGGCTGATCTATTGGGAGCTCACCAAGGCCAGCTGGACTGGGACTGAAAAAGCATGGGATAAAACTGGACTCTCTGAGCATGGCGAACAATGAGGGCTGATGAGAAGCCAAGGACAATGGCACGGGGTTTTGATCCTACGTAATGTGCTGGCTTTGTGGGAGCCTAGCCAGTTTGGATGTTCACCTTCCTAGATATGGTCGGAGGGGGGAGGACCTAGGACTTACCACAGGGCAGGGAACCCTGACTGCTCTTTGGACTGGAGAGGGAGGGGGTGAGGAGTGGGGGGAGGGGGAGAGGGGTGAAAGAAGGGGGAGAAGGGTGGGAGGAGAGGGAGGGAAATGGGAGGCTGGGAGGAGGTAGAAACTTGTTTTTTTTTCTCCTTTTCTCAATAAAAAAAATGGAAAAAAAAGAAAAAATTTTAAAGTGAAAATCACAAGGAGACCTTGAGTATCTGCACAAGGAAGCCAAGAGCTGTTCTGTTCTGTCAAGATTACATAGTCAAGGTAACCTCAAAATAGCCCTTGAATGTCTGCAGAAGCAGACCACAGAAGCAAAAAGCAATTAGTCATAGTATAACAAAGTAGATGGTCATTGCTGTACATTTCTGGGTCTGGGTCACTGGATCAAGATTATGGAGAATTGTATCAAGATGGATCCCTAGCATAAAATAGAATTTCTGTAGCTATCACATTCTCTTCTGGCTGTCTAGATCACATTAAGCAAATCACGGATTCACATTTAGGTAGGTATAAAGGTTGATATCTTAACTATGTTGACCTTTTCAGCCAGTTTATGATATAAGTGCCCAGAAGTAACAGAAGGAAGGAACTTAGCCCATGCCATTCTCCACTGCCTATAGGGAAATTTAACTTGTTTTTGATTGTCAAGCAGGGAGAAAGGAGCTACAAAGGGGTAGACATTGATGTTTACAGTCAGCACTAGGGTGCACAGACAGTGAGACAGAGGAAAAGAAACATTGGCTTTGCCCATATAAAAGTAACAAGGTTCATTTAGCCAGACTCCAGCATACATCTTGAATAACACTTTTTCCAAGTTTTTTTTTAACTCTTTTTTTGTTTGTTTTGTTTTTGAAGACAGGATTTCTCTGTAGATTTGGGGCCTGTCCTGGAACTAGCTCTTATAAACCAGATTGGGCTCAGAATCAAAGAGATCTGCCTGCCTCTGCCTCCCAAGTGCTGGGATTAAAGGCCTGTGCCATCCGCGCCTGGTCTAACTCTTTGATTTTCAACAGGAATTCATGATAAGGGAGGAGCCTGGAGATCTGCACGAGCTTTAGTATGCTAATAGATGCTACAGAAGGCTGTTTGGCCCTTTAGCCAGAGAGAAGTAAAGCAATTATTTTTGATAGAGGGGAGTTAGTTTTCTTTGTGCCTAACAGTTCATCCTTTTGTTAGTGATAAGGGATGATATGTTCACTTTTGTAATTGCTTTTCATCTGACTTCATTGCCGTCCAGGAAGGCTGGAATGCCAGAGAAAGTCCTGGGGGAGGCAGGGTACCTCTTGTTTGCTGAACAAGTTCTGCTGAGTCACTTGAGGCTACTTAAGAGCAGGTAGCTTTGGAGCAATCCAGAACTCTGTCCCAAAACAGGGACTCAAGCCAGTAAGAAATTCCATCAGAAGCATTTGGCATTAATTGACTTAGAGCAATTAACTCTAATTAACTAGAGTGGGGTGACAGAATCTAATAAGACAATGAGGTAGGACAAACAAGAAATGATGTAACAGGGAGGTGGGATCAATCATCCAGGAGTAGTGATGTCAGGGATGTAAGGACTTTTGAGGAGCTTTGGACCACTTTTTCTACTGAGTCCACACCTAGGGGTTGAGAGAGTGGGATCCATACCCTCTGTGTTTTGATTACACTTGATGGGCAGCTGTGATAAATGCAATAGAAAAGTTTACCAATAATCTCTGTCTCCCATCTGGGCTGCCATAGGTCATTGGTTAAAATATAAAAGATTGGTTGTTTTGCATAAAAGGCAGAATGCCTTCCTGAATATGCATCTTGTCTCCTACAAGATCCATAAGGGTAGCTCCGTAAGTCTCTAGGCAATGTGGACAGTAGTCTCTAGTTTTTGATCATAAAGAAAGCAAGCATAGGAGACAGGAGTTTTAGATGTCGATTTAGATGTTATAGGGACAAGTACCTCCTTTTAGCAACCTTCTGGGGAGCAGTATTCAGACCCCACCATTTGAGTAGAACCATTAGTATAGGTTTCTGGAACCATGAATTCCATATGTAGAGTTAACTATGGATAGGAGTGAGCAAGAGGAAATAGAAGAGATAGGGCATATCCCAAAAGGGTCAGGCTCAGGTCCTGGCAAATGTATAAGGGCTCATTCTTCTGAAACTTGAGGTGGGGGGTCAAACTTGGTATCTTCTGAAACCGAAGAGAGCAACGTCCTGTTGGGGTCAAAATGTAAAAAGGAGTATTATCTTGAGACAATGGTATGAGGGCTTGACATGGGAAAGATGAATCCTCTGAGGTAAACCACTGAGCGTACTGGAAGGTGGGGTAGTAAAGGTGACCCTGAAGGGGCCTGTCCATTTAAGAGAAAGGGGATGGGGCTGTGTCCAGGAAGAGAGGAGCATCAACTCCCCGATGTTGATCAAAGAGAAAAAGGGGTCAAGATGAGAATGAGGCAAATGGTGGTGGATGAAGTTCCAAACAAGAGTACAAAAATAGTGTCACAAGGGTATAAAAAAGGTGACAAGGGACAGATGATAGTTAAGATGTGAGGTCAGGAAACAGAATCAGCCATCCATATATGACCTCAAAAGGGGAGATGGAGAGGCGTTTCTTTGGGAGAGCTCTTAATTTCAGGAGAACAAATGTCAGCAGTTTTATCCAATAAATATAAAGTTCATGGGAGTGTTTGACAATAATAATTTTTAGAGATCTATTGATTTGTTCAACCTTGGGCTTTGGCTAGAGTTTGAGAGATTTGAAAACTAAATTCAGGGCCACTATCTGATTGAAGGAAGGTTGGAACTCTGAAACAGGGGATGATCTCCTCAAAAGGAGATCAGAAACTGTCATCTTTCTTTTTAAAGATTTATTTATTTATGCTTATGAGTGTTCCATTTGCATGTATGCCTGCATGACAGAAAAGGGCATCAGACAGAACAGGGTATCAGATTCCATTACACATGGTTCTGAGTCACCATGTGGTTGCTGGAAATTCAACTCAGGACCATTGGAAGGCAGACAGTTCTCTTAGCCACTGAGCCATCTCTCCAGTTCCTATCTGGGATCTTTTATTAGCAATGGGAAAGCCTCTACCCATCCTGAAAATGTGTCTACCAGGAACGAAAGGTATCTGAAATGTCTAACTGTGTGCATGTGGGTGAAGTTGAGCTGCCAGTCGAACCCAGGGAGGGATTCCCTGACTTGATGAGTGGGAAAAGAGAAACTCTGTTGCCTGGAAGTACGATGAGAAGTTTGGCAGATTTTACAAGAAGCATTGATAGTATTTAGATAGGATAGATCATCAGAGGTAGGCTATAAATAAGTTTTAATAAAATGAGACAAACCCTGGCTATTAGGATGAAAGATCTGGTGCAAATAAAATTTTTCTGGCATCTGGAATGACACTGAATGTATGGGTTATAAAATAACAGTGCACAGTGATAGAGATGAACCCAGGCCTCTGAGAGTCACAGCTCCAGACACCTCATCAACTCAGTTTTTCCCCCTGGAAAGAATGGAATTGTTCACAGGTATGATAGACAGTGGGCAGTTCCTATGGCCCTGGAAAGACGAGAAGCCTCTAGCATGGCCACAATTTGGTGTGAATTGGTTATGGACCCTCCTTTTGCTGTTAGTAGCCCATGCTCCTTCCAAATAGCTGCATGTGACAAGAGAATGCAAAAAGCACACTTAGGGTCTTTCTAAAGGTTTAGGGATTGCTCCATTGCTAGCTTGAAGGTGCAAGTAAGAGCTATTAATTTGGCTTGCTGGTCTGTGGTTTGGCCTGGAAGAGCCTGTGCTTTAACCACTATGGTATCTGAAACAATAGCCTATCTGGGTTTTCATATTCCTTCATGTGGGAAAAAACTATCATTTTTATTCCAGGTCTAGGTGGCCTGAGGTTCACTCCTTCGTGTATATGTGTAGGATGAGGTTAACTCTCTTAGGATCTTAATGCAAGAGTGAGATGGGGAATAATCCAGGCTGGTCAGGGAAGGACATCAGAAATGTTAAAAGTGAGCATGAATGGAAAGTAAGTATGGTGTTCTCTACCGATGCTACATGCAGAAAGAAAACTTGTGAGGGAGTAGTGTTTAGAGACCTTTGTATGTTAGAAGGTGGGATGAGTGCTGAGGAAAGAAAAGAGTAATAGGGGAACCAAGGTACTGGGAGCCATGTGGCCTAGTATCGGGTCAATATGAGTGCTTGTCAAATGGGTCTCCATGAGGCAAAGACTGTGGAGACAATCTCACTCGGCAAGGACCTGTAGACTTTGGGATAGTACAGAATACTACTGGGACCCCATGTCCTGAATACTCTCTCCTTTTTCGTCATGTTGATAATTCTCTTGGCAGTTTTTAGTGTCATTTTGCCAGTCATGTATGGACAGTTGTGATCATTCCTGGAAACCCCATTTTTTTCTCAAATATTTTTCCCTAAAATTTTTTGGGAATTGATGCTTCTCGTGTTTCTTATCTGGAAACACCAGCTGTCACTCCAGATCCTGGGGTTCTGATTCAGTAGTGAAAGTATTGGAGACAGTAAGAATTAATGGCAGTTGAATACATGTAAGCTAACTGTACGCAGGCAGCTTATGACAGATCATCCCGCCTTCTGTAAATATACTTTGTTAAATTTTGAACAATATCGTTGTTCTTGAAAACTTGTGTCTATGTTTATCACCTCTTAGCTTTGTAAAGACTGGATGCATCTGGCTCAATATTTGGTCAAACTAGCAAAATGATAAGTGTTGTTTTTAGTTTAAAAGATGTTTTGATGTGAAGGCTGTGGAGGAACCATATTTGACTGTTTTTGCTGGAGATTAACATTGGAGGGTAGGAAGAATATGTTCATTAGTATGGGAAAATGTGCTTGTTTTTGAATTATAAATAAAGCTTGAGTTATTTAGGGTTGGTCACTTGTGTGGAAATCTGGTGGTCTGATACTACTTTGTTTCTTTGTACAGATGTCCCTTCTCCATCTCAAGACTTGAACCAGGGCTGTGGTGGGACTGTAGGAGAGTGGCTCTCGAACAGGGACCCGAGACAGTGTTGAGGGATATTTGATCACACCGTGAAACCTGACACTGTATTAATAAAATCAACTTTGGATTAGTGGGTGGAGCCAGCAACTAGTTGACAGAAATTAGGCATAGATAGTATGTGTGGGGGAGAAGATGGATAGAAAGACACATAGGAAGGAGTAGGAAGGGACTTGGAGTTTTGGTGGGTTTCTTGGTTTGAGACAGCTAGAGAGACATTCTTTTGTTGGGTCTCCAGCCAAAAGGGAATGTCAGCTGGTTGCTTCTCAGCCTTTCTGAGCTAGGAGCTTTTCATACCAACATCTGACTCCTGAGTCTTTATAGGTAAATGGAATGATGGACATTTAGTTAAAAACTGCATTTGTCAGGAACTTCAGTAAATAAAATAAAAAGTTCAGGAGGAACCAGAAAACAAGCATTTGGAAAATGGCTATAAATGATCAGAGAGCAAAGCTAAATACAAATGAATGGCATTGAAATTGCAGGATTATTAGACAAAGGAGCAGCTGTAACAATAATTTTATAAAAATTTTGACTTCCAGATTGGCCTCTTCAGTAGGTAAATGTTCAGCTTTTAGGAACTGGAACTTTATAGCAGGTAAAACAAATTATAAGATGGTTGAATGTACAGGGTCAGAGGGACAGATAGGGAAATTAAAACCATATATGGTTGATATAGCAATGAATTTATGTGATTTGTTGCAGCAATGGAAAACACAGATCAACATTCCTCCAATCTCAGAAACAAACCATAAAATAAAGAATACTTCAGAGAAAAACAAAGAAAGGTATTATCAAGAACAGTAACAGATCATTCAGGATGTACGTAAGCAGGCACAACAGCTGTTGGTCTTTCAGATGTACCAACAGCCTTACTTTTGCAATGGTTAACTGACAAACCTGTGTGGTAGAACAAGGGCCTTTTACATCACAAAAATTACAGGCACTAGAACAACTGGTACGGGAGATGCTCAACAGACTGAAGAACCAACCAGTCCATAGAATTATCCTAAATTTGTTATTAAAAAAAAATTGGAAAATGGAGAATGGTAAATATCTAAGAGCTATAAATAAAGTCATTCAATCAGTGAGCTCTTTATAGCCTGGAATTCCCTTGCTTTCTTTATTACATAAAGGATGGTCTATTATAGTCATAGATTTAAAAGACTGCTTTTTTACTATACCTTTACAAGAATAGAACAGAATAGAGAAAAATTTGCCTTCACAATGCCTGCCTTTAATAATTCCCAGCCTCTTCAAAGATATCACTGGAAAATTCTCCCACAAGAAATGTTAAACATCCCTATTTTGTGTCAATAATTTATACAGCAGTCATTAGAAACAACTCATAAACAGTTTCCTCAATCTATAATTTACCATTATATGGATGATATCTTACTGGCTGTTTTAGATTCCGATACATTAGAAAAAAATATTTGATGAATTAAAGAGAATATTGCTTTGTTGGGGATTACAAATTACTCCTGAAAAAATACAAAGATGAAATTCTATTAATTATTTAGAATATAAGGTAAGTTTACAGAAAATTTAGCCACAGAAGGTACAAATCAGGAGAGGTCAATTATAAAATCTTAATGATTTTCAAAAATTGCTGGGAGATATTAACTGGCTACAGTCTACCACTGGATGACAACTCAAGAACTTAAGTAATTCATTTCAAACCTTACAAAGTGATAAGGACTTAAATGATCAAAAAAAAATTCAGCATTAGTAAAAGGTACCACAATTTCCACTGGGTCTATTTCTGCTAATTGACAAAGTCTAATTTTCCTTTCAGAATCAGCTCAGAAACCCTTTCTACGTAGGTCTTAATGTTTTATTCTGTTTATGTGGTAAAAATATCCATTCAAAGATATTATTTTTCTCTCTGCATAAGAAGTCCTGAAGGAGAATGTGTAGGACATAAAATAACAAGAATACAACTGTGCTCTGGATCCAAATGATCCATATATGCAACCTGTAATTTCTTTTCTAGCAATGTCAAATCTCTCAGAGCCTTACCCTTGGAAATGGGACGTGATCTCTAAGCAGTAGTGGAGCGGTTGGTTCTGCTGCGGAGTCTGGAAGCAGGGTTGCTGGGTTGAGGGCAGTGCACTGAGCAAAGGTGACCTTTGGCTGGTTTAGAAGAGCCTGATCTTGAGTCAACCAAGCATTTGTCATCCTCTGATCAGGTAGGCTCTTGAATTAAGTTCTGTCCCACCCAAAGTTAATTTATCTGAGTCTTTGTCGGTAGTGAAGTTGCAGAAATAATTCTCAAACGAAGCAGGCCACCCTGCAGCTACAGGATCTAGTTTTTTGGTAGGGAAGCCACTAGGGTCATTGCCATGGGCCCAGTTTTTGTGTTAGCAATTCTTTGGCAACCCCCTTTCTTTTGTAAACACACAGGAGGAAAGGCTTGTTAATGTCTGGGAGTGCCAATGCTGGAGCTGAGAGGAAGGCTTGTTTAATCTGTTGAAAGCTGTTTCTTCAACCTCCGTCCATTTGAGGGTATCTTTGGGCCCTTTGGTGGTTTCATATAATGGTTTAGCCATTTCAGCAAAACCCGGAATCCAGAGTCTTCTGTATTCTGCTGACTCCAAGAATTATTGGACCTGCCTCTAGTTGATGGGACAGAAACCTCTAAGATAGTCTGTTTTCAGTGTGGACAAGGATCTCCTACCTTCCTGAAGATTGAATCCCAGGTACATGGTTTTCCATGTATCGAGGTGGGCCTTTTTAACCTCAGACTCACAGAGATCTTCCTGCCTCTGCTTCTGGAGTGCTAGCTAGACTAAAGTGTTATATATAAAGGATGGGGGCGTTATGTGACAGAGCTCACATGGGAAGTTCTCTATTGGGGGAAGGGAATGGGGAAAGAGGGAGGGGAGAGACCTGTCTCTGGAGATAGGTGTTGTGAAAGAGAAGAAAGAGGCAGAGAGAGACAGAGAGACAGAGAAGGAGGCAGGGAGAGAGACAGACAGGCTGAGAGGAGGTGGGTGGGGCCTGCCTTTTAAAGGGGACATAGTTGTAGCCACCCTGCGCAGGCCAGAGTACTGCCTGACAAGCTCATCCTGACAGATGACTGGGGAAGGCCAGCATAATGCCTGAATGCTAACATTCCTCTCTTTTTTATTATAAGAAGGTAAGGGGCTAAAGGGGATTACCAGGTGACACGGGGATGAGGGCACCGAACTCTCAAGACTGCTTACTGCTGACCTGAGGGGCACTGGAATCTTGGAGAGACCTGAGAAAGCTGGGGATGCTGCCAACTCCAGGAATATCTGTTTGTTTCACTGCTGTCCAGGCTCTGTGGTGCCATCCAGTGCCTCTTGGACCTGGGAAGATGCTACTCGAGGCGGATCCAAGTCGACTCCCTGGAGCTTTGAGCTTGTGGAAGGGTAAGTTTTTTAGACACATTAGCATTCCCACTGTTTATAACCTATACTGAAATCCGTGTTGTAGAAATGCCAGTATACTCACACCAGAAAAACTGTGACAGATGTTTTCAGCCCAATGAAAAGCAGCTTCTAAGTCTACAGTTAAAGAATCACCAAAGGGAATTTAAAATCCTAAGCTTGCAGCTATGATAATATGCAGTAGATTGGTGCTTAGTACTCTGCCAGAGCTAGATTAGTAGCCTATCAGAATTCTATCGATTCCTGTTAGGACTGACAGTAGCCTAGCAAGGGAAAGGAATCTGAGACATTTTATCTTATCCATCTAAGAGACCACTTCCTCTTTATCATCACTTAAGCTTTCCTATCTTCAGACATTTATAACTTGCATCTACACACCTTAATAACTTGTATTTGCATACCTTACATCACATTCTTAGACCCTAAAACATTCTTAGCTTGCATATCCTCACATAAACTTCAGACTTTAAAACACCTTTTTCCTGTCTAATTCACCAGGAGATAAAAGGTAGCTGCTTACTGAGGGGAGTCACAGCAAAGTGAGTGAGCTCCTTTAAACAAAGGCATGGTAAGAAGTGGCACTGAAATCTGTTTTCTGAGTCTGGTAAGGAGATAAACTGTGTCCAGACTTAGTATTAGCTCTGGAGAGTGAGGCCTGTGACCTGAATTTTACACAGAGAACTGAGAAGGCAGCTGAAGCCTTGGCTGCTGCTGTTAAACTGACAAAGCTACCTCTAGCCTAGTCATCAAACAGAATCAGAGTTCTGAGGAGGATAAATTTTACCTGAGTTAGTGATTAATTGACAGAGATTTACTTGCTGGCTACCTAGACAGCCACCCAGGGTCCTCCACTGTCGTTGAGGACAGAGGTCTCAGGGCAACATTAGCCTTTGGCTTCCAGGCCTAGGCCTGCCAGGCCCCAGAAGGTCCAACAGACCAGCCTACCTTTGCCTAGGCAACTGGAGGCAGCTGATTCCTCAGTGTCCTGTTATCCACAGTCTGAAGAGGGTCTTCAGAAGCTGAGGTGAAAGACAGTTTTTGCTCAGTGGCTGGTGTTGCCACATTTGAAGCAAGTTCCAGGTGTACGTTCTGTTCCCATCTGTCTTCTTTGGGGGTGCTGTTAGGAGCTGGAATGTCTCTCTACTATGAAAAGCTTTTAAATTAAACATTTTAAATGCCAGATTCTGCAGATCTCTAAGCATTTGAGGACTTCGATCTGAGTAGACAAACTCTGTTTCTAGTTACTTGTTTTAAGCTTAACTCAGAAACATATACAGGGGACTAGGTAAGGCTTATCCCTGCAGTTAATTATACCAGTACTTAATGTGAATACAATTAAAGAACTTGATTACTTATAAGATGACAATTAACTTGTATTAACAGTCTACAATATATTAGCAGCTCTTATAAGACTAGAAGCTTGGTGTTGAACACTTGGCAAAGACTTAAGTACTTAAGTGTAAATCTCTAAGTTAGCTTTTATTAATCTGAATAGATGTTTATAACTTTAAATTTTTATCACCATACAGAATATATATTTAAAGCAGAATTGAATCACATATACAGTATGTTATAACTGACCTAACCATATTTTTTTACCATCATCCAAAAGTCCATACCATTCCAAAATATTTGAGACTTGTTGCTTCCTTAGTCTAGAAAAAGATACAATGAACAGAGCTCATTAGGACTAAAAAGTGTACACTCTAACCTTACCAAAAGATGGATGCCAGTCCTGTGGCTGCCTACATCATTATGATGTCACCAGCCAAGATGGAGGAGTAAGTGGTAGCTTTTTAAAGCATGCCTTTCTAAATCACAATTACATGCACACATACACAGTTGAATCCAAGTCACATGCACATACGGAGTTAAACCTAGCTTAGACTTATACATACAGAGTTAAATACAAGTCACATACATGTACACACGCACACACATACATATCTTAAATAGGAGTTGCATAAATTTAAAAGAAAGGGAAAACCAGTGGGTGCTGAGTAAGATGAAGCTGGCTTTCCCACCTCTGATTCCCACACTGAAGCACACATAAACAGGACATTTAGAGAGGGAGAGCAGACAGACACAAGTGGGTTTGGGAACCAAGAAAAGAAAGTGGAGAATTGTTTAATGAAAGAAGCAGAGCCAGAGGTATAAGACCCCCCCCCCTCTTTTTTGTATTTGAGAGAGTTCATTTAATTAAAGTGGGGGAAGCAGCTTAACAGGCTTCATAGCTGAGTAGAGGAGCAAGGAGAAAGAACTGAGAGAGAGCTTGGAACGAAAAGGTTGAAAATAGGGTATCCCCTTCCAAATATTGGATCACTTTGCAGAATGTTGCAAATATCCCATAAAATGCTGGGATCTAGGGTGCCAGGAAGCAGTCATTTGGATTGATATCTAAGGGGGATTGGGCCAGATCTGACTGCAAAGGTAAATGAGTTTAGAGTGGAAGATGCAGATCCCATGAGTGAGGCAGAGAAATAAAACCCAAGGGTTTGCAATTCCTAGCACTCCAGGAATTCAGATTTGAGAAGGCACAAGCTGCTCAGTGATTCATCAAACACAGATCAGGGCTCAGGGCTGAGGGACACATGGGTCCGAGAGACACATTAGTTGTCCGTTACCAGATAGAGAGGGCTGAGAGGGCAAGAGATGAATCCTCACTCACTGTAAATGTCGAGAGAGAGGTACTCACCAATCATGCCGGGGTTGGATGGAGGGGCCCAGCAATCCACTGTTGGAAAAGTGAGGCTCTATTATGTGTGGCCCAGACACCAGAGTCCCGGCATGCCTCAGAAAGGCACCTGGAGAGCCTGCCAAGGTCATGGCACCAAGTTATAATTTAAAAAAAATGACAAGAGAGGGAGAGAGAGGTGGGGGAGGGGGAGAGAGGAGGCTGGCAGGGCCCACCTTTTAAAGAGGCATAGCTGTAGTGACATAGCTGATGATATTTTCAGGACCCTGAGCAGGTCAGAGTAATGGCAGGTACATTCTGCCAGGTGACCAGGTGCCGGGGGCCGGGCTAGCATAATGCCTGAATGCTAACAAAAGGTGTGGGTCACCAAAGACCCTACCTCCTTGATGGATGTGGAATGAGGGTAGGAGTGTTGAAGCATGAACTCATTTATGCTAAAACTTCTTATCAAATCAGCAACCAAAAGGGAACTTCTTTCAACCTAATTACATTTTTGTCAATACTTGGCAGAGCCAATCCATTCAAGTCAAGAAGGATGAAGGCCCTTTGCTGTAGCATGTTTGAAATCCCAGCACTTTTGGGCAAGCAGAGGCAAGTGGATCAGGAATTTAAGGCTAGCCTAATGGCCACCCTGAGGTAAAAGAGATACTTAAGGTTTCTATTGCTGTGAAGAGACTCCATGAGCATGGCAGCTCTTATAAACAAAAACGTTGAATTGAGGTGGTGGCTTACGGTTTCAGAGGTTCAGTCCATTATCATCATGGCAGGGAGCATAGTGGCTGGGAGTATGGCATGGTGCTGGAGGAGTAGCCGAGAGTCCTACATCTTGCAGACAACAGGAAATGTTCTCTGTGTCACACTAAGGTCACAAAAGAGACCTCAAAGCCTGCCCCCATAGTAACACACTTCCTCCCACAAGACCACACCTACTTTCCTAGGTTACATCTCCTAATTCTGCCACTCAGATCCTGTCTTTTAAAAAAGGAGTGGGGGAAAGACAACAATAACAAGACACTAATAAGTTGGCTCCAGTATTACTGCATTGATAACACAGTGGTTCAATATTCTTTTTCCTTAAAGAATGATTTATTTATTTATTAGCTAGTAAGATGGCTTAGTGGGCAAAGGTGCTTGCTACCAAACATGAGGACCCAAGTTTTATCCCCATGGCAGAAGGACAGAACAGACTTCCACAGGTATCCTCTGACCTCCACATGGAGGGCACACATACATGCACAGAAAAATAAGCGTAAAAAAAATGTACATGTCTCAGTGAGTGCTGACATGTGTATGTAGGTGTGGACAGCTGTGTATACATGTGGAGGCCAGAAGAGGACACTGGGTATTCTCCTATCACTCTGAGGCAGGGTCTCCCACTGAACTTGGGGCTCACTGGAAACTGGCAAAGCCTAAGAGCTCCTTGAAACTAGAATTATGGGTGTGCATGTACAAGATGCCTAGCTTGTTATCTCCGTGCTCAGATCCAAACTCTGGCCATCATGATTGTGAAATAAACACTCTACTTTCTAAGTTACGTCTCCATACCCAATAATTACTGCTTTCTTGCACTATATCCATCTTAAATTGAAAACCTGTAACTCCTTGTCTCTCTTCGCAATGTAGTCACAGCGAATATATTTCCTTTTCTTCTATTTTTACTACTACTTTGGCTCCTTTAATTGGTTTCTTATGGGTGGCTGAATCTGGCTTGCTAGGGCACAGGCTGTGACCCTAAGGCCAGTAGCTAGTATAACTTGGAGGTTCTGATATGAGGGCGGATTTAAATAGAAGATGAGATAAATATAACCAAAGAGTCTGGCCAAGTTATGGCCCTGCCCATCACCACCTCTGCCTGAGTTTCCTGCCAGTCCTCTGACAAGCTGTAAATATCCAGGGGACAAGCTCCTCCTCTGGCAGCCCCAAGGGTTTCTCTAACAAGAGATTCTTGGCTAATTTTAATTTCTTGGGGCCCAATGCTTCTCTAGTTTGATAGTCAAAAGAGGAGCAGCAGTGTGAATTTAGTCCTTCTAGCTAGGCCAGTTACATTCCTGTGCATGCCTATAACCCTCCACCCCCTGCACTGGAGAGGTGAGGCAGGAGGATTGTCAGGAGTTCGAGACCATGTCCTGAAAGGGGTAAAAAAAGAAAAAAGGAAAAGGAAAAGAAAAAGAAGATAGAGGCTGCATCTGCTGAAGATTCTACAGAGTCAAAGAAATGACCGCACTTCAGGATGAAGGAGAGTTAAAATGTTGCAGACTGGAGCCAAATTATCCTGTGCTCTGTTAGTCCACTGCCCACTGCCCACAGGATGGAGCCAAATTATCCTGTGCTACTGTTAGGCCACTGCCCACTGCCCACAGGATGGAGCCAAATTATCCTGTGCTACTGTTAGGCCACTGCCCCCTGCCCACAGGATGGAGCCAAATTATCCTGTGCTACTGTTAGGCCACTGCCCACTGCCCACAGGATGGAGCCAAATTATCCTGTGCTACTGTTAGGCCACTGCCCACTGCCCACAGGATGGAGCCAAATTATCCTGTGCTACTGTTAGGCCACTGCCCCCTGCCCACAGGATGTCTAACTTAACCTCCTTATGAGTATTTTAACCTAAGACTTGCAATTAGCAAACCACAGCTTTCACCAATTCAAGGCTAATGATGCTGTCCAACAGCATCTGAAACCTATAGCAACTTTCCTTGCTTTGCCATAACACACACACACTGGTGCCCCACCAGTATGGTAAGCAATCTGACATAGTTTTCTTTGTTCTATAAAAATCTCATGTAGCCATTTAACTCAGAGGGAAACCTGAACCTGTGATTCCAGGTGATGCAAAATCCAGAATATCTCTCAATTCCCTTGGGGCGAGAACAAGTCTGGCATTGACATATACACATATCTATCTGTCTATATACACATATATAAACATATATGCATGCAATGATATATATACATTTATAACTATATACCAGCAATATATATATATATATATATATATATATATATATATATATATGTATGTAACTTCCGGATAGATATATGAAGTTAGAGCTGTTTTTTGTGCTTTGACTGGGAGCCAGGTGAGTTGATTTTGCTCCCAGGCCATATTGTTTCTACAGGTGAGCAGAAAAGTCAAGGTGAGGTTTAGCAATTCTCTGTGGCTTGGGGATATCCGCCAGTACAGCCTGACTCTCAATTCCTCATGTCTGAGGCTAGCACACACACACACACACACACACATCCAGACAGAGACAGATTCTTTGAAAAGTCAGTGCATCTCCTAGCTCTTCTGAGTAATTGACCTCTGCTGCCTTGAGGGCTTGTGATGAGAACCAGAGTCTTCTTTAGGGCATGCACGAAAGGATAAAGGATTATCTTTCGCTGGCATTTCCTAACCACTGAGAGATAAAAACAGCTGGAAAAAACTCATTTCAGACTTTTGGTGACTGTCTCCAATGATAAGTAGACTGTGTTACCTTCAGAAGCTCTGGCTTTCCAATTTTCTTGCCTGTAGATATTTTTATAAACTAAAAAATTTAAAAAATTTTTGAAATAATCTTACTGTGTAGACCCAGTTGGCCTCTGCTTCCAAAGTTCTCAGGTAAAAGGCATGGGCTATCACACTGGGCCCACGGCAGGACTGTCTATCAAACTTGGTGTAGAATAATATAATGGAACTTTGTATCTTTAGCTCCAAAATTTATTTATTTTTTCTCTTCTAGTTTTCAGTTCAGATATATGTCTTAAGGAATCTTTGACATCCTTATCTGCAACTCCTTCCTGAAATGGAAATATTTCAATTCTTTTGGCTCCCTTGCTCAGACTAATCCTCACATTGTCTCAATAGGATTCAAGTCTATAGCAAGCATATAGAAGCAGCTTTTGTATCCCTTGAGACCACAGGTAACTAAAGGCAAAATGGAAGCCTGGTACTTCTTTTGTGTCTGTCTTCGCTATTTTGGGTCAGACTGTGCATCAGGAGGGTGTATCTGTCTACCCCACCTGTATCATCCCTTCTAGGCGGAGGCAGGGAGATAAGGCCATACTCCTAAACTCGGTCACACTGGATTCCTAGCACAGCAAATCCTCACAGATGAGAACTTAGATTACACCCCCACCCTTCCAACCAGGGACTGATAGCAATTAGCAGTACCTGGAATTGAGAGGCGCTAAGCAGACTAAGCCTGGACCAGGACTGTTTAATTATGCAGACTTCTTGCCTGCCCCCCCCTCCTGTATTCTTCCCCTATTTATAGCTCATACACAAAACACCCCCAAAATAAAAAGAAATAAAAATCTTATGTTAGTAATCCAAAAGATTCTTGATACAGAATTTTTCTTCCCTGCAATGTGGATTAAATCTCTCCCCCCCCCCTCACAAGTTATTTGTCTGTGTGGATACCTAAGGAGACCAGAAGGGGACAGCAAATCCCCAAGAGCTGGAGTTGCAGACAGGTTGTGATCTGGGAACTGACTTCAGGTCCCCAGGAAGAGCAGCACGTGGTCTTAATCCACTGAGTCATTGTGAGGGCTAAAGTTATGTTTTAAGATTAAATTGTGGGCTGGATAGATGGCTCAGAGGTTAAGAGCACTGGGGGGCCCACAGCCATCTATAAGGATAGGTAACCTCCTAGAATGCAGGGGCTGTTCATAAACGTGGAAGTGCGCAGCCTTACGGGTTTTGCCTTTATAAACATTACACTAATACAACTCCAGACCATTTCTTGGAAATCCCAGGTATGGCCCTGATCAGTATTTAATCAAGCTTGCTTCAAATATGACTAACAATTGTGGTAGGTGTCTTATTCTCTCTCACCCAGTGGAATTAACACCCTCTGTCCAGCTCCTTTTCTTTGCCTTTTGCCATTAGTAGTGCCTTTTACTGTTATACTGGAGTGGGTGTCAGGCATAGCTTACCGGGGCTTCCAAGGGCTGTGGTTTTGCCCTAAAACTCCAGTCATAAGCCATCCATGTCTTTTTCTCCATTGGTCGTTTACTCTCTCTTCACTTTTCAGCCATATTTCAGCCACTGAAATGTTCCCACCTCATCGTCTGCATTTAGAGAACTCAAGGAGATAATGTGGATGAAGCACTGGGGCAGGGAGAGAGGAGCTCAACATGGCAACGGAGAGCAACACAAATAGCATCTCTTTCCTCCTTGGTGAGATGGGAAGGCTCTCTTGACTCCAGCTTCTGTCTCCTGTTTGAATATCTCACTTTTCGACTTTACGTTTCTCCATGCTATTGCAGTTACACTCAATCCCATGCTCACTGATCTGCTCTTATGTGCTTTATCAATAAATTCTCTATGCTATAAATCTGTCTCAGGTCTCACTTCATTTGGCCTGCCAGCTGTCTAGGGAGAGAACTGATCACTTCACTTCTTCCACCTGAAATACTGCAGTTTTAGTAATGCCTGAGCACTCTTCCCAAATACATCACACTTCTTGTTTTTTTGATTTTATACTTAAATCATATGTTTATGTGTGAGTCTGTGGACTTGTGAATACAGGTACCTAGAGTCCAGAAGGTATTGGGTCTTCTGGAGATGGAGTTGTAAGCAGTCTGCTTTGGGTACTGAGAACCAAACTAATCCCCACAAGAAGAGCACATGTTTTTAAATCCATAGCCATCTCTCCAGCTCCTTATTTCTTCTCCAGAATGAATATTCCTTGTAGTCCACCTCCCCTTTATCTTTTTTTTCCCCCTAAGACAGCGTTCCTCTGTATATCCTTGACTGTCCTGCGATTTGCTCTGTAGACTGAAGGGAGTAAGCAGAAGCACCTTGGCCTAAGTACCACCATTTTGATTTCAGACTCCATCTTACCCTTAGGGTGAAACAGGGAGCTGGAAACCTTCCAATAGCTGACCCACCTCCTCCTTAAACGATTCAAACAGTCTGTTATGTACTTAGTTCTCTAAAACATTATTCCTAACAACAGAAAGAACAAATGAATTTGGCTGGTTGAAAGGGAAGGCTTACATTCTGTATGATTGACAGTGATGAAACACACAAGGAATGACCCTAAGCTTTGACTCCTGATTGGTGAAAATTGTAACTGGAACTTGGCAGCAAATGTTTGTGATTTTTGTGCTTAGAAACCCCACTTCTGCCTGTTTGGGGCTGCCAGAAGTGATGGAGGAAGGTCATTGGCCAATAAAGAAACTGCTTGGCCCTGTGGGTGGAGCAAACAGAACAAAATGCTGGGAGGAAGAGGAAGTGAGGTCAGAGACTTGACAGCTCTCCTCTAGGGAGCAGATGCCTGAGAGACGCCATGCCCTGCTCCCGGCATGAAGCTCCGACCCAGGATGGACTAGGCTAGAATCTTCCCGGTAAGACCGGTGCTCACAGATTATTAGAGATGGGTTGATCGGGATGTGAGAATTAGCCTGTAAGTGCTAGAGCTAAAGGGCCAAGCAGTGCTTAAAAGAATACAGTGTCTGTGTAATTATTTTGGGGCATAAGCTAGCCGAGCAGGCGGCCGGGGTGCTGGGAACGCAGCCCCGCTGCCCCTATTACCACACAGAAGCAAGGCTCCCGAGTCCTTATCCTGCAGCTTTGATCGATCAATGATTCTGCTTATGTGGTGAATATGTGGGATCCAAAAGGACTGTCTCTCTCCTTCCTCATGGCCCACAACATGCAAGGTATAACATAGACCACTGAGTGCCACCACTGCCTGGTTTATCTGCCCATTCTTAAATGCAGGTTTCCTTGGAGGTCTGGTCTGTTCATACTTTTCTCATTCCCTATAAACTTATATTATATAATTAGCTCAATTATACAGCAGCTGAGGCCCCCTCAACACACTTGGATGTTCACATATTCAGCACACTGGCTGTCTCCAAAGCTGTTTCTGTCTGCCATCTTTTCTGCAAAGGGCTTTCACTATCTACCCACCTTCCCAAGCCAGACTTCTAGCATCATGCTATCCTTTCTTCTCTTTTACTCTTCAAATACTAAGCCCAGAACATTCTGTTGTAATACCTTTCAAATAATTTCAGCTGACATCTCGGTCCTTATTATGCTGTTTTTGAGGGGGGCTTTGGAAACAGCATCTACATAGACCAGGGTAACCTTGAAATTATGGGGGAAAAAGACAATTTCTCTGTCTTTTCTGTGCTAGAATTATCATCATGCATGATACCAAACTTAATATTAGAGGGTCCTCCAGTTCCCAATCTTGTCTGTTCAAATGAAGTCTTCACACAGATGATCTTTAAAAATGGGAATTTGGGGCAGGTGAGATGGCTTAGTCAGTAAAGACACCTGCAGTCGAGCCTGAGGAGCAGAGTTCGATTCTCTGGACCCCCAAGGAGAAACGAGAACTTCAACTCCCGGAAGTCATCCACAGGCACTATGGCACTCATTCGTGCAAAGAAATAAACAAATGTAATTTAAAACATTTTTTATGTAAAATATTTTCAGGTGTGGTAGGCGCCAGCAATCCCAGGGTTCCCCAAGGTTCAAGGCCAGGCTAGGAATAACCACGGGTACACAGTAAAACCCTGTCTCAAAACAAACAAAAAAAGAAAAGAAAAAGTAAACTTTATTATGTTGCTTTTAGGATTATCTTTTAGACAGTTTTGAAGTGGTGACTCTTCTAGAAGTTCTGGGGATAGGGATGGAACTCAAGGCTCTGCCCAGGCTAGGAAAGTGGGCTACCTCTTAAGTCCTGCTACCAGCCCTGGCCTGAAACTCGGACCTGATGACCTTTAACTCTGAGCAACCCCTTTGCCTTTGCCTCCCAGGTGCAACTGCTGGGATTACAAGTCTGACCACCATTCTCAGCTTTTGTTTTGTTTTTGTTCGAGTTAATTTTAAACTCACAATCCTCCTTTTTTGACTTCCCAAATGCTGGGATGCCATGATGCCCTGGCTTGGAAATTTCTGGTTACTTTTAGGATCACGTTCAATCCTCCAGCACTTACTTCTTAGGCTCAATACATTGACTGTCTTCTGGATTTTGAATTACAAGCCTGCAGCCTCCGCTCATCTGTTAGTTGAAAGATGTATCTTCCTCCTTTCGTTACTAAACAACATTGCACTCAACTTTACAGATTAATTGACACTTAACTTCTAGGGAACTGATACGCCTTCAGTTAGAATTTCCAGAAATCTGGGTAATCAATCATCCAGTATTTACCAAAGTGTTGTCTTTTAATTCCCCAGCTTGTAAGCTCCGCTGGCCTCTAAGTCCTTAAGGGCAGAACCAGGTTTTCTTAAACTTTCCATGCGAACCTAAAATGAGAGGATAACAGACAAAATAGTTCAACTAATATTTGTTGAATAACTATTTTCTTCGGAATGACAGTGGGGCTTAAAAGGGATAGAGGAATACAGGGTACTACAGGGTATGTAGGAACTTCCATACACGTTTTGTAAAGATAGTGTGTCACAGATATCACAAACTAACGACGTAGCCGAGGCTGGCTTTGAACTCTTCTTCAGCGCACTGCCTCTGCGTGCCCCCGCCCCCAAACCGGGAATACGGACAATCTTCCATAAACTAGGCCTGGAGAGGCCGTGTTTGCGGAGGCCACCTGGATCCTTCTGGAGCAGCGCGGGATCTCTTGTTTCTCGTGGGCGGCCTCACGCGAGGCTTCGCGAACCCAGCCGCGGACACCAAACTCCGCCAAGGCCGAGAAAGTCACCCCGCCACCTCCGCGCCTCCTCCGCGGCCCCGCTCCGCCCCGCCCCGCCCCGCCCCTCCCCGGAAGTGACTTGAGGCCCTTCCGGAACCTCTAGGCCCAGCGGCTGCAGCGTCACCTGACGAGCCGGAGCGGGCCCGGCAGAGCAGCCGCTGCCACCGCCAACGAACCGGGTGCCGCGCGGAGTCCAGCAGCGCGCCGGGCAGCCGGGGGGCCCAGCGGTCGGGCCGAGGGCGACGCGACGCGGACGAGGCGGAGCCCGCAGCGGGGCGGGGGCCGGGGGGCGGGCCGGGTCGGCCCCGGGCTCATGGAGGCGCCGGAGAGGGCGGGCGGTGGGGAGCCCCCCGAGCCGGGCGGGCGGCCGGGGCTGGGCCCGCGGGCCTTCGTCCCGCAGAAGGAGATCGTGTACAACAAGCTTCTGCCCTACGCCGAGAAGCTGGACGCCGAGTCGGACGTGCAGCTGGCGCAGATCAAGTGCAACCTGGGCCGGGCGGTGCAGCTCCAGGAGCTGTGGCCCGGGGGCCTCTTCTGGACCCGGAAACTCTCCACGTAAGTTGGCTGAGGCTGTCGGCCGCCCGGGCTCTTTGTCTGAGATGCGGCTGCTCAACTTTGTCTTGTCCGGGTGGCGCTGGCCTGGTGCAGGGTTCCAGGGCCGTGGCCGAGCCCAGGAGGGACCCAGCCTCTTGGCTTCTTTCTGCGCCGGACCTTTGGGTCCTGCCGGTCGCCTCGCTTACCCAGTGTCCTGGTCGTTTCTCTTCACCTGCCAGGCTCTGGGGAGCCGCAAGGGTCTGCGGACACAAGACGAGCGGTTCCCTTTGGCTTTCCTTGGAGTTCTGAGTGTGTAGCTGCGGGGTAGAGAGGTCCGGACTTTGGGGAAGCTACTCCTGACTTGACTTCTGGGTTTCCTCTAGTTCTTTCCTCCCCGAGGATCCACGCATTTTCACTTTTCTCTCTCCTAAACCGCATCGTGAGTGGGAAGGAGACCGCAGGGAGACTAAGAGGTTCTGGGGTGTGTGTGTGTGCGCGCGCGAGTGTCCGTCCGTCCGTGTCTCTGTGTTGATATGTTTGGTGGAGGGTGCTGCTCTGGACTCCTAGATTTAATTGAAACGATTGGTTTCAGATAGGTGGGTCAGCGCACTCTCAGACGTTGATATTGAGAATGTTGTTTTAGAATCCTAGGAAAGCGTATGTTCCTGTTGTGACATTTCCTCTGTCGAGGCTTTGCTGATTCTAAGGCAAACAGTGAAAAGCGCTGTCAAGTTGTCCCAGGGCTTTGCTAGCTCTCCAGACTATTTTGAGTTGGTCAGATGAATGTTGACGACCTTAACGCAAAGAGTTCTTTTGCGTCCTCTGTGCGCTAGCTGAAAATTACAGAGCCAGTGGAGTTAGAGCTGGGGCAAAAATGTTTGGAGAGATCTTTGCTCTGTGTGCGCCTTTACCGTGCCAGAATTCTTTGTGTAAGAATTTTGCTGTTTTGTTTGGTACGCTATATACGGTCTGGTTTATGCATGTGGTTACCGCTGAGTGATCACACGGGACATGTCATTTGTGTTTACCAGGATCTGCTGAGTGAACTGGGTGATGACTCAGGGTTTTATAACGCAATAGTCGGCTGTATCTCCCCGCGAGGTAATTCTCATGTGCTGATTATTAAGGGGCCTCTGATGGATTTTTCATACCCTTTAACTGAGAGGGTGGGAATAGCTCTCCTTTAATTTAAAAGATGCAAAACTGAAACACTATTTGCTCTCCTTAGAGTGACTATAAAACGTCAAGGTTAACAGAGCTTCTGACTGGAGTATAAAGAAGTTTGTAGTGTTAAGGATCCGTAAAAGTGGAGATCAGTTTCACCAAAGAAAACCCGATTTTTAGGTAGTTAAAATTCAGTGCTTCTTCATTTCATGTGTTCCCCCTAGATGTTTGTGTTTATGTTTGGACACAGTAAATACAGTTTGTTAGTTGGGGTAGACCCTTTTAAAATCGTTTTGATACACTTGTCAAAGAATATTGCTTTCAGGGGATATAAGCAACTTCAGTGTACAATAATATAGATGCCAATGTATGAAGACATCCAGTTTGGATTTATGATCATAATTAAATGATTGTTTTCTAACTTCTGGTTAATGAGTTTGGTAAATTAGCACTAGGTTTTGTTGTTTTGACCTAAGTAATGGTGTTACTAAGGAAGCGCTAAAAATACAGTGGGGATACAATGCTTTATGTGGGGCAGTATTGCTGTTTAGATAGCTTGATGCTGGTAACTTGATTTTTATGTAAATAACCAGCAAAAATTGCTGTCAGGTAGAATATTTTTAGAATGCTGGTTAAATATTGGAAACTCTTTCTTGGAATTGTATAGCTATGTGACATTTTGAATTTGATGGACATACTGTGGTGTTTGGTGTGTGTTTTTCCTCTCTAAGTCATATTAAAGTCACCTGTTAGTTGTGCTTCCCCACGCCACTTTTTAAAAAGCCGCAGTGTGGGGCTGGCGAGATGGCTCAGTGGCTAAGAGCATTGCCTGCTCTTCCGAAGGTCCTGAGTTCAATTCCCAGCAACCACATGGTGGCTCACAACCATCTGTAATGAGATCTGGTGCCCTCTTCTGGCCTGCAGGCTTAATAAATAAATAAATATTTTTAAAAAAAGCCGCAATGTGTTGTTTAACATCTACATAATCATCAAGTGATCATGAATAGTATTTTCTAGAAGAAATATTAGTAGAAAATTTCATTCATCCCACCAACTCTGGAAATGTGAGAAAGTTATTTAATCAAGCCTTTCTGCTTTCTTGTGAATAAAAGGAAGGGCTAAATCATTCCTGCAAACTATTTTTGCTCTGATATTCTGTTTTTTTTTTTTTAACATTTCTTAGGATTGGGGGGGCTTCATATAAACCAGTTGTGATTTCCCCACCACCGCCACCCTGAGATAGGTATGCCAGGCTAGGGTGGCATGGCCTTGATCTACCTTTTTGCACCTCCAAATGGTGGAATTGCTGACAAGAGACATCATGCCTGGCTTAACTTTGATTTTTGAGACAGGATCTCTAGTAGCCCAGGCTTACTTCAAACTTGAACTCCCGACCCGTCTCCACCTCTGAAGTGCCAGCAATTATTTACGAACAGCCAGTTTTCTCTTTATTTGCTAACCAGCTCTTTGTGCCAGAACCTCATTTTTGTTTCTAATTTGGATAGTTTTTAAACACAAAAAGTTTTTACCTCACGCATTTTCAATAAAATTTATTTAATTTTATTTTTATTGTGTATGTGTGAGAGGAGAGGACAAATCTAATCGACTCTCTCCTTCTACTCTTCCACTGTGGTTTCCTGCGGTCAAAGTCGGGTCTTTAGGGTTGCCTGCTAAATGCTTTTACCTGAGGAACCATTTTGTTGATTCTGAACATTTTTTATTATGGAAAATATCAAACATACAGAAGAGAATAGCAATATAATGAGTATCACCTATTATCAATAATCATCAAGCTTTGTCACTGATTTTGCTCTGAGTTCTCCCTTGTCTGAGGTTTACTGTAGTCAGAGCTCATGGGCAGACTAGTTTTAAAGGCTGATTCATTGTGTGTGACACGCTTGCACTTGTGCCGTGATGTGTTCACCATGTGATTCTAGGGTGTGAAGTCAGGTTATCAGACTTGGTGGCAAACATCCGTATCTGCTGAGCATCTGACCAGGTCTAAAAAGCCTTATCAGTGATTGTTTTCATACCTTACTATCTTTTATCCTTTAGAGAGTAGACTCAATTTTTGGGTAACAAATATGGTGTGGAGTAACTTCTGTTTTAATACATCAAAACATGGAGACAGACGGATTAACATAATAGAGTAGAGGTAACATCCAATCTTCAATACTTTTTAGTTTTTTGGTATGGGTTGAGAACTGTCTGGTTTGTGGGACATTCTCTGTCCATTTTGTTCAGGACACACCAGTAAAGGAATAGCTCTACCAAGAAATTTGAGGAGAATATATGATTTCCAGATGTATCCTTTCAAATATGTATTTCATTGTGGTCAATTTTAACACCAGTATTGAGGCAGTAAACCACAAACAGTGCCATTAGATGGTCTGAAACCTGGATGATGTCACTTGTGACGGCCATGCCATCTGTTTTGCTGCAGGATTGTAAAATATCATTGTATTGGAAGTCCACATTCAGGGTTTCTTGCTTTTTGCTTTTTCTCCTCCCACAGTGCTGGTTCTGGGACTTGGGGCTTCACACATGTAGTGTGCAAGCGTTCTACCACCGTTACACCTCCACCCAGAAGCTTTTTTTTTTTTTTTTTTTTTGAGGCAGGGCTTCCTTTTAGCTTTGGAGCCTGTCTTGAAATTTGCTCTGTAGACCAGGCTGGATTGAACTCCCAGAGATCTGCCTCTGCGTCCTGAGTGCTGGGATTAAAGGCGTGCACTGCCACCACCACCACCTGGCCAAGAAGTACATGTTCTTAATTGAAGTGGAGGAGTTTTGTTTGATTGTTTTGAGGTAGAGGCTGACTCTGAGCCCAGGCTAGCCTGTAGCTCACCTTCTAGTTTAGGGAGGTCTGAAACTCATTCATGGTCCTGCCTCAGTCTTCTGAGTATTGGGTTAGGGTGTGAGACACCACATCCAGCTGTAAAATAAATAAGCAATAAAAATTGAGAGATGCTTTTCAGTAAAAACCTGAAACCTTCTAATTGTCAATTTTCTGCTAAATGAAATTCATTTGTAGTTAAGTCTCAAACCCTGGGACTAATGGCTATTTAGATTCCTATTTAATATATCAAAGTGAATCTGACCACCTGGTTCTCCCAGCTGTCCTTCTGCCCCTACCTGTTACAGCATCCTGAAGGCTCCAGTCCAGGGGGCTGGGCCTCTCTTCATATATATTCCTAGCATTTTGGTTACCTGGCCCTTTTGTACCTTTGGCCTCTTAGTTGCTGTACCTGCTTCCCTTCTTTTCCCTCTCTTCCTGTTGATACAGAATTTAACACTTCCATTTTCCACACTGAATTTTATAGAAAGCCAACTCAGTGCCTTATTTTATACTAAAAGCAAGTTAATAGCACAGTAATGAAAGCAATAGAAGTAAACAATAACAACAGAAGCCCTTGTATTGGTTTAGCTAACCCTCCACTGGAATATTAAAAGCAGCACACAGCATTCAGATTTTCTTTTGGAGTCTTGGCTTGGTTATTTCCATATTTAGTTTATGCTCAGCATTTCTCTTTTGATCCACATTTCATGCTTTTGTGTGCATATCTTTCTCTCTACTACTTTGAGGTTTACTTTTACTTCTGCAGCCTTCTACTTAGACCCCAGCATTTAGGAGTGGTATTCATTGATATTAGAATTTGTCTTTTGTTCATTGTAACCCAAAGCGTTAGCAAAGCTAAGGAATTGTTAATGTTATATTCAAAATTTAAAAAGTGAATAGTAGTTTATATTTATAAGTAAATACTGGGCTCAAAAGAAAGTATGTCTTTAACCAAAGAATTTAAAGGAACAATCTAGTTTCAAAAAAGGTTAATATTTCATAACTCCGAAGGGGGGTATTCAGGAGTGATATTCAGCAGATTGTGTTGGTTACATCATGGAGTTTGACCTCTTTTCCTTTCATTCCCCCCCCCACACACACGTCTTCTCCCTCTCCTCTTCCCTCTGTCTTCCCTTTCATTCTCTTGTTCTTTCCTCTCCCCTCAGTGTTGGACTGAGCCCAGGGCCTTGTTACATACATGCTAGTCCGGCTTTCTATTACTAAACTACATCCCCAGCCCTAAGACTTTTGTTAAAATAAATCTTTTGAGTTTTAAAATAAGTCATAGTTTTAGTTGTTTAATTGTATTTAGTTTAGATTAGAATTATTAAAATTTTTTATTGTAGCATCATTAAATTTCAGTAGTTAATGTTTTCTGCTAATTTGGCTGTATTTCACAATACCTGGGCTCTAAACACTTGAGATAAAAATATAACAAAGGCTTGTTCTTTAATTTTAAAAAACGCCTTTGGGGGGGGCGATGAAAGATGGCTCAGTGGTTAAGAGCACTTGGTTGCTCTTCAAGAGGTCCTAGGTTTGATTCTCAGCAATCACACAGTGGCTCGCTCCCATCTGTATGTAACTTGGATTCTTTGGCCTTACTGTAGATAAAATACCCATACACATAAAATAAAGAGTAAAATTCTAAAAGTTAAGAAAACGTATATGTGTGTGTGTCCATTAAGGGAGGAAAGATTTATTTATTTTTGCTTAGAGTTTCAGAGGGATTTCAGGTCTTTATGGCAGGTAGGAAATGTGGGGAAACAGGAGCAGCAATATTGCCTTTGGTGTCAGGAGTGTATGCATTTCATGTGGCAGTGGGCCAGGAGACAACAAAGACTTCATTCTAAGGAAACAACAGCAGCAAACCCTAATAACCATTGCTGCTGTGAAATGGGTATGAGAATAGCATTTGACTGTAAACAAGAATTGTTGGAAATGTTTCCTGTTCTTCCCTTGTTGGCTGTCCAATGGAATATGTTAGCAGTCTGAGCTGTCTTCAATAGGTGTTTTATTTTCATTTTCTAGTGATTTTCTTTTTAAGTGAACAATGAAGTGTAGTGGTTTTCTACAGCAGGAAATTTTATAAACATAAATATAGGTACATATTTTGGGCAGTTATGTTTTTCTTTTTTCTCCACTCAAATGACTTGAGTGAAGTTGATTTTTTTTTTTTGGAAGTTTCTTTCTTTAAAAAAATATTCATTTGCTGGGCGGTGGTGGAGCACGCCTTTAATCCCAGAGCTCAGGAGGCAGAGGCAGGCGGATCTCTGTGAGTTTGAGACCAGCCTGGTCTACAAGAGTTAGTTCCAGGACAGGCTCCAAAACCACAGAGAAACCCTGTCTCGAAAAGACCAAAAAAAAAAAAAATTCATTTATTTTTATCTGCATTGATGTTTTTCCTGCATGTTTGTCCCTGTGAGGGTGTCTGATCCTCTCAAACTGGAGTTACAGACAGTTGTGAGCTGACATGTGGTTCTGGGAATTGAACCATGATCCTCTGAAAAAGCAACTAGTACTTTTTAAAACACGGAGCCACCTCTTCCAGTCTCATTTTGAACAATTCCTAGAGTGAATGAATTAATTTACCTATGCAGTGAGTAATTAGGGCTTAGCCTTGGGCATGCTAGATATGTGTTATATCACTGAATTACACCTCCAAACCCCTGAAAGGGCTTACTTAGTATAGTTTGTATTCTGAAGGCAAGTGGAATACTTGAAGAGGCCCCAGCAAACAAAATGACAACTTGTTAACATGTAACAGATGGAGTTCCCTATCTATTTAAGTGGGAGAAGAGTTACTTATAGCGTGGTTTATAAGCAGGGATACATTTATAAGTAGTTATAAATTGTGGTTTTTGATACATAATCTCAAGCTCTAGCCCTCAGCTGGCCAGGAACTCACCCTTTAGCAGCTGTCTTCCTACCTCAACCTCCTGAGTGCTGAGATTATGAGCATGAACCACCCAAACTGTTATGGCAATCAGGACTTTGCTGTTTGGGCTCTTTGGTATGGAATCCAGGGTTTTGTGTGTTTGCATGTTCTCTGTTGTCATTAATCTGTACCTTTAACCCAAGAACATTTTAAAGACCTTTTCACTTAAAAATAATCTTTTTTATTTTATCTTTTTCATCCCTCCCCGCCTCACTGTGAGAAGTCAGAGGCCAGTTTTCAGGAGCTAGTTCTCACTGACCACCATGTGAGCTCCAGAGAACAAACTCAGCCAGCCCATCTTCTGAGCTATCTCCCTGGTCCACATCTTCTCTTAATGGGTGCTAATTACAAACTTTCATTTACATATTCATTACATCATATAATTTTTCAGAGATGGAAAGGTGAGAATCATTAAGGCACATTTGTTAGTAATTAAGGATTGACTGTTCATGACTTTCAGTTTTATATAGATGTGTACTGGATTATGATACATTTGTTATTGTGGGTTGCAGCTGATAGGTTTCTATTGTTAGTGTTGTTTAAGACAGGCTCTGGCTAGCCTTGAACTTATTATGTATTCAAACTAAACTTCTTTTTTAGGTAGTCTCTGGAAACTTCCACTGTCCTCTATAATGGAGGCTATCCTTGAACTCTTGATCCTCTTGGTCTGTCTCCCAGTGCTAGAGTTACCGCTGTACCCCTCTGTGCTCCTTTGCCACCACACGCCCCTTCCTTCTGTGGGTTTGAACCTAGAACTTCATGTATGTTAGGCAAGTGCTCCTCATCAGCCTTTCTTATACTTTTTTGATTAATTTTATGTTTATAAGTGTTTGCCTGTGTAAATAAGTGTACCTTACATGAGTTCCTGGTAACCATAAAAAGGATCAGATCTCTTAGAACTGTAGTTATTGGCAGCTGAGAGCCACCAGATGGGTGCTGGGAACTGAACTTGGGTCCTTTTCAAGAGGTAACTAGGTTACAGGCCTGTACAGACCCTGCTTCAGAAAACTTTTTCTGTGTTGGTTTCTTTGTGTAGTCCTGGCTTTCTTGGAACTCTCTCTGTAGACCAGGCTGGCCTTAAACTCAGAGATGTACCTGCTTCTGCCTCCCTAGTACTAGGATTAAAGGTGTATGCCACCACTGACTGGCTCAGAAAACTGTTGTATATGATTCAATTTAGTGTTCATTGCTCATCACCTCCCAGTGAAATCTATAGTTAATCCTTTATTTAAGCACTACTTACAATTGGTCAGATCCACTAGTTATGTGATAACCTTGGAATCTGAACCAAGTTCCTGCGATTTTTCTCCTGGCTTTGTTGCCTATCCTATCTACTCTGATATCTGAGGTTGGAGGTTTGTTTGAGTCTAGCCTAAATATTGAGATCATTTCTATGAGCAAACAAACAAGTAAATAAATAAATAGGTAGAATTAGGTGTGTTGGCATACAGCTTCAAAGACTAGCACTTGGAGACAGGCAATAGGATTTGGCCAGACTGGGATATGGAATTGAGGAATTATGTTAATTAGAAACACACCAAAAATATAGTAAGCTTCACTTCCAAAGCTAACAAGCAGACCTGAGCTGTAAGTTATGCCTCAACTCACACAACACAAAGCCCTTCTTCCTTGATGCTGCTGTGCACCTCAGCCTAGTGTCTGCTGGTTCCACTGCAAGGTGAGAGAGCCTCAGGTCTTCCTCTATCATAGGGATCTTGTTTTCTTTGGTGGGGCAGATGCTGCAGTGTGATTCTGTAGACATAATGGTAACTGACAAGGCCCTAATTGGTCGCAGCTCAGTCTCTTTGCTGTTGGAAATAGGTAAAAACAGCGCTTTTTGTAGTAGCTCGAAACTATTGGCATAACAGTTTTGTTTTCTGATCTTCAGCTCATATAAGCAGCAATTACTGATTGAGCTACAAGAATACAAGAAATAAAAATAGCAAGTTAACAATTTAATATCTGTAACATGAAGAGAATATTAAAAGAGAATATTGGTAGAATGTTGAATGAACGACGTAGACACTATGCCACACGCTAAGGGGCCTAGTGTGCCAGCAGTCAGCAAAGCTACATCAGTTCTTTACCTCAGCTCTCTTAAACTACCTTAGGGCCTGTAGGTGCATTCATTTTCTGCTGTTGTACTCCTGAAAGAATGAAGCTTCCTGATGTTTTCTCAGTCTGTTTGGGATGCTGTAAATTCCATAAACTGGGTGGTTTTAGAGCAAGTATTTATTTCTCCCTGTTCTGGAGCTTGGAGTCCAAGATCTTGGTGTTGTCATGGACAGGTTCTGGGCTCTCGCCAGCCAGCTGCTCCCCAAATCTTCACCTGTTGAGAGGGACAAATATGAGCTCCAGTTCCTTCTAAGAACATTGATCCCATTATGAAGGCTTTATCTTTAAGAAAAATGGCCTCCCTAAAGCCTTACCTCAGAATACCTTGGTGTTCAGGATTAGGATTTCAGTGCATTCGGTGGGGGAGGGTACAGACAAGCATTCCTTTAGGGCTAGGAAGGGGCTTTTATGTTGCTGTGTGTGTGAGAATGTGTGTGAAGGTGTGTTCTCCTCTGCCAGTGGCCCCCGAGGCCACAGCTTGGTTCTTCCTCTGTTGCTTCCCCGCTTTATTTTCTAAATGTACCTAGAGCTGACCTAGACTGTCTGATCAGTGAATGGATCCCCAAGGTTCTTCCTGACTTCTACCTCTCTTAGTGCCATGGTCACAGTCCAGGACTACCAAGGTGAGTGTGTGTGTGTGTGTGTGTGTGTGTGTGTGTGTGTGAGAGAGAGAGAGAGAGAGAGAGAGAGAGAGAGAGAAAGAGGTGCATGTATCTATGCACATAAGTGTGTACATGCTTTGGTCAGATGTTCTGCTCTCTTATTCTCTGCCTTCTTTTTAAACTGTGTCTCATTGAACCAGAAGCTAGGCTGGCAGACAGCAAGACCCCAGGGATCCTCCTGCTGTCATGCTCTATCTGTGCTCCCTACTCTTCCTCTTCAGTGCTAAGTCTATGTTTGGTCATGCCCTGTTTTGTTTGTTGTTGTTGTTGTTTTGGTTTTTTAATATAGGCTGGAGATTTAAACTGAGGTCCTTGAGCATGCTAATCCGTTGTTCTTATACACTAAGCCATCTCCTCAGCCTCAACTTCCTCCATTTTATTTTGGGGGCAGGGTCTCAGGCTGGGTTTGAAGTGACAGTAACTGCCTCATCCTCCTAAGTGGGAAGATTAAACAGATGCGAGAACCCTGTCTGACTAGTTACAGAAACTTTGTGACAGCCAAATTTCATTAAGATCACAGAGCCTGGCGGTGGTGGCGCACGCCTTTAATCCCAGCACTCGGGAGGCAGAGGCAGGTGGATCTCTGTGAGTTCGAGGCCAGCCTGGTCTACAAGAGCTAGTTCCAGGACGGGCACCAAAGCTACAGAGAAACCCTGTCTCGAAAAACCAAAAAAAAAAAAAAAAGACCACAGAGATCCTCTTAAATAACTTTATGGAAAAGAAGGAAGGCTTCATAGCTGTATATCCTGGGAAGTCTACCCCAGGAAGGCTCATGACTAGCTGGAAATGCTTTTGTATTATCTTGTATTGTCTTTTTCTGTGGGAGCATGGAACATGATGACTTGTCATTTATTTGTATGTTCTAGATGGTTCAAGAAATGTTCTATTCAAAAATTCAATTATGACTTTTACTAAGGTTTTCAAGTATTTTGAGATATCTGATGATTATTTTTAGTCTTAGCTACTTGTGAAAGAGGATGGACAATCTTTAAGAAGCATCAAGTAGAGTTTTTGAGCTTAAGTATACAAAAATCAACCTGGATTTGTTTAAAAAATGATGGCTGTTATATTCTACTTCCATTTTTTAAGAATCTAGTTTCCTGTTTGTTTTTTTAAAGATTTTTAATTATATGTGCTTATGTAGACTATGAATGGATATGTGCACACTTGGTGCAGGGCCCATGGGGCCAGAAGAGGGAGTTAGATCCCCCTGGAGCCAGAATTCCATGCAGTTGAGAGCTGATGACGTAAGTGCAAGAAACCAAACCCAAGTCCTCTGCTGTAGGACTCTTAATGCTGAGCCATTTCTCCACCCACCCCAATCCCCACTGGCTTTATTAGTATTTAATACTCCCAGTATTTTTGGCAAACTTAAATCTAAAATGGTTCTCAAAAACAAACACTTTAAACAGTAACATAGTTTAGTTTTTGAAATTTGAGATGGTTTTGTGTGGACCAAGTTGGCCTCAAAAACTCCCTTTGTAGACAAGGGTGTGTTTGAATTCAGAGATACATCTGCCTCTGGGGATTAAGGATGTTGTCCACCACCACTCTACCCTATCTCTTTTCTCCCTCCATTTCTCCTTTTTTTCCCCGGCCTCCCTCCCTCCCACCCTTCCTTTCCTTGCTCGGGTGTGGCGGCACTAGAGAGGCAGAGGTGGGTGGTGTCAGTCCCACTGGGCAATAATAAGGCCACTACCATAATTTTGAGCCAAATTTAAAGCAAGCTTTAATTAAATACTGGCCATTTCCACTCTGGGGTTCCCAAAAAAATGACCATGAGCTATGTTGGCCAGGTGCTTGTAAAGGCAAACTTTCAAGACTGTATCCCTCCTGCTTTTGTTCACTGGGGGTCACTTCCTACTTCCTACATCATTTCCGTGGGATCAAGCACATCTAATGCAGTTGGGTCAGCCAAACTTGTTTAGGGAAGTGGGAAGTGTGGCTTGTTATCACCCTCCCTCAACTCAGGAAGTATCTGTCCTTGGGAAAGGGTCTTACAGGTTAGAGACATTTTTTGTTTGTTTTGTGGATCTCTTAGGCACAAAAATTAAAACTTATAACTTTGACTCTCAAACGCCTCCCCTGAGTTGACTCTTGTGTTGGATTCCTATTTATATTGGGATGTAATAACTATCAGCTAATAGCATCCAAATGGGAATTTATGTATCTAGTTAAGGCATTAATGATGGAAGAACAAATAGTAATTAGCAGAAAAAGAAGGGTCAAAGGGCCTGTGGTGACTTACATCACAGTTACTGTCCAGAAGACTAGAAATGAGAATGGGATCAGTCATTTATCTCAGATCTCTCTCTCTCTCTTTTTTGACAATTTGTCCTTCCTTCCTTCCTTCCTTCCTTCCTTTTTGTAGCTTTGTTTTGGCACAGCCAGATTATTTTTAATCATTTCTGAATGGTTTGTATAGAAACAATAATTTTGTCTTAAAGCTCTGTTTACATAGAACAGGTTGAATGCTCTATTATACTCTAGAACTATTTCAGATAACAAAATTTATCTGTTGATAGATCTGGGTCTATTTGGTTTTTAACAGATAACTTTTCTGATAGGCACTAAAGGTAGCCATTCTGTCCCCTATGCCTGGGAGTTTCCTTTTTACCTAACATGTTGAGAACAACAGGCAACATATTCTCTTCTGTAACCACTTCCTGCAGAAACCAGGTTATCGTTTCCAGGGCCCAAGAAGGTTGAAATGGTAATAAAAAGCTGAGAGGGATTCAGGCAATGGGGCATTCATCAGAAGTATCCCATTAGTTAGCCCAGCAAACAGATAGGGGCAGTTACATCATCTACTGGTTCACATCAGCTATCAGCAAGTCCAGAGCTTAAGCCATTTGGAGCATTTTGTAGTCCACAGCTGATTCCTTGATGGTGTCTGTCAGCCTAGTGGAAATCTGATGAGATAGATGAGACTATAAACAGAAGTTAAAGGTTTAGGAATTTAAAGGAAAATCTTTTTTTTTTTTTTTTTTTTAATTTGGAACTTTCAGGCCCATAGTCGTAGTAATTGGGGGAGGGGAGGAGTCCCAAGACCAGGAGAGAGATCTCACCTTCAGGAATAGGCATGTGAGGGGAAACTTAGACCATACTTTTCTGCAGTCCCTTGGGCCTGTAGAGGTGGATTCAAATCTTAAGACCCCCTAGACTCCCTGGAGCTTATGTAAATTTTTAGTTTACAAAAAGAGATAAAAGTTCTAGGTATATAAGCATTACCACTGTTTGTTATCTATACTAAAAGCCATGTTGTAGGGAAAGCAGCCAATAGCTGTGATAGACTCACACCTTTGAGTCATAGTAAACACTATGGATTTGGGTTAAAAAGCATGAACGTATTTTTCCTTTGTTCAGAGAGCTGGATATATAGATTGGACAGAGGTATTTTTAGCCTGATAAGAAACACCTTTAAGATTATATGCTGAAAGCAACCAAAAAATTCTTTTTAATTTTGAGTTTGTGAATGAATAGTAAGTAGTTAGTGTTCTAGAGCAGCTCATCAGAACTTCATGATCCATGTTAAAACTCTTAACTTTTGAAATCTTAGTTAACGGTAGCATAGAAGGCAGGAAAAAATCTCAAACATTTTCCATTTTTCACGTATATTAAAGCACTTTCTTACCTTTACAGCTGCATTTACACATCTTAAATCATCATGTTAGGCCCTCAGACCTTTCCACATCTTAGAACACTGAGACCCTCAGACCTTTCCACATCTTAGAACACTGAGACATTCAGAACATGCATAGACTTTACACCTTCTTTCATTTCCAGAGACATGAGTACTTACTTCTGAGAACAATCTTTGCAGAACAAGTTCTTTTGAATAAAGGAACAGTAAGTTACATCTGAAATCAGTTTATCCTATAATATGAAGCCTCTTAGCAAGACAAACCTGTTTGCCTTTCTTGGCAGGAGAACTAGTAGCTCCAGAAAAAGCAAGGCTTGATTTTTGCATATGAAATGAACTAACAAGGTAGATACAGAAAGAGCTAGTTGCCTGCTGCTGTTAAACTGACTAAACTAAAGTTAGCCTAGCTGTCAATGCCATCAGAAATCAGAGAAGAATAAATTATAGTAGGCAGTAACAAATGGTCTATGTATGTATCCATTTAAATGATAGAGATTTACCCATAGCCTAGATGGTTATTCCCATGGTGTCAGTTGCTTTATTGAGACAGAAATCACTGGGCAGCATTAATCTTAGAATGGCAGGTCCAGAAAACTAAGAGACTTTTCTTTGTTGGAGGGACTTGGGGTACTGACCTTACTTCTCCAGTGTCCTGCTTATCCGCCGTTTGGTAGGGTCCTGGCAGTGGGTGAGGCATTGGGGCATTTATGCCCAGTGTTTAGCATTACCACAATCCAGGTGGAGTGCTTGGTGCCCCATCTGTGTTCAGTGGAGACCTTGCTGTCACTGCTAGGAGCTGGGGTCTTTGGATAGTAAACTTTTTCCATTAAACATTTTAATTGCTATATGCAAAAGTTCTCTTGACCAGTTTGAGGACCATTATCTATTAAGTATATATGAGCTAAACAAACTTTGCTGGTTTTTAGTTATTTGCGGGAAAACATATATAGGAGGCTAAATAAAGCTTATTCCTCTAAATACATTTGAACTTAGCACGACAATAAGCATAGTTCTGAAAATTAGAGGATTTTAATCATTTATAAGGTGACTTAATAACTTGCAAATTTTAATTACCTTTAACAGTTTACAATAAGTTAGTAGTTTTTTTTTTTATAAGGTTAGGATTTTATAGCTTTATCCCTGTTAGGTTTAACCATTAAAAAAAATAACCATTTCTGAACTGAGCCTTTTTAAGTATCAAAGTAAAACTTTTAATCATAAATAACAGTCCATGGGAGATTGTCAACTTTACTTTCCTGGTCTTTTCATACTGCACTATTACAGAATATAACAAGTTTCTTATATGACTCAGTTTATCAAAATAGCTAAAGCTTAACAAAATCAGCAAAGACAAGGAGGGTAGGCATACATTCTTCAGCCTGAGTAGACCTTAGGTATGGCCAGACATTCTTAATGCTGGTGGTTCTCAGGCTTTCTAATGCTGTGCTCCTTCAACACGGTTTCCTATGTTATGGTGTCTTCCAACCTTAACACCATTCTCTTTGCTATTTCACAACTGCAGTATGCTGCGTTAGGAATCACAGTGCAAACATCCAACCCCCAAGGGTTGTGACCCATAGATTGAGAACCATTGTTCCAAGCTCTTTCCCAGATTTTTTTTGAGGGGGGGGGGCGTGGAGGGGTTGGTTTTTTTGAGACAGGGTTTCTCTGTGTAGCTTTGAAGTCTATCCTGGAACTTGCTCTGTAGATCAGTTTGGCCTCAAACTCAGAGATCCATCTGCCTCCCGAGTGCTGGAATTAAAGATGTGAGCCACCACTACCTGGCTTATCAGACTGCTTTTGCAAGAACATTTAGGTCATTGTCTTGTTGCATCATAAGTTTTCCCCGTTTTTGGTGTTTAGTGTTTGGTGTTCATAGTTGTAGCCCTAACTCTTTAGCCTTTTATTTATTTTTTAGATCATATGTTAATAATATAAAATATTTTATGAACTTAAAAATGTCCCATAGCCTTATAAATTTAAATATTTTAAAAGCTGTTCCTTTAAAAATAACCAGTTTTTCTAATTTTCTGTAAAACTCCAAAATTTCCTCTTAAGTTTAAAATCTCTCAATTATATGCTTCTGCAATATTTTTACTTCAAGAAAGAAAAAAAAACCCCAGAAAAACAGAGCACAACCAAACTCCCACAGTGCCAACAATTCAATGTTCATTGTCTAGGATTCACTTACAATACTTGGGTCAGCTCTCTGGCCTCACCCTCGACAGTGTATATAGCCTGTCTTCTAGACCCCAACTGGCTCCATTTCATTGTGACTGGTGTTTCTGGTGGCTATCACATACATGGCATGATCATCTCCAGCACTGCTGCACAATGGCAAGTCTTAGTTGGTCTATATGTCTTCTTTAAAGCCGTTACCACTTGGGTGACTCTTATATTACAAAATTTGGCTGCCAGTGCAAGCTATGTTCCTGTATATGAATGCATGAAGATACAGTTTAAATACATTATTAAACAAGAATTGTTTTTAAATCCTATCTTTCATAAACCTTGTTTTCAGGACAGGAATTAACCTAATCCAAAACATCCTTGAGACTTGTTTTCCCCTCCTTGTTTGTCTTATACCATATGGTCACCTTGGTTCAAGATGATGATGAAGTCATACGACATTCATTCTCTCTTACCCTTAGCAAAGATGGCTGTCAGCCATGTGGCTGCCTCCATAGCAGCTAAGATGGCGGCAAGCCACATGTTACTTATATGCCAAAATTGTGTCATGCCGCATGGTTCCTTCAAGATTACCGATGCATAGATTTTTAATTATTAACCCTATGTTAGCCATCTTAAGTTAACTTTTTTCACATACTTTACAGATTTTTAACCATACCCAATTAACTTACAAATCTTGAGAAACAGAACAGAAAGTTTACATAATAGTCTTTTTTTTTTAAAAAGCTATTCTGCTTACTCTCTTTCCCCTGTCACAGAATCAGATATATTACCTGACACAGGATATAGAGGAAACTTTTAAATCTGCTTGGTCTACAAAAGGGAGAACAATAACCCAACTCTAGAGCCAGCTTTTCAATAACGTAAAATAACAACTCTGTTATCCACACCCAAAAGACATTTGAATCCTGCTAACCCTGAATCCATTGACCAGAAAGCTCATAGATAAATTCTGAGTACTTGCTATCAAATCAGCATGGCAAGTGGTGTTAGCTGTGGTGGCTGGTGGCTGGTGGCTTCCAGTGGCAACACAAAACACAAAGTTTATATGCTCAAGTCAGTAACAAAACATGGGGTGTCCACGGTATATATTCATGCATTTAATTTATCAATCTAGGCTTCCATGTTTGCAGCAAAACTTATAGACACACCAGAAAACACAGACCCATGCACACATGTAAAACACAAACAGACAACCAGAACCAGGCAGTGAATGGCATCTTACATCTTGCACTAGATGGTAGAGTTTTTGGGGTCCTGTTGAGCCCCCTCCACATCCCAGGTTTGGATCCTACAAGACAGAACCAGCCTATTTCTCACCAGCCCTCTGTAGATGCAGGGTAGTTTGTCAGAGGACAATAATACCACTTACCAGGACAGGGACATGGGGATTAGAAGAGTTAGTAAAAGGCATGAAATCGTGAGTAAAAATAATAAAGCAGAAAACATAGGATAGTATTGGGAGGGAGTTCCAGTGAATAAGAGATTCACCTGCATTTCATTTTCCATTCGCTTTTATACCCCAACACTAGAGGGGGAAGAAAACAAAAGACTGCTTTAATATGGTACAAAGGACAACTAGAACAGTTATCGAAGCAGAGCTTTGAGACAGCAAGTCATTAGCATTCTGTTGTTGAGGCAGTGAACCCACCCTGGACCAAGTCCTGAAGGAAGCTACTCCCAAGGTCAAACCTCCTCTTTCAAAAGAAGGAGCAGAAGAATCCTTGAATTTCCTGACCCTTGTGTGTTGGGAGTTGGATCTGCCTCTATGGGCCATCCTAATGTCAAAAGGACCAAGTAATCACACCCTAGGTCAGGATGTTTAGCTCTGGTTGTTGTCAACAATTTTGAGCAACCTCAAACTCTCTGACCTTCAGACAAGGTGGAAATAGGCTCACATTTTTTTGGGCCTCCATAGCAGTTAATTCCAGAAAATCAAAGGCATGCTTCAGAGCCCTAGAACCTCTCAAAATACATGCTTCCTGAGGCAGCCCCCGCTCCTGGAGTTCTGGAGTGAAAGTCTAACTTTCTCTGGGGCCTCCAGAAAATGATGATTTCACCCGATGAGAGTAAGACCACTACCATAATTTTGAGTCAAATTTGAAGCAAGCTTTAACTAAATACTGGCCAAGATGATAGACTCTGGCCAGGTTCATTCCCAGAAAATGGCCATGAGCTACGTTGTTCAGGTGCTTATAAAGGCAAACCCATAAGGCTATGTGCATCCTACCTTCATCCAATTGGGGGCAGGCATATATCCTGATGTACTTCTGTTTACTTGTGATCAAGAACACCTGGAGCTGTTGGGTGGACCAAACTTGTTTAGGGAAGTGGAAACACGTGACTTATGTTAATCCCAAAGATGACCCAAATTATCATGACCAACTTAATTAAAGCAAGCATTAATTAAAGCAAGATTTTTTTATTTGTTTACACCTGGTGCCTTCCCCAAGGTGGGGTTTGAGAAGTTAAGTACTGGATATGAGGAAGACAAGGCTTTTACAGCTCAGGGGTAGGGGGTTTCCAAATGGGGAATTTATTTGGGGGGGGGGGCAAAATAGGCAGCGTTACAGTAGCAGGACATAAGCGTAACAAGGTAGTCCCTCCTGAACCTTCCAAGACGGTCATAGCAACAAAGGTAGGGCTACAGGATGGGTACAAACAGTTTTTAAACCAGTGGCATGATTGCGGCTCCTGGAACAGGAAGTACAGGACCATGTGTAGTTAAGGTTACAGACTGGGCTTAGTGCAGTCCTTGGGAAACAGGTTTAATCATAAGCAGGAATGAGCCTAGTTTGTCTTGCCATAAGATGTCTTTGAAGATTGAGGCAGGCTGGTTCTTCAGTTATCTTATATGAACAATAACCTCCAGCATCTCAGGGAGTGTTTTTGTCCTTGGGTAAGGTGCTTACATGTGAGAGGCATTTTTGTTTTGTGGATTAAACTTAAAACATAACTTTGGTTCTCACAATGGGTCTCTGTGAGTTTGAGACCACTCTGATGTACATGCTGAGTGTTAGGCCAGGTAGGTGTATATAATGAGACTCTGCCTAAAAGAGAGAACAAGAGACATGAACACTCTTTTTACTTTTAAGCTTGCTTATCTACAGAACTTTTGATAATATGATTTTTCTAAGTTAAAGTTGAGCATGTATTTCGAGATGAACTATTAGCTTTTTTTTTTTTTTTCCTCAAGACAGGGTTTCTCTGTAGCTTGGAGCCTGTCCTGGAACTAGCTCTTGTAGACCAGGCTGGCCTTGAACTCACAAAGATCCGCCTTTAAGTGACTAGTGAAGGTATGGTAACTATTAGTACGTTTTAGATCTTTGCAAGGTTTTCATCTCGCATGTCTCAAACTCTGTGCCAGTTAAATAACAAGCCCTTGTCCCCTCTTCCCTATCAGTTGTCAGCTACCGTTCTGTTTTCTGTCTTGAGTTTGACTGCTGAAGCACATGGATGGAACTGTGATTCTGGGCTTTCTGCGACCGGCTTATTTCAGGCGATTTATCTATGTTGTAGCTTATTACAGGATTTCCTTTTTAAATTTTTACATTTATTTACTATTTTTGTAGGCTGAGCATATAGTATGTCTTTTTTCATTTATCACTCCATGAAGCATCAGCTTGCTCCCATAGCCCGGTTAGTAGAGATAATGTAGTAAGGAATATGAGTGCCTGTACCTGCTTTTAAAGGCTTTGTTTCTCTTTTGTAGGTATATCCGACTTTATGGGAGAAAATTTAGCAAAGAAGATCATGTTCTTTTTATTAAGTTATTGTACGAGCTGGTATCAATTCCAAAACTTGAAATCAGCATGATGCAGGGCTTTGCCCGCCTCTTGATCAACTTATTAAAGTAAGTCTACTTTCTGTTATTTCTGGTGAGATTTTTTGTTTAACGGTTTAATAGATTAAGACTCAATTTTGGGAAATGAGCAGAACAGTTATCAAAAGTTTAATTGGTATTGATTTAAACATTTATTTTCTCTGTGAAACTTTTGTTTTGTTTTGTTTTGTTTTGGTTTTTTTGAGACAGGGTTTCTCTGTAGCTTTGGAGCCTGTCCTGGAACTAGCTCTTGTAGACCAGGCTGGCCTCGAACCCACAAAGATCCGCCTGCCTCTGCCTGGGATTAAAGCCCGCTGTGAAACTTTTAATTGTACATGCTCAACTATAGATGCTTAGATTGTTTTATTTATGATAATTATTTGCTCCATGGGTTATAAACTATCCTTTTCCACATAAAGGTTAGAAACGTTAAATACCACACACATGGTAAAGCAAAGCATGAAATTTGGAAGCTGGAGAGATAAATCAGTGGTGGATAAGAGTATTTGCTGCTCTTGCAAAGGACCCGGTTTGCTTCCCAGCACCCACATGACAGCTCACACCCATCTGTAACTCCAGTTCCAGGAGGATCCCATACCTTCTTCACTCTTTGAGAGTATGCATGTGATATACATACACACATGCAGGCAAAACAGTCATACACAATAAAATAAATATTTTAAAAGAATTTTAGGAAAAAGTATGAAATTCATCTACAGTAGTGGTGGTTTAAATGCTTTCTTTAATAGGCACTGCTTGGTGGTGAGGAACACCGAATTCTTCCTTCGTGCCTATTCTAACAGTGAGTGGTGGTGGGCAGAAACAGGCTGTTCTCTCTGTAACATGTAACTCAGTAACCATGCACCTGAATAAATGTCTTCATATATTTACATTTATTTTCTTTTTTAATAAGGAAAAAGGAACTTCTCTCAAGAGATGATTTAGAGTTACCTTGGAGACCGCTTTATGATATAGTGGAAAAAATATTATATTCTAAGACAGAGCACCTGGGATTAAATTCATTTCCTAAGTAAGTATTTCTGCTAAAGTACTTCTTTGGGGCCACTTGGGGCTTGTAGGGGATTGAACACAATGGAGGAAAATGGGTTATTTTAAATAAGCAAGCAAATACTTTTTTGTTGTTTTTTCTTTTTTTTTTTAAATGTTTTTTTGAGACGAGGTCTTTCTGCATAGCCTTGGCTATTCTGGAACCCACTGTATATGTAGACCAAGTTGACTTTGAATTCACCAAGATTTACCTATCTCTGCCTCCCAAGTCTGGGGATTAAAGGTGTGCACCACTGCCTGGTGCAAATACATATTTTAATGTTCTCATTTCTACATAACTTGACTTTGAAACAACTGAGTCTGTATCTCTTCCTCAGTGCTTTTCCACCAAGATGTCTCTGATGGTCGACGTCACCATACTTCTGATTATTCTCTTGTTATTAGATGTAATGACTTATCTGCTATTCTGGTTTTTTTCTTCTTAAAAAGTTACTTATTTTCATTATGCATGTTTGAGTGTGATTGTATGGGTTCATGTGTACTACATGTGTTCAGCAGCCTTTGGAGGCCAGAAAAGGGCATTGAAACTGGAGCTACAGGTTATTGGAAGCCTCCATGTTGGCTCCAGGATTGAACTGGGTCTTCTGCCAGAGCTGTAAGGGCTCTTTTAACCACTGAGCTATCCCACAACAGCCTCCCCCACAACCTGGCTTTTTTGTATTTCAATTCATTAAGTAAAGTAAATGCTTTAAGATGAGGAGCCTTTCATATTCCACAGGGCATTCACTATAAACAATTAAAGGAATATCAGGTGGTCTTCTCACCCCCACTACAAAACATGTGTGCATGGTTGGCCTGCTCAGCCTCCCAAGTGCTGAGTTTACTGGCTTGTCCCACATGCCTTTACTTGTCCCACACGCCTTTACTTGTTTCACATGCTTTACTAATTGACTGTATTTTGGACATAAACTATCCAAATGCCAGGCCTTAGTTTTTGTCATTTCCTAGTAATGTTTAGAACTATAGCTGTCTTGCTGATTACCGGTTCCTTGTATATATATCATGACTCTTCAAGACCTGATTTTTAAGAATCTTGTATTTATTTTGAATGTGCAAAGTTTATACTATGATCATTTGCCTCTTTGTACTAATTAGCGTTCTCAAACTTGACTGTTCCCTATCATTTGTGTTGACAGGGTTTGTCTACTTGTGACCACTTTTATTCCTAATGTTTTAATATTCACAGACTTTGCAAATTTGGCTTAACTGTTTTAGATAGTTTTAGCAATTAAAAATTTATTATTATTATTGTTGTTGTTGTTGTTGTTGTTATTTTGGGTCTTTTGAGACAAAGTTTCTTTGTGTAGCCTTGGCTGTCCTAGAACTAGCTCTGTATACTGGACTAGGCTTGAACTCATAGAGATTCGTCCGCCTCTGCCTCCTGAGTGCTGAGATTAAAGGCGTGTCTGGCCTGGCCAGATACCACCACCTGGCCTAAAGGTTAATTTTTAAAGGCAGGCTCTTGTTAGGTAGCTAGTCTGGATTCAGATTTCTTTGTAGCCCAGGCTAGCCTTGGCCTTGTAATTCTTTGGCCTTAGCTTCCAGGTTCTGGGATTGTAGGCATAAGTATCCCACTTGGCTTGTTCTTTAGATTTTGTTAGCAGTTTCCTGTTACAATCTAGAATGATTTGTCATTCTTATGTACTGATTTCCTGAAGAACATTGTTTTATGTGTTTAACTTTTTTCTTTTATAAATTAAAATTTTAAAGGCTTACTTGTATGATTTCTTTCACTGTCTTAGACATGTTGAGAGTGCCTTGAATCTAAGGCTTTTCTTTGGTCAACAGTCTGAACTTCTTGCCTGTGACTGCTAATGGCAGACTTTTTAGAAGCTTTTTACATTAGTGGTGAAGAGAGGTGAAAATGACTCCAGGCAGTGGTGAACTTAAGTCTTAGTTGGATTTGGGGCAACAGTTTTGTCATTTGACAGTCTGTTCTCATACTATTTTTAGAAGACTTTCTAATCAGAAATGCTTCATTTGTTAACCGTTTGTCTTTCAGCTGTGTGCCCTGTGTGTTTGTCCTTATGGAAGCCACGGCTTAGATTGCCATGTGCTTCATTCTATTTTAAAAGCTGGTCCCGTTTAGAGCAAAGATAATCAACATTTTCTCCTCTCTCTTCCTTACTTCCCTTCCATCTCAGACTTCCAAGTACTGAGATTGTTGACAATTAGAAGAGGTTTTGTTGTTGTTTTAATTGTTTTGTTTGTTTATTTTAAGACAAGGATCTATGTTGTCCTGTCTGTTGAGGAACTCACTATGTAAAACATACTGGCTTTGAACTCAGAGATCTGCTTGCCTCTGCCTTTTGTGTACTGGGACTAAAGGAGTGCATTTCCTCGCCTGTCCTGGTAGAGTTTTTAATTTAGTAGAAAATACAAACTTGTGAAGGAGGTAAGTATTTGTAAGGCTGACATTAGCAACATGATAACTTGCATACTGTTACTTAAGAAAGAAACACACAGATCTTTTTGGTTATGGTTTATTTTATAAAACAATGTTCTTTATACTCTGAGTGGCATATTGTAAGTTAAAAATAAAGAGTGTAATATAGGTTATTTTTGCTAATAAGATGTAAGAATTATGCATTTGTGAGCTTTTATCATTGGACAGGGACAGTTTACATTTAAGTTCCTGTGTACACATTTGTTTATCCCCCCTCCCCACACACATCCCCTTTGTATACATGAGATAGTTAGAGAACAGCTTGTGAGAGGCATCAGCCTTGGAAGCCTGCACTTTACTTGCTAAGCCATCCTGCTAGCCCTAATTTAGGTTTGGTTTTTTTTTTTTTCGGTGGATTTTTAGTTATTTCTTATTTCGTATATTGTGTGTACCAGTGTTTTGCCTGCATGAATGTCTGGCCAGCACTTGCAGGCAGTACTGGCAGAGGCCAGAAGAGCACAGCAGATTCCCTGGGTCTGGAGTTATACATGGCTGTGAACCTCCTTTCATCAAGAGTAGTTTTGGGAAAGAGTGGGTCTGTAGCTCAGTGATAGAGCACTTGTCTCATGCTCAAGGTTCTGGGTGTAACTTTAAAAATAACTAGCTTGGGTCTAAATAACTCAATTATTTGTAAACTATGTTTTAAATTTTGTATTTTTTATATAGTTTATTTTACTTTGATAATTTTATATACTATACAATGTTTGGGTTTTTTAAATGTATAATTTGTTTTTATTTTATGTTCATTGGTGTTTTACCCACATGCCTGTCTGGGTGAGGGTGTCAGAAACTCTGAAACTGGTGTTTGTGGCCATGTGGTTTTCTGGAAGCTCAGCCAGTACTCTTTCAGCCAGTACTCTTAACGGATGACCATCTCTGGCCCCTGATTTTTTTTTTTTTTTTTTTTTGAGACAGGGTCTTACTTATATATCCTTGGCTAGCTTGGAGCTCTCTGTCTAGACCAGGTTGGCCTCTTAACTCATAGAGGTCCACCTTTCTTTACCTCCTGAGTATTGGAATTAAAGGCCCGCACCGTCACTGGGCCCTATACATAAAGAGTTGTTTATCAGATTCAGCCTCAATCCTCCTTCTTGACTTCCTTCCATGTCACCTTCCAACTTAATGTCTTCTTTAAAGGCAATTTTAAGTATTTTTCCTTTATATTTTATTTTAAGGCTACCATGCAGCGGTATGTTTTTCATAGTAACACGCCTCTAGGAAAATTTCGTTATTTTCCTTTTTTGGGAGGTGGGGATAGGATCTTGCTGTGTAGGCCAGGCAGGACTCCAGTACTCCTGCCACCACACCTGGCCTGGTACTTGTTTTCAATGATCTGTGTACCACTGTCCCACTCCCATTGGTTGTTAGTGATGGAGCCGAGGGCTTTGTACTTAGAGGCAAGTGTTGTACCACTGAGGTGTACCCTGACCTGGCTTTCTGTATTGATTCATCACAGTTATTTGTTTCTTGTTCTCTTTGCTTTTGGTTTTTGAGACAGATGTTACTATATAGCCCAAACTGGCCTCAAACTCATAGTCCTCCTGCCTCTGCCTCCCCAGGGCTGGGATCACAGTGTGTGTCAGCACACTTGGCTTACAGAGGGCCATTTGAATTAGTACTCTCATGGCTAACATCACTTTTATGTCTTTTATTCTTCTCTTTCCCCATTCACTACATAAAAATAACATATTCTAGACTCTGGATTTTCTTACTGCTCATGAATGATTGGACCCAAAATTTGATAAATAATGAAATGATAAAAGTAATTTCCCTGTCACTTAAGTCATTTTCACAGTTATTTAATCAACAAACACTGATTATTAACATGGTATTTGCAGTGATTTCTAAAATACTTACTTGAGGAAGATTGTATTTACTTTTAAACTATTCTACCTTTATTCAAGAATTAGAGAATAAGTAATTGAATTTTGTTAATGTTCTTTATAATATTTCTCTCAAAAGTTGTGTTTTTGCTATAGGGATTTTTCAAAAAACAAATATAACCAATCTTTTTAGAGCAATTAAAGGAATTCACAGGTTGGAGAGATGATTCCACAGTTAAGAGAACATGCTGTTTTCCAGAGGACCTAAGTTAGGTTTCTAACACCCATGTCAGGCAACTCACAACTGCCTATAACTCAAGCTCTAGGGGATCTGATACCCTCTTCAGACCTCTATGGGTACCCTCTCTCCCATATTTAAAAATAGTTCAAATTCTTCAAGATTTGAAGTAATTAAACTAATTTTACCTGAGAAGGAAGTCTAATTACAGTAACATTTTATTTTAGAGAAATACTTTTATGAAAACTTTTAATGAAAAATTAGTGCTGACATTGCTTCAATGATGATATGATGATGATGGTATATTGTAATTATTTTTATCTGATAAAATAATCTTAATGGCTGTAAAAAAGTGACTAATTACTATCTGTATGACTGAACATTGTTAGATTTTGAAAGATGGGTGATGGAAAAATGCTTGACTAAGAGTGGGTTTTTTTAGATTTAGAAAAAGAAGATAACATTGGCTTCTACATGAAGAAATAGGTACTTGTTTAGAGAAAAAATACTCTTAGGAGTTTAAGGAGGTAACGGTAGAACTGCCATTGTTGTTGTTTCCCAGTCCACATGTGAAGAAAGCAAACAGAACTACTTGACAGAACATTTAGTTCTGTTGAGGCTATGAGTACTTCTGGGCTTTTTCTTACTTTGAATATATATGTGTTTTGGGGGTTTAAGAGTTAATCTTGTGGCTGAAGAGATGATTCAGTGATTAAGAGCACCATGTCCACTTCCAGGGTTTGAATCCCAATACCTATATGGTGACTTAGAATCATCTGTATGCAGCTCCAGCCCCAAAGGATCCTATACTCTTTTGATCTCCATGGGCACCAGGCATGCAGTGATACAGAGACATGCAGGCAGACAGTACACATAAACATAAAGTAGTTAATTCTTTAAAAGTTAAAAAAAATAAAAAGTAATCTTATCTCTTTTTATTATTTATTTATTATGCATACAATATTCTGTTGTGTGTATGCCTGCAGGCCAGAAGAGGGCACCAGACCTCTTTACAGATGGTTGTGAGGCACCATGTGGTTGCTAGGAATTGAACTCAGGACCTTTGGAAGGGCAGGCAATGCTCTTAACCACTGAGCCATCTCTCCAGCCCCCAAAAGTAATCTTATCTTGATAGCAAAAAAACCTCTATGATTTTGAAGTTCACGTTTTAGTAATTAGAAGCAGGAGCTGTTGAACTTCCTGGTACAGTTAGAGTATAATTAGTTCATCATGAGGAAATTGGATGTAGAAAGGAAAATTCACGTGGGACTTAAACAGGACCAAAAGCTTAAGATTCACTTTTTGTATGGTTAAAGAGAAATTTCTCATTTTGCTGTGATGTCCTGAATCATAAATTCATGACTGATAGGCAGAATTGTTGTTGAAGCAAAATGAGAACAATTTTTTTATTTCTATGAAATTAAAAGTATAATGATTTTTGCAAAGTATGAATTAATAATTGTTATTTTCTGTGGTGCCTAGTAAATAATTCTGAGCTACCTAACAGCTTTCAGTATATTATCTCAGCTAATTTTTATGATAGCTTTATGAAAGGGTAGGTATTATTTGTCAAAATGGAAAGTACTAACCTGTAATATTACACTCCTAGAAACAGTGGAGTTGGTATTCAAATTTAGATTGGTGTGATCCTTAGGCTCAAATCAAAGCACTGTGTACTCCATGGCCTTATTTTTTAAGTGAACATAGAATTTCTAAGAGGAAATGGGATGTGAGATACCCCATCGAAAGCTTTTAGTCACTCCGTAGATCCCTTTAAAAAATTAGCAGTTTGAGTTATCAGTCTAGTATTATAAATTTCCAATAATTGGAAAGTATGTAGTGATTAGTCAATCCCGCTAAAAAATTAGTAAGCTATGGTGTAGTAGCATCTAGCCTTAACCTTTTATTTTATTTTTAAACAGAAACATTGTTCCCTTCATCTTGAGAGATTACAGGAGTCACAAAAGGTCACTATACAGATATCACAGGTTAGAGAGATTGTACCCTTTTCTGAATAAAGAGCATAAATTCCATGGTGCTGGCCTTATGTGGAAGAAGGGGTTGGAATTGACTTTATATGAATGAGATCACACTCTACAACCCTCTACCCTATAGCAAGTTGCAGAAGTAGGTGTTATCATTAACTTCCCTGTCTGTTTCAAGAATGAAGGCAACACTTAGCTGTGCAGTCTCTAATGACTTGTTTTTTGGAATAGTTTGTGATGTTAGGATAGTTTCTTGGTGTAGGAAATTATTTAGGAGAAACAGCAGGTTTTATGTACCATTTAAATCTAAAACCAGTTGCCACCAAGCTAGTAAAATCAATGGAAAGTTAATGTGAGCACAGACATTAGGAAGTGGTAGGGTCATGTATCTTTTCCTTTTCCTTAGAATTCACCTTTAAAGTATGATCTTAAACTAACTGGGCGGCTTTCTAAACCTACATGTTGATTGTATAATTTGTTACTAACTGGTTTTTCAATCCAAACTGAAAGAAGATCCCAGATATGTGCTGTTTGTTTCCCAGAGGAAAAGCATTTATTGAGTTTTGTAAGCAAATAGACAGAAGGTTAAGCATCTCTGCACGTTTGAACAGCCTTATTAGAAGCACATTGGGTATCCTGCAGTAACTAGAGAAAAGTGTATCCCCAACTCCCTCTTTTTTCACTAGACAAACATAGATCCCCAATAAACTTTCCTAATTGTGTGTGAGAGAAAAGAGCTGTTCTCTGGGGATCAGAACAGTGCTTCCTGATGTAGCCCCTGTTTTCTGGCCTAAAGGTCACCTTTGAGTACTTTCTTATTTCCCCCTCCCCCTAGGAGTTTGAAAGTAAAAGATAATGTTTACAGCGGTTATTTAGTAACAAGATTGCAGTTCTCCTTCTAGGCTGAAGTTACAGTAATGTATTAGGTGCTTATGCAGAGCTTGTTTTATTCTGTTCCTTGGCATCTCTTTGCAGTTTAGTTCTTAAGTTTTCAGAGAAATTGGTCAGACCACTGGACTTGAATTTCAGAAGAGTTAATGATAAAATGGCTGAAACCTTAATACCCCTGTCCTATCCTTGAATATTGGGCATTTTTCTGGTTTTATTAGCGTTTACCATACTGTAAGTAGTCACAGATATGTTTTAAATTTTAATTCATGGTACCCCTTTGTTTTGTTTGCATTTGGCCAGTTTTAACTGTGGTCTAGTTGATATCTTAAACATTCTATACTGGTCATGTATTTAAACCAATATCCATGGCCTTTTCATTGTCATTCATGTGAGGTTTTCATTTTGCTCACCTAATTTTCAGTGGCTGTTCAAACAGATGGTGGTTATTGATAATTTTACTAGCAGTAAAATGCATTGGAGGGTTAAAGAACTTTTTAAAGTTGTTGACAAGAGTTATACCGGTTGTTGGTAAAAGCACAATATATATCATTATATTCCAATTTATATTTGATGTAAAATCACTATAATAGAAATAACTTTTTAGAATTTCCAGTCATCAGGGTTACTTTGTGTGTGCTAAATGTGGCCGTTGTTATCCACTTTGTAAACTGAAAGGGGTTTGTCCTTTTTCCAGTATAGAGTTTGTAAAAAAAAAAAAAAAAATGAGCAAAATGAGGGCAGAGGAAAAATCAGCTTAAGAAATCTAGGTAGATTATCCCTTTAATTCTATCTATAACAAAGAGAAGGTTTAATTATTACATGTAAACAGATATCTGAATGTGTGTGTATATATATGTATGTATCTTTGAGGTATGGGTTGTAGAATTAGCTGTGTTTAAATACTCTAGTGTAATTTATCACATGGCTTTTTCTTCTCCAGTTCTGTAGAAAATGTTCTCAAAACACTCGTGAAAAGCTGCCGACCGTAAGTAGCTCTCAGTTTATAAAGCCTCTTGTTTACCTGTGGGCCTTTCCTCATCTTTAGTGTACTTTGAAGAGGAAGTTAAAGGTATAAATAGTTTCTGATATTGTAGTGCTAGTCATTGAACACAACGCAGTGTTCCCAGATCCTGATTGAAGTTTTACTTCTTTTTTTAAAAGTTAATTTATTAATATTTTGTGTGTGTGCACGCGTGTGTGTGGTATATGCACTGTGGCACATGTGTAGAGGCCAGAGGACGATGTTATGGAATCTGTATTTTTCCTTCCATCTTTACCTGGGTCCTAGAGATTGAAGTCAGGTGATCAGGTTTGCATGGCAAGTACCTGCTTAGTCATTTCATTGACCTTTAAGTTTTTAATTAGTATTACTTTGCTAAGAACTGACTCTGAAAAATTAGGAAGGGGAATTTGATATACAAGGCCCTTGAAGGTAGAGCATAGTTCAGTGATGGGTGGTTTTGTTTTAAACTGCATCTGTTACATTAGTACCTGGTACAAATTACTTGGTGAACTCAATAGAAGTGTTATTAGAAATGTAATTTTGGACTGGAGAGATGGCTCAGCTGTTAAGAGCACTGGCTGCTCCTCCAGAGGACCCGAGTTCAATTCCCAGCACTCAACTATCTGTAACTTTGTTCCAGGGAATCTGATGCCCTTGTACAGACATACCTGCAGGCAAAACACTGAAGTACATAAGATAAAAATAAATGAATAATTTTTGAAAATATTTTTAAAATGTAATTTTATTTTTTATATAGAATAAAGTGCTTTTTAATTTAACAAAGCGTTATGAAAATATAATAGGTTATTAATATGCTGTATAGGTCAAACCTATAAGTTGACTTCTTTGGGAAGAATACAAATTTGTCAGATATAGTACTTCATACCTCATGTTGATTGATAGATGTATTGATTGATTGAGAGGTTGAAACAGGGTTTCAAGTTGCCATGTGGACTTCGAACTACTGGTCATACTACCTCGATCTCCCAGTTCTAGGATTATAAGTATGCACCTCTCCCCAGTTTCTTTATACCATTTCATATGCATTTAGCAATTCACATGTGGCCTCTTTCAATCATTATCTTCACTCTGTGTATGGTGTGTGTGTGTGTGTGTGTGTGTGTGTGTGTGTGTGTGTGTGAGAGAGAGAGAGAGAAAGAGAGAGAGAAAGAGAGAGAGAGGGGGTGGGGGAGGGCTGACTTCAAGTTTTAAGTCTCTAAATCACAAGTATGCTCCTGGCTGTTTTATGGAATTGCAGAACATCAGATTCTGTAGAACCATGTCTTCCCACTCCCCTCTGGTATGAGTAGGGGCATCATATGGTTCCCAGAGATTCATCTAAAATGCCTCAGACATTTCTGGGCTGATGCTTCTGCCTTAATAGTTACTGATTATTTATCCCCTACATAGGCTTGACTTTTACTAAGAATTTTTCAGTTGCTGTTACTTAACAAAAAGAAATCAAAACCACAATCATATTTTCCATGTTGAACTTCATAGGCAACTTAAGGAACAGTTTTTTTTTTTTCAACCTCAGAGCATCTTTCTGGGGGTCCTGCTAGAGGAAAAGAATTTCCTTTCTCCTAAATGTGGTTGCGTATTTACTTATTCTGTCTTCATATACATGTGGTCTTATTGTGGGATATCTTGACATTTCTAGTGTGGCATCTTACAAAAGTATATTCTTTTCTCCCACAAGACTCTTCTCTTTTGCTGATGGGAACAAACCTAGGAACTTATGTGTGCGGGGCAAATAGTGCTGATTTTCTAGCCCCCCTTCTGTCAGTCATATATAAGTGTTGTAGAGTTTTACTTCAATTGTCAGGTACATGGAAACCTTTTTTTTTTTTTTAAGATATTTTCCAGCAGATGCAACAGCAGAAATGTTAGAAGAATGGCGGCCTTTAATGTGTCCTTTTGATGTAACAATGCAAAAGGCCATCACTTATTTTGAAATATTTCTTCCTACCTCCCTTCCTCCAGAACTGCATCATAAAGGTTTTAAGTAAGTGTGCATATTTGACATATTTTAAAATACAGCAATACCAAGAACTAGCAAGCAGCTAAAAAAAATGTACAACTCATTGATTCTATTTATTATATTCAAGTATAAAGGCTAAAGCAGTTGTGTATATGATTGTAAACAAGGAATGCTTATATGACAAGCCCAATAAAATGATGGTTTTAAGAAATCAGAAGAGGGAAAAGGTGATAATGGAAAAATGTCAGAAAAGGAGAAAGGCAAACAACATAAGGGAGAAAATTGTGACAGTTGTTAAGAGTGGACAATAGCCGGGCGGTGGTGGCGCAGCCTTTAATCCCAGCACTCTGAAGGCAGAGGCAGGCGGATCTCTGTGAGTTCCCTAGCTACTGAGAAACCCTGTCTTGGGAAAAAAAATGGGGGGGAGTGGACAGTAATTAATAATTTGGGACATTTAGTAGATGAGATTACATTGTATATCACAAATAAAGAGGAGAGGGAATACTCAGACAAAAAGCATTCCTTTGTTCCATTAATTTTGAAACTTTCAGTATCATTTTTTTCTAGGTTGTGTGGTTACCAGTAAGTAAAGTAGACTTCGAAGTATAAAGAGTACCTGGTTTTGAACTGCTTTCTGTAGTCACTTGCTATTCATAACAATGCTTTTTTTCTTCAGACTTTGGTTTGATGAATTAATTGGCCTTTGGGTTTCAGTGCAGAATCTCCCACAGTGGGAGGGGGTAAGTCTTCCATTTTTTTCCCCTTCTATAGTTTTAAAATTGGATATAAATAAATCATTTAGTAAATAACTTCTGTTTCTGTTTCTTAGAATTTCTATTAATAATGCTATAGTTAATTCTTTTTCTTCCTTTTAAAGTAATGCGGTGTTTCTGTCGGTCGGTCTGCCAGTCTGTCTGTGTGGGTATATGCATGTGAGTGCAGATGTCTGAGGAGGCAGAGGCATTGCATCCCCTGGAGCTGGAGCTCTGAGTGTTTTGTTTTGGTTTTGAGGTGCCAGAGCATTCTTTATGAAGAGCTCAGTGTGTAGATGGTGAGCTGCAGGTCCTCTGCCATCTGCACCAGGCTGGAAGTGAGGCCTGGCTCCTTCAGCACCACAGAGCGCTTAACCTGACTCTCAGAAATGGTAACTTCCACAACACCCCCACCTAGGGGAACTTCCTGGTGGCTGTATGTGCTTGGCAGCTCTGGCTCAATTTTAGGAACATCATGGTGGGTTCAGAAACATCAGGAGGTAGAAAGGGACTGGAGAAATACCCAGGTTGGTGACTCAACTGATGTCACTTGAACTTTGAGGGTAAACATAGCCTTTGTCATAGGTAAATCAACAGCAGCAGAAGTAGACAAGCGTGTATTATAAAGTGCATGGCTGTGTTTGCTTTAGTTAGTAATTACATAGGTACTGTTGAACATTTGATGGAGATATATGTATAAATTTTCCTTTCAACTTTAATTGTGCATAATGCTTGGAGGGGCATTTTCATTGCAATTGATTTTTAGTGGGTGGCATGAGTCAGATCCTAAATTTGCAAGTTTTTAAGAATCTAAGTCAAACTATATTGTTGTAATGATTGCTGAGAACAAATGAAAAGCTGGGCATGGTTACACACACCTGAAATCTCAGCACTTAGGAGACCGAGGCAACAGTATCATAAGCTCAAGACAATTTTGGTACAAGAACCATCCCAAGAAATAAACAAATGAACATAAAGGAATAAGGATTATAACTGACATTTAAAAGCAACAAATATGTCTACTTAACATTATCTTATTTTTGTTTACTTTCAGCAATTAGTAAATCTCTTTGCTCGATTGGCTACAGATAATATAGGATACATAGACTGGGATCCATATGTACCAAAGGTAATTAGAACATTTGGATGTGTATGTCATAGTCCTGATACTAACATGTGTATAGGGGAATTTCTTTTGAAGATTTACTTATTTACGTACTTTATGTATATGTGTGATTTGATTGTATGCACATTTGTACACCAGAAGAAGGCATTGGATCCCATGGAACTACAGTTATAGATGGTTGTGAGCCACCGGGTGGGTGCTGGGATTTGAACTCAGGATCTCTGGAAGAGAAGACAGTGTTCTTAACTGCTGAGCCATCCCTCCAGCCCTGAATTTTCTTTTAACCCTAATGTCAAGTACTATATGTCTTACCATGAAGTTCATGAACTATAACTTTCAGAATGAATAATTTAAAAAGTAGTAATTATTAGGAATACCATGAAATGTTAAATTTATTAGGAAAATCGTGAATTCACTCCTTCCAAAGAATTTTCTGTGCTAAATTAGGTTGCATTCCAGAGTTTTACCCATTTCCCCTGCTTTTAGTAATTAAAGCTAAAGAGCTAGAGGTGTGTTATTTCAGCTGTAGTAGAATCTCTGGCAAAGTCTTGCAGGAAGTGGGAGTGCATGCTTGAGCAAGACTGTAGTTAACTTTTAAAAACTGAGGGACAGGGGTAGGCCCCAATTTCCTCTCATTTGGGCTCCTATCAGCAATGACAGCTTTAAAATAGAAACTCAATTACATTAAAATACAGTTACTACAATGCTGCCTAGCAGACAAAGTCTTCGGGAGGACTTGAAGGCAGCTCTAGCCTGCCAGACACTCTCATTAGAGCTGCTGCTGTCAGGTGTCCTTGGTGTAGAATGCGGGCGTGGGAAAGTAATGTGTGTATGCAGAAAGTAAAAGGCTTCATGTTTGACATCAGTATCTTCATTTTTTTTATGTTTAATTATAAATTGTGTCATTGTTTGAATACATGAATTTAACTGCTTCATATTTATGGCCTGTGACCTCAGAACATTATATAATAAATCTTTAATTTTTACTTTTTTTTATCTTTTTTTTTTATTGAGAAAAGGAAAAAAACAAGTTTCCGCCTCCTCCCAGCCTCCCATTTCCTCCCCCTCCTCCCACCCTTCTCCCTCTCCCCCTCCCTCTCCAGTCCAAAGAGTAGTCAGGGTTCCCTGCCCTGTGGAAAGTCCAAGGTCCTCCCCCCTCCGTCCATATCTAGGAAGGTGAACATCCAAACTGGCTAGGCTCCCACAAAGCCAGCACATTACGTAGGATCAAAACCCCGTGCCATTGTCCTTGGCTTCCCAGCAGCCCTCATTGTCCGCCATGTTCAGAGAGTCCGGTTTTATCCCATACTTTTTCAGTCCCAGTCCAGCTGGCCTTGGTGAGCTCCCAATAGATCAGCCCCACTGTCTCAGTGGGTGGGTACACCCCTCGTGGTCCCGACTTCTTGCTCATGTTCTCCCTCCTTCTGCTCCTCATTGGGACCTTGGGAGCTCAGTCCAATTTTTACTTTTTAAAGAATAAAGGAAATTACTAGACACTCATAATTTTGCTTAGAGTCCCATGAAAAAAATGAGGGTATATTTAAGACTAATATCTAACACTCACCTAATTGTTTAAGGGCTCATTTTGATACTTATAAAATGTTTTATTCCTGTGTTTATTTTGTTTTGCTTTAAAAGATATTTACAAGAATTCTGAGAAGCCTGAACCTCCCAGTGGGAAGCAGTCAAGTGTTAGTCCCAAGATTTTTAACAAATGCTTATGATATAGGACATGCTGTAATATGGATCACTGCAATGATGGTTTGTAATAAACTATGTTTTATATAATTTACCTGTATTTTCTTTAACATGCTGAGTCAAGCCCATATTAATAACTTGGTTGGTCACTTTTGTTGAGTAATTTTCTTTCTTCTCTTCCTCTTTCTGCCTCTTTCCCCTTTCCTCCTCCTCTCACTTTCCCTTTCCCTTCCCCCTTTCTTTCTTGTTCCCGCCCCCTTTCCTGCACTTTTGCTGGGGATTGAACCTAGGGCTTTATATATGACGCAATGCAGCTATTTCCTGATGTGGTATATCTATTCATAATTCTTGTGTCTGTAATGTGGTCATGATTCATCACTTGTAAATCTCCATATGAATTTCAGTGTCATCTTTCAACTATAAATACACTTTTAGAGCAGCTTTATATTAAAATTATAGGATTTATTTTAATTCTTATAGTAACTTGAATTGTGATTCTATGTTTGATAGTGTTTCTGTGGAAAAATCAGAATGTTCATACAGATTTACTGTGAGAAATTGAAATTCCCCCATTGTTTCATAGAGAGAACTTTAGGTTTTTTTTTTTTTTTTTTGATTTTCGAGACAGGGTTTCTCTGTAGCTTTTGGTTCCTGTCCTGGAACTAGCTCTTGTAGACCAGGCTGGCCTCGAACTCACAGAGATCCGCCTGCCTCTGCCTCCCGAGTGCTGGGATTAAAGGCGTGCGCCACCACCGCCAGGCAGAACTTTAGTTTTTTATAAATATTCAAAGGAGAAAAAATATTTTATGTTTATTTTGGAGGTTTCACTGATTGGGTAACGTCAATCTTGAATTAATTTTGCTCTGTTTTCCCACATATTTCTCATTAGCAACTTCTTTTTTAATGTGAAGTTATAATTTAAAAAGTTATGCTAATTCTATCAGAAATTTGAAAATTGTGATATAGTGTTGCTGTGGTTTCTTGAGTAGTTGACCTCTTCTGGTTTCTATCTTGAGAAACAAACATAGGCTTCATTTGAGTGGGAGGGCATGTTCTTAATACAATTTTCTGTTGTTATTATTGTTGTTTTATTTTGTTTTTTGAGACTTGAAGGGATGGCTAAGACAGGGTCTAGCTACAAAGCCTTGACTAACCTAGAATTTACTATGTATATTAGGCAGTTCTTGTAGTGATTTTGTTGCCCATGCCTGGGATTATAAGTATGAGCTAGTATACCCTTCCTGAACATAATTTGATTGTCTCACATGCTGTTGAAAGATCATTATAAGACAAACAGGAGAATGAACACCCATGCACCCATGCTGTGTAGCCTTTTAGATGAACGCTATTTTCTTTCCTTCAGTTCCCACCCACCTTTGGTTATTTTGTGTTTAATAAGAGATTAATAAATAAAAATATTTTTATTTTGAATTTAAGTGTGCCTCATAAAATGTGTGTGTTGTATAATTTTTTTTTCATACAATGAGAAATTTACCCAATGATTATTTTTGTTTTGTTTTTCGAGACAGGACTTCTCTGTAGCTTTGGAGCCTGTCTTGGAACTAGGTTTTGTAGACTAGGCTGACCTCAAAGTCACAGAGATCCACCTGCCTCTGCCTCCCGAGTGCTGGGATTAAAGGCGTGTGGGCTTCCAGTGTTTCATTTTAAGAAATGCTTTATATGCCTTATGTTGCCATTGTGGTTTTTGGTTTTTTTTTTTTTTGTAAATTGTTTACTTGTACATGGGAGGCACAGTATCCATGTAACGGTCAGAGAGCAGCACGGGGGAGTCTGTTCTCAACATCACGTGTGTCCTGGGTTGAATGCTTTACCAGCCATTCACTAGCCCCCATTGCCATCATCCTTGATTATTACATCAAGTTGATAGTCTTTGTGTTAAATTACAGTATCCTTGTTCTTTACTTAAGAACAGTAACATCTACTATTCCCCTAAGTTGCAAGGAGGCACTTTTTCAGTTCTAAAATTAGATTTAAGTGAGTTTTTCTTATGTTTATTGGAATGTTTTAAACTGATGAGTGCAAAGTTCACTAGGGAGCTGTTTTTGACTGATTTAGGGGTGTAACTGTTAGGATGAAGGGGTCCCACATTAAAGCTTTGTAATAGGGTTTGAGCTACTGATCCATCCATATATAGTATAAACTAACATTCTCTCTCTCTCTCTCTCTCTCTCTCTCTCTCTCTCTCTCTCCTGGTCTGGACAGGGTGGACCAAGTAAATTAGTACAAAAACATTTGGCTGGTTTATTTAATAGCATCACATCTTTTTATCATCCTTCAAATAATGGGCGTTGGCTGGTAAGTGTGCTCAGTTTGTATTGTAGTATTTGAATATTTAAAGATAAAGTTGTATTTACCTATTGCTCATCTTAGAACTGTAATATTTCCTGTCTTTCTTAAAAGCTTTGACTCTGTGTAAATGGTTAGACTCGAGTCAGTGTGTTTACAAGACATATAGAAATAAAATAATATGATGATGCTACATGATTATTAGTGACAAAATGCTAAATATTGGCAAGAACATGATAATAAATAATGCCACGAAAGCATAGGCCCATTGTTTGAATTTTATCTTGTCAGCTATTTTAGCTTTGTCTTTTAATTGCCTGATTAAAGTGGCTTTTTAAAAACTATTATTTGGTAGCAAGGTACTTTCTTTCCTTCCTCCTCCTTTTTCAGACGGGATCTCACTCTGTAGTCCTGACTTTCAGAACTCACTGTGTGGACCAGGTTGATGTCAAGTTATCAGATATCCATGTCTCTCTGCCTACTGGATGCTAATTATTTGTGTGTGCCCCCAGTATGTGACTAGAAACTCGTTTGAAACATGGATTTAAGGCAAGGCAGTGAGGTACATGACTGTAGTAGGAAGATGACAGAACTTGTCTGTGCTATAGTGTGACCCTGTCTAAAGGAAATTAAAACAACAACATAAATCCTTGAATTTAGAGGTCACTGTTGGGTAGTTGGTATAGTATGTCTTTCTGTGTGATTAGAGCACACAGTTCTTTGTATTCGGAGTATTCTTTTTTCTTGAGTGAGAGGAACCTTAAATATCTATGTTGGAAAGTTGCACCTGCCTGGAACCTATTGTTTCTGTATCTCCAGAACAAGTTAATGAAACTCCTTCAGCGCTTGCCAAACAGTATTGTTAGGAGATTACATCGTGAAAGATATAAGAAGCCCTCCTGGTTAACTCCTGTGCCTGACAGCCATAAGCTTACTGATGAAGATGTTACAGACTTTGTACAGTGCATTATTCAGCCTGTCCTCTTGGCCATGTTTAGTAAAACTGGCAGTCTAGAAGCAGCCCAAGCTCTGCAGAACCTTGCACTCATGAGACCTGAGTTAGTAATACCCCCTGTGCTTGAAAGGTAAGTTTAGCTTGGTATGTATGGTAGATGCCTCAGTCATAGCTTACCTGTTTCTTCCTATGTTCTCCTTTTTTGCCTGTGGCATGTGTTTTTGTGTTTTTGATATTTATAGTCACCTGTTCTTAGAGGAGAAGCAAGGTGTTTTGTTTTGTTTTAACTTGATTGAATTGGTAACTTTAGAGGCATATTGACAAGAAAAAGTTAAATTTAAGGTACTAGCATATTTTAGATCATTTATCTATTTCTTAATACCCAGGCTTTTACTCATAAATTATGACCTTTTTGTTTGTATTAAACAAACAAAAAATTGTCAGTAAATATTGAGAATGGAATAGAGAATTAATGAAGAAAATTTTATTGTCTTTATTATTTTCATGTATCACTGTCTTCTATCAGTTATATTTCATTTCTTTTTTATGTTGAAACTACTTTCTAAAATTACATTCTACTAATTAACGTAGTGAGTTCTAGGTAAGCCAGGGCTCTATAGTATGAAATCCTGTCTCAAAACCATGGACAAAACCCTGTAATTTTTCTAGACAATTCATGCTTACTTGTATGTGTATGTATGTTAATGTGTGTCCATGAGCATGCACTTGCAGGTGACTCAGAGGCAGACGAGGGTGCTGGATTCTCTGGAGTTGGAGTTACAAGTGGTATAGTGTGCTGCTGGGGCTGGAAACTGAGTTCTGGTCTTCTGCAAGGATAACAATCTCTCTTAACTACTGAGCCAGCCCTCCAGCCTCAGAGTTCTTTTTAAATGTAAGGGGCTGGTGTTATAACTCAGCACATAAAAGCCCTTGCCACCAAGCTAGATGGGTTAAGTTTAGTTCGTGGAATACACATTATGGATGGAGAGAACTGACTTCTTTGTCTTTTGATGACACACACTATAGCCAGACCACATAAACAATAAATGTAAAAAAAAAAAATCAAAGCAAGCTGGGTATATTGGTGCATAGTTTTGGTTCTAGCTACTCATGAAGCTAAGAAACAGGGATGTTGCGTTCAGGACTTTGTGGCTAGCTTTGAAAACTCAGTGAGTCTCTCTGTCAAAAATTAAATAAGCAGGGGCTGGAGAGATGGCTCAGAGGTTAAGAGCACTGGCTGTTCTTCCAGAAAACCTGAGTTCAGTTCTCAGCTACCAACCACATGGGGGTTCACAACCATCCACAATGAGATCTGGTGCCCCCTTCTTAACCTGTAAGCATACATGCAGGCAGAACACTGTATATGTAATAAATAAGTAAATCTTTTTTAAAAAAAATGAAATAAGCAAATGGAGATATAAAAAAGAAATCTTTAGAGTTTTGTATTCTCAAAATAAGAGTTAAAAATTGTTTCTTCTTTTTTTTATTTACAGTAAGGCATTAACTTGGGTTTTTTGTTTTTCTTTCTTTTTTTTTCTATGCTGACTATTGAACCTGGTGTGTGGACAAGTGTGTCCTAGGCAAACACTCTACCATTAAACTACAACCCAGCCCATGCTTTCTGTTGTCTGACAGGGTCTCATTTTATAGCCCAGGCTGACTTCACACCTTGGAATTCCCAAGTGCTGTGCGTACAGGTGTGCAGCACAAAAACTGCTTGTTCTTTTCTCTCTTTCCCTACTTAAAAGTGACAGTACTCTTGGGTTGGACACATGCTCACTTGCTGCTATTCCTAGCACCCACATGGCAGCTCACAACCATTGTGACTCCAGTTTCAGGGGGATTTAGTGCCCTTTTCTGGCCTCCATGGGCATCAGGCACACACGTGCTGAACAAACATACCTGCAAGCAAAACAGCTGTACACATGAATAAAAATAATTAAATCTAAAAAAAATGAACGATACTACTGTTATTTGCCTTTTCTGCATGAATAGATATTAAGATGCTTGCATATTTCTCTACAAAGTAGATTTTCAGAGGAAAATAATTGAAGTTCTGGATGAAGATCCTGAGTATCCACTTAAAAAGCTAGGTACCTATAACTCCAGTTCTGGAAAGGTGAGGACAGGAAGATCTTTGGGACTGGCTGTCTGGCCAGTGTTGCCAGTCAGTGAGCTCTGATTTCAATGAGGCTGTCTCAGAAGAATAAAGTGGAGAGATGTGGCTCGGTAGCGTCCTTTGTTAGTACCCACAAAGCTATGAGTTGAGTCCTTAGCACTGCATAGAAAACCTGACATAGTGCACAGGCTTGTAATTCCAGCAATTTAAGATCAGAAACTCAAGGTCATCCACAGCTTCATGGTAGTTGGAGCCCAACGTGGGTTACATAAAACACTCTCAGAAAAAGAAAAAGACTAAGAGATTGAGATTTTGTTTTGTAAGAGGAATGGGTAGAATATTTGCACTTTTGTCATTCTTAGTTCAATATGATTTGGGTTAAGTTGGCTGAAACAATGAAAATCTTAGTTTATGCTCTTTTTTTACTGGAGTCTGCGTGGAGACAAGATGAGACAGGGCTTTAGACTATGTAATATCTGTATTGTTCCTTTATGTGTGTAAATGTTTGTGTTAGTAGGAAATCTCCACTCTAAGCATTCTGCTGTCTATAATCTACAAGTAAAATGCAGTCTATGAACTTAGTATATTTAATTTCGAAACTGTATTTTCTTCTACTCTGTAGAACATATCCTGCTTTAGAGACATTAACAGAACCTCATCAGCTCACAGCCACATTAAGTTGTGTCATTGGAGTAGCCCGAAGTTTGGTATCAGGTGGCAAATGGTTCCCTGAAGGTCCAACACACATGCTACCTCTGTTAATGAGAGCATTGCCTGGAGTGGATCCAAATGACTTTAGTAAATGCATGGTGAGCCTGTCGACGATTATGTTTTGTTGCAGTTAGACATCTTTTCTTTTTAGTTAGATATCTTTAAATGATAATGTAGCTCAATATAAAATTGTATTGAACAGAGTTATATTGTTAATGCTTAAGTTGAGATTTGTGCACAATTGATTTATTTAATACCTTCTTTTGTAAGTAATTTTCCTTAGCTTGCATATATTTAATGGTGATATTTTAAAACTCATTATATTTTCAAGTTTTTCTTAGACATACTATAAGTTGTAGGATGGCATCTCTTGCCCTCTTTATCTACATGGGTAACCAAGAGAGTATGATTAAAAGTTACAGAATACAGATGCTGGGCATGGTAGTAGAAACCCACAGTCCAAGCACTTGGGAGACTGTGTCAATTTTGAGACTAGTCTGGGCTACATAGTGAGACTGTGTCTCAGAATAACAGAAACATCTTCTCACATGAATAACAACAGAAAAGTTACAGGATATATAATTCCATCTCCTATTTCTACACATTTTCTCCTGATTTACTACTACTTTGCTGTCTTTTTCTTATCCTCTGACATTTTAGCGGTTCACTCTAATGTTACATTTTCAAGAGGAAGACAAAGTAACTTTTTAATGATTAAAGATTTGAGAACCATGTATATAGTTCTCAGTATACAATGGGAATAAATTTTGTTCTAATTTCTTTTATTAAAGCAAAAGCTAGTTAATTGTTAGGAATCTTAAAATGTTTGATTTTAGAGGCGGGTGTAGTGGCTTACTCTCACAGTATCTGGTAGGCTGAGCTAGGAAGGCCACCATAAATTTGAGTTCATCCTTGGCGGCATCATGAGTTTCAGGTTTACTTTAGCTAGTTTTGCTTTCCCATCACCTCCAGAAAGACAAAAATTAATTCTAAGTGAAAAATACCTGAAAGGTCAGTGTGGGGTCTCCCCTAAAATAATTTCAATATTTGTACTTAGCTTTTGGCATAATTTGTGATGAAATAGAATTACTAATTAATATTGCAAATTCTTTATCTCCTCCCATAGATCACATTCCAATTTATAGGAACATTTTCTACTCTGGTGCCTTTAGTAGATTGTTCATCTGTACTGCAAGAAAGAAATGACCTCACAGAAGTAAGGATGCTCTCTGGCTATAAAAGGCTTAACCGAAATGTGTTATTACCATATATGCATAGTAATCTTTGCTTCTTCAAGAGCAGTTTTGGATAGGTTCTAGGAAGTACAGTTACTAAAAGGACAGGGAGGCTGGGTGCAGTGGTGCACACTAGTGCACATTCCCAGGGCTCAGAAAGCTGAGAACCTGTATTACATATCAAGATCCTGTCTCAAAAATTGAATAAAAATCATAAATAAAAAAATGGTACTTGTGTTTGCCTATTATACACGAGGATCTGGGGTCAGTCCCCATCACAAATGAAAAATTTGGTTTTGTTTTTATTTTTTTTTAACTACAATTACTATTCTGTGAGTGGGGTGGTATAGTTAGGAGCCATGTTGTCTCTGGTGGTGAAAGAGCTGTGGTACCTATCCTAGATAGTGTGGTAAGCAAGGCTTACCTAATAGCTGGCATCTGCTGGTATATTTCAGTTTGTTGTCAGTTTTACAAGGTTTGTTCAGCATAGGTGGTGCTGTCTTGTTTTTCCATCCATCACTGCTTAAAATAACCTTCCCCAGGACTAGTGGCATTTAGTATGGAGGTTTTCTTCATTGCTATGGTTCTTCAAGAACTGTTAAGAAGCACAGAATAACTGAAGCTTCACTAAAAAGAAAACCATTTAAATGTCTTACAAATCAGAAATGCCCAATAGTCTTAGAAATTATAGATAAGAACTGGACACTTGGACCAGTAAGCTACATCAGCAGGAAAAGGCACTTACTGAGCAAGCCTAGTGACCTGAGTTTGATCCCTAGAACCCATGTAAAGATGGAAGGTGAAAAGTGACTCTGCAAAGTTATCCTCTGACTTCAACATGTGTGTCAAATGCACATGTATCCACGACTAAAAAAAATTTTTTTGAATACCACTGAAACTAAAATTAGAGCCTTTAACCACACAAAACAACATGCCAATTAATCTGGGAGGCTGAAGAAGCCCAATTCTCCATGTTCCTACTGAAAGATCCTAGATACCTCTTCATTGTGAAAATCTATCATCTAGGTACAGAGAAGTGCTGTGTATCGTTACCTGTAGGAGTCACTAAGACTTCCATAGTTTCTCAACAATGATACCTTTGAACCAAGTATTCTTTGTTATGGAAGGTTGTCTTTCCATTGTGGAATATTTAATAGTGTATTTGTCCTGCTGTACTAGATACTAGACACTAGTAGTGCCAGCCTACCCAACCCTCCATTGTGAAAGCAATATCCTGAGGTTGTCAAGTGTGGTTTCTTTTTTGTAAACATGTTGTTACTTGTATCATTTGGATGTGAAGTAGTTCAACACTGTCTTTTACAGCTTTTTGAAAATTGGGTTGATAACAAAGTTGTTGGTTGCCTTGATTCAAATAAAGCAGTGAAGTGGCTTTGAATTAGCATATGTAGTTATGGTGTTTATCACAGTATCCACACAAAAATTTACACAGGAATATTTTTTATTAGATCATAATTAAATTTCATTAGTTCAGAGGGGAAAGGTTAAATATATTTGTATTTTTTTTCTACATTGCAATGTTATAGATTGAAAAAGAACTTTGTTCAGCCACAGCTGAGTTTGAGGATTTCGTCTTACAATTTATGGACAGGTATGTTGATAACTCAGTCCTATTTTTTCTGCAGTAGCTTTAAAAGGGGGTGGGATGTGGATAGGGCTTTCCTAGAAAGTGATTTCTTTCTGTGCTGTAACTTTTTATTTATATTTTACCCAAATCTGAAGTTGATAATGTAAAGTAAAAAAAGACTTTTTGAGTCATGAAGATATTGAATAGATCTGTCTTGAATAATAATAGCAATAAAGGTTATCTGACTGTCCCCAGTTTTTTGTTTCTAAAATATGCTTTATTTGTGTTTTTTAGATGCTTTGGACTAATAGAAAGTAGCACATTGGAGCAAACAAGGGAAGAGACAGAAACTGAGAAAATGACCCACTTGGAGAGTTTGGTTGAGTTGGGTTTGTCTTCTACGTTTAGTACAATCCTCACACAGTGTTCCAAAGAAATATTTATGGTAAGAGAGCATTACTGCAAAAAGTAACTCCAGTCTTTTTATTTAGTTGATTTTTTTGCATTGAGTGTCAGCTTCTTTTAAGCCTGTGCACATTGCCAGTTATCCTTTCTACTCAGTGATGATTTTAGGAAACATTTTGGTTCTCATTGCAGAGTGTTTGCAGATACACTTGCTTCCAGAAATGATTGTGTGTGTGTGTGTGGAGGGGTAAAAAGATTCTACTTATTGCCATGCATTCTTCTCCCACAGATCGTGTGCAGCCAAGAGTGTTCTTGAAAGTTACCTACTTAGTGACTTGTATTTTGCATTTTCAAACTTTGCTTTGTTTGTTTGTTTGGTTTTCAAGACAGGGTTTCTCTGTATAATAGTAGCTGTCCTGGAACTAGTTCCTGTAGACCAGGCTGGCCTTGAACGCACAGAGATCTGCCTGCCTCTGCCTCCCTGCCTCTCGAGTGACTGCAGTTTAAAACTGAAGTGTTAGTGCATGGATTCTAATGTTTCTAAGCATAAGAGAGTTGTTAGCTAAATAATAATTGCATTAGATAAGCTTGAACAAGTGTAAGTTATTGTTGATTTCGGAATCAGTGTTAATGACTGCAGTATATAGTAAGTGTCTGTAAAGAGGATTACTAATTCTCAGTTGATGGTACAGTGTGATTAGGTGCAGTGAGTGAGTATTGGTTCTATACCCCAGACTGACCTTGCCAGTCTTTCTACCTCCTTCAAGTGCTGTGTTTATAAGGGAGCATCACCTTGCCTGACATTGACTACATTTTTTAAATTGGTAATTTAAAGTAATTAATGAGAGACGTTTTAAAAATTATGCCATCACATAATAGGAATTATATATCCTCAGTATAATAATGTTATGATGGATTAAAATTGATGTCCTAAAGTACCCATTCATCTGACAGTGACTCATAGCTATGGGTATATGGTTTTTAAAATGACTTTCTGTTTCTTTCCTTCCTTCCTTCATTTGAGATTAATCAACATTTAACATGATCATCTTGATTAAAAGCTAAGCTATACTACACCTACTAGGGATATATGAGTATAGGTTAGCTATAGTAATTAATACACACCCATTGTCCTAGCATTTGTTTTGTTTTTCAAGACAGGGTCTCACTATGTAGCTCTGGCTCTCCTGGAACTCACTATTTAGACAAGACTGCACTTGAACTCAACAGACCCTGCCTGTCTGTGCCGCCAACCCCCATGCTGGGATTAAATAATGAGCCGCCACACCTACCTTTAGTCTTAGCACTTGAGAGGAGGACATAGGAAATACAAGAATTCAGTACCATCCACAAGGCAGCATGACCACATGAGACCCTGCTTCAAGCAAAAACAGAAACACAGACAGCAGCACCAAGAGACTATAAAGAATCTAAAGAAGTGAACATAAACCATCTCTTAACAAACAAGACTTATTTCTAACTTTTGGTATTTGTTAATCCATTCCTTTATGTAGGTTAAGATTTTTTTTATATCACCGTACAATTAGACTTCTTCAAGTCTTTGGGTTTTTGTTTGTTTTGTTTATGTATGTATAGGTTTTTTTCAGGATAGGGTTTTCTGTGTAACAACCCTGGCTGGCCTTAAACTCACAGAGATCTGCCTGCCTCTGCCCCTCTTAGTGCTGGGATTACAGGCTAGCCCCTCCACTGCCTGGCATTTTGTTTTATTTTTGTGACAGGTGTTGGTTCTGCATCCCAGGCAGGCCAGCAACTTGCTGTGTATCCCAGGCTGGTCTCAATATACAATGATCCTCTTGTCTCGGTTTCTCAGTTTCTGGGATTATGCAACATGCCCCACGGTTGGCATGTTTCTATTGTTTAAAGTAGATATAACAATTTGTACTTGATACTTGTCAGAATGACAAATTTTAAGAAATAGATACCCATAAAATTTTCTGTTCTATCAAGGTGATTGCATTGCATTTGGATTCCATCTGCTGTAAATGATACATCGCATTTCTATTTCAAATCAACCATTGCTCTTCGAATGCTTTCTGTTTGTCTTTTAACTTATTCCTTCCTTACCTTGTTTTCCCACTCCCTTCTCTGTGTGCGGGTGTGTGTGCTACTGTACATGCATGTGGAGGTCAGAGGACTACACTTGACAGTCTGTTCTCTCTTTCTATAATATGAATCTAGGGATCAAACTTAAGGTAAAGATGCCAATCACCTTCACTTGAAGAGCTGTCTTGTCGGCCTTCCCAAGTGTTGTTTCAGTTAGATTCATTATAGAGACTGTTGAGCCCCGAACGGAATCAGTGCTTAACATTTTACTTCTCAGTTACTGTTGAAGTAGTTCAAGTATTATTTTCTTTAATGTTCTACAAGGTGGTTAATTTCTAAAGAATTACATTGATTTGGGTGTTTTCTTATCTTCTGTATCAACAGGTATCCCTTCAGAAGGTCTTTAACTTTTCTGTTTCTCATATATTTGAAACAAGAGTTGCAGGACGCATGGTAGCAGACATGTGCCGTGCTGCTGTAAAGGTAAGTTCTATTGTATTTTGTTTTTTGCCTTGCTTTGTAGAACAGGTTGGCCTCAGACATTCTGTCTTCCTACCCAAGTTCTTCAGTGATGGGTATGGGCTTAATTCATTATTTCGTCATAACTTGTTACTAAGACACATTGATCTTGCCAATAATAGTGCTGCTTCATATTTTGTGACTGTTGAGTATTTACCAAAAAAAAAAAAAAAACAAACAATGACACCTTATTTATACAAATACATTTTCAGTGCTGCCCGGAAGAATCCTTGAAGCTCTTTGTTCCCCACTGCTACGGTGTTATAACGCAGCTTACAATGAGTAAGTCAGAAAAAGACAAACTCATTATTCTCTCTGTGTGATTTTAGATAAAGTCTCTCTTCACTCCTAAAACTCAGTTAATATCAACATATTCTCAATTAGGTAGTATTTATGTTTTATCTATCTATCTATCTATCTATCTATCATCTATCTATCTGAAAGGTCTCTCTGTGTAGCCCTTAAAGTTCTGGAACTCACAGAAATCCATCTTCCTCTGCCTCCTGAGTACTAGGATTAAAGGTGTACACCCCTGTGTCTCTGTTTCACACATACACAAAATGTGTCATACAGGCTGGTAAGTAGCTTTGAAGTCATGCCGTATTAAATTAATATTTTTATGAAACACTTATCCAGAGCTACTTTGAAAATGTCCCTTTTTGTGAGATGTCACTTGGCAGGAATCTTAGTTAGCTTATTGATTTTCAGTTTTGATTTCTTTTTTTTCCCCTTGTTTTTTTGAAACAGGGTTTGCTGCATAGCCCTGGCTGTCCTGGAACTCACGCTGTAGACCAGGCTAGCCTCAAACTCACAGAGATCCGCCTACCTCTGCCTCACGAGTGTTGGTATTAAAGGCGTGCACTGCCACTTCCTGTTGATTTTCTTAAAAATTGATTCCATTTCCCTGTGTGTTGAGTTCACTTTTTTGAAGACCTAAGTCTCCCTGAAAGAGTTTCTGAACTATTAGGGAATATAAAATAGAAATATTTTAGCATCATATATCCATGGACTTATGACTCTTTTATGGTGCTATCTTGCCATTTTAGATGATGATGTATTGAATGAAGAAGAGCTAGACAAGGAGTTGCTGTGGAACCTTCAGCTTCTGTCTGAGGTATTGTAAGCATTTGCAAGAAAAATGTTTGCTTGCTTCTAGAGTTTAGTTTTTGTTGTTGTTGGATTGATGTTAAAGCATATGAAAAGTCAGATATTTGGGAATTTACTATTGTTGTTACTGTTATTTTGATGAGACTAGGTCTTGTTAAATTTTTACACTAGCCTGGAATTCATGGTAATTTTTCCTTCTTGGGCTCCTGAGTGCTGAAATTGTAGACATGCACCAGCAGGCCCAGGCTCTGGGAATTTCTCAGTACAGTTTTAGAAAGATAGAAATGTTTCCAGTCCAGTTTTCTGTTAAAAAAAATGAATAACCAGCTGTGCCGAGGGCACCCACTGGGAGCGAGCAAACCTTGAGCAGCTGCTGGTACCACAGCCTTTGCTACCGCCACAGCGCAGTGGGGTTCAGAGGCCCAGAAGGTGGTGACCGAGGATAACATCTACCGCGGCTTTTTGCCTTCTCTCTACCCTGGGAGGGTATTTGGTCATGTCGTTCTTGTTGCTTAAATACCGAACGTTGTTGGACCAGAGAAAGAAACAGCAATTCCTCAGTAGGCACATCTCTCACCACGGAGGTGCTGGAGAACACAATGGAACTGATATGTTGGAACTGGACTGCCATATCACAAAAGATGTACAAGTTGTAGTGTCACATGATGCAAATCTGAAGAGGTCAACTGGGATCAGTGTAAATGTCTCTGACCTCAAACACTGTAAGCTCCCACCTTACCATTTCAGAGAGTATGCAAGTGTGAAGGAAAAGATAACTGCATTCCATTGCTGAAGGAGGTGTTTGAGGCTTTTCCTGAGACCCCCATTAACATCGACATCAAAGTCAACCACAGTGTGCTGATTAAGAAGGCTTCAGAATTGGTGAAGCAGTATAAGAGAGAGCACCTAACTGTGGGGCAGTGCCAGCTCTGCAATTGTAGAAAAGTGCTACAAAGAGAACTCAGATATTACTACACTCTTAAGCCTACAGCGTGTTCTGCTCATCCTTGGCCTTTTCTTCACTGGCCTCTTGCCCTTTGTGCCCATTCGAGAACAGTTTTTTGAAATTCCAATGCCTTCTATCATACTGAAGCTGAAAGAGCCACACACTATGTGCAAAGGTTGGAAGTTTCTCATCTGGCTTTCTGGTACCTTAATAGTGTGGAAAGCTCTATTCGACCACCTCACTGCCTGGGGCATCCAAGTATATGTTTGCATGAGTACAAAAGAACATTTGATTTGAGAGCAGCTGGAATGATGACAGACTACCCAACAAAGCTGAAGGATTTCTTAAATTATTTTTCAGCATAGAAAAGGTCCTCAGAATTATTCGAAGGCAACATGACATGAAAAGATCTGAGGAAAGGTGTGTCAGCATTGTTTTTTCCTGAGACATCCCAAATGGTAGAAAGGGTTAACCAGTCAAGTTTTCATTACCTCATTTTAAAGCCTATGTGGGAATGTAGAAACTTCTCTATACTGTATATTTTTTTGCAACAATATTGCACATTTTATATTGGTAACTTGTTATGAGGTGTAAGTAAATTACTCACTGATCAAGATGACTGTATGTGATGCAGTATTCTATTGTAAATCTAAAATCAAAGACTAAGGCCAAATTGGGCATTAGCCATCAACTACAGTAGAAGAAGATTATTGAGCTGGACTTGGTGATGCATTCAAATCCCAACACTTGGAAGGCTGATGAGTTCAAGGCCAGCCTGGGCTACATAGTGCTCCCTGACTTTAAATTTAAAAAAAAAAAAAGAAGAAGAAGAAGAAGAAGAATTGGGTTAATTAGCATTTTAAAGTCTATTTTCTTGAGTTCTTTATATATTTTGGAGATCAGACCTTTGTCTGTTACGGGGTTGGTAAAGATCTTCTCCCAGTCAGTGGGTTGCCTTTTTGTCTTAGTGACAGTGTCCCATGAGCAAGGAAGTCAAGACCGTCAAGACCGTGAGGGGGGCACCCACCCACTGAGACAGTGGGGCTGATCTAATGGGAGCTCACCAAGGCCAGCTGGACTGGGACTGAAAAAGCCTGGGATAAAACCGGACTCTCTGAATATAGTGGACAATGAGGGCTGCTGAGAAGCCAAGGACAATGGCACTGGGTTTTGATCCTACTGCATGTACTGGCTTTGTGGGAGCCTAGCCTGTTTGGATGCTCACCTTCCTAGACCTGGATGGAGGGGGGAGGACCTTGGACTGCCCACAGGGCAGGGAACCCTGACTGCTCTTTGGATTGGAGAGGGAGGGGAGGGGAGGGAAGGGGAGGGTGGGGAGTGGAGAGAGGGAGAAGGAAAAGGGAGGCAGGGAGGAGGCGGAAATTTTTAATAAAAATAAAATAAAATAAACAGCAAAAGAGAAAACAAAAATTAAAAAAAATAAAATAAAAACAATTATATCATGAAAAAAAAGAAGAAAATTATCGAAGGCCTTTACAGCCTCTTTGAATTGTCTAGTCATGTTGAGGTGCATTTTAGTTAAAGGGAAATGCAGTGGAAGAAGAGCCCTACAGTAGAGGTTTAATAGTTGACCAGGTGTGTGCTGTTGATAGAGGGCAAGCCCAAGTAAACAGCTCATTACTCAAACAGAAATCACCTCTGTGGGCTGAAACAGACTTCACAGTTGCAGTTCTTAATGGGGACGCTCTGAGTGCAATCTTTTCAGGTGTTAGTGCTGCTGTGTCTATTTTTTAATGCCTTCAAAAATGGACTTTTTAATTGTAAATTAAGAGAAGATCCATTTAGTCATGTTTTTATGTTTCCTCTAAAGAAATACACGATTCTTACCTTTCGGGCTTGACTTGACTGTTTGAACCTCCATCTCGATTGTGATACCACAGTCCCAGTAAAGGTTAAGGCGGTGGGAGCCCAGCCCCCTTGCAGGTGTTTTTAATGTGAGCCACCTGATCTCAATCTTCAGGAGCTCAGTCTGCTGAGGATCAGAAGCCGGCAGGCTTAGCCACATTAGGCCTTCTGCTACTTTCTGGTGGGGCTTCATGCAGACCTGTTTCTTACCTGTGTGACTGATTCTCATGATCTCAAATTGAGATATAACTAAAATATAGACTAGTGAACGTCTTTTGCCTAAATTATGTCTCTCGTGTGGGATTTGCCACAGATAGCTGTGAAGGATGGCCTTACTCTCTCATCTATTGCTTTGTTGTTTAAACTGTAATAAAGTTTTCCAAGAATAATAAAACAAAACAAAAAAGGAATAACCTATTACTTAGGATATTATCAAAGATTTGGAATTTTTATTTATGTTATATTTTGGATTTTTGTTTGTGTGTTTGTTTTGTTTTTCAAGACACGGTTTCTCTGAATAACAGCCCTGGCTGTTCTGGAACTCAGTTTGTAGACCAGGCTGGCCTCAAACTCACAGAAACCCACCTGCCTCTGCCCCCTGAGTGCTGGGATTAAAGTCATGAGCCACCATGCCCAGCTCACGGTTTTTGTTTTTTTGTGGGGACTCGGGTTTGTCACTATATAACCCAGGCTGGCCTCAGACTTACAAAGATCTGCCTGGCTCTGCCTCTAGAGTGCTGGAGTTGAAGATCTGTACCAACATGCCTAACTCTTAGAAAATCTTTACCAGTCAAGCTTGCATTTTATTTATGAGTTAGTTTAGAAAGTTAAAAACGTATTTTGTTTTCTTTAAAGGTATATGGATTCTTTTGAAAAAGATGATACTTTGGCATGTAAAAACGTAGGTGTTTTGATTTTAAAAAAGTTAATAATTAAGGTATAGTTAAAATGACATTTTTGAAATTATTCAAAGTCATTTACAGAAATTTTTTTTTAAGCACTGTAATGTCAAATACTGAACCTTGAATTGATTATTGGTTCTAGATGTAAAACCAAATTTGTTTTTGAGTTTTTATTTCTTTTTTGAGGAAAGGGTTTCTCTGCATAGCCCTGGCTGTCCTGGAACCACCACTGCCCAGCTGCCTTCAAGCATTTTTTCTGTCTTTTCAGATTACTCGTGTAGATGGGAAGAAGTTGCTTCTGTATAAGGAGCAACTTGTGAAGATTCTCCAGCGAACCCTACACCTCACCTGTAAGCAGGGCTACACACTGTCTTGCAATCTTCTGCATCATCTTCTTCGTTCTACCACACTAATCTACCCCACAGAATACTGCAGTGTGCCGGGTGGCTTTAACAAGCCTCCTTCTGAATACTTCCCTATCAAGGCAAGCATTTTCAATCATTTTGGATTAAAGAATAAATATATTGGGTTATTTTTAAAAAATAATTCAGAGGTATTGTTTCTTCCTGCTGTGTATAAAAATGTCACATCTTTTCAGGTAGTTTTATTTATTTATTGAGTGTGGGTATTTTGTTTGTTTGTGTCTGTGAGCCATATATGTGTCCACTGCCCCCAAATGATAGAAGAGAGAACATCAGATCCCCTGGACCTGGAGTTGCAGAGTTGTGAGTCACCACATAGGTCTGAAATCAAACTGCTGTGGTCTGGGAGAGAATTCAGTGTCCCAGTTCTTTTTATTAAAATACATTGCTTACAACTTATTGGAGGGCTAGAGAATTGGCTCAAAGGTTAAGAGCACTGGCGGCTGCTCTTCCAGAGTTCTTGAGTTCAATTCCCAGCAACTTATGGTGGCTCCCAACCATCTATAATAATATCTGGTGCTCTGTTCTGGTATGCAGGGATACATGTAGGCAGAATGCTACATACATATACATACATGCATACAAACAAACAAATACAGAACAAAAAAACCCTGTTATTGGAATTATTAGACTCATTCATTTTAACATGTCATGAAGCTAAAACTACCCTCTTTTCCTGCTACATGGCCTGGGCTGGACTTGATGTTGTGATCGTCCTGTACTAGCCTCTCCTGTGCTGTGATGTATAGCTGCTGTGTGCCAACATACTTGAATGGTTTTCTGCTTTTCTGCCATGGCTGGGCCGTATCTCACCTCATTAGTTATACATTATCTCAGGCCTAAACTAGCTACCTTCATATGAACTTCCTTTCTCTTCTGCAAGAAATGCATATTAAGTGGCTTTTAGGGAGACATTTTTCAGGGGTATAATAATAATAAAGGAGTAATGATATTGTCATGAGTCTTTTTTGCATGTATCAACGTATTATTTCTAGGTCTGATTTTAAATTTATAAATGTTGTGTATACATGTGTCTCTCCAACTTTACAACTTAGTGAAAAGCTTCTCTTTCCTAGGACTGGGGTAAGCCTGGAGATTTATGGAATCTGGGGATCCAGTGGCATGTTCCTTCTTCAGAGGAAGTTTCTTTCGCCTTCTATTTGTTAGACTCCTTTCTTCAGCCTGAGCTCATCAAACTCCAGTGTTGTGGGGATGGAGAACTTGAAATGTCTAGGTTAGTTTTCTTTAGTAGTATCTTTCAAACTTTAATACCTGCCCCAACCTCTATGTCTGATGTATATGTTTACTTTTTTTTTTTAAATCTTTTTTTAAAGATTTATTTTATTTTATGTGTATGAGTGTTTTGCTTGCATGTGTATGCCTGGTAGTCACAGACATCACAAGTCTTTGGATCCTGAGCCACAATGTGGATGCTGGGAACTGAACCTAGGTCCACTGCAAGAGAAACGAATACACTTAACCTCTTAGCCAACTCTCCAGCTCTTTTTTTTTTTTTTTCTTTTTTTTTTTTTTTTTTTTTTTTTGGTTTTTTCGAGACAAGGTTTCTCTGTGGTTTTGGAGCCTGTCCTGGAACTAGCTCTGTAGACCAGGCTGGTCTCGAACTCACAGAGATCCGCCTGCCTCTGCCTCCCGAGTGCTGGGATTACAGGCGTGCGCCACCACCACCCGGCCCAACTCTCCAGCTCTATGATTCATAACATATTCAGTGTTTGTTTTGAAAATATACATTAAATGCACTGAGAAAAATTTATCAATGTTGAAACAGGTTTTTGTGTTTTTGGTTGTATAAGGTTTGTTTTTGTTTTTTTGAGACAGGGTTTCTTATAGTCAAGGCTGGTCAAAGATGACCCTGAACATCTGGTCTTCCTGCCTCTACTTCCCAAGTGCTGGGATTATAATCATGTTCCACCATTCCCAGGTTATACAGTGCTTGGGATCAAACCCAGGACATCATGCTAGACAGTCACTGGGTTGATCATCTTAGTCCCATCAAAACATTTTTGGTTTTTGGTATTGTTTATATTTTCTTTTTTTTTTTCTTTTTTGTTTTATTTTGAGACAGATTCTCACCATGTAGACTATGCTGGAACTCAAGAGATCCGCCTATCTCTGCCTCCCAAGAGCTGGGAGTAAACATATGCACCCACCACACTAAGCCCACCTACCCATGTTAAATACTAAAACTAATTCCCATCTTACCCTCCCAGTTTTTGACAGAAACACTTCTACTTAGCGATTTCACTTGCTTATTTTGGAAAGTATAGGTAAGGTATACCCTTTTCAAAGGAAAGACCTTTATCTGTCTACTGAACATTAAACTTATTAAGTAGCTCTCATTGTTGACATTGAGTTTACTTAACTGAGATTTTCTTTCTTTTCCATAGGAATTTAATAAGAAATAGTTATTATTGAATCATTAGACTTTTATATTTTGAAGTAGTTTTGAAGATTCCTAAAATAATAACAAGAGATTTAGTGTGTTTCAAGTCTGCTAAACTTCTTTTTGGAAGCAAATGTGTGTGCAGCTAGATTTTTCTTTTTTCCTTCTTCCTCCTTCTCCTCCTTCTTCCTCCTCCCTCCTCCTTTTTCCCCCCCAATTCCATGTTTGAAATTTGAAGTAAGATAGACATTCTTGGTATTGTTTCTTGTTAGTGGTAGTTATTTTTGTATTTAATTAATTAAATTAAAATTTGCTTCTCAGAGTGCAGTTAGTCAGTACATGTTACTAATTATTTAAAACCTGTTTAAGAAGGCCTAATATCAGCAATAAATATATTTGTTGTGTTACTCAGTGATAAGCCAGTACTTATTGTGCCCATGACCATTAGATAAAGTTTTGTTCTTCTCCCTAGATTCTAGATTTTCTAGAACTCTTGTTAAAAATGACTTAGGAATCTTCTAAAATAAAATAATATGTTTTGTGTTGTATAGAGATGATATTCTACAGAGTCTGACTATAGTACACAGCTGCTTGATTGGCTCAGGGAACCTCCTACCTCCATTGAAAGGAGAGCCAGTTACTAACTTGTAAGTAAAGAACAAACCTACCTGTTTTGCTCTTTTGCCATTTAACATATTTTAAGTTTACCTACTTCATGGGCTATTCTTAATGTTGTTTCTAAATTGTTTGATCTTCTATATTTGTAGCTCTTAGGGCAAAAACACCTAAGGTATAATTTAGTTCTATGAAATTCTTAAAGGCTTTATACAGATCTTCATATGGTAGCAAAATAGAGTATCTTCAGATGTTAATACATTTAAAAGTAATAGCTGGGAGGTAATTTAGGATTCTTACTTTTCTTTTTAAAAAGCGAGCAAACAAATAAAACAAACCCTATTTTGCCAGTGGTCCGCATTGACTTAGGATCCTGCAGATGAGTGTTAATATTGCTCTTCAGTCCATCATGTAGAATGTTTAATCCGATGCTGGCACTGCCACCCTGGCTACACAATATGGAGATGCCATGACATGATACCATGCATGAGCTTGGCATGAATAGGTCAGCAGCCGGATATTAACTCGGTGTTCTGAATCCCCAGCATCTGTCTCATTGCTGAGAAAGCTAATGAAGACCACACAGGAGTAGATAGCTGCCCTTAAAAATTAGGAATAGAAGAAATTATTTGCTGATTTTTTTTTTCAATTCAATCATAAAAGACTGAGGTAAGAATAGTTTAAACAGGACATGACCATATTTTGTATAGTCATTTGGAGTTATACTTTCCAAAACATAATTGCCTCTTATTTTACCCTAAAAACATTTATCACTGAACTTTAAAGTGTTAAGTTTAAAAGTAGTAGTGTCATTTTAGGTCAGAAAATCTGTTTTAAATTTGTTTAAGATCTCGCTAAGTCTTTTAAAAAATTAGATCTTTACCCATATAGTTTATAGTCTATACAAGAATAATTTTACTAATATTTTTGTTAAGAAAGATCGATTTTCAAATATATTTTAAAATAAGAGCCCTTTGAGCCTTTTCTCTTTAATGATCTTTATCCTGTACCATATTGTAAAAAATCCCTGTATAGCACACACAATGCTATTTCATGCTTACCAAATTGGATGTCAGTAGAGCTCTACAAAAAGTGTTACTAGGGAGACTTGTGACATTTAATGCAATAGTTTGTCTTAAGAGCTCAAACGTGTCTTACAGTGGTTGGGATGCAGTAGTAAGTGGGCAGTTGAGGAGACTCATGTGTTAGCCTTGCAGTTCATCTCGGCCTGTAGCTCTGCCATGTATACTGTCGGAATAAATTGAGGCATGCATGTCTTCATCTTTCTTCCTGAGATTTTCTGTTTGGTTGGTTGGTTGCTTGTTTTTGTTTGAGATTGAGGTCTCCTTTTGTAACTCTGGCTAAGCCTGAAACTCACGTCAGTGCTTCTATCTTAAGCCTCCAGAGTATTGGGATTGCAGGTGCGAGCCACCAAGCCTAAGTTTTCTCTTTTGAAGTAAACTTTCATCATGACAAAAGTTCCGGATTCAGTGGCTCACATATGTAATCACATATATATTGGAGAGGCTGAAGTAGGAGAATTGCAAGTTTGAGGTCAGCCTGGGCGCATAGCAAGATTTTGTTTTACCCTTTCTTTCCTCAAGAAAAATTCCTATGCTTGTTTATTAGAATGTCATTTTGATTTTTATATAATGATATGCCTTATCTGATAAAATGCATATATTAATAAATATATAATACAATAACAGCACTATTTAAGTTCTAAAATTGACACTGAGTTCTATTCATGGGGTTTCCACCAGAAATATGTTAGACTGAAAAGTTTTATGCTTCAGATTTTTCAGATTTAGCCAGGTATGGCGGCTCGTACCTTTAATTGTAGCACTCTGGAAGCTGAGGTAGGAGGTTGGAAAATTTGAGGCTGGCCATAGTGAGACTTTGTCTCAGAAAAAGAAAAATGGGGGTAGGTGGAGGCAGAAACCTTCACTTTTAGAGTAAAAATTTAATGGAAAATATGAAATCATAAGAAACACATTGAATATAAATGTGTTTTAAAGTCATTGAGCAATTTACATCTTAAAACACGGGTTCAGTATCTGCACGGACTAATAACTGCGTTATGTAGAGTTAGAAGCAAGCAACCATCTCTTTGATTTAAATTGCCAAGCAGAAACTTAAATTTTTTTACTTTATTTTCTTATTTTATATGTGTGGGCATCAGATCTTCATGGAACTGGAGTTACAGACAGCCTTGAGCGATCGTGTATGTGGGTGCTGGGTTCAAGCCCAGGTCCTCCTGAAAAGCAGCTAGTGCTCTTACCTACTAAGTGGGATTTTTTTTTCCTTAAATACACTTTCTGTTGGCTTTGAAGTAGTTCTTAACAGGATCTTCCAGTGATAACTTGTATTGTCTTTATCCAAAAATGGGAAGAACAACTTCATGTTTTTTTTCCTGTGTGCACCATTTTCACTTTCATTACAGAAGGTGAACGAATCCAAAACTAATAAAATAGCCTTTGAAATTTCTAAAATATTTGTTCTCTTATATATTTATAGTAAAAGAGTTAAATTTCCAAATTAAATTGAGTGGGAAAAAAAAGTTAAGTCAGTGGCTACATCCTGTGACACAGTGGCACACTGGGTGTGGAGTGACCAGGATTCTCAGGGATTGTCAGCAGACCAAAGCCAGGAGAGAAGAACTGAGGTAGAGTCTTAGTCTGTAGGGAGAGAGTGGAGTAATGCAATGCCTCAGGTGTCTGTAATACCTCTTGTTAGCTTTACTAAGTTAAATTTACTTGTACAAGGCATTCATGTTCTAAAACACCAGATCAATTTTGCAATTATTAGCAATTCAAGCATTGTTTTTTAATTTGTACTTAAACTTTTCATCCAAGATTTGCTTATATAAAACATTTCATATTCGGTTACACTCAGAGTCAGATTACTCAGTACCAGGTTTGCTCTCTGTATTTGTTAGCAATATAGGACAAATACCTCTGGAAAACTGTGATGGAAAGCAATAAACTTACTTGACTTCTCTGTAGCTATGTTTCTAATGGAGTTTACTTGATGATCTTAACTTCACTATTGGGGAAATGGTTACTTAACACAAAACTATTTCTTATGCTATTCAGTGAATGACAGACAAATACAAAAAGCTAAATCTAAAGAATAGAAGTAAATGATGGATCAATGTAGGTCACTAAATACCTGTAATCACCATAAACCTTCACATGGCAAAATATAGATACAATAAACAGTCCTCGGAGGTAATTAAGGCTAAAAACTTGTCACTTTAATACAATTTAAAACTGTGAATTTTAGCAGTTCTGCTCATTGCCATGCATTGCTGAATGAATCTTAGAATGGAATCTCTCTGCTCTGTTCCTGGGACTTTAAGAGAGGCTCTACTTCTGCAGTAGTTAATGCATACAGTTCACCCTGTAGAGTGAAAATTGGAGTAGGTCTTTCCATTGTCACATAGGAACCTTGGACATTTGCCTTTAATCCTGAAATCCTCAGTTTTCTCCTTTTTAGTCCACTTTTTGTTAAGATCTTTTAGGTCTAATCAGCTATTAGTGGATGCAGAAACTAACATCTAAAACAGGGTTACTCAAGGTAGAGGAGTCACCATTTTCATCTCAGAATACTTCTTTACTTCGTTCCCCTTTCCTCTGCTCTTACATCACAGTCAAATCATTCTTTGAGATCTCAGCTTTTACTAACTATCCACTCAAGAAAATTCTTACCGTCTAAACTTGAGACCATTTCATTGATGTGTGAAAGGATGTGTTGTGTATACAATGAGGGGCAGGGCTAGCTAACCTCTCTTGGCACCTCCAGGAAACTACCCAGCACTGCTGGGGAAGCTGCACACAGAACAGGAAACAGTTACTACTCCACGGTGAGTAACCCTGTTTTCTCCTTATTTCGCCTTCTGATTGTTTTCATTGTGTGTCAGACATGAAAATCTATTCTCACAGTTACTTTTAAATCTCCAATGTGTAAAGTTTCTCTTAGCAGCCCTCTGATCACATGGTAGCATAAATAGAGGAGCTTTTCAGTTTTGTTATTTTTATTTTCAGCTGTTATTGATGCAGATAGCTGGGTACACAGAAATGGCCAACTGTCTCTTGTGAAACACATGTGCATTAAGTGGGGAAAGCCTGCCAGTGGCTTGATTTCAGGAGGGGGTGGGGTTCTTGGGAAGGCAAGATGTTCTTTTACATGTACACTAGAAGATTGTATATAATATTGTTTATTCCTATTTCATGACAATTGATCTAATCTTTGTACATACCTGACTTGGACTGTATATTTTGCTTTTACGTTTTTGTCATTTCTTCCCGTTTCTAGCATCCTCTGTTTTTCCACCAGTGATTATTGTTATTGTTCTAGTGCTACCTAAAAGCATGCCATCTAATGGTACAGATAATGTGACAGTGCCTCCAGATTCTAAGATGTTTGTTACAGTTGGGTGGCCTGGTCTAGGAACAGTGGAGATGGTTTTACTTCATTATTATTACATATGTATGACTGCTTACAGTATGTTTTGTTGGAGTTATTTTTCAGAATTGTGTTTCATTAAGACAAATAATATATGGAACTTAAATTATAGATTTTGCTGCTATTGCTTTTGTTTGTTTTGTTTACTTAGCCCAGGCTGGCCTCAAATTTGAGAAGATCCTCCTACCTCAGCTTCCTGAGTATATAGGCATATACTACCACATATGACTATATATATATATACTTGTTAAGACACATTTACTGTAAAATATGTCAAACCAATTAGAGTTTAATTTGTGATAGGCAGAAAGATAAAATTTAAGTTGATTCTTAGATAAGTGAATGTAAAAAGGAATTCTGGGTAACAAAATGTTTAAATTTAGTTCAGTACCATATATCTGAATAACATGAAAGTTGTACATTAATTTTTGTTTCAAAATAGAAAAAGAATAGATCATTTTGAAGTTTAATATTTTAAAATTTTATGCAAGGTAGGTTTTCTTTTTCACTATTTGATATTAGCTAGCAGACTACAAAACAATGCTAAATGATAAAAAAGAAAGCAGTTCAGAATTGACACATAGATTTAAGAAGTTAGCTTTAGGCTTTTCTGATGATACTTGTTTTCAAATGGGTGATGTTAGAAGAGCTAAAAATGCATATAATGAAACACTCCAGACTATCAAGTAAATTCCTTCATGTGTGCGGTATATGCATTGTATGTGTCTGTGTATAGGGGTACATACTTGGAAACCATAGGTTGTTATTGCATGTCTTTCCCTGTTGTTCTCCACCTTACTTTTTAAGACATGGTTTCTCTCTATGCCTGGGCTTGCTGCTTTGTCTAGAATGGCTGGCCAGTGAGCCCCAGAGGTTCAGTTTTATCCTTCTTCTCAGCACTGTGCCACCACAGGTGCTGGAGTCTGAACTCATAGCCTGGTGCTTATGCAGCAGGTATGTTATTGATGGTGCTGTCTCTGCATCCCTTTGATATTATTTTTGATGCAGTAAAAATTCTGGGAAATCAATAACTATGGAAGTTATTTTTAATCTTATTAAGGCAATGTGACTGACTGAAGCACTTAGTATTATATGGTAGTGAGCATGAGTTGAGTAATGAGTAAAGCCGTATTTTTGCTTTAGACAACTCGTAGATTTGTATCAGCAGGGAAGAGATTTCTGTTCTCGTATATCAGCTATGACAAACCCTTCCCTGTGCTCTACCAAGAAGGTGATGATAGCTCCTTTCCCTTTTCATTGTACTTTTCTATTTAGTACTGAGAGCTAATTTCAGTAGAGACTTGAAATTTATTGATAAGAGGTCTTATTCTTTACTGACTTTGCGTTTCGGATACATATTTATTTCTGCTCATAAGAAGTTAACAAGATGCTGAAATTTGTAAGTTTTGCCACAGGTTGAAACTCTATAGCAAGAAAGCAAACTTTGAGAAAATCTCAGAAAAGCAAATTAGCATTTTATGCTATAAAATATTAATGAATTTTAAAGTACATTAGTGAAAAAAAAACATTCCTTGTTTATACTCTGTAGGTTTGGTCCTGAGATTTGCTGTCTTAGGTACTGAATTATGGTGAGCAGCATAGCTGAGAAACTGGAGCTTCAGTCCTCTGAAGTCATTTGCTTTGTCAGGATTTATTAAGTCAGACATTATGACGGAAATAATGCTTTAAATTTAGCTGCTTTGTGGGGTACCCTTGGGGATATGTTGAATAAAAGTGGTGTTTCCTTCCCCATTATGTGTTGTAAGCTCATTAGTGCTAGGTAATAACTGTAGTTTCTGTTTATTATAAAGTAGCCCTGGGTTGGGTTTGTTCACTGGCTCCTTTGCCTTTGTATTCATGTTCCACCTCTTAGGAGGTGTCTTCTCTTTACTAGAATAGCCATTGGGCCAGGTCTTGTAGTTTGAAATTTTGAAAATTGAGATAGACTCCCATTGAAGATATACATACGTACACACACACATATATATGCATGTGTATATATATATATATTGAGATGTATAAATTCATAGTCTCCCATAAGATGTGTTCTTGTAAATCTATAGGTAATGCTCAGCCATTTGTTGAATTTAACTAGCTTGGTCTGACTGTACTGATGTATTTTGTTTGGGCAGATTTTGGGGGTTTTTAAGACAGTTTTACTTTTTTAATTCAGGTTGGCCTAAAGCTTGCTATGTAGCCCTATCCTGGCCTTGAATTCACCCTAATCTTCATGCCTCAGCCTCCAGAGTACTGGGATTACAGGCATGAGCCACCATGCCTAGCTTGTGACTGATCTTTGAGATTTAGTGTTCTACGTAACGATTTAGAAATGTCATTTGACTACCGTGTTAGGAAAGGTCCATTTTGCTGGTTTAAAGAGAAAGAGCTGTTGCTTATAGCTCTTATTTCTTATAGAGAACCATGTGTGCTATTAGATGCTTCAGCAATAAAAGTTGACAAACTTTAAAGTATAATTATATAATTATGAAGCTGAATTTTCTTTGTGAAGATGAATAAATTCTTATCAGTGAATATAAGCTTTTCCACTTGAATATTCAGTTAACAATATATGTTCATTGAGAGATGATTTTTTTCCCCTTGAAAAAAGGAACTAAAGGAACATTTTCTTTAAGTTAGTTGCTAAGTTACTATGCTTCTTAATGAAACAGCAGCATTAACCTTCAGAAATGTAAAGAATTAAAGTACTGGAGAATAGAAATCTATTATAAGTGCATTACCTTTGTTTTAATTTAAACATTGTAACAATGAGGTTTTTTTCCTTTGACCTTTTGTTTTGATATTATTAATAAATGAAGCTCTCTTGTTTTTAAACAGGGTACCAAGTATGGTGTCCTTAGAGGAAACAAAATTGTATACTGGACTGGAACATGGTATGTGAATACTAACTGAAGTAAGTCTGTAGAAGCTATCTGTAACAATTAGAATTGAGTCATTTTATATTTATGGTTCTTAGATTTTTTGTAGTGTATAAAACATACTCATCATGCAACAATCATTTTCTTTTTCTTTGGGAAACTAGATGTTTATTTTTTTTCTGAGACAGGGTCTCATTATGTAGCCCAGAGTGTCCTTAGACTTGGAGATCTGCCTCTGGCTTTATGAACTATTATTATTATTATTATTTTTTTTTTTTGGTTTTTCGAGACAGGGTTTCCCTGTGGTTTTGGAGCCTGTCCTGGAACTAGCTCTTGTAAACCAGGCTGGTCTCGAACTCACAGAGATCCACCTGCCTCTGCCTCCCGAGTGCTGGGATTAAAGGTGTGCGCCACCACCGCCCGGCTGAACTATTATTTAAAGAATTGCCAATAAATAACAGAGATTGACTCCATAAATTTAATTACTTTCTGTGTTCAGATGTAAGCTTTGCTACTATGTAACATTCATTTAAGTTTTAATTTAATTTTATTTTATTTTTAGCTTAAAAGGATAGTTGTTGGTTTTTGTATGTATGTGTACTTTCCATGGTCACAGGACAAGATGTCAGAGTGAATTTTCTTTACACTGTGTTGATTCTGGGGCTCAAGCTCAGACTATCACTAGAAAGATCTTTATCAGCTAAGCCATCTCACCAGCCATGTTTTTAATTCTTATAGGGTGAAACATTAATGTGAATGGGGAATATTGTAGCCTTTATATTTGATGGTCTTAGTAGAGTTTCATCGAGTGAATTTAATTCAATTTAGTTTTTTTGATGTGGTGCTGGAAGATCATACCCAGAGACATAAGCAGGATAGATAAGGGTTCTCCCACTAAGAGATACCCTGACCCTTACTGTATTAGTGTTTTGTGAGACAATGGGGATGTTGCTCGTTGATAGAACATATACTTACATACATGCCTGAGACTCAGGGTTATTTCCCAGCAACACCCTCCCCCCCAACTATATCGTATACTAATTTAAAGTTCAAAATGTAACCTTAATAGAAACTCTTACTGATGTATTAATAATAGAATTAGTTTTGTACGTCAGTTTCTAAGCTATAACTCCTGGATTTGGGTTACCCGTAAATTTAGAGAATTCCAAGCCTTTGTGGTTTCTAATTAGCAGCTTGGGACTTTGAAATGTTCACAACAGTGTTTTTTTTCTCTCCCCTCTCCCACTTTATAAAGAAGTATACATTCATTTTTATTTTATGTGTATGGTTGTTTTCTGGATGTATGTGTATCACGTTCCCATGGAGGACAGATTCCCTGAGATGCCATGTGGGTGCTGATAACTGAACCCACATTCTCTGTTATAGCAGCAAGTGCTTTTAACCCTGAGCCATCTCTCCCCCACCTTCCTGACAAAATATTTCCTAAGTAATTGTTTTATTTTGGCTATTTGAGACCAATCTCATGTAGCCACATCTTGTCTTCAACTCCTGTATCCTCTTTCCTCTTCTTCCCAAACTCTGGGCTTATAGATGTGCATCCCCATGCCCAGATATGTTTGTCTGTTTGTTCATTTACAGAGTTATTGGAGAAAGGGTCTTGCTTTGTAGACCAGTCTAGTCTCGAACCATCTGCTATTCTGATCTTATTCTCTGAGGTGCTAATGTTACAGGTGTGTGCCTCGATGCCCTGCTTAACTTGGACCTTTGAAACGCAGAGGTTTTGAATGTTAGCTGGGTCATACTTAGCATCTAATTTAACTATGTTAAAGGCAAAGCCATTTGTCCTCCAATTTACCTTTTAAGAAGAATCTTAGGATAAGCTGTTAAAAACTGGAATGTCTAAAATGCCTTTTCATTATTATTATTTATTTATTTATTTTTTAAAAAATAGATCTATCCAGAGAGAACCACCGAGAAACAATTGCTAGTGTCATACGGAAACTTCTTAGTAAGTATATATGCTTGTAACTTGCTCTGTATTTCTAAGCTTTAAAATAGCAGCCTATGGCAGGTGTGCTTTTACTTAACTTTTTTTAGAAATAGGGAGAATATTAGCTTACTCCCCCACCCCCATTTTATGAAGTAGATTTGGGTTTGTATAGTAATTTAAGGTGTTAGCTAAATTTTTTCTTCTCCTATTTTAGACCACATACTTGATAATTCTGAAGATGATACCAAATCATTGTTTCTCATCATAAAGGTAGAATTCCATAATTATTAATATACACAGTTCCATAATTATTAATATGCTTGGACTTTACTAATGACTTCTGAATAAATGTTGAAATTCTTTGACACAGATTATTGGAGACCTTCTGCAATTCCAAGGATCTCATAAACATGAATTTGACTCCCGATGGAAAAGCTTTAACTTAGTAAAGAAATCAATGGAAAATCGGGTCAGTATTTCCACCTGAAATTCTGAAATATTGTTTTTGCAAAGATGTATAATAGTCCTGATTTGAGGATTATTGTTTATAGAGGAAATTTGCTCTATAAGTAAAAGTAGTAGCTTTAAAAATATTGCATGAAACCAATGGGTTTTTTTTTTGCTATAGGATTCTTATTATATAATAATAAAGCATTGACTTTTAAAGACAAAATGAAGATGAAAAGCATGATACAGATCCTAAGTGGGGGATTGTATTTACTTGCTAGGAATATTGCTTAATTGTAGAGCGCTTTTTAAGTTAAAAGTGTTTATTTTTGTGATAACATCCATTACTCTCCTCTGTATGGATATATAGGGATTTGCTTCCTGGAACTAGCTCTTGTAGACCAGGCTGACAGAGATCCCCCCTGCCTCTGCCTCCCGAGTTCTGGGATTAAAGGTGGGCACCTCCACTGTCTGGCTGATTTTTGGTTTTTCGTTTGTTTGTTTGTTTGTTTGTTTAAGGGAAAAAAGTCACAAGCATGAATTTTGTATAAATTTGAGGAAAATATTTCTTATATTGATTTCATGATCCAATATTAGAATTAGTATAAGCCTCTTCAGGAACATGGAAGGAAAACACCCAAAGAGCAGTGGAGCTGTCCCCAGCGCTGTTCCCCAGTAGACTTGTACTGCAGTTGACTCTCTAGAAGCCTGTATGTTACTGGTGCTAAATATGGAGATAGAGGAGAATACAAAAAAAAAAAAAAAAAAAGATGGGAACTATGGCAGGCTGTGGAAGAGTGCTGTAAGGTAAATTAGGTCAATAGTTTTGATTTAAGAAAGTTCTTTGGTTTATAGTTAGCAGTGGAGAGCCACTAAAAGGAATATGCATTGTGAGCATGAGCCACCACACTTGACTGAAAGTTAAGATAGATGAATATTAGAATGCTCTGCTACAATTAGAGTCTAGGTGAGAAACCCTGAATCAGAGCTTTTAAGATACAAGTTGGAAGGTTTGGACAAAAGGTAGAATTGGAGCACTTTGATAACTAATGTAATAAAGAATAATAATTTGTAATTTGTAACAATACAAATAATTTTTTTGGTGTATCTATTTATTTGTGGAGGTGGGGGCATACATCTGTGAAAGTAGAGTTCAGAAGACAGCTTGCAAAAGTCAGTTCTCTCCTTCGAACGTGTAGGTTCCAGGAGTTGAACCTTAGGTTGTCAGACATGTGTGGCAGTTACGTTTGCTTTTCAGCCTTTTTTTCTGCCCTGTGTTCATTTTCTTGGTTTAGGGTTTGTATGATATGGTTTGGGTTGACTTTTTTTTTTTTTATTGTTGTTGTTATTGGGCTTTTTGTTTGTTTGGTTGGTTGGTTTTGTTTTGAGACTTGGTCAATCTATGTAGCCCTGGGTGGTCTGGAACTCAAAGTGATCTGCATACCTCTGAGATTAAAGGTATGCACCACCATACCTGGTTGTGTTCTTATTATGAGGTCAGTTTTCATTATGGAATTCAGGAATCCATTGTTGAAGTTACTCAGTGAAAACATTGAGATGTTTGCTGTTTTGTTTTCCAGCTCCATGGAAAAAAGCAACATATCAGAGCACTACTAATTGACAGAGTGATGCTGCAGCATGAGGCAAGTGTCTCCATTACCTCTTGATTCAGCATGCTAATAAATAATTACTGCAGTGTTTTTCATAATTAAGTGGACTTTCATTAAACTCTTCAAGACTTTATTTTATATTATTTCTTTTTAAAGTTGCGAACACTAACTGTTGAAGGTTGTGAGTATAAAAGAGTACATCAAGATATGATCAGAGATCTTCTTCGATTGTCAACAAGTTCGTACAGTCAGGTGAGACTCTACTCTCTCCAATACTTCCATTTTTTTTGTTTGCAATCTAGGTATTCCTGTTTTCCCAGTGGAGTTTAAGTAATCCCTCATTTAGGGATTACTTAATAATAGCAAGGAAGCAAGAGAACCAGAACTAAAATCTAATAATTCCTGCCCCCAATGCCATGGTAAATACCTTCCAAATTTCAAATAGATTCAAATTTTGCCTTAATATACAAAAACATTTGTTTGTAGTATGATTGTCCCCACGCCACTCACCCCTACCCTCTTTTCCTAGACAGGGTTTCTCTGTAACCCTGGTTGACCTGGAACTTTGTAGATAAGGCTGGCCTCGAACTCAGAGATCTGCCTGCCCTGGCTGGGATTAAAGGGGTACACCACCATGCCTAGCTAATTGCTTCTCATTTTAGATCCTCAATCATTCCTCCTGCAAGGTCTTGCTATTAGGCAGACTAGCCTTGAACTTAAGTTCACTTGCCTTCACCTCCAAAGTGCTGGGATTACTGGCATATGCACCACCATGTCCTGCTTAAATTGTCTCTCTGTTGTAAATTTGAGAGATTATGTTGGTAGACTGGTGCTCCCACTTAATTCTATTAAACTCCAAAGGCCAGTCTGGGATGGCTATATAATTCCTTCTGTGTGTGATGCTTGGGTTTAGGTAGTTACTAGCATGTAATATATCATCTATCCCTTAATAAAGTATAGGACCAAAAGATTATGTCATAGCACATAAATCAGAGACATTACAAGATTTATGTATATCAGTAACTTCTAATTTGGTAATTTCCTGTGTGTGGACATAAGAGACCTGATCTCGTCAACAGTGAGTTAGGGTGTCTGCTGTTTGCTTTTAGCAGTGTTATAAGCTGTTCCCCATGAATGTCATTCAGCTTCCTCTCATCAGAAAGAAGCACACTGATACTATCTTCCTTTTAATAATCATTTGTTTGCTTTCTAGGGTATATATTTTCTGTTATTTAGGAATCAATCTAAATTATCATCCTTTGCTTTTTATGTTTCATTAGACATCTTTTTAAATCTTTTTCAATTTTTCCCAGGTCAGAAACAAGGCTCAGCAAACATTTTTTGCTGCTTTGGGAGCATATAACTTCTGTTGCAGAGATATCATCCCTTTAGTTTTGGAGTTTTTACGACCTGATAGACAGGATGTCACACAGCAGCAGTTCAAGGTATAGGTTCTGTTTTAATGTCTACAGTAAACATCCATATATTGGTTAGTCAGCTTCTGCATTTAATATTTTGTTATATTTGCTTATCGCCAATCTTAAAATATGTGTAAGTTTAAGATACTAGAACATTTCATCATGATTATTGTGCAAACCTCTGTGGAAAATATCTGAATTATATAACCAATGTGAAGGGAAGACTAGGGATGGAAAGAAATAAGATCATTTGAGCAACTGATCAGAGCAGAAAAAGGAAGAAACAAGGCAAGTTTCAGAGGTGAAGTAGAGTCTCTGTAAGTAGGTTTTTTTTTTTTTTTTTTTTTTGGTTTTTCGAGACAGGGTTTCTCTGTGGTTTTGGAGCCTGTCCTGGAACTAGCTCTTGTAAACCAGGCTGGTCTCGAACTCACAGGTAGGTTATTAATAAGAGATATTAAAGACAAAAAAAGAGTTAGGGTTTGATAGCTAAATATGAGGAAACTAAAACTAAATCTGGATTGTACAAGTAGTTGTAGGAGAGGTGGGAGACCTCCAGTGCTCAGGAGGTGGAAGAACCCAAGAGTTTAAGGCAAGCCTAAGCAATGTGGTGAGATCCCATCTCAAACAAAATGAGTCTAAACAGCAAAAGTGACCAAGATAACATGAAAAGAGAGGAACAGCCATGGAAGGGCAATAAAGAGACCTTTCAGAAAGAACACACAGGGCAGGAGAGATGGCTCAGAGGTTAAGAGCACTGGATGCTCTTTCCAGAGGTCCTGAGTTCAATTCCCAGCAACCACATGGTGGCTCACAACCATCTGTACTGAGATCTGGTGCCATGTTCTTACGTGCAGGCATACATCGAGGCAGAATGTTGTATAAATAAATAAATAAATCTTTTTTTAAAGAAAAAAAAAAGAAAGAACACACAGTCATCAGTGCCCACTTTCTGGAGATAATTAAGATTAGCACTAAGTATGTTCTTCGGAATTAATCTGTGAGACACAGCTCGGTATGCTGTGAGCCAGGCTTAGTTACTTACTTCTAAAATTTTATTAGAACAAGGCATTCTTTTATGTAGTTCGTACATTTTCTTCATATCACAGTGCTGAAGATTAGTGGCTGGGACTGATACCAACTGACTACTGTTTCCTTTCTTCTTTACTTTCTGGTGGCTGACTTCCACTCAGTATTGGATATTCTTTCTGGAAGGTCTGCCTCATTTGATCATATCAGTCAATCTTGTCAAGAATGTTTTACATGGGCAACATTAGAGAGGTGAAAGTTAGCAGTGACTGTATATAGAGCCTGTAGAGGAGGCTAGACTGTGCAGTAGGTTACAATCCAATTTCACATCCATTTACATTGAGTGTTCTGAAAGTAACAACACTTTTTGGTACTAATAGAAATACACTTGCTTCATCAGAATTATCTCATGTTGTCAGTAAAAATTATGTAGTATAATTAAATAGCTAGATTTTTTAAAGGTATTTTAAATTTTATTGTTTAACAATTTCATACATGTATTTAATACGTCTCATCATATCCATCCTCCATTCTCTCCTTCTACCCCTCCTGAGTAACCAAGCTTTATATATTTAGTAACATACTTAGCAACTTTGTGTTAGCTGTTATTTGGTAAGTTATTTAAAACTAAAAAGACTTTTTGGTATATTTCAAGGCCATTATCTGAGAAAAATATCAGTAGAATCTGTACTTTTACATTTTTCTTTTTTTTCCTTTTTTTTTAGAGAGTTTCTCTGTATCTTTGGATCCTATCCTAGACCAGATTGGTCTCGAACTCACAGAGATCTGCCTGCCTCTGCCCGGCCTATTCTTACTTTTTATATTGCCGAATCGCCATTCTTTAGCAAACCATCTATTAAATTTTTTAGAAAAAATATTAATGGATGCCACTTGGTTAAACCTCAAGTACAAGTTTTTAAGAACAGCACAGTAAATACATGTAATATGTAAATAACTAACATAAAAATTTAAACTCCATGTTTGACTCTTAGTTCTCCTCTGTGCCTCTTAGTTTTCCATGTAAATTTATTTGTTTTTATAGGGCGCCTTATATTGTCTACTTGGAAATCATAGTGGTGTATGTCTGGCCAACCTTCATGATTGGGACTGTATTGTGCAGACTTGGCCAGCACTTGTTTCTTCGGGACTTAGCCAAGCCATGTCACTGGAAAAGCCATCAATAGTGAGACTGTTTGATGACCTTGCAGAAAAGATTCATAGACAGTATGAAACAATTGGCTTGGACTTTACAGTAAGCAAACTATTTATTTGTTCTCTCGTATTTTAGTGGAAATTCTGGCTTTAATTTTTCATGTTTTTTTCATAATATTTTAGCTTGTTATTATAATTTTTTAAAGGCATTTACTTTCTCTTTCCTTCTAACGTTCTTTAGTGATCATTGTTTTAGATAACAGATTGGGAACACCAAGTTGAAGTGTGTCTGGGAAAGAGTCAGGTCTTTTCCACCAAGAGGCTGCAACAGTTAACATTTCTATATTTACCATTGTTCCATGTATGCCACTGCATTTTCCTCCTCACTTCTCCTCACTTTCCCTTCTCTTTTTTTCCTCTCCTCTGGCTGGCCTGGAACTTGCTTTGTAGACCAGGCAGGTCTCAAACTTACTCTGCTGAAGCATTTATCTAATTATTCTTTATCAATGAAAACTCAGGACTCAGATATCGGGGTAAGGACCTCATTGATCAGAGGAGTGATGACGAAATGACCACTGACTTCTCCTTCATCGATCTAAAATGGCTGTACTACTTCCTGTGTCTCTCTATATGTCCTGGGTCTTCCAAAAGCTGTCTGGGTAACTTTGGTCAGCTAGTAACTGTCCACCTCTGATTCAAAGTCAACTCTATTGGAAGTCTCAGGAGTGTCAGAGTGAGACCAAAATTTCCCATAGCACTCAGCTTCTTGAGTGCTGGGATTGCAGACATGACCTACCTACCATGCCTAGTCATGCTGGGTTTTTTAAAGAGCTGATTATGTTTTAGGAGGTTAGCTATACTGGCCAAAGTCACAGAAGATTTGCCACTAGCTAGATTCATAACTTATAGTGCAGAATATTAAAATTAGATTTTTTCTTATGAATTAGAAAGAAACTCCACTGGTTCTGAAATAGAGATAGGACATCATTTAAGTACTTTTTTAAAAGCCAGTGACTAACTCTATAGTTTTTGCTAGTCTCAAACTTGTAGCAATCCTCCTGCCTTAGCCTCCCACATGCTAAGATTACATGCATGAGTCACCTTTCATGACCATCTGAGAAGCTAAAATGTATGCATTCTCACTTCCTCGGTGCATCATGATGAACAGAAAAGTGAGGATAGTTGAGTTTCTTCTTTCCTCAGGTTGGTTATGCTTTGCATCCTAATGACCAGGGTTATAACTATGGCTATAAATTCATCCCTTGCTCTTTGAAACTGTCCTTATTAGGATTGGTTACCACCAGGTATAGTTAGTCTTCTGTAGTGCAGGATGGCCTTGAATTCTTGATACCTCTGCCTTCATCTCCTCAGTGCTCTGATTACAGACATGTACCATCATACCCAGGTAGATTATTCTTTCTTTAAAAATTTTTAGTCATAATAACTCAAGATGCAATCCCAAACCACTGGTCCAGCAAAATAGCCCAATAGGAAACGTGCTTGTCACCAAACCTGATGACCTGAATTCAATCCTGGACTTAAAGCATAATCATTACATTTATTTTTGTGTAGACGTATGTGAGTGTGTTTTCACACGCCAATCAATGAACGTATAGAGATCAGAGGACAAATTATAGGAATGAGTTCTTTCCATCTACCTGTGTAGATAGGGTCCTATGATTTGAACTCGGGTCATCAGGCATGGTAACAGGTGCCCTCTTTCCCTTTAATTAAATAGTCCACCTTATAGTATGTATCATGACTCTACTTTTTTAATGCTTTTTTCTTTTTAATAAGATTCCAAAGCCATGTGCTGCAATAGCAGAATTACTTGAACAATCAAAGAATCCTTCTATTAGCCAGACGCTACTTAGCCCAGAAAAGATTAAAGAAGGACAGAAGCGCCAACAGGAAAAGAATGCTGATGCCCTAAGGTAATTGAACTTTCTGCTAAAACAGAAAATATTACAGTTAATACACTTTAACTAGCTCTAGTGTAACTTACCACTACACCTTGATTTCTGGGAAAATGCAAGACAACTGAGAGATGATTGTTGCAAGGGGACCAAGTTTTCACTTGCAAGTAGAGTTGAGAAAAAAAAGCATGCTAAAAATAAAAGTCATTGCTGTATCTTTTTCACTGAGTACTGCCTTTATTTGTTTTTAGGTACTAATGTATCAGACATAGTATAATTGGTGCACTTTGTTATTAAGTCCTAAATTCGAGTTCAGTACATTACTTTATAACTCCTACAGAAATCTCTTTTTTATTGAACTTGTAGTAGGATATTAGTAAACTGTTTTTTGATCAGGGGACCAGAAAAAGTCCTGATTTGGGAAAAAAGAAAAAGTGGTAGTACTTCAGCAGTAGCCTTCTTCACTCCGTTCAGGTTTACCATATAACTTGTGATAGTGCCTACTTACTGTTTGTGAAATGCCTTTAAAATCACGGTATTGCTCTGTCTTGTCTTAAACTCCTGGGCTTAAAAGCATCCCAAATGTTATGAATATGGCTGCCAGCTGCAGCCCCAAACTTGTTTTCAGAAATGTTTTTGTGAATATTGAACTCTCATAGTCTGCTTAATTGATTGCAGATAGCCAGCATACTGTACGGCAGAACACTGCTGACTCTTGGTTGCTACTTACAGTTTTAATGTTTACTTTGGAGTACTCAGAAAAAGTTTTTAGGGCATGCCTGTAATGCTAGTTATTTTGCTCTAGAGGCTGGAGAATCAGGAGTTCAAGGCTAGCCTGGAGTTTGAAACCTTACCTCAAAAACCTAAGACTATTAAGAGAAAAGAAACAATTTGGTAGTTCATTATACATAGCCCTTCATGTTCTTTTCTTAGTGTCTCTTCTAACTTTTAGTCTGGTTAAATAGTAAAGTGTAAAAGGAGGGTAAATTAGGACAGAATTTGAATTTATGTTACATTATTTAGTGTTTATCTTAGTATTATACTAAAACCATATCTGAATTTTTAAAGGAACTATGAAAGGTTAGTCAACACTTTACTAGATGGTGTGGAGCAGAGAAACCTGTGAGTATAAGTTTTCTTCTTCTTAAAAAAAAAAGTGGGTTTTTTTGTTTATTTGTTTTGTTTTGTTTTTAACCATGAAAGCATTTGTCTTAACTGCTCTAGGGATTTTGTGCATGGGAAAAAGAATGGTTGTATTAATGGGGTTTTTGTGTTAGAAGACTAAAAGCAGGAGACTTGGAGAGGTTTAGGGTAATAGGGTAGTGTTATTCAGTAGGCCTGTTTTTATTTTTTTTTTTATTTTTTTTTTTATTTTTCAAGACAGGGTTTCTCCGTAGCTAGGTTCCTGTCCTGGAACTAGCTCTTGTAGACCACGCTGGCCTCGAACTCACAGAGATCCGTCTGCCTCTGCCTCCTGAGTGCTGGGATTAAAGGCGTGTGCCACCACCGCCCTGCTCTGTTTTTATTTTTGAGAAACTTACAGCTGAGCAGGGTTTCACATGCCTGTGGTCCCAGCTCTCAGCAGGCTGAGACTACAAGCAAAGAAAAAGTTTCAGAACAGATTCTTACTGTAAGTAGTTTTTAAGGCCACTGTGATTTGTATTGCTGACTCTCACCACTCATCCCTTTTTCTCAATCTCCAGGCCTTGGAAATTTGAGCATATAGGCATTGGGCTTCTGTCTCTACTCCTAAGGGAGGACAGAGTGTTGCCTCTTCGTGCCATACGTTTTTTTGTTGAAAATCTCAACCATGATGCAATCGTTGTTCGAAAGGTACACACTTTATTTTGGCTACTGTGTTGGGTTTGAGACTATTTACCTTAATAGACATCTTCAATTCTTTATAAACAATAAATACCTTAATAAATGCCTTAACATGAATTGATTTGGCATCTCCTTCTATTTGCTCAGAAGCAAATAATAATTTGTTCAATAAATACTTTAGGCATAATCAAGTATTTTACATTTTAACACTAGCTGTAGCAGGGAATTAGCTTATAAACTTGGCTAAGTTTGACTTTTAAAAATTTGAAAATTCATTTTTCAAGGAGTGGAGCAAATCTAAGAGTTGAGTTTTTCTGGTTGTACTTTGAAAATATTACAAATAAGCTGTCAGAAAAGTCCTGGCCTTGACTATTTCTGGAAGAAAGACAATAAAAGACACAGAGGCTGACTCAAATAGAATGAGCAGCTATTGATCTAATAAAAGAAGGACTGTTTCTTCAGCAGACACTAGCATAAACTCAAGGGTGGAGGTGCTAGTAAATCATTCCTAGTTGAATGTTTATGCTTCCCTGGCCAGTGCCAATAGGCAGGCAGTATATTTTTTAATTAATTATTTTTTTTAACTTTAAACTATTTTTTAATTTGTGTGTGTGCGTGCACAAATACACATGCACACATACACAACACCCCACCTCAGCATGCATGTGAAGGTCAGAGGACAGTTTTTGGGAGATGGTTCTCAGTTTCCACTGATGGATTGGAGGAGGGGATCGAACTTAAAGTCACTTAGCTTGTGCATCAAGTACTTCTACTTCCTAAGCCATCCCACAGAACTTAAACTTATTTTAATAACATGCAAAACAAATGATTTTATTATGGCATTTTTATACGTACTTTTTTGGTTAATTTCTTTAGTAACCTCTGACTTGGTATTCTTCTTTCTACTTTCAAGTCTTCTGTTTTCTCTCATTCTCTGTACTTGTTTATAGCTTTTTCCCTCTCATGTCCCCTTTCCAATTTCCTGACCCATATGTACCCACACTCATTGTCAAATAAATAACTTGTATATAAATTAGAAGCTGGGGGTCTATGTGTGAGAGAAAGCATGTGGTATCTGGGATACTTCACTTAATATGATTTTCGTATATTTGCAAATGTCATTTTACTCTTCATGGTTGAGTATGATTTCATTGTGTATATATAGCATATTTTCATTTATTATTGTCTGTTGATGGACATCTAGGCTGATTCCATTTCTTGCTATTGCCAGTAGAGCACTGTTGAACACAAATGTACAGGTATCTCTGGGGTACAATGTAGAGTTCTTTGGAAGTTTTAGGAATGGGTCAGATGACAGTTCTATTTTTCAGTCTTTGAGAAACAAACTTCTACACTGATTCCCATAGAGTCTATATAAGTTTTACACTCTTACTAAGAGTAAATATAAGGGCTCCTTTTGGGTGAAGATATTTTTAAAAAGAAGTAGAGTCAGTTTCAGTTGCAGTACAACATGTAAGAGATTTCGAAATTTTGATGTAGATGTGTTACCCTGTTTGTAGATGGCTATCTCAGCTGTTGCTGGTATTCTCAAGCAGCTAAAAAGAACTCACAAAAAGCTGACTGTCAACCCTTATGAAATCAGTAAGTAATACCCCAGGTAAATAACAGCAGTAATACTTAGAGAAAATTTCCTGGAGTACTTCCAGAGGCTAGGAGTGGGAGCACAGGGCTTTAATTCCACAAGTTTGGAAGTAGAGGTAGGAAGATCTGGAATTCAAAGCTCAGCCTGAGTTATATTAACACAATCCATTGAGTATTTCTCTCTGGGTGGGAGAATTAGAAGCAGAGTTGATTTTTCTACTTTTCTTACTGTGTTTTCAGAAAAAAAAAATATTCTTTTTGTTTGTTTTGTTTTTGAGGCGGGTTTTTCTGGGTAGCCCTGGTTGTTCTGGAACTCCATCTATAGACCAGGCTGGCCTTAAACTCAGAGGTCACCTGACTCTGCTGCCCTACTGCTAGGATTAAAGGCATGCACTACAATTGTCCTGCTTCTCAGAATTATTCAAATGAAAACTTTTCCCACTAATAAATGATTGATCTAACAGTAAAATATTACATTTAGTTGTCATATCATTTTTCTCCATGAATGTAAAATTTGAACTGTGGGTTAGACTGTAGTCCACAGAAAAATGTCTTTAAGAATGTTTTTCTTTTGATATGAAGGACATGCATTTGAATAAGTGATGATTATTTCAGTAAGGTGTGTTGATAAAATTAATGACATAGAATCAATGTTATTTTTTTTGATTTCTGAGAATTGTGTTTTGATATGAAAAAGAATGTTCTTAAATACTTCTGTCTGGGTGGTGGCACATGCCTTTAATCCCAACACTCCGGAGGCAGAGACGGGGAGATCTCTGTGATTTCCAGGACAGGCTCCAAAGCTACAGAGAAACCCTTTCTTGAAAAACTATTAAAAAGGAAGGAAGACTTTTGTATTCTGTACTGTGGGGGTACAGAGACATTGTGTGATCAGTTTCCCATAAGACTACTCCAATAAATTTGTGTTTGTGGGTACATATATACCATGGCATGTATGTGAAGAAGAAGACAACTATGGGAGTCAGCTTTGTCTCTTCAGCGCGGATTAGGGCAGTGAACTCTGGCGCAGTGGCAGTACTTCTACCTGCTGAGCCATCTACAGCCCTGTGGGGTCTTTTTGGAGACAATAGTAATAAGTGATCACTTGTTGAGAGTCACAGGCAAGCCTAGAGAGATGGCTCAGTGCTTAAGAGCATATATTGTTTTTGTACAAGAACCAGTTTCTACTCCAAGCACCGACACCAGGCAGCTCACAACTGCTTGTGACACTAGTTCCATGGGATGCCTCTAACTTCAGACACAAATATTAATAAATAAATGTTTACTTTTTTTAAAAAAAGAGAGTTATAATCAGGGCATGGTGGTCCAGACCTTTTATTTCAATACTTGGGAGGCAGAGGTAGGAGGATCTCTGTTCCAGGCTAGCAAGGGCATAAAGTGACCCTGCCTCTTAAAAACATAAAAAAAGGAATTAGTGTTTTCAAATTGATTGAATCTGAATGCTTTTTTTTTTTCTTAAGGTGGATGTCCTAAACCCACCAAAATTCTTGCTGGTGATAGACCTGATAATCATTGGTTGCATTATGATAGCAAAAATATACCAAGAACAAAAAAAGAATGGGAGTCAAGTTGCTTTGTTGAAAAAACTCACTGGGGATACTACAACTGGCCAAAGTAAGTCACAGTTCATCCCAACATCAGCAAACATTTCTTTCTTTCTGGGTAAACTTTATTTGTTAGATTAGATTTCTAGGTTCAGAGGCACTTAAAGGTCTTTTCATTCTTTCTTCCTCATTTTTTTTTTTTGCTCCTGCCAATGCTATGCTTTATTCCTTCCCATTGTATTACAGTCCTGAGCTGTTGCTAATGTCATGCAGTATGGCCTTTGAGTAAATGGCAGCACACCCATCTAAACCACAGCACTTTGCTTTCATTGTTGAGTCCAACAACTTAGGTCACCAAAGCATGAGGCTCTGTAGACTCTTAAAGACAGACAGTTACAGTCTATTAAAGAGCCTCCTTTTTTGGTTCTTGAAGCTCTATCATTTTCTTGTGTTCATGTTATAAATATAAACTCTTATTGTATAGGAACATGGTTGTGTATGCCGGTGCAGAAGAGCAGCCTAAGCTTGGCAGAAGCAGGGAGGATATGTCGGAGGTAAGCGTTCATATCATTGTGCTTTTAATTGCATCTTGGCTACTGATTTAGCTCCATCTTAGTGAAATCTGTTTTTAGCCCCATTCTTGTATTTCAGTGTAGTACAGCATAAATACAGGTGAATGTATACTGTTGTCCCATCACTCAGGGGCGAGGTGACACTGCTATTATCAGGGTTGCCCTCACTCCACTAGGTACTGCCTGTATAGTTTACTGCTGGTTTCTTGTATTAGTTCTGGATGATAAAAGGCTCTTGAGCAAAACTAATTTAGGTTTCCATTGTGTATAAGTCATGCCTTCTCGGGAAATAGATGTTTAGACTTTTTTAAGATTTATTCTTAAAATTGTTTTTAATTATGACTGTCTATGCGTGTGTGCCCGGGTGTATTGTTTTTAATTATGACTATCTGTATATGAGTGTGTACCTAGGTGCAAGTGTCCAGGGTAAGAGGTATTACCCTCTTGGAACTGAAATTACAAATAGTGACCTCTGACATGGATGCCCCAACATGCTGGGAACAACTCAGGTCTTTGGGAAGAGTACTGCCATTGTTACCACTGAGCCATCTCTTCAGCCCAAATATCTAGATTTTAAAATCAAAACATTTTAGTTAAGCTAGGTGTGGTAGAGTATGTGTGTAATGTCTGAACTCAGTGTAGGAGGAGGACTCAGCTGCAGGAGGACTGCTGTTAAGTTCAAAGCCAGTCTGGCCCTTGAATAAGACAGCCTATAACAAAAGGAAAGACAGGCAGAAAGAAAAAAGCCACAAAATGAAGAAAAATTTTATTCCTCATTGAACATACCTCATTATCACTTTAAATCTTGGCTTAAGTTCTTGAAATCTTAGTTTAAGATCTAAGTTTTCTTCAAGTTACTGTTTAAGTTTTCTGGTTGTGAACAGCCTTTCTTTAAAGGCTGCTGTTATACAAAGACAGAAATGGTTTATTGGAATTTGGTTTGTAGTTAGGAAGTTTTTATAAGTTGCACTCAGCTGGCACTGAAGGAAGTGTTAGCCTTCATTTCTCAAGCTGAGCGAACACTTCTGGTTTTCATTCATAGGATGAGAAATGACATCAAAACCCATGGAAGTAAAGAGCAAAACTTAATATTCTTAGAGTTGCTGTAGTGATATTTCATTTGTATTTTAATGAATAAAGCTTGCCTGAAATGCAGAGAGTAAAAACAGCCGCACTGTTCAGCCTTAAAGATCAGGCAGTGGTGACACACACACACACACTTTAGTCCCAGACACACTAGTTTGTCATAGAAACCAGATGGTAGTGATGCTTGCCTTTAATCCCAGTGGTGCACAACTTTAATCCCAGCACTAGAGAGGGGAAAAAGATGGGAAGAGACAGCTCTCACACACAGTCTAATTCTGAGATTCCTGGAGGCAGGATCGCCATTTCGGGCTGAGTTAGAGGTATGCGCCATTGTCTGGCCACTAGAGAGTTCTTACCTGTACCAAGGCTCAGACAGAGGGGCGATCTTGTCCTCAGAGAGACTGCAGACTGAGTCCCTGAGTTCCTGTCTCTTCCTGTCTTATATTCTTCTCTAGTGCTGGGATTAAAGGCATGCACCACCACTGCCTGGCCTGTATGGCTAACTAGTGTGGCTGCTGGGATTAAGAGCATGTACCAACCACTGCCTGGCCTATGTTGCCGATTAGTGGGCTAGCTTTGCATTCTGATCTTCAGGCAAGATTTATTTATTAAAACACAAATAAGATATCCCTATAAGCTATAGTCATCTAGCTAATAAAGTCTTAAAATTTATTTTAGCTTTATCAGAATTGTGTGCTCTAAAGTAGGATTTAAACCCTGAACATGGTTCTTCTTTTTTTCCAACTTTGTAGGCAGAACAGATTGTGTATGATCGTTTTTCTGACCCAAAGTTTGTCGAGCAGTTAATTACTTTTCTATCTTTAGAAGACAGAAAAGGAAGAGATAAGTTTAGTCCCCGGCGTTTCTGCCTCTTTAAGGTAATTGTGTTTTAATGTACTTTTTTCATAAAGCTTAGCGATTACCAGTTTATAGGCTCATAAATTTCAAATATTTGATTAAAATTTGTATTTACCTATTGTCTTTGTTAATCTAAAGTGATATTGAAATTAAATATAAAATTAAATTAATATTAACTGGGAATTTTTAAGGCGACCTTTTAAATTATTAATGTTATTAGTATTAGAAACAAAAATGTATTTTAATATAAAGTTGCAATATTCTTACTATTGAAACTGACATTTTTAGAGAAAATAAATAAATTCTAGTGGGGAGAGTAATGTAGACAATAATTAAAAGCTTAAATTATCAAGATAATGCTATTTCAGTACTGAATTAACTTTGTCTTTGTTTCTGTAGGGTATATTTAGAAATTTTGATGATGCCTTTCTGCCTATTCTGAAGCCCCATTTAGAACGTTTGGTTGCAGATTCTCATGAAAGTACCCAGAGATGTGTTGCAGAAATTATAGCTGGTTTAATCAGAGGTTCTAAGCATTGGACATTTGAGAAGGTGCTGGTATCATCCATCTGTGGAGGGTTTTGTTTGTTTCCTTTTGGGTTTTGTTGATTATTTATCCACCACACACTAGAATACCAGGACTGGGGAAGCAGTGGCAGGAGGATCTAGAGTTCAAGGCCAGCCTGGGCTACGTGAGGCCTTGTCTGAATAAAAGAAAAAAAAGTAGAAAAGTAGCAATCAGCATCACATTTATGATACTGCCTCCTGAATTATGACAAGTTCATCTCCATAAAATGTGCCAAAATGGAACCTGGTGATGTGTTTCAGTTGGTAGCATGTTTTATCATGCAAAAGGCCCTCTTTTGGATCTTGGTGATAAGATCCTAAAACCTCAGCATTCTGAAGGTAGAAAGCAAGAACATCAGAAATTCAGAATTAGCCTCTGCTCCATTGCAAGTTTGAGTCTAGCCATGGATACGTGAAACACTGTGCTAGGATTAAAGGTGTGTACCACCACACCCAGCTTAAAGGAAATCTTAAGCAAAACTCAGAAAACCAGTTTCTTTCAACGAAGATATATACACAACACACGAACCCTGCCGCCATCTTAGTGGAGCTGCTGTTGAATTAGCTATTCCAAATCACATTTAAAAAAAAATCCGTGTTGGTACCTCTTATCCTGAATACTGCCTCCCTGTTTGTTCGTTTAAAACCCAAGAGCGTGGCTATGCAGTGTGGTCATTACATGTGAGGCTGTTAGAAAAGGAAGATCTTAGTTTCCTCTTGCAGTGACTCAAAGTCTGTCTTTCCAGATCACAGTTGTTTGTGCATTGGACTTTTGAAACCACAAACTTGGTCATTCCTTGATTATCACACTTTGAAGATCACACCTTACGTGAATTCCGTGTCATATTGGAGCTCCCATGCTTCCTACTCAGGTTTCCTTTTGCCCAGTGTGATAGCTATATTATCCAAAAGTTTTTTTGTTTTTTTTTTTTAAAACTTTTCCCTATAAGAGATTTTATAAGGAACCGTATAAAGTTTTCCCTCTTTTTTGAGTGATATTCTGAAAAATAAATTGAACTATATTCTATAGGTCATATATAATTTATATACTACACTATAGGAATTGTAACATAGTAAGACACTTATCGGGTAGTCTGTGAAGTCCTGTCCTATTTGTGTGTATGTATTTCCAGGAGGAATTTTCATAATTGTTGTATGCCACTAACTTTCCTATGTTTTACTTTGAGAAGGTGGAGAAGCTTTGGGAGCTCCTGTGCCCGCTGCTGAGAACAGCTCTGTCCAACATGACGGTGGAGACATATAATGACTGGGGAACCTGCATAGCCACGTCCTGTGTAAGTACTGCTTTCTGCTTGTTCCCCTTATGAGGCACTGTGCTTTCAAATTCTATCAGTCTGTATTCCCCTTGGAATCTTGACAGTTTGTTTATGCCTTTTGTTGTTGTTCATAACTGAAGATGGTGCTTTCCAAGCCTTCTCAGCAGCCCTTGACTATAACTCTGCTTCTGATGTCTGTTCTGACATAGTAATACAGTTTTACATCTACACATCAAACCATGTTTTGGGAAATGTAGTTTACACATAGTAAAAGCCATATAATAGTTATACATGATGTTAATAACAACTGTGCTTGTTGCTCGTGTGCCCTTCTATATAAGTTGCCTATTTTGCTAATTATTTTTTCACTATTAACACAAGTAATGATAACTAAATTGTGTTTGGCTCCCCAGTTTTAGTTTGGCTTGTTTCTTACATACTTACTTGTACTATACCTGAGTATTATTGATTTGCAGAGTTACTTCTTTTGCTTGATTATTAATTTGTATCTTCAACACAGGAAAGCAGAGATCCCCGGAAGCTTCATTGGCTTTTTGAGCTGCTTTTGGAGTCACCATTGAGTGGTGAAGGGGGATCCTTTGTAGATGCATGGTAAATAAAAGAAAACCTTTAAGGTTGATATTATTAAACATTCTATGGTAACTAATAAATAAATGGAGATGAGTTACTAGGCATGGTGGCACACACCTGTGGTTCCTGCACTGGGGAGTTAGGGAGAGGTTCATGAGTTTGTGGTCAGCCTGGGCTAGTAGACCAAGTTCCAGGCCATCCAGATCAGCATGAGCAAATCTCAAAACAAAAAGACAGGAAATGAATTATCCAAGTGATAAATTAAATGATAAATTTATTTTGGTGGCTGTGGTGCTTCTTTATGATTTTGTAAGCAATGTACCAGCTACAGCATAAGTCACCCAGCTTTTTGTGCTGCCATAGTTTTTGAGGGGCCATTCTGACTTCTTTGTCATAGTCAGATTTTTCATTTTCTTTTCTGCTACCAAACATGCAAAGCAGATAGGCTGGAGCTGCTGTACAGTATAGTGGTCAAGGACTTGCCTCTCATACCCTGTATTGCCAAAGAAACAAGGCAGATATAAAGGAGGCTTTATTTGGTAGATGAGAAAAGTGGGAACAATTAAAAAATAATAAATCCCCATTAAAATGTTCAGGTGCCTATGTGATGGCTCAGCAAATATAGGTGTCTGCTTACAAGCCTGATGACCTGAATTCAATCACATGGTGAAATGAGACATATATAGGCTGACACACACTACATACACACACACACACACACACACACACACAATGAAAAAAGGCATAAGGTGGGGCCAGTGAGGTAGCTGAGCTGGTAAAGGTGCTTGTACCAAGCCTGACGACATGAGTTTGATTTTGGGAATCCTCATGGTTGAAGAAGAAAACAGACTCTTGGAAGTTGTTTTCTGACCTTCACCCTCATGCTGTAGCATGCGTATATCCCCAACTGCCCCACCAACACTCAATAAATGTTTTAAATAAGAAAGGTCAATGGTTATTCTTTTTAAAAAATTAATAGTAGTAAATATACTACTACTAAAAATCGTTTGAAAATCATTTTAATGTAAATATAAGAAGTAGGTGAAAATATTTAAAAAGTAGAAAAAATATAGAAAAGGGGATGTGGAAGGCAGTCTTCATCAGATGTTACTATTTTGATTTGTAGATGATTTATTTAGTGAGAAGAAGCTATTGTGATCTAAGAGAAAGCAGGAAGACTAAAATGGAATAGTATCATCCTATATATAGATAATCTTATAATATGATAATATAATCTTATAATTTTAGCATAGAAAAGCAGAGTGTAATACAATGTTTCTGTCCTTAAATCATAGCCGACTCTATGTGCTACAAGGTGGCCTTGCCCAGCAAGAATGGAGAGTCCCTGAGCTATTACACAGACTTCTGAAGTACTTGGAACCCAAACTCACCCAGGTTTACAAAAATGTCAGAGAACGGATAGGGAGGTATGTTTGACTTTTCTCTTGGTTTTGATTAGCTCTTGAGTCTTTGTATTGTTTTGATGTTCCCAGTGAGTGTGGTGTTCTCTTCCTCTTGTTCACTATTTTGCTCTGCAAAACAAGACACTGAATATAAATTAGGAGGCAATGTACTCAAAACCAGCAGTGAGCAGGTGCCATACTATAGGTCTGAACTCAGAATTATATGGCATTTTACTCTGGAAATGATCTGAGAACCTCTTCGGTAATTATCTTGTGAAATTTTGCTTTGGTTGAGCTATAAGGTTTGAACTTCAGTTTTAATTCTCATGCCAGACTGCCTACTCTTGTGCGTTTTATTTAACAGTGTGCTGACCTACATATTTATGATAGATGTTTCTTTGCCAAATACCGCACCAACAACATCCCCTTGTATCTCTGAGTTTACTGCTCGAGTCCTAGAAAAACTGAAACCCCTCACAGATGTGGATGAAGAAATTCAGAACCATGTTATGGAAGAAAATGGCATTGGTGAAGAAGATGAACGAACTCAGGGCATTAAACTCTTAAAAACCAGTGAGTCTTAAAATTGGTAGAAATTCACTTGAAAACAGCTATTTTAGTTTATTTGCAATCCCCACACACATACTTTTTTTTCCTTTTGATAAAAAAGTAAGTTTTCTGATTTTAACCTTTTTGTTTAGTTTGGTTTCTTTGGTTTTATTTTGAGGTTTTTTTTGGGGGGGGGGGGCGGTTCACCATATAGCCTCACTGTCCTGGAACTCACTAAGTAGACCAGGCTAGCCATGAACTCATAGAGAGCCAGCTGCCTCTGCTTCTGCCCCTGCCTCTCAAATATGCCATTATTCTCCATTTAAAAAAAAAAATCATGATAGTTTGTTGATTTTGAGTTGTAGTTGTTTAAATGTCCTTGCTATTACTTGCTGGGATTAAAGGCATGTGCCACCATGCCAGGCAATTTTAACCATTTTTGAGTGTGTAGTTTAAAGGCTATGAGGCCACACTCAACCCATCTCTAGAATTCTCTTTATGGCAAGCTGAAAATCTGTACCTGTTTCATAGTAACTTCTCATTTTCCTCCCCTGTTTCTAGTCCCAAATAGCCACCACTTTACTTTCTGTCTTTGGAGTTTGTCTATTCTAGGTGGCTCATATCAGTCTAGTTGTTTGTCTTATCTCTGGCATATTTCACTCTGCAAAATATTTTGTGATTATTCCATTATCTTTGTAAGGGTTTCAATGGCTGTGAAAAGACACCATGACACTACTCTGACATATGCTTAATTGTGGTAGCTTACAGCTTCAGAGATTTTGTTCATTATCATGGTAGGGACTGTGTTGACATGCAGGCAGACATGGTGCTGGAGAGGTAACTAAGAGTTATACATGTGGATCTGCAGGTGGAAGGAAAAGAGAGTGAGCAGAGCTACTGAGCCTGGCTTAAGCTTCTTAAAACCGCACGTGGGGTATCCTTTTTAGTAGCTAAAAAAAAAAAATCATAAGGATTGTAACTATAAGCTACTCTGTCATTATTTTAGCTACCTCAAAATTCTTGGCTACTTTAAAATACATTAAATGTACTTAGTAGGCTATTAATAATTTGTAAATTTTTTTTCTACCCTTAGTATCCCCAGTTACTTGATAGCCATTTCCATGGGTGATGTTAGACTGCTGATCTGAGAGACTGTAGCTACTCTTACATTTAAAGAGCTGTCGGGAGCGTTAGCATTGCACATTCTCTATGGTCCCTAATTTAATAGCTTGACTGATTCCATGTGTTTGCTTCCAAATAGTACTGAAATGGCTGATGGCAAGTGCAGGAAGATCTTTCTCTACTGCAGTCAAAGAACAACTTCAGCTTCTGCCTTTGTTCTTTAAGGTAAGACTGTGAGCTGAAATGAAGAGTACCATTTTCTCTAGGCTTCCAAGGAAAGTTATAACCATCACCCAGTAGGCTGATACATTTTTAATGTAGTGGTTGAATTTTGATTGCATCTCTAGATAGGAGATTTTCACAGAAAAATTCTTAGGTAATAGTAGTTAACACTGAAAATATATATACATGCATATTGCATAATATACTTAATATATGCATACATAATTACCATTGATATTGAAATATATATTATTAGTGATATATTACTGTGAAGAGACACTATGACTACGGCAACTCTAATCAAAAAAAGCATTTAACCTAGGGCTTGCTTACAGTTTAAGAGATTTAGTTCATTATCCTCATGGTGGGAAGCATGGCCACTTGCTGGCATACATGGTTCCTAAGTGTTCTGCTTTCGAATCTGCAGGCAACAGAAAAGAGACTGAACCACTGGGCCTGGCTTGGGCATCTGAGATCTTAAAGTCCATCCTCAGTGATACATTTCCCTCAATAGTCATACCTACCCCAATAAGGCCATACCTCTTTATCCTAAGTTGTGCCGCTTCCCTGATGATCAAGTATTCAAATATGGGGGTCATTCCTAGTCAAACCACCACGGTGTGAGTGTATGACAGATATATGAAAAGTCTTTTCTCTTTTTCACATTGAATCCTATGTAGCCCAGGCTAGCCTCAGACTTGCTGTGTAGCAAAAGGTGACCTTGAACTACTTCCTCTTCGTAAATGTTGAGATTACTGGCATAAACCACCACATACAGCTAAACACAAAAGTTTTGCAGACCAAGCGTTGTTTCACCAATTTTTTATTTTGTTTTGTTTCTCACGACAGGGTTTCTTTGTGTAACAACTCTGGCTATTCTGGAACTCAATTTGTAGACCAGCCTGGAGCTCACAGAGATCCACCAGCCTCTGCCTCCTGAGTGCTGGAACTCAAAGTGTGTGCCACCATGCCCTGCTAGCCAATTTTATTTTAGAGAACATATAAATGATTAAAAAGGACAATGAAATTTTAGTATGGTAATTTCTCTTGCCTATATTATTCCTTATGTAGCTGTTGTAATTTAATAAATCACTTACTATATAGTAGCTTTGTTTTATTTTATTACAGCCAATTAATAGGTAGACAGTAACAGGCAAGAATAGAAGCCAGGTGCTTGGATTCAGACTTGGCTCCATTGCTGGTGGACTGACCATGTTATCATGAGTAAATAATTTAGGCCCTCAGAACATTTTTCCTCATGTGCAAATTGAGAGTAGCATCCACTCACGTCCCAAGGATGTGGGAAAGGTTATGTGAGTTATATTACATATCTTTCATTCTTAAAATTGAGTTTTGTGATTGGTTTCAATAATATAATACTATTTTATTTTGATTTTCCACTCCCCACATTGCTGTTAGTAAAAACCAGTAATCAGATTAATACACTGATTCTGTACTAAGTGAGAAAGTTACCCGCCTGTGCAAAGTGCTCAGTGCTTGTGTCAGGCATATAATAAACACTAGAAATGGTCAAGGATGGGTCTTTAATCATTGGCATAGCACTTGCCCCCATTCAAAAATTACCAATATGGTACCTTAATACTTTTTATTTAAAGGAATAAACTAGAGTTGTCACAATGGCTCAGTGGTAAAGGTGCCTGCTGTCTGTCAAACTTGACAACCTGCATTTAATTCCTAGAGCCCACATGATGGACTGAGAGAATGGGGATCTGAGAGAATGGAAGCTGTCCTCTGACCTTCACATGCTTACTGTGGGTGTGTGTGTGTGTGTGTGTGTGTGTGCGCGCGCGCATACAGAGTAATAAGTTTAAAATAAAGTTAACCCATTGAAATCAGTTTCAAGAAATTCTTAAAGCTAGGTATAGTGGTACATGCCTCTGACCCCCATCATTTGGGAGAGTGAGGCAGGAGGATCAAGTTCAAGGTCGGCTTAGGCTACACAGTGGGTTCTTGTCTCAAAAATGCTAAGCAGGAATATTGTCTAAGAATATTATACAGAGTCCTGGTAGTGTGCATTACTGCTCGAATGGAAAGGTATCCTGGCAGCCAGGAGCAAAGGAATACCACAAAGTCATGTCACACAACAAACTTCACACAAGAGATTTATTGGGAAGGAAAAAAACAGGAGGATGGCTGCCTCTGCTCCAGCGAGAAACAGCAGAGAACTGAACAGGATACAGGGCTTATATAGAGCTTCTTGGGAAGCAGGTGGAGCTTTTCAGGATAGAGCTTTCCATGGTGGAGATTGGGGGAATTTCATGTCCAGAGATTGGGCTTTTTACTCTACAGGGTGGGGACAGGGATCAGCAGTTTAGGGCAGTGTGAGTATTCTGTGGGTAGAACCTGGCAGTTAGAAGTCCTTGGGGGAAGGAGTGGTACTGGATCATAGAGACTCTTCCTTTTTTTTTTTTAATTTTTAAAAAAATATTTATGTGTATGAGCATTTTGCCTGCGTGTATGTAAGTATAAAACATTCATGTTTGATACCTTCAAAGTTCAGAAGAGGCTGTAAGGTTCCTCTTGTTCCTGGAGGTACAGACGGTTGTGAGCTGCTCTGTAGGTGCTGGGAATCTAGTCCAGACACTCTAGGAAAGCCCCCAGTTACTCTTAACCATTGAGCCATCTCTCCACCTTGGTCTTCCATTTAACTAAGGTGCTTTAATATTGAGCACTAGAGATCTATCAAGTGGTAAAGCAGAAGTGGTAAATTAATTGGATTATCAGAAAATATCTAGGTGGTGTGCAGAACAAAGTAAACACGGGGAAGCTGAGTCGGAGCCATAGCTCCAAGAATCTAGATTACAGAAAGTAATAGGATTCTACTCCATGTCATTGCTTTCTTGGATCCCTTCAAGATCCTCATGCCCAAATCCAAGGTTACAATGAGCAAACTCTGATCTTTTGTCTCTCTTGGACTAGGCTCTCTTGATTGACAGTCCTGCAGAATGCAAGAAAGGATGATATTCCATAAAGAATTTGGTGTTGTAGCAGTAACAGGAATGGATGCTGACATAGATATTTACATACACTAAACTACCTTTTACATGTTAAGAAAAATGGAAATCATCACCTAATTTTTATGAATATTGAGTTTTATTTTCAAAACTTGTATATTTTGAAATCATTAAGGACTCATGGGAAGCTGTAAAGTAAATCAACCAAACTCTATGGTACTTTTCACTCCACGTTTTCTAACACTTAACATATTCCATAACTGTAGTATAATCTCAGAATTAGGAAGCTGATATTGGTCTACACATTACCTAATTCTGTGTCGTCATTTTACCACCTGTATAAATTCGTGTCTTATACACTGCAACAAAAACGGCTATTTCATTACTGTGACAGTCCTAACGATACCCATTTTATATACACACACTTATTCTCAATCTCTACAAATTTTTTAAAGAATTATTTTGTGTGTGTGTGTGTGTGTGTGTTTTACTTGAATGTCTGCATGCATGACATGTGCCCACACGGGCCAGAATAAAAGGGGTTGGATGCCCTGGAACTTGAGTACTGGGAACAAAACCTGGGTGCTCTGCAGGAGAAGCAAGTGCGCATAGCTGCAGAACCATATCTTCAGCCCCTCTTTATAAATGTTATCATTTAAAGATTTAAGTAGTGGGACTTGTAAAATGCCTTGGTACCCAGCCTAATGAACTGCGTTCAAAACCCAGGACTCAGATAGCAGAAAAAGAGAATCAGCTCCTGCAAAAATTTATCCTCCGACCTCCACAGCCTGCATACATAATTTTCAAACTTTAAAACAATATTAGCAACTATAAATTCAAATAGAGCATAACCAGTATAAGCTTTTTTTGCCTGTCCCTTTCTGTCTTTATTTCATAACTTTTTCCACCTTAAAAGGTTAGGAAGAAACCCTCATAGAATGGAACAATATTCCTTGTATCCAGACTGTGGTTTCTCAGGAACATTTCCAATGAAAATTGGGGCTTCTTGAAGAAATAAGAAACATCTAAGATAAACTAGCTTATCTTGGTATATCATATCTGAAACCCAGATGCCAGTTTGAATTGAAGAAATGCGTACCATCTTGAGTCATACAAAGCTATCAGATTTGTAGAAGTTGCTGGGTTTATAATGATAAAAGTGCCTTCAAGAAAATAATTATTCACCATTGCAGTATAGGAAGGAACTCAACTATTCTTAACAAGGGAAAACTTTTTCATATATAAAGTATTCTAGGTAGCATACTAGTGAAGAAAATTATGAAAGATAATACTACCATACTGCAGACTTCTTTTTTTATAGTGAATTATTGCATAAGGAAAAACAACAGTGAAGGAAACACATAGTTGTTTTGACCAGTATCACACATGTCAATAAAATGAAACCTAGATCCAATGGCCAGAGTACAGGATGTACTGAAACCAAGACACATCACATGGATACAGTCAGGGGAGGCCATGACTGAGGAAATTACTAAACAAAAACCTCAGTTTCTCCCTCCAAATGTGAAAAACCGACCAACAAGGAATTTTCAGATTTCGAAACAAAGCTACTAATGCATAATGTTATTATTATGATGTTGAGTGGTTCAGAAGACCTGTTGTAACAATGTGTCAGTGCTACAGCGGGGGAGGTTTGAACACTAAGGAGGTTTGTGTGCTTGTTTAGCTTCATTTTATTTGAGACGGTGTCTCATCCTGTACCCCTGGTTGACCTGCAACTCACACTGTACACCAGACTTTCTCAGATTCACAGCAATTAACCTACTTTTTTTTAAAAAAATTATTTATTAAAAATTTCCACCTCCTCCCATTTCCCTCCCCCCACTCCCACTCCCCCTCTCTCTCCAGTCCTGAGAGCAGTCAGGGTGCCCTGCCCTGTGGGAAGTCCAAGGCCCTCCCCTCCATCCAGTCGCCCTACTGTTCCTCCTGAGCTCTAGGACTTAAGTATGACTACTGCTGAGTATTTTGTATTGTAGTGATGTTTCAAGTGTGGTGATACCATTCTAGATTTTTTAAAAAGATAACATACGGGGCTTGCTTGAGGTAATTTAGTTGATAAAAGGGGGCAGCAAGAAGCAAAAATGAAACAAGGTTATCTGAGTTAGGTGTTATTTAAGAAGTGATTGGTTTGTAAGGTGTTTGTTGTGTTTTTGTGTATGTTTACAATTTTCATAGATGTTTGGCCTCAGATTGACTATGCAGCCCTGACTGGCCCTGGACTTGCCATTTTCTCGCCTCAGCCTTGTGGGTCTGGGATGCCTGCACCTACTGATGGTCACTCACTGTTGCATTTGTTTTGTTCTCGAGATCGCCCCGGTGGAAAATGACAATAGCTATGATGAACTGAAAAGAGACGCAAAGCTTTGTTTGTCACTGATGTCTCAGGGGTTACTCTACCCTCATCAAGTGCCTTTGGTACTTCAGGTGCTAAACCAAGTAAGTATATAGGTAGAATATGTACATCCTCTGTCTAGCATTGTTTTGCCATTATGAAGGTTTCACAATGGGCTGAAAATACACAATACCTGATTTTTGTGGCTGTTTGGGCTTTTTTGTCTTTTGAGATAGAGTCTTACTAGATAGCCCTAACTGGCTTGGAATTCACCAGGTAGATCAAGCTGGCCTGTGACTCACAAACAGCCACCTGCCTCTGCCTCCCAAGTACTGGAATTAAATGTGTGTTATCACACCTGGTCTCTGATGTTTGTTTCAAGGGTTTTTTTGTTTTTAAATTTTTGTATCGACCAAAAACAAGCCTTGATTTATATTTGACTCAGCTGCCAACTTTTTTAATTTGGGTATGTTCAAGATGTAATAAGTAATAAAATAAATTAATAAAAAGTGTCGATACTGGAAGGGGTTGGTTCAGTTACTCTGCCTGCACTGCAGTACAGTTCCACAGCAGTGGTCCTGTCATACACATTACGTAAAGGGAGGTGTACTTTCAGTTTTCACTGGAAAATATTTTCCAACAATCTAAAATTTTAGGGGCATGGGATTTAGTAGTGGTTTTTTTTTTTGTTGTTGTTTTGTTTTGGTTTTTGTTTTCAGTAGAATTTGTTTGCAAACAATGATGACTGGCCACAGATTCTTATTTCTACCTTGTTTCCATGTGAGAGACTAGTAATTGTATGGGTACTATAGAATCAATACAAAACCTGCTAGTATTCCTTAAGAAATTAGATAGAAACCAGTGGAAAATGTACTTCTTCCTCTGGGGAATGGGCACTGAAAATTTTTTGTGTGAGGCAGGTCAGTAGAAAGGCAGCACTGTCTGTCTGCACATCCACATGCATATCTCCTTCTGGACCTGTCTGCTCTGCAGCTGATTCTGCAGATCTTCAGTTTGGAGGCAGACAGACCTGAATTCAAATTCTCTTACAGTCCTCACTTGTATAGTTTACAGAGACTCATTTAATCTTACCTTCAGTTTCCTCAAAGTTGGGACTGTTTTTCCAACTGATGTCAGTGTCTCTCCCATCCTTCACCTTGGTTTCTGCTGATGTCAGTGTCTCTCCCATCCTTCACCTTGGTTTCTGCTGTCCTCTCTTTTCCTCCCTCCTTTCCTTTCTCTCTTTTTCTCACTCTTATTTAAGTATTTCTTAAGTACCTTTTGGATTTATTCCATGACAAGGAATAAAACAATAAATGTGACTTCAACTGTCATCATTCTCACTGTTAAAATGCTAAAAGATCTATTCCATCCTGTGGTAAATACTAAAGCTAGCTAGTTTTAAAAAAACATATTTTAGGGGGCTGGAGAGATGGCTCAACAGTTAAGAGCACTGACTGCTCTTCCAGAGGACCCGGGTTCAATTCCCAGCACCCACATGGCAGCTCACAACTGTCTGAAAATGCAGTTCCACGAGATCTGACACCTTCACACCAATGCACACAAAATAAAGTTAAATAAATCATTTTAAAAAAAAAACTGGGCATGGTAAAAAAAAATTAAAAAAAAACATATTCTTTTGAAATAATATCACTTTCCTCTTCTTCAACAACTCTCTCCCATTTGCCTCACCTTGCTCTCTTCCAAATTCATGATCTTGTGTATGTGTGTGCTAAAATAAGTATGAATATGCTCAGGGCTAGCCATGTATTGTTTTTAGATGCTTCATATTTTTCGCTTTCTTCCCCAGACTCCCCCCCATATCTTTCACACCCAACTTCATGACCCTCCCTCTCAAAACAAAACCAAGTATCATAACAAACAAAATAATAAGATAAAAAAATATCAAAACAAAAATGAAATAAAAGCCTACAAAAAAAAAACCCATAGTATCTAGTTTGTGTTGACCAACTACTTCTGACACTATTAGGGAAAGCTAATTTTCTTAGCAGGCATCAACTGCAAATAGCTTTTTGGTTAGAGGTGAGACTGTGTGTCTTCTCCTCCTTAGTGCTGGGATATTGTCTGCTTTGAACATGTGCAGTTCCTGTGCATGTTGTTACAACGGTATTTAATTTTACATGCTAGACTCACTCAGTTCCCCTGCCTTCCTCTTCTCCTGTCCCCCACCCCAAATCCGCTCGACATCCACTCCTCAGAGGAGGTAAGGCCTCCCTTGGGGAGTCAACAAAATCTGGCATACCAAGTTGAAGCAGGACCAACCCCCACCCCGTATCAAGGCTGAGCAAGGTATCCCATCATAGGGAATGGGCTCCAAAAAGCCAGTTTATGCACCCAGGATAAGTCCTGTCTCCACTGCCAAGGACCCCCTCCCCCACAGATCAAGCCATATAACTATCATCCACATTCAGAGGGCCCAGTTCAGTCCCAAGCAGGTTCCCCAGCTGTTAGTTTTGGTTTTTCCCCATCTCATATGGTTTTCCCCTTCTCATATGGTCCTTCATCCTCTCCAGGAGCTTAGCCCAGTGCTTGGCTATGGGTCAACTGCATCTGCTTTCATCAGTTACTGAATGTAGGCTCTATGATGACAGTTATGGTAGTCACTAATCTGATTACAGTGAAAGGCCCGTTCAGGCACCCTCTCTACTATGCTAGGAATCTTAGTTGGAGTCATCCTTGTGGATTCCTAGGCATTTTCCTAGCAGCTGGTTTCTCCCTAACCCCATAATGGCTCCCTCTGTCAAAATGTCTCTTTCATTGTTCCCCCTCTTCATTCCTTGCACACCTTGGCCATTTGGAACCCTCGTGTTCCCATCCCCCACCCCTCCCTTCTACTCCTCTTCCTACTTTACCCAGGAAATCTTAACTATTTCCCTTTCCTGGTGCCCTCCATGTGTGTCCCTCTCTGGGACATATGGAAACTTACTCCCAGAAGCTTTTTAAAATGTCTATACATATGTGATTTAAATGGTGTCTCTGTATGTTTGAGGAGACATTCCTCCAACTAAATGTGCAACCAGTTAAAACCTCCAATGCCTAGAATGGGATATATAGCTTATGAGTTGTTAGTCAAAGAGGTTTCGTATATACCTTCCCCCAAAACATCACAAGCTATTGCCAAAATTGTTGGTTCTTCTCTACAACCTGATGAGAAGGGCCTTTTGCTGAAAAGACCACTTACTTTTTATCAGCAAAATTGAGAAATATAGCTGTTTCCCAACTAGCAGTTTCAACTCTCCTGACTAGTGTTCATAATATTGGAAGGTACCCTGCATGCTACATGAGGAGGAAAGTTGTCATCAACATCACCCAACAACAAATGTTGCAACTTACAGTATCAACTTGCTTGCAAGATATACTAGTGCAATAATGGCACAAATGTTATGGGAGTAACAAACTACTTTTGCTTGGATTTAAGTCTCACTCTGTGAGATGGAACCCTTACCTACCTGACACTAGTAGTTCATACTCTTGTTTGCTTCTCAGGCCTTACCTGCTGCTCTTGAATGTAGAGTAATATGAAGAACTTGGATAAGTTAATTGTCTTAATTATGAATACTTCTCTACCAAGAGAGTATTTTGACTTTTTTCAGTTCTTACTTTCCCACCATTGAACAGTCAAGACATTTTGAATAACTAACTGCCTTGGTAACTCTTTGCTTAGAAGAAAATGAAAGATAAAGTTAATTGCAACTATACCTGTGAAAGCAGAAATCAATTTAAAATATTTTATTACTTGAATGTAATGTTATATATGCTCATTTCTCATTCACAGACAGCAAGAAGCAGTTCTTGGCATGCAAGATATACAGTGCTGACCTACCTCCAGACCATGGTATTTTATAACCTCTTTATTTTCCTAAACAATGAGGATGCAGTCAAAGACATCAGATGGCTGATTATATGTCTTTTGGAGGATGAACAGTTAGAGGTAAACTTTATGTTAAAACAAATGGAAATTCATTTAACTTTTATGATTATGAGACTAAGGCATTAGTATTTTCATAAGTTCAAAACCAGCCTTGACCAAAGAGTGCAATTCATAGGATTTGTTTTATTTAAATGTTATTTAACTTTAATTTTAATATACCAATCTGTGAGTAGTCATGATTTCCTGTAATACAGATTAAAAACTACTGGGTGATTTCTCGATATGTCTTCTTTCAGTTGATTGACATATTACCTGCATTTTCTTGTGTATGAAATGAGGGGTTATAATTGCTCTTTTTTTCTATTTCTTTTTACCTTTTATTGAAAATAGATTATTTTCTCATTCAGTATGTCCTGATTATAGTTTCCCTTCCCTGCACTCATTCCAATTCCTCCCCACCTCTCCTCCAGATCCACTTCTTTTTGTCTCATTAGAAAAGAACAGGCTTTTTTCTACAAGATATAAAGAATAAACATGACAAAATAAAATGGAATAAGATATAACAAAAACCATCACATCAAGGTTGGACAAGACGAATCAACGGAAAGAAATCAGTCCCAAGAGCAGACCCAGAATCAGAGACCTACTTGTTCACACTCTGAGGAGTCCCATAAAAATACTAGGGTAATGGATTTAGTGTATGCACAGGACCTGGTGTAGATTCTTGTTTGCCCTGTGTTTGCTTGGTCAGTCTCTGTGAATTTGTAAGAGCCTTGCTTAGTTGATTAAGAGGACCTTTTTTTCTGAGGTCCTCCATTCCTCTGACTCTTTCACTCTTTCTGCTTCCTCCTCTGTGGAGTTCCCTCAGCTCTGGGTGCATGGATTTGATGGAGACATCCCATTTAGAGCTGTATGTTCCAAGGATACACTCTCCACATGTCTGACTGTGGGTCCCTGCATTTGTTCCTGTCTGCTGCAGAGGGAAGCTTCTCTGATGATAACTGAATAAGGCATTGATTTATGAGTATAGCAGAATACCGTTAGGGGTCATTTTATTGATGTATTTTTGTTAGTTTTGTTTGTTTGGTTTTTGTTTGGTTTTGAGACCAGTAGTGTTTGGTTTTACCCCAGGTCTCTGAACTATCTAGTCTCTGGTTCTTGGTCACCTAAGCATTGTCAAGTATCAGTTCCATCTTGTAGAGTGGGTCTTAAGTTAAATCAGATATTGGTTGATTATTCCCACAAGTTCTGTGCCACTGTTGCCCCAGCATATCTTCCAGGAAGGACAAATTGTAGTTCAAAGGTTTTGTAGCTGGGTTGGTGTTTGTTTCTTTTTTGGCAGCTGAGTGCCTTCCCACACGAAAACGTAGGAGTGAAGATGTTCAAGCACTAGTAATAATGTACATGAAGGCATATTGAAGAGCACAGAACATGCTATTGTCCAGTAGACTTAAAATGTGACCTCTGTCATTATCCCTATTTGATACAGAGATAATGAAGAAGGAATCCAAGTGGGGTCGTGTACAGTTTATTATCAGACAAATCAGAATCAAAGTACTACACTCACAGGACAGAACTAAGCTGCTGCCATTGTGGGTCCAGCTGTAATTCTTATTAACCTATACAGCTTAAAGACCAAGGTTTCACATATAAAAATAAACAACCTGTAGTGGTAATACCTTATGCAAAAATAGAAACAGATGTACAGTATAAGGACAATAACCTCGAGACAGTATACAAAAATATTTTAACTGGAGTAGAAATGTATAATTCAGTATGACAAAAATAACCTTAATTTGCATCAATGTACAAAAATATCCTAAACGGAAGTAGAAACATATATCAGTATAACAAAAATAATTTTACATTTAAGATACAAAAGTATCTTAAACAGAAGTAGGAACATATATACAATATAACAAAAATAATTTTGAATTTGTATCAATATACAAGAATCCATACCTGTGTAAATTATTTAAAACTGATAGTTGCTTTTTTAGTTTACAAGTAGATTTAATAATCTAGTTATTATCCTATCTTATCTATCCTCCTATTTTCTATTTCAAATGAGATCCCTGAGTCTAATATCTATAGTTCTGCTCCCAACGCTCTAACAGCTTAGTACCAACCCCCCTATAGGTGACAATTATCCATAACCCTGAGAAAAACCAAAACCATCCACTCTACCTATTGGGAAAGCAAGTGCTGTCTGGGGCAACAGTATCTCTATGAGAACCTGTGAAAACTAAACCAATGGTTAAGTCTTAGAAGGACTTGCTGCAACATTTGTAGCCAGTCTGTGAGTAAGCGGCAAACCTCCTCTGAAGTCGGTACGGCTAGAGTGGTGCACCAAGGTAGGCCATCTCAGCCAGCCACCTGGCAAGTGTCCTGAGTAGTTTAGTTCACAGCTGAGCCCTGAGTGCTGTTAATCCACTCAGTGGCATTATTATGATTCAGGTAGACTCATTATTGCGGGGCTCTATCATCTTTTTAGAGACTTCGGATATCACTGTTAGGAAAATTTATTGTTCACTGTGGAAAACTTAAAATTTTAAAATTTAAATTTTAAAGATAGTATTATACCTAAAGAAAGGTTCTAAAGAGTCAAAATAAGTATGAGGGGAAAGAGATTTGTGACAATGGTCCCTAAATTTTGGTTTTCTTCTGTCCCATATCAGGTGATTCTTCTCATATGAGAGAGACTCTGAATTTTTCTTTTAACAACATGGCTTGGGTTTAGAAAAGTCAAGTTTAGTTTTTAGTTGAGTTGGGACTCAAATGAGTTGAGAAATAAAGAGACTTTACCCTGTGGAAAGTAATTCTACCATTTGGCCAGATTATTCCTTTTCTCTGTAATTTTTTTTTTCTAGGCAGTTCTCTCTTCTCTGGATGTCTATCTGCTCAGTGGTCCATTTTAGTCATATTTTGTATCAAAAGATAATCTTTAACTCAATTAGATCAATATAAGAAAACATGCTGCAATAAGTATAGAATAAAATCTAATTGACCCTGAAAAAGAAAAATATAAATTTTTTTATAAAAATATTACTTATTTTACAGACTTTAAAAACTTGTTTGTAGTGGAGAACTTTGTGTATCTATCTCTAAGCAGAGATTTATATATAGGAAAGTGGGAATGGTGGTTTATCTATTTTCCAATAAACCTGTGCAGCTTTCCTGTGTTCAGCAAACAAATATCATCCAGACTGTAGAGCACATACAGACTGCTTATAACAAACTCAGTGAAAATATTTTAGTTCTGGCGCTTCTTATAGAAACTAACCTAATGGAATGAAAATGAAAAGTAGAAATCTCAAAAATAGCATCTCCAAGCCACAGTTTTAGAGCATAAAACATAGCAGCACACAGAGAGGAAGGCTTATCTGTGTTAATGTCTAGTTCATAGACCTTAACTTGTAGGTGTCGGTTCATGACAGATTGACCTGGTTGTTTTGGGCCTATGATAGGAATGTGTGCTGGAGCAAAACCACTTATCTTGTGTCCAGAAAGTAGGAAAGATAGGAAAGAGACTTTCCCTACTGTCCACCCTGAGACCATGTGTTCAAAGACTTAGGCACTACCACTTCCTGGTAACACCACACTGGAGAATAAGCCTCTATCTAATACATGGACTTTAGAGGGACATTTAAGATCCAATCTGTACAGTAAATTGTCACTAAAATGATGGTATATGCCTTTAAATTCCAGTACTTAGGAGGCAGAGCTCTGTAAATTCAAGCTCAACCAGGACTATATAGTAAGACCCTGTCTCTCTAAAAAAGTAATAATAATAATAAATAAAAATGGTTGTGGGCTGGGAAGATGACTTAGCAGATAAAGAAACTTACTGCCAAGCCTGACATCTTGCGTTTAATCCTGGAACCCACATGTAGGAAATAATTGACTTCTGAACATTGCCTTCTGGCCACTACACATGTGCCCACACATAGAAATGTTTTGTTTTGCTTTTAATTAAACATCCTATCTTCAAGAATGTTTCTTAGAATATGATTCTGTTTTCTCCCATAGCTCATAAATAAACATAACTGTGGCTAGGGAGATGACTCAGTGGAAAAAGACCATTTAGTGGGCACCAGGCATGAAGGTCTGAATTCAAATCCCTAGCCACCTACATAATAAGGCAGGCATGTAGTCTCACATACCTGAAACTTCAGGGTAAAGACATGAAGATCACTGGGATTTGATGGTCACCAGCCTACTTCCAGGTTCAGTAAGAGACTCACAATCTCAAAGGAGTGATAGAGCAGGAAACCAGACATTCTCAGGTGTCCATATACATAAACATTCATATTCTCTCTCTCCCTCTCTCTCTCTCTCTCTCTCTCTCTCTCTCTCTCTCTCTCACACACACACACACACACACACACACACACACAGACACACACACACAGAGTAAATTTTAGAACATGTAATAATTAGACCATGACATTTGTTTAAACTGTCATGTTTTGGTGGTATCTTCAAATGTTTTGAATAAAGAAGCGGGCATGGTAGCATATACTTGGAATCCCAGCAGGAGGCCAGCTTGGACTATGAAACCCTGTCTCAAACCAACAAAAGCAGGGGTAGAAAAACACTAAGGCCCAGGTTGCATATGGATTTCTGTTGTATCTGAAACCTTGTTTAGAGACAAGAGATGAGTATGTGCAGAATCTGTCTCCCTTACAGACTTGAAGAGTATTGCATGGATCAGCTTGTGCAGTTATCATGCAGATGGTTAGATGGTTATGAATGACCTCTTCGGGCCTCAGCACAGGATTTGCTGTGCTCATTGAGAACATAGATGTTCTCACCTTGCTCTGGAGTTCTGGCCTGGAAATTTTATTAATAAAAAAAAAACTTTTGAAAGTCAAATCTAGATTTGAAGAGTCTTAGTAAGCCAGAGCAAGAACTTAAGGTAAAAAACTGAGAAAACAATTAACAATCAGAAGTAGTCACCTCTTTTTCCTATGGAGCACCACTACTTAAATCACCTTCTTTCCCGTGGAGCACCACTACTTAAAATATGTCCAGCCTTTGGATTAAATGGGTTTTTATAGATCATATTGATCTTAGTTTGTTTCTATTGTAATACTTCCTTAGAAGACTATTAGATTTTAGGGAGGGTATCTGTTACAAATGATAGAAGAGATCACTTTAAGTCTAGGGTGAGCACCTAGAATTGTAATGATTTATCTGTTATTTTGTTATGTGTTAGGCATATATAAATTAGCACTTCAGTTACTTTAAGAATATTTTTTAGGATTATACTAGGTTTAAAAATGAGTATATTTTAGGGCTCAGCGGTTAGGAGTACTTGGTGTTCTAGCAGAGGACCCAGGTTGGGTGCCCTAGCATCCACGTGGTAGCTCACCGTGGTAACTCCAGTTTCGAAAGATCTGACACTCTCTTCTAACCTCTGTAGGCCCCGCATTTGTATAATGTGCTATTTTTTGCAGGCAAAAACTCATACACATAAAACATTCTTTTTTAAGTTAGTAATATGAAGAATAACAGCCATAATTACTGATTCATAGATCAAATATCTGAGTAAGTACAAACACTGATCCCAGATTTTGTTCTAAACTCTAAGAAAGTTTTGCGAGATGTTAGAGAAGACATACTCATTCTCTAATTATACTTGTGGTAAATGGCGCTCTAGATTTCTATTTGATTCTAAAACCTAGTAAGTTTATAGCACCCAACAAGAGTGTTAAGTAGGATTGCAGACGTGGCTCAGTTGGAAGAAGCTTGCCTAGCAACATGTAAACCAGGGATGGCACATGCTTATCCTTCCAGATTTTTTTTTGGGGGGGGGGGGTGTTAGCATCTTCCCAGAGTGCAGCAGGGGACAGAATTTCACTTCACATTTGTTACAATTTAAACTTGCCCTTCGTCTAACAGCTACACAGCAGGTATGAGGCCAACCTTATCTACTTGAAACCCTGTCTCAAAACAGCAAGAAAAAATGGCTCTAGTTTCTAACTGTTGGTGAGATTGACTGTAAAACAGATTTTTTTTTTATTTTCAATCATTTTTAGTTGAAAAACATTCTCCCAAGAAAATGTGTGGTCCTTAGCTTACTTTCAATTAGAATGAAAGTCTTCCCAGAATATCAAAATTAAAAGAAATATTTTATAAAATTTATAGTAAAAGGTTCCTTTGTATAAACAAAGTTCAGGGCCAGTGAGATAACTTAACAAGTAAAGGCTCCTGTTGTCAAGCCTGATGTTCTGAGTTCCAGGTTTGCACCATGGAGCAAGTAATAATTGCTAGTGATAAAACAAATAGTTCAAGAAAAATACAGTGCTGCGTTTCCAGTGTTCAACCTGTTGGTGAGCTGTTGTTCTTTGCAGTTCTTACAAGATGGGTCTGTGGAAGGGGGAGGAGCTGGCTGAGACAGGAGGGCAGACGGGAGGCTGATGAGAGGATTTTATCTGCAGTGAAAACACATTGTATCACTGAGATAAGTAAGGATGATGGGTTGAGTAAAAACTCTTCTGAAAATTCTGTTTGGGGAACTTTCCATGGAAATTCCTGTTACTTGGAATCTTTAAAGAAATGTTTCTTTGAGCTGGGTGTAGTGGTACATATTTGGAATCATAGCACATGGGAGGCCAAGCCAGGAAGAACATGAACTGAAGTCCTGTCTGGACTGTATAGTAAAACCTCATCTTAAGGAGCAGAAGGTGAGATGAGGCTGGATGGTCAAGCCCTGTAGAAAGCAGAGTGCTGTTTATCCTCCCAGAGACGGTTCTGTGCCTGGTGTTCCTTGCAGTGCTTAGAACCTTGTTTTTCCTAAGATTTCCGAAAAGAATAGTGTAAGATCTGCAGGTCACAGACGTGATGGATAGGCATATAATCATGTGAACAGGCAGCTTCTTAAGAGTACCATGTAACAGTATAGATTTATTTCACATTTGTTACTATTTAATAAAGTATTGTGCTTTCTCTAAACAGAAAATGCCTGTTACTATGACATAAGCAAGTAAAACCATTATTGGAATAACATAATAGAAAATATATATTAGTAATAACTAGCTATATCTTATTTGTGATTGAATTGGAAAACTTTATAATTGAGAACTAGTTTTTTTTAAAGTTTACAAATTTAAAGAAAAAAGATTGTGTGAGGAGATAATGTGTTTTTGACTAATAAAATGAAATAAATTATTTTTTCCTCATATTGTAAAGCTATTATTGGCATGTAAATTCTGACCAAATCCTGGCCAAAGAATATCCTGAATGTAGGCCTTAGCACTGGACAAGAGTGACTCTGTGGAAGTATTGGGGTAATTTATTAAGCAGCGTGGAGGAAATCAGTCGGAACATTGCACACTAGATGGAGTAAAGCAGTGTCCTCTCTTCAGTTAGTGAAACTGAAATACACAGTTGGTTATTTGTAGGAACTTAATGCATAGATGACTTTTCAAGAGCAGATGACTTCAAAACAGACAAATTTCTCTACAACAATATTAGAAACTTACATTTAAATGATCAAGCTTCAGACTAGAGAAAAATGTTATTACATACAAAAATCATCAAACTTTTGTAGACTAGTTGTAGTCACATAAAGACAAAACAGACTACAAATAATAACCATAGAGATGCAAACAAAAGACAAGTCAACTTTGCTTACTTTTAATATATCTTCTCTTCGTCTATAAAATACAATGATATTGCTGCTGGCCAGTGTGACTACTGCCCAGCATTACTCTTTGAACAGAGTTGATAACCATAAAATTGTCGAGTCTTTCGAATTGGGTTATCCTAAATCAGTGAAAATTCATCAAAAGTTAAATGAAGTAATACTCTCTGGCTAGATGTGGTGTTGCACACCTGTAATCCCAGGTACTCTGATAGTTGAGGAAAGAAGGTAGAAAGAAAGTTCATGAGTATCAGCTTGGACAACTTAACAAGATCCTATTTGCCTAAAATCGAAAGGACTTTGGGATGAAAGTCACTGGTAGAATACTGTCCTGACATAGGGAGGGGCCTGGACTTAATCTCTACTCCTACAAGGTCAGCCTGGACAATTTAGTGAGAACTTGTTTCAAAGTACAAATTAAAAAGAAACCTCAGTAGTAGAGCACTCGCTTGGCTTAAATGAAGCCCTCGAATTCAGTCCCAGTACCATATTTATAGGAATCTTTATAGGAAAGGGGCAACCAAATGACAATACAAAGAACTTTTCAAGGAATATAGAGCGGAACATTGGCTTTTTTGTTTACTTCTTGAACATTTGTATTTATTATTTTGTTTATGTGTTAATTTGTGGAGAAATTTTATGTGTAACAGAAAACTGGGGAATCTGGTCATGGCTGTCTTGAAACAGAAAGAAAAAGTAAATTTTATATATATTCTAGGAAAGATTCCCACTCAGCCTTTCCGTTTCACTGTCCTTTATCACCTCAGACTCAAAATCTCAGTCTAATAGAAATGATTATCTCTTCAGGTTCGAGAAATGGCTGCTACTACCTTAAGTGGTCTGCTACAGTGTAACTTCCTTACCATGGACAGTGCTATGCAGATTCATTTTGAGCAACTTTGCAAAACAAAACTACCCAAGAAAAGAAAGCGAGACCCTGGTTCTGTGGGAGATACCATTCCTTCTGCAGGTAATATTACAAATCCCCATACCTTTGTTGAATTAAGCAGACTTTCTTAAATATTTGAAGTACTTGTTTGTGCTCAGTTCTTGGCAAGAATAATTGTCCCTACTTGTTAGGAATTGGCATGAAGAAGACAGAACCTGGAATGAAAAGGCTAAAGTTGTATGTACAAAGGAACTTGTCCACTATTGCATATAATTAATAATTTTTAATTTATGTCCTGGCAATACTGAAGCATGCATGGGCAGCCGTATATAGTGGTTCTGTTGAACATTGAGTTTCATGGTCTAAATTGATAGGACTACTGACCATGTCTCTTCCTCAACAGGGTACCAGATTTTATTACAGATGGTTGTGAGCCGCCATGTGCTTGCTGGGAATTGAACTCATGACTTTTGGAAAAGCAGGCAGTGGTCTTAACTACTAAGCCATCTCTCCAGCCCCAACTTTTTAATAAGGCAGTTCTAACCTTGACCTAAAATAAGTATAAGTGCATTGGTTATTTTGGAGGATTTAAACTATCTTGTGTTCAGAATTTAGGGATTATGTGTTAGTGCACTTAAAAAAAAAAACTTGCTGCCATACTTGGGACTTGAATTTGATCTCTGGGATCCATGATGGAAGGCAAGACATACTCCCACAAGTTTCCTATGACCTCACTTGCATACCATGGCACTCAGGTGTGTGCTTGTGCAGATTTGCACACTTAAGTGTGAGTATACACACAAAAGGAATATATACATATATAAATGAAAAATGGGGATAGGCTAGGAAGATAGTATGGTTAGTAAAGTTCTTGCCATGCAAGCCCAAGGCCCTGAGTTTGATTCCCAGCACCTACATAAGAAGCCAGGTGTGCTGTCCCATAACTGCAGCACTGGGGCAGTGGAGACAAGCAGCTCCCTGGGTCTCAGTGAAAGACCTTGACTCAAAAAACAAGTACAGGGCTAAAGAGATGGCTTGGTGGTTATGCATGCTTACTATTAGACCCGAGTTCAGCTTCTAACATCACATCTAGAGCCTCACAACTGCCTATAACTCCAGCTCCATAGAACTCAAACCCCTTTTTGACTTCTGTGGGTACTTGCGTGCATGTGCACATACATATACAGAAATAGAAATAAAGAATCCTGAGGAACAGCATCTGAGATTGACTTCTTCCGTCTACATTCATGTGCACACATATGATAAGCACAACAGAAACACATGGCGTACAAAAAGAAAAAGTTTTAAGGAACCAAAGGCATCTTTGCTTCTGTCTAGAGAAGGGATGTCAGATGTGTGTCTATGAGGAGATCACTTTAAAGAAATGCAGTACTGAATAAATCCTTGTTGTGCACACATGGTCCTGTGCACTGTGATACCACCAGTGTATGTGTGCAGAATGTTAATGCAGTGCAGCATTACCTACTAGTTACTAGTTCACCAGTCAGCTAATGAAGAGGAGAGTCACAGAGCTTCTGAAGTAAGTTAGCATAAATCACACGCCTTAAAGTCTGACTGTCATGTTATTTTTGAAGAAAAATTTAAGTGACACAACAGAGAAACATCTGACTTTAAGCCCAAAGAAATAGAAATGATAAAAATGAGTAAATATGAAATTCATTAAATTTCTGCTAAGTGCCTAGGATATGCAGTTCCTATATATTAGAACTATAATTATGTCATAATTATTAAATACCCAGTATTAAGTATTTATATATTGTTATGTATTAATACTAAACTCCAATAAATTATCAACATTCTGATTTTCTTTGATAATAAAAGTGTTTTAAGTCTGTACTGTAACATATGGCATTATCATTTTTACTACTCCAAAATCTCATTTTCTTACCTTCTCCTTCTGTTCATAGACACACCTAGAATAGATTTCCAAAGAATATGCATTGCAGCTTTATTGAGAAACTCTGAGGGGAACTCTAGTTCTAAATGTGGCTCAGTGTAATGAGTTCTTGGCTAATATGCATCATGTCCTGAGTTCAATACCAAATACTACCAAAAAGATGGGAACAGGGTCTAGGTGTAGTGGTCACAGGGTGGTGGGTTGCTTAGCTCATGTGAGGCCCTGTGTTTGACCAATCTCAGCACCACTGGAAGGGGAGATGGGAAAGTGAGAAAGGAACCAGGGAACATGGGTATTTGGACTCACACCACTGAGGAAGGAACAGACTCCTTAAGGTAGACATGTGTTGCAGCTCTGTTATAAGAAATGCATTTGTCAAGTATGGTGGTGCATTTTGTGTGGGCACAATCACGCAGAAAATATTACCCAATCTTGGAGATCATTTTAGGATCAGGAATTGTACTTAGAATATGAATGAGCTGATCAAGAAAATTGTAGCTGTGTTGGTTCTTAACAATATGACCCATTCCTGGCTAGAAACAATTACACCATCACTGGGGGACAGCTCTAGAATGTTTTTAAAATCCTTGTCATTTCTAGTTGAGCCACAGGAATCATGCTTTTTTTGTACTTGTAAATTGATATTAAATGGAGGAGATAGGTACACTGAAAGCGCATCTAGCATGAGTGAAAATTGATTCCACTGTAAAAGGTGTATATGTTTTTTTCATTGCAGAGTTGGTCAAGCGTCATGCTGGTGTGCTTGGACTTGGTGCATGTGTTCTTTCTAGCCCTTATGATGTTCCCACCTGGATGCCCCAGCTCCTTATGAATCTCAGTGCACATTTGAATGATCCCCAGCCTATTGAGGTATTTTCTGTATGGTCCAGAGAATGATCTGTGATAGCTATAATTTCAGTTTTGTATGAGTGAGTTTAAGAACACAGTAAGCAAAAGTAAAAGAATAAATAGCAAATACCACCACGTTTGGAGGGTAAGCACTTCTAGTAGAAATCAACTGGTGAAGCACCTTAAGGCAGCTGGAGTTCCCAATAAAGAAAGTCTCAGGAGAGCAGAGTATGTCCTCTGGTGAAGCTTCCAAGTAAAAGAACAAATAGCAGATAGAGATAGATGGTCAAAAACAGCAGAAAGTTACCTTGAGACAGTAGCTAGAGTTCACAGTTGAGCTGAACTTGCCAGTTTTCCCACTGCAGGTGCTTTTACATCTGGGATAAACAGTAGCAACCTCTGCTGGAAGTGGTTTGCCTTCTAGATGTCCTCCAACATGGCTTTACTCTAGAGCTGATTTGCTGCTCTCCTGCTGCTACAGTTAAAGGTGCTAAACAATTCCCAGACAAGGGGCCTTAGAAAACACAACATACACATGCTTGGGGCCAATTCCACTTCCAGATCCAGCTTCTTAGTGAACTAAACAGCACACCACAGTTTACCAAAATAATGTACATCCCAAAGTATAATACTCCCTTGTTAGTTTATTTGTATCACTTGATAAATACTTTCTTGCACATTTTGAATGTACTGCTTTATAAAGCCACTGCCTCAGCTGGGCAGTGGTAGTGCGGGTCTTTAATCCTAGCACTCAGGAGACAGGAGCAGGTGGACCTCTGAGTTCAAGGCCGGCCTGGTCTATAGAGCTAGTTCCAGGACCTCTGCAGCTACACAGAAAAAAACGCTGTCTTGAAGAAACATAAAACAAAACAAACAAACAAACAAACAAAAAAGACTGCTGTCTCTGATAGGGTCACATTTACTCTGTAATTATTAAAGCCTTGCAGAGACATGTTTCCCATCTATAACAAACTAAAGTTACTGTAGCTTTTATCCTTTCTAAACCAACATTAAGAACACTGTTAGCATTAGTTACAAAGTTAGGTTTCATGTTATTGTTATTCTGGAATTTTGTATCTGGAAAGTCTCTCATCTCAATGAAGGCTAATGTTAAACTAGAAATAGTCTTGAGCACCCATGCTCCTAAAGCTAAGCAAATCACTTTGTAAGTACAGCATGTATTGAAACTGGTGTAGCAATGTGGCAGTGCATTGAGGTGCCTTGTCCCGATGTGAAGCTAGTAATTACACAGATGATTGTGGTCTGGAGACAGAAAATGGACTTGCTTTCCTAACATCGTAGCATTTGCAGTGTGAGGGGTGAGGTCTACGTGGATTCTGATGTAGCTGAAGATACCGGCATTTAACTCTGGTTCTTAGAGGTTAAAATGTGCATGGGTTGATTACAGATGACTGTAAAGAAGACCTTATCCAATTTCCGAAGGACGCACCATGACAACTGGCAAGAACACAAGCAGCAGTTCACTGACGACCAGCTGCTTGTTCTCACTGACCTCCTTGTGTCACCGTGCTATTATGCATAGAGAGGTGAGTTACATGTGACAGCCTCACAGGTGTCATCCCACTGATGGCAGAGAAAGAGTATCTACAAGGTTTTAAACCTTGCTGCCATTTTAGATGTAACTGCTTAGGTAAAGTGGAGAGACTTGTTTGTTTTGACTTTTTAAGACAGGGATAGCTGTGTAGACAGGCTAACTTTGCATCCGGATAGTTCCCCACCTTAGCCTCATGGTACTAGCTTTGCAGTTGTGTACAGCACTGACTGCTTGTGAACATGGCTTCTGAGGTGCGGAGATAGACAGTTCAGAGACAGAGCCCAAAGTTAGCACAGAACTGAGGTAAACAATGATGGCCTGTGCCTTTACCCTCGGGATTTTATTGGGTGGGCTGGTTGGTTGATTTCTTGTGACAGTGCCTCACTGGAACTCGAAGCCCTCCTGCCTGTGCAGCCATTCCAGGTATTTGTTTCTATATTCCACTAATCTCAGAGTTTAAAACCAGCCCTGGGTTACAGACTGATACTCTTTCTCAATAAATAAGTATGTCTTTTGCTGTGGTCAGTGGAAATAAGTCCCATAGAATTTTTCAGGATTTTGTTTCCATTTTTAGACAGGCAATTTATGTGTCTGCTTTAGGACAGTTAGAAAATAAGTAAGCTGCATTAGCAGCCTGAGATGGTCAGGGTGAAAGAAAATAAACCATAGTCCAGATTGCTTCCTGAGTAAGACATTTGGGGTTGTAGTGGGAGCTCTGCACTCTCCAGTCATGAAAACTCTTCATGTGCGTGCTGTGCTCATTGGGTCAGGAGAGGGAGCTGAGGTGCAGACGGTTTTAAGTGTGGTCGCTGGGGACAGGTGCAAGTGCTCCAGCCCATCATCTGTATTCTTTTTTGTTTGTCTGGTTTTTGCTTTTTATTTTTAAAAAGAGTCTTTGTAGCCCTGGCTATCCTAGAATTCATTATGTTGATCAGGTGGCCTCAAGCTCATTCTGCCTCTCCCCCTTCCAGAGTGCTGGTATTAAAAACAATCCTCACCGTGCACAACTCATCTAAATAAAGTCAAAAATGGGCTATTACTCTCTGGAAGGAGGGAGCCAGCAAGTCTTTGTGTAGAGAAGGGTTGGGAAAAATGAAGAAAATCTATGTGGTGGGATTTTATAATTGAGTGCTTTATTACCTAACAGATTTTTTTTTCTCCTTAATGCAGATGGCTAGTCCTGATTTTGGGCTCAATTCATCAAAAATTCCAGCTCCTCAGGTACCATCTGTGGTTGGCTCTCTGCAGGTCTCACAGCTCTGCCTCAGTTGAGCTCTCGGCATTTTAGCGGCTTCTGCGCTCACAGGTTCTCAACTGCCATTTGATTTCCCAAAACTTGTCTTGAAGTGTTCTCAGAATACTGATCACTTTTTTTTTCTTTGAGGCATATGACAAAGTCTCAGACTAGAAATAATCCAATATGATCATGGCATCATGACCAAACAGCCTAGAAGCTTGTTAAAAAACAAAACAATTCCCTTAGAATGGAGACTACTTACCAGTAGTAATGTCGGTCCTGTCATTTCATTCATTTCAAATTATTTTGAATTCCTCCTCAAAGGCGATTGGGTTTACTGGTAGTAGGCCATGGGCCATGAATCTGAAGTCTGGACAGCCTTGTGTCTGGAGAGCCATGAAGAGAAAAGGATCAAAGGGGGCAAGTCTCAGAATCAACTTGTGACCTGACAGGTTGTTTGACCACATTGCAGAAGTCTGTGTCTGTGTCTCCACAGACTGGAGTTTTTGGTGCTGAATAAGAGCCAATTGCTGAAAAACTGGGGTTTGATGAATAAATTTGACTGATTTGTATGTGTATACAATGTGTGATTTTAAAAATAAAGAACAACATCAATAAACACCTTGGCTGGTTGCTTTCTGCCCTAGTCCTCACAAATACTGTTTTGCACCTCACCTTGAAATGTGTTGCACTTCATATAAATGGACTATTGCTGTGTTTATGGAAATTTTCTTTTAATCTTTCTCTCTCTCACACTCCTTCCCCCTCACTCGCCCCTTTTCTCTCCTCACCCTGCCTGCTTGCAGAATCATTGAAACTAATAAGACTTGGTATTTGACTTGTTTAGTGTGTTACATAGATGTAAAAGATTGTATAAGCCATAGAGATAACATTGGCAAGACTTTGTACAGATGCAGCCGTTAACACGAACCATTATGTGACTGGTTTGTAAAGATTCACACACAACTTTTTACTATGGCACTTTGTACCTCCAGAATACCATTTTTTGATGTGTGTTTTAAAATTATTTTATCTTCTCATGTTACAAAAGCTGAACTGTGGGATTTTTTAAGTTCATTTAATATTAGAATATCTGGATTTTTATGTACTTCTTTTGCGTGTATCTCTAAATGGTAACATGTTTGCCCTGTCCCAACTTTATAAAGTGCAAGGTATGTTGTAGGTGGAAGAGCTGACGAATGTCATCTTGTGACACACCCTTAAAGGAGCACTACAGTATATTTTTTAGTCTTTACATGCTGAGCATCCCAACACAGCAGTGGTCTTGGTACAGTATTGAAGTGTCAGCATACACAGGCATAATCCCTGTATAGAGTAGTGCCTAACTGACTATTTCAATTGTGTAACTAGTTTAAATCCCAATAAAAAGGATTGTTTTTAATGCCTGACTTTTTTTTCTTCATTAAGAGAAGACAGTTTTGTAGGCAGCAACTTTTGTGGATTACTTGCCTTCTTGGGTTTAGATCTGTGAATTTCTTCCCTTTGGCCAGAATGAATGCAACTCTGCCCTGTTGAGTGTAATAGCAGCCTCAGTGGGCATGCTCTACGTCCTCATTAGCCACGTGACTAGTGACTAACACATTACTAGGACAGCTGAAGGCTTTGAATTGTTGCCCACTTCAGCCTTTTCTCTTTTTTCCTAGTTTGTGTGTTTATTAGTTTTATTATGGAATTATTATTCCTCCCAAGGGAGAATACTCCAGCATTTTCTAACTAAGCTACATAAAAATATGCTTTTGCAATGGCTCCTAAGTGGAAATTTAAAAAAATAAAAAAAGATGAAGTGCTTGGTAGTCAGCATGTTCCTTAGTTAAAATTTTGCTGGGTGACATTCTGTTGGTTTCACCAACATCTTTTTGAAGTGCCAGGGTGTGGCACTACCAGAAATCAAAACATTCTGGATCCTGAGCCAGAAGACTACAGAGTAAGAGTCTAAAATCTCAAAAAAGCTCCGTATTGGTTTAGTCTATCAGTGACAAATACTCGGTGAAAACTAAGATCTGGATTCCACTCAATTGAAAAGCAGAGTCCCTTAATCTGAGTGCCCAGCATGCTCCCTGGTAACTACAATATCAGGTTTGTTGCTTATTGGCTTGACATTTCCCCCAGTTTATGCTTGAATTTTGAAATTAAATGTTCTATCATTACATGATTAATTTTGTACAAGTGGTCCCAAGTTAGGGGCAGAGAAAAGAACAGGATGGCTAATACTATCTAATGCAGCTCTTAGAATATGTGATTCATTCAGAAGGTGGAGATAGAGGATCAGGGACTATGTCAGTAAGGCACAAGCTGGCGGGAATCAGAGAGGCAAACAGGTTTAGAAGGCCATTGTTGGCTGGATTGGAAAGAGCATAGGTTTCTGTGAACCATGAGTAAGGAAAGGAGAAAATATATGGATTTGTAAGATCAAATCTTTCTCTAGTTTCTGAAGGGATCCTTTGAAAAAGAATGACTGCAGATCATATTTAGGATGTTTTCTTCACTATTAATGTTCAGAGAGTTCAGCTGTAGGGCCTGCCTAACACAGCAGAGTCCCTGAGTCCAACCCCAGCACTTGGGTGTGGGGGTTACCTTTGTAGATTTCTGTGGTGTGGTGTTCTGAGTATTGCTCCATCGTTGAATATCACAGTAGTTTTCCATTTGCAGTACTTCAGAGTACGCTGCAGTGCCTCTCCACACCGCACATTTTAAAGCTTTTCTTATATTGGAGCATGAGCCCAGCGAATGTGAACATTTTATTGGCCTTGATATGTGCTTTCCCAAAATTGACATGGTAATGCGTGTCAACTGGGTTGAGCTGGAATGCTAGTTTTGTTACTGTATTGTCAGCCCTGGTAGTTTGCAGATTTTGCCTTTTGTATTATTAGTATACCAGTATTCTTCATCCAGTTTATCCACCTTACTGCTATATTTTATGAACATACTATGTTGTATTTCTGAGTAACTCCACATAGCTCTAGAACCATGTGCCCCAATGCCTTCCTCTCCTAGAGCTCTGGGTCCTATGCAGTGGAGATTGTGTCGTTTTCAATATGAGGTACCACTGATGGTTCCAGTCCAACCTCAGCGCTTTGTTACCACTGACGGCTAAATGGGGATCACGCACGAAGCAGTCCATTTATGTGGAGACATATAATTCGGGTCAGAATTTCTGCTCTAACTTCTAATTGGTTTGTTTTTCCCTCTCTATTGTTTCTAGTGCCCAGTGTTGCCCTTACTGATGACATGTTTCAGAGGTGATAGATTGTTAAGTGTCTGGGGAGTAGAACATGATTTATGTGAAAATTAGTTGGGAATTTTTCTTGAATATTCTTTTTCTAAACAGAATTCTGAAATTTCACAAAGCCCTCCAGCATGTTAGCAAAAAGTAGAGGGAAAATTAAGTTTCTTTGAATCTTGTCACTAGTTTGTATTTTTAAAGAAAAACTGAACAGAAAATGGAGGGGGTTGTAGTAGCAACGGTGCCAGAAAATACTTCACCTGGATGGAATCAAGGTTTCTGATTTCTAGTACCACCGTCCTCTATTTCTAAATAGCAGATAAGACTAGAAAAGTAGAAGAGCCCAAGACAGGAATCCTGAAGGAATGAATGAGATGTTTTGTGCCCACAATAACAAACTAAGGAGTGTGTGTTGTTTGGTGACTCGGCTAATATTAAAGCCAAACTGAGTTTGTTACTTTAGACGCGTGTCGGCTATAGAAGATGAGAAGCTACTAGTCTGATTTTTTGTTGTTGTTTATTAAAATAGGTAGGCCTAGCTGAATTGCACAATTGCTTTTCAAGATTTTCACACTCAACACAATTTAATTAATAGCTTCTGTTTTCTGTTTTACTTTGCATCCATCCTTCCTTACTATATCTAAGACACATAACGTGTGTTGAAATTGATTTAAATTGTTATAATGACTTGGCAGCCTAGTGAGAAAGCCAAGGCCACAGGCACTCTGAGCTGCCTAGGGAGGCCCATAGAGAGCCATTCATCTCAGACTCTCCATCGCCACCTAAGGCAAGGCCTTACCTCAGGGTTGCACGGTGCCTGGCGTCTCTGTCTTAACTGTCTCCGTTGCTGTATGTATCACAGTTAGTCTCAGGCAGCCCCGGGGTCCGGGCGCACGCCCACGAGGCTGAAGCTGGCTCTGCGCACTTCACAGTCCGGGCGGCCGGCTGGCAGGGAGGGTGCGGGCAGGCGGGGCGGCCAGGGTTGGAGGGAGGGGCCGCGCCCCATGTTCGGCTGTTGACTGCGCCTTCCGCCCCGGCTCGCCTAGGCTCCCGGGATGCGCGGAGGTGGAGGCGGCGATGGCGACGATTCCTCTAGCCGGGCAGCATTCAGGCCTCCGGGCGCAGCTGGGGTCGCGGCTGCAACATGGAGGAGGAAGGGCTGCGCTGCGGCCAGCGGGCAGGTGAGAGGCAGCGGGCCCAGACCAGAGGGACTCTGAGGCAGGAGGGAGCGGGGAGCAAGCAGAGCTTGGCCTGACAGGATGCGCACCTGTGTTAGCTGTGTTAGCGTGCAGCCTGCAGGAAGCTCCTAGGCTCTAAATTGATGAAGCACAACCCACCACCACAAGCCTGAGTCCAAGCATCCCTGGAGAGGCCTAGGCCGGTCTTTCCTTCAATTCTAGAGAGCCCCCACCCATTGCCAATCACTGGTGGATGTAAATCTGCAATCTCCCAGTCCATTGTGCTTCTCAACCACCTCATCAATCAAGCAGAGACTCGGGTCTTCCCACCCCACCAGCTATTAGCAATCTCAAGGGGGTAGTTTAGCTGGCTAGAAAGAATGGGAGATTTGAAATATCTTACTGACCTTGGGCAAGTTATCTAGCCACTCTGAGGTTTCCCAGATCCTTTCAAATCAGTGGGAACAGAACAGAACTTTGTTCTGTGTGATGGTTAGGCTCAAAAAAAAAAAAAAAAATGCCTGCCATGAAGAAACGACACTTACTGGGGGTGGGATAAATTAGAATAACCCAATAAGTCATGTGGTAGCTTGACTTGGTAAGGCTTATAAATGTCCAAACGTTTGCTTCAAAAATAAAAACAGCACGGTATTAGGAACACATCACACAGGGATCTTGATCTGTAGCCCTGTAGCCCAGGGTGATCTTGCCTCCGCCTCATGAGTGCTTGGGATTACAGTCTGTATCATCACATCCAGCTTTTCAAACATCTTGTTCTGTTGGTTTTGCAACAAGAGTTGCATATGTAACCTTGGTTGGCCTGGAGCTTGCTGCTTAGACCAGCCTGGTCTCTCTACCACAGAGATCTACCTGCTTCTGCCTCCTGAGCACTGGAATTCAAATCCTGTGCCACACCCAAATTTTACTAAGGATTGACACTATGCAGTGTTTTGAGTTCCTGGTTCTTCTAGTTACTTCAGCATCCCTCCTCAACTGTAATCAGATGCATGCAATAAAGTCTCACCATGTGTGTAATCTAGACTAGAAACTTGCTGTATAATCCTGGCTGACTTTGAGATCATGATTCTCTCGGCCCAGCCTCCCCAGATGTGTGCCACTACACTCTGCTTATTCTGTCTTACTGCCGTTAATATATATGCTTAAAACTGGTGTTCTGGGCTGGTGAGATGGCTAATCCTGAAGACTCACATGAGACCCAACTTCCACAAATTATCCTCAGAACTCTACATGCGTGCCTGTCTTAGTTAGACTTTCTCTGCTATGATAAAGCACTGACCAAAGCCACTTGGGGAGAAAAAGGATTGTTTTATTTTAGAGCTTGTAGTGCAGCACACAAAGTCAGGGCAGGAACTCGAGGCAGGAACTGATGCAGATGCTTTGGAGGATTGCTGTTTATTGGCTTTTTTCATGTCTTATTCAGCCTGTACCCAGAAACACCCACAGCCCACATCATTATCAGTTAAGAAAATTAACAGGCAGCGGTGGTGCTCACTTTTAATCCCAATACTTGGGAGGCAGAGACAAGCGGATCTCCAGAGTTACAGAAAAACCCAGTCTTGACAAACCAAGAAAGAAAGAAGAAAGGAAAGGAAAGGAAAGGTTCCATAAGATTGTCCACAGTTGAGGCTCCTTCTTTCAAAATGACCCTAGATGTGTTGACTTGACATAGAACTAAGTAAGCACAGTGCAACAGTAAATACACATGCTAAAATAGATAAACTCAATAAAAATATAATTAAAACTGGTTTTATAACTTAAAACCGTTCTGATACAGCTTATTGGAAATAATATTTAATGTTTAGGAATAGTTAACCAGTATTGACTTTGTCCCAAAACGTTGAACACAACACACAAGATTATATATATATTGTCATTTTTTTTGAGACAGGGTTTTCTCTATGTCAGAGTCCTAACTTTCCTGAAACTCGCTCTGTAGACCAGAACTCCCAGAGATCCACCTGTCTCTGCCTCCCGAGTGCTGGGATTAAAGGCGTGTGCCACCACCACCATCTGGTTTATGTTTTTGTTTTGTTCTTAATTTCCTCTTAAAGTTCCAAGAGTTAGTACTCTGCTCTGGTTTGACTTTCTCTCCTGTTCTTTTATTGGTTTTGAAGTTTTGTGTTCCAAGAACTTTTACTTGGGAACAGAATTTTAATACTTAATAGTATTGTTTTGAGAGTTAAGTGAAGTTTGATATCTTATATAAAGCTTCAAGTATGAGAGCATAGGATGTAATAATAGCAATTCAATAAATGATAGCTATTGTAATTTAGCTTTGAGCCACAGATCCCTCTTGAGTAAGTGCGTGTGTGTGTGTGTGTGTGTGTGTGTGTGTGTGTAATGGAGTTAAAGAATGTGGGCTTTGAGAAGCAATTGCTTAATTCATATGGAAGTTCTGCCGCCTTGCTGAATGGTCTCTCCAACTGGGTTTCCTCATCTTCACATTGGAGGTAGAGATATCACTATGGGGCTTTGGGGAAAGTCAGCAGTGTAAACCCTGAGAACAGTGCCCAACATATCATAAACACTTTCTAAACAGACACTGACAGTTGTGCTGACAGATTATATTGCTGTTATTTCCTAACATGGAGTTGTATATATTTTTAATTGATTGTGCAACATTGCTCCCATAATAATTTCAAATCATCTTCCCAACCCCTAAGACCTCATGGATTATCACTAAGCTATAACACCCAGCCTTTCTTACTCCAGATTCAGTGTCCACCCCTGCCCCTCCCCTGCTCCTTCCCTCTCTCCGCACTGTTCTTTCTTTCCCCTGATTACTGTGGGTGCCCTATCATCTCATCCTCCACATCTATAGTTGGTGTCTTGTAACTTCCACCATTCCACTTCCTTATCGCCTTATTTCTCTACGACCACGATTCCACATTCACAAAGTTTATACTTTCTCTGGCTCAGATTCTTGCTACTCTAGTATCTCTGCTCTCCTAACTTCCCAGATGTGTTTTTCTTCTTCTTCCCTTTTCATAAATTAACTCCAATGTACATTTTTTTTAAACCACCAGCAAGACACTGTTGTTGTTCATTGTAACAATATCAAAAGAGTTTACAGGCATGTAGTCTTAAACTAAAAGCAACAAGAGCTGTCTATTATTAATTGATAAAAATATTTTTTCTAGATTTATACTTTTATCTCCCATAGAACTTAGTTTAAAGAAAGCTTATTTTGCAGAAAAGTTGGTGTCACAGTGCAATGAAGTAATTTACCATAGTATGTGTTCTGCAGCCCATGGCCACTGCAGCGGCCAAGGCTGCTTCTGTCTTAATGAGGGGCACAATGGTTGGTCACACGGCTCTCCCCAAACTGATCTGATTCTCACTTCCAAGGCTGTACTTGTTGTGGTTAAATGCTGAAAGGCTACTATTGTAGGCAGTCCATAGCTGTTGCTTGGAGCCCCAGTAATCCCTCATTAACTGGACTCAGTCTGCACCCCATGGTCCAGCAGCTAAAGGGTTGGCACTGGAGACCTCTGGGTTCCAGCTCAAGCTGATGGTTAAATATTCTGAGGATAGGCTCTGGACCTCCCTAGTGTCGTGGCTTATTCCTGCAGTGTTAAATTAAAGCAAATGTTTTCCAGTTGTCAAGTGTAGAGCACTAAATGTTATCTGTCTTTCTGGAGTCCTGTTTGGGAGAGGATGGACAGCAGACCACACACATCTGTAGGGTTGGGAACAGTGAAGATTGGTGTGGGCATTACATTTCCTTTCATAAGAGAGAAAAATGGCCAGCCCGAGCCTCTTTTCTGTCTCTCCCACGAAGAGGCAGCTTCTGCCTCACTCCATTCTCCCCAATTCTCCCCTTCCCCGTTCTCTCTCTGTCTCTCTCGTTTCTGTTTCTCTCTCTGTTTCTCTCTGCTCTTCCCCCTTCTCCCCTCACCCCCTCTCCCTTTCTCTTCCATAACTCATTAAATAAATATCCAACCTCAAGAGAAGGGGGGAGGATTGTGGAAAGAAATAAAGAGCAAGAAGGTGCCAGGCGGTGGTGGCACACGCCTTTAATCCCAGCACTCGGGAGACAGAGGCAGGCGGATCTCTGTGAGTTCGAGGCCAGCCTGGTCTACAGAGCTAGTTCCAGGACAGGCTCCAAAACCACAGAGAAACCCTGTCTCGAAAAATCAAAAAAAAAAAAAAGAGCAAGGAGGTTATTCTTTGAATGTACCAAGTGCTTCTTTATCATGTGTGTGTAATTAGCAACTCACACAATACTGTGTGGTTAATATAGTTAAGTTAATGAATACAGAATTCATACCTCCTATTTAATGAGAGGATATTCCTGTTGTAATAATAACTAGCACTTAGAGTTTATATAATGCTTCTTAAAAGTTTTATTTTTAAGGTATGTGTATATGTGTGGGGGAGGTGCATGTATGAATGTAAATGTCTATGAAGTCCAGGAAAAGGCGTCTGATTCTCTGGAGTTGGACCATCCAGCCTGGATCCTAGAACTGGAACCTGGGTCCTCTGTAAGAGCAATACATACTTTTAACCACTAAGCCTTCTCTCTAGCCCTCATAGTGGTATGGTGTGTGTTTGTATGTGTGCGTGCATGTGTGTGCATGGGCATGTTTGCTAGTGATCAAACACCAAACCTCCTATATGCTGGACAGGTATAGTACCATTGTGCTACATCTTCAGACTCCAAAGCGTTGCTTTGCACCTTGGAAATTACAAATATAATCTCAGACACCTTTTGTTACTTTAATGTTTTTCTTCTTCTCTCAAATGTAGTCAGGACTTTTCTTTTTCAAAGGAGGGTTTTCAATTGACTAAGAACTTAACTCTCAAACTAGGAAAAAAAATAAATGCTGAGAAATAGAGCTTTCTCCTTAGAGAAAATAATGGGATTTGTTATTGATTTATAAGCGTTTATTGAAGGGTCACATCATGTGTGAACAATACCCTTCTGCTTGTATTCCAAGCACAGCCTGCTGCTTGCTCAGTCCTGCTGCTGCAGAGACCTACTCTCTGCTTCCCAAGCTGTTCATTCTCCCTGCCCATCACCTTTCACCCAGCTGGCTTCTCCTCACCAAAGCTCCTTTCTTCCTTTCCCAGCCCCTCCCCAAGAGATACATTCAGTACTCCTTGTCCCTGGCTGTGGTCCCTGCTACCATGCTGATGTAACTCCTCTGAGGACGAGATCATGGACTTGCAATGGAGAAGTCATGTTCCTGTGTGTCTCCAGTGCCTGGTTTGGGATATCTTTTCTGTGGTAGAATTTGTGACATGCTTTTCAAAGCAATAGAGACGACAATTTTGAATGCTTTTGTGAAATGGAATGAGTTGCCATGCTCACTAATCCCTTTCTGTCTCTGGGTGTTTTTCTGTGCAGGCATATCTTCCTTGGCCCTCTTTTGGCACATGCCCCTCGTCTGTGAGTTGAAGTCCTGACTCTCTTCCTGTTGGTTTTTGTTTTGTTTTGTTTTTTGTTTTTGAGAACACAAAAGACACCTCTCTCTGAAGATGAACTCTAGCGTCCCCCTTCGGAACGCGGCCAATGCTACCTTGCAGTACATGCCTCCCTCGCAGGGAGGAGGCAACGGCACTTCTCTCCAGGAGGATCTTCGAGACTTCATCCACACGGCCACCTTGGTGACTTGCACTTTCCTGCTTGCTGTCGTCTTCTGTCTCGGCTCCTATGGCAACTTTATTGTCTTCTTGTCTTTCTTTGACCCTGCCTTCAGGAAGTTCAGAACCAACTTTGATTTCATGATCTTAAACCTGTCTTTCTGTGATCTCTTCATCTGTGGGATTACGGCTCCCATGTTCACCTTCGTGCTATTCTTCAGCTCAGCCAGGAGCATCCCGGAAACATTCTGCTTCACCTTCCACCTTACCAGCTCAGGCTTCATCATCATGTCCCTCAAGATGGTGGCTGCGATCGCCCTGCACCGGCTCCGAATGGTCCTAGGGAAACAACCTAATTGCACGGCCTCCTTTTCCTGCATCTTGCTCCTCACCCTGCTTCTCTGGGCCACCAGTTTTACCCTTGCCACCTTGGCTACGTTGAGAACCAGTAAGTCTCACCTTTGTCTCCCCATGTCCAGTCTGATGGCTGGGGAAGGGAAAGCCATTCTGTCTCTGTATGTTGTTGACTTTACCTTCTGTGTTGCTGTGGTGTCTGTCTCTTACATCCTGATTGCGCAGACACTTCGGAAGAACGCGCAAGTGAAAAAGTGCCCCCCTGTGATCACAGTCGATGCTTCTAAACCACAGCCTTTCGTGGGGGCAGCTGTGAAGGGAGGTGGAGATCCTGCGCAGTGCACGGTGCCAGCACTGTACCGGAACCAGAATTACAATAAACTGCAGCACGCTCAGACTCATGGGTACACTAAGAACCCCAGCCAGATGCAGATCCCTTCAGCCAATCGACTCCAGCTGGTATCAGCCATCAACCTTTCTACTGCCAAGGACTCCAAAGCCGTGGTCACCTGTGTGATCATAGTGTTGTCCGTCCTGGTGTGCTGTCTTCCTCTGGGGATTTCCCTGCTGCAGGTGGTTCTGTCTGACAACGGGAGCTTCATCCTATACCAGTTTGAACTGTTCGGATTTACTCTGATATTTTTCAAGTCCGGATTAAATCCCTTTATATATTCTCGGAACAGTGCGGGGCTGAGACGAAAAGTGCTCTGGTGTCTCCAGAACATCGGCCTGGGCTTTCTCTGCTGCAAACAGAAGACGCGACTTCGAGCCATGGGCAAAGGGAACCTTGAAATCAACAGAAACAAATCTTCCCATCACGAGACAAACTCCGCCTACATGCTGTCTCCAAAGCCACAGAAGAAATTTGTGGACCAGGCTTGCGGCCCAAGTCACTCAAAGGAAAGTGTGGCAAGTCCCAAATTGTCCGCGGGACACCAGCACTGCGGCCAGAGCAGCTCGACCCCCATCAACACCCGGATTGAACCTTACTACAGCATCTATAACAGCAGCCCCTCCCAGGAGGAAAGCAGTCTAGGGAAGTTACAGACGGTCAACTCTTTCGGGTTTGCCAGTTCCTACATCGCCATGCACTACTACACCACGAACGACCTGATGCAGGAGTACGACAGCACAGCGGCCAAGCAGATTCCCATCCCCTCTGTCTAAATCACGAGGCCAGGGAAGGGGGCGGTGCTTTTCCAAGACTGAACAAGCCTTGGGAAGATGTTGAGGCAAAGCAAAACCTGAAGAGCTGGCTGGAGAGTTGACCGTTAGATTTTCTTTTGTCTGAGATGCTAGCATCTGGATTTGCTTCGTGGTTTCCTGACCTTTTACGATTTGATGTAAAAGCTTGTTTCCATTTTTGCCCCGATGTGTGTCCCAGTCTTTTGTACTGAACTACTAAGACGCCAGGAACAGTCCTTTGATGGCAGCCTTTCAGTCAGTGTTATGGCTCCTGAAATACGAATGGCCGCATCTTTAAAGGTGTCTGGAAAATGGTCTTTCCGACGTGTTATTTTTATAAACATATGGAATTTGACTCTTTGAAGTACTGAAATAGAAAACAGGATGCTTTTTTTGGTGGCAAGTTGATTTGAATAAAAAGCTTATTGTTAAGGCAGAGACTAGAAATGTGTTACTTGTACTGCGGTCCTTATCGGAAGTTCTCAGCCAGTGTGAGGCCCTCCCCTTATAAGGCAGTTACCTAACAACACAGAGTTGGGATTCTTGTCACTTCTTAACTGTACACATTGTTGTTTTGTGTCAACTGAGTAGCTAGCTTTACAAAGTGTTTTTGGTAGTTACCAGTTAATTGCTGTTTCAGAAGGATCTTAACTGGGAATCCACTACGGGGCACTGTTCTGAGAGAGCAGACACGGTGTGTCTCAGCAGTTTGTCTGTGGGAGGTGGAGGCAGTGTATCCACACATTTAACACTAACTACCCTTATTTAACAAGACGTAGGGATGCACTCGCGGAAGGGGGGATGACGTAGGCTTTCCTTCTATACGAGAATTTAGTAGAGAGCCACCTGACAGTGTTCATATAGATATTCAAAAATAACCTTTTGGATTTAAATATTGCTATGGAAAAAAATTTCAAGGTGATCTATTAATATTTTCAGATGGAGGTTTTCAAGTTTTTCCTTATTCTATTTGTGTGGAGCTGGAGATCGAGCCTAGGTCCTTGTGCATGTTAGGCAACCAGTCTATCACTGAAGTACACCCCTAACCCCAAACTAATTGTTTTATATTCTCTCATTTACCTTAAACTGGAAATGAGCAACTATGTTATTCCTACACCTCAGTCTAGTTTTCTTAGGTCCACTGATGCCTAGGAGAACAACTGAAATCACATTTTTAATGTAAAAACATTTTGGTCATGCAGTTAGAATTTGAACTCACTAACTTTGGATTTTGGAATGCTAACTGTTAGACCCAAAACAGAGTATCTTTACAAGCTGTTATATCCAACTAGTATTCTCAAAGCTCAGAAGTGCAAGGAACAGAAAGCCCTCAGAGCAGAACACTCTCTCCCGGGCTCTGCCCAAACTCCAAGATGGCAGGAGGTGCTGAGAGCAAGCCTAGCTAGAGCTAGCGGCTCCAGCCACAGTCAGCTCAGGGCTCGCCTAGAGCTGGGCTGCTTAGCTTCCCCCTCTTCTCCCTTCCTTTCTCTATTTCTCTACCAAGGTTTATAGCATATCCACTCTCCTTTATCTTGGTATTTGGATTCTCTTTGGAAATCACTCTTTCCTGTGGCAACTGTGTTTTATAGATTCAGCACAACATGGTTCCCACTAATATTCCCCTGAGACAGATTCAGCAAAGAATTAAAATATCGAAGACATCTAATATCCTCTCCCAAAATCATTTGGAGAATTTTGGCAAACTACCAATTAGACTCTTTTCTTTTCTTTTCTTTTCTCTTCTTTTAGGAGAGGATTTCTTTGTATAGCTTTGGCTGTCCTGGAATTAGCTCTTTAGACCAGGCTGGCCTGAACTTGGATATCCTCCTGTCTCTGCCTCCCAAGAGGCTTGTTCCACCACCACCCAGCACCAATTAGACTTTTGTCTTAATTGAAAACTTAGCATTAAGTCCAATAAAGCAAGCAAATTTGTAATAATACCAATGCACACTTTTAAAGGTATATATATCTCTGGGGCTTGGGAGATGTCTCAGAGGTTAAGACTCCTTGTTCTTCCAGGGGACCCAGGTTCAGTTCTCAGCACCAACACAGTGGCATAGCCACCTGTAATCCCAGTTCTCTGGGACCCGGCCCCTTCTCCTGACTGCCATGGGCACCACATACATATGATGCACAGACGTAAATGCAGGCAAAACACTCAAACACATTAAAATAAAATTAAATCTTTAAAATATTTTAAAAATTATGTTCATAAAAAAGGTATCATCTCTTTTGAGGGAGCAGGCGTTTAAAATGTGACTTAACAAAAGACTATAAAAATTACTACTTGTAAATTTTTAAATGCTAGGTTTCCTTGTGTGACCTTTATGTTTGAAATGATTTGACCAGCATGGGGCCCACTTTTTAAGAAGTAAAATTTCCACAACAAAGAAGACAGAGCATGCACACAGAGAGTGTTCAGGTTCTTTATGTTCATCAAGAAATTATTTAGTTTGCATGCAATAGGTAGTGGGCTAGATTCCTGGCTCCCCTCCTATCTTTAGAGAGATAAAACTTGTTTCTTCCTAAGCTCCATATGTCTGTCTGTACCAGTATAATGGTCATATTGACATAGGCAGACATATATAACTTGTCACCACATAAGGGCTAAAAAATATTATAAGTCAAAGTAATGAGAATTCAGTTGAATATGATTAATTTGCAGGATACATTAATTTTTCTCTTGAAGCTTACTGTGTGCAAATTATATATCTCTAAAATGTTTTATAATAAGTGTTCTCATGTTAACCATTAGGCCAGATTTCTATTTCTGATGTTTTAATGTGCTTTTAAAATAAGTTTGGAAAAATAAAAGTACTGCAAATCCTAACTTTCGGGTCTTTTTTTGTTTGTTCTGTTATTTATTTATTTATTTATTTTGAGACAGGATCTTACTATATAGTATAGGCTAGCCTCCAACTCCTCCTGCTCCTACTTCCTCATCAGTGAAGTAGCGTGTATACTAGCACAAGCTGCTGAAAAATCAAGTTTCCATATGGTGTCCTGTGCAGTCTTTCAACTATGCAGCCTAGGCTGGTCTCAAGCGTATAGATCCCATCTCAGCTCCCAAGTGCGGGGACTGCAGGAATGCGTGCGGTGGTTTGAATGAAAATGGCCCCTACGGGCTCATAGGGAATGGCACTACTCGCAGGTGTCGCCTTGTTGGAGTGGGTGGAGCCTTATTAGAAGGAGCATGTCACTAGGGGTGGGCTTTTCAATTTCAAGCCAGTCCTAGTGGCCCACTGTCTCTTCCTGCTGCCTGCCAACCTGAATGTAAAACTCTCAATACCTCTCCAGAATCATGTCTGCCTATGTGCCACCATGCTTCCCACTATGATAGCAATGAACTAAACCTCTGAACCTGTAAGCATGCCCCAGTGTTTTCCTTTATAAGAGTTGCCATGGTCATGGTGTCTTTGTTCTCTTTCTCTCCTTCCCTGCCCCCACCCAGGTGTGTGTGCGTTGAGCACTGGGGATCGTATCCAGGACCTGGCACATGCTAGACAATGTTCTGCCACTTAGATTACCTTATATTTCCGTCCTGTCCCTTAAAAACCATTAGAGTGTGACAGTGGTCACTTTCGCACAATGACTATGTTCAGCCTTAGATAAAAAAAAAAAAAAAAAAAAAAAAAACAGTTATCTTTGAGAAATAAAATAACTTGTTTGCCCATAGTTTGAAGCATCTGTGGTCATACTAAGAATAATTAACCCCAGAATCTTATTTACTAGACTGTTTCCCAGCAGGGCTGGGGATGCTTAAACCTAGTTCTTCATACATACTGGACAAGTGCTACCACTGACCTACATCCTCAGCCATGGTTTATTACATTTGTGTGTGTGTGTGTGTGTGTGTGTGTGTTTGTGTATGCCACAAAGTATGTATAGAGGTCTGAGGACAACCTCAAAAGTTGTCTCTACCCCTACCATGTGGGTCTCAGGGATCAAACTCAGGAACTCATCCTTAAGAGCCAGTGACTTTACCCTCTGATCCCTTTTATATTCCCAGTCCCCCTTTTTATTTTCTGAGATGGTCTTACAAGGTTTCCCAAGCTGGCCTTGAACTTACTTTGTACCCTGGGAATACCTTGAACGGATCCCCCTCCCTTGCTCTCCTGATGTATCTGTGACAAAGAACCTCACTACTAAGCTTGGCTTAGCAACCTCTTTAAAATGAGATTAACCTGGAACAAATATATAGTTTGTTTCTTTGTTTTTTAGAACTTTTAGTTTCTCAACCAAGGTTTTATCTAATGGAAATTTAAACTGTAGTAAGAAAAGGTTAGGCATCTACAAAGTCGCCTATGGTCAGGGCTGTATGACAAGGGCACAAGAACGATTCCACGGCAAGAATGATATATTCATTACTTTCCTCTTTGTGCAGTCCAGGACTCAGCTGATAGAATCGTGCTGTCCACATTTAGGGTGGATCTTCCCACCTCAGTCCGACCTAGCGATAGTCCCATAGACCTGCCCAGAGCTTTGTCTTTTCAGTCATTTTAGTTCCGGTCAAGGTAACAACCAATTTTCACCAGGGTCGCCAAGCTACTGTTACTGTTAACTCCACAACAAGCCCTCTTGACACCTATACAGCCAGTGACTGTCCATAGAGATACCACTCTCTTGGTTGTCCATAGTTCACACACACACACACACACACACACACACACACACACACAATACCCAGGAAGTGGCATTTCTGTGCACAGAGAGGATTAGAAGTCACAGTCCATTCTACTGTACCTTCCCCCGAAGTCAGGACTAGGAGAAGACTCCGTCTGTGGTCTGGAGAGATGGTTCAGTCATTAAAGCCTAGGCTCACAACCTAAATGTCAAGAAGATGAAATTTTGGTTCTGCTAATGAAATACAGACCCAGATTTCTCAGCAGCAGCATCTTTGTGACCAGTCACTTGCTGTTTAGGTGTCAAGAGGGCTTGTTACTGCCAGATAATGGCAACACTAGCACCATCATCCTCCCTCTTGGGACAATACAGCCGCTCAGTTAAAGACATTTCCTAGGGCTGGGGATATAGCTCAGTGGTACAGCCCCTGACTGTCACATGCAGGGTCCTGGACTTGATGCCTACACACACACGAGGGATGATGCAGAGTCAAGATGCCTACACACACACACACACACACACACACACACACACACACACTTACACGAGGGATGATATAGGGTCAAGATGTCAAGCAGTATTCTCAGTGATATTCATTACTCTTCTAATTCAATTCCTATTGTGACATGAGCTGAAGTTTAAATTCTCCCCAACAAACATTTTATAAAAATAGTAAGGGAAATAGAGAGGGCAAACACATCTTCATAAAGAAGATAAAGAAAAAAGCATGGGTGCTATAAAAGATTGATTGCTTCTATTTTTGTCAGGAAGCTGTAGCTGGTATTTCCCAACTCCTCATCTCTATCCCTGATAGCCTAATGATAGCCTAACTAGTACAATGTCCATAGTCTGAGGGTTAGGGTTCTTTCCCAGTCTAGCTTATCAATTAAAGAGGCAGGAAAGATAAAAACAAAAAACAAAAAAGGAAGATTTCATTCATGTACACACTGGGAAGAGGAAAAGATTTTGGGTCCTATGAGCCTAGAGTAGATCTTAGAGTAGATCTGAAACTTAAAGCTTGGAGATGAAGGAAGACTGCTGAAGGCTGGGTCTCAGTTTCTCCTCATGCCAACCTGGAACTCACTCTATAATGCAGGATGAACTGGAATATACAGCATCCTCCTGAACCCCAGGTTTACAGGATTGTGTCACCAGCTTGAGGTTTAAATAGAGAACGAACTGAGGCAGTGGGGAAGGAAGTCTGAATAAGCTGAGGAGTCCTTGTCGAGGTGGCCCTGGGTTAGTCACCATGTCACTGTTTCTGCAAGGTGCCTGGAGATCAGGCTCATGGTTGAGGAGGTTCCTGTGAGGAATCTCGTTTCTGCTTCAAAGGGTAGCCTTGATTTTATGGATAATTCTCTACCCCTCAGCCCCTCTTCTCTGAGGCTTTGCTCTTCCTGGAATACAGGTGAGTGCAATCTTTGGACAGTGGCTTATCCTTATGACTTCTGTCCTAAGGGGATCAGATAGGTTGAGCATATGTTGCTTTACCTGCTTCTCTTCCCAGCATGTGCGCTGTCTTCCTCTGCTGTTCACTATCACTCACTGCAAATTGCTTGTAAAAGAATTCATCATAGGGCCTGGAGAGATGGCTCAGTGGTTAAGAGCATTGCCTGCTCTTCCAAAGGTCATGAGTTCAATTCCCAGCAACCACATGGTGGCTCACAACCATCTGTAATGAGGGCTGCTGCCCTCTTCTGGTCTGCAGACACACATAGACAGAATATTGTATACATAATAAATAAATAAATAAATAAATAAATAAATAAATAAATAAATAGATTTGTCCTTTAAAAAAAAAAAAAGAATTCATCATACAGTAGCGGGTGATGGCCCGTGATGGTAGTGCACGCCTTTAATCCCAGCACTCAGGAGGCAGAGGCAGGCGGATCTCTATGAGTTCGAGGCCAGCCTGGTCTACAAGAGCTAGTTCTGGGATGGGCTCCAAAGCCACAGAGAAACCCTGTCTCGAAAAACAAAAAAACAACAACAACAACAACAAAAAAAAAAGTGGGTGACTAAATCTTTGATTAGTTTATTTATTAGTTATTAGTTAGGTGGCTAGTTTTTTATGATTTCCTGGGCCTGGTCTTTTGCTCTAAAACTGTGGTTATAATTGTTAGGTTTGGGGGGGGGGAGGAGAGGAGATTTGAGAGGGAAGCAAGGAGTTGAATTGTCCCTCAAGCAAAAAGTTTATTAATGGGCCATCCAGATGGCTCAGCAGGTAACATACTTGCTGCCAAGCCTGATGACCTAAATTCAACACTCTGGACCCACGCTGGAAGAAAACTCACTTCTGCAGGGTCTTCTGAACACCACACCCGTGTTGTCCTCTGCACACACACACCTGAGTGTGCACACACAGAAACACAGACAAAACCATGCATTTTTTCAAGTTTATTAATACTGTTGGTGGCGGCAGCACACCAGTGAGAGGGGCCGGAAATACAACTTCAGCCTCAGAAGACAAAGGGAGCTGTTATCCTTGAAGGCCTTCAGGGGAAGAGAAGAGACAAGCCTAACTAGACTTAGTGTGTGGTTTTTGCTACATGACCCGGAAGTGAATTGGGGCACATGTGACATGCTTTATGATAAGGGTCGTTCTTTCTCTGGATTGGGAAGTAGGTGTAAAATGTGGCAGTAGTCAAGCTGCCTTCACCGCTGGGTGGCATCAGAGGACGAGATGTGTTCTTATCAGCTCTTCCTGCAGTGGGCCTCCTTACCTGGAGGCCAGTTTCTCTGTCTATACGATATGGCATTTTGTTTATTATATAAAAAGATAAAGAATCAGAAATGGCATTATGGAAAGGAGGATGTGGGGGTGCCAAGGACTGGTAAATGTTGAAGCCATTCTGGATAGGAAGCCCCTAGTATTGTAGTTAGGAGGTGCTCCTTGGTTCCAATGCTGGTATCTAAATCACACATTTAGATGTTTGCCTTTCTGGTATGACTTCACATGGTAGAGAGAGAGAGAAAGTCAGCACTCTAATAAATCTTCTTATCAGGGCCCTAATACCATAATGAAGGCCCCACCTTATGACCCAGTTTGACCTAACTGCATCCTTTGAAATTTTATCTCCTAATATAGACACACAGTGCACAAGGGTTAACAATGTATTTGTGAGAGCATAGTTCAGGCCACGTAGTTATCTGTAATGATTACTTATTATATTACTAATTAATATAACTGTCTTCCCACAAGAATAAAGCTCCATTAGGAACATCCCTCATACCTGTGAGTTCTTGGCACTAGTGGGTCTGTGTTTGTTTTAAGATATAATCGCATATTTGAGTTCAAACTAGCCTTGAACTTACTGGGAGGGCCAGGGTGGCCTCAAACTCTTGCAGTCTTCCTGCCCTGGCATTCTCAATGTTAGGATTATAGGTATGCGCCATTATGCATGGTGGGAAACAACTTTTGAATAAATTAGTCAACTAATCAGTAACTGAATGGAATGATGCATGTCAGTCTATGTAGCTACTGCATCTTGCCAGTGCCTTTTGTTTTCTCTATTTACCTGGCCACTGGTTTTGATTTCAGCTGACAAGGGCTACAGCATACCTTCACTGTTCTTCCTTGAGTGTATGAATTCTCCAGCCCTGTGCCATAGCAGGGATCTTGAGTAGTACAAGGTAGTACAAAGGCCCATTAGAGCGATGACATTATGCTGACTGGGAGCAAGTGAGCAGGGATATAAATTTAATCAAAATAAAGGACCCTTCTACTTCAGCAAATTTTCTAGGACTTGCGTGGTGTGAGACATGCAGAGAGATTCCTTCTGGCCCCTTACAAGCAAGAATAAATGCGATGCTCCGTGGGCCTATTTGGGTTCTGGGGGCAGCACACCACACTCCTCACTTGGCTGTGCCTCTCCTGCCCACTGTGCTTGGAACGCTCTTCGTTTTGAGTGGGGCCTGGAACCGTAGATGGTTCTTCAGCAGGCCCAGGCCACTGTGCACGGTGCTCTACCACTTGGACTATAGGATCCAGCAGATCTAATAGCATTGGAAATATCAGTGGCAAATACGGGATGTTGTCGAAAGCCTGTGTCAGGAATATATATGTCATGAATGAATCACAGCAGCAGTCCTGGAGATTTTAGAGAGGCGTGTAATAGGCCCCCAGACCTTAGCACAACTGTTTCCATGAAGACAGTGCCATTCGGGATGCAAAGCTCACATGTAGACAGCACCACCCACCAGAACTAAGACCAAGGCCTAAGTCCATAGTTTTGGGAAAGTCTCTAAATGTACTAACCTTGCATTTTGGCTTCTGAGGTTCTGCTCTGGGTTCTTGTTAACTGAAGTATGTCAACACAGAACACAGTGTTTGTGTTTAAAAGCACACCCCAAGAAAGGATCAGGGCTAGATTGGGGTTTTGAACACTAGACTTTCTATTGGCTTAAACCCGAGTTCGAGCGGTTTTCTCTGGTGAATGTTCCACATTTCTGGAGATCCCAGAGATCAAACCTTGAGACATCGAGGGTCTCAGAGCAAGGAAGGAACAAGGAAGAGTGCAGTGGTCAGGGGACTTTTTAGAGTGCGCACAACCCGAAACTTTCCAGGTCTCCAGGGCTCAACCACTGCCAAACACTTCAGAGAGGTCTGACACCTCAACCCCAAAAGGAAAAAAGTTAGAAAGTTGCCTGATATGTCACCTCCAGAGGTGAGTCTGGTTAAGAAACCTTCTGTTTGGACACATAGAAGAGGACAGATGTGGCTGCTGATCCAGTATCTGGGATCCAGGTGAGATTTACTGAATCCCTCTGTCTGTCCAGGTGTATGAATATGAGGTGGCCACCCCTAGGTGTTTTTACTGTGTGTCCGTGTTGTCTTTCTATTTTTTTTTTTGTCAGTTCTGTTTTCTGTATTGACCAGTGGTTTTCTCTGATGTGGGAACCTCCTTGTTTAAGACCTGTGGCCCACATTGTTGGAGAAAGAAATCCTTTTAGTTCTGCCAGGTCACCCAGAGAAACCCCCATACCCTCTACCTGTCTCACTCTGGAACCCAGTCAGGGTTGGTCCTTCTGTGGAAGTGGGGAGAAGCCACTTCTTGTCCAGAGCCCCCTGCTGTCTAAGTGGAATGCACACAGGCAGGAGGAGATAGTTCCCCAGGGAGCTCCACTCCATGCCTGCTCTAAGCATCCTCAGGGAAGAGGAAAATTCCTCTGAACAGAACCAGAAGGAAAGGAGAAAGTCTACTGCTTTCCCTTTCATGATTTATGTCATCTTTTAAACCAATGATCAGTAAAATCCACCATTCTCTGAAAAAAACAAAACAAAACAAAAAACTGTCCTGGGGTGGAGAGGGAGATTGCTGCCAGGTAACACAGCCTGGACAAAACATATTTTCCCCTCTGTCCAACACTGACCAAGGAGACTTTAAGCAATTTTCACTAGGTACTTTTTTAGAAAGATTAAAGACAGCCACTAAAAAGATTTCCTTGGTTACAGATAATAAAAAATGTTTATGAGTTAACTCGCTGAACATAGCGGACAATGAGGACTATTGAGAACTCAAGAACAATGGCAATGGGTTTTTGTTGTTGCCCAAAGGTCATACCACTACTAGGGCCCTGCCAATCTGAGTGGCCTCTGCTGCCTCCTGGGGACATGGTGTTGTCTGGGTCAGGGCTGTTGCTGAGGGCCATGTCTGGGTCTGTGACCCTGCCCCAACCAAGGTCTGTGTTGATGTCTGTGGCTTCTGGTACCATTGAAGGCAATGTTGATGCCAGGGCTCTGGGCTACCACCTGTGGCCATGTTGGTACCCTAGGGCCTTGTTACCCTTGCCAATCTGAGTGACCTGTGCAACCACACAGGGTTGGGCCTGGGATGCTTCTGTGGGCCATGTCTGGGACCGTGGTCCAACAGCAGCCACAGTCTGGACTGATGTCTGTGGTTCATATTACCACAGGAGGTCATAGGAACCATACATGTTGAAATCCGAGGGCCATGTTGAGCCAGCCCTGTCCGTCACTGGCGCCAGGATAGCTGGCCCTGCCCCTCACTGGACACTGCAGCAGAACTGGTGCCACCTCCCCATAGGACAGCTGATTGCAGCACACAGAGAGCTGGCCCCAGTGGTATGGGCCTTGGAGAGCTGGCTCTGCCCCTCACCTGAGGTGATAGCCCCAGTGGCCCAGAGCAAACAGCTCAGCTCCCACCCAGGTCCACATCCTGGGCCTTGGGTTGGTCTACCCTAACCCCTACCCCATCCATGACCTGCTGGAGTAAAGACCTAAACAGAGAACTCTCAGCAGAGGAATCTAAAATGGCTGAAAGACACTTAAGGAAATGTTCAACATCCTTAGTCATCAGAGAAATTCAAATCAAAACAACTCTGAGATTCCATCTTACACCTGAAAGAATGGCCAAGATCAAAAACACTGATGACAACTTATGCTGGAGAGGATATGTGGGGAAAAGGGAACACTTTTGCATTGCTGGTGGGAATGCAAGCTGGTACAATGCCTTTGGATATCAGTGTGGCGATTTCTCAGAAGATCAGGAAACAACCTTCCTTAAGACCCAGTAATACCATTTCTGGGTATATATCCAAAGGATGCTCAATTGTGCCACAAGGACATGTGCTCAGCTATGTTCACAGCAGCTTTGTTTGTCATAGCCAGAACCTGGAAACAACCTAAATGCCCCTCAACCAAAGAATGGAGTACTACACAGCAGAAAAAAATAACGACATCTTGAATGTTGCAGGAAAATGGATGGAGCTAGAAAACATATTGAGTGAGACCCAGACCCAGAAAGACAATTATCACATGTACTCACTCATAGGTGGTTTTTAAACATAAAGCAAAGAAAGCCAGCCTACAAACCACAATCCCAGAGAATTTAGGCAACAATGAGAACACTAAGAGAGACTTACATAGATCTAATCTACATGGGAAGTGGCAAAAGACAATATCTCCTGAGTAAATTAGGAGCATGGGGACCTTGGGGGAGGGTTGAGGGGGGGAAGGGAGAGGCAAGGAGGGGAGCAGAGAAAAATGTAGAGCACAATAAATATCAATAAAAAAAAAAAAGGAAAAACAACTGTGGTCGGGCAGTGGTGGTGCATGTCTTTAAGCGCAGACCAAGGCTGGCCTGGTCTACAAAGCGAGTTCCAGGACAGGCAGGACTGTTCCACAGACAAACCGAATCTCGAAAAGCTAAACAAAACAAAACAATTGAGTCCCAGGAACCCAGCTGTCTGAATTCTTTTAATGTCGGGAGATGTGTTCACAGGGTTTGGAGTGCATCATAGCTGAAACAAAACTTTGAAAATAACTTAAAGTTAGTCTAAGATGTTTTTGTTAAATAACTTTGAGATGAAAAACCTAAGAAGACAAGGACAATCTAGAGTTTTAAAAGGCACATAGTTGAGAGAGGAACTCCTTAAGGTCAGGGATCAAGAACCAAGCAGCCAAATCATCACTAGCTGACATGCTTTTCTTGCTAGGATTGGTTGATGACCACAGTGATGAGTAATTCCTTATACCCATCTCTGCCCTCAACCTCCTGATATAAAAAACTTTTGATGAGTGGGTATGTACCCTAAAGTAGAGCTGACTGATTCTTTTTCATCCATGTAAGTTTAGATTTGTGATTCCTTTAAGATTTATTATAAGATTATCTTTCAAGATAAGTAATAAAGTGATTGTTCTTTCTCTGTAATCGCAAAATGCAGCCTGCCAGTAAAAGAATTTCTTGCTTGCTTACACAATGTTAATCTGTAGCAAGTTGCTCGGGTGTTAGTGTACGTGGGTTCTTGGGGTTTGTTTTTCACCTGTAATACATCAAATGTTTACTCATGTAAAAGATATGGAAAACATGATATTTTTACTTATACTCATTGTAATCATTCACTTGAAAAACAGAATGTATCCACATTGTAATTTTTATATTGCCTGAAAGATTTTGCTGCGGTATATAAGCTGTAAGGAAAAGAATAGAGAGAGAGTTAAAATGAGTTAGAAGGAAGACAAGAATGAGTTAAAAGGAAAATATCCTTGCCTTATTTATCTCTTTCACTTGACTGTCTTCTATGTAAAGATAAAATTAGAAGGAAAATATCAAGAATCAGAGAAGGAAATCACCAGGAAAATAAAGAATAGAGAATGGAAACGAAGAATAAAAGTATGAAGGAAACCATCAAAAGTGTGTCTTTTCCCCTTAACCACCTCAGATGGAAAAGTCATAAAAGAGCAACTCTGTGGATTCCCTTTGAGTCCTGTGCTGCTGGAGCCTGACCCTCCAGGCAGTGCACCAATGAACTGCATCCCCAGTCCCCAGCTGCAGTACTTCTCAACCTTCCTGATGTTGTGACCCTTCATAACAGTTCATTTATGCTGATCCCAATTGATGGATATTTGTATACTGTGTCAAAAAATGTATTGCTAGCCGGGCGGTGGTGGTGCACGCCTTTAATCCCAGCACTTGGGAGGCAGAGGCAGGCGGATCTCTGTGAGTTCGAAACCAGCCTGGTCTACAAGAGCTAGTTCCAGGACAGGCTCCAAAACCACAGAGAAACCCTGTCTCGAAAAACCAAAAAAAAAAAAAAATGTATTGCTGTGATTGTTGTAATAAAAAAGCTGAACAGCCAATAGCTAGACAGGGGGTATAGCTAGGATTTCTGAGGAGAGAAAGGAAAAAGAAAAGGAATCTAGGCATGCAAGAGACACTAGGAGTCCTGGAGAGGACACAGGAAGTGCAAGATGGAAGAGAGGTAATGCCATGTGATAGAATGTAGATCAACATAAATGGGTTAATTTAAGCTATAAGAGCCAATTAGGAACAAGTCTATGGGCGAAGCTTTCATAATTAGGAAGTCTCCATGTTTAATTTGGGAGCTGGCTGGTGGGACAGAAAAAGACTTGTTATACCCAACCATAAAATTATTTTTGTTGTTACTTCATAACTGTAATTTTGCTACTCTCATGAATTGTAACATAATTATCTGTGTTTTCCGATGGTTGTAGGTGACCCCTGTGAAAGACTCATTCGACCCCCAAAGGCATCATAAACAAGGTTGCGAACCACTGTTCTAGAAACGGACTTAGGGTCTTATATATAGTAGGCAGAGGCTTTAGCACTAAACTTCCTCACTCAGCCATTAAGGAATTTTCTTATTTCTGAGACAAGGTCTCTTGCAGCCCAGGATGGCTTCAAACTCACTATTTAGCAGAAGATGACCTTGAACTTCTGATTTTCCCATGCTCATTTCACAATGTTGGGATTATAAAGTATATGCCACTAGACCTGGCCATAAGTCTTTTCTTAGTATAGCTTTTATCAAAAGTATTATTTTTCAGGAGTAGTCTTGTCACTTTTTTTTTGTTTTGACTTTTTAATTAGGTTCTCACTTTGCACCCCTGGTTGGTGCAGAATTGGCCATGTAGGGATCCCTCTGCATCTACCTGCTCAGTGCTGGGAGCAAAGGCATAAACCCCAACATCCGGTTCTTTCGTTTTGGTCCTGGAGATTGAACCCAGGGCCTCAAACATGCTAATGTGCTCTATCACTGAGCTCCCCTCTCCCCAGACCCTTATGGCTACTTTTCTGTCCTTGTTCAGATTAGTATGTACAAAATATATGCAAAGGAGAAAGGAGAAAAGAAACTGAATAACCTGTCATTGGCTAAATGAAAAGGCTGCTTATGAACATTTTATTCTTTCTGAAATAAATATTGTGTTGTAAACTATCCATGAGTAAGATTTATAATATACAGCAGGCAGGTACACAGAGAGCCAGCACAGTGAGTTTTGGAATGAACCGTTCTAATTTAGGGAAGATATCAACCGTCAGCACTAGACACATACACTGGTAATAAACTCACAAGAAAGAATCATAAAAGTTGAGGAGGAGCAAGCTGTCCTAAGAAAAGAGCTTCTTGAGATAATAGTGGTGTTGGGTCATCTGTGAGGCTCTGCTCTGTTCCCACTACAAGTTCAGTACCTGACATAGAGCAGCTGCCACCGAAAAATTTGCTGATAGGCTTCCAGGCACTAGAATTTTACACATTTTACATAGCCTCTCATATAAACACTTTCCTAGCAACTTCTCTCTTCATTATCTTTGCTTCATTAGCTCATTATATATGCTGTAATTTATACAATGAGTATATTATTTAAAAGTACTTCAACAAGTACAAGATTATGACACCGAATAGGATAGACTCTAAACTGCTTGGATAAGATCTTGAAATCACATTATCCAAGCAAAGTCAAAACGAAATCGGTTCATATAACACCAAAATAAATGAAGTGAGACAGCGTCTGCCTTACAAGTTTATCAGTAACCTCTTATATACACATGTATTTCACAGCAGGTCGCCAGTCCTTCCATGTGATACCACAGACAGGGTGGAATGATGAGACTCCACAATGAGACCTGGTCAGGAGGAAGTGGTGACTTTCAATCACCTTTCTTTCCTTCAATTTTAATTTAGTTTGGGAGAGAAAGAAGTCCATTTTCATCAGCTGTATCCAGGATTTTACAGATTACTGGGGATTCAACCTGAAGAACAAAAGCAATGACATTAGAAACTAACATATCTTCTCCTCAATGAATATAATAATATATAAGTTCTTGATTTGGATAAACCACCCAACATTTTCCCTACAAATTAGGCTTTTTTTTTGAGATAGGGTTATGCTAGCCTTGAACACTTGGTAATCTTGAGTGTTGGGTTATAGACAGGTTCCATGATGCCTGGCATTAATAAAGATAACTGCAAAACTATTTTTAATCATTCATATAAAATATGAGATAGGTAAAGAAAATATGTTTTTCTTTCTAAGGAAATATGCCAATGGAGACAAGGTAGAAAGGATGGGGAAATGTATGGAGTTTGTAGTCGGAGTTTACCTGACTAGAACAGAAAAACATTATGGCAAAATAAGCAGCTCTATTTAAGACAGAGAAAACACAGCCTTACAGATGAGTCAGCTGTCCTGACAACTGTGAAAAACAACGCAAAGCCCAGACACAGACCAGGAAAACAGGAGACAACATGTGACCAGGGAAAGTTCAAGTAGAGAAACAGAACCCTAACAATTCAATGGAATAGAAGGAGATGGCAAGTGTTTCACAGATGGGCAAACCGGACATAAAGAAGAAGTGCTTAGTGAAATTGGTGAAAGCAGAAATGAGCCGCATTTACACACGGGGTAGGCTAGCGGAGAAGGGTAATCAAAGGAAGTTTCTGAGATTCTGAAACAATTTCCAATTAATATGTTTAATTAGAATTTTAGGCCGGGCAGTGGTGGTGCACACCTTCAATCCAAGCACTTGGGAGGCAGAGACAGGTGTATCTTTGTGAGTTCGAGGACAGCCTGGTCTACAGACTTAGTTCCAGTACAACCAAGGCAACACATAGAAACCCTTTTTCCAAAAACAAAAACCAAAATAAATAAATAAGAATTTCAGAAACAGAAGAAAAAAGGAATAGGGCAGAAAAAAAGTCTTTGTGGAGATAATGGCCAAAATTTTTCTAAAATTTGTATGAACCCACAAGTCCTAGAAGCTATATATAGTTCAGAGGACAAGAACAGAAAATAGGACACTTAGAACATACTCAAAGTTAGTATTATAGAGTCTTTAGAAAAAAATCTAAGAGGGTGTTTTCATGACTCTGAGGTAGCAAAAACTTCTTAGGACACACACACACACACACACACAACACAGTACCCATAAAAGAAAAAAACAAAAAACTGAGCATAACAGAATAATACAGTTTTGTTTATAAGAACACATTTTAAAAGGTGAATCTGTCACAGAGTAGGAAAAAGGTGTGTACATTACAAAGAGCTTGTACCTAAAATATTTTTGAATTCCTAGAATCAAGCCATGAAAAGATAAGTAACAACTGCAAAACTGGGTAAGAGATTGATAACGATTCTATTCCTTCACCAGCAGTCAGGCTCCTTTGAACCTCTGACTATGCCGTGGGCCCTGTCTCTGGCCTGCCTAGTCCATTTGTACCAAGAGAGAACCTCCACACTCAATTTCTCATCACTCTGGCTGCTTAGTCTCTTTGTGATTTTCTACTAACTCCTTTCTCTTGGCCTGTTGGCTACTGATCCTGAGCTGTCTCTTCCGTACTTAGACTTGAGCTTTACCTGTTTCTGCTACCGCAATAATTTATCTTGAATTTCATTTATGCATACAATGTATTTTGATCAAATGCCCTTCCTTTTAAGTCTTGGTACAGATAAAAACAGTACTGAAGAAAGTCTTCTTAACCATTTGAATATGTATCGGAATAACTTTTTCTTTATTAAAGTCTGGTTAGATGTAAGGCTTCACAAAAGTATATGAACGTCAACAACGTCATAAAAACGTGTTGAGTACCATTCTTTGTATGAGGAATGTAAACTGAACATGCTACAATGGCTATCAAAGAAGACTGGAAATAAAGCTAGTGAGGAGATGGAGTAACTAGACTCTCATGCACTGTACGTAGATTAACATGGCACTAGCACTTTGGTGAATCAATTGGTAGAATGTATCTCATATGACTTAGAAATTCCACTCACAAGTATTTATCCTTAAAGAATGAAAACACATAACCAGAGAAAGACTTGTGAAAACAGTTCATAGTAGCCTTATTCATCATAAATAAACAAAGAAAAGAAAGAAAAACAAACCAAATGCCCTGATGGAGGAAGGTCATTGGCTAATAAAGGAACTGCCTTGGCCCATTTTATTGGTTAGAAGATAGGTGGGAGGAGAAAACAGAACAGAACGCTGGGAGGAAGAGGAAGTGAGCTCAGACTCCACAGCTCGGGAGCAGACGCCTCAGAGAGAGACGCCATGCCCCGTTCCCGGGATGAAGCTCCAACCCAGGATGAACTAGGCTAGAATCTCCCCGGTAAGCGCACCTTGGGGTGCTACACACAGATGATTAGAAATGGGCTAAATTAATATGTGAGAATTAGCCTAGAAGAGAATGGGCCAAGCAGTGTTTAAATGAATACAGTTTGTGTGTTGTTATTTCGGGGCATAAGCTAGCAGAGCAGGCAGCCGGGGTGCTGGGGACGCAGCCCCGCCGCCCTTATTACTACATATGGCGCCCACGTGGACAACTGCTTCCACATAAAGCCTGAGACAGCTTGGGAAATAATTCTAGAACAAAATGAAAGCATTGTGCCTGGTTTCTTGGTAGCAGCAATTTCTCGGTTCTACTCTGCTTGCTAGAGGCAAGCAAGCGCCTCATCTAAGAGAGGCTTCCTGACTCAGCTTTAGCTGCAAAGCCTGCAGCTCATTAAGAGGTCCTGCAACGAAACACTTAAACGGTGTTGACAAAAAGCTGACCACATGCTTTTCGGTTTTCAGCCATAGCAGGAAAAAAGCTGCGCCATTTAAAAATGCCGGCTTTCTGGGCTGTCCTGCCAGGGAAAACTCTGACTCTTTTACGCAGGCGGTTTGTGGGTTTGTGCGGTTTGCAAGCACAGGCTGCTGAAGCTCGCTTGCTGGCTACAGTCAGTACCTCAGCCATGAGGCTGGAAAGCTAAGGAATGGGCTGGATCCAGCCGGCAAAGCCACGCCTTTAATCCTACTGATATTGCTTGGTAAATTAAAGACTCGTGTGGTCAGAAAAAGAGAGATATACAGTAAAGAGAGATTCAAAGACAGAGAAAATTTCTAAATGGTTTGAAGTGTGTTAAAAATATATGCAGACTAAAATTTAAAGTTCTTAAAGTAACAAAAAAAAAAAAAAGGAAGAGAGTTGTTGTGTGTGGTAGCACACGCCTTTAATCCCAGTGGCTAGAAGGCAGAGACAAACAGATCTCTGTGAGTTCAAGGTGTAGTAGTGTACACCTTTAATCCCGAATGCCTGGGAGGCAGAGACAGGTGAATCTCTGAGAGTTCAAAGACAGCCTGGTCTACAGAGTTACTTCAGGTCAAAGATACAGAGAACCTGTCTCAAAAAGCAAAGAGTTAGCCGGGCGTTGGTGGTGCACGCCTTTAATCCCAGCACTCGGGAGGCAGAGGCAGGCAGATCTCTGTGAGTTCGAGACCAGCCTGGTCTACAGAGCTAGTTCCAGGACAGGCTCCAAAGCCGCAGAGAAACCCTGTCTCGAAAAACCAAAAAAAAAAAAAAAAAAAAAAAAAAAAAAAAAAAAAAAGCAAAGAGTTAAAAGTAAAAATAAACAAAATAGAGGTTAAAACAAAGCTGCACAAAGATGGAAAATACACAGAGAATTTTGATACTGTATGCTATTATGCTCTCTTTGAATTGTTTGAATGCTGAGGAAAGAGCAAAAGCTACTAAAAGATATTTGTTTATAAATGCTGCTGAACTAATCCAACACAGATATTTTGAATTTGGATCTAAGGATATGATACTTTGGAAAAGAGATTCTTCTTTTGTTTTCACAGAGGATGAGACACTGTTCATTTCTTCTATACCGATTTGGTATGATGGACCACGCCCTCCTGAAGGGTTGGTGTGAACACCTTCAGAAAATTGCTTCGCTCAACTGCCAACTGAGATGAAACTAGCACACAGGTTATACCATGAAAGACCTAATTAACAATGCCCCCATTTAGCAGGAAGCAGTTTGGAGAGAAATAACTGCGCCCATATTCCCAAAAAATGTTTATAAATGTTCTTTTACATTTAAAGGGGGATATGATATAGGTATGAATAATTTGCATTAGTATAGATTTTGCTTTATTGATAGAGATTTAAGGTCAATTTTGTTATAAGTATGTTTCTGATTTTGATTAAGGTATTGTGATTGTGTAGTTCATTTAAATATGTACTGTATAATTAAGAAATATAGGTTGTGAATGGATAATCATCGATAATAGTAAAGCTTGTAGTCATGTTAGTTAGATTTTCTAGATATATAGAGATATGTTTTAGATAGACATTTTTCATGTCTTTCAAAGATTACAGAATAGGACATTTAATGTTTTAATAACTGAGGACTTTTCATGACAATGAGACACTCTGCTCCTGGCAGCACCAATCTACTTCAAGAGGAGGATGGGCATCGAAGAGGCTCGTTATGGAGTTTGATAGCCATTTGGGCAAGAAACTGCTCTTGCCTGGACTATTGCATAAACTGGACACAGAGAACCCACAGAGAGAGGACTACTGAACTTGCCTAAGGTGAGATGATCTTTCGGGGTTCCTGATTCATGAAAGAGTCTGCGAGACATTCTGCAGGACACAACAGATAGTGACTGAACTGACTTTGAAATGTCCTGCTTTATGGAAATGTCTGCTGGATACCATGGGCCTGAAGGCTGAAGATGGATGCCCCAACGGTACAGAGGAACTTTGGGTGACTGTCCAGGCAGCAAGATGTCTCTGTCATTTCTAGCGTTTTAAAAGTTGCTTTTTTCTTGTTTGCTTAGGTCATATTGTATCTTTCTGGAGTCTTTGATGGAGTTAAGAATAGTTAGTTATAGTTATAGTTTTCCTTAGTTATGATAAAGATTATTGTAACTTTTACTTGATAACTGTTTTGTTATATGTAATTTTGCTATGTTAAAGTTAAAGCCTTTTTTTTTTCTGTTTAAACAGAAAAAGGGGAAATGATGGAGGAAGGTCATTGGCTAATAAAGGAACTGCCTTGGCCCATTTTATTGGTTAGAAGATAGGTGGGAGGAGAAAACAGAACAGAACGCTGGGAGGAAGAGGAAGTGAGCTCAGACTCCACAGCTCGGGAGCAGACGCCTCAGAGAGAGACGCCATGCCCTGCTCCCGGGATGAAGCTCCGACCCAGGATGAACTAGGCTAGAATCTCCCCGGTAAGCGCACCTTGGGGTGCTATACACAGATGATTAGAAATGGGCTAAATTAATATGTGAGAATTAGCCTAGAAGAGAATGGGCCAAGCAGTGTTTAAATGAATACAGTTTGCGTGTTGTTATTTCGGGGCATAAGCTAGCCGAGCAGGCAGCCGGGGTGCTGGGGACGCAGCCCCGCCGCCCTTATTACTACAATGCCCATCTGCAGAAGAACTGATTAAGCATGCGAAGTATAGTGTAAGAAGAATGTAATCTGCCAATGCTAAGAGAATGAAGCACTGACATATTCAACACTCAGCCAGGCACACACGGGATCTCCATTCATGTGGAATCTCGAATGAAGTACACCTAATCTATAGTATCAGAAACTAGAAAGAGGTATCCTTTGGCGATGGGGTATGAGAGAATTCCCTGTTGTGACAGCCCTTATTTTAGGTGATAGTTACAAGGCTATTTAAAATGGTTAAATATCATCAAACTCAGCATTTAAGATCTGTGCTTTGAGACATGATCTCATGTGTGCTAAGCTGCCTTGACCTCCTTATGTAGTTGATGATAAGAACAACTTATCGTCCTGCCTCCACCTCTTAAACGCTAGGATTACAGATGATCTTTCACGCCTACTTGGTTTTATACAGTGCTAGGAATTGAACACAGGACTTCACACATGCTAGGCAAACACTCTACCAACTGAGTAAATTATACCTCAAACGAAAAACATGTCTATTAAATGCCTTTGTAGCTTTAACACAAAAAAGTCAAGTATGTTCAAAATTTAAATATTTTCATTTAGTGGTACTGGGATTGAATCCAGGACCTCCCACACTCTAGACAAGTGCTCTCCCACTTAGTCCCTAAGTGAATTCTTGATGGTTTTCATTTTACTTACCCCAAGAATATACTGGCAGGAGTGAGGCTCGAGCATATATACAGTAACAGCATGAGGAGAATCGGATTCTTTACACCTAAAATACAGAGCACTTTAAGGTATTGCCTATGTCATAAAAAATAGTACTTTGTTATCTTATTAAGGTATTATAAATCTTTAAGTGGACCCAGAATAATTTAACTTAACACAATTGAATAATTTAGTTGTTACATCTTATTGTAAAACTTCTGTCAATGAAAAGTAGATAAAAGGATTCAACTTACTTTAGTTTTACAGTCACCTGTCTGGGTTTGTCAGTTATATCACAAATATCTCCATTTCCATAAAAATGTGACACCATCCTGAGTTGGAGAAACACATAAGCTTTATTACAGCCTTACTAATTAGAATAGCTGTAATGGGTAGTGTTAGGTTGGGAGTGTAGGTCCCAGTCCCTGGCATCTATCCCAGCCCCCAGGCCTGGTCTGGACTTCAAATCCCAGCAGGCCAGGTCCTGACCCCACCCCCAGGGAGGGTCAGGACCACTTTTCCCCAGGGTACTTAAATGATCCCCGAAAAGAAGAACACGTGGTCTTTCTTTTTCCTCCCGGGTCGCGTTCCTGAGGCTTCCCGGTTTCCCCTCGGGGCCACCCGAGAACACAGATCTCCCATTAAACCTGGATATTTTTTAATTTGGCTTGTTTTGATTTGACTTGATTGGGAATTTTTGTGTCGTCAGGGAGCTCGTATTAGGAAATATTCCTAATATTTGGAGGTTCACACCACAGAGTCAGATTCTATACTAAAAATACAAATTAAAGAAACTTTGTACTGTCTTTCTTAATGCTGTCCATATTACATATGGGTCAGATTCAAGTTTCTGAGGTTGGTGTGGTGGCTCAAACACTTCTAATACCAGCTCATGGGAGGATAAGGGTGCAGGACAGCTGTGAGCATGAGGTCAGCAGGGCTAACAGTAAGATTCTATCTCAACCAAACATCCAGAAAAACAAACAAAACAAAGTAATACTTCTTTTTTTTTTAAGTTTTATTTATTATGTATACAGTGTCCTGTCTGCATGCATGCCCACAGACCAGAAGAGGGCGCCAGATCTCATTACAGATGGTTGTAAGCTACCATGTGGGTGCTGGGAATTGAACTCTGGACCTTTGGAAGAACAGCCAGTGCTCTCAACCACTGAGCCACCTCTCCAGCCCAGTAATACAGTTTTAAAGTTAGCCATTTTCCCAGCCCAGTATATTATTTACTTAGCAATTATTCCTTTCTGTTTTCCATCAAGCTGTTCCCATTAAACACTATTATGTATATGGGACAAAAAAGCAAGCTTCTGCCAAAGTTTAACTTTCAAAGTGAGTAATATTCAAAGAAAAGCCTTATCTTTTCTAGCCACACTATTCTAGGCTACAATGTTGAACACATAATGCTAAAAGCTATATTTTTTTTTCAGGAAACATAAGCCTAAAATAATGTGTAGCACACTCAACTCTCAAATATCTCTATTTGAATTTTCCTAAATTTGAGTCTGATCAGCCTGAAAAGTTGGCGTATTTTGAAAGTAATTTCTCAATATTATCTCTTTCAGGAAGAAACAGTATTTAACATTTGAGAATGAACAAGAATTAATCTTTTAAATTTATTGAATAAGGGATTACAAGATGAAGTTAGTTATTCTTGGGTAGTAAGGTTAACTTACTTCTGGTAGTAATAAAACATACCCACGCCCTAGTTCTAACTGAATCAAGTAATTATTTGAAGTGTGAGGTAGCTCAGCATTAGAGCATTTGCCTAGCAGAGATGCTCGTTAATCATGAAGGCCTGGACTCAATTTCTATCACTATACAAAAGAATAAAGCTGGGGCTGGAGAGATGGCTCAGTGGCTGAAAGCATTCACTGTTCTCCCAGAGGACCTGGCTCAATTCCCAGCATCCATGTGGCAGCTCACAAACATCTGTGACTCCAGTTCCAAGGAATCTGATCCCTTCCTCTGGCCTCTGTGGATGACATGCATGCATATGGTGCACACACGCATACATGCAGGCAAACACCCATACACACAAAATAAAAACAAAACCACACAAAAAGAATTAAGTCATTGTCATTAACACCACTGCCAATCTTTATTTTTTTTAAACATTTTTAAAAAAGACTTATGTATTTTACGTATGAGTGCTCTATCTAAATGTATACCTTCATGCCAGAAGAGGACATGAGATCCCACTACAGACGGTTGGGAGCCACCATGTGGTTATTGGGAACTGAACTCAGAATCTCTGAAAGAGCAGCCAGTGCTCTTAACCACTGAGCCATCTCTCCAGCTCCCTTGAAGTGTTTTGTTTGTTTGTTTTTGTTTATTTTTAGTATTTATTTATGTATGTATTTGGGTGTTTTGCCTGCATGTACATCTGCACACCCAAAGAGGGCATCAGATCCCATGGGACTACGAGTCTCCATGTGGGTGCTGGGAATTGAACCCACATCCTCTGGTAGAACAGCCAGTGTCCTTAACCCAAGGCACCTCTGTAGTAAGGAGCTGCGGGCTGCGTTCCTCATCATCTCCCCCTTTGTCTAAACAAGATCGAACCAAACCCAATACAACTATATACAGTAGGAACAGATACCAAATATAAAATTACAAACAACAAACAATATTAAGCAAGAAACATACAACAAAAGTTCTACTAAGCATTCTATTTCAAGGAGTCTAAATAATGTAGAGGGTAACTACAATTTTCTAATCTTCAACTCCATAAAAGATCTGAGAAGGGAAGTAATATTACTTGAGCAACCAGGAAGTACAAACGAGAAACTTCCAAAATGTACAACAAATGACAGAGACAACTGACTACCTGGGCCCACTGTTCCATCTACACACCTCTCCATCCCTATCATGGCAGTCTTACACAGCTATCACTGTTGAAGGCAGCAGGCAGGTTAGTGGATATTATTACTAGGCTAGGTTATTTTACTTAAATGTCCTCATGACCTTATTGGGATATACTATTAGACAAGTAAGGCTTAAAAATTATATAATTTGCCCAAAATATTACTACTGAAGATCCAGCCAGAATTTGAACCCAGGTTGCCTGACTCCGAGACTGTGGGCTGGTGTTTTATTTTTGGAGACAAGGTCTCTCTGCATAGCCCTGGCTGGAAATGAAAATGTGCAGCATGATGTGCAACTCATTTCTATGATCTTGGTCCTGGACTGTTTCTTTCCCCAAAGGAAAGGGATCTAAAGGCTGTCCCCTAAAATAACACTGATCTAAAATCCAAAATGTTACCTGTGTGTTTAATTTTTTTTTTTTTTTTTTTTTTGAGAGAGAGGGTCTCACTAATGTAGCACTTACTGTCCTGGAACTCACACTGTAGACCAGGCTGGTCTCATACTCAAAGATCTGCCTACCTTTACCTCCCATGTGCTGAGATTAAAGACATTCAGTACCTTGCCCTGCTCTGTATATTCAAATTTTTAATTTATCAATATTTTGAGTATTAAAGGCAAATAGTCTTTACCTGACTGTCTGGGTGCCGTCATCTTGAAGATGATATGCTCTAGCCGTGTTTTTCTTAGCCCATTCAACATGCTCTTCTTGGTTCCATGTCCCCACAACCACAGAGGTTTTCCCATTGTCTTTGTCCTAGTATTTAGAAAAATACTAAATTTTAAAATTACATTCCCCTTTCTATGTGTGGGCATGTGAGTAGGCATGCTTAGGGTATCAGGCTTGACATCGGGTTCCTTCACCAGATGAGCGGCTATTTGAGACTGATGGTGTTTGTGGTAATGCATGTTTGACAGGAGCAAAGAGAGACAACTGTAAGCCCCAGTCCCGCCTTCATCCATTCAATGGATAATGATGCGATGATGTCAGTCAAACTCAGGAAACAAATCGAAATGATCTTTATTCTGATTCTTTGAAAAATGTTATTTCTAGTTAGCCTAGCTCCAGATGGAGTAACTTGGTAATCAGTATCGTTTCCCTTTCCTATCTCTCTGTCGTATCGATTCCTTCCTGGGGATGCTTTTCTTTAGATCCTTCTTTTAAAAATTATTTATCATCATTGTATGTGTGCAGGGTATATGCATTTGCAGTGCTGTGGAGGCAGGAAAGAACAACTCTTGGAAGCTGGCTCTTTCCTTCCACCACAGGACTGGGGCTCAAACTCAGTCTTCAGACTTCCGCAGAAAGTTCTGTCATGTGCTCAACCATTCTGCCAGACCCTTTCTCTTTGGATTGTTCTCTAATACGTTCACTGTCAATACCTCAACCAAAAATTTAATTGATCATACCTATTTTATACACCACATACATACAGGACCTGAGCACTACTGCTGTGCTTCTCAACCGTATCTCTGCTTGCCTTGAATCCATCCTCCCTAAGCATGTGTTGTAAACCTAATTCCTAGAATTACAATGTGGGGAAGTAGAACCTAAGGGAGGATATGTAAGTCTTGAGTACTGTATCTTTATAAGAGGTTGTTAAAGCTCCCATCCTTTCTATCTTAAAAAAAATCAATTTATTCATTAATTGTATGTGTATGGGCATCTTGCCTATATGTATGCCTGTGCACCACATTCATGCCTGAAGCCCATGTGACCAGAACAGGATGTTGGATTTTCTGGGACTAGTTACAGATGATTGTGACCATGTGGTGCTTGGAATCAAACCCTTTGGAAGAGCAGTTATTGCTCTTAATCACCAAATCATCTTTATAGCTCCTAATCTCTCTCAGTCTTTCTTCCTCTTGGTTTGTGTCATTAGACAAAGCAGCCATAAGGCCCTTATCAGATTTAACCTCTAGAAATGTAAAATCTACTTTCTTTTCATTTTAAGTTATCCAGTTTGAATAACAAGGACGACCCTAAGAGGGATGCATGGATCACCCTAGGAAGGGGAAAGAGTTGAGATTTCCTGGGTACACTTGGGGGGCAGGGAGGGTGGCAGTAGAAGGGAGGGAATAGGGGATAAGAACATGAAGGAATGGGATGATTGAGCTGGGGGAGGAATTAAAGGCATGCACCACCACCCCCTGGCTGAGCAGTACGTTCTTAACTGCTGAGCCAAATCACCAATCTGTCACAGACTTTAAAGACTTTAATCCAAGGCTGCTGATGCAGTTCAATTTAAGAGCACTTGATATATTCACGAGGCCCTGGATTTGAGCACTGCAAAACAAATAAACAACCTAGATCTATTCAGGGGTAGAACAACATAAATGCTATTCTATACCTCATGATATTGATGTACATGTTTGCCATAGCAGAATTCATATTTCCACCAACCAACACCCTAAAGGAAAGAAACAGAAGTTATTCAGAGAGAAGGAAGACTGCTGTAACAATACCACTTGATAGTGGGAAAATATGTAATTTTTATAAAATCAATAGTATAACAAAAACAAAACATGACAGCCTGGTCTATACAGTGAGTTTCAGGCCATCCAGGGCTATATGTTGAGTCCTTGTCTCCAAAATTACAGAAAAAAAACAACAATAAAAATTCACTAAAAGGAAAACAAATTAACTCTAGAATTAACTCTTTCAGAAGACACCTAAGACAAAATTTTCACCTTTGAGTGTATTTACACTGGCTTTAACAGCAAGAAGCAAAACATTACCTTTTAAGTTTAGGCCGAGTTTGAATTGTGGCTGTCGCATAACTAAAATGTGAGAAAGAAATCACTGATGTCCATCTAAGAATCAACTCATACATAATGGTCACAGGAAGTCAAGCTTTAATGAATAAAGAGAATATAATGGGTGTGGATTAGATTGTAGATATGTGGGGGACGGGACTACAGAAAGACAATATCCATTGGAGATGGCAGGATCCTGCATTTCTCTGTAGACAGTTTTGTTCAGTTCTTCCAATGACTATGGTTAGGTAACTGCCACACACAAGGTTGTAAGATAAATACTTAAGCTATAGTTTCACTTTCTTACCCCATGAAAGCAGTAAGAGCCACTAAGGAACTCCTTTATGAGCTGGTCATCTGTCAGCTTGGATATATGGGTTGTTCCAACGGTGAGCATTGGCTGAGAGCCAACAGCAATAGGTTTGTGGATGGCTGGAAATCTCTCTTCTTTTGTAGATGGCAATTCTTCCTAAAGTTAACCAGATGTGTTTATGAGCTTTCATGACATGTTTTATAGTTACAACTGGTTATTACTTTAACAGAAATTTTTCCATTTAATGTTAAGGTTTTAAGAAAGTGGACTTTGTGACAATAGAGAAGAGTTAAGACAAATGTTAGTTTCAGCCTCAAGTAACAAATATAATCCTCTGGCACACATAAGGAAAATGTCCACTTCTTGTCTGCTTCTTGTTTTCCTTTTGGTAAGCACTTCGATTCTTAACTAAGTTTTCCATCCTTACATCTAATTTTGTAGAAGTCATTAAGGGTAAAGCTAAGGTAACAAGCAGGGTGAAAAGGAGCTGGTTGGGAATAAATAGGATCAGCAGTTACAATTACTCAAATATAGCTCAATCTGGTTGTTGCTCTGGAGGAACTTGTAATTTACTAGAGTAAATACAAAGTAATAAGGGCACCCAGAACTAAAGACTCATAAAGGAAGGGGTAGATGAAGATGACTTTGACAAAGAACTGTAATGTGGATATTTTACCAAGAGAACACTGTTGAGTCAGCCAAGAAACATGAAAAATTTGTGATGTGACTTAAGTGTATGCTTTGTGTTTGTGTGCACATATGCATAAGGATTTGAAGAAAAGACTCATCAGGGGAAATATGTAGGGCTGTAATATTTAAAACTAAAGAGATCAAGTATTTTTTTATGCTGGAAAACTATAGCTAAGAGGTCTGGATGTTGTCTTGTAGGTACTGAGCAAAGGTGTACACTTGCACATGGGGGTAGAGAGAGAGGGAGAAGGAGAGAGAGAGAGTGCTAGAGAGCGCCACTCAGGCTACCTAAAGCTACAAAGTGAGACCATGCCTCAAAAAACAAACAAACAAAACAACACTTAGGTTTCTTTTTTTGGGTCAACTGGATAGAGAATAGTTTGTTTTGTACACTGTGACTATTCTTGCTGTAAGCACAGTACTTTAAAAGCAGTGGGAAAATGAGGCGCAATGGAACATGATTTTAATCCTTGCACACGGGAGGCAGATCTCTTGAGTTCGAGCCACTTTGGTCTACATACTGAGTTCCAGGATAGCCAGGGTTACAGAAACACCTTGTCTCAAAATTAAAAAGCAAAACAAAACAAACAAAAACAGTGGGGAAGATAAGGGTTCTAAAAAACTGAAAAAATGATGAGTGCGTTATAACTGAAAAAACCATATGTGGCCATGCCCAACAGACAGATGAAGGGAAGGCAGTGTGTCAACAGGAAGCACACAGAGATGGTTAAAGGAGAACAACAGGCTGAAGTGTAAAATGCTAAGAGCTGAAGCTAGGGCGGTTTTTTTTTTTTTTAAATATTTATTTTATTTATTTATTATGTATACAATATTCTGTCTGTGTGTATGCCTGCAGGCTGGAAGAGGGCACCAGACCTCTTTACAGATGGTTGTGAGCCACCATGTGGTTGCCGGGAATTGAACTCAGGACCTTTGGAAGAGCAGGCAATGCTCTTAACCACTGAGCCATCTCTCCAGCCCCGGCTTTTTTTTTTTTAAAGCTTAATTGGAACAACTACTTAGAAATTTAATAGGATGTTAAACTTAGAAAATATTATGTGTGACACTGGAGAGACAGATCAGCAATTAAAACACCTGCTACTGTTGCAGAGGACCTGGGTTTGGTTTCCACAACTCACATGGCAGCTTACAATTGTAACTCCAGTTTCCAGGGGATCAGACTCTCTTCTGGCTTCCATAGCTACCAGGTACACACATTGCACATGTATATACATGTAGGCATTCACATATATGCATACAAGTAAAATACATGTATATAAAATTTTTTAGAAATTATGTAATTGTATGAGAATGTTACAATTTCTGAAAAGTATAATTGTTAAAAGTGCAAGAAAAAGAATTGAAATTATTCAAATAATTAGAATTAAAAATTTGAAGTTAATAAAATAAATTGCCATTATTATGCTACAGAAGTAACACATTGATACAGGTTCTGAACCATGGAAAAGGAAGCACTGAGAAACAATAATTAGTTAACCCTCATACCTCTTTATTTCTCTTAAATGGCACCCTTAGTATCTCTTCTTGCTGCTCCAACTGTCTTAGTGTGAGGGGTTTAAAGGGAGATCCTGGCAGTGATTGGCAGAATATATCATTCACAGGAGAGGCTCTGAACCTATTCAGAAGGAAAAAAAGCATTAAGGCTAAACGTGAATGCTTTAAAGTGCATGTGCGCTGTATGTTTAGAATACTGAATGATCGTCGTACCTGTATTTAGGATGACTGCACAAGAGTGGTGTCAAAATGACAACTTCATATTCACAAGTGGTAACTTCAGCCACTGAAAGGATTTCATGCTTAGATTCAGGATGGCATATGTACATCACAGTGCTTGATCTGGGTCGGTTCTGTTTCAGACTACAAGGTGTACCATTGCCCATTCCCACAGGATAGTACGGTGTCATCTGACCTTCAATATTTTTAGTAGGGATCTTAAAAAAAAGTGTAGGCAGATTTTTTTTTATTAGAAATTTGAGGTGGGTTTGAGGATGGGGGAAGTATTTATTCTGAAAGAAAACTCCTTTTTTTTTTAAACAGAAGATGAAAATGTCTGTACTTTCTTTTAAGTCAGCATTAATGTTCTTATTCTTAAGTTTGTGAGCAGATGTGTATTTAGGGATAGTATAATACAGAATAAAGTATTTGATGCTAAAATTTAAATATTAAGTCAATATACATTTAAGTGAGGAGTACAAACACAGGATTGATATGAGTTATTGTCAATAGTGTTAAAGAAATAAATTAAACTAACAAAAATATTTACTATACTGGTCTGCTTAGCTCTTTCTTCTCTAACCTCGTAGAGAATGTTGTTCATAATTTAGATTGTATAAGTTTTAAGGCTGATTTCCAAATAGAGCAAATAGTAAAAAGGAAGAAAAGAAAGAAAGCAGAGGCATTTTTTGAAGTACAGGAATTGCTCCTTTTACATAATACTATTCTGAGTCATCATTTGATGGACATATATTAAGTACCTACAACATGTATATGCATGGCAGCTTTGCACTGCACAGAGATAAAAGACAGTTTCTACTCTTAGCCTCTATTTTTAAAGCCCATATAGGCAGGTAGCTTGCTATTTACACATGCAATTTATCTGTTACATTCATAGAAGAGGAACAAGCACTAAAAATGTTATTACCACTGTTTGTAATGCTACATAGAAAGCACCAAAGCACTGAAGTGATGGATTGGTATCACAGCGTTTCCCAGACAAGTAATTAATATTATTATTCTTTTAGTAGTGGAGATTGAGTTTAGGGTGTTGTACATGCTAGACAGTGTTCTACTAGTGGGCTATAGCTTCACTCTTCCTTGTTAATTTTTTGACATTACTTCTATGTATTTGTATACATGGCACATGTGCTCTCTCTGTGTGTGAAGTCAGAGAACAGCTTTCAGGATCTAGTTCTCTCCTACCATGTGGATGGCAGTTGGGCCAGGAAGTCCTTGAATTTGTGATTCTCCTGTCTCAGTCTCCCAAGAAGTTGGGATGACAGCCCTGTGCCAGCAGGATCAGCTGACAGTTTATTTACGTATTATTTTAAAAGTAAATAGAAGGATCACAGCATTATTTATTTTCTGAGACAGGGTCTCACTTGTGTATATAGCCCAGATGGCCTAGAACTAGGTATGTAGAGCAGGCTCACAGAGATTTGTCTGTTTTTGACTCCTGAATGCTAGAGTTAAAGGTGTAAACTATTATCATGCTCAATTGGCAATTATAGGCAGAGAGTGCTTGTTCATTTCCCAACTTCTCAGCCCCAAATAATCACACAGAAAACATATTAATTACAGCACTACTTGGACTATTAGCTCAGGCTTCTTATTAACTAACTCTTACATCTTAAATTAACCCATTTTTATTCATCTGTGTATCGCTACAAGACTGTGGCCTACTACTAGTAGGCATCCTTCTCCTTTGGCAGCTACATGGTGTCTCTCTGACTCCATCACAGAAAAACCAGCTGTCATAAACTGTGAAGTTTATTTGATTCACTTCTTTGAGGCACTATACCAAGAACATATGTCTAGCTTCTGTCACTTAAGTCATACCTAACAATGAAGTATGAAAAATTAATACATCACTTGCCTCATTTAACTTTTCTTTTTCTTCTTCTCGTTCTGTGGAAGCAATGCAAGAAAAAGGTGAACATACAAAATAAACATTACATCTATATGATACATATTAATCAGCTTTAACTTAACTTTAAGCTTCTTTCTAAAGAAGACAAAACAAGGTTTTTATCTCTCTGCTTTTTTAGGTGGGAGTTGCTGGGTACTGGAGCCAGCGTCTCATGTGCTAGGTGTTTAAACTCCCTCTTCTCAGGCCTGCCCTTCTATTTGAAAGTTAGTGTTTGCAAAATGAGTGTCTATGAAAGACCCAAGTGTGATTCTGGGAATGACAAGGAGAAAGGAGAGAAACAATTCCCAGCAGTTTCCTCTGACTCTTTCGTGCATGCAGTGACACATGTCCATACATTAAAGAAATAGCTGTAATAGTAATAATGCATACAAAAGATAATATTCAGGGAAATTTCTTTTTCCCTGTCTTTCTTTTTCTTTTCTGGAGTCATTTCATGTTGCCTAAGTAGGCCTTACTATGCAAAGAGAATGGCATTGAATCCCTGATCCTACTGCTTCTACCACCAAAATGCTAGGCTCACAGTCCTGTACCATGCCTGGATTTAAACTTCAATTAGAACTTAAATGTTAAACCAAAACCCAGTAGTACTATCATCACTTTTAGAGACTAACCTTTTTCAGACAGCAGATTCTTAGCCAACATATTCCCAAGATAGTATTCATGAATATTTACTTTCTACATTAAAAAAAAATACAGTATTTTACAAACATATTTCTTTAGCTACAACTTAAAAACTATATCATTATGAATTTCAAGGAAAACATACTTGACCAGTTTCTTTTTCTTCATGGTATTGTCGAATATGTTTCCCATGACATACTTCATAAGTCCAGTAAGATTCAATCTAAGAAAGATATATGTTTTTAAAGACACAAAAGTCATATAATCAATTGAATTTTACTTGAAATTTTTAGCAGATGGGCAGATTCTCCCTCAAATCTGGAATAAATTTTTATGAAGTGACACTTATAATCATGCCACACAAAATGGCAAAACTTCTGAAGTGTATTTGGATTCTAATAATTGGCTCTGTATGAAGATTATGTGGTTTAAATAGAGCTATAATGTGTCTGCATGTGTAATAACTATCTGGCTTCTTTTCTACATAGCTTAAAAATAGCAACTAGCATTTTATGATTCTATCATGTAAGAAAGCTTGCCTTTGAACTAAAAACATCCAGTTTTCTAGTGCCTGACACTTTGATATCAGTGTATTATCTACTGCACGTATAAGAATTTAAATGAAGATCATACTAGCAAGCAGCAAGATTTGTACCTAACTTAGAATGTACCATACCATAATACAGCAAGATGAAAAGCCATTTTAAGGCTCTACTGGCTACTAGACACCTACTTTAAAATGTACATAAAATACGTACTCTGTAGGAGCAACTGCTCTGTTTAAATAGTGGTTCCAAAAGCTCTCTTGGATTGGGGCCTTTGTAATCCTTTTCTTCTTCCTAAAAAAAACTAGAGTTTAACATACATTTTTTTTTTGAAACTTCATCCAACTCTGCTGTTTGGTTATTAATTCATTGGTTAAATCACAAATGCTTGGAAATAAAAGAGAAAATAAGTCAACATCTTTAATAAGAGCCTATGGTATGTCACTTCTTTCAAATGAACTGAAGTATAAAATATGAAGCCATAGAATAATCTTCCATAGTATTCATTCTTTTTTAAAAAAAGGTTTTTAAGTATAAGTTTTCTAGACAATCTTTGTAAACTCATTTCAGAATTTTTGATTGCCTATATCCCCCCAAAATTCTAACTATGGAAGTTTTAGAATGGTTCTGTCGTGGAAAGGTGTTTTCAGTTTCCTACATATTTTAATACTTCAGACTTGAACCACTGGTGTGGTTGTGTGGGTACATTTTGTTTCTGAGGGTTTTAGAGCAGTATGGAACAGCTGCCTTGCATAGATTTCAACTTAATAAAACTTAAGAAAAGCACTGACTTTACTGTTCCACTTTACAGACCACGAGAAATGGCTAAAATTCATTGAGGGGGGGAACTGAGTTTCAAGTCTGCCCAGGGACCCACAGCTAACTGTAGCCTCTACCTCAGCCTCCTGGCTCCTAGGCTGCTGTCCTTTCCATTTTACCATGCTGCCTCTCCTGTTTCATCTTGAAAGAAGTCATTGCCTTGAAGGATGGATAAGAGGCAGTTAGGGCATTTTAGGAGAGAGAAAAGGGCATGAGCTAAGGTAGTGAGAAAACATAAGGTACCTAGAGAATTATTTATTATAAGAAATTATTTATGAAAACACTATGTTTACATTGAAATATTATATTGTGCTTGAAAACCATCATTTGTATAAAGGAAAACAAATACAGAGTTAGCTTTTTATTCAAAACATTAATAACTAATCCCCTCCATTTCTGTAATTTTAGACAAGGTCTCACAATGTAGGACAGGCTATCTTTAAACTCATGACAATCCTTTTGCCTCAGTCTCCTGAGTGTTGAGATTATAGATTTGAACCACCACAACTAGCAGGCTGTTATTTTTTTTCCAAAATGAAGCCCCAAATCAAAGAAAACAGAATAAGGGATTAATATATTTATGCTACAAGGTTATTGAGAATCTTGTTACTTGATTTTAAGGTACATGACTATAGGGTTGTAAAATACATATATTTGGTGAAAGGAATCAGCAATGTATGTATAAAAAAACATACCTCATCCCCACTCGTCACAAGAGGAAGTATACATTTGTATTTTTCTTTATCTGGAGTTGTCATGATGACATAATTATCTTCTTTATACAAAACTCCAGTTGTAGGCTAGAAACAGAATAAAAATTACATTTTTTTCAGTTAAAGTGCATTACATTGAATAAATTCAGTACTAGTTAGAACAAAGGTTCCTCAAATGAATTTATTTTTCCAATGGAAGATCTGTTTTGTTTTGTTTTTGTATTCATTTTTAAAGAGAGGGTTTCTCTGTGTTATTAGCCCTAGCTGTCCTGGAACTAGCTCTGTTGACCAGGCTGGCCTTGAACTCAGATGTGCCTGCCTCTGCTACCTAAGAGAACTAGACAGCAGAAAATAATCAAATTGAGAGCTGAAATCAACAAAATGAAAACAATACAAAGAATAAATGAAACAGAGTTGGTTCTTTGAGAAAAATCAACAAAACAGATAAACCTTTATCCAAACTAACCAAAAGGCAGAGAGAGAAGATCCAAATTAACAAAATCAGAAATGAAAAGGGGAACATAACAACAGACAGGGAAGAAATACAGAGAACCACCAGGTCATAATTAAAAAACCTGTACTCTTTCGAAAAGTCAGAATCATATGCTATTCTTATGATACTAAGGGATTTTAAGGAAACCTCTCAACATATATATTTGAGTCAGCAATAGTTGCTGACTGACAATATGCAGAGTTATTTTGCATACTGAAACCATTGAATTTATAACAGATGACACTTTATTATTTATTCAGTTACAAGATACAATCAGGACTAGGAATCATCCCATATACGTAACACACAGCTGACCCCATACAGGTCCAACAGGTCCTGTAGCACAAAGCAATGTAGAAACTGATCAATTATTGATTGGAAATGTGCTGAAGGCCTCAGAATTTCAAAAAAGAAACATCGTGACAATAGCAAAAGTTTCTAAAAACTTTTCCATCACGTGGCAACAAGCCAAGAAAATTATAAGAAAATGTTCCTACTTGTTCTTTATACAACCATACAACCAAACACCACTACCTGCACGAAGTAACCCAAAGGGTACTTCAAAGAATGAAATCTGGCAGATGGATGTGTTCCACTTTGTAAAATTTGGAAAACTAAAATATGTACACCATACCATTGATACTATTCAGGTTACTCGGTTAATATCTCCTTTTCAGATCTCTGAGGGAGTTGAAGACTTTATAGTTATAGTTTTCCTTGTTTACCAGACTCAAAAGAAACTCACTGAAGAGGTGTAAAGTGTAAAAGGTTGAGAGACATTAAAAGATAATTTGACAATGCAAATTAGAATAGAAAGTGAATTAAGTACAACCTTTTGGGCTCATCAATATAGGAATGATATGGAGCATCTTCTCTGAATTTGTGAAATGCAAATGAACTAGACATTGTTGATGTATTTATTGCCTCTATATATTGTATATAGTTATTGTACTCATTGCATAGTTTTTCTTATATTAGGTATAGTCTTCCCTTTTATTTTAGATAATAAAAGGGAATGAGAGTGGTACAGTATTTGTGTTTTAATAAGTAAAGCTTGCCCGAATCAAAATGCAAAGCAGCCATACTACTCAGTCATATAGGCCAGACAGTGGAGGCACACACCTTTAATCCCAACAGTCACACTAGTTAGCCATAGAGGCTGGACAGTATTGGTGCATGCCTTTAATTCCAGCACTAGATAGGAATATCAGACAGGAGATCGGTCTCAGTCTGAGGATTCCTAGAGGCAGGTTAGCCCATTTCTGTCTGAGGTTAGAGTCAGAGGCAGGCCGCTTTGCTTTTCTGATCTTCAGCTTGAAACCCAGGATCTGTCTCTGTTTTATTTTTTCCCCAGGGTCTCTTTCTGCAGGCCTAGTTATGTGGAACTTGCTGTTTAGACATGGCTAGCTTTGAACTCAGAGATCTTCCTGTCTTTGCCTCCTAAATTGTTGCCAAGGTTTTGCTAGATACTGCGTGTTGGTCTTGCCTGAACTCACTGTGCAGGCTAGGGTACCTTTGAACTCAGCAATCCTTCTGCCTCAGCCTCCTGAGTGTTGGGATTATAGGGATGTGCTACCATCCTTCCTCTTGAGAGTCCTGATGCTAGACTGAGTGAATCCATAGACACAGAAGATGACTATATGAACATGCAGCATGTAGAGTCAAGTATCTTCTTGTAATTACTTTGCATTTATTAATTCATTCATCCTCCAATAAAGCATTACACTGATTTTTACAGAAAAGGACTCTGGGGTCAGAGCTTAAACAATTTAATCTAGCTACCTGGAGCAGAGCTCAGAGATAACAAGCAGGTTGGCTCCATAGGTATATGCTTGTTACTGTTTTAACATATTTGAGTCAACCTTTATTAATATATATTCTAAAGATTACTCTGTGTGTGTGTGTGTGTGTGTACATATATATATATATATATATATATATATATATATATATTTAAGGGCCAAGGACACTTAAACAAGGCCATTATAGGTGATAAGGTAATCAAATATTTGAAGCTTAAGTGTTGTGGGGACAAACTGTATTTACTTTCTGGAATCAGGTTCTCAAGCTAGCTTCAAACTTGCTATATAGACAAGGAACTAAACTAGCTTTGGACTTCTGATCCTTTTGTCTCTACCTATCAAATATTAGGATTAGGGGAGTGTGCCACTATATCCTGCTTGAAAGATAATTATTTTTAGTTTATCCAAAGACTTCATTTATTTATTTATTCAAGGAAGGGTCTAACTACATAGCCGTGTTTGGCCCAGAACTTGCTATGCAGACCAAGTTGGCCTCGAACTTAGAGATCTGCCCACCTCTGCCTCCAGAGTACTGGGATTAATACAGTGGATGCAATAGTAAAAACTTTGCTGGACCAGTGAGTAATTTATAAGGATCATGAGCTATAATTTAGTTTTTACCAGTATAATTTTAATCATTTTTATCTAGAGATATTTTAGAGGTATAAATTACTAGAAGAGTCAGTTATGGTAGTGCATGCCTATAATCTGATCCCAGGTCTTGGGAAGCTAAGGCAGAGGATATCCTCAAAACGTAGGCCAATGAGACCCTGCCTCAACAACAGGAAAAAAAGCAATTAAGGCTTAAGAAAAAAAAAACTGAGATATTTTAATTCAGCGTCTGCCAATTTTGAATGTTAGACAAAAGGCTTTATCTTAGTTCACACAGATGCTGACTTATTTACAATTGTCCAACCACTGACCCATAAAAATAACTAGCAACTCTGTGAAGAGGGCAGTTATTTTAATTAAATAAATCATGGAAGGGAAGTGTTAAGATTACAGAACTATTTAAAACTTTCAAAGATCAACTATTGAAAACTTACTTTTGTACAAGGATATGTCTCTTTCCCAAATTCAGAGAAAGTATCTGGATTTTTCTCAAAATAATTCATACTAAACAAAAAGAAAAGTAAATAAACAAATAGCCTAAAACTCCCAAGTCTTCAAGTATGTCCACCTTAGATTTTGCTGACATCTCCTCAGGCCTGTAATATTTTATACAAGTGTATAGACTGTATAAATATATACACTGGAGATCAGTGAAAATAAAAATAAAAGGAAATTGTCAGTAGATCATGGCATTAACACAAAATAGTCCTGACTTTCCAGAGGAATGTTTACTTAAATTCAAGAATATGGTCAGAATGTAACAGAAAGGTAAAGAAAAAAATGGAGTATAAAATACAGCATAAGTAAAACCTAAGGTAAATAGAAAGCGGTGTGGTGATGGTAGTAACATAACTTAGTAATTTTGTGGTGCTCTGCCACTGACCTAAACTTTTGGTGCCTAACTTGGTACATATTGTCTTGGCATCATAGGAATTGGAATGTAATTAAAAAACAAAACAGAGAACCTTTGATTTTGCTAGGATTTCAATCGGAGATAAATGAGACTATGGTATTGTTAAGAGCACAATTCAAATAAAGATTTTATTCTTCTCTTTAAATATGTGTATGTGTGCAGCTATACACATGCGTGCAGTGGATAGATGATCGAGGGCACTGCATCCCCTGGAGATACTGTGAGAGGTCGCGTTTGGGGACTGGGAATCAAACCTGGAGCCTCTGGAAAAGCAGCGTGTGTAACTGCCGAGCTATCTTTTCAGTCCTCAAAATCACCTTTTAAGACAAATTCTGCAGTAGCTCTATATGGATAAGACTTTTCAACACTATATTCTCTCAAACAGAATTTTCACTCTCGTGAGATTATTTATACATAGAACTATGCATATAATTCCGCACCGTATAAAACCTCACATTCAGGGGCTGGAGAGATGGTGCAGCAATTAAGAAGGGGCATTACTCCTAGTAGAGAACAGAGTGTAGTTCCCAGCACTGGCAACCACCGGCCCAGGTCGCTCGTACTCCAGTGCGCAGAATCCCTTTCACACAATACACACGATTAATAAAAAGATAATAAGATCCTTTAAAAAAAACACTTCACTTTCTAGGGTTTTAAAGAGCAGTTGGAATACATTAAAACATCTAAGGTATTCTGCACGGCCAGTCGTATTCCACATACAAGTTCACTAATGTCTTCCAAGCCAAATAGCCCTCTCGAATGCCTTCGGTGGGAAAACAGCCACAGACGCTTGTTTCTAAGTGTGTATTGGTGAGACAGAATGAACAGAGACGGGGCTCCTGTCTGCTGGAGGGCTGTGTGGGTAGGCTGGTATGGTTGTATTTCTAAGACTTCCTCGACAGAGTGGGACTGTTGGGCAGCCAGGACTCGTGCAAAGGAATTTAAAGGAGGGAGGGGAAGTGATCGCTGGATCTCCTAGTTCTTAGTATGGAGGGCACATCCACACAGTGTGCTGAATGAATCAATGAATTATAACGAACGGGACACTTCGGCTTGGGGAAGATTAAAAAAAAAAAAAAACCTGGAAGGGAAAGCTAGGAAAACTGAGGACTGGGCTGAATGCTTCGTGCCGGAAAGAGGGGAAGTGGCTGCGGCTAGCGAGGGCACTGACCAGAGAGAACTCGGTGCCGGGCCAGTTGACGCGGAAGGGGATGTCGTCGCTGAGCCGGGGCAGCGCCCGGCCGCCACCGGACGCCTCCAGGAGACCGCACAGGACCAGCAACAGCGGCCCTCCGGGGACCATGCTACGCACGCCGCCGCCTCCTTCCTCCATCCTCCGTCGCCGCGTCCTCCAGCCGCCGTCACAACCTCCTCTACCGTTGGAGAACAGGTGGAGGAGGAGGAGAAGGAGGCGGCGGCGGGACCACAAAGCGTCCTCGGGGTAGGAGACCCAACCGCCGCCACGTCTCCTTCCGGAGAGCTGGGCAACGCCGCCTCCGCCCCCACAAGGGCCTCGGGCCACCGCTTCCGGGGCACGCAGCACATCAACATCCGGGGTCGTGGGGTCGGTGGCCTACGGAAGCCCGCGCTCGGATCGCGCTGCCTTGAGTTGGGCCTTAGCATCCTAGCGGTTGGACGCAGATGCGAAGGTCCGAGAACTGACGCCGGTTGGGCCGCTCCGGGAGTCAGCCCTTGAGCGGAGCGGAACGGCCAGGTGAGTTCTGCCCTGCCGCGGAGTCCACCCTCGAGGGGTAGGGCTGGAGGTGGGGGTGGGGGGTGGGGGGTGGGCGGCGGCGCCCATAGAGTAGTGTGGGGTGCAGTGGAAGTTAGCGTTCCGACTCAGCTGTCAGCCCTCCACTCTTGCTATTTCCACACTTGATCTTTCCGTCGGGAGCTTCTCTTTTTCTTTTTTTTCCTGCTGGTGACTGTTGTCACATCGGTTCTCAGCTCCTCACTAACGCTGCCCTGTCTTTGAAGACACCCAGGTGATATCTGCCATGCTACAGTGTGGGGAAACTGTGGTGCTTCGACGTTTGGCTGAATGGGAACTTGTGAGGAGGCGGCTACGCTTGCATTTTCACCACAAGGGGCTCCTCCCTTCCTTAGTTCAAGTGTTGGGCTGTTGTTATTTTGCTTAGGAATCTGGTAAGTTTCTTTAAGTTAAGACCAGAGCCAGGTGAATGTGAAGTCCTGTATTAAGTCACAGCAGACTGCATATTGACAGAAAGTTTGGATTCATCTCCCCTTCCTGAAAAAAAAGAATAATGTCCACATTTGTTTCATCTCCAGTATAAAAATTTATAGTGTTTGCCATAGAACACTTGCTAAAGACTTCCTCAAATTCGAACCAAATCAAAAAGCAGGGAAAGCAGTCAGTTTTTCATCTCTGCAAGTTTTAAAGAAAACAATATTATTCTAGAACTGACATGTATTGTTCATTAAATTAGCACTTCTTAATAATTAATTTGTGTCAGGTATTGGAATTAGTAAGCTGGAGAATAAAGGGGTTTCTGTCTTTTGTTTCTCATTTTCTAGCTTGGGAAATTATGCAAATGAATAATTATGAACTAGGGCTTGGAGAGAGTTGTTCAGTTGTTGAGAGCACTGGTTGCTCTTCTAGAGGACCAGTAGTTGGGATTCCAGCACTGACATGGAGGCAGGCTCTCAACCATCTGTAACTCGTTTTAGATCTGACACATGAACAAACACAAAACACCAACACATAATAATGGTAATCAGAACTAGAGAGTCTTGTAAAAATTGCCTTCTCGATAGTAGTAACAAAGCAGGTAACATTAATTACTTAGTTGTTGCTAATCATAATAAGAACTTGAGTTCATATTATATATGAATTCTACTCTTTACGAGTCAGGTTCTGTAGATTGTATAGTAACCAGATGTTGAGGTAAAGATACAAAGAAGGAACTGAAGAACTCCAGGGTTGGTCAGAAAAGGTGTCCAGGAGAGGTGATGAAAGACCTCTGGAGCGGGGAGACTCTCACTCAAGTCTCGGGATAACACAACCCCCCTACGAACTCACGAGAGACCGTCCTTGCTGCAATCACACGAGGTTTATTGACAGGACAGGAACCAGTGCACTGGGGCTGAAACTCATTTCCCATGCAGGGGTAGAGAGTTCGACCCCCAGTATCTGGGAGAAGGGGTATTTAAGGGAAGAAACCATAACCCAATAATCCAAAGGGGGTAGGGAGGGCGTCATTGGAAAATTCCAAAAATACCAGTGATAATTACAAGGGGGTAACTCCCTGTTTCTCAAGATTATTCTCAAGATTATAATCTAACTTTATCTTCAGCTAGTTCCTGAAACACAGTCACTGAACCGGCTAATCTAGATTTTTGATTCTTCTCTCCCTGCTTAGATTTTTGACTCTATTTTTTCTGCTAGTGGGGTCTGGATTTATCTGGGTCTTTCAGTGACAACTAAAACTGGAATTTCAAGCGTTCATAAACTTTGATTAGGCAGTAGAGGGAGTGTGTTCAATCCCTAGGTGGCCCGTTGCTGCTTTTTGGTGTGGTCAGAGGACAAGGTGAGGTGGGGTCAGCATCAGGAGGTTGGGGTTATTGAGAGAAAGAGAGAGAGAGAGGTGCTTTAGAGAGTGTTGCATATGTCTCAAAGTAGGATCTGGGCTTTTAAAAAATAGGTCAGGACTTTTTTGATCTAAAACTCTATGTGTAGCTTGGCTGACCTGAAGAAGAAATTCTTTGTTTTTATTTTATGTATGTGACTGTTTTGCCTGCCTGTGTGTCTGTGTACCACATGGGTGCAGTGCCTGAAGAGGGTGTTGGATTGTTGGGTGTTGGAATTGGAGTACAGATAATTGTTAGCCTCCATGTCTGGGAATCAAACTTGGGTTCTCCTGAAGAGCAGCTACTTCCCTTGACTGCTGAGCCATCTCTCCAGAACTCTGGTCTTGAATTTGTGATCCACTTGCCTGAGCCTCTTAGATGCAGGGGTGGTCAGAATTCTTTGAGGTGGCAGACTTTGTATTGGAATCATTTGAGCGATGTCTGTTTTCCAAGCATATAGATCATACAGAGATGAATTCCAAATGGATTAAATGTTTGTGCCAGAAAAAAAGAAGAAAACTTAGGGGAGTAATTGAATAATTGGTGTAATTTCTAATTGCTGCAGATAAACTAGGTTTATGTGAAAGAGAATGCCATTGGGAGGTTCTGCTTTTGGCGCATGGTCTCCTACTTAAGCAGTTAGTCTCTTGTGAGGAAGAGGCACTTCTGATTTCACTTGAATGATGAAAAGAAGAGCGTTACACAGAAATGTCCAGACAGAAGCTTGCAGCAAGAATGAGGTTGGCCTGTTTGAGGGACAGAGAGGTCATTATAGCTGGTGTATGGGAAGACTGTGCCAAGAGATGAAGTTGGGGAGGAAGGAAGAGGTCAGTGGGACACAGTAGGCAGGACCTTGTAGGCAGAGCAGTGACAAGGTCTGATGTGCTTTAGTTATGGTTGCTGTGTGGAAAAGTGATGTAGAGGGTTGTATGGGATGAATGTGTAACCTCCAAAATATGTGGATATTTCCTAATCCTCAAAACTCAAGTGTAAGCTATTTGGAAATTGAATAGTTATAGCTGTAATTCAACTTAAGATGAGGTCAAACTGAATTAGGTGGACCTTAATTCAGTGACTGTTATCTCCCCCCCCCCCCCCCCGGAGTTGAGGACTGAACCCAGTTTAGGCAGATGCTCTACCACTAGGCTAAAATCCCCACCCCTGACTGTTATCTTTTTAAGAAGAGAGACATTTGGTCTTAGACACACAGGGAAAATGCCGTGTGAAGAAAGCTGTCGATTTGAGTAATCTGCTTACACAAGCTGGTAGCATAGCAATAGAGAAGGAGGGGTTTGATCAGAAACTCTTATTTATCTGTGCATTAACAACAATTTTCTCTTCTAAAATTGTGTTATTATTGTATGTATAATGATGTATGAGTGAGTTTGTATTGTGCATCTCTTGGTCAGCTATGTGCAGTCACAGTCTACTTAAGAGATGCTCTGAAGTTGCAGAGGGGTTTGGGACTTTTAGGTTATAGGGTCTCATCGATGGTGGGGTAGGGTTGGAGCAGCCTAACCGTAGGAGGCTTGCCTGCAGGCCAGCTAGTGAAGCTGAGCAAAATGCTGAAATTTTAAGTTAGAAGTTTTAAGTTAAAAGACAATTTTATTTGTAAATTTGATATACAAAAGAATAGTTTTAGTAGTTACTTTTAGAAGAGTTAAAGTATTTGACATATTAGCTAAGGATTAAAAAAGTCTTCAACATCTTATTGTGTGTACAGACTGGTCGTATTACTTACTTTTCTATTGCTGTGACAAAACCATGACCAAGGCAAGCTATAACATAAAGGGTTTAATTGGGCTTACAATTCCAGAAGGTTAGAGTATAAGATGGGGAAGCAAAGGCATGGAAGCAGGAACAGCTACGAGCTCACATCTTGATCCACAGGCAGGAGGCAAAGAAAGCTAACTCAAAATGGCCTGAGTGACATACTTCCTCCAGCAAAGGCACAAATGCTAGTGCTCCCAACAGCTACCAACTTGAGACCAAGTATTCAAACATACGAACTTTTGGGGCCATTCTCATTCAAACCACAAGAGGGTTCAAGATTTTAGGACTTGAATTGCTGCAAGGTAGATCAGTAGAAAATGTAGTAAGTAATTTTGTGTGGAAAGAGAGGTGAAATGTGAACCTTTGATTGGCAGGTATATTTTAATACCCCTTTTACCCTTGTGAGGGTTTCACTGTGTGGTTCAGGATGACCTTGAACACGTGATGTTCTTGTCTAAGCCTTCCAAGAGCTGGGATTATAGGCATACACCACCATTTCCATCTGTTGTGGTGAAACGGAATTTAAAAACATGTTCATCACAGCTGACTTGGAAGAATCAATGGTACATTATAGTAATAGGATGCTTACATTGATACAGTTGCTGAGTGGGTATAGGGATGCTGTACACTTGCTCACTGAGAAAGTATTCTCCTGAGACACAATTTTTAAAAGATATACTATGGAAAAGAGAAATTTAATGCCAATGGAAAGAAATATTGGCTGCAAAATGTTGAAAAAATATCTGACAGATAAATAATAGTTCTCAAACTTTAAGTATGTTTGTAATACTTTAAGTATGTTTGTATATTGAACCTATGTTGCTTGGAATATGTGGTGTAAAGTACATTTGTAATATTTGTTAAGAATAGATAATATTCATTAAGCATCCTATCACACACTGTAATAAACATTAAAATTCAGTAGACACTATTAAGATACATAACAAGCAAGTCAGGTACTTTATTAAGAAATTACTTATTTTTCCTTATTCAAGATAAAAATGCATACTGACAGCTGTCAAACTTTTAAAGAAGTTTTAACAAAATAGATCAGTAGGTGCTTTCAAATAGAGTTGAAAGTTATCACTGCCTGTTTCTCTAGATTAACTTTTTCTATATGAAGTCAGGTAGTCAGTTGACAAGTGAAAGCAGTGTTTGAGACTGAAAAATCCGACAGTAGTGAACTAGAATAAGAGAAAATCTATGCCAGGCCTGGTGGTGCATGCCTTTAATCCCAGCACTTGGGAGGCAGAGCCAGCCTGGTCTACATAGTGAGTTCCAGAATAATCACAGCTGCATCGTAAGGTACTATCTCAAAAAAATAAAATAAGTAAAAAAAATAAAAAAACAAACAACCGAAACCAAAAGAGTAGAAAGATGAATTTTCCACAGTTCACTTGGGCCCTCTAGGGGACTAAATGAGTGAGAGAGCCTGCTGTGAAAGCAGCGGCGTGAGCTCCAGCTCCCATCTAAGTGACACGCAGACAACTTCATGGAGTTGTCCTCCGGTCAGTGAGTGCCGTGGCAGGCACACTACCCCACGTACATTGCTCACTCTCTCTTACACATACACTCACACACAGTCTTTAGGCTGACAAGTTGGCATATGCTTATAATCCCAACAGACCAAAGGCTGAGGCAGGACTGAATTTCAGGTCAGCCCCACTAAACATCAAGACCATGCCTCAAAAGCTAAACCAAGCCAAACCAAGCCCAACAGAATAGTTTCTTTTCTAAGTGCAGTGTTTATGCTCACACTTTTGTTAATGTCTAGCTATTATTTCTACCATGAGGCATAAGAGCCTGAGTCTATGTATGCAGTTAGGGCAGATTGAAGTACAACATTTTTAAATTGGGTCTGAGAGCTGTAAAGAGAATTATTCTCAACACAGTATGTCAGAGTGATGGTTCCTATGTTGGAGACTTCAAACCCACCTTCTACTTTTGGTGCTATTTACTTTTTTCATTTCATTTAGTTTTCTTCCCAGCCTGATGACAATGAATATTTCTTTCCTGGCCTTCCTGTAAATATTTATGATGCTGATGATATAGCACATGTGTTAATGTATTTTCTAGCCTAACTCCCCTGAACAGGGTTTCTCTGTGTAGCCCTCGCTGTCCTGGAACTCACGCTGTAGAATAGGCTGGCTTTCAACTCAGATCTGTGCCCGCCCCCCCCCCCACCCCCCCCCCCCCCCCCCCCCCCGTGTGTGTGTGTGTGTGTGCGTGTGTGCCACCACTGCTTGGCTTAGCTTCACTTCTAACTGAAGGCCTAAGAAGGCACAAACAGAAATTCAGAGTTAATTCCTTTTGATATTTTGTACCCTAATTGATTTGTTTGTAAATGTTAATTGAATTGACCGGATTTGGGACTGAAGCTTAATCAATCATGTCATTATATTGGTGGGAACAGACACAGAGCTGTCAAAATTAACTTGAACATCTTTATATAAACATGCTAATCTCTTTATCTCTTGGAGAAAAGATGCTGGGTGGTGAGAAGGCTAGGTTCTGTACTTTTAGATACACTGTAGTATTGTGTGCTTTAGAGATTGACATTTCTGTGTTTGTTATGTTTGTAAGTGGCTGCAAATGATAGAAACAAGCTTAGAGCAGTTCTTAAAAACTGAGAATATGTCCCCTGTGTAAACTGCATCATATCATGTTATTAGATATTACTAAATGCTAGTAACCTTCATAGTACCAGATACGCAAATACTGCCTGGAAAACTAAAAATCTTAATTATTAGAAAATACTTAAAATGTTATCTGAGTAAATTGCTAAGGGGCTAATTAATAAACAATAAGCATAAAATTATTAATTAATAAAGGGCAACTTTATTTTTCATGTGAAATATTTCTGTATTAGTTGAGAAGTTTTGTTTGCCTTTTTTGAGACAAGGGCTCACTGTGTAGCCCAGGCTGGCCCTGAACTCTGTGGAGCCTCCTATTTAAGCTTCCAGAGTATTGGGTTATTGGGTTACAGGTGTGAGCCATTGTGCCTGGCTTACTCTTCTGAGACAGGGTCTGACTCTGATGTCTAGGCTGGCCTTGAACTCAGGGTACTCTTCCTTTTTAACTTCCCAAGTTAAAAATAGGTGTGAGCCACCACACTGGATACCTGATGAGTTCTTAGTAAGCCTCACAGGAGACTCACCCTGAAACTGAAAGTCTTTTAGTGTTGATTCTAGAGCCCTTATATTAAAGAAATAATCCAATTATCTTAAATCAAGGCTAATTTTATAAGTCAATAATTTAAAAATTAGCTTCATTGTTAAGTAGCTACATAAAAGTTGATATTCTTAGGTGACAAAATGTACATAGTATAATCAGGAAATGACACTTCTTTGAGAAATGATAATTGTAAAACCTGTTTCAAACACCATTTTCATTATGTTTTCACTAATTGGTAATTATAAGAAAATCTTTTTTTTTCCAGTTTCATTGTGAGATAAATACAAAGTAAATGACATTATCATTAGTGGATGTGATTTACATAATTCGTGCTAGACTGTTTTCTTTCTAATAAAATCTCTTTTTTCCCCCAAAGGAGAAGATAACACATTATAATTCCAAGGAAAGTTTTATGTTAACAAACCCAATTTCTTTTGGCCTAAATTTGACTTTCATTTAATCTGAAATAACAAGGAACCTTATCTATTACCATATATTTCTAATAGCGTTATTTTAAGCATATAAACTATAAACCATGGTTACTCTGATAAAAGCAGGAAGTGACCTGAAACCTGTATGTCTAATGAACAAATGTCCATATCTAGTTAGAAAATCACTTTTATAACTTCAACTCCTTCTTCCTCTGTATGCAAATCTTCTGAACATGTTTTAGGACACTTGTAAATAAACAGTAAATTTAGATGATGCTCTGATTATAACAGTGAATACTAAGGTCTTCAAGTAAAAATGTCCAAATCATACTGCTCTCTTGGACTGAAGTTATTTTCTGAGGGCTAACAGCCCTGCCTGTTGGAGGAGCTGGTGTCTGTGCTACTGAGGTCTATTTGCCCTCTAGGCGTTCCTTTACTAGTCTCTCCAGGGAGAAGAGATGCTCGTCGGCGTCTTCTGGCACAAGTCTCCTAATGGAATTGGCAAGTTCAAAAAGATATTCTGTATTTCTTCCACTTGGACCAGCTGCATTAAAAATTTGTTCAGCTATGTCTTCCAGAGGCGCAGGACCAAGGTAGTTAGGATTGTCACACGTTCCAATGTAGAGCAAAACACTGAATGGTTTTCTTGTAGGATCTTTTGGATAAAAAATGACTGTTGTAGTTCTGTAGCCTCCTTTCTCTCTGAAGTCAAGGTATGTTTTTACTTCCTCTTCTTTTCCTACTGGTAGTTTGTAAGCAACGCCCCATACACTGCCCTGTTGAAAAATGGAAAGAATCACGGTTTTGTATTTATAAGGCTATCAAAGTAGGGGAAGATACATTATGACCTAGGATATTTTGTAGTCTTAGAAGTCAATGGAATTTTGTTTCCAAGTACCTCAAAGGGGTAGATGGCAAACAATGAAGGAAAACAGCATTTAAAACCTTTATTCTGAATAAGTAATTGACTTGTATCAAGCACAGAATGATAGGTCTATTCCATCAAATTTGTACATAAGGTCTTATTTTAAGCTAATACCAAGTGTTTGCTGGTCATTAAGAAATTCTATGGAAGCCATTTGTTGTCTAGAAGTTACAGTTACTGGTTTGAGGATAAGGTACTTTTAGATGCCTCTCCCACTATAAATCTCTGGGAGGTTTTATAGTACAGATTATATGTAGAGTTACTAATGGTTTTTATTATTATTTTAATTTTCAGATAAGGACTAGCTTTTTGAACAGGGCTGGCCTTGAGCTTTTGATCCTTCTGCCTCGCCTGCTGCTTGAGTTTTGTTTTGTATAAATTTCTAACCAAGTTTAAAGTGTAAGAAAGTGGGCACTGTCCATTAAAGTTTTGAGTACTTCAAATTCGTCTGATTATAACAAGTGCTGTTGATAAAATCAGGTAAGAAATTTTTAGGGTTTTTTTTTTGTTGTTGTTGTTGAAAAATAATAGATTCCAGGCAAATTTCAACAGAACTATAAGAATTCTAATTAATTCTTAGTCATAATCTGGCTGTGGGGAGCCTGTTCCCTTTAATATGAAAGGATCACAAAATCCTCAGTCACCAGACTCAGAAGAGTTAAAAAGGAGATTACATATCACTTGGCTGTATTTTGTTGTTACTGTATCTTCTGATTTTAACTTTCTCTCTAGACTCACTTTAGAAAAACCCTCTACAACAAATACAAGGAAGCAGCCAGTGGTGGTGCACGCCTTTAATCCCGGCAGGCCGGATCTCTGAGTTCAAGGCCAACCTGGACTACAAACTGAGTTCCAGGACGGTGAGGGCTACACAGATAAACCCTGTCTCTTAAAAACCAAAACAACCAAATAAATCAATAAATAAACCAAAAAGATAGAAAAACAGAATCAAAAAACAAAACCCAACAAGCTAACAAACAACCCCCCCCAAGCCAAACAAACAAAAACCAAAAAGCAAATACAGAAAAGAATTCTAGACCTAGTTTAATTTAAATTTTCTATGATGACCAATAAAATCTCACTGATTATTAAAATGCAGAAAGCTCATATTTTATTTAATACTATGTAAAAAATAAGGATATCATACCCCAGGATCTTCAACAAGAGTCACAACTCTTCCAGGCTGTTTTGAAAAAGGTAGAAAATATATTTTTTTTTTTCTGAATTAAAGGTCATTAAATTACTAAACATTAGCAACTAGTCATAGAATAAAGTTTTACTATACCTGTTGTAAGAAGGATTTTACTTAGGGAAAGAATTAAAGCATTGCTGGGCCACACCCCTACTAGACCTAATTCTGTAGGTCTGGAACCTGATAATAGGTATTTGTAATAGCATGCTTAGTGAAACTATTGGTTCATGCTGAACTATTGGTTCAGAAACACTACTAGGCGATATTTGGGTCTCAGGTATGAGTGAATGAGTGATTTTCTCTCGTAGCTATGAGGTACTTTTACCTTTCTATTTATGCTAAAGGGTGCTTCAAGGTAGCTGTTTTTAGACCTTCATAAATGAATGTACACTGAGATATTGAGAGGCTAATACCAGAACTGACATGGTTTTTATCTATGTATTTATTTTTGAGACTAGGTCTCATATAGCCCAGGGTGGTCTCAAACTTGCTTTGTAGCTAAGGCTTGCTTTCAACTCCGGATTCCCCTGCTTCTTTCTGTGAAGTGCTGACTATAGATAGGCACCGTCATGCCTGACTGTAAAGTGCTGACTATAGATAGGCACCGTCATGCCTGACTGTAAAGTGCTGACTATAGATAGGCACCGTCATGCCTGACTGTGAAGTGCTGACTATAGATAGGCACCGTCATGCCTGACTGAGAACTGGTCTGTTTTTCTTTTAAGCTGTTCTTATATGAGACAGCCTATCTGTCAGGACTAGACCATCCTAAGTGCATTTTAACTAATTAACTTTAATTAATCAATTATTCTTTTGAGATAGTTTTCAGTCTATAGCCTGGGCTGGCCTAGAACTCAGTATGTACCCAGGCTTGCCTTGAATTCCTGGTGATCTTTCTGTCTCAGTGTTCCCACTCTGCTGCTTGTAGCATCCCCTGTAAGAGAGATGATTCAAAAAGATGATTTGTAGAGCCAGAGAGCAGAGTTTGGGGAAGGGGAGCTCGTGGTATTGGCAGCAGCAGTAGATACTTGCCTGTTTGGGGCCTTGGGCAGAACTGAAGTTAGTGGGAGAGTGAAAACAAGAAGCCGCTGAGATGTGGGAGGAATTAGAAACTGAAACCTGTAGCTCTTGGGTAGCAGGTAACTGGCACGATAGAACTATTTGGGAATATTAGGTTGGCAAAATGTATGGGATAGAAGGAGGAAAAATGGACTGCGGAACGAGACATGCCTGCAGAACTCCCCTACTGCCCAGCTCATCCAGTTCTTGATGGTTTTGTCTTTTAAGATTATGTGTATGTCCACTACTCCCCATTCTAAATAAGTGAATATTTTAAAAACTGTATGTCTGTTTCTGTGTTTGGGGTGTGCCTGCGAGCTCAGAGAAGATTCTCTGGGATCTGGAGTTACAACTGTATGCTCCTCACTGTGTGCACTGGGAACTGGACTTGGTTCTCTGCAAGCTCTGACTTCAGAGTTAGTTCACCGCAGTTTGACTCTTTTCTCTCACTCAGTTGTCTAAGAGATTTCTCTGCTTGCCTTTTGTTTTGCTTTCTCTTATTCCATTGAAAGCCTAGAATAGCTTTGTGGCTTTAAATCTTTCAAGATATTTTACAGAATAAAACAAAAAGTGCTTTGCTAAAGTACAAACCCCATTCCTTTCCACCTTCCACTAAAAGTTTCAGCATTTTTTGGAAAACAGTGTATGTTTGTAAATGCTTTCTTTGATAAGGGAGCAATGAAACTGAAGAAAGGGGTCTTTTTTTTTTTAATTTAAAAGTTTTCACTTTACATTACCAATCATAGTCACCCCCCTCCCCATTCATTCCTCAGAAGGGGTATGGCCTCCCATAGGGAGTCAACAAAGTCTGACATATCAGGTGAGGCAAGACCAAGCCACTCCTCCTACATCTAGGCTGAGCAAGGTATTATTCCATAGGAAATGGGCTCCAAAAAGCCAGTTCATGCACTAGGGATAAATTCTGGTCCCACTGCTAGTGGCCCCAGGGACTGCCAAAGCCACAGAACTGTCCCCCACATTGAGAGTGCCTCGATTGGTCCTATGCAGGTTCCCCAGCTGTCAGTCCAGAGTCAATGAGCTCCCATTAGCTCAGGTAAGCTGTTTCTGTGGGTTTCCCGAAAGAGGTCTTAATTTTTTTTAAGACAGGGTCTTGTGTAGCCCAGCCTAGCCTGGTATTTATTACGTAGCTGAGGATGATCTAGAATTAACTTCTGATCTTCCCGCTTCTATCTCTTCAATATAGGAGTGAGGTTCTCCCACACCCCAGTTTATGTGGCAGTAGGGATTAGTATGAACTGAGCTACAGGGTGCGCCCCTCCTTTCCTGTCTTCATTTTTGAGACAAGGCAGGATCTTGCTGTGTCTCCCAGATTGGCCCCAAAGTGACAGTCCTCTTGTCTCAGCCTCCTCAGTTTAGTGACTACAGCTGTGCATCACCATTAGCCAAGGAGAGGTCTTTCAAGCCGAATGTGATTTGAAGATGCTTTATTAATAAGTCATGATTGGTGTTTTTATCGGGTGATAAGGAATACTTTTAATCTGGAAAAGCTAAGGATCTAGTAAATGTTGACGGTTTTCTCATTAAAATGATCCCTTTGCCAGTTGTGGTGGTTTACACTCGTACTCAGAGGACTTTGGAGAGAGAGGCAGGAGTCTCAGGAGTTCATGATCATGTTCGCTAGACAGCAAATTCAAAACTAGCCAGGGCTATATAGGATCCTACCTATATCAAGCAAAACAAGATAAAACAAGCTTCCTGCTTTGCAGTTATGATATATTTTGGAGAAACTTTCTCTTTAAGTCAAATTTTTACTTTGTTGAGAAATAATCAGTTTCGTGATAAATATATGCTTAAGTAAATTAGGAACCAAGTATGGTGGCACAGGCCTTTAATCCCAGCTATCTAAGAAGCAGAGGAAGTTGAATCTCTTGAATTTGAAGTCAGCTTTAGTGACTTCCAGACCAACCAGGAATACATCGACTCTGTCTCTAAAAACAAACAAACAAAAACTTAGAAAGAAATTCCAACATACTATTTTCTCTGCTGCATTATGTGGAAGTAAACCGTATATCTGTGTATCTGCCTGAGTAATACCCGAGCTGGTGTAAGTTGCTCAATAGTTCTGTCACTGATTGTATTCTTGTCCAGATGGTTAACATTTAGATAAATGTAAAAAAAAAATGTGAAGTCAAGGTATGATATTTTTGTCTTTTTCTTTAACATAATACTATACTTGGGACATATCTGTACTAAATATTTCCTTAATTTTCTAGGATGGATTTTTTCTTTTAATAAACGGTGTAAAACTCTTAGCCGGTGCAGCTCCCTGCCCTAGGTTTCTTTTCCCAAGTCTCAGTAAGTTTAAGGACAAAGAAACAGCGGATTTTATAGATCTCTTCTCCCCTTTCTATTTTTGTAGATTTATTTATTTTACGTGTGTGCACTGCACCACAGCTTGTATGTGGAGGTCTGAGGACACCTTGTAGGAGGCCGTTCTGTCCTTTACTTGATGAACCACATCACTGGCCTTATTTATTAAAATGTATCTTCTCCTTTTAAAGTTTGATAGACACCCCCTCTTGCCCAAGACAGGGTCTCACTATGTAGCTCTGGCTGTTCTAGAACTCACTCTGTAGACCAGGCAGCCCTCAAACTCACAGAGAACCACTTCCTTCTTTCTCCCAAGTGCTGGGATTAATGGCATATCCCAGTCTCTACCTGATCTCTAGCCTTACTTTTTAAAGTGATACACAGAGCATAAAAACATGAACTTTTAAAGAACTAGTGTATTGATTAGACAATTTCTTACCAGCAGTCTGCCTGGCAATACACACACCTTGATGTGCTATGTAAGAAACATATATTTTGGTTGATCTTAAGTAGTAAAATATTCAGTCATAACCACATACATGTCTGCTTAATGCTTGGCCATTATAATGAAAACCTACCTTAGTGTTTATATATATCAAAATTGATACTCAAAAGGCATTTTCTTTGGTTTAATTATTTAATGCCTCGAACAATTTTATGATAGTCTTGGAAAGTCTTTGATTATGATGTTTCTGTGGCCTGTAAATAAACATTTGCTTTCTTTCTGGGTTCCAATGGGCCAGGAAAGTCTACCTTATTTCTTAATTGACAAACTCGAGTTAGGTGGCTCTAACTCAGATATTTTTTATGATTTCAAGTCTGTATCTTTTTGGTAGGTACAAACTATTTCAGAACCTTGATCTTTCCCTTTGCAAGAATCTCTTCTGATGACTGGCTTTTGGCATTTCAGAATATTGTACTTTAGATTAATTTTTAAAATGGTGCTGGGAATTGAACTCAGAGCCTCACAGGTGCTAGGCAAGGGCTCTTCTACTAAGCTATAGCCCCAGTCACTTTGTAATTTCTGAGTTTGAGGCCCAGGTCTTAAACTTGTGATCCTCTTTGGGATTACAGACTCATACCAGCAGAGTAAGTGAGTTTTAAGAGTATTTTAGAGAACACAGAAGCATTCAAAATGTAGTCCTCCTAAGGTTAGAAGTTAACCAAACAAGTTACTAGTTACTTCATACTTGTTTTCTTTTTTCTTTCACAGATTAGTTGTTTACAGCCAATGCAAAGCTGGTTTGATAAACAGTGAGCTGCTTCTAGTTCTCTGAACCCATACTGACAAACTGAAAAACAGATAAAACGATTTGTATTTCACATTAATAATCCAAGAAAACTAGGGAGGAGGAACCATTAAAGTAATGTAGATTTTAATTGTATTACTCATAACAAACTGCAAACCTCACATAACTTTGCTTATACCTCCCAGTCAAAGTAATCACCGTGGGCATAAAAATTGGAAATAACCTTGGAAATTAGTTCTTTTATAATCTTAGTGTTTTTAAATTAAAACATTGGAAAGATAAACCCTAGACATTCACAGGCTCACAGAAATTCAAACCAGTAAAAGCCTTGTATAATGCAGACATATCAACGAATTTACATGTTATGAGGTGACATGAAAATTAATCTTTATTAATTTTTGTGGTTAGACAGAGGTTGCTAAGACAAGGGCCACTGCAGCCTTGTGCGAGCTTGTGGGCCTATGCCCGTGCCTTCTGCCTAAGAAATTAATGGCCGGCTTCTGAAGCGAGTTCAGGGTGTCCGCGCTCTGGAGAGAGTCGTGGGCAGGTGGTCTAGGAGGTTGCTGAAATCATTATACCCCCCTAACGCTCTGCCCAACAGGTGGGCAATTGGCGCTGGCTGCTTACCTTGCCGGGAACCCCGCGGTGGTCAGTGCTGCCTTGCCAGAAGCGCCGGCTGTAGTTTGTGATGTAACCAACCAACTTGTCCTGGTAGGGGAAGTCCACCTTCCAGATGAGGGACCCGTAACCAAACACCCACATTTTTCTGAACCCTGGCTGCTACCACGGCTTGAGAGCAGGACTGCTGCTGACGCAAGTAACTCAAGGCAGCGCAGGCGCGCTGGCCAAGAACGAGGCGCAAAGCACACTGGGGTTGCGGTCTCCCGGATCCTTTTCAGAGCTTCTACGAACCCACAGATCTTTTCTGCAGCCTAGGAAAGTCAAGGGGCGGGGCGGGTTGGGAGAACTACATTACCCACAACTCTTCAGAGACTAGTGACACTAAGGTTGGAGCTGTCTCCACCCCCCATTCCCCCCCCCCCCCCCCAAGAGTGGGTAAAAGAGAAAAGGCGTGACTAGTGCTGTCTTATAGGACACGCATATGGGCACCACACCTGGTAGGTAGGCATTTTGTTGTGACTTGAAAATTGGCTGGCTGCTCACATATAACAGCTACCTGAGTAGCAGAACCCACAAGGGTGATTCGTATAAGAAGCAGAAATTTTATAGCAGTAGTTTTATGCCTGTGAAAGAGCAACTAGATTCTAGTGGAAGCTGCTTACGTATCAAATTGCCAAGAACGCTCGAGTTCATAGTTAACGTTCTCTACATCTCCGAGAAGAGCAGTTGTGCTGTCCTGTTACTTAAACTCCACAATTGGTTTTTACAATGCTGTGTAAAGTCCCTTTCTCAGATGAATGGGTACTGTTTTGTTTGATGATGGGGAACTTGGAGGATGATGTATATTGTTACTGTACTTAACTTGGATTGTTGAGGAGGGTCCTTGTATCTAGATTCAATGCTTAAGGTTTGTTTTTTTTTTGCCTCCTGTTTCAGGTAGCTTTATTCTTGCAGAGCTATAGCAGGGCATATTAAAATTTATTTTAGAAGCTCTAGTAGGAAAATCTGTAGAATCTCAGGTGACTATTGGACTATTGAAAAACCTGTTCTCTTAGTTTTCCTTTGTTCTGTGTACTTTGTATTCTTTAGATTATAATGTGTCATGTATTTAAATTGCTCAGACACTGAAAATTAAGTGATGCATACATAAACACTCACACTCCGCACCCTAAAGATCAGAATGAGTTTTGTTTTATGTCTTCCGTTGGCATCTCATTGAAAAACAAGCTAATGTTGCCATAACTGATGTTACAGTGACTTAAATAGTAAGGAAACAAAACAATTCTCTTAAACTGTAGGTGTTTTTAAAGCATATATTCCAGGCAAAGGTTCTTAACATTGAACTCTTATACATGTCTTTAGAAGCTTAGACAATTATTAAAAATTGCAACATCAAATATCCTATATCCAAATTTCCATAATTATCTTGAAAGTGTTCTGGAGTCGCTAGCGCATGGGTAGTTGTTGTGACAGGATGTGTCTTTCAAAGAGTTCGTGTCAGAGTTGCCGTTAGAGGAGGAGAGTCTACTGCTCTTACAGCAGATTTTTCCTAGACTACTTTTTTCCTTTGAGGAGCTGAGAGATATTACTAATTTCTGTTATTTTTCAGGTTATTATAACATTGTAGCTAAGAGGGAAACCAGTAAATGTTGGACAGGGACTCATACATACCTGTTTTTACTCAAATATTGTTCCTTATTTTTAAAGTTGAATCCCTGTATGTATGTTTTCAGGATAGAAATAAGTTTTCTTTTATCTAAATGAACACATGTATAAACAAATGTGTTATTTGTTTTCTTTTATTTGTAATTATTTTGTCAAGAAGTTAGTATGTTTCCGAAAAGCATAGGTTAGCTCTCAGTATCCTACAGTTTGAACCTGAAGCTATCTCTTATTTTTCTACTGTTTTTTGTTTCTTTAATCATTCTTGCAAAGTGACATGCTTGTCTTCCTCATTGTGTCTTTCTTTTGGTTATACACCTTTTTTTGTTTCTGATTTTTCCATTTCTGACTAGTGATGCTCTTCTGCCCATTGTCTCATTTAGAAATCTTTCCTGTTAAATACAGCACAGCTCACATCCCTCATCAAGTAGACACAGATTCTTCTCTATCTATAGGACTTACAGTGTGTTCTACTTTCATGACACTATATTTTCTGTGTTGGACCACATATAGTTATCGTTCCTGTGAGGCTGTAAGCACTTTGAGATAGGATCTGTGAGTGTATAGTCCTCATTGCTGATCATTTAGCTTGTGCTTAAAAAATTACTGCTAATTGAGCAATTGAATGTTAGTTTATAAATATCTTCACTTACTGTAATGGTCCTTTCTACCTAATTATATTAATTCATAGCTGTATTAGCTTTTTGGCATAGTATAGAATCAACTTCAACTGTTACAGTTTTATTTTGAAGGTGACCATGTGTAAGTTTACTGGAATTATTTTATGCTTGTTTTTAACCTCTTTCTTCAAACTTTTTTTGGGTAAATTACTTAGAATATGGTTCTAGAAAGTTTTAATTAGTATTGGACTAGATATGTTGGCATTTTCGGACAAGCGTCCTCCCCCATCAGCCATTAGGAGAAATCAAATGTGGGATGGGGATAGTACTGAGACGTTTACTTTTTAGGAGCTGTTTCCCTGAGAATCCTGACTCTCAGCCCAACATATGCTGATGGTTTGTGAGAGTCCTATGCCGAGATCTGTGTGGGACTTTGGTTGCCAGAGAACATGAAATGAACTTGAAGGGCGGTGACTATGATGAGGGAAGGATCTTGTGTATGAGGTTGGGCTGGCTGGCTCGCCCTGTTTGTTGCCTTTGCTGTATTCATTCAGTGAGACACTTTGAAGGATTGAGCTCCGGGTGTTTATCCCCTCTGGAAAGGACCAACAAGAGTAGGAAAACGAGGACCCCTACTTATCCTTGCTTTTCTCAGTAGACACAATTCATTTCTTTCTTTTTATCATAAAAGGCTTTTTGGGTTTAACTGTTTGATACGAAGGTGTAGTAAAGCGGGATTTACAAGTGATAGTTAATAGTGGAGTCTCTTTGTTTTGGTGTGGTGTAAATAGGGAGCCCATAAGAAAGATCTGACATTTCTAGAGGGGGAAGATTGAACAGTAAAAACTACCTTGATATTTTAAATAATATTGCTAGGAACTGACTTGCGAGACATCTGGGGTGGGCTCTAGCAGAGGCTGTGTGTGATATGACAGATTCTCCTATTTTCCATGGGAGATGCTAAGACAAGCCCACTATGATGTGCTGATATCTAGTTCAGTGATGTTTTACTGACTAGTACTGTCTTCCTGCCTTGTTTTATAGACTAATCAAAAGGATGGATTTTACAGAGGCTTACTCAAGCACATGCTCTACAGTTGGACTTGCTGCCAGAGAAGGCAACATTAAAATTTTAAGGAAACTGCTCAAAAAAGGTAGAAGTGTAGATGTTGCCGATAACAGGGGATGGATGCCAATTCACGAAGCAGCTTATCACAACTCTGTAGAATGTTTGCAGATGTTACTTCATACAGGTAAAGTTTACGAAGGCAAGGTATGTGGGACTGTGCTATAAGCCAAAATAGTAAAATAAAAATATGGTAATAAATGATAGCATTTGTTTCCTTTTCTATAATTCTAAAATAAGTACTTATCCTATTAAGGATGGTAAGATTTCTGCCTTGGATCATGTTCCATCTAGACATCTATGAATATTATCTTTTATATGGAAATGTTTGTACTTTATTTACTTATTTTACATTTATTTATTGACATACTTATTTATGTAATTTGTATTTGTGGGGCATACATGTAGCATGTACCATGGTGTGCCTATGGAGGTCAGAGGACAACTTGAGGAAGCCAGTTCTCCTCTTCCCTCATGTGGGGATTAAATTTAGGGCAGCAGGCTTGGTAGCCAGCATCCATACCCTAGTCCATGTCACCAACCCTTTTGTTTAATTTTGACTTTTGTGTAGCTCTGGCTAGCCTGGTTCCCGTTATGTAGAGTAGGCTGGCCTGGAGTGCCGTGTCAGCCCTTTATTTTAATTAATAGTGCTAGGTGATGCAGAGTAGATTGCTGTTTCAATTTCAGCGTTTGAAATTTACTTAGAGTATGTACTCCTGGGTTTTTTTTTTTTTTGGTCTGGAAAAGGAAATAAAACAACAGGGACAATGCTACTAGTATTCTATTCAGACTAATCTTTTTAAAAATGAAAATATTTTTATGTGTGAGTGTTTTGCCCGTATGTATGTACACCACATGCATGCCTGGTGCCCTCTCTGGGCAGAAGAGGAGATTGCATCCTCTAGAACTGCAGTCAAAAATGGTTGTAAGCCACTGTGTTGGTGTTAGGAACCAAACCCTGGGTCCTCTTCAAGAGCAGTATCTTCTCTTAACCATCGAGCCATATCTCCAGCCCCCAATCTTTCTATTTTTAGAATACTTTTCTTTGTCTTTACTTTTGAGAAGTTTTCCAATTACTTGGACTTTTTTGCAGTACACCATGGACCAGAGTACCTGCCTTTATAGTGCTTGTATTGTTAGGGAAGATAGATAAGAAACTGATAAAGAAAAAAAAACCCAATAAGCAGGAGTGTTTCACTTTTGAGAAAGTGAAGCAGGAGTGGGATGGGAAGAGATGTGTGATATTGCTCACATTTTTATTACTGCATACGAAATGGTCAAGACCTCAACTGTACTGGGCAGCAGCCTGTGCTGCCAGCCTGACTTCTTTCTCCAGGGACAGCGTGTGAAGTGTAAACAACACTCCACTGAGTAAGAAGTCTGTGCTGGAGAGAGGGGGATGGAAGATAACTACTGGTGATGGAGTGCTGTGGTGTAGTTCATGTGCCAGACGCTTGGCTTACATTATTTATCTGTTGTTAGAGGTGACACATAAACTTACTGTTAATCCCACTGGGCTAGAATAAGACCTCTACCACATTTTTTGAGGCAAATTTGAAGCAAACTTTATTATATACTGAGCAGGATGATGGACACTGCCCAGGTTCATACCCAGGATTCCCATGGAATGGCAATCACTTTAGTTCCAGTGTTTATAAAGGCAAAACTTAGAAGGCTACGTTCTTCCTTTGTCCAGTCGGGTGCAAACATCCATCCTGATGTACTTCCTGCCTAAGTACCTCTCAGCTACAAGTGACTAAGCACATCCTGTGAATTTGGGGCAACCAATATTGTTTACAGAAGTGAAAATATGTGGGCTTGTTATCTTACATCAACAACAGCCCCCAGCATTCCAGGAAGTTATCTGCCCTTGCACAAGTGGGGCTTACAGGTTTATCTGTCCTTGGGCAAGTGGGTGCTCACAGCTTAGAGGCATTGTCTTTTCAAGATCTTTTAAGCACAGTAATTAAAACTTAAAACACAACTTTAACTCTCACATTAGCCCCAAAAGTTTTGCTTGGATTCAGAGCAGTTGACCTATCTAAGGTTAGTTATGTAAGTTATGTAAGAAACTAACTAGGTTATTTGTTTGAACTAATTTCTGTCTGATTCTGATGTCCTTGTTTTTTCTTTTTCTACCGTTTCATCATTCTAACACTTAACAGAGTAGACATTAATAGTAGTTAGCTAATTTTTTGAGACATGGCTTTATTTAGGACCTTGCACTCTGATTCACTCTCTTTCCATTTCCCGGGTGCTGGAATTCTAGGCCTGTGCCATCACATCAGGTGTACTGAGCTGCCTTCAAGTGAGGATGAGTGTAGCTGTCCATGCCATAATACTTGCCTTATAGGTCACTGATAATGGTACACTTGTCATAAGGTGTAGCTGCTTAGACCTCATTGTTCTGGTGGCTTTAAACACCATCCTATATGTTACACTTGAACTATTATCCCTTTGAGGTTCCTTGTTGTTTAACTGGTATATAGAAAAAATTCTTTATAATTTCTACTTCCATGACCAACTTACTTTTGTCTTTTTAAATGACTCTTTTCTTATTTTATGCAAATGGGTGTTTTGTCTGCAGGTATATTTGAATACCACATGTATCCCTGTTGCCTGAGAAGGCTGGAAGAAGGTGTTGAATCTCCTGGGACTAGAATTTTAGACAGCTGTGAGCCTCTATATGGTTGCTGGGAATCAACTCTTTTTCTCTGCAAGAGCAGTCAGTGTTCTTAACTGCTGAATCAACTGTCCAGCCTCTTTTGTCTTTTAAAAATTAACCAGGGTGTGGTGGTACATGCCCTTAATTGCAGCATTCAAGAGTCAGAGGCATGGATTTTATGAGTTTGAAGGCAGCCAGAGTTATGTGGTATAAGCTGGTCTCAAACAAACAAAGAGACAGACAAACAGATAAACCCCCAAAGAAACCACCACCACCATCAAAAGAAAATTATCTAAAGTACATAACATATATATATGTGTGTGTGTGTGTGTGTGTGTGTGTGTGTATGTATGTATGTGTGTATATATATATATATATACATATATATATATCTCACATCCATCTATCATCTACCTACCATCTCTCTGTCTGTCTGTCTATCTATCTATCTACATATCTATTTCATAGTTTATTTGAAAAAGTATGGACTTTTTAGATGCATACATGAGAAGTAGTTATCTTCTCCCCAAACTTGGAGGTGCTGATTAAGCTTGAGTGGATAGCCAGCCTGGGAGCTTCCTGTCTGTGCCTTTCTGTGCTGGAATTACATGTTCGTACTGCAGCACCCAACTTTCTTTTCTTTTTGGGGTGTGTGTGTGTGTGTGTGTTGTTAAAGCATTCAGAATCTTTTTAAAATTTTCTTTTTATTTATATGTAAGTATGTGTGTCTGTGAGTGGATGTCACATGTGCACAGATGCCAGTGAGTCTTGGAGACGGTATCAGATCCCCTGAAGCTGGAGTCTCAGGTAATTGTCAGCTGACTGACTTGTGTGTGTGTCTGTGTGGGGTACCAGCAAATGAGTACAGTGTCTACAGAGGCCAGAAGAAAGCATTGAGTTTCCTGGCGCTGGAGTTGCAGGTGATGGTATGCTGCCTGATGTAGATACTAGGAACTAAACTTAGATCCTCTGTAGCAGCAGTGTGCTCTCCACCCTGAGCTAGCTATCTAGGCTCTCACTTTAATTTTTGAGGTAGAAAAAAAAAAAAACTTGGAGCGTACTGATTAGGCTACGCTGCCTGACCAGCGAGCTCAAGAGATCATGCTGTGGGAACAGGGAGACATCAGTGCTTGGTTCCAGACTTGGTCTGCATGCTTGTGTAGCAGACACTTCTACTGTCTGAGCCATGTCCCCAGTGCCAACATGGCTTACTTTAAGCTGACTATGAGTGACTGAGGCTCAGGGATATGGATTTGTTGTACCCAGTAACATGTTTCAACATGGAAGTGGTTTCGTGTTAAGATTAAAGACTCCATGAGGTTGATGGACTGGTTACACATTGTGATTGTGGAGTGTTGGAATATTGCAGGTGAAGAGCCAAAATGACCTAGGGCTGTCTGTAGTCTTTTTTAATAATATCCAACTCTCAATCCCCCATATCTGTATCTCAGTTAACATCCTTTTAGCTATTGGGAACAAAGTTTTGGGGTCTATTAACATAATAGACTGCTAGTTTCCAGCAACCCAAAGCTAAGAATGTTATCAGTTAGCATATAAAACCTGTACCTCAGCCTTTTCCATCTTGCTGTAATCCAAATAACCGATGTTTCCACCAATATATTTGGAAAATGTCTTCATGTATAATATGCTTTTGGTCTGTGACTATAAAAGTTCATGTAACCGCTTCTCCATTGGAACAAAGCAACCTGAGCCCATGTTTCCATGGTATCTCTGTTCTCTTTGGTGTAAGGGATGTGCTTTGCATTGCTAAAGTTTGATAATGTAATCTCCTTGACACAGGCTTGGCCCATCTTGGTGATAGGTACTTTTGAGATTTGGCCTCATCAAATTTAGCTTAATTATTAAGATATGGTTCTGTTCTTAATTTTTAATCCATTTCTAACAAGAACCATGTTTTTCTCTTAGTGGTCAGTAAAACCCAAAATAATAGTTTCCTACCATTACTGTTAAAAGTAAGAAGCTAGCTTATTATTTACAAGTAAAAGTATACTTTGTGTCAGATGTAGGGTGAGGTGCCATTGGAGAGTGTTTTTCACAGATGGCTGACACAGGCCCAGCTCACAGAGTCCCAATTCTCAAGTGAAATCAAAAACTTACAAGGATTATGGAAGACCTTTGTGATCACAGTGCTTGTCTATTCGGAAGTCTTTCAAGCTTACTTTAAAGTTTAGTAAGTAGATGAGACACAGAAACCACTCTTTCTTCAATGAAAAAATGAACGGAGGCTGAGGCATTCATTAAAAACTGAGCCATTTTCTTCAAGTAGCCCTCTTGTCAGGAAAGGAAGGAAGTCAGAGTGATAGTTGATGGCCTAGTTAGTACAAAGCTAAAAGGTCCCTTCGGTAAAAATTCACAAATTGATGTAAGGGAACTAATTAATTATTGGAACTTCAACCAATTTAGATTGGGTTTTGAAACTCTCCCATCTCTCTAGAGTCTACTCTATAGCCTAGGCTAGTCTTGAACTCACTGGCCTCTTGTTTTAGCCTACCTAGTGCTGGAATTGCAAGTGTGCAGCTTTGTGCTTGGCTGAATCCTTGTTTTAGTCATTGTCATTAAGTGTGTTTGTGTATTTACGTGTTTGCATCTGTTTGTATGATGTGTGTTTGAGAGGGTGAGTATGCCATGGTGCATGCATGTCAGTGGACAACTTTGTGGACTTGGTTTTCTCTTTCCACCTCTATGTGGGTTCCCATGATTGACCTTAGGTTACCAAGCTTATATGACAACTGCTTTTACCCACTGGGCCATCTCACTGCAAATCTTCTTAAAATACTACTTTAGAGATTTAACTAAATTTATTTCAGCTCTTTCAGTACATAAATGATTACACATCACCTGTATTTATTGTTTTATAGAATTCAACGTATAATCATAATTCCACTGAATCCCACGAAGATTAGTTTAGCTAAATATTTGTTCTTGTTTCATGGTTATTGGACCTGAGCTATAGAAAGTTTAAGTAGCTTGCCTAAAGTGTAATCCAAATTATAGCCAGCAAAGCCAGGATTGTAGCCTATCTCTTCTAATTCTAAATCTTCTAACCCTGAATATTAACTTCTTGAAATAGTGTTTTTATTTGTTTGTTTTTAATTAAAATCCTAATCCAAGTCATTGTCCAAACAGAATTTTCTACAGTGTTTTACCTGGTTTGCATAAGGCACATCACGTGCTGACACTGCCTGCTTGCCAAGGGCACTCCACTTGGGCCACTCTGTTCACGCTTGCTTCCCCTCTTCCCTTCGCTAACAGCTAAGGGAGCTTGGTCTATGAACTACATTCCTAACCCTGTGTCAGAAGTTTTGTCTCCTTTTGATAGAATGTGTATTAATGCAAATCTTACTGGTGGTTTACATTTAAGAGATGTGAATTAAGCTCCATTGCCTTGATGGGATGAATCTCTATATAAAGTATTATTTTCCCTCCATGGTGCTGGTGCTTGAACCCAGGATTTTGTACATGCTAGTCTAGTGCCCTATCAATGGAACTAAACCTTTAACCCTTGAATTTTTGTTGCTATTATTGTTATAATTATGATTATGGTGACCTGTCCTGTTATCTGGGCACCCTGTCCCTTTAAGAGACAAGCTCCACCCACTCCCAATATCTCCCTTTCCACCAAGGCAAGCTGAACAAGGAGATAAACAGATAAGAAATGGAATAAAGAGAGTGGTGACCTCAGGGCAAGATCCCACCCAGCTAAATTTCCAATTTGTCTAAAGAAACTAAAGAAAGCTTAGAATTGGGTGTGGTGTTGCACACCTTAATACCAGCATTTGGAAAGCAGAGACTGGCAGTTCTATGACTTTGAGGCCACTCTGGTCTACAGAACAAGTTTCAGAATATCCAAGCTTAGGCAGTGAAGGTAACCATCGAAAAAAGAAAGTTGGTGAAGATATAATTAAAAAGAAGGAACCAATCAGCAGCAGAACCTGGCATCTTTGGCCTGGAATTTGCCTCAGTGACTAAGGAAAGTTATTTGAACCTCAGGGGACTCACTCAAGAGATTTCAGAGAAGAATTTTAATATGTTGCCTAGAGATCACTCTTGTGGTATTTTGGTGAAGAAAGTGGCTACTTTTGCCCTTGTCTGGAGAGTCTGCCTGAGGCAAAAGTGAAGAGTTTTATATTAATTACATTATCAGAGGAAATCTCGAAACAGTCTAATAGACTCTGTTTTTTGATATTAATGGTACCTCTAATGAAGATTTATAATAAAAAGAAGCAGGCTGAACAGGGTAAATTACAAATTGTAAAATTTAAGGAGTAAAGGAACACTAAAAAGTGGAATAAAACTAAATCCTGTGTTCAAGGAGATAAACAGAAATGAATGACCTCAGGGCAAGACCCCACCAGCTAAGTTTCCAACTTGTGGAAAAGTACTAAAGAAAAACTGAGAGCCCAGTGTGGCAGTGCACAGCTTGAATCCCAGTACTGGGAAGGCAGAGGCTGTGGATCTCTGAGTCAGAGCTCAACCAGGTCTAGAGATCCAGTTTTAGTACAGCCAGTTTGGGCCGTGAAGGACAGAAAGATGTAATTGAATGAATGAGGGGGCCATGTTCTAGCCTCAGCAGGCAGCTCAACTTGGCAGCTTCGACCACTTGTTTCTGAATTTAAGGATAGAAGAAAGGGGTTATAGAATTTGTCCCCGAGACTAAGGTAAACAAACCTCCAAGGCTAGTTCCTGAATGTTCCTGAATGGAGGCCTAGAGAGACCATTGCTTGAAGCTGTGAAGGTGAGGCCTGGATTGCCTTGGAGACTCCAAGATGTTGGAGAGGCCAGAGCCATGGGACACCTGCTGAGGAGAGCTGCTAACGGGGAGTGGAGCCAGCCCAAGAGAAAGAAGTGTGCTGCAGCCAACAGACCTGAATGGGGTTGGAGATCTGAAGAGCTGACGTCAGACAGAGAGCTGTAGAGTTTGGAGTTTGTCCATCTGGATTTTAGTCTTACTTTGATCCAGTATTTCCTCACTATGCTCCCTTCCCTACATGGTGCGGGAGAATTGTCTGTATCATGTTATAAATAAACGCTGATGGGCCAGGTAGGAAATATAGGCGAGAAAACCAGACAGAAAGTAAAAATGATGTAATGAGAACAGGAGAATTCTGGGAAGGAGGAAGTTGATTCCTTTCCTCTCCTGGCCAGACCACCAAAGCAGCAGGATGTGATCTGCCCCACTAAAAAAAGGTACTGAGCCACATGGCTAACATAGATCAGAAAAATGGGTTAATCAAGATGTGAGAGTTAGCCAGTGAGAGGCTAGAGCTAATGGGCCAATCAGCTTATAATTTATGGAAACCTATGTGTGGTTTTCTTTGGGGCTAAAAAGTTGTGGGGTACCTGGCGGGACAGAAAAACCACAACAAACAAGCAGACCTGGTCCGATCATGTTACACCTACATTTTGGAATGATAATGTATGTATTGTATGTTAAAAGTGTGTGGTTTGCTTTTTTCTTTTGCTTTTACAGACTTTGCACTTTAGACTTTTCAATAAATAGACTGTTATATGAAACTATGGGAATTTTTGAAGTTGGACTGATTGCATTTTTGCATTCTGATATTACTACAAGCCTGTGGGGGCCAGGGAGTGGAATATGATGGTTTGAAAGAAATTGGTACCCAGTGAGAGTAGCACTATTAAGAGGTATGGCTTTGTGTATCGGCATAAATAAATGCAATGCAGATATTAAAGAATATTTACACTTTAATGATAAACTTACAGAACCGAAGTTCCTGCGTGGCACAGGAGGTAGGAAGGAAAAAGACGGAGCCACCTCCTGCGTGTCCATTTATATGTAGGCATTCGCCAGAGGCAAACCCCACCCCCTAAAGGGGCTGTCTTAACCCTACATCTCCCCCTTTTGTCTAAATAAGACAGAACTAAACCAAATATAACTATTAACAATAATAACAAATGATAAATATAACGAACAATATTGAGAACAAAAGTTTTGCTAGGCATTCTATCTCGAGGAGTCTAAATAATGTAGAGAGTAACTACTATTAAATAATCTTCAACTCCATCAAAGATCTGAGAAGGGAATAAATATTACTTAACAAATGAGAGATATCCAAAATGTGCAACAAATGACAGAGACAACTGACTACCTGGGCAATCACCCAAAGTCTCGTTTGCAATGTTGAGTCAACCAACTTTGGCTAAGGCCTAACATAACTGACATACCATTATCAAATGCAAGGAACTTTCTTAGAATTATCCTACCCTGTCTTGGCAAGATAAGACAATTCTGTTTCATATCTTAGTCAGTAGTTGAGGTATGGGTTTTTCTTAACCCAAAGGCCAGTTCTGTCAAGAAGACAAGCTCCCAGTGGAGTGTCTTTGGTGCTCAACGTTCTCTCGGGAGTAGAGTGGTGTTGCCAGGAGTAATTGCGTCTTGATGGCACAGAATTCTAGGTTAGATTAAAGGCCATTTTCTACAGCTCTTCAAAGAGGCTGAAGATTATACTATCTATACTAAAAATAATCTCTATGTATCTAAAAGACCTGATTAACCTATAAATAAATATGACAAACATATAATTCTCAATACCTTTCTAATTTGAAAACTAAGAGAATAAACAACTGTGCAATATATGAAGACAATGATCTTCACCTGTAAACAATGTCATTACATATCAAAATGTAAACAATGTTATTACATAAATAGTACCAGAGGTAGAAATGTACATTGTGATATGATAGATGTATCCATACAATATAAGCATACTCTTATACAAAAATAGAGGTAGGAACACTCACATTCAATATTCAATATATCAATATACAAGAAACAGTACCAATATAATTTTCTAAAAACAGTAAGTCACAAATACCAATCATCCCATCAAACCAGTTAATCCCCCCCTTTTTTTTATATATACCCCTAATTCCATACAATATCTCCCCATCCCCTCAGCCCTAAACCAACCACTAAAAGATGTCCCTAACCCTGTGGGCAAACTCTGTTGGGAGAGGGGACGTCGTCCTCTTAGATTGCTTCTAGCTGACATGGGGGCGACGTTCTTCTTAGGGGCCCCTGTGAAAGCAAATGATGGTAAAATTCCCAAATTAACCTTTGACTTAAGAAAATTGTAACTAGTCTCTGAGCGTTTTGAGAAGGTCCGGCCAGAGTGTTGTCAAAAATGTGCATCATTCGAAATTGTCTCTTGCAGTTCGTACCAAAAAAAAGGTCTAATATTAGCGCTTAAAAAAAAATTCATGACGTCATAAAAGCCAGATTGAGTTGATGTTGTGGGGCCCCATCTTCATCCTGGAAACTTCAAAGATTACTGTAGGAAAATATGTTGCTTGTTATGGGAAATTTAAACATTAACAACAAGGACATATACTGACATATAAAGAAAGACACAGATATGAGGAAAGGCAAAGAAAGTTTATCAAATATAAAATTATTCTTATTCTGTCCCATTTCATGGCTCCTGACCTGAGACAGAAACTCTGAAATATCTCTTATCAACAGGCTTGGAATTGAAGAGGGACTGAGCCATAGTCCAACTCCAAAACCAGCTCTACACATTTATAAAGAAGTGTTCAATAAAACATATAAATAGATATAAAAAATCAATACTTACAGTATATATAGAATTTTATTGTTGATACTCAGTGGGTCGTAACTATTTTCCATCCATCAGTAATTAAATATTCAGGGTCCCTTAAATTCTTTGAAGATGAGTATTTTCCTGTGGAGATAAGAGAAGAACCCTGCCCCCAACCTATCTGTAATCCTTACCATCAGAATGCCGGTCATCCTTGTGAATGAATTGTTATTTATCTTTTCCAAGTGACTTCTCTTCTTCAAACCGAACCTTTATTAATTTTGACGGTATCCATAATTTTTCCTCACCTGTGGAGATAAGAGCAAAACCCCTTCCCCAATGCAGCACATCTCCTGGCTTCCATTGGGAGGTCCGCACATCCTTGAAATAAACTGGTTGATTTAGTTCAGTAGACTTTTCCATTATCCAATGTTCTGCAGCCGTCGTTCCCTTCTCATTAGCGTTGAGAAAATTCAAGGTTAACAAAGCATTATATAACCTATTTCTGGGGGTGTTTTCCACCCCTTTCTGTTTGTTCAACATATCCTTTATAGTTCGATTTGATCTTTCTATGACTGCTTGACCTGTAGGATTGTATGGTATACCTGTAACATGCTTGATATTGTAATAATCAAAAAACCGTTTCATTTTCCTAGAGACATAAGCAGGACCATTATCCGTCTTTATTTGTGTAGGTATACCCATGATAGCCATGACTTCTAATAAATGAGTAATTAATGAATCAGCTTTTTCTGAACTTAAAGCAGTTGCCCACTGAAAGCCTGAATAAGTGTCAATGGTGTGATGAACATACTTCAATTTGCCAAATTCTGCAAAGTGGAACACATCCATCTGCCAGATTTCATTCCTATGGGTGCCCTTTGGATTAGCCCCTGCTAGCAGTGGCGTTTGGTTATAGAAAGAACAGGTAGGGCATTTCTTCACAATCTCCTTAGCTTGTTGCCATGTAATAGAAAACTCTTCAAACCTTTGCTATTAACATGATGTTTTTTATGAAATTCAAAGGCTTGTAGCACACTACCAATCAATAATTGATCAATTTCTGCATTACCTTGTGCTAGAGGACCTGGCAGACCCGTATGGGATCGGATGTGTGTTATGTACATAGGGCAAAGCCTGTTCCTGATCAAATCTTGAACCTGGATAAACAATAAGTTAGTTCTGTATCATCAGGTATAAATTCAGCAGTTTCAATATGTAAAATAACTTTCTGCGTATTGTGAATCAGTAACTATTTTAATAGGTTCTTTAAAATCTCTTAGTACCATAAGAATGGCATATAATTCTGCCTTCTGGACAGAATCATAAGGACTTTGTTCCACCTTACCCAAGTCTTCTGATTTGTAACCTGCCTTCCCTGATTTATTGGCATGAGTATAGAATGTATGGGCTCCAGTTATTGGAGCATCACGGACGATTCGAGGAAGGATCCAAGAAGTTCTCTTTATGAAGTTAAGCCGCTTGCTTTTTGAATAGTTGTTATTAATGTCTCCCAAAAAATTAGCACAAGCTCTTTGCCATGGTTCCTATCTTCCCATAATTTCTTTAGTTCATCAGCAGTGAAAGGCACTATAATTTCTGCTGGGTCTATGCCTGCTAGTTGACGAAGTCTCAGCTTGCCTTTTATAATTAACTCAGAGACTTTTTCCACATAAGTTTTCAGTTTCTTACTTGGTTTATGTGGTAAAAAGATCCATCTCAAGATAATATCATCTCTCTGCATTAAAATTCCTGTAGGAGAAATTTTTGACGGTAATATGACGAGAATACAATCGAGCTCTGGATTCACTCTGTCCACATGTGCCTGTTGTATTTTTTTCCTCAATCATTGTCAGTTCCTTTTCTGCTTCAGCTGTTAATTCTCTGGGACTGTTTAAATCTTTATCACCATCCAAGGTTTTGTTCAAATATTACATCAGGTGTTATTCTGATAGCTGGTCGTAGACTGGAAATGTCTCCTAACAGTCTTTGAAAGTCATTAAGAGTCCGTAGGCGATCCCTCCAAATTTGTGCCTTTTGTGTCTTAATTTTTTGCAAACCTATTCTATAACCTAAATAATTAACAGAATCTCCCTTCTGAAGTTTTTTCAGGAGCAATTTGCAATCCCCATTTAGGTAACAGTATCTGTATTTCTTCAAACAGTCTGTTCAAGGTATCTATGTTTGAATCAGATAACAGTATGTCGTCCATGTAATGGTATACTATAGATTTGGGAAATTTCTTGCGTATTATTTGCAATGGTTGGTTCACAAAATATTGGCACAGGGAGGGGCTATTTAACATACCCTGGGGGAGGACGGCCCAATGGTACTTCCTCAAAGGTTGAGAATTGTTATAAGTAGGCACTGTGAAGGCAAATTTTTCTCTTTCTTCTTTTTGCAAAGGTATAGTGAAAAAAACGATCCTTTAAATCAATAACTATGAGAGGCCATCCTTTTGGTAATAAAGAGGGCAAAGGAATTCCAGATTGCTGAGGGCCCATAGGTTGAATAACCTTGTTGATGGCCCTGAGATCTGTCACCATTCTCCATTTACCTGATTTTTTCTTAACCAGAAATACAGGAGATTTCCAAGGGCTGGTAGATTCTTCTATATGTCCAGCATCTAATTGTTCTTGTATCAACTGTTCTAAAGCCTGTAACTTTTCCTCAGCTAAAGGCCATTGCTTTGTCCCTATTGGTTTCTCAGTCAACCATTTTAGAGGCAAGGCTGTTGGTATCTCTGAAGGGACATCAATTGCTTGTTCTTGCACAGCCCTAATGGCCAGTTTTCTCCGTTTGTAATAAGTTTTAATATTATTTTCAGAAATATAGGCTCTAGAAGTAGCAGGAATGTTAATTTGGGTATTCCATTGTTGTAATAGGTCATGACCCCATAAATTCATTGCGATATTGGCTACATATGGCCTTAATTTCCCTTTTTGTCCCTCAGGCCCTATACATTCAACCTATCTCGTGCTCTGCCTTACTCGAGATAGGGTTCCAATTCCCAGGAGCTGAACATTTACATTCTGAAGAGGCCAATATGGATGCCAAGATTCTGGGGTAATGATACTTACATCAGCACCTGTGTCCAGCAGGCCAGTAATAAAAATGCCATTTACACACACTCTCAGTTTAGGTCTTTGATCATTTATAGAAGTTTGCCAAAACACACGTAACTCATCTTTCTGATTACTATTGCTTGTAACAGTAGGCATGTGGCTTCCTAATTGTCCTGACGAGGCATGTTCTCTGCAGAAACTGGAAATAACTGAACCATGTTTGCCATGTGGGCCTGTGAGTCCCGCCCCCTCACGTTTCCCGTCTGTATCAGGTTGCCTTGTCTATCTCTTGTAGACCTGCATTCATTCGTCCATTGCCTGCCTTTTCCACATCTTCTACATAAACCTGAAGGCTGAGTCCTTCTATTTCTGTTATTTCTAGAAGATGCATTATTATTATTCCTGAAAATTCGTTGTTCACAATTCCTTTTCATATGACCCAGTTTGCCACAATTAAAACAGTTGATGTTCTTGTGTCTCCTTTTACCATTGGAAATTGCTTCTTCTACCCATGCTTCAGTGCCATAGTCAAATGTGTCAACATTTAGTGTATCCACGACCCATTCTTCCAAGGACGCTGATCTGAACTTTAAACGCCCCAAGATCTTTTTACATTCCACATTTGCATTTTCGTAAGCCAAAGACTCAATTATTATACGTCTTGCTTCTGGGTCAGATATCCCTATTTGTACAGCCTTAGTTAACCGTTGTGAAAAGTCACTAAAGGGTTCTCTCTGACCCTGTTTAACTGTGACAAATGATTCCATCTCTGTCCTGGGTCTTGTACTCTGTCCCAAGCCCTTAAGGCTGCTGTAGTACACATGGAGAGTATGTTTTCATCCAAATTAGCTTGTTCCTGAGGGTCGGAAAAGAGCCCTTCACCTAGAATTTTATCTAGGGAAATGTCAATTCCCTTCATCTTTTCCTGCTGCTCTAAAAGTCTAGCCTCTTGCCTGAATAAGCATTTCCATTTTAATTGAGGTCCACTTGCAAGGACCGCGGAGCTCAGCTGGAGCCAGTCTGAGGGGGTTGCTCTGCTTGTTGTGGCCCAAGATTTTAGCATCTCTTTAACAAAAGAGGCGTGCATCCCAAAAGTCATGACAGCCTGTTTAATTTCTTTGAGATCATTCATACGGACAGGCTCCCATGTATCTTCCTTGATGACCCTAGGGTTTCTGGAACCAATCACCTTTTCTGTTGTTATTACTGGAAAGGCATGTAGAGCTGTAGGTAGAGCTTTGTGGAATTTGTCCCTGAGGGATTTATCCACAGATGTAGTTAAAACTTGCCTTTCTACCCTTTGCTCTTCTTCATCAGAATTTAGAAATTCCTCAATCTTTTCAATTCTATTCACCATTGCTTTTTGTAATGTCTGAATCTCCTGTCCAGAATTATGTTCCAAAGCCTTCATTGAGGATTCTAAAGTATGAAATTTGTCCATTAGAGATAACTTGTCATCTTTGGACATAATTTTTATGGCATAAACCGTGCCTTCTTGTATTGATAATCTTTCCGCCAATCTGTCATAAGCTTTAGACAAAATTCGATTGTCACATTCAGCAGTTTTGATTCTCTCGGTTAATGTTTCAGTTCCTACAGAAAGGGACTGCTGGAACTTACGATCTAATTCAGCTGTTCCTTCTTCCATAGTAATGAATTTCTCCTTAACATCAGCCTGTACCTTTTCTAGATTTTGCTCAGTTAAGCGAGTCATGTTAAACAAAGATCTGTTTTCTTCCTGGAGAACTTCAAAGATTCTTGAGAAGATTGTTGTCATTCTTAATAGTTTTTAAACATTCAACCTGTGCCTTAAGAGATTTGATCATTTTCCTATTATCAAACCAAATAGTGCTAAAGAAAATTAAGAATCCCAGAAATATCCATAGATGTGGGGTGATAGACACCTCTTGTAAAATCTCCCAAATGGTACACTCAAAAAAGCTGTTGAAATCTGAAACTGTCACGTTCTCAGACATTTTATTTATAAAAGAAAAAATTCTTTTACCTGTAATGACTGGTTCCTGCCAGTGGTGGCGAAAGAGTCCACATGAGTCCACGTGGCCTAAGTCTGAAATAAATGACTCAAAAACAAAATTGAAACAGACACCAGACTGATAAGTAGCAATTGGGCCAGAATGGGAACAGAGAGAAAAGCCTCCAAAGTGAACAAATCAGAGGGATGCAGGCGTGCCGGGGCTCGCAGGGCTGCTGTCACGTGACCCGAGCGCCGACGGAGGTGGGAGGGGAACAGAGACTGATCACCCTGTTACAGAGGCGCTGCCGATTTCAAAACGTGGGAGAGTGCTAGCTCTCCCGTCCCGCTTGATTCTCTAGGAAGTAGCAGGGAAAATCGAGTCGCTCAGAATCTCAGCTGCTTCCGTGCGCCCAGAGAGACCACCACCAGGAGCAGTGGCTCCGATTTGGGCCGGGTCTCGGCAAAGCCCCACGGGGAGGGCGCCAAATGTATTGGTGTAAATAAATGCAATGCAGATATTAAAGAATATTTACCACTTTAATGATAAACTTACAGAACCGAAGTTCCCGCGTGGCACAGGAGGTAGAAAGGAAAGGGCGGAGCCGCCTCCCGCGTGCCCATTTATCTGTAGGCATTCGCCCGAGGCAAACCCCGCCCCCTAAAGGGGCTGTCTTAACCCTACAGCTTTGTTGTGCAGGCAGGCATTGATGTCTCATATGCCCAAGCCACACCCAGTTAGATAAATCACTTCCTGTTGCCTACAGGTCAAGGTGTGTGACACCCTGTTACTTCTCCAGTACCAAGTCTGCGCGCATGCCACCAGGTCTCCTCATGACAATAATGACCTAAACCTCTGAAATGTAATCTGCCACTTCAATTAAAAGCTATCCTTTATTAAGAGCAACTGTGGTCATGATGTTTCTTCATGGCAATAGAAACTCTACCAAGACAAGAATTAATCTTCCTTTTCTGCAGTATTGGAGTCCATCCTTTCTTCTTCCCAAGGGCTGCCCTGGCCTAGATATCCTGTTGTCAGGAGTATGTCTTTGAATCTCTTGATGCTTCTCTTGGCGCTTTCTCTCAATCTTCCTTCTTCTCAGTAATACCTGAAATAATGCTGAATCTCTCAATAAATTGATTTGATTGAGGATCCAATCACCCCTGGAATACTGTTTCTGTGAGAAGGCACTTTTTTTTTGTTCGTTTTTAGAGGCTGGGTTTCTCTGGCATTGGAGCCTGTCCTGAAACAAGCTCTTGTATATCAGGCTGGTCTTGAGCTCACAGAGAGCCACCTGCCTCTTCCTCCTGAGTACTGGGATTAAAGGCGTGCACCACTACTGCCTGGCTGATAAGGCACTTTAAATTTTTTTTTTTTATTGAGCTCTGCATTTTTCTCTGCTCCTCTCACTGCCTCTCCCCACCCCTTCAACTCCAAGGTCCCCATGCTCCTAATTTACTCAGGAGATCTTGTTTTTTCTACGTTCTACTTCCCATGTAGATTAGATCTATGTATGTCTCTCTTAGGGTCCTCATTGTAGTCTGGTGGGATTGTGATTTGTGGGCTGGTTTTCTTTGCTTTATGTTTAAAAACCAATAATGAGAGAACACATTGGATATTTGACTTTCTGGGTCTGGGTTACCTCACTCAAAATGATGTTTTCTAGCTCTACCCATCTGCCTGCAAATTTCAAGATGTCATTATTTTTTTCTGCTGTGTAGTACTCCATTGTATAAATGTACCACCTTTACCTTATCCATTCTTTGGTCGAAAGGCATTTATTTAGGTTGTTTCCAGGTTCTGGCTATGACAAACAAAGCTGCTGTGAAGGTAGTTGAGCACATGTCCTTGTGGAACGATTGAGCATCCTTTGGATATATACCCAAAGGTGGTACTACTGCGTCTTGAGGAAGGTTGTTTCCTGATTTTATGAGAAAATGCCACACTGACATCCAAAGGGGCTGTACCAGCTTGCATTCCCACCAGCAATGCAGGAGTGTTCCCTTTACCCCACAACCTCTCAGGCATAAGTTGTTTTCAGTGTTTTTGATCTTGGCCATTCTTTCAGGTATAAGATGGAATCTCAGAGTTGTTTTAATTTGCATTTCTCTGATGACTAAGGATGTTGAACATTTCCTTAAGTGTCTTTCAGCCATTTTAGATTCCTCTGTTGACAGTTCTCTGTTTAGATGTGTACACCACTTTTTTTTTTATTGGATTATTTGTTCTTTTGATGACCAATTTCTTGATTTCTTTATATATTTTGGAGATCAGACCTCTGTCTGATGTGGGGTTAGTGAAGATCTTTTCCCATTCTGTAGGCTGTCGTTTTGTCTTGTTGACTGTGTCCTTTGCTTTACAGAAGCTTTTCAGTTTCAGAAGGTCCCATTTATTAATTCTCTTAGTGTCTATGCTACTGAGGTTATATTTAGGAAGTAGTCTCCTGTGCCAATGCGTTCAAGTGTACTTCCCACTTTCTCTTCTATAAGGTTCAGTGTGGCTGGCTTTATGTTGAGGTCTTTGATCCATTTGCATTTGAGTTTTGTGCATGGCGATAGATATGAGTCTATTTTCATTTTTGTACATGTTGATAACCAGTTATGCCAGCACCATTTGTTAAATATGCTTTCTTTTTTCTTTTATATATATATTTATTGAAAAAAATTTCCGCCTCCTCCCCGCCTCCCATTTCCCTCCCTCTCCCCCCACTCCTCTCCCCCTCCCCCCACTCCTCTCTCCTCTTCCCCTCTCCCTTCTCTTCTTCCCCTCCCTCTACAGTCCGAAGAGCAGTCATGGTTCCCTGCCCTGTGGGAAGTCCAAGGACCTCCCCATTCCATCCAGGTCTAGAAAGGGGGAGCTTCTGGCTGTAAGGATCATTTATTTAGATTACTTATCTCCTCTGTCTTGGTTGTAAGAGCTTGATATGGCCTGGCCCAACAGATAATGCACATCACTGGATATTTATCACTTCCAGTTCTCAGCTTTCTGGATAGAAAACTGATTTTTCTTAATCTTTCCCATTGAAAAGACAGTTCTGTGTGCCTAATATTCCTGGTTTCTCTGGAGATCTGTGGGTTCAAGAACCGTCATACTATGCTCCCAACAAGGAGTTTTTAAGGGCTGGGAAGATACCTGGTGAAGTGCTTGCCTTATATGCTTGAGGACGAGAGCTTGGGTCCCAGCACCCAGGTAAAGTTCTGGGCATGATAGTACTGGGAGGTGGAGATGATCCTTTGGGTTCCTGGGCAGCGTGTCTGGCCTAATTGTGAGCTCCTTTCTCAGAGGAGATGGGTGGTATTCCTGAGGACAATACTTGACGTTGTCCTCCAGCCTCTGAACGAGGTTCACATGTGCATATTCACTTCCCTTTGCACACAAGCATGCATATATGTGTACACGCATAAAAATGAAAAGAAGTATTCAAAATTGCCCTTATGTTATTAGTTGAATATAAGGAAGTAATGATAGAAATTGTTCTCATAGAAATAAAATCGGGTTTGTTAATATTTCAGTGAGTAAATATTTGCTGCTGCATCTGCCTCAAATCTTGCCTTTCAACCTCTGCCATTCCCTCTTCTCCTTCATCACAAGTTAGACTAGAAAACCTGCAGTACATTGTTGGCACATGGTTCAAGAATGGAGTTGTGGGAGAAGAATTTTGAATCCTTGTGAGGTAACTCCAAAAACAAAACAAAACGAACAAAACAAAACAAACAAGCAACAACGAAAAAACCCAAGAGTCCTGTGATGTCAATTTCTTCAGAACATAGAATTGTTCTTGAAATGTATTTTCATGCTCCTCCCAGCTGTAGCAGATAGGAGTGAGTTTACTTCAGATTATTCATTACAAATGACTATTGCTTCTATGGAAAAACATGTTTTTGCCACGTTTGGTTTGTCCTTGTGACACTTTACTCATGTGACTCTTATTAACTCTCCGCCTGAGTATAAATTGTCTGATGCTTTGAATAAAGTTGGCTATTGCATGAAACTTTGCCTCATTTATCAGCTCCATTCTCTCAGTCCCATTGCCTTTGCAGTGGTGACAGTGTGTGAGCATAGTTTCCCTTGCATGAATACCAAGGGGCTGTTCCCACGGGAATCCTTGCTCATAGAGCTGTTCATTGACAACACTGGCATTTTAGTATTTCATTCAATTCCTCATATAGTCTTTGTTTTTCAGACTCAAGAAGTAGAACTGATAATCTTTTGGCTAACAGGTTTCTCTTTTTCCACAGACTCATCGGAAAACTACATTAAGACAAAGACTTTTGAGGGCTTCTGTGCATTACATCTTGCTGTTAGTCAAGGACACTGGAAGATCACGCAGATTCTTCTGGAAGCTGGAGCAGATCCTAATGCAACTACTTTAGAAGAAACCACACCGTTGTTTTTAGGTGATGTATGCTATTTTTGGTACAGATGTACTTTTAGAAATATTTTTCTTAGTAAACTGTTACAGAATATTTCTTTTGGTTCTGAAACTGAAAGGCTATATTTAAAGGTTTCTCTCTTGTTTTTCTACTCTTGGGTGATGGTAGTATTCAGGACTTGGAAATGTTTATTTAAAGCTGCAAAACCCATGGTGAGTTCTTGCCCGGAGTAGTGCTGAAGACCAGTGATGCTTGGATTAGAGCAATCCTTGCAAGGTTATCTACTAAGATTTTGTTTCCTTTTTCTTAGTATTAAAGGATTAAGGCTATATGGAAGAAATAATTTGTTACCTGTGGATCACGAGTCAGACTTTTTCAGTGTGGAACTGTTAGTTCCTTAAGGATCATAGCCAAATCTTCAGTTGTCCACTGCTAATAACCATTTATTTTATTCCCTCTATCTCTCTGGTTCTGTTGGAGTCTTAGGAACATTTTTTGATTAACTGGTTGACTCAGATTGACTGAGACGTGGAAATTCAGAGGATGTCATTGGAGTAGGATTAGTATATCTTAGACTCTAGTTTGGTCCTACCACATATAACTTGTATGACCACTTAATTATTGCAAGCTTGTTGCTTCATTTAAAAAATGAGAGTATCTAAGGATGTCCACTCTCTCCATACCTCTTCAATATAGTGCTTGAAATTCTAGCAATAGCAATAAGACAACATAAGGAGATCAAGGGGATTCGTATTGGAAAGGAAGAAGTTAAGCTTTCGTTATTTGCAGATGATATGATAGTGTACATAAGCGACCCCAAAAATTCTACCAAAGAACTCCTACAGCTGATAAACAGCTTTAGTAACGTGGCAGGATACAAGATCAACTCCAAAAAATCAGTTGCCTTCCTATACACCAAGGATAAGGAAGCAGAGAGGGAAATCAGAGAAGCATCACCTTTCACGATAGCCACAAATAGCATAAAATACCTTGGGGTAACCCTGACCAAGGAAGTGAAAGATCTACTTGACAAGAACTATAAGTCTTTGAAGAAAGAAATTGAAGAAGACACCAGAAAATGGAAAGACCTCCCTTGCTCTTGGATTGGGAGGATCAACATAGTAAAAATGGCAATTCTACCAAAAGCAATCTATAGATTCAATGCAATCCCCATCAAAATCCCATCAAAATTCTTCACAGATCTGGAGAAGACAATAATCAACTTTATATGGAAAAACAAAAAACCCAGGATAGCCAAAACAATCTTATACAATAAAGGATTTTCTGGAGGCATTACCATCCCTGACTTCAAACTCTATTACAGAGCTACAGTATTGAAAACAGCTTGGTATTGGCATAAAAACAGAGAAGTCGACCAATGGAATCGAATAGAAGACCCTGACATTAACCCACAAACCTATGAACACCTGATCTTCGATAAAGGAGCTAAAAGTATACAATGGAAAAAAGAGAGCATCTTCAACAAATGGTGCTGGCAAAACTGGATGTCAATCTGTGGAAGAATGAAAATAGATCCATATCTATCACCATGCACAAAACTCAAATCCAAATGGATTAAAGACCTCAATATCAGTCCGAACACACTGAACCTGATAGAAGAGAAAGTGGGAAGTACTCTACAGCACATGGGCACAGGAGACCACTTCCTATGTATAACCCCAGCAGCACAGACACTAAGGGCATCATTGAATAAATGGGACTTCCTGAGGCTGAGAAGCTTCTGTAAAGCAAAGGACACTGTCACTAAGACAAAAAGACAACCCACTGACTGGGAGAAGATCTTCACCAACCCTGCAACTGACAAAGGTTTGATCTCCAAAATATATAAAGAACTCAAGAAACTAGACCGTAAAAGGCTAATCAACCCAATTATAAAACGGGGCACTGATCTGAACAGAGAATTCTCAACAGAAGAAGTTCAAATGGCCAAAAGACACTTAAGGTCATGCTCAACTTCCTTAGCGATCAGGGAAATGCAAATCAAGACAACTTTAAGATACCACCTTACACCTGTCAGAATGGCTAAAATAAAAAACACCAATGATAGCCTTTGCTGGAGAGGTTGTGGAGAAAGGGGTACACTCACCCATTGCTGGTGGGAATGCAAACTTGTGCAACCACTCTGGAAAGCAGTGTTTCGGTTTCTCAGGAAATTCGGGATCAACCTACCCCTGGATCCAGCAATACCACTCTTGGGAATATATCCAAGAGAGGCCCTATCATACAACAAAAGTATATGCTCAACTATGTTCATAGCAGCATTGTTTGTAATAGCCAGAACCTGGAAACAACCTAGATGCCCTTCAACGGAAGAATGGATGAAGAAAGTATGGAATATATACATATTAGAGTATTACTCAGCAGTAAAAAACAAGGACTTCTTGAATTTTGCATACAAATGGATGGAAATAGAAAACACTATCCTGAGTGAGGTAAGCCAGACCCAAAAAGAGGAACATGGGATGTACTCACTCATATTTGGTTTCTAGCCATAAATAAAGGACATTGAGCCTATAATTCATGTTCCTAGAGAAGCTAAATAAGGTGAATCCAAAGACAAACACATAGGCATCCTCAGGAATATTAACCTTCATCAGGCGATGAAAGGAGACAGAGACAGAGACCCACACGGGAGCACCAGACAGAAATCTCAAGGTCCAAATCAGGAGCAGAAGGAGACGGAGCACGAGCAAGGAACTCAGGACCACGAGGGGTGCACCCACACACTAAGACAATGGGGATGTTCTATTGGGATCTCACCAAGGCCAGCTGGCCTAGGTCTGAAAAAGCATGGGATAAATCCGGACTAGCTGAACATAGCGGACAATGAGGAATACTGAGAATTCAAGAACAATTGCAGTGGGTTTTTGATCCTACTGCACGTACTGGCTTTGTGGGAGCCTAGGCAGTTTGAATGCTCACCTTACGAGACCTGGATAGAGGTGGGCAGTCCTTGGGCTTCCCACAGGTCAGGGAACCCTGATTGCTCTTCGAGCAGATGGGGGGGGGGGGGGACTTGATCGGGGGAGGGGTAGGGAAATGGGAAGCGGTTGTGGGGACGAGGCAGAAATCCTTAATAAATAAATAAATTTAAAAAATAAAAAAAAAATAAAACGCTAAGAAAAAAAAATGAGAGTATCTATCTAGTATTTGTTAGTCACATGAAAATAAAATAAAATATCAGTGGAAGTACTTTTTTGTGAATGTAAACATATTTAAAATTTTTATGTGTTATAAAATTCAGCTTTAAGGTGTGTGTGTGTGTGTGTGTGTGTGTGTGTTTGCATACATATAAGAGCCTGTGCACACAGAAAAAGACATTGATTTCCTGCGCTATCACTCTCTGCAGTATGCCCTTGACACCAGTTTATCATACTGAACCTTAGTCCTTCTGTCTCTATCCCCATAGCCCTGAGGTTATAAATGCAGGGTCATGCCTGGAGATTTATGTAGGTACTGGGAATTTGACCTCAGGGCGTAATGCTTGCCTCTGCCTTCCGAGTGCTGGGATTAAAGGCCTGTGCCACCACCACCTGACTTCATTATCAATTAATGTAAACATTATTAGATACAAAAGGAAACAAATTGATGGTAAAACTGTTCAGGCAAACCATTGAAACTGTGTAAGTAAAAACAGCTCACGCTATCTAGGGCCACTTTTGTGAAACAGATGATCAGAGTTTCGTCATTGGGCCGACCTCACACACTAGTCCCAGACTGGCTGGGAACTAGGAGTTAGGCTCCCAACAGATGCCATGGAGCAGTGAGTGAGTGCTACTCAGAGTGTCAGTCTATCCCTGTAAGAGGCTTGAGCCACAATGTGGCCATCACACTACTTCATCTTTGAAGTCTCACCTTGAGAAAAATCTCAGCTAAAGATAATGACTAGGGGTAAAGTTGTTTTCCATCTTGGTCAAACGTCTCACCTTGTATGGGCTGATGACAAGCAGTTTGTAGATTAACAGCAGTTGGTGAGTGATAGTGAATAGAGCTGCTGTATAGCATGGTTGTGACTGTAAACTGGATGATTACATAATCCATTATCCTTTATTTTTCATTGTTATTGCCACTGGTCAGTTCTATACGATTATTACTGACTGGTATGGCTCCTTCACTAGCAGGAATCTTCGGAATTAAGGATAATTTATGGTTTGTACATATTTTCTTTGCTAAGGAATCCTCAGAATAATAATTTATTTCAATAAATCATAATGTGGATCAGTACTTATAAAATTGATTCCTGAAAAGAGAATTTTGCTATAAGAATTAAAAACTTGAGTCATAGTAAAAGTTATGGAACCTAGTGTTAAAGCTTTTGGAGATGTCTGAGAAGACTGTGTAAGTTTAGGGCGGCTGTTTTACTCTTGTTCTTTAGTGGTGGTAATGGACCCCAGGGTCTCACACATGCTATGTACTTTCTGTACCACTCAGCTAGCATCCCTTAGGGATATTAGATTTGAAAAATTACAGTGTTTCTCTTAACTTGGTGCAGAGAAAATAGATGGATGCTAATTAGTACGTAAAAGGGTAGTAGAATCTTAGGGTTTTGTCTTATATGTGACTGCAGGATGTGTTTTCCTGGATATGATTTCTCTGGTATCTAAATGGCCATTAGAAATACCAGTGATAACATGTACAGCTGTATTTAGGTAGTCACCAGGATGTTTTTCTTATGCTATGAAGCCTTGATTTTCCCCAGCACTTGTTTATGTTTACAATTGTTAACCACTGGGCACGTACGAACTTTGTTGTTTTAGACTGTGAAGTCATGACTGGACTGGAACTTGATATGTAGACCAGGTTGGCCTAGAACTCAAGAGATTTTCCTGCCTTTATTTCTTGACTGCTGTAATCAAATGTGTGCACAACACCTGGCTTTATATATGAGGAATTTGTTAAGATAGAATTATAGCTTTATAGTTAGACAAAATCTTCTAAATGTCAATAAAATATCAAACATTTGAGGGTAAAGATTAATGGTCATGATACATTTTAGAAATATTTCTGAATGTGTGTGTGTGTGTGTGTGTGTGAGAGAGAGAGAGAGAGAGAGAGAGAGAGAGAGAGAGAAAGAGATTTAATTTCAATTTTTTATGGGAAAGTCCCACTTTATAATCATATTTATAAACTTTAGTTAAGAAATGAGGAGTAATAGCAGGCAATCCTGTATTCCTAATGACAGTCTTGAAATGATAGATTCAATGCCCTTCCTGGTCACACACAAGCAGTGTGTATGTGACGAGGATGTCCTTCCTTCTTGTGTGTGACGAGGAAGGACATTAATCACAACTAATCGGTAATAATCATTTGGACCAGAATAGTCCTTAAACAACTCTGTTGTCTTTGCAGTTGTCAAAGCCGTACTTGTCTGTAGTCAAAACCAACTTGAGGATACACAGATTACATGAACAGCAGTAGAAAAGGGAAAAGTTGTTATTGTTGTAGTTTTTGTCCCAGTGCCCTCAGATGCCATTGAAAGCTGCAACAGATAACAAATAACTTCTGGTTCATAAAAGATGTAGTGAGAAAAGCTTGGCATAAACTGACATAACAAAAAACCCATTTTACTGTAGAATTGTATAGAAAAATGAAGTGCATAATGGAGACTAGAGTACATGTAGAACTCGACCTGGAAGAAGGGTGAGCGTCTGAACTTTGAGCTGACAGCCCTGCTCTCTAGGGCCCTCCCTGTTCAAATCACCATGTAACGTTTGTTCTCTGTTTTTAGATTGATTCCGGAATAGTGTTCTGTAGCATACTTCTCAAATGGGTTAGCAATAATCTAGTATAAGAAGTTTGTTTTATTTCATAGTATTCCTTGTCACATTTTTACTGTTGAGAATCACATGAATTATGGAACTACATTCAAGTTTAAAAAGTGTGTGTAAGCACATAGTTGAGGAAAAGGCAGTTTAGTTCGCAAACTTTGTATAAATGTATAGATATAATACAATTCAAGTTTAGTAATTATATGTCGCCAATAAACAGTAAACAATTCTCCAGCCTTACTGTAATGATTAAATTGATGAAGTATTTTTACCATAAACATGTTATTTAGTTTCTAAGCTAATCAATTATGATTGACATTGATTGCAAACAGTATGTTTAAATATTAGTTGTATATCTCAAAATTGGGTGAATGAAATCAGTTTCAAGTATATTTCAGGGATCTGCCTCCCTCTCGCTCTCCAATGCTAGGTTTATAAGTGCTGCCTATCATGTCTTGTTTTTTGTCTTTTTATCCCCACCTTCTCATAGGTTTGGGTGTGCATTCGTCTGTGCACCACATGTGTTCAGTGTCTAAGGAAGCCAGAAGGGGCTAGAGCCACAGATGGTTATGAGCCACCATGTGGGTTCTGAGATTTGATCTTGGGTCCTCTGAAAAAACAGCTAGTGCTCTTAACCACTGAGCCATCTTTCCAGCCCCATGTCTAGCTTTTTAAGAGTATGTTATGGGGATCAAATTTAGGTCCTTAAATGTCCGTGATAGGTACTTCACCAGCTGAGCTATCTTCCCAACCCTGGACTTCTTTTTCTTTATCCTTCAATTTTCTGCAGTTTGAAAATAATACATGTGGGTATAGTTTATTTTAAATCTGAATGTGTGCACATGTATGTGTGAAAGATAAATGCGTGTAGGAGGTGTTTCAAATGTAGAGGTCAGAGGAGAACCTTAGTTGTCCCCACCTTGTTTGAGTCAGGGTCTCTTGTTCACCCCTGCATACTCCAGTCTGCCTTCTGAGCTTCTGTAGATCTACCCATCTCTGCATCGCTTGTAGCTGTGGGAGTACTGGGATTACAGCCCAGGTATACATGTGTTCTAGTGACTTTCATAGCAAGGATATTCCCACAGAGCCATCTCCCTAGCCCAGTATGCAGAAAGGCCTATGCATATGAAATGAGGCTGAGATAGTTGTGATAAATGTTTAGGAATGATCATAGCATTGTGCATTCCAAGGTATATAAAATGATTAGAACTTTGTAAAACGGTCGAGTCCTACAAATATCTTTTTGCTCACTGTAATTTCTCTGATTGCTGTATTGCAGCTGTTGAAAGTGGACAGATCGATGTTCTGAAGCTGTTGCTTCAACATGGAGCAAATGTCAATGGATTCCATTCTATGTGTGGATGGAATTCCTTGCACCAGGCTTCTTTCCAGGTAATCTCTGAATTTATTTTTTTCATTTCCATGTAAATTGTATGTCTTACCCTTTTTATAATGGCAGTTCTATACAGTTCTTGCTTCTTACTTGCCTATGGTTTGTAATGATTAGTACAGCACAGAAAGGCAGTCTAAATACTAATGACCGTTCTAAATAAGCGAGCTGCTACAGGACCAGAGCTGCTTTGGTCTGTAGGATTATCTAAATTTAAAATGTTGGCCACATAGTTATGAAGTGATCAGAATCTGGGATAAGGAAAAATGGTATATTTTATTATAATTACATGTTTAGAAGGCATGTTTATTACTGCTTAAGTTAGTAATCTAATTTTATATGACTTTAAGGGTTAACATTGCTAGAGACCAATTTTTAGTATGTTTATGCTTAATGGGTTGTGCAGAAGTGTAGGGTAATCTTGATTAGTCATGACTTTTCTATCCATTTTATCAAGACACTGCATTTTTTTTCTTAAAGTTTTTCTTTACTGAGAAGATAAGAAAAGTAAAATACAACAAGAAAGATTTTTTAATATAAAATATGTATCTGTGCTTCAGGGAAATGCGGAGATTATAAAACTGCTTCTTAAAAATGGAGCAGACAGAGAATGCCAGGACGACTTTGGAATCACACCCCTGTTTGTGGCTGCTCAGTATGGGAAGCTAGAGAGCTTGAACATTCTTATGTCGTCTGGTAAGAGCCGTCAGCCTTTGTGCTAGGAAGAGCAAGTTTTTAAACGGTATTCCTGGAAAGAATGGTTCTTGAATTAGGTGATGAAATTTATGTGAGCTGCAGATAAAAGTGTACACAGTTGATGTCAGTCCTGGTTATTATTAAGTATGTTACCAGCAATGACACACATCCTTCTTACTGATCTACATAGGAATATGGTGGTCCTGAGCAGGCGTCTTGCAGTTCAGTGGCTTTCTAGGTACACGTCTACTCTAGGGTTAGTTTATTAGATGGTCATTTTGTGTGTTAAGCCTTTGAGTTGTATGTTTTGTGTGGCATATATCTTCCCCAAACTCACTTGCTCACTCCCCGCCCCGTGTGTGTTTGTGTATGTGTGTGTATGCGTATGTGTGTACACTTAATGTACATGGGAATGTGGAGGTCAAAGTTCAGTATTAATGTCTTTATTAGTCACTCTATGCCTTGTTTCTGAGAAAGGTTCTCTCACTAAGCCTACAGCTCACTGATCCAGCTGTTCTGGCTGACCAAATCTACCTGTCTCTTCCTCACTGCTGGGGATCCAGACTCAGGCCTCATGTTTGTGCATCAAGCATTTAACCAAGTGAGTCAGAGTCTGGCCAGAGCAAATGGTTTGTTAATTGTCTGATTATTTAAATGGACTTTTCAAAACATGTTTGTATTGTATTGTGTTAATGGCAGAATAACCAGCTAAACGATTCTCTGTGACTACTTAGACATGCAGCCTTGCCAGAGAAAGCAGTGTTACCATGCCATTATTTTTGTGACATCTTCAAACCAGAGGGGTTCACCATATAGAAGGGCTTTAAAAGTCTTTCAGGGTGCATGCTCTGGCAGAGCTAACCTGAGAAGCCATGGGTAGTCAGACGAGGGACTTGTTACCAGATTTTCTGACTGGTCTACGTAGTCACTTCCTGAACAGCCAGGACTACCTAGAGAGACCTTGTGTCAAAAACAAAACAAAACGAACAAACAAACAGAAAAATAAACCCTCCAAATAGACCAAAGCTTAACAAAAAACAGGGCATATATTTCTTATTTCTAGTTTTTCCTTATACATCTTTACATAAAGTCAAGATAGGAAGTGAAGAAATGAACCTTCATGAAGTTGGAGGTGAAAGTGTCTGAGAAATTATGAACTTATATCTTACTTCTTGAAATGATACATTTTACATTAAGAACTTCAGACTCTGGGTGTTAAATGCTGACCAGAGATCTAGAAACTAGTATTTTTTTTGGCACAATCAGGACATGTTTATTCTTATATTTCTTTGTTTTTAATTTTTCTTCTCTCTAAACTTATAAATAGCAATTTTTGTATAATTAAAATGTATGAAGGTCTGTTTATAATGTAACTATGGTTGCACTTCTAATCATGACCATCAGTGTCTGTTACTTTTTATATTTTTTTCAATTGTAGTCTTAGAGAAACTGATTTCTTATTACTTCTGATACTTTGAAGTTGTCACTCAAACTAGAAGGTTAATTTGTTTTTTTTTAACTTTTTTTTGGATTTAATTAATTAATTAATTTATTTATTAAAGATTTCTGCCTCCTCCCCGCCACCACCTCCCATTTCCCTCCCCCTCCCCCTTTTGTTTTTTTTTTTTAAAAAGCAGGTCTTGCCATTGACTTCCTCCTTTTTTTTTAATTGAGAAAAGGAAAAAAAACAAGTTTCCGCCTCCTCCCAGCCTCCCATTTCCCTCCCCCTCCTCCCACTCTTCTTCCCCTCCTCCCACCCTTCTCCCCCTCCCCCTACTCCTCTCCCCCTCCCTCTCAGTGATTTTATTTATGTCTCTCTGAAGCTGACAGCAGATGATGCACCAAAGTCATGACAATTCTAGTTGGCTAGCACGTTTGCAATTCATGAAGGTTAACACCGACTTTAATTTACCCTGTGTAGCTTGTTTAAGATGTACTTACGTAAGATTATTTTGAGTAAGATAGTCAGTTTTCCTCTATGTTTATAGTATTGATACTGAGATATATTAGAGAAATTTAAAAACTAGCTTTATCATGTGATAGTATAAGTCTTAGTAGATTTAATATATTATTTGCTGGTGATAAGATTAGGGTAACCTGCTATTTTCAAAAGTTTCATAAGTAAGGTCATTTTTAGCCATTCCAAATCTTTGTTTGTATGCTTTTTATTTATGGAAACAGGATCTTCCTATGTAGTTTTGACTGTCCTGAAACTCATTATGTTGACCAAGCTGACCTTTAACTCACAGAAAACTGCTGCCTCTGCCTCCTCCCAGTACTTGGGCTTAAAGGCATGCACCACCGTGTCTGACTGCCTTTTCAAATCTGAATATAGTAGTATGAAAATAACAGAAGTTTTATTTTACAGTCTGCTCCATTAAAAATATTGTTCCCATTTATTGTTGGTTTTACTATACAATACTCACAAAGGAAGAAAAGTAGTAATAAGACTAATTAATATAGTTTTAGTCATAGATCCCATGTATTTCAGCCATATCTACTGGTAAAGTCCCTCTTAAATCTTAGTCTAAAAACAGTTGGTGACATCCATAAGTGTCATAATTTATGCTTCCCTAGGAGTTATCTTTAATGTTATTTATATTTATTCTTATTTTTTTTTTTTAAAGACAGGCTAGCCTCCAACTTGTAATGGTCTTTTCTCAGACTCCCAAGAACTGGAATTGTGGCCTTTATCACTACATCTGGCTTTCTTTCCTTTAAAATCTTTATACTTTGGGGCTTGAGAGATAGCTCAGTGGTTAAGAGCATGTGCTGCCCTTGCAGAAGGGTGGGATTCAGATCTGGCATCCATGTTAGGTAGGCTCACTGTTTATGAACTCCAGCTCCAGAGGGATCCGATGCACCCTTCTGGCCTTCATAGATACTTGCATGCACATGCACAGATATGTATACACACACACAAACACACACACATATACACAAATCATGAATACACATTGAAATAAATCTTTAAAAGCTATCTGTACTTTGAAACCAAAGTATTTGTTGGAAGAGGGATTTGAATAAATAGCCTTCACGGAATGTGGGATTGTTTTTTTGTCTAAAAGTGAATTCTAAAATATGAATGATCATTTGTGCTCTTACTGATGGAGACTGAAAACAATTTAAATGATTGTCAACAGGTTAGTAAAATACATATATTTTCTCCAACAGCATCCACTAAGGGGGAAGCTGCTGTACTATGAAAGCTTTTTGTGGCAGTTTGAAATTTGTGTTATCGTGGGCTGGAGAGATGGCTCAGTGGTTAAGAGCATTGCCTGCTCTTCCAAAGGTCCTTAGTTCAATTCCCAGCAATCACATGGTGGCCCACAACCATCTGTAATGAGATCTGGTGCCCTCTTCTGGCCTGCAGGCATACATGCAGACAGAATATTGTATACATAATAAATAAATAAATATTAAAAAAAAGAAATTTGTGTTATCATATTTTTTAAAACACTTATATGGATTATTGTTTAATATTTCGTTTTGTATTAGGTGCAAATATCAATTGTCAAGCCTTGGACAAAGCTACTCCATTGTTTATTGCTGCACAAGAGGGTCATATAAAATGTGTGGAACTTTTGCTGTCCGGTGGGGCAGATCCTGATCTTTACTGCAATGAAGACAATTGGCAGTTGCCTGTTCATGCTGCTGCACAAATGGGCCATACAAAGTAAGTGCTCAAAGTGGAATAAAAATGCTCTCCGAATTAAAAGCAAATTAAGGGTAGAACTGAGTCACACCTTTACCTCCAGGAAATTCCTTGGTCCTTCCTTTCTGTAACCAATTTGAGGGATGCCTAGATTTCCTCCTCATCTTCCCATGCTGATTTCTTCTCCTCAACTCCTCTAAAATTTTCATTTTCCCACTTTGAGGAAGACTGAGTAGAGATGGAGTAGGTACTGGATCTTCCTCAGGATTTCTTCAGCTAATGGCAGTCCTTTCCCTTTACCCCACACATCTTCAGCTAGCGGTCTGATGGCCTCGCTAATATTTACTATCTCCCTGTAGGAAGCTTTTGTGTGTGATGAGCAGTCCATCCCATCCTAAACCATTTGATTAGATTCATTACCTACTCTCGCCTCCAGTCTGCTATTGTCTCCTGCTTCTGGAACTCTTTCTTTGCTAAAAGTCCCTAGAAAATTTTTAGCATATTTTTGAGAGAGTATATTGGGGAGTATGGAAATGTTAGAAGTTAGTGACCTGGTTATGTCAATAAGAATAAGGCTCCCTTCCAGAAATCAGTATGGACAGATTTAAAAATCATGTTTACAATCTTTAGGGTCATAATTGTACAGTAGTACTTTCTATAGCCATCATTACTGTTGTTCACTTAAAAATAACAGAATGGTCATTATCTTTGGACAGTAGGAAGGTGGAGGCCTTACAGAGCTCTGAAAGCCTTGTGACAAGATGCTTTTGCTAGCTCATCTTTAAAACTTAGACACATTTATTATGCTTAAGAGGTGTCATGTTGATTCTTTTAATAAAATACTTGGTTTCAACATTTGATATTTCTTCTACTTGCTATTTAAAATTTATTACCAGTTCTTTGGGACTTCCATACATGTTTTAAACACTTTCACACTCCACCAACTTTTCCCAGGTCTACACCCAGTTTTGTGTCCATTACAAAAAATGGTTGGATCCATTTTCTCTCATTGTTCGTGATTCATTTAGAAAAATCTTTTAACAGTTATTTAACAGCTTTAAATTTAACAGCTTTAATTTGATACCAAAACTCTCATAGGAATTTGTCCTTGATTGTGCCCAATTTTGAGAAATCTCTTGTCACTGATTTCTTTTTTTTTTTAACTTTTTTTATTGAGAAAAGAGAAAAAAAAAACAAATTTCCTCCTCCCCCCAGCCTCCCATTTCCCTCCCCCTCCTCCCACCCTTCTCCCCCTCCCCCCACTCCTCTCCCCCTCCCTCTCCAGCCCAAAGAGCAGTCAGATTTCCCTGCCCTGTGGTAAGTCCTAGGTCCTCCCCCCTCCGTGCATTTCTAGGAAGGTGAACATCCAAACTGGCTAGGCTCCCACAAAGCCAGCACATTACGTAGGTTCAAAACCCCGTGCCATTGTCCTTGGGTTCTCATCAGCCCTCATTGTTCGCCATGCTCAGAGAGTCCAGTTTTATCCCATGCTTTTTGAGTCACAGTCCAGCTGGCCTTGGTGAGCTCCCAATAGATCAGCTCCACTGTCTCAGTGGGTGGGTGCTCCCCTCGTGGTCCCGACTTCTTTGCTCATGTTCTCCCTCCTTCTGCTCCTCATCGGGACCTTGGGAGCTCAGTCCAGTGCTCCAGTGTGGGTCTCTGTCTCTGTCTCCATCCATCACCAGATGAAGGTTCTATGATGATATGCAAGATATTCGTCAGTATTGCTCTAGGATAGGGTCATTTCAGGTTCCCCATCCTCAGCTGCCCAAGGAACTAACTGGGGACCTCGGCTTAGGTATCTGGGAGCCACTCTAGGTTCAAGTCTCTTGCCAACCCTAAGGTGGCTCCCTTAACTAAGAACCGTGCTTCCGTGCTCCCCCATCCAACCTTCCTTCATCCCAATCCTCCCCCTTTCCCAAGCTCCCCCCCATTCTCCCCCTCTCCCCCCTCTCTCCCCATCTCCCCTTACCCCCATCCCACCCCACCCCCAAGATCTCAATTTTCTCCCCGGCAATTTTGTCTACATCCCATAGCCAAGAGGACAACTATATGCTTTTCCTTTGGTTCACCTTCTTACTTAGCTTCTTTGGGATCACCAAGTGTAGACTCCGTGACCCTTGTTTATGGCTAGAAACCAATTATGAGTGAGTACATCCCATGTTCATCTTTTTGGCTCTGGGATACCTCACTCAGGATAGTATTTCTATTTCCATACATTTGCATGCAAAATTTGAGAAGTCATTGTTTTTTAACGCAGCATAGTACTCTAATGTGTAGATATTCCACACTTTCTTCATCCATTCTTCCATTGAAGGGCATCTAGGTTGTTTCCAGGTTCTGGCTATTACAAATAATACTGCTATGAACATAGTTGAACAAATGCTCTTGTCATGTGATAGGGCATCTCTTGGGTATATTCCCAGGAGTGGTATTGCTGGGTCCAGGGGTAAGTTGATCCCGAATTTCCTGAGAAACCGAAACACCGATTTCCAAAGTGGTTGCACCAGATTGCATTCCTACCAGCAATGGATGAGTGTTCCCCTTCCTCCACAGCCTCTCCAGCAAAGGCTATCATTGGAGTTTTTTATTTTAGCCATTCTGACAGGTGTAAGATGATATCTCAAAGTTGTTTTGATTTGCATTTCCCTGATTGCTAAGGAGGTTGAGCATGACCTTAAGTGTCTTTTGGCCATTTGAACTTCCTCTGCTGAGATTTCTCTGTTCAGTTCAGTGCCCCATTTTTTAATTGGGTTAATTAGCATTTTAAAGTCTAGTTTCTTGAGTTCTCTATATATTTTGGAGATCAGACCTTTGTCTGTTGCGGGGTTGGTGAAGATCTTCTCCCAGTCAGTAGGTTGCCTATTTGTCTTGGTGACAGTGTCCTTTGCTTTACAGAAGCTTCTCAGTTTTAGTACGTCCCATTTATTCAATGTTGCCCTTAAAGTCTGTGCTGTTGGGGTTACACATAGGAAGCGATCTCCTGTGCCCATCTCCTGTAGGGTACTTCCCACTTTCTCTTCTATCAGGTTCACTGTGTTCTGACTGATAGTGAGGTCTTTAATCCATTTGGACTTGAGTTTTGTGCATGGTGATAGATATGGATCTATTTTCATTCTTCTACAGGTTGACATCCAGTTATGCCAGCACCATTTGTTAAAAATGCTTTCTTTCTTCCATTGTATACTTTTGGCTCCTTTATCAAAAATGAGGTGTTCATAGGTTTGTGGGTTAAAATTCGGGTCTTCTATACGATTCCATTGGTTGACTTCTCTGTTTTTATGCCAGTACCACACTGTTTTCATCACTGTAGCTCTGTAATAGAGTTTGAAGTCAGGGATGGTAATGCCTCCAGACAATCCTTTATTGTATAGGATTGTTTTGGCTATCCTGGGTTTTTTGTTTTTCCATATAAAGTTGATTATTGTCCTCTCAAGATCTGTGAAGAATTTTGATGGGACCCTGATGGGGATTGCATTGAATCTATAAATTGCCTTTGGTAGAATTGCCATTTTTACTATGTTGATCCTCCCAATCCAAGAGCAAGGAAGGTCCTTCCATTTTCTGGTATACTCCTCAATTTCTTTCTTCAATGCCTTAAAGTTCTTGTCAAATAGATCTTTCACTTCCTTGGTTAGAGTTACCCCAAGATATTTTATGCTGTTTGTGGCTATTGTGAAAGGTGAAGCTTCTCTGATTTCCCTCTCTGCTTCCATATCCTTTGTGTATAAGAGGGCGACTGATTTTTTGGAGTTTGTCTTGTATCCTGCCACATTACTAAAGGTGTTTATCAGCTGTAAAAGTTCTTTGGTGGAGTTTTTGGGGTCGCTTATGTATACTATCATATCATCTGCAAATAACGAAAGTTTAACTTCTTCCTTTCCAATTCGAATCCCTTTGATCCCCTTATGTTGTCTTATTGCTATTGCTAGAACTTCAAGTACTATATTGAAGAGGTATGGTGAGAGTGGACAGCCTTGTCGTGTTCCTGAGTTTAGTGGGATGGCTTTAAGTTTCTCTCCATTTAATTTAATGTTAGCTGTCGGCTTGCTGTATATAGCTTTTATTATATTTAGGTATGACCCTTGTATCCCTAATCTCTCCAATACTTTTATCATAAAGGGGTGTTGAATTTTGTCAAATGCTTTTTCAGCATCTAATGAAATGATCATATGGTTTTTTTCTTTCAGTTTATTTATATGCTGGATTACATTGATAGATTTTCATATGTTGAACCAGCCCTGCATCCCTGGGATGAAGCCTACTTGATCATAATGGATAATTTTCCTAATGTGTTCTTGGATTCGGTTTGCCAGTATTTTGTTGAGGATTTTTGCATCGATGTTCATGAGTGAGATTGGTCTATAATTTTCTTTCTTGGTTGAGTCTTTGTGCGGTTTTGGTATCAGAGTAACTGTAGCTTCATAAAAGGAATTTGGCAATGACTCTTCTGTTTCTATATTGTGAAATACATTAAGGAGTATAGGTATTAGGTCTTCTTGGAAGTTCTGGTAGAATTCCGCATTGAAACCATCTGGTCCTGGGCTTTTTTTGGTAGGGAGGTTTTTGATAACCTCTTCTAATTCTTCGCGACTAACAGGTCTATTTAGATTGTTCACCTGGTCCTGGTTTAACTTTGGTATATGGTATTTATCTAAAAACGTGTCCATTTCCTTTACATTTTCCAGTTTTGTGGCATATAGGCTTTTGTAGTAAGATCTAATGATTCTCTGAATTTCCTCTGTGTCTGTGGTTATGTCCCCCTTTTCATTTCTGATCTTATTAATTTGCAAATTCTCTCTCTGCCGTTTGATTAGTTTGGATAGGGGTTTGTCAATCTTGTTGATTTTCTCCAGAAACCAGCTTTTTGTTTCATTGATTCTTTGGATTGTTTTCTGTGTTTCTATTTTGTTGATTTCAGCCCTCAGTTTGATTATTTCCAGTCTTCTACTCCTCCTAGGTGAGTCTGCTTCTTTTTTTTCTAGAGCTTTCAGTTGGGCTGTTAAGTCTCCAATGTGAGCTTTCCCTGTTTTCTTTAAGTGGGCACTTAGTGCTATGAACTTTCCTCTTAGGACTGCTTTCATAGTGTCCCATAAGTTTAAGTATGTTGTTTCTTTATTTTCATTGAATTCCAGGAAGACTTTAATTTCTTTCTTAATTTCTTCCTTAATCCAGGTATGGTTCAGTAGTTGACTGTTCAGTTTCCATGAGTTTGTAGGCTTTTTGGGGGTAGCATTGTTGTTGAATTCTAACTTTAATCCATGGTGATCTGATAAGACACAGGTGGTTACTAATATTTTTTTGTAACTGTGGATGTTTGCTTTGTTACCGACTATGTGGTCGATTTTTGAGAAGGTTCCATGAGCTGCAGAGAAGAAGGTATATTCTTTCCTATTTGGGTGGAATGTTCTATAGATGTCTGTTAAGTCCATTTGATTCATTACCTCCATTAATTCTCTTATTTCTCTGTTAGGTTTCTGTCTGTTTGACCTGTCCATTGGTGAGAGAGGAGTGTTGAAGTCTCCTACTATTAGTGTGTGCGGTTTGATGGCTGCCTTGAGTTTTAGCAATGTTTCTTTTATGTACGTGGGTGCTTTTAAATTAGGGGCATAGATGTTCAGAATTGAGACTTCATCCTGCTGAACTGTTCCTGTTATGAGTATAAAATGCCCCTCTCCATCTCTTCTGATTGATTAAGTTTGAAGTCAACTTTGTTAGAGATTAGTATGGCCACACCTGCTTGTTTCTTAGGTCCATTTGCTTGATAAGCCTTTTCCCAGCCCTTTACTCTGAGTAGGTGCCTGTCTTTGTGGTTGAGGTGTGTTTCTTGTAAACAGCAGAATGTTGGATCCTGTTTTCGTATCCAATCTCTTAGCCTGTGCCTTTTAATAGGTGAGTTGAGTCCATTGACATTAAGTGATATTAATGACCAGTGGTTGTTAACTCCGGTCATTTTTTTAGTCGTAGAGTTTGTGTGTTTCCCTTCTTTGATTTGTGTTGGTGAAGGGTCTCTAGATGTCTGAGTTATTGTGGTCATTGTTGGACTCCTTGGTTAGTGATTTTCCTTCTATTACTTTCTGTAAGGCTGGATTTGTGGCTGCATATTGTTTAAATTTGTTTTTATCCTGGAAAATTTTATTTTCTCCATTTATAGTGAATGAAAGCTTGGCTGGGTATAGTAATCTGGGCTTGCATCCATGGTCTCTTAGTTTCTGAAGTACATCTATCCAGGACCTTCTGGCTTTCATGGTTTCCATGGAGAAGTCAGGTGTAAGTCTGATAGGTTTACCTTTATAAGTAATTTGGCCTTTTTCCTTTGCAGCTCTTAATATTCTTTCCTTATTCTGTATGCTTTGTGTTTTGATAATTATATGGCGAGGGGATGTTCTTTTTTGATCCAGCCTATTCGGTGTTCTGTATGCTTCTTGAACCTTCATAGGTATATCTTTCTTTAGGTTGGGGAAGTTTTCTTCTATAATTTTATTAAATATATTTTCTGGACCATTGAGCTGCACTTCTTCTCCTTCTTCTACTCCTATTATTCTTAGGTTTGGTCTTTTTATTGTGTCCCATATTTTCTGAATATTTTGTGATGAGAGTTTGTTGGACTTGCTGTTTTCTTTGATCAGAGTGTTTATTTTCTCTATGGTATCTTCAGAATCTGAGATTCTTTCTTCTATCTCTTGTATTCTGTTGGTTATGCTTGTTTCTGTAGACTCTGTTTGTTTACTTAAATTTTCCATGTCCAGCCGTCCCTCTGTTTGTGTTTTCTTCTTTGCCTCCATTTCAGTTTTCACGTCTTGCACCGTTTCCATTATCTGTTTGATTGTTTTTCCTTGGTTTTCTAGGGTATCATTCACTGATTTATTCAGTTCTTCAAACTTTCTGTTATATTTCTCATCCATTTCTATAAGGGCATTTTTTACATGCTGTTTAAGGGCGTCAATCACTTTCATGAAGTCAACCTTTTCTACTTCTTCTTGATTAAGGTGTTCATGTCCTCCCGTTGTGAGGTCGCTGGTTTCTGGTGGCTTCATGTTGCTTTTCAGCTTGTTGGGCGAATTCTTGCCTTGGCGTCTACCCATCTCTTCTTCCAAATGCTCCCTTATGGATCTTCTTTACCGGATCAGGTCTCCTTGCCTACCCAATGCTGCATCTCCCCAACGTTGTCTCTCCCCAATGCTGGGTCTCCCCAAGGCTGGGTCTCCTGGCGCCAAGAGATCAGGCCTCCGTGCTGATGGGCAGGTGGCAAACAAAGCGCCTACCCTGCTTGGTGCAGGCAGGCCAAAGAAACAAAGGAACTCCCGCCTGCTTGGGTGCCCCAAGGATTCGGACCCAGTGCCCAGACAGGCTGGGCTGGGTGATGTTATGTGCAGAAAGAGGGCGGTGGGGCAAATTGGGGAGGGTTCTGGATGGAAGCTGGGTGGGCTAGGAAGAAAGAGGAGGTATGCAGGGAGTGGGGGCCCTGCCGAGAGCTCAAGAAGGATAGGGGGCCAAGGAAGCTCTGACCTCCCCTTCCCGGGTTGGCGCCGCAGGGTCAGAAACTCACCCCAACGCTGGTCTCCTGGCGCCTAGAGATCAGGCCTCCGTGCTGGTGGGCAGGTCGCAAACCAAGCGCCTACCCTGCTTGGTGCAGGCAGGCCATAGAAACAAAGAGACTCCCGCCCGCTTGGGTGCCCCGAGGATTCGGAACCAGTGCCCAGACAGGCTGGGCTGGGTGATGTTATGTGCAGAAAGAGGGCGGTGGGGCAAATTGGGGAGGGTTCTGGATGGAAGCTGGGTGGGCTAGGAAGAAAGAGGAGGTATGCAGGGAGTGGGGGCCCTGCCGAGAGCTCAAGAAGGATAGGGGGCCAAGGAGGCTCTGAACTCCCCTTCCCGGGCTGGCACTGCAGGGTCAGAAACTCACCCCAACGCTGGGTCTCCTGGCGTCTAGAGATCAGGCCTCCGTGCTGGTGGGCAGGTCGCAAACAAAGCGCCTACCCTGCTTGGTGCAGGCAGGCCATAGACTCTTGTCACTGATTTCATCCAAACTTGTTTTTAAAGATGGTCCATCTGTGGTTTTAGTTATCCCCCAGTGTTATTTTAGGTTTCCTTGTGGCAAGAAAAGCAGCCACTTCTTTATTGATATTAATTGCATTTTTTCTGAGCATGTAATATTTTACTATAAATTTTAATTTTTTCTGATTAAAAATGTAATTTCTCATTTCATTGCTACTCACCATCTTTAAAAATTCTTACTAATGGGCCAGGTGGTGGTGGCACACACCTTTAATCACAGCACTCGGGAGGCAGAGGCAGGTGGATCTCTGTGAGTTCAAGGTCAGACTGTTCTACCAGAGCTAGTTCCAGGACAGCTAGGACTATTACATAGAGAAACCCTGTCTTGAAAAACCAAACAACAACAAAAAAAATTTTTACTAATGAGAAATAAAACCAATTAGTGTTTAAGAAGGAAAATACTTCATTTTATTTTTTTTTTATTATTTGTTTTTTTGTGAAACAGAACCTTGCAAGGTAGCTCTAACTCCTGGAACTTGTTATGCAGCTGTGACAGGCCTTGAACTCATAACTATACTGTTTTAGCCTCCGACTGCTGACTTATAGGTATGTGTTATCACAACTGGTCATTACACAATCTCCAGTGCTGGGAATTGAACCCAGTGCCTCCAGCATAGTAGGCAGACATTCTGTCTCTGGGCAATATCCCAGCTACTTCATATTTAATGTAATAAGTATTTAAATGATTTATTAGGTCCTGAAATACCAAACATAAAATTGGATTTGGGAGCATAAGTAATGATGGTGGTAAGACAAATAATAGTGAACAAGGACAACAGACAAATCTCCTATAGTAAATATTCCTCCCGTTTGTGTATTTGAAGGATCTTGGACTTGTTAATACCGCTTACTAACCGGGCTTGTGACACTGGTCCAGACAAAGTGAGCCCTGTTTACTCAGCAGTGTTTGGAGGACGGGAAGAGTGCCTGGAAACATTACTGCAGAATGGTTACAGCCCAGATGCACAGATGTGCTTGGTCTTTGGATTCAGTTCCCCTCTGTGCATGGCTTTCCAAAAGGAGTAAGTATGTTCGTTACATTTTGCTTCTCTTTAATTCCCAAGTGACTTTTCTTCATAGTGAAATTTGGTGTCTCTGTTAGTACTAAGTTGCTAATCTACAAAAGGCCTGCTTCAGGATATGTAGTTCAATCTAGCAGAAGTGAGGTTGATAATGCCAGGTTATTTACCTTCTCTTTTTGGACCTGCATTATACTTTTAGTGTAACAATGTTAGGAAATACTTTTAATATATTAATATAAATGCTTAGGCCAACTCTGATGTCTTTGAAATGATTCAAGAATCAAAAATGGAACTTTTATCAAGTAAAGCAGTAACTGCTTCAGGTTATTTAACTATAAACCTTTTAATTAATTAATCAATTTATTTATTTCTTATTTTATGAGACTTACAATAAAACCTTGTTTTTTAGATACTATAACATTAACATATTTGTTATGCAGCATTTTTAAGTGTACATCATAATAAATATATTTTAAAAGTCATGCATTTCATTTTTATACTCTGCTACAGTTCTGTGAAGTAGAATAAATGAAGAGTTAATGCTGCTGTTCAAGTGTTTGGCCAATAATTTGACCTTGGGACTACAGTGGACTTGAGTAGCTGAGGGTAATTGCTGAGGGTTTTACAGTAGACCTTAGTAGGTGAGGGTGGTTGCTGACACCTTTAATCCCAGCTCAGTGAGTAAATGTGAGGACCTGAGTTCAATTCACAGAGTCCACATTAAAATACTGGGTGTAGTGGTGTGTGCTTTTAATTCCAGCGATAGGGAGCAGGAGACTGAAGGATTCCTTAGTGTCACTGGCCAGCTAGTCTAGCTTGATAGGGAAGTTTCTGATCAGTGTTAGACTCTTACCTCAAAGTAAATAAATGGATAGCCTTCCTGAGGAAAACACCCAAGGTTGACTGTCTTGTGGCCTCTACATGGACAGACACGCATGTGCAACAATAAGACTATAAGAAAAACCATATAAAGTAATACTTGTGCTCCATTAAAAATACAAATCAGTTGTGTAGATAGATGCTATTTTTTAAAGGCCTAACCATTCATTTGTTACTTTTTTTTAAAACATTTATTTATTATGTATACAACATTCTGCCTCCATGTATGCCCGCATGCCAGAAGAGGGTGCCAGATCTCATTACAGATGGTTGTGAGCTAACGTGTGTTTGCTGGGAATTGAACTCAGGACCTCTGGAAGAGCAGCCAGTGCTTTTAACCACTGAGCCATCTCTCTAGCCCTCATTTGTTTGTTACTCTTAATGACACATTTTTATTACTTATTTTTTTCTTTTTTCTTTTTTCTTTTTTTTATTGAAAAAAAATTTCCGCCTCCTCCCAGCCTTCCATTTCCCTCCCCCTCCTCCCACTCCTCTCTCCCTCTCCCCACTCCTCTCCCCCCTCCCTCTCCAGTCTGAAGAGCAGTCAGGGTTCCCTGCCCTCTGGAAAGTCCAAAGTCCTCCCCCGTCCATGCTGGTCTAGGAGGTGAACATCCAAACTGGCTAGGCTCCCACAAAGCCAGAGCATGAAGTAGGATCAAAACCCTGTGCCATTGTCCTTGGCTTCTCAGCAGCCCTCATTGTCCGCCATATTCAGAGAATCCGGTTTTATCCCATGCTTTTTCAGTCCCAGTCCAGCTGGCCTTGGTGAGCTCCCAATAGATCAGCCCCACTGTGGTCCGTGGTTGGGTGCACCCCTTGTGGTCCCGACTTCTTTGCTCATGTTCTCCCTCCTTCTGCTCCTCAATTGGGACATTGGGAGCTCAGTCCGGTGCTCCAGGGTGGGTCTCTGTCTCTATCTCCATCCATCGCCAGATGAAGGTTCTATGGTGATATGCAAGATATTCATCAGTGTGGCTATAGGATAGGGTCATTTCAGGTTCCCTATCCTCAGCTGCCCCAGGAACTAACTGGGGACGTCGCCCTGGGCACCTGGGAGCCCCTCTAGAGTACTACTCAGCGGTAAAAAACAATGACTTCTCGAATTTTGCATGCAAATGGATGGAAATAGAAAACACTATCCTGAGTGAGGTAACCCAGACCCAAAAAGATGAACATGGGATGTACTCACTCATATTTGGTTTCTAGCCATAAATAAAGGTCAGTGAGTCTATAATTTGATATCCTAAAGAAACTCAATAATAAGGTGAACCCAAAGAAAAACATATAGCTATCCTCCTGGTTATGGGAAGTAGACAAGATTGCCGGGCAAAGAATCGGGATCTTGGGGGTGGGGTGGGAGGGGGGTAAGGGGAGATGGGGAGAGAATAGTGAGAAGGGGAGGATGGGGAGAACTTGGGGAAACGGGATGATTGGGATAAAGGAAGGTTGGATAGGGTAGCAAGGAAGCACATATCTTAATTAAGGGAGCCATCTTAGGGTTGGCAAGAGACTTTTATTACTTTTTTATGTAGATGGGTGTTTTGCCTGCATGTAAGTCTATGCATTGCATTCACAAAATGTCTGCAGAGGTCAGAAAAGGGAACTGGATCATTGTTAGCTCCTATGCTGGGACTCAAACCTGGGTCCTCTAGATTAGCAGCCAGTCCTCTTAACTGCTGAGCCATCTCTCCAGTCCCAATGCACTTACTTTTGACTGGTCTGAGACTTAGAAGTAGAAATTCTCAGCTGGGCAGTGGTGGCTCACGCCTTTAATCCCAGCACTCGGAAGGCACAGGCAGGCAGATCTCTGTGAGTTCGAGGCCAGCCTGGTCTATAAGAGCTAGTTTCAGGACAGGCTCCAAAGCTATAGAGAATCAATCTCTCTCTCTCTCTCTCTCTCTCTCTCTCTCTCTCTATATATATATATATATATATATATATATATTCCCCAAAATAAGTTTACATTAATTGCCAGTTCCCTTTCTTCATTTCCTTTCCATCCCCCCAACTTTCCCACTGATAATCATCACCTACTTGATTTGTAGCTTTAATATGAGAAGCATAATCAGTATAGCAAATAACAAAGGAAATTTTCTAACTTTGTACACCTACAGGTAGAACAGTGTGTGTAGTTGGCAGCATTTGCAGTTACAGCATCATGCAAACTCTCAATGAAGACAGCCTACATCTCTTGACAATCTGTTCCTGGCTTCTTTCATTCTCTTGGCCAAAAGTTTATCATATTCTGCAGTCTCCCCTTACTGTCTTAGTGTGTTGTTCCTTCAGAGCAAAATGTTGGCATTTATGTTGTAGGACACTTGGATAACAAAAGCCTGAATCATGGGGGCTTTAGTCCTGGGTTTCTTAGATTTTTTATTTATGGCTTCCTGACAACAAATTGGTGACACCATCTTTGATAGATTGAATAGTTTTCAGATACTACTTGTTCTTTTGTGCCTTGACCACTAAGGAATGGTAATATCTCTCAGTTCAGGAATATCACTTTAGTATCCACACTACATCACTAACAGATTGGTGCTTTCTATACCCAGTTCTCCTTGTAACCCCACTCTGACTCCTGTGGCCATAGATGTTATGATTTTAATGCTGCAGAAGTGGCTACAAGCACACTACAAATTTCATTGACTTTCTTGAACTCATTGTTATGGATAGCTAGCTGTGATATAACTTAAGTCTGTCTAAACGTTTTCACTGTCCCGGACAGACGACTAGATAAAAACACTTGTCACCAAGTCTGACAACCTGAGTTTTCTTTCATGTAGGTACCATATTTTTGTCTATTTCTAAACATGTAACACCATAGTGGTGAAAAATGGCCATTTTTACTGTGCTTTAGTCTTTAAATCTCTCTCTTGATCAGATGAGTCACTTCCTCGAATTGCTCACTGTTTAGGTGATGAGCTGTCTCTGTATGTCACAGTTGATTCTTGGTGTTTGTGTCTGCAGGACAGACTTTTTCTCCCGCTAGGATCTGAAGAGCTTCTCCAATTTGTCATCAGGGCTTGAGATAGAGAGAAATATGTATTTTAAGAGAAATATATAGATTTGCCCATATTATTTATATTTTAACCAGTGGTTACCTGACTAGGAGGATTTGCTATGCTCAAATGACATGCAATGATCAAGGTCATATAGAGCACTGAGGTTGCTTTCATCTCTGAGCATGCCTTGTGTTTGAGAGCTTTACAGTAACTGTCCCAGATGCTCAGAGAGTGCTGACACCATTCTGTGATTCTTCAGTGTATTTCACACTTGCTTTTTTCCTCGGGAATCGTACTTTTGATGGAAAGGGAGGGCATATAGTAGCACTGGCCAGTTTCATAAGCTCTTTGAGAGTGTGCTCTTTCTCCATTTAACACAGACTGTGAGTACAGTAATTGGGAGAAGTTTGGGGCTGGTTTATTGAACATCTTTTATAATATACAAATAGAGAGAAAATACATTGGGGGAAAGTAATTTTATAGATAAACTTGGAACACGTAAGGTTAAGCAGTGTTCTGGGAATTTTTCTTGTGGCCTTATAGGGAATGAATGGATCTACAAATGTTTGAAGAATCTGGAAACTTAGGATAAGTTTATATTAACAATAAATATGTCATTGTTCTTGTACTTACAGACTTTTACGGAATTTTATACTCTTATTTATTATACTTCCCTCAAATTAATGATTGGCTCTATTACTTTAATTTTAAAGGTACTTCTTAAAAATGTTTAGAGATTGATGAACATTGAGTGTATAATTTGCTTAAAAATAACTTCATCCTGTACCTTGATTTTTCCAGGCTTGTATACACTATAAGCTTTCTTCAAATTTTTAAAAACTCATTAGAGAATCTTTTCTTTTTCTTTTGAGACAGGGTCTCAATATGTAGGCCTAGCTTTTGGAATTTGCCAAGTAGACCAGGCTGGCTGTAAGTCACAAAGATCCACCTGCCTCTGCCTCTGCCTCTCAAGTGTTGGGATTGAAGGTGTATGGTACCACACTTGTCAAGTTTTATCTGTCTTAAGAAGTAGTTGTTCTCACATGACTTTAGATATTTTGCATTTATTTAATATAAAAATCCTATTCTTTTCTAGATTCTGTATTATAATTATTGAAAATATTTCAACATTTATAGTTTTTTAAATGATATAATGCCAGGTTGAAAGGGAGAATAACTTTATGTTATGCTTATTTGTCTGATTCTTTGTTGTTGAATATTTAGTTTCTAAAATCTGCTATAAAGAATATTGCTAATAAATTTCTACAAATGGATTACAATTTACTTTGAATTTTATCTTTTGGACAAATTTCTTACTGAATAAGAAGTCTGAAATTTTTAATGCTTAGATTTCCTTTATATTTATTTACATAAGCCTATTTAAATGTGTATAAATATATTTACCTACATGAATGTATTTATTACATATGTAGCAGTTTATTTATTTATTTATTTATTTTCATAAATACCACATAGTCGCGGAGAAGTAAAGCAACTCAGAGTCACACAGCTAGGTGGCTCCAGAGTCTGTGTTCTCTTTGTAGTCTTACCTCTCTTGATGATCTTGTGAAGTGGCTCTTTCAAATGAGAATCACACCTGCTTTCAGTCAATTTCAGTGTAAATGTTAGTATTCAATGATCTTTTTTAACACTAAGTTTAATAGGCAAAAATGGTACATGTTTATTCCCTAGAAGTACAACTATGTTCATTGGAAAAGCTTTCCTGTGTGATAGGTATGGTACATGACCACATACAAAACAGTGGAAATTGGCTATGGCTACATAATATGGAGGTTTCTAGAATGAATGAATCTTTGAGGAATTACCATGTTTATTAATTTTAAAAAAATAGTAGGAGAAAAATATTATAGCTTGATAAGAGGTTTCTTTGTCAAGATATTTTTAAAATCTTATAGTTGACAGCATAATAGTGCGTCGTGATTGAGATATAAACGTTTTCTTTCTCATGACCTCATTTCAACTCATTGCATGAAGAAGCCACTGGGTGTCCAACTATCATTCTTGTTCACAGTTGTAACTACTATTAACAACTTCTTAGGAACTATTTGTTGTATAGAAGTCTAACTTTTAAACTTCTTTGTTCCTATTTCATTTTACTTTTCGGTGAAGCTGTGACTTCTCTGGAATTGTGAATATTCTATTGAAGTATGGAGCCCAGTTAAATGAACTTCACTTGGCATACTGCCTGAAGTATGAAATGTTTTCAATGTTTTGCTGCTTTTTGAAGAAAGTTTGCCTATTGGCTCCTTGGAATCATACAACTGAATTTATAAGTTATGCAGTTAAAGCACAAACAAAATATAAAGAGTGGCTGCCACATCTCCTGCTTGCTGGATTTGACCCATTGACGCTGCTGTGCAGCAGCTCTTGGTAAGAAATCTTTCTAGTGGTCCTTCCCCATTGGTAGTGAGTCTGCCTCAAACATGCCATCAGGTCTTGAGATCTCTGCCCTAGGAGGAGGGTAGTGGTGTATGTGTGCATGTGTGTGTGTGCGCGCGGTTGCCTGGGTACTGCCGTAGCTTGCTGTGTGAGAGTATTGACTGCTATAGCTATGCTGGGGTGACAGAATTGAGGGCTACAAACAATGGAAATTGATCTTAAGCACAAAATTCTGTAAGAAGTGACTGCAAATAATTAGGAGAGGTATAGCTTCCAGGGTGCTTTCCTGGGGGACATTTCTTCTACTCTTGACTACTCATTGTACCCCTCTTTTTATTCTGGAGACAAGTGTCTTAGTAGCCTGGACTATTCTTGACTTTGTGGTCCTCCTATGTCAACTTTCCGAGTGCTGTGATTTTAGACAGTGCTACCATGCTTAACTTTCTTATGCCTCTCTTAATACGTCTGTGACAGAATAGTTCTACCCTATAGCAGCTTGTCTTCTGAAATTTGTCTCCCTCACCACATTCTGTTTTTCAAAGTATCTGAAGCTATATCTTACTTAGTTCTCATTGTTTCTCAGGTTAGTTGTTCATAAGAGATTGTATGGATGGTGAATCAGGATTCTGTGGTGTCAGGATTATTTCTACCCACCTACAGCCTTAGCAAAAGTTGTCTGGGATAATCTATATAACTTGTGAAAAAAAACTCTTAGCCTGATAAGTCAATTGAGAAAAATAGAACCAAAGTCTCCAGCTGAATAGAGAACATGTTGTTTTGTAGAGTTGTAGTGAAACATCTTTCAGCCTTGCAAGAGTTAGTTTCAGGAATTGAACTGAAGTCATTGGGTTTGACAATAGGCTCTTTAACCTGCTGAGCCCGGTCTCTGAAGAACATTCCCTATTTGTAAGAAGAGTTTGCATTTCTTTGGGCTCTACTTTCTAGCCATGGCTTCTCATTATGTGAAAAAGGAGCCTTTATGTGATAGTATCTCACTTTCTCATTATCACTACCTGGAATTGTGGAATGCTCATCAGGTTTTGTGCTTAGAACAACTAGCACATGGTCAGAAAGAGATTGCTCTCTGACAATCTCTTTCTGACCATGTGCTAGTGAAGAGAAACTGCTCCCTAGTTGGTGGTTTGGGGAGAAAAGTCATTGAAAGTGAGGAAAACCTTCTGATCCCACTTTGCTAATAACAGATTGAATCTCTGATTGTACTATCAACAGATTATTAAAAATTCATTGTTACCTGTCAAATGCACATGGTTGCTATTCCCTTCATTATTCTGTATTAATTTGTACTAAACTCTATTTTAAAGTAATTGAGTGAAATATAAAAATTACTAAAAATTCATCGAGATATCTCCAATTAAGAAATTTGCATATGTTTGTCATAAGTACTCACCTTCCCCAAAAGCATTTTAGTGAGGTAGAAAATACTTTGAGTGCCAGTTATATCTAGTAATTAGCAAAGTTATGTAAATGCCACTGAATCTCCCTGGATCTCCCACTAGCACTCCTCTGGGGCTAGCTGGCAGCAGATGCCCCTCACTGTTCTAGGAATCTCCTGACTGCTTTAAATCTCACAGAACACAATGGGTAGCGTGGACAGCTCTGAGAGTCAGTTCCCCTTTATCCTGAACTCAGGTGGTGCCTGTCTCCAGGACGTCCACTTTTTCCTCAGCCACTTTCTTCATGTTCTTCACCTAAAACCATTAAGTGACTCCATCTGAATAGCCCAGTCATTTCAACCTTCACATCCTAGAGTTTCCAGGGTGTCCTGTGTGTGTCTCAAATCTCTGTTCTTGACCATTTTTCTTTAACTACTTCACACATCCACGGGAATGAAATAGTTCTGTGACTTAAGGTCAGAAGCTTCCATCTATTCCCAAATGGGAATTTATGACAACTTTTCTTGTTCCTTCTTACTCCTAAATTAGGAAAACCTTTGAAAGAAAAAGGAGTAAAATTTGCCTGTTATCTTTTGTTCTCTGGCCAACTAGAGAGTATGAAATATTGAATGTAGTCTCAAGGTTCTACAAAATATACTATCCTTTTCCCCATGTATAAGTAGCTAAGATTTTTGTGGCAATAAATTCTTGGGTGTGTACTCTATTTATTCGATTTGTTGAAATGGGAAAATGTTAAGAACTCAATAAACAATCTAATTATTTAATTATTTAGTTTAGCTTTCTTAATTGAAAAATGCCAGTTCATATATTTTACTACTTTATATTTATTAGAAAGAAGTACAGTGGAAACTTTCACTTTGGAAATGAATTTCTTTTATTTGTTTGTTTATTTATTTGCTTACTTTTGTTTTTCCTGACAGGGTTTCTCAGTATCTATGGAGCCAGTCATGGAACTCAATCTGTAGACCAGACTGGCCTCGAACTCACAGAGATCCACCTGTCTCTGCCCCCCAAGGGCTGGGATTAAAGGCACGCATCACCACCACCTGGCAGATATGAAAATTCTTAATGTACTCAAATTTTATTCACTAATCTTTCATTGAAATGGTAAAGCCAGTTTTTATACTGAATATGATAAATGTTTTCCCTTCTTGCATCAAGTTTATATTCAAAGAACTATTGCAAGAGAAAAATTTTCTGTAAAGATTCTGATATATCAAAACAGATTTTGTTGTTTATTAATAGCACATGTAAGTCTGTTGCTTGACTTAAGCACTCTTAAAAATGTATCTGAGTAATTAATTGCCTTTTGCATTGTAATCTATGGAGTAGAAATACTTCCCAATAATGAATGCAAAATAGGTCCCTCCCTCCATATTTTAGTGGCAGAAGAGTAGAAAGTGAATGCCAGCTGCACAGTCTGCTGTTGGACTGTTCCTGACTTAGGATCCCACAGCTGCACTGTAGAATGCAGTGGTCAGTGGAGGCAATACAGATGCAGTTTCAGTGGCATTGTCAGTATTGTGAGATACACTCACCACTGCATTAACTAAAGCTGTGCACAGATTTACTTCTATGTGTGCTCAGATAACTATAAAAATGACTTTGTGTGCGGTCTAGTGAGACCTAAAGCATATTAAGGTCAGAACCAGATTCAAGTCACCTTTGTTTTAATTCTCACATGCCAAGGAGAGTGTTGGAGTAAGTTTTGTCATTTTTTATTTATTTATTTATTTTTTTATTGAAAAAAAAAATTCCGCCTCCTCCCAGCCTCCCCCTTCTCTCCCCCTCCCCTTCCCCCACTCCTCTCCCCCTCCTCCCACTCCTATCCCCCTCCCCCTACTCCTCTCTCCCTCCCTCTCCAGTCTGAAGAGCAGTCAGGGTTCCCTGCCCTCTGGAAAGTCCAAAGTCCTCCCCCCTCCATCCTGGTCTAGGAAGGTGAACATCCAAACTGGCTAGGCTCCCATAAAGCCAAAACATGAAGTAGGATCACAACCCAGTACCATTGTCCTTGACTTCTCAGCAGCCCTCATTGTCCGCCATATTCAGAGAGTCCGGTTTTATCCCATGCTTTTTCAGTCCCAGTCCAGCTGGCCTTGGTGAGCTCCCAATAGATCAGCCCCACTGTCTCCGTGGTTGGGTGCACCCCTTGTGGTCCTGACTTCTTTGCTCATGTTCTCCCTCCTTCTGCTCCTCATTGGGACCTTGGGAGCTCAGTCCGGTGCTCCAGGGTGGGTCTCTGTCTCTATCTCCATCCATCGCCAGATGAAGGTTCTATGGTGATATGCAAGATATTCATCAGTATGGCTATAGGATAGGATCATTTCAGGTTCCCTATCCTCAGCTGCCCAGGGAACTAACTGGGGACCTCGCCTTGGGCACCTGGGAGCCCCTCTAGGTCCAAGTCTCTTGCCAACCCTAAGATGGCTCCCTTAATTAAAATATGTGCTTCCCTGCTCCCCGTCCAACCTTCTTTTATCTCAATCATCCTGTTTCCCCAAGTTCTCCCCATCCTACCCTTCTCACTTTTCTCTCCCCCTCTCCCCTTACCCTCCTCCCACCCCACCCCCAAGATCCCGATTTTTTGCCTGGCAATCTTGTCTACTTCCCATACCCAGGAGGATAGCTATATGTTTTTCTTTGGGTTCACCTTATCTAGCTTCTTTAGGATATCAAATTATAGACTCACTGACCTTTATTTATGGCTAGAACCCAATTATGAGTGAGTACATCCCATGTTCATCTTTTTGGGTCTGGGTTACCTCACTCAGGATAGTATTTCTATTTCCATACATTTGCATGCAAAATTTGAGAAGTCATTGTTTTTTACTGCAGCGTAGTACTCTAATGTGTATATATTCCACACTTTCTTCATCCATTCTTCCATTGAAGGACATCTAGGTTGTTTCCAGGTTCTGGCTATTACAAATAGTGCTGCTCTGAACATAGTTGAACAAATGTCCTTGTCATATGCTCGGGCATCTCTTGGGTATATTCCCAAGAGTGGTATTGCTGGGTCCAGGGGTAGGTTGATCCCGAATTTCCTGAGAAACCGCCACACTGCTTTCCAAAGTGGTTGCACAAGATTGCATTCCCACCAGCAATGGATGAGGGTACCCTTTCCTCCACAGCCTCTCCAGCAGAGGCTATCATTGGTGTTTTTGATTTTAGCCAATCTGACAGGTGTAAGATGATATCTCAAAGTTGTTTTGATTTGCATTTCCCTGATCGCTAAGGAGGTTGAGCATGACCTTAAGTGTCTTTTGGCCATTTGAACTTCTTCTGTTGAGAATTCTCTGTTCAGATCGGTGCCCCATTTTTTAATTGGGTTAATTAGCATTTTAAAGTCTAGTTTCTTGAGTTCTTTGTATATTTTGGAGATCAGACCTTTGTCTGTTGTGGCGTTGGTGAAGATCTTCTCCCAGTCATGGGGTTGCCTTTTTGTCTTAGTGACAGTGTCCTTTGCTTTACAGAAGCTTCTCAGTTTCAGTAGGTCCCATTTATTCAATGTTGCCCTTAATGTCTGTGCTGCTGGGGTTATACCTAGGAAGCGATCGCCTGTGCCCATATGTTGTAGGGTACTTCCCACTTTCTCTTCTATCAGGTTCAGTGTGTTCAGATTGATAAGTCTTCATTTTACTGAAACTGGGAATTAAAAAGTTTTTTTTCAAGGCAACTGTGCTGTTTTCAGTTTTTTTCTTATATGTTTGTGTATCTAAGAATTAAGGGAGGTGTCTCAGCCTTTGCCTACAAGCCTGATGATTGGGACCCACATGACAGGAGAGATCCAACTCCCCCAAATTATCATACACAGATACACATGAGTTTTTTAAATTGGAAAGCAATTTTTATACTCTATTCAGTCATTTCATGTATACTTTCAAATACAGAAAACAAGTTCTTTTGAGACGAGTTTGTAGTATTATTTTGTTTCTTTACCTTGTTTGTTTGTGTTTGTGTGGGGTGTATTAATTAGTGCACATGTGTGTGAGGAGGTCTGAGGACACGAGGGTTCCCTCTGTCCACCCCCTCCTTTTCTCAGTGTGCTTTCTGAGGAACTTTACTGTTAGTCTCCTGTTTTTGTCCTCTCTTCAGTTGCTCCCTATTGGATGTCTGCAGAAATTGAACTTGAAAAGAATTTATTTTGTATTAATTGAATAAAAGGAAATAAAAGGAGGACATGACTGCTCCTAAGGAATTGAGGGTCTAATAAGGAGATAGAAGGGAGAGCAGAGGCCCAGGTACAGTTATCTGTGAGACTCCATACTGGGCATGACCAGCTGACTAAACTGAGCCATTTAAGTGTGGGGAAGTGGGAGGGAGAAGTAGAAAGAGGGGGAAACCAGGAGCCAAGAGGTCAGCGTAACAAAAATAGCTGAGTTATATGGTGAAGAGAAACTAGAGGAAGAGACAACCCTGTCACAGGGCTGGAAAGTTTAGGGTATGTGGAGTGCTATACCAGGCAGGATGTCTCTTTAACAGGTGACTGCAATACTGAGAGACTGGCAGACAGTCTGCTTTGATATGTTAAATAGGCATCTAGGTTAGACCTGTCTGGGTTGAGACCTAACAGTAATGCAGTAGACCTGTTTTTCTTCGAAGGGCATGAGGCTGTCTTAGTTGAGACTTATATAGGATTCACTGAATTTCATGAGTGTAATGATGTGAAAACTCCTGGAAGATACAATACTGAAGTTTTCATGTTCTATTAATAATCAGTATTTAATATATTGTAGACTTTTGCTTGTTTGTTTTGTTTTTCCGAGACAGGGTTTCTCTGTATAGCTTTGGAGCCTGTCCTGGAACTCTCTTTGTAGACCAGACTGGCCACAAACTCAGAGATGTGCCTTCTTCTACTTCCCGAGTGCTGGGATTAAAGGTGTGCACCACCACCTCCCAGCCTATATTGTAGACTTTTAAAAGTGTGTTTATTCTCTTCTTGAATGTTATTTCTATAAAGTCTGCAGAAATAATTACGCATTATTTAAGATATCTAGGGCTTAAAGAATTTTGACATTTAAGTAGTGGAGGTGTTTTAGAAATTGGAACTTACTTTGAATTATTGTTCTATTCCTTAGTTTTCAAATATCTCTAACACTTGCGGAAGGTTCTTGTTGTCAAACTGGTAGGGAATCCTGTGTTTCGAAAGAAGAAGAGAAGAGAAACTATTAGTGTGGAACTGATACTTCTTTTCTTAAAGCTGAATGTTGGATCACCCTTTAGGACTGAATCTTTAATGAGGAAAGTTCTTAGAAGAGCTGTACACTCCTGGGAATGCAATGGGGGTTGGGGCTGGAGCACTGGGGAGCTATCATTCCTATATATTCAGCTTAGTGGTGAATGGAAATATTTGAGCTGTATCCTTTTATATGTTTCTGTGCCTATAGGGATGGCAGAACTACATTTGGCAAGAGAGCTTAGTGGGAGGAGGTAATGGGAAGCTCACCCAAGACACTGGTGCTTTTTCCAATGGGGAAGAAAGTGCCTGCTCTTCATGAGGGTAGAGATGCCTCGTGAGGCCCCTTAGAGAACTGCGCCCAGAGTCTAGTCCATTTCTAGGAGTACCCTAGATTATTAATGCCTATTGAACTGGCCCTAGTTTTATGAATACTTTCTGTGGTCTTGTTTTTGTTCATCCTCATCATTAAATTCTTTTTTGTTGCTTATCAGCATTTTATGGATAGTATTAAGACTATGAATGACAACAGGAGAGATGTGATAACTTGCATTTGTCCTAAGATCTTTATAACTTGCAAGTACACACCTTAATAACTTGCATTTGTATGAAAAACCAAAAAAAAAAAAACCTCTACTTAGAGCATAGTAAGGAGTTATACTGAAATTTGTTTGGTGAGGTTGTCCTTTTAAACTGACGAAACCTCTCAGCTGTCAAACTGAATCAGAGATCTTTGAGAAGGATAAAATTTTACTTGAGTTATTGATTTAAAAAATGTCAGAGAACATACTCAGGGTCTTTCATGGTTGTCGAGGGCAAGGGCATCAGGACTGTATTTGTCTTCTGCTGTTTAGCACAGTTTTTTTTGTTGTTATTTCTTTTTTTTATTGCTACTTATTGAGCTCTACATTTTTCTCTGCTCCCATCCCTGCCTTCAATCCTCCCTTAAAGTCCCCATGTTCCAATTTACTCAGGAGATCTTTTCTTTTTCTATTTTCTACTTCCCATGTAGATTATATCTATGTAAGTCTCTCTTAGTGTCTGCATTCTTGTCTAAATTCTCTGGGATTGTGCTTTGTAGACTAGCTTTCTTTGCTTTATGTTTAAAAACCACCTATGAATGAGTATGTATGGTAATTGTCTTTCTGTGCTGGGTTACCTCACTCAAAATAATGTTTTCTAGCTCCATCCATTTTCCTACAAAATTCAAGCTGTCGTTATTTTTTTCTGCTGTGTAATATTCCATTGTGTAAATGTACCACATTTTTCTTATTCATTCTTCGATCGAGGGGCATTTAGTTGTATCCAGGTTCTGGCTATGACAAACAAAGCTGCTATGAACATAGTTGAGCACATGTTCTTGTGGAAGGATTGCGCATCCTTTGGATATATACCCAAAGGTGGTACTACTGCGTCTTGGGGAAGGTTGTTTCCTAATTTTCTGAGAATTCGCCACACTGACATCTAAAGGGGCTGTACCAGCTTGCATTCCCACCAGCAATGCAGGAGTGTTCCCTTTACCCCACAACCTCTCCAGCATAAGTTGTCATCAGTGTTTTTGATCTTGGCCATTCTTATAGGTGAAAGATGGAATCTCAGAGTTGTTTTGATTTTCATTTCTCTGAGGACTAAGGATTTTGAAAATTTCCTTAAACCATTTTAGATTCCTCTGTTGAAAGTTCCCTGTTTAAGTCTGTACTCTATTTTTTATTGGATTATGTGATCTTTTGATGACCAATTTCTTGAATTCTTTGTATATTTTGGAGATCAGACCTCTTTCTGATGTGGGGTTAGTGATCTTTTCCCATTCTGTAGGCTGCCGTTTTGTCTTGTTGACCATGTCCTTTGCTTTACAGAAGCTTTTCAGTTTCAGGATGTCCCATTTATTAATTGTTTTTCTCAGTGTCTGTGCTGTTGGGGTTCTATTTAGGAAGTGGTTCCCTGTGCCAATGTGTTCAAGTGTACTTTCCACTTTTTCTTCTATAGGTTCAGTGTGGCTGGCATTATGTTGAAGTCTTTGATCCATTTGCATTTGAGTTTTGTGCATGGTGATAGATATGGGTCTATTTTCATGTTGATATCCAGTTATGCCAGCACCACTTGTTAAATATGCTTTCTTTTTTCCATTTGATATTTTTTGCTTCTTTATCAAAGATCAGGTGTTCGAAGATGTGTGGAATAATATCCAGGTCTTCTCTTTGGTTCCATTGGTCCTCTTGTCTGTTCTTATGCCAATACCAGGCTTTTTTCAGTACTGTAGATCAGTAGTAGAGTTTGAAGTCAGGGATTTTTATGCCTCCAGAAGTTCTTTTATTACATAGGATTGTTTTGGCTATCCTGGGTCTTTTGCTTTTCCAAATGAAGATGAGTACCATTCTTTTGACATCTTTGAAGAATTTTGCTGGGCATTGCGTTGAATCTGTAGATTGCTTTTGGTAAGATTGCCATTTTCCCCATGTTAATTCTACCTACCCAAGAGCATGGGAGATCTTTCCACTTTCCAGTGTTTTCTTCAACTTTTTTCTTCAAAGATTGAAAGTTCTTGTCATACAAGTCTTCCACTTGTTTAGTTAGAGTTACTCTGAGATATTTTATGCTATTTGTGGCTATTGTGAAGGGTGTTGATTCTCTGATTTCTTCCCAGCCCTTTTATCATCTGTGTACAGGAGGTGTACTGATTTTTTTTTTTTAGTTAATCTTGTATCCTGCTACATTGCTAAAAGTGTTTATGAGTTTTAGAATTTCCTTGGTAGAATTTTTGGGATCACTTATGTAAACTATCATATCATCAGCAAACAGTGAGCGTTTGACTTCTTCTTTTCCAATTTGTATCCCCTTGATCTCCTTTTGGTGCCTTATTGCTCTAGCTAGGACCTCAAGAACTATATTGAATAGATAAGGAGAGAGTGAACAGCCTGGTCTTGTTACTGATTTCAGTGGAATCGCTGGGAGTTTCTCTCCATTTAGTTTGATGTTGGCTGTTGGCTTGCTGTATATTACCTCAATTATGTTTAGGTATGTTTCTTGTATCCCTGCTCTCTCCAAGACGTTTATCATGAAGGGATGTTGTATTTTGTCAAATGCTTTTTTGACATCTAATGAGATGATCATGTGGTTTTTATTTTTCAGCTTGTTTATGTGGTGGATTAGGTTGACAGATTTTTATATGTTGAACCATTCCTGCATCTGTGGGATGAAGTCAACTTGGTCATGGTGGATGATGGTTCTGATGTGTTCTTGGGTTCGATTTGCCGTTATTTCATTTAGTATTTTTTTTTTGGTTTTTCGAGACAGGGTTTCTCTGTGGTTTTGGAGCCTGTCCTGGAACTAGCTCTTGTAGACCAGGCTGGTCTCGAACTCACAGAGATCCGCCTGCCTCTGCCTCCCAAGTGCTGGGATTTTTTTTTTATTGAGAAAAGGAGAAAAAGAAAAAAACAAGTTTCCACCTCCTCCCAGCCTCCCATTTCCCTCCCCCTCCTCCTGCACTTCTCCCCCTCCTCCCACCCTTCTCCCCCTCCCCCCACTTCTTTCCCCCTCCCTCTCCAGTCCAAAGAGCAGTCAGGGTTTTCTGCCCTGTGGTAAGTCCTAGGTCCTTCCCCCTCTGTCCATATCTAGGAAGGTGAACATCCAAACTGGCTAGGCTCCCACCAAGCCAGCACATTAAGCAGGATCAAAACCCCGTGCCATTGTCCTTTGCTTCTCATCAGCCCTCATTGTTCGCCATGTTCAGAGAGTCCAGTTTTATCTCATGCTTTTTCAGTCACAGTCCAATAGAAACTAGACTTTAAAATGCTAATTAACCCAATTAAAAAATGGGGCACTGAACTGAACAGAGAATTCTCAACAGAAGAAGTTCAAATGGCCAAAAGACACTTAAGGTCGTGCTCAACTTCCTTAGCAATCAGGGAAATTCAAATCAAAACAACTTTGAGATATCATCTTACACCTGTCAGAATGGCTAAAGTCAAAAACACCAAGGATAGCCTTTGCTGGAGAGGCTGTGGAGGAAGGGGTACCCTCATCCATTGCTGGTGGGAATGCAATCTTGTGCAACCACTGTGGAAGTCAGTGTTTCGGTTTCTCAGGAAATTCGGGATCAACCTACCCGTGGACCCAGCAATACCACTCTTGGGAATATACCCAAGAGATGCCCTATCATATGACAAAAGCATTTGTTCAACTATGTTCATAGCAGTATTATTTGTAATAGCCAGAAGCTGGAAACAACCTAGATGCCCTTCAACGGAAGAATGGATGAAGAAAGTATGGAATATATACACATTAGAGTACTACGCTGCGGTAAAAAACAATGACTTCTCGAATTTTGCATGCAAATGGATGGAAATAGAAAACACTATCCTGAGTGAGGTATCCTAGAGCCAAAAAGATGAACATGGGATGTACTCACTCATAATTGGTTTCTAGCCATAAATAAGGGTCACAGAGTCTACAATAGGTGAATCTAAGGATGCTAAGTAAGAAGGTGAACCCAAGGAAAAACATATAGTTATCCTCTTGGCTAAGGGAAGTAGACAAAATTGCCGGGGAGAAAATTGGGATCTTGGGGGTGGGTTGGGGGTGGGATGGGATGTGGGTAAGGGGAGATGGGGAGAGAAAAGTTAGAAGGGAAGGAGGGGGGGCCTTTGGGAAACAGGAGGATTGGGATAAAGGAAGGTTGGACAGGGGAGCACGGAACCACAATTCTTAGTTAAGGGAGCCACTTTAGGGTTGGCAATAGACCTGACCCTAGAGGGGCTCCTAGGTGCCCAAGCCGAGGTCCCCAGTTAGTTCCTGGGGCAGCTGAGGATAGGGAACCTGAGATGACCCTATCCTAGAGCAATAATGACGAATATCTTGCATATCATCATAGAACCTTCATCTGGTGATGGATGGAGATAGAGACAGAGATCCACACTGGAGCACTGGACTGAGCTCCCAAGGTCCCAATGAGGAGCAGAAGGAGGGAGAACATGAGCAAAGAAGTCGGGACCACGAGGGGTGCACCCACTCATTTAGTATTTTTGCATCAATGTTTATGAGTGAGATTGGTCTGTAATTTTCTTTCTTAGTATTCTCTTTCTGTGATTTGGGTATCAGGGTTATTGTAGCCTCATAAAAAGAGTTTGGCAGTGTTCCCTTTGTTTCTATTGTGTGGAATAATTTGAGGAGTATTGGTCTTAGTTCTTCCTTGAAAGTCTTGTAGAATTCTGAGCTGAAACCATCTGGTCCTAGTCTTTTTTTGGTTGGGAGACTTTTGATGGCTGTTCCTATTTCTTCAGGAGTTATAGGTCTGTTTAATTTGCTTATATGGTCTTGATTTAATTTTGGTAAATGATATTTATCCAGAAAGTTGTCCATTTCCTTTAAGTTTTCCAATTTTGTGGAATATAGGTTTTCAAAATATGACCTGATGATCCTCTGTATTTCCTCCATGTCTGTTGTTATGTTCCCCTTTTCATTTCTGATTTTGTTAATTTGGATATTCTCTCTCTGCTTTTTGCTTAGTTTGGATAAAGGTTTGTCTATTTTGTTGATTTTCTTGAAGAACCAGCTCTTTGTCTCATTGATTCTTTGTATTGTTTTCTTTGTTTCTCTTGTTGATTTCAACTCTCACTTTATTTCCTGCCATCTAGTTTTTTTAAGTGAGTTTGCTTCTTTTTGTTCTAAAGTTTTCAAATGTTTTGTTAATTCAGTAGTGTGGGATTTTTTCAGATTCTTTATGTAGGCATTTAGTGCTATGAACTTGCTTCTTAACACTGCTTTCATTGTGTCCTATAAATTTGGGTATGTTATGTGGTCATTTTTCATTGAATTTTAGGAAGTCTTTAATTTCCCCCTTTATTTCTTCCTTGACCCATTGATGATTCAGGTGAGCATTGTTTACTTTCCGTGTGCTTGTGGGTTTTCTGGAATTAGTATTGCTGTTGACTTCTAGTTTTAAACCATGGTGATCTGATAAGGTACGTTGGGATATTCCATTTTTTTTTTTTTTTGTATTTTGGTGGTTTGTTTTGTTACCAAGTATGTGGTCAATTTTTGAGAAGGTTCCATGAGGTGCTGAGAAGAAGGTATATTCTTTTCTGTTTGGATGGAATATTCTATAGATGTCTGTTAAGTCCATTTACTGGTATTGCGTTGCTCTTTGTGGTGTAGCATGTGATCTTCTTTTCTACTCATCTTTTCCTCTAATAGGTGTGGTTGGGCTGTTTGAGATTCTGTTGAATAATCTTCTAGGTGCCAGTGAATCCCAAGTTCAGATGGTTGTTCCTCGTGGTACAGTCAGTGTCACAGTTCTAGTTTCCCTGTTGGTTACTCCTGTTCCTGGAGGTAGCTCAGTGCTCCTGTGCTTGGCTCTGCTCCCTTGGAGTTTGCTGTTTCAGGCCTACTTTGGCTTAGGCTGCAGGCTTTGATCTGTTTCTGTACATCTTGGTCTGAATATCCTCCTGCCGAAGTCCCTGGCGTGGAGTTGGGCCTGTTGTGGTGGAGATTGTTGAGTCTGCATCTGGTCGCTGGCTATGTCCTGATCCCCCCATGTCCTGGGACTGTGTCTGCTCCTGGCTTCTGCTTCTTGGTGTAGCTTGTTTTTTCTGTCTTAGGTAACTGGTTCAGTCCCACTCCAGTTCTGGTGGAGATCGCAGACTCTGAATCAGTTCATTGGCTCAACTCTGGTCTGGCAGTGTCCCAGGACTGGATTTGCTCTTTCCTTCTGCTCCTATTGGAGCTTGTTTTCTCCAGCCCTCTCTCCTAGGAGTCCCCTCATCAAGTTCTTGTATAAAAGGAATGTGATATTTGCTTTTAGTACTAGCCCTAAATATGTTAATATTTTGCTGTTGATGGCCTGTTAACATGCTGTTCGTACAGGGTTAACTCAGTCAGCGATGATGTCCTTATTTTTACTTTGGAATTTTCTAATTGGAAGAGACTTCCACCACCTGTTGAAAAGATGATCTCTGCTCGTGCAAACTCTTCTTGGGCTCTTCAGCAACATATGGGTAAGAAAGTATAGGTTTAAATACACTACTTTTCCTTCTCTTGGTTTTCTTGCTACATTGAATTTTTTTGTGGATTTGTTATAGAACATATAGTAAATTAGGAAGAATTTGCATTTCTCTACACGTAGAAAGGGTGGGGAAAGGACAGTAATTTTCTCTTAAGAATTGTGTCTCTTCATAAGTTTAACCTATTGATCTAATAGAGAGTGGTCAGTTGACAGTTTTTACTCAGTAATATCCTTTTGTTTTCATACAGTTATATAAGCAAAACATTTAGTTTACATTCAAAAGAATGCTGAACTTAATTTTCTTTAAAAATTTGGGTTTATAATATGCTATCATCTCTGAAGGGAAATACTAACATTTTATTTACACTATCTCTACTGTTAGTATACCCTGTGATGTAGTTGGAGGCCGCTTGTTTGTTTCCTGGCTGCCCAGAAGCCCAGCCATGAAATAACCACACAGAAACTTTATTAGTTAAATTACTGCTTTACCCATTAGCTCTAGCTTCTTATTAGCTAACTTTTATATCTTAATTTAACCCATTTCCATTAATCTGTGTATCGCCACGAGGCTGTGGTGAAGTTCTGGTGTCTGTCTCCAGTGGGGCCATGTGGCTTCTCACTGACTCCACCTTCTTTCTCCCAGCATTCAGCCTAGTTTTTCCTGCCTACCTGTGATCTGCCCTGCAACAGGTTCAAAGCAGTTTCTCTATTAGCCAGTGGTATTCACAGTTTATAAGGGGAATCTCACATCACTGTGAGCCGGGTTGAAATTCTGGGAACTGATTGTTTTGTTGTTGCTTTTTTAGAGAGGATCTTCCTATATAGCCCAGGGTGGTGATGGAGGAGGGTCATATGTCTATTGGTTAATAAAAAAACCGCCTTGGCCTTTAATAGGACAGAAAATTAGGTAGGCAGAGTAGACCAAACAGAATGCTGGGAGAAAGAAGCCGAGTCAGACCATATGTTGTATGGTTATATGTTTTAAGTTATGAGAATTGTTTCATGTCTATTTTTGCATAAAATGAATCTCCAAAAACGGAGTTTGAATAGGTCTTTGACAAATGAACCTATATATATAAATGTCTTCTAGTTTCTTGGAAAATTCCATTTCAGTAAACTTTTTTTAATCTAAAGCCGACAGAGGAAAATATGCTCCTGAATCTAGGTGTACTGAGACTGTGAGAATGTTTCTGTTGATGCATAGTTTTCTGTTTGGAGTCTCCAAGCCTTCCAGTTTAGAATTTCTTTAATGATGATGTGGGAATGTTCCCCTGCATGGAATCCACAATGTTGGTATTTGCATATTCTTTTACTAATTGTGTATTTGCATCATCCAAAAATAAATATCTATTCTTGTGTGACAGTGGATTTGGGAACAGAGAAAAATCAAAAGAGATGTGCATATGCCAAACAGGAAACTATGACTGTGCATCTGAAACTATGTTCAGGTTACTTCTGAAGGCCTCACCACACGGCGGGTGTGTCTGGATCAGAGAGTCTCACCCTGAACGTGTCATTTTACTTTCAAGTCCTTGTGGTCTTCCTGTTTCCTAGGTTTCAGTAGGTCTAAGAGCTTGGAGAACAATATTTTCCCAGAGAGTGACTCAGAGCCTGGCAGTTGTTTCCTGTTCATCTCATTCACCGTAGTGGTGTTTCAACGGTGTGTCTGGATTTTGGCCCCTATTTGAAAACAAGTTTTGATTGTCACAACCATTGAGCTATTATTGTTATCTGGGTGGTAATATATTAGATTCCAAGGCCTGGTATAGTGGCTCATACCTTTAATCTCTGCATTCAGAAAGCTGAGACAAGAAGACCACTAGTTCAAGGCTAGCTTGAGCTATATTGTGAGGCCAGCCTGTTTCCACATAGTGATGCAGTTTTAAAAACAACAGACAGGTTAATACCTATATAAGAGACCTTTAGTTACTTTATAATGTGATGAAGGCAACCATTGTTAATTTTATGAATTGAAAAGCTTGTTAATTACCTTCAGAAATTTCATATATTCTATGTGGTGCTGTCATACATCATTAATCCCAGCACTCAGAAGGAAGAGACAGGTGGATCTCTGAGTTTGAGGACAGCCTAGTCTACAGTGTGAGTTCCAGCGCAGCCAGGGCTACACAGAGAAAATCTGTGTCAAAAAAAAAAAGAAAGAAAGAAAGAAAGAAAGAACATATAGAGTGCTTGAGCTGGACGTGGTGTGGTGTATGTCTCAAATCCCAGCTCTCAGGTAGTGTTATGGGAATCCCACCTGCGATGACCATACGGATGTAGTTTATAGCCAATTGAAAGTCTTTATTCCAGCTGGCTTGGACTACACTCAGGTATTCCAGACCTAAGCATATCCCTGAGCATTTAGAGCAAGGAGCTTTTAAAGGGAAAAACAACATCCTTCTATCTTATCTTGTTCAGCAGAAGCAGGGGAAGGTTTGCACAGGCAAGCAGATTAACAGAAGCTAAATTACCTGAGCCATCTTGACCTTGGGTTGCTAGAATAGAGCTGGGTAATTTTCCATGGATTCTCCATGAAGGAGATCAAATTCTAGGTGAGCCTAAAATGACCTCAGCAAGAGCAGAAGATGGAGGAACTGTCTTGATCTGTCACATTTCCTACTGGTTCTATGGACATGAGACAAATCATTGACTCATGCTGTTCTAGGGGATCATAGTTTGTCCTAAGGACCAGTAGTTTAGTTGGCCTTGTAGTCGAGGATGTAGGATCTGATCATTAGCTTGCTCAGAATACGAGGCAACGTCCATACAAATGCTGACAGTAAGGTAGTCAGGCATGGAGACTAAGTAATTGGAGCCTAATACTGATTATCTCTGTCTCCTTTCCTTCTTTTCTTTGAGGTTTTCTCGGGTCATGGCCTCTGCATGGGAGTCACCACAGCATGGGTGGGTGGTCTGGGGGAGCCAGTGAGCCAGTGGAATAGCATGCACTGCCTTGGGGCAGTGAATTAATGAACTGAATAGTTCAGGACAACTTACCCCCTTCCATTTTAGATGTGTTTCTTCAACAAGCAGAAAGATTAGCACTCTCAGCTCCAGCACCATGTCTGCCTACACACCACTATGCCTGCCATCATGACGATAATGGACTGATTCTATGAAACTGGAAGCAATCCACCCTCGTTAAATATTTTCTTTATAAGACTTGCTATGGTCATGGTATTTCTTCAGAGCAATAGAAAACCCTAACTAAGACAAACAGCACTGATCATGGTTGGGCAAGTATTTCAACGGTAGGAAGAAACATCCTTTGAGTCTGTTCTCAAGATTGGAATAGGTAGATCTTAAGGTGCTGCTGCTGATTTCCATAGTGGCTATACATGTTTGCACTCCCACCAGCAATGTTCTGCTTATTCCACATCCTTGGCAGCATGAGCTGTCATTTGTTTTGTTCATCTTAACCATCTGACAAGTATAGAAAAGTGGTCATCAGTGAGCAAAGGTCAAGATACAATATCGGTTGCTGGTTGATAGCCTTATTAACAATCATCTCCTGTGGTGGTTTGAATAAGAATTGCCCCCATAGACTCATAGATTTGAATGCTTGGTCATGAGGGAGTGGTGCTGTTTGACAGGGATTAGGAGGTGCAGTCTTGTTGGATTAGGTGTGGCCTTGTTGGAAGCATGCCACTGGGCTTGGGCTTTGGATTTTTTTCAGAAGCCCAAGACAGACCCACTGTCTCTCTCTGCCTACTGCCTGTAGATCTGGATGTGAAACTCTGATACACTCTAGCACCATGCCTGTCTGCATGTCACTATGCTCCCTGCTTGATGAAAATGGACTGCATCTCTGAAACAGTAAGCAAGGCCCCAAGTAAATGTTTTTTTTTTTGGGGGGGGGGGAGGTTGCTGTAGTAATGGCATCTCTTAACAGCAACAGAACTCTAAGACATTTTCCCTGTACCTGCCTTCCTTCGTTCTCAGATTCACAGCTGAGGATGATGAGGGTTAGACTGTGACCCTGCAATGATACCCATAGTGAAAAACACAAGACTTAGGAACTAGAGGGGCATGAAGTGTAAGGGACCAGGGCCCCGATGAAACCTTAATTTTAATGGACTCATAGTCCAGGATACAGTCCATTTGGTGACAATAGCTGTGGCTTCCACTTCCTTGACCTGGATGTGTATCCATGGTGCAATGCTACACATCTAGGAGTGGAGAGTATCACTATATAGGTCCTTTCCAAGTGTCTTTCGGTGTCCCTTGGCTACCTGCTTGACCCGGACAGTATCACCAGGCTCAAATAAGGGGAAATTGATGGTGGATTTGAAGGTCAGCTGGGTGTCTCAGATAGATGATCCAGTGAATAGCATTTATGGAAGATTAGGGTGAGGGGGCTTTAGTGCCTTTAAAAAGGAATTTTGCTATTCTGCTTGTCTTTGAGCTTTGGAAGCAGTGGGGGAGATTTTGAAACGTAGTCTCATAGTGAGTAAATTCCTTCTGTATGGAGGGGTGTAGTGGGCCGAAAACAAAGCAATTCTCCTAATCCTTCAAGTAGTTCCACTGCCTAATGATGAAGCATTCAAATATATGAGCCTGTGAAGGGTATTCTTATTCAGATCACCTCAGGAACAGGCTAAAGCAACCAGATATAAACCCGCACAGCTACAACCATCTTGTTTTTGCCAAAGATGCCAACAACATATTGGAAAAGACAGCCTTTTAACAAATGGATCTTGTACCCAACTGTAGCAGAATGATTTGAGATTCCTATTTGTAAATAAAACAAAGACCTAATTTGAAGACGCGAAACTCTGTGAAACTGTTAGAAGAAAAAGTAGGGGAAATACTTCAAGATACAGACAAGAGGTAGGAACTTTCTGGCTAGTACTCCAGTTTATCAGAAAATAATGCTAACAGTTCACAAGTCACCTTCATGAAATTAAATACACGTGTAAAGAAAATGTCGAGTGAAGGTTTCTTCACTTCAGAATGGGAGAGAAATTGCTGATCTTTTTTAGAATATACTAAAACACCCCCCAATAAAACCAGCAACAAAAAATAAGCAAGAGATTAACCCAGTTAGCAAATGGGCCAATGAACAAACAGTTCACAAAGTTTGAAATGGCCAGTAAACCTGTGAAAATGTTCACCTCTCCAGCCATTAGAGAAGTGTGAACTAAAACTGCATTGAAACCCCATTGGTAAGTATTTTTAAATCTCTGGTAATGAGTTTCTCTGCCGATACAATACGTCAGATCAGGTCAAATTAAAAGTCTAGGTTTAATGAGCAAAGCAACTTTTGGGTGTTTCTTGGGGGGTGGCGGAAGTAGGAGAGAAATCACACTGCTGCTTCCAAGGAGGGGGCCTTACATACCCTGTAAGCAAGGTCTTTGAGTAGCTCCAGGAGAGGAGCTGCCTATGGCAGGCTTAGTGAGAACAGAGTGGAGAGTTCCAACATCTCAACCTTTGGGTACCGTTTCAAGTCTATCTATTTCCTGCTGGCATAGAACAGTATGGGGACGGGAGTCCAAAGTCAGTGGACTCATGCTTGGTGGGAGGTGGGTGAAGAAGCATTTGGTCAACTGCCATCCTGGAGACCTCAGGGGTCTATTTCTTGAAGAAGTGAATAAGAGAGGTTGCTAGGAGAAAAAATAGATTATTAACATCGGCCCTGTGGACAGGACTAGCCATAGGAAGAGTGATGCCTGTCAGAGAGAATGAAACAGATGTGCTCTGGTTGTACAGAGGAGGCAAGGGTTATGAGCCAGATGCAAAAGAGCAGATATACCGCTCATTGGGACATTTTGAAAAACTGGAGGGTCCGGTTCCAGTTGGCCAGACCATTTATCCCGGATAGGTTCCTGTTTCAACCTGGAGAGGTGGTACTAGCACTAATGTCCCAGGAGTTTGGGGAGATGGCACATCAAATTGGGAGATAATGTGCTTCAGGAGTACCTGAGCCATCACAGAGCTGTTTCCCTGGAGGTGGGGGTTGCCTCCATCCCTCCTATAAAGGTATCACTAAGAGTTAAGAGATAATGGAGCTTATAATGAGTGGACATGTGGGCGAAGTCATCCTACTAGTAGGCATGTCATTGGTGTCTTCAGAACAGGTGCAGGGACTGGCATTATCTGTAGGCTCCCCTGTGGGTTGGCCTTGGCATAAGTCTGGCAGGAGGAGTGGGCCTGTCTAGAGATTGATCCACCAGGCTAGATTCCTTGATAGCAGGATTCTTTGGCCAGGAACCTGTAAGACAACTGGAACAGATTTACAACTTGGTGTCATAGAAAAAGTCTGTGGCTTTGGGTTAAGAGGCATGGACATTTTTCCTAGTGCTTGCTTTCAGCCCAGTGAAACATACCTTTAAGTCTATACCTAGAAGATAAACAGAGGAAATTTACTGAAGAAAAGAGGTTGAGCAAGTGGAGGAAGAAGGAGGGAGGCTGAGGAGCATGAGAGGATGAACAGAGTTGAACCTGCCTGCAGGCTTCCTTGCCCTCTCCAATGCTAATCTCTTCAGAGGGGGATGAGTTAGCATCTCGGCAGAGTTTTGCCATATGTGACTGAAGATGATACAGTAATGCTGAGAAAGCTTCTATGCAGTAGCAGTCAAAACTGCGGTGCTAGAACTCAACCTCGGAAGTTACACCTAGACCTATTTATTTTCTGTATTATGAAGCCTGTGAATGAGGCAAACTTGTCTGTGTTTTTAACAGGAAATTTAACTAATGGATTATGAGCTCCCAAAGTGGTTGTAGCCTTGGGGAGTCAGGGGGAGAGATGTTAAACTGGTAAATCTGTCAGTAGCTTAGTCATCAAACACTATCAGAAGGGATAAATTTCACCTGCTATATCTGAGCATACCAAAGAAGTTGATCTGTTATGAGGTAATTGATGGTTAACTTGTATGTCTTAGTGATTTACCAGATTAGCTACAGTTTACCAATGTTGGAAAAAGAAAGAAAGTTAGATGTTGTTTTTAAATTGGTCTTTGTCACCCCGAATAGACCTTAGAAAAGGAGGAAAAAACCTATTGTCAGACTGTTTAGGTCATCATATTGCTACATCATAAATAGGAATATCTCAGTCTCTGATGTTCAGCTGTGGTCCTGGGACATAGATTATATTCATAATCTTTGGAAGGCAAAAAACAAGTTTTAACGTTGTAAACAGTTTAGTGTTTGAATGCATGGAGGTGCAACTTTGATTCCTCAGTAAACCAGCATTGTTTAGAAATCTGTCTTTCATAATCCTTGTTTTTTTTTTATCATATTAGAGATCTAATGTCTCCTTGGTGGACCACTCCATATGGTCAATTTTATTTAAGAGGTGATATAGTCATGTGACCTCCCTCTGTTTCAGCCTTAGTCAAAGTGGTGACTGCCCATGTGGTGTACTTAGTTAAAATGGTGGCCGACCATGTGTTATTTCCCAGAACAACTCCAGTTTGCAATCACAAGTTTTCATTTCACTTACAGAATAACTTTCTCTGTCATCACATCAGATTCAGGGCCAGAAAAACCCAGAGGCAAATTTTGAACCCAGGCAGCTGGTTGTAATAGCAACAGCTGAGCTGTTACCAAGACACATGGAACATGTAAACCCAGGCATTTAAAACCAGTCAGAAACAAGCATTCAGTGGCCACATGTATTTATCCACAAGAAAATACATAGGCACAGAGTGCTGTCTATCCATACAAAGTAGACAGAATGTTTTAACAGAAAGACGGACATAACTTTCCATGGGAAGCCATGTCAGATGATCAACTTAAAAATCCTAAGATTGTTAAAGGGAGCTGCGGGCTGCATTCCGCCACCCAGCTCCTGCCACCGGCTAGCTTTACCCGAAATAACAACACACAAACTGTATTCTTTTAAACACTGCTTGGCCCATTAGTTCCAGCCTCTTATTGGCTAGCTCTTAAATATAGATCTAACCCATTTCTAATATTCTGTGTAGCACCACTAGGTGTACTTACCAGGAAAGATTCAGCATGTCTGACCTGGGGGCTTGCTTCATCGCGTCTGCCCTGGCGATGAGCTGCATGGTGTCTGTCTGAGGCATCTTACCTCACTTCCTCTTCCTCCCAGCATTCTGTTCTGTTTACTCCACCCACCTATGTTCTAACCTATGAGGGCCAAGCAGTTTCTTTATTATAATTAACCAATGACCTTCCTCCATCATAAGATCAGAACTCGCAGTATAAGAAACCATAAGAATTAAAGGAGTAGGCAGGGAGGATGCTCCCAGTTGGAGGGAAGGATGACAACACCCATTGCATTCCCCACATTACACCGGCTCCAGCTTGCTAAGCATAGCAACAATGGGAGGCATCAGAAGACCAATGTGGCATGCTGTCCCCTTCCCCAAGGCAAATGAATGTATGCCTCCTATGTACGGAGTGGAAAGCCGGATGGGACAGAGGAACAGCCACAGTCTGTCATGCCACGGTGTCAGTGGTGGTAGCAGGAGCAGGGGAAGACAAGAACCATGTGGAGAATGCAGCTGACTTGTTCCACATTGTAGCACATGGAAGAACAAGACACCCGGTGAGAGAGCAGGCAGAAGCAGAGTGGGGTATGGGTAGGGAGGAAGTACAGATCCCAAATACTGAGTAACTTTGGATAAATTTTGCAGCAGTTGGGGAAATAGATTTAGACTTGGTGCTGCCCACTTCAAAGGCTGTGCCAGAGACCAAAGATCATGGCAGGACATCCTCCTAGATAGCTTGAGGTCAAGTGGCGAGGGGAGGTGAGGTGTCTTTGCATAGAACATCTCCTAACCAAAGGTCCCACAGAACAAAGACAAGCCTTGCTTCAGAAGTGGGTTAGGGTTGCCCCTGTACAGCCACATCTTGGCAGGGTACCCTGAAGATTGGGAGGGGTCTTGGAACTCTAAACAGTGACTTGGAATGGGCAGTTTATTGGGCCAAAAGCTGACCAGTTTGGGAGGGAGCATTGTAAGAGCGAGAGTGGCTTCCCATATCCACGTGATTAGGGTATCCAGGCCCAGCACCAGACGATAGGTATTTTTGAATCCCGGCAGTGGGTTTCTCTGCTGATGCAATGGGTCAGATCAGGCCAAATTAAAATCCAGGTTTAATGAACAAAGCACCCCTGGGTGATCTCAGGGTTAAGAAGAAATCACATTGCAGCTCCCAAATGAAAACCTTAAATACCCTATAGGCATGGTCTTTAAGCAGCCTCGAGGGGGGCCGTGGAGCTGCCAGTGGTGGGCTTTCTAAGAAGGGTGGGGGAGTCAGGCGGTGGTGGTACACACCTTTAATTCCAGCAGAGGCAGGCAGATCTCTGTGAGTTCGAGGCCAGCCTGGTCTACAAGAGCTAGCTCCAGGACAGGCTCCAAAGCTACAGAGAAACCCTGTCTTGAGGGTGGGGTTTGGAATGGGAAGTGAGACTGGAGTGGAGATTTCCAACACCATCACACCTGTTAGTATGATGTCATCATAACAGCAAACGATGGGAAACGTGGACAAATGTAGGTTGTATATACTGCTGGTGGGAATGTCAGTTGTTTTTGCCAATATGTGTATCATTATGGAGGGTCCTCAAAAAACTGGTACTATATTCACTACATACATATCCCAAGTATGCTGTTTGTATGACCTGCATGGCTTCAAGTCATCTTACCATAGAGAAACTTGTATGTCAGTTGCAGCACTATTTGCAATAATTAGGTTATAGGAACCGCCCCTATGTTCAACAACAAAGGACTGGATATAAGAAATGAGGTACATGCATGCAGTGGAATTTCATTCGGCCATAACAAGAATAAAGATAGCATTTACTGAAAAACGTGATTCACTTGGAGATAATACTATTAAACAAATTTAAGTGTGCCCCCATAAAGTTGTTGGTACCTAGATTTTATAGAGATATCTAAAATGTTTGTACATACATGAATGTAGAAGAAAAGCTCCATAGATGACCCTGAGGACTGACTGGAGCAGTGAAGGCAGAGCAGAGCACTTGGAGGACGATATCCTCAACTACGTTATATGCTTTATGGAGAATTTCCTGTGGAACATCACACTGTGTACAATAATATATACAATGAAGAAATTTGAGACAGGCTTTCTCTGTTATCTAGCCTGGCAGCCCTATAACTATAGACTAGACTGGCGTTGTACTCACAGAGAGCCTCCTGGCTCTGCCTCCCAGGTGTTGGGATTAAAAGCATGTACCGTAATGCCTGGCCTTACGATGAAAATTTTTTTAATTAATTTATTTAAAGAACGTCCTTTTTAGCTTACTTTCAGTCTTATATATTTATCTAATTGTACAAATTGTTTTTGCTCAACAATACACTATTACATATAGATAAAATAATGTGAACTCTCTGAGATACTACATTGACATAATTTTTACTGATTCGTTGTGCAATCGAAACATTTGTGGTCTCTAGACTCACTGGTGTCTGAGATTTTTGAGGTACTTTGAAGGTTACAAAATGTAGTGATTCTTTCTACCTTGAAGCATATTAAAAGCCTTTCGGTGTACTGTAGGGAGGTGAGGTGCTACACTTAGCAATGGGAACGAATCGTCACACAATCAGCAGTGACTCTGCACTTTACTACTGGATGACAGCTCCGTTTATTTCACTCATTTCCACTTTTATACCAGGCATTCTTCAAAGTTTGTTTCCTACCTATATCAATTACCTTACTATATCTTTCACAAAAATATCTAGGTAACAGATTAAAGCTGGGAATTATTTATTTTGGCTCACAGGTCCAGAGGTTTCAATCTTCATGGTGGAGAGACTATTGCAAAGCATAACAACTCATATTGTGACTGTCAGGTAATAGGCAATTTCACTGACTTTTAAAGTTTCTTGAAGGGACAGCAGTCTTAGCAGATTATGTCATTAGATCCCTGTCTTAAGAGCACATCTAATCATGCTTATGCACATTTGCATGTGGAAGCTCAACCGCTTGTGTTTAAAATAAAGCAGACTAATCTACGTTTGTTAGGAGAGTCTTGAATGACTTGCCTACCTGACACCACATTGCAGCAACATAACTGTTGTTAGCTAGATCCAAATGATGGTGTCTTAGGGCTTCTACTTCTGTGAAGAGACACCATAACTCCAGCAAATCTTATAAAACAGAACATTTGATTGGACAGGCTTTCAGTTCAGAGGTTTGGTCCATTATTGTCATGGCAGGACATGAACGTGTATAGGCAAACATGAAATTGGAGAAAGAGCTGAGAACCCTACATCTTGATCCACAGGCAACAAGAAGTAAACTGAATTAGGCTTAACTTGAGCATAGGAGACCTCCGAGCCTGTTCTCACAATGACAAACTTCCTCCAACACCTCCTAATAGTGCCACCCCCTATGAGTTTATTTGGGCCAGTAACATTCAAACTATCACAGATAACTTCCACATGCACACACCCACAACAGGTATACTCTTTTATTTCCTTGTCTGATATTCCATGTTATTCAGTTATATGCATAATATGCAACATACTGTCTGAGTAGAAAAGTTACACTTAAATATGGAAAATAAAATCATGTATTTGAGATGCCATAATATTTTGTTTGAACTTACACCTTGTAGTATTTTTGAGTGTGAAATATATTAGTGAGGTAATTAACGCCAGTCAGATACTGACTTTAGGTATTTTCTTTTCATTAAATTTTCAGCAGTGTTAGGGAACTAGTGAATTTAACACTATTGCTATTGATCATGATTTATGTGTAAAGTGTTAAATGTTTGTACATGAGCAAAAGCATTTGAACTTTAATTCAGAACCCTTATGATTCTTATCTAGAATTTTATACCAATTCTAATATTTCATGCACTTCGACTATATTTTCCATAACTGTACATACATACACTACTTAAAAACATAACTAAGGTGGCTATAAATTTGATTGTTATAGATGACTATCCACTAACCATTATTTCTTAGTTATCCTAAAGAGTTTGTAGTAGTAGCTTTTAAGAACTAGAATTTACATTACATTTTAAAATGAGTTGCATAGGTTCACGATTAGAAACACATATCCAGTATGTTAAAACAAAACCTCAAATTTGAATTAATATAAAAAATCCATACCATTGTAAATATTTGAGACTAGTAGTTGGTTTTCAGTTTAAAAGTAGATTCAATACTCTACCATTTTATTCTATCATTCTTATATTCCCCCCTTTTTGTTCCCCATCCCCCCTTTTCAACAGTAGATAGGAGAGAAAGGATAGACAAATAAAAAAAAATAAATCTCTTAATCTAACCTTTTTTTACTTCTTCCCTAACCATGACTAATAACAGCTTATAACCAACTCCCCTAAATGACAACAAACATCCAAAACCCACCAAATGACCAAAAACTATCCACACCACTTCTTGGTAATGTGGTTGTCATTTTCTTCAAATTACTTCTTATTATCTGGGGGCAGCAGCATCTTTAGAGGCCCCTGAGAAAATTGTGATAATGACCAAGTCCCGGGAGAGCTAGCTGTATCATTTGTTGTCTAGTCTCTGTGAGAAAGTGTGGGGCTTAACAGAAGTCCTGCCTGGAGGAGTCTGTGAGACTGGACCATCTTAACTAGTTGCTCTGAAGTTGTCCTAAAGGTTTGCACGTCAAAATTGATCTTTGGGTAGTGTTTGTTAGCTTAATGGCATTCCCACAGTCATCATTGAAGGACCCCTTCATTTTTTTTTGGAGCACTCGAAGGTTCTTGTTACGAATGGTCATGGTTTACTGCAGAAAACTTAAAACATTTTATATGCTGTATACAACAGATTTATGAAATGTTAGACAATCAGAATCTATCAAGTACATCAGGGGTACACAAGCTTAGTGCCTAATTACCTGCTTCAGACTCAAACCCTGAAACACATACAAGTAGCTGGATGAAGCTTATTTTGAGAATTAATTAGTAGTCTACATGACTACTAATATCCTGACAAAATTTATATATACATGAAAATCTTATAGATTTTGAGATAGTATTTATATCTTAGGAAAAGTTTCAAAGAGTCAAAATGAAACCAAGGATTCATGACAATAAAATAGTCCCTTAATTTTGATTTTCTTCTATCCCATACTAGGCAGCTCTTTAAACATGAAACAGAGATTTTCAGTTTTCCTTTAACAAGCATGCTTAGGTTTAGAGAAGAAGAAAGCCATGCTCCAACTGCAAAACCAGCTTTGATTTTTAATTGAATTGGGATTAAGAAAAGACCATGTTTGGGAAGATTGATGAAATTCTACCCTGATTTACTCTTTTTCTTGGGATATTTTCTCTTGATGATTCCTCCTCTTCAGATATCTCATTTGTCCAGAAACCTATAGATTCCTTAGTTGGATGCTTTTATCCTTGAAGGACAAAAACAAAACCCTGCCCAATTCTAACTGTTGGAACAGGGTACATGTCCTTATACTTTCCTTGGCTAGTTGCCAAGTCTGCAGGTTGATTGTAATTGGCTTTCATCATCTCATAGGGATTGTCGGTCTTAAGAGGTGTGACTTTGTTGGAGTGGGTATGAGCTATTGGAGGAACTGTGTCACTGTGGGGGTTTGCTGTGCTTTGAGGTTTTCTATGCTCTGAGTACCACCCAGTATCTCAGTTGATTTCCTTTTACCTGCAAGATCTAGTAGTCTCAGCTCTAGCACCACATCTCCCTCTACGCCGCTGTGTTCTCTGCCATGGTGATAATAGGTTTAACTTCAGAAAGTGTAAGCCATCCCCTTAATTAAATGTTTTCTTTATAAGAGTTGCCATGGTCGTGGTGTCTCTTCACAGCAGTGAAAACCCAAAGGCACCAACTGATAGAAAAGTCTTTTTTTTCCTGATTCTTCAACCTTGTCCCAAGCACTCAAGCTGTTAAGGGCCAGTGTGTGATCATCCAATTCAAACTATCTGCAACAAATTGCAGCAAGTTGTATGCATCAAATTCAACTGTTGCAACTCGGCATATTGGTGCTCACCTAGAAGCTGGTCTTGGGAATCATCAATGCCTCTAGCCCTATTTCATTGTTCTGTGACTCTAGCTTGCTCTTGCCACCATGTTATCCATTGTGTCTGAGACCGGCTTTCAATATTTCTGTGACCAATTCTTTCCAGTCTTGTGGGATATTTCTGTTCTGCATTGCTTATGAATTTAACGTCTGCTTTACATAGGATGAACGCTTACCATATGAAACGACTGCTTCTTCAAATCTCCTCAGATAGAATATGTCTATAGGATTCCATTAACTTTCTGATGACCTTAGGGTGTATGTTGTCTCCTGGTTGTTGTATAGTAACTACGGCAGGTTTTCTAATAATTTTGGGACACTGCACTTCAGTTCATGATGCAGTGGCATGGTGGGTTCTTGTCTACATTCCTGTGTCTGAGTATTTCTCTTATTTTCATTAGTAGGTCAGTATAAGGTTTGTCTGGTTTTTTTTGTTGTTGTTGTTGTTGTTGTTTTGTTTTGAGACTCTGAGTAGCAGTCCTGACAGGCCTTGAACTCACTGAGATCCACTTGCTTCTGCCTCCTAAGTGCTGGAACTAAAGGTGTGCCTCCACCACCTGGCCTAAGGCTCACATCTTATCAGTCAAATTTTCTTAACTTTATATACAAGTCTTTCTAAAATTTATATCTTATGTGTCAACTTTTCATATTTGGCACAACTTTCAGACCACACATTTTATATTTGGCAAAAGAAACCACTGTGGCTATTAAGGATGAGATGAATTACCAAACTGATGATGATTATAATCGGCATTATGTCAATTTCAGCTAACTCTTTTATCCCCTCATTTACTATTTTTATTTTCAAACCATCCATGGTAGCATTATTTAGGGTCCTAGTACCCTGCTTTGTGATATTTTTCATCCTTAACATGGAAATGATTTTTTTAAAAAAATATTACTCAACTCTCTCCCTCAAGACGCCCCAATGTCTCACCAAATCTGCTGACTTCTCTGTTTGGTGGTGGGCTCAAGACGTACAATGTCTCACCAAATCTGCTGACTTCTCTGTTTGGTGGTGGGCTCAAGCACCTCCTGCAGTTTCCAAGTCTAAGTCCATTTTCCAGAGTTCCCACGAGTAATGGCCGACTAGTGTGAATTCTCCATTTATGTGATCATGTCACACATTGGAGTGCCAAAATTTTGTTTTCCCACTGGCACAGAGGCTATACCTGAATACTACTGTCTTCAGCCAGTAACTGTGGCAGTCACTGGCCCACTTCTCAGGCCGCCATGTCCTGCTAGATCTGTCTCTCACCACTGTCACCAAATACAGTTATTTAAAGATTTATTTTTTATTATGTATACAGTGTTCTATCTACCTCTTTGCCTACATGCCAGAAGAGGGCATCAGATATCATTATAGATGTGTGTGATTGCTGGGAACTGAACTCAGAACCTCTGGAAGAGCAGTCAGTGCTATTAAGCCCTGAGCCATTTCTCCAGCCTCCAGATGTACTATTTAACTAAATCCTTATTGTTCTATTTACCACACAGTTGGAGGCTAGGTTGAAAACCTGCTAGCTCAGAGAAGTTGAACAGAAACTAGATGACCTTCACTCTTCACCAGCATCTCAGAATGAGAAAGTCTCTTTTCTGTTGCTCCAAAAAGGGCTGTCACATTTAAAGTTCCTCCCTCCTACTTCCTGTGTATCTCTTCTTTTTCTGGTTCCCTTCTGTCTCTCTGTCTACTTTCTGTCAAATAGTTGCTGACTCTGTCTCCTGACCCAAAGTTGATTTTATTAAGTTCACTCAAATGCAAACTTGAGATTCACAGTGTGATCGTGTATCCTACAACTTTAAACCACACTTAGAGTCTTTGGGGTCAGATGGATCTAAATTTTAACCGTGGCTCTGCCAGTTAAACAACTTTGTGATCTTTGAAATTTTGCTGAATCTTCTTTTTAAGTTTCTGTTTTCCTGTCTTATGATAGCATGGTAATTTATATCAGGGACTGGGGCAGATCACTGGTAAAACATGTGCTTGGGAAACCCAGATAGATAGATAGATAGATAGATAGATAGATAGATAGATAGATAGATTGATAGATCGATATTGTGTATGTATCTGCATGTTTAGACCAGAGAAAGTGATACAAAACTAGAGTATCTCTGAAATGCATTGGCATATGGCATAGAGGACACTCAATGAATGTTCTCTTTCCGTGCCAATTTTAAAAGTTCATTCTAAAAATCATTATTTTACTAAGTGTGGATGTTTTTAATGCAAGTATGTGCACTACATGCATGCCTGGTTCCCATGGAAGCCAGAAGAGGATGTTGGATCCCCTGAAACTGGAATTTGAAATAGGTGTGAGCCACTGTGTTGGTGTCACAAATTGAGCCTGGGTCCTTTGGAAGAGCAGCTAGCACTCTTAACCTTTGATCCTTCTTGCCAGCCCTTGAAACTTCATTTTATGTCACAGATGCAAAGAGATGATGTTCAGACTGCACATCCATTTACTTGATATGTTAGGTTACAAGACTCTTGGCAATGAAACAGACTAAGAGGGAAGTAGCAATTTTCTGTTGTGAGTTTTCTTAAATGCCAGCTTGTATCATCAGTTCTTTAGAATTTAAACATTTACCTTCTATGGATTGGATACTGACTTTGAGTGACCAATTGAAGCAAGGGCAACCAGGAGAGGAAAATAATTGAAAATTGAATGTGATTATTCTTATCCACAAGTCTTCTTTGAAAACAAGACTAAGCAACAAACTATTTCTCTTGTTATATGGAGATGGGTTTGTTGCTTCCTTTAGTGTATTACTAGTGTGTGTGTGTGTGTGTGTGTGTGTGTGTGTGTGTATTCTTGATTGTATGCATATGTGGAAACCAGAGAAGGATGTTAGTCTATCATTCCCTGACTTACAATTTTGATACAGTGTTTCTCACTGAATCTGGAGGTAGATTGTTACCGAGCAAACCACATTGGTACTCCCGTCTCTGGCTTTTATATGTGATCTGAAGTCCAAGCTTAGGTCCTTAATCTTTTCTTCATTTCACTATCAGTTAATATTTTGTTCGTTTGTTTCTCCAGCCTGTGTCCCATGCCTGACCCATCTCTGCCGTTTGGAAATTTGGGCCAGTCTAAAAGCAGAGCACCTTCGTTCTAACAGTCTCATCCATCAGTTGCCTCTTCCCCGAAGTCTGCGGAGCTATTTGCTCTATGAAGAGGTTTTGAGGATGAATGAAATTCCAGAACCTGCAGCTATTGATGATGTAGAAACCAGCGAGGCTCCTGACAGCTCAATTGTCAGTGCTGTATAGTCACAAAAGATGGGACTGTTTACAAGTGGACTGCCCAGTCCCTCCTCCCCAATCCTGAGAACTTTGCTCTTCCTGCCCTACTCAGTTGTCTCCAGTGTACTTTGTTTTGTGGTGTTTTCTGACCTAATCATTTTCTGCTTTGTTCTGCTACTGAGCTGTGATGCTGCTGAGGTGTTGGATGTGACCTCTTCCCAGTTAAGATTCGTGTTCACCTGTGCTTGAAACTAGGGAGGAAGAAGATATAATGACTGTGCTTTTGAATCACTTAACAGTGTTACTCTATTTATGCACCAACATCCTCTATGTTTATAAAAGGAAATTTTTTTATGTTGTTCTTATTTTTTAATTCAGATATATTTGTGAGGTGTTGATATTCTTGCATTTTAACATGTAAACTCAGGGGAAAGTTTTTGAAGAACACAGATTTCAGTCATATTGTTTTCTTAGATTCTTTCTTTATACTTTCTGGCAAAATATACCCATTTTCAGTCTGCCAAGACAAGAACATACCTAAAGTCAAAGGCATACTCACTATAAAAATTATGTCCTTTTTAGAAATATTGTACTGCACTCAGAATATTAATAAGGAAACCTAAAAGGAGCATTCATACAGCACCGTCTGTAGAGACAGGGGCGCATTTCAGTTGTCAATGCTAAATAGAACAGTCAGACTTCACTCAGCTCTAGAATAAGAGGGCAGGTTTGTTTCTATGAATCAGTAATAGCCAATAATAGTTTATTCATACATACACTACTTTTCCTTCTTAATACCTGGATGTATTTTTAGACCATTGATAAAATAAAGACCTTAGAGTCCTGCCTTGTGAGTTTTTACAATAGCTTTATCTAAACCTTGAGTCAAGAAAAATCAAACATCATCAAGACATTTGTCTGAGAGACTGGAAATTAGCCTTGAGAGGGAGGTATTAGGGTGTTACTGTCAGAATAGGCAGCACAGGCTGATTTCTACAGGAGGTAGAACTTCATCTCCTGCCAGCAACCTGTGCTTGATTAGACCATCTGGACCCATCTCTAATAGACTCAAAACGAGCGTGATGAAGGTGGACTTCATTAGAAGGAGTTAGAAGACAAACTCATTTCTCATATTCAAAGTCTTGTTTGATGTAGATATATAGATATTGAAAATCAGGCAGAAGTTCTGATGGTTCAATTTAACAAAGATTTTCAAAAAATTGTATGTACTATGTTTTTTTTTAATAGTGTGACCTTTGTTTTTCAAACTCTGTTTCAGGATTTATTTTTGGTCATGGCTAACTATACACATAATGCTTTTACAGAATATCTTTTAATGTATTCTGTTTGTGTTCAATTGTATTACCAAAATCCAGTTTTCAATAACCTAGCATTAAGGGTTTTTTTTTTTTTTTGAAGCCCTAAAATTCAGTACCCTGGCTGGTGATTTTTTGACTTTACAGGATTGAAAAAGTGAGAAGCATCCCAGGGAAACTGCACTTTGAACTTCATCTTTTCCTAGGCTAGCAATACACAGTATGCTAGTCTGTTGGAGTCTGATGCTACTGAGAAGTAACAGTGAGCTGTAACTGCTAGCCGGTCATGTGGTCACAAGGATGTCTGTAGGGGCATGAATGTTCACAGATACACACTGGAGTGTCCTTATAGTATGGTTGAGTATTCTTTGGGTATATGCCCAAGAGTGGTCTTGTTGGGTCTTGAGGTATGTTGATTCCCAATTTTCTGGTAAGCCACCATACTGATTTCCAAAGTGGTTGTACAAGTTTGCATTCCCACCATCAATGGAGGAGTGTTCCCCTAACTCCACATCCTCTCCAGCATAATCTATCATTAGTGTGTTTGATCTTAGCCATTCTTACAGGTGTAAGATGGTTTCTCAGAGTTGTTTTGATTTGCATTTCTCTGATGGCTAAGGATGTTGAACCTTCCCTTAAATGTCTTACAGCCATTTGAGATTCTTCTGAGAATTCTGTGTGGTTCTGTACCCCATTTTTAATTGAATTTATTTATCTTACATCTGGTTCCAAGCTTTGAATTTTCAGATAAATGTTTTTAATTTCGAGTGTCTGTAAAACTCAAAGCATGAAATGGATCATAGAGGAGAACAGGCCTGGAGGGAAGTGGGATGGCAGAGGAAATGCACTGTGGAAGGGTAAAGAAACTTTGCAAGTGGAAAATTTTCATCAGCGATGAAAGAAGTGTGATGGTGGGGAAAGGGTTAACCAAAATTAAGCATGGAGGAAAAAAATCCTTTTGGAAAAATACTACATTTGAAGTCCTTTAAAATCATTTGAGGGGCTGGATAAATAGTTTAGCATGTGAAGGTGCTTGATGCCAGCCATATGCTGTTGAGTTTGATGTTGGGAAACCACATGGTAGAGGTAAGAGTATGATCCAGAAAGTGATGCTCTTGACCTCTACACATGTACCTTGGTTTGCCACCAAGCCTAGCGAATGGAGTTGCATCCTTGGAAGCCTAAGTAAAACAACTGAATGAAGGAGCCCTGCATGCATGGGTAACGTTTCTCCCAAAGATTAAGTTGACTAAACAAAGGTTCCAATACTGTGAGATAGTTCCCTCTGAGCTGTGAAGTAAGGGGGCGCCTGTCAAACATTACAGGCTGCTACCAATGTCCTCATTTACACACGAGAATTAGATTGGTGGATGATTCTGAACACACACACTATACACTTGGGATATAGGACATTTAAAGGTCATGTTGCATCTGTGCTAGATAGCTTCCACAGTGCTAGAAGCTTCTATGCAAGCTACTGGATGAGGAAAGTTGGCGATGATTCTACCAATCTGTAGACACTGTATGTGACAACTTGCCTGGCAAGATATTCTCCGTGTGATAGTGTGTTGACTCTTATAGGAACAATCAACTTTCTGATTTGATTTTAGGTCTACCACGCAGTAGGGAATTCTTGGCTGGTTCTGTAAAGCTGGTTCAGAGCCCAATGACTAAGGCCATGGTGATGTAATATGGAAATCTCTCTGATTCTAGAGACTGGAACCTTTGTTGGACATCACAGCCAGAGTTCATAACATGCTTTGAGATCATTTAAGATATAAGGCTGCTATCTTACTGTGTCCTCAAACTGATTGTTAACCCACTTTTAAGAGAACAATGTAACAATGACCACTACTTTCCTTGGTCTTCCTGCATAGCCACCTTTTACAAACTAAACTAATACTTAAGTAATCTTATTTTCTTCTGTGCCCCCTGATCCAGAACAAATGTGTATCATTTGTATAAAACAGGAAACATAGAGGTTGAAAGCACTCTTAAATGAATATCCCCCAAAACAATGGAACACAGCAGCATTACTGGGCAAACATGGTGTTTGTAATGTTTTTTGTTGTCTGGGTGAGTTGGGATCAGTTGCAGTTATTACCTTCATCCCTTGTAAGACTCCACAAATGATTCTGTAAAGTATCCCACTCCTTCCCCAGGTGATTCTTATGGGGAAATTCAATAAAAGAGTGAGCAACAAAAGGGGCAGACACACACATTTACACACAAGGACAGATGTAGGGACAGACATAGACTCAGACAAGAGAACAAGCACAGGGACAGACAGACTTCTTCAGAAAGGCACAGATTTAGAGTCATGCAACAGACAAAGAAGGGAAGACAGGGAACATGTAGAAAATTCAAATCTGGAAATGAATCCCAGTGGAAGTGCTTTTCTTTCCTTAATGCCACACTGATGAAGTATTGGTGACCCTGAGTTAATCACTGATGTGTTGAATCCACACAACAGGCCCTCTGTTGTTGTTTTGTTAAACTTACATAGAATCAAGCTGCCTTCTACGTACTCTTGCTGACACCTATGCATTCGAGCAACTTTTTTATGTTAATTAATAAATTATTTATTAAAGATTTTTGTCTCTTCCCCGCCACCGCCTTCCATTTCCCTCCCCCTCCCCCAATCAAGTCCCCCTCCCTCCTCAGCCCAAAGAGCAATCAGGGTTCCCTGCCCTGTGGGAAGTCCAAGGCCCACCCACCTCCATCCAGGTCTAGTAAGGTGAGCATCGAGCAACTGTGATCCCTAATGAGAGACGTTTCTTTAGTCAATGGGCTCTGGTGAATGCATAGACTCACACCTGGCCGAAGTTTAGAGAATGCATAACTGTGCAGTTCTCAGACCTCAGCAAGACATCTGAACTACTACTCTGGAAGAGAGAGGCAGAGGTTGTCGATGGTTTCTGTGAAATGGTGTCAAGGACACAATGATCATCACACACAGGAAGGGGTTCTTAAGGCCCCATACTCAGTGAGGGACTTTTCTCACTTAATGTGTGCTAGGGGATGGGATGCCATAAAATTACAGGAAAAGGAAATTCACGTAAGCAGCCACACTTTAACTCTTTGGATTTTAAGGCCAATAGAGTAGTTTGGGTGGTGCTTTTTACTTATGTTAGAGTTGAGTATGGAAACCTCAACAAGGCTGGTCTGTGACTTAGAAAATCCACTAAAGGGCTGGAGAGATGGCTCAGCGGTTAAGAGCATTGCCTGCTCTTCCAAAGGTCCTGAGTTCAATTCCCAGCAACCACGTGTTGGCTCACAACCATCTGTAATGAGGTCTGGTGCCCTCTTCTGGCCTGCAGGCATACACGCAGACAGAATATTGTATACATAAAAAAAAAAAAAGAAAAAAAAAGAAAAAAAGAAAATCCACTAAAATTCATTGACGCCTATTATTGAACTCCAGTTCCCAAAACTGTAATGGCAGTCTCAGATACCCAGAAACGGGCTCAACCTGGACTTTGGAGGATTTTTGGAGGATAGATAAAAACCAACATTCCTTAAAAACTTGTGAAGCTAGTTCCTCTATCCAAAGGTGTCATTTCTCTTACCACTGGAAGTAGGGAATATTGGCTGCCTGTGGTGTCTATTACCATAGTAAGGTACAGACCGGCCTACAGGCTCCTTCAGTAGCACAAGTACCTGCTGTACAGTTCAAAGTCCATGCTAGTGTTCTAGATCTTCTACCCTCCTGCCCTCCCCTAACCTTCCTCTAGTTCAGAAGAATCTCTACCCCAGCTTCTTATTCTCTTTCTATACCTATCTCTCTGTCTCCCCCTGTCTCTATGTTCCACTCCCTCTTTCTGTGTCTCCTCCTCTGTCTCTCTCCCTCTGCCTCTCTGCTTTTTCTTCTTTCATAGTCAGGTGTTCAGCCAACATCTGTTCGTGGTCTGTCTGATTTGATATGCCACTATCTGTTCTATCTCTGATAGGTATTATAGAAGCTTTCTCCTTAAACATGTCACCAAGACATCATGTCAACAGTTTGTAAAATACCAAGAAACAGTTTAAAATATTTTTAAAACGTATTTTAATGAAAAAACTATTATATACCGAAATCAGTATATACGGTGTCAAGAAACTTTATTAATTTTTTAAAATATTCCTGAAATTGTCATTGTTATCGGTATCTCCTTGTAGGCTTCAGCAGCAACTAAAAAGAAAAGCAAGAATTATCAATAGTATCAAGAACATCATTTGTGGCAGCATCAGGATGAGCAGTAACAGAGGCATCACCAGTAGAATCTTATGTAGTGTCATGTCACAAGGAATGCCATTGTATTTGAGAAGTGGTGACAATGTGGAGCCTTATTTCATTGGTTTTATTCTCACATGTTGCTTCTTTGGCGGTGTTTCTTTACAAAATGATGCTATCCACATAAGTCACAGTTTATGGACAGAGAAAAATAGAAACTAATATCTAACAGTTATATTTCTCTGCTTAGCCATTCAGACAACACAAGTTTCATGTTAGATGTATTTTCAATATGATTGGAAAAGATAAGCATTTTTTCTAGTTTTAGGTAATGGCTAAAGAGTCCTATATTTAGCACAAAATTTATTTATGATATGTATTGGTGCCAAAGAGAATTGGATTTCTAGTGCATAAATCATCTATTTTAAACCACTGTTGTGGTCTAACTTACCTTGTTAAACTCATTTTAATGCATGTCACATGTTAAATTAGGTTGAATACCCACATCATCACTGTTGATACAAATTTCAAAAACCATATTCCGGTGGTGAGGATCAGCAGTGCCATTGTTGCTTCCCAAAGTGGCAGAACCTTGGAGTGCGTTGCATAATGAGTGTATTCAGCTGGACTGGTAGCACTGAAGTACTCATTACCACTCTGAGGGTCGAAAGCGTCACCTGGGACATGAACAAAAGCAGATTCCTGATCAGTAGTGAAGCTATCACACTTGTGTTCTCTTCTAAGCAATTTTCAAGAACAGGGTCAGAATGTTGTCGAGGGGGAGAGAACGAGGAGGAAGGAGAGAAAATGGCGTCTGCAGATTACAGTACCTACAGCCAAGCTGCAGCCCAGCAGGGCTACAGTGCTTACACAGCCCAGCCAACTCAAGGATATGCACAGACCACCCAGGCCTATGGGAAACAAAGCTATGGAACGTATGGACAGCCTACTGATATCAGCTCAGAGCACTGCCACCTACAGGCAGACTGCATATGTGACTTCCTATGGACAGCCTCCCACTGGTGATACCACTCCAACTGCCCCCAGGCACACAGCCAGACTGTTCAAGGATGTGGCACTGGTGCTCATGACACCACCACTGCTCCAGTCACCACAACCCAAGCCTCTTGTGCAGCTCAGTCTGCATATGGCACCCAGCCTGCCTACCCAGCCTGTGGCCAGCAGCCAGCAGCCGCTGCACCTGCAAGACCACAGGATGTAAAGAGCCCACTGAGACTAGTCAACCTCAATCTAGCACAGGGGGTTATAACTAGCCCAGCCTAGGGTATGGACAGAGTAATTACAGATATCCCCAAGCACCTGGGAGCTACCCCATGCAGCCAGTCCCTGCACCTCCACCCTATCCTCGTACACATCTTATCCTACACATCCTATCTTTCTCTTCGCAGCCAACTAGTTAACGATCGGAGCAGTTAATCTCAGCAGAACATCTATGGGCAACCTAGCAACTATGGACAGCAGAGTAGCTATGGTCAACAAAGCAGCTATGGGCAGCAGCCTCCCATTAGTTACCCCCCTCAGACTGGATCCTACAGCCAGGCTCCAAGTCAATATAGCCAACAGAGCAGCAGCTACAGGAAACAGAGTTCATTCCGACAGGACCACACCACATGGTGTCGGGGGCAGGAGTCTGGAGGATTTTTCGGACCAGGAGAGAACCAGAGCATGAGTGGCCCTGATAAATGGGAGAGGAGAAGAAGGGGATTTAATCATGGAGGCATGAGCAAAGGTGGGCAGGGAGGAGGACGCGGTGGAATGGGCTCTAGAGAGCGAGGTGGCATCAATCAGCCCGGTGGACCCATGGATGAAGAACCAGGTCCTGATCTAGGCCTTCCTAGATCCTGATGAGGATTCTGACAACAGTGCAATTTATGTGCAAGGTTTAAATGACAATGTGACTCTGGATGATCTGGCAGACTTCGGTAAGCAGTGTGGGGTTGTCAAGATGAACAAGAGAACTGGGCAACTCATGATCCACATCTATTTGGATAAGGAGAGAGGAAAGCCTAAAGGTGATGCCACAGTGGCCTACGAAGATCTGCCTACTGCCAAGGCTGGTATGGAATGGTTTGATGGAAAAGATATTCAGGGAAGCAAACTTAAAGCTTCTCTTGCCCGAAAGAAGCCTCCAAAAAATAGCAAGTGGAGTGGCATGCCACCTCATGAGGGCAGAGGGATGCCACCACCACTCTGTGGAGGTCATAATAGCTCAAGAGGTCCCAAAGGAACCATGGGTCACATGGGAGGCATTGGAGGAGAGGAGGGGGCTTCCCAACATGAAAACCCTGGGGCCCCTGAGGGACCCCCTTGTGGAGGAGGAAATGTCCAGCACTGAGCCGGAGATTGGCAGTGTCCCATGCCGGGCTGTGGAACCCAGAACTTGACCTGGAGAACAGAATGCAACCAGTGTAAGGACCAAAACCTGAGGGCTTCCACCCGCTACCATTCCAACCTCCGGGATATGATCGTGGCCGAGGCGGCAGTGGTGCCATGCAGGGAAGAAGAGGTGTCCTTATGGATCGTGGTGGTCCTGGAGAAATGTTCTGAGGTGACCATAGCTTGGACCGAGGTGGACTTGGTTGAGTAATACGACATGGTTCTGAGGATCTTCCTGGACCATTGATGGAACCGATGATAGAAATGAGTGGTGGACCTGGAGGTCCTGGAAGGCCTGCATTAATGGAATAAGGTGAGCACAGTCAGGAACTTAGAGACCGGCCGTACTAGAGAGAACTGAAGAGCTGCAAGGATGACCAGATTTATTTTTTTTACACCAGAAAATATTTTAAATTTATAATTCCATATATATATAATGTTGACCACAACATCATGATTATTACTCTCTGTACTTTAGTATTTTCACCATTTCTGAACTAACATTAAAACAAGTTAAATCCTAGGGAGCAGAGATTTTTATTTTCTTTTAAAGATGGTTGTTTTAGACTTAGCAATGGGAACCCCTTGTGAGCATACTCAGTATCGTTGTGGACTACAAAGGGAGCCTCAAATTGTAACAAGGTTCATGCTTGTGATTGTTTTCAAAAACGTTCCAAATGTTTATTAACTGTCAAAAAGTAATGTTGCAGAGGGTCCATGGTGTCACCAGTGTGCCTACAGGAGCAAGCTCATCGTCAGCAAGTGGTCTCCCCTTACATGTCCAGTGTAAGTCCTAAAGAACATGTGTGATCCATTTTGGTGTCGTGAAGTGTAATTTTCTCAGATTCCTGAAGAGTGTCACCTTTGTGACTTGTACCTTGAAATGAAGGTAATTCAGTGTCGGCGGTAGGCTGGGGCACAATGCCATCTTCATAATTTTCAGGAAGAACTCCTTCAGGCTTGGTTTCTTCAACCTTTAAGGAAAATTTAAGATCTTAGTTTTCATTAAAGGTATCACTGATTTTTGTTCACATTAGAAGAATTTATCTGTTAACACCAGGGTCTTGATTTATAGGTCTCAAATATTTGTTGGGAATTTTATCACTATAACCACTAATATTGTGTAAACTTTGATTACTTTCTGTTTGATTCAAAGGCCAGAGATTGAGGAAATGAAAAGGGGACCTGCTCAGCTTTATGTATGTTTGTGGGAGGGGGGGTGGGAAGAGAAAAACCTTCACAAGGTGGATCTCTATTATCAGTTTGTGAGGCTGTCTTGGTGGCATGCAGCAAGGATCAGGCAAACTTATGGACCCTGTTGGTCGTGCAGAAATGTCCGGAGGAGGCAGAGGTATAGACAGAGGTGGCTTCTGAGGTATCCGTAGCTTGGACCGAGGTGGCTTTGGTGGAGGAATACGACGTGGTCCTTGGGCTCCTCCGGGACCATTGATGGAACAGATGGAATGAACAAGAGGTGGCCCTGGAGGCCCTGGACGACCTGCCAAATGGATAGAGGCGAGAACAGTCAGGAACTAAGAGACCGGCCCTACTAGAGAGCCCTGCAGGGCTGCATGGAGGACCAGATTTAGTCTCTGAACCCAGAAAATGTTTTACATTCATAATTCCATATTTATGATGTTGGCCACAACATAATGAGTCTTACTGTCTGTACTTTAGTATTTTCACCATTTGTGAAGAAACATTAAAACAATTAAATGGTAGTGTGCTGAGTTTCTTTTGTTTTCAAGATGCTTGTTTGAGGACTTGAAAATGGGAACCCCTTATGAGCATACTCAGTATCATTGTGGAGAACCCAGAGGGACTCTAATTGCAAAAAAGTTCATAGTTGTGATTGTTTTCAAATACATTCCAAATGTTTATTAACTGTCATAACTAATGTTGCACAGGGTCCATGGTGCACCAGTGTGGCTACCAAGAGCAAGCTTAGCTTCAGCATGTGGTCTCCCCGTTGCATGCCCAGTGTAAGTCCTAAAGAACATGTGTGATCCATTGTGGTGTCGTGAAGTGTAATTTTCTCAGATTCCTGAAGAGTGTCACCTCTGTGACTTGTACCTTGAAATGAAGGTAATTCAGTGTTGGCGGTAGGCTGGGGCACAAGGCTATCGTCATCATTTGCAGGGAGAAATCCTCCCGGCTTGGTTTCTTCACCCTATAAGAAAATTTTGACATCTTAGTTTTGATTAAAAAAGTCACTGATTTTTATTCATTTTAGAAGAACTTATCTGTTCATGCCAGGGTCTTGATTTATAGTCCCCAAATATTTCTTTGCTCAGGGAAATTTTATCACTATAACCACTGCTATCGGTTAACCTCTGCTTCCTTTCTGTTTGATTCATAGCCGAGAGTTTGAGCATCTTAAAAGGGGACCTGTTCAGCTTTATATGGGGGTGGGGTGGGAGTTGGGCATAGAATAACCTTCATGAGGTGGCTCTCTCTTTTACCTGTTGAGGCTGCCCTGGTGGCATGCAGCATGGTTGAGGCAGAATTAAGGACCCTGTTGGTCCTGCAGAAATGTCCCGAGGAGGCAGAAGTATAGACAGAGGTGGCTTCTGAGGTGTCCGTAGCTTGGACCGAGGTGGTTTTGGTGGAGGAATACGACGTGGTCCTTGGGCTCCTCCTGGACCATTGATGGAACAGATGGAATTAAAAAGAGGTGGTCCTGGAGGCCCTGGAGGACCTGCGTAAAAGGATAAAGACGAAAACAGTCAGGAACGTAGAGACCGGCCCTACTAGAGAGCCCTGCAGGGCTGCATGGAGGACTAGATTTAGTCTCTGAACCCAGAAAATGTTTTACATTCATAATTCCATATTTATGATGTTGGCCACAACATCATGAATATTACTGTCTGTACTTTAGTATTTTCACCATTTGTGAAGAAACATTAAAACAATTAAATGGTAGTTTGCTGAGTTTCTTTTCTTTTCAAGATGCTTGTTTGAAGACTTGACAATGGGAACCCCTTATGAGCATACTCAGTATCATTGAGGAGAACCTAGAGAGCCTCTAATTGCAACAAAGTTCATAGTTGTGATTGTTTTCAAATACATTCCAAATGTTTATTAACTGTCAAAACTAATGTTGCAGAGGGTCCATGGTGTCACCAGTGTGGCTACCAAGAGCAAGCTTAGCTTCAGCATGTGGTCTCCCCTTTGCATGCCCAGTGTAAGTCCTAAAGAACGTGTGTGATCCATTGTGGTGTCGTGAAGTGTAATTTTCTCAGATTCCTGAAGAATGTCACCTCTGTGACTTGTACCTTGAAATGAAGTTAATTCAGTGTTGGCGGTAGGCTGGCGCACAATGCCATCGTCATCATTTGCAGGGAGAAATCCTCCCGGCATGGTTTCTTCAACCTTTAAGAAAATTTTGACATGTTAGTTTTGATTAAAAAAGTCACTGATTTTTATTCATTTTAGAAGAACTTATCTGTTCATGCCAGGGTCTTGATTTATAGTCCCCAAATATATTGTTGTTTTTTTTTGTTTTGTTTTATTTTGTTTTATTTTTTTTGCTTTTTTCGAGACAGGGTTTCTCTGTGGCTTTGGAGCCTACCCTGGAACTAGCTCTGTAGACCAGGCTGGTCTCGAACTCCCAGAGATCCGCCTGACTCTCCCTCCCAAGTGCTGGGATTCAAGGCGTGCGCCACCATCGCCCGGCCCCCAATATTTCTTTGCTCAGGGAAATTTTATCACTATAACCACTGCTATCGGGTAACCTCTGCTTCCTTTCTGTTTGATTCAAAGCCGAGACTTTGAGAATCTTAAAAGGGGACCTGCTCAGCTTTATATGTGTGGGGGGGGTGGGAGATGGGCATAGAATAACCTTCATGAGGTGGCTCTCTCTTTTACCTGTTGAGGCTGCCCTGGTGGCATGCAGCATGGTTGAGGTAGAATTAAGGACCCTGTTGGTCCTGCAGAAATGTCCCGAGGAGGCAGAAGTATAGACAGAGGTGGCTTCTGAGGTGTCCGTAGCTTGGACCGAGGTGGTTTTGGTGGAGGAATACGACGTGGTCCTGGGGCTCCTCCTGGACCATTGATGGAACAGATGGAATTAAAAAGAGGTGGTCCTGGAGGCCCTGGAGGACCTGCGTAAAAGGATAAAGACGAAAACAGTCAGGAACTTAGAGACCGGCCCTACTAGAGAGCCCTGCAGGGCTGCATGGAGGACTAGATTTAGTCTCTGAACCCAGAAAATGTTTTACATTCATAATTCCATATTTATGATGTTGGCCACAACATCATGAGTATTACTGTCTGTACTTTAGTATTTTCACCATTTGTGAAGAAACATTAAAACAATTAAATGGTAGTTTGCTGAGTTTCTTTTCAAGATGCTTGTTTGAAGACTTGACAATGGGAACCCCTTATGAGCATACTCAGTATCATTGTGGAGAACCAAGAGGGACTCTAATTGCAACAAAGTTCATAGTTGTGATTGTTTTCAAATACATTCCAAATGTTTATTAACTGTCAAAACTAATGTTGCAGAGGGTCCATGGTGTCACCAGTGTGGCTACCAAGAGCAAGCTTAGCTTCAGCATGTGGTCTCCCCTTTGCATGCCCAGTGTAAGTCCTAAAGAACGTGTGTGATCCATTGTGGTGTCGTGAAGTGTAATTTTCTCAGACTCCTGAAGAATGTCACCTCTGTGACTTGTACCTTGAAATGAAGGTAATTCAGTGTTGGCGGTAGGCTGGGGCACAAGGCCATCGTCATCATTTGCAGGGAGAAATCCTCTCGGCTTGGTTTCTTCACCCTATAAGAAAATTTTGACATCTTAGTTTTGATTAAAAAAGTCACTGATTTTTATTCATTTTAGAAGAACTTATCTGTTCATGCCAGGGTCTTGATTTATAGTCCCCAAATATTTCTTTGCTCAGGGAAATTTTATCACTATAACCACTGCTATCGGTTAACCTCTGCTTCCTTTCTGTTTGATTCATAGCCGAGAGTTTGAGCATCTTAAAAGGGGACCTGTTCAGCTTTATATGGGGGTGGGGTGGGAGTTGGGCATAGAATAACCTTCATGAGGTGGCTCTCTCTTTTACCTGTTGAGGCTGCCCTGGTGGCATGCAGCATGGTTGAGGCAAAATTAAGGACCCTGTTGGTCCTGCAGAAATGTCCCGAGGAGGCAGAAGTATAGACAGAGGTGGCTTCTGAGGTGTCCGTAGCTTGGACCGAGGTGGTTTTGGTGGAGGAATACGACGTGGTCCTTGGGCTCCTCCTGGACCATTGATGGAACAGATGGAATTAAAAAGAGGTGGTCCTGGAGGCCCTGGAGGACCTGCGTAAAAGGATAAAGACGAAAACAGTCAGGAACGTAGAGACCGGCCCTACTAGAGAGCCCTGCAGGGCTGCATGGAGGACTAGATTTAGTCTCTGAACCCAGAAAATGTTTTACATTCATAATTCCATATTTATGATGTTGGCCACAACATCATGAGTATTACTGTCTGTACTTTAGTATTTTCACCATTTGTGAAGAAACATTAAAACAATTAAATGGTAGTTTGCTGAGTTTCTTTTCTTTTCAAGATGCTTGTTTGAAGACTTGACAATGGGAACCCCTTATGAGCATACTCAGTATCATTGTGGAGAACCAAGAGGGACTCTAATTGCAACAAAGTTCATAGTTGTGATTGTTTTCAAATACATTCCAAATGTTTATTAACTGTCAAAACTAATGTTGCACAGGGTCCATGGTGTCACCAGTGTGGCTACCAAGAACAAGCTTAGCTTCAGCATGTGGTCTCCCCGTTGCATGCCCAGTGTAAGTCCTAAAGAACGTGTGTGATCCATTGTGGTGTCGTGAAGTGTTATTTTCTCAGATTCCTGAAGAGTGTCACCTCTGTGACTTGTACCTTGAAATGAAGGTAATTCAGAGTCGGCGGTATGCTGGGGCACAAGGCTATCGTCATCATTTGCAGGGAGAAATCCTCCCGGCTTGGTTTCTTCACCCTTTAAGAAAATTTTGACATCTTAGTTTTGATTAAAAAAGTCACTGATTTTTATTCATTTTAGAAGAACTTATCTGTTCATGCCAGGGTCTTGATTTATAGTCCCCAAATATATTGTTGTTTTTTTTTTTTGTTTTGTTTTATTTTGTTTTATTTTTTTTGCTTTTTTCGAGACAGGGTTTCTCTGTGGCTTTGGAGCCTACCCTGGAACTAGCTCTGTAGACCAGGCTGGTCTCGAACTCCCAGAGATCCGCCTGACTCTCCCTCCCAAGTGCTGGGATTCAAGGCGTGCGCCACCATCGCCCGGCCCCCAATATTTCTTTGCTCAGGGAAATTTTATCACTATAACCACTGCTATCGGGTAACCTCTGCTTCCTTTCTGTTTGATTCAAAGCCGAGACTTTGAGAATCTTAAAAGGGGACCTGCTCAGCTTTATATGTGGGGGGGGGGGGTGGGAGATGGGCATAGAATAACCTTCATGAGGTGGCTCTCTCTTTTACCTGTTGAGGCTGCCCTGGTGGCATGCAGCATGGTTGAGGTAGAATTAAGGACCCTGTTGGTCCTGCAGAAATGTCCCGAGGAGGCAGAAGTATCGACAGAGGTGGCTTCTGAGGTGTCCGTAGCTTGGACCGAGGTGGTTTTGGTGGAGGAATACGACGTGGTCCTGGGGCTCCTCCTGGACCATTGATGGAACAGATGGAATTAAAAAGAGGTGGTCCTGGAGGACCTGCGTAAAAGGATAAAGACGAAAACAGTCAGGAACGTAGAGACCGGCCCTACTAGAGAGCCCTGCAGGGCTGCATGGAGGACTAGATTTAGTCTCTGAACCCAGAAAATGTTTTACATTCATAATTCCATATTTATGATGTTGGCCACAACATCATGAGTATTACTGTCTGTACTTTAGTATTTTCACCATTTGTGAAGAAACATTAAAACAATTAAATGGTAGTTTGCTGAGTTTCTTTTCTTTTCAAGATGCTTGTTTGAAGACTCGACAATGGGAACCCCTTATGAGCATACTCAGTATCATTGTGGAGAACCTAGAGGGAATCTAATTGTAACAAAGTTCATAGTTGTGATTGTTTTCAAATACATTCCAAATGTTTATTAACTGTCAAAACTAATGTTGCACTGGGTCCATGGTGTTACCAGTGTGGCTACCAAGAGCAAGCTTAGCTTCAGCATGTGGTCTCCCCGTTGCATGCCCAGTGTAAGTCCTAAAGAACGTGTGTGATCCATTGTGGTGTCGTGAAGTGTAATTTTCTCAGATTCCTGAAGAGTGTCACCTCTGTGACTTGTACCTTGAAATGAAGTTAATTCAGTGTTGGCGGTAGGCTGGGGCACAAGGCCATCGTCATCATTTGCAGGGAGAAATCCTCTCGGCTTGGTTTCTTCACCCTTTAAGAAAATTTTGACATGTTAGTTTTGATTAAAAAAGTCACTGATTTTTATTCATTTTAGAAGAACTTATCTGTTCATGCCAGGGTCTTGATTTATAGTCCCCAAATATATTGCTGTTGTTTTTTTTGTTTTATTTTGTTTTTTTTTTTTTTTGCTTTTTTCGAGACAGGGTTTCTCTGTGGCTTTGGAGCCTACCCTGGAACCAGCTCTGTAGACCAGGCTGGTCTCGAACTCCCAGAGATCCGCCTGACTCTCCCTCCCAAGTGCTGGGATTAAAGGCGTGCGCCACCATCGCCTGGCCCCCAATATTTCTTTGCTCAGGGAAATTTTATCACTATAACCACTGCTATCGGGTAACCTCTGCTTCCTTTCTGTTTGATTCAAAGCCGAGACTTTGAGAATCTTAAAAGGGGACCTGCTCAGCTTTATATGTGGGGGGGGGGTGGGAGATGGGCATAGAATAACCTTCATGAGGTGGCTCTCTCTTTTACCTGTTGAGGCTGCCCTGGTGGCATGCAGCATGGTTGAGCTAGAATTAAGGACCCTGATGGTCCTGCAGAAATGTCCCGAGGAGGCAGAAGTATCGACAGAGGTGGCTTCTGAGGTGTCCGTAGCTTGGACCGAGGTGGTTTTGGTGGAGGAATACGACGTGGTCCTTGGGCTCCTCCTGGACCATTGATGGAACAGATGGAATTAAAAAGAGGTGGTCCTGGAGGCCCTGGAGGACCTGCGTAAAAGGATAAAGACGAAAACAGTCAGGAACGTAGAGACCGGCCCTACTAGAGAGCCCTGCAGGGCTGCATGGAGGACTAGATTTAGTCTCTGAACCCAGAAAATGTTTTACATTCATAATTCCATATTTATGATGTTGGCCACAACATCATGAGTATTACTGTCTGTACTTTAGTATTTTCACCATTTGTGAAGAAACATTAAAACAATTAAATGGTAGTTTGCTGAGTTTCTTTTCTTTTCAAGATGCTTGTTTGAAGACTTGACAATGGGAACCCCTTATGAGCATACTCAGTATCATTGTGGAGAACCAAGAGGGACTCTAATTGCAACAAAGTTCATAGTTGTGATTGTTTTCAAATACATTCCAAATGTTTATTAACTGTCAAAACTAATGTTGCACAGGGTCCATGGTGTCACCAGTGTGGCTACCAAGAACAAGCTTAGCTTCAGCATCTGGTCTCCCCGTTGCATGCCCAGTGTAAGTCCTAAAGAACGTGTGTGATCCATTGTGGTGTCGTGAAGTGTTATTTTCTCAGATTCCTGAAGAGTGTCACCTCTGTGACTTGTACCTTGAAATGAAGGTAATTCAGAGTCGGCGGTATGCTGGGGCACAAGGCTATCGTCATCATTTGCAGGGAGAAATCCTCCCGGCTTGGTTTCTTCACCCTTTAAGAAAATTTTGACATCTTAGTTTTGATTAAAAAAGTCACTGATTTTTATTCATTTTAGAAGAACTTATCTGTTCATGCCAGGGTCTTGATTTATAGTCCCCAAATATATTGTTGTTGTTTTTTTGTTTTGTTTTATTTTGTTTTATTTTTTTTGCTTTTTTCGAGACAGGGTTTCTCTGTGGCTTTGGAGCCTACCCTGGAACTAGCTCTGTAGACCAGGCTGGTCTCGAACTCCCAGAGATCCTCCTGACTCTCCCTCCCAAGTGCTGGGATTCAAGGCGTGCGCCACCATCGCCCGGCCCCCAATATTTCTTTGCTCAGGGAAATTTTATCACTATAACCACTGCTATCGGGTAACCTCTGCTTCCTTTCTGTTTGATTCAAAGCCGAGACTTTGAGAATCTTAAAAGGGGACCTGCTCAGCTTTATATGTGGGGGGGGGGTGGGAGATGGGCATAGAATAACCTTCATGAGGTGGCTCTCTCTTTTACCTGTTGAGGCTGCCCTGGTGGCATGCAGCATGGTTGAGGTAGAATTAAGGACCCTGTTGGTCCTGCAGAAATGTCCCGAGGAGGCAGAAGTATCGACAGAGGTGGCTTCTGAGGTGTCCGTAGCTTGGACCGAGGTGGTTTTGGTGGAGGAATACGACGTGGTCCTGGGGCTTCTCCTGGACCATTGATGGAACAGATGGAATTAAAAAGAGGTGGTCCTGGAGGCCCTGGAGGACCTGCGTAAAAGGATAAAGACGAAAACAGTCAGGACCATAGAGACCGGCCCTACTAGTGAGCCCTGCAGGGCTGCATGGAGGACTAGATTTAGTCTCTGAACCCAGAAAATGTTTTACATTCATAATTCCATATTTATGATGTTGGCCACAACATCATGAGTATTACTGTCTGTACTTTAGTATTTTCACCATTTGTGAAGAAATATTAAAACAATTAAATGGTAGTTTGCTGAGTTTCTTTTCTTTTCAAGATGCTTGTTTGAAGACTTGACAATGGGAACCCCTTATGAGCATACTCAGTATCATTGTGGAGAACCTAGAGGGACTCTAATTGCAACAAAGTTCATAGTTGTGATTGTTTTCAAATACATTCCAAATGTTTATTAACTGTCATAACTAATGTTGCACTGGGTCCATGGTGTTACCAGTGTGGCTACCAAGAGCAAGCTTAGCTTCAGCATGTGGTCTCCCCGTTGCATGCCCAGTGTAAGTCCTAAAGAACGTGTGTGATCCATTGTGGTGTCGTGAATTGTAATTTTCTCAGATTCCTGAAGAGTGTCACCTCTGTGACTTGTACCTTGAAATGAAGGTAATTCAGTGTTGGCGGTAGGCTGGGGCACAAGGCCATCGTCATCATTTGCAGGGAGAAATCCTCTCGGCTTGGTTTCTTCACCCTTTAAGAAAATTTTGACATGTTAGTTTTGATTAAAAAAGTCACTGATTTTTATTCATTTTAGAAGAACTTATCTGTTCATGCCAGGGTCTTGATTTATAGTCCCCAAATATATTGCTGTTGTTTTTTTTGTTTTGTTTTATTTTGTTTTATTTTTTTTGCTTTTTTCGAGACAGGGTTTCTCTGTGGCTATGAAGCCTACCCTGGAACCAGCTCTGTAGACCAGGCTGGTCTCGAACTCCCAGAGATCCGCCTGACTCTCCCTCCCAAGTGCTGGGATTAAAGGCGTGCGCCACCATCGCCTGGCCCCCAATATTTCTTTGCTCAGGGAAATTTTATCACTATAACCACTGCTATCGGGTAACCTCTGCTTCCTTTCTGTTTGATTCAAAGCCGAGACTTTGAGAATCTTAAAAGGGGACCTGCTCAGCTTTATATGTGGGGGGGGGGGGAGATGGGCATAGAATAACCTTCATGAGGTGGCTCTCTCTTTTACCTGTTGAGGCTGCCCTGGTGGCATGCAGCATGGTTGAGGTAGAATTAAGGACCCTGTTGGTCCTGCAGAAATGTCCCGAGGAGGCAGAAGTATAGACAGAGGTGGCTTCTGAGGTGTCCGTAGCTTGGACCGAGGTGGTTTTGGTGGAGGAATACGACGTGGTCCTTGGGCTCCTCCTGGACCATTGATGGAACAGATGGAATTAAAAAGAGGTGGTCCTGGAGGCCCTGGAGGACCTGCGTAAAAGGATAAAGACGAAAACAGTCAGGAACGTAGAGACCGGCCCTACTAGAGAGCCCTGCAGGGCTGCATGGAGGACTAGATTTAGTCTCTGAACCCAGAAAATGTTTTACATTCATAATTCCATATTTATGATGTTGGCCACAACATCATGAGTATTACTGTCTGTACTTTAGTATTTTCACCATTTGTAAAGAAACATTAAAACAATTAAATGGTAGTTTGCTGAGTTTCTTTTCTTTTCAAGATGCTTGTTTGAAGACTTGACAATGGGAACCCCTTATGAGCATACTCAGTATCTTTGTGGAGAACCTAGAGAGCCTCTAATTGCAACAAAGTTCATAGTTGTGATTGTTTTCAAATACATTCCAAATGTTTATTAACTGTCAAAATTAATGTTGCACTGGGTCCATGGTGTTACCAGTGTGGCTACCAAGAGCAAGCTTAGCTTCAGCATGTGGTCTCCCCGTTGCATGCCCAGTGTAAGTCCTAAAGAACGTGTGTGATCCATTGTGGTGTCGTGAAGTGTAATTTTCTCAGATTCCTGAAGAATGTCACCACTGTGACTTGTACCTTGAAATGAAGTTAATTCAGTGTTGGCGGTAGGCTGGCTCACAATGCCATCGTCATCATTTGCAGGGAGAAATCCTCCCGGCATGGTTTCTTCAACCTTTAAGAAAATTTTGACATGTTAGTTTTGATTAAAAAAGTCACTGATTTTTATTCATTTTAGAAGAACTTATCTGTTCATGCCAGGGTCTTGATTTATAGTCCCCAAATATATTATTGGTTTTTTTTGTTTTGTTTTATTTTGTTTTATTTTTTTTGCTTTTTTCGAGACAGGGTTTCTCTGTGGCTTTGGAGCCTACCCTGGAATTAGCTCTGTAGACCAGGCTGGTCTCGCACTCCCAGAGATCCGCCTGACTCTCCCTCCCAAGTGCTGGGATTAAAGGCGTGCGCCACCATCGCCCGGCCCCCAATATTTCTTTGCTCAGGGAAATTTTATCACTATAACCACTGCTATCGGGTAACCTCTGCTTCCTTTCTGTTTGATTCAAAGCCGAGACTTTGAGAATCTTAAAAGGGGGCCTGCTCAGCTTTATATGTGTGTGGGGGGGGTGGGAGATGGGCATAGAATAACCTTCATGAGGTGGCTCTCTCTTTTACCTGTTGAGGCTGCCCTGGTGGCATGCAGCATGGTTGAGGTAGAATTAAGGACCCTGTTGGTCCTGCAGAAATGTCCCGAGGATGCAGAAGTATAGACAGAGGTGGCTTCTGAGGTGTCCGTAGCTTGGACCGAGGTGGTTTTGGTGGAGGAATACGACGTGGTCCTGGGGCTCCTCCTGGACCATTGATGGAACAGATGGAATTAAAAAGAGGTGGTCCTGGAGGCCCTGGAGGACCTGCGTAAAAGGATAAAGACAAAAACAGTCAGGAACGTAGAGACCGGCCCTACTAGAGAGCCCTGCAGGGCTGCATGGAGGACTAGATTTAGTCTCTGAACCCAGAAAATGTTTTACATTCATAATTCCATATTTATGATGTTGGCCACAACATTATGAGTATTACTGTCTGTACTTTAGTATTTTCACCATTTGTGAAGAAACATTAAAACAATTAAATGGTAGTTTGCTGAGTTTCTTTTCTTTTCAAGATGCTTGTTTGAAGACTTGACAATGGGAACCCCTTATGAGCATACTCAGTATCATTGTGGAGAACCTATGGAGCCTCTAATTGCAACAAAGTTCATAGTTGTGATTGTTTTCAAATACATTCCAAATGTTTATTAACTGTCAAAACTAATGTTGCACAGGGTTTATGGTGTCACCAGTGTGGCTACCAAGAGCAAGCTTAGCTTCAGCATGTGGTCTCCCCGTTGCATGCCCAGTGTAAATTCTAAAGAACGTGTGTGATCCATTGTGGTGTCGTGAAGTGTAATTTTCTCAGATTCCTGAAGAATGTCACCTCTGTGACTTGTACCTTGAAATGAAGGTAATTCAGTGTCGGCGGTAGGCTGGGGCACAAGGCCATCGTCATAATTTGCAGGGAGAAATCCTTCCGGCTTGGTTTCTTCAACCTTTTTGGAAATTTTGAGATCTTAGTTTTCATTAGAAATGTCACTGATTTGTATTCACTTCAGAAAAATTTATCTGTTCATGCCAGGGTCTTGATTTATAGTCACCAAATAATCCTTTGCTCAGATAAATTTTATCTCTATAACCACTGTTATCGTGTAATCTCTGCTTCCTTTCTGTTTAATTTAAAGCCACGAGTTTGAGAATCTTAAAACGAGAACTGCTCTGGTTCATGTTTATGTGTGTTTGTGTGTGTGTATGTGTGTACATGTGTATGTGTATTTGTGTTTGAAAAGGGCTGAGTAGAACCTTTAGGAATGGCTCTCTCCATTTTCCTGTTGTGAGATGATCTTACAGTGATTCAGCTGCTCTTCCTTTTTCATTCTGGATGGTTTGTAGGTTTCATGGCTGTTCTACTCTTGGCCTCTACTCTAGATATTAGTGTGTTGGCATTATGTATCAGACACTTGCTGCTTGTTGTGTTCTGAGACGGAACTCAGGTCATAGAGTTACAAGGTTAGTGCTCTGACCTGTTGGCATGTGTGTATGTGATTCTGTACTTGTGTGTGTGTTCTAGCTTTTCAATGAAAAGATGACTCTGTTTGAGAGGGGAGAGAGTTGAAGATAGAAATAGAGTTTGGTTTTTAGCAGTTCAGAATGAATTTGGAGTAAACTCATTGAGATGTTAGGTTTTCCTTTTCCTAGGCATAGCATCATCTTTGTGCCTTTGGGGCCTGTGTCCTTTCTCAGCATGTCTGGGTGACCTCTTCATGAAGTCTCCTACTTATTATTCTGTTAGCATGGGGAACCGACATTATCTCGCTGAGTTTGGTGATTTTATACTCATTATACTGCAATTACCAGATAATGGATTCTGGAGAACTCATGTGTTAATATAGTTTTATGCAATTCTAACCTCAGAAAAGTGATGTTTGCTTTTATTTCTTTCACATTTTTGAAGGATAGAAACCACTGATGTTTTGCTTTAGTTGCCTCAAGCATATGCTAATACCTTAATCTGTTAGTGATATTGTGTTTTGTAGTCTAATCCTTTGCATATCCAAGATGTTGTTCCCTTCATGCTCGGGAAACTCTCCATAGTTGCCACACTCATCACATTACCATTGACTTTCTGTATCAGCCAAAAACCTCTGCATTAGTCTAATAATTCTATTTGTATTAATCATGTTACTTTGTATGCTAATGAATTTTTACTGAAATCTTGGAAGATGTCTGGCATGTGAATGTCTGCTCATTAAAATCTCTTGAGATCTATCTCCCTGCTAAGACCTCCCTTGATCTATTACTCAATTTGATCATACATAATAGCTAATAATAATTTAGAAGCCAAATTGGATTAGGCCTAAAAGACAGAACATTTGAGTTTGGTTTTGAAAATATTAAAATTACAGTTACCAATGGTTTCATTAGGTGTAAGAGTTATGTCGAATCTGCCCCTGTCTCTCCTAATGTTGAACTGAGATGCTTCAAGGTAATGAGCTAGCTCTTAACCATTTGTATTGGAGATTGGTAAGTGGTGTAAGTAAGGTCTACAGACAGAACTAGCTCTTTTACTTGCTTTATACCTTATCTTGAATTTTGCATGAAAATCGATGGAGCTAGAAAACATTATTTTGAGTGAGGTGACCCAGACACAGAAAGACAATTATCACGTGTATTCACTCATAGGTGGTTTTTAAACATAAAGCAAAGAAAGCCAGCCTACAAACCACGATCCCAGAGAACTTAGACAACAATGAGGACACTAAGAGAGACTTGTAGAGATCTAATCTTCATCGGGAGTAGGAAAAGACAAGCTCTCCTGACTAAATTGGGAGCATGGGGCCCTTGGGGGAGAGTTGAAGGGGGAGGGGAGAGGCAGGGAGGGCAGCAGAGAAAAATGTAGAGCTCAATAAAAATCAATAAAGAAACACAAAAGAAAATTGACCATTTCCTTTACATTTTCCAGTTTTGTGGAGTACAGGTTTCAAGTATGATCTGATGATTCTCTGGATTTCCTCAGTGTCTGATGTTATGACCCCCTTCTCATTTCTGATTTTGTTAATTTGGATATTCTCTACTTTTCTTTTGGGTTCTTTAGATAAGGGTTTGTCTATATTGTTGATATTCTACAAAAAAGCAGCTGTTTGTCCCACTGACTCTTTGTATTGTTTTCTTTGTTTCTATTTTATTGATTTCAGTCCTCAATTTGATTATTCCCTGCCATCTCCTCCTCCTGGGTGAGTTTGCTGTTTTTATTCTACAGTTTTCTAGAGTGCTGTTAGACTGTAGTGTGAGATTTTTTGGGGGGTTCTTTATGTAAGTACTTATTGCTAAGAATTTTTCTGTTAGTACTGCTTTCAAAGTATCTCAAAGAATTGGATATGTTGTGCATTCATTTTCACTAAATTCTAAGAAGTCTTCCTTTATTTCTATTGAGAATTGTTCAGTTTCCATGAGTTTGTGGGATATTTGCAATTAGTGTTGTTGATTCCAACTTTAACCCAAAGGTGATCTGATAAGATGTGGTTATTTCATTTTTTTTTTTATCTGTTGAGATTTGCTTTGTTACCAGGTATGTGGTTGAATGTAGAGAAACCCACAGAAATAGCTGACCCAAGAAAGTGGGAGCTCACTGGCTCTTGACTGACAACTGGGGAACCTGAATACGACCAAACTAGGCCCGCTGAATATGGATGACAGTTATATGGCTTGGACAGCTTTGTTGGGCCACAGGAAGTGGGACCAGGTTTTATTTATCCCTAGTATGTGAACTGGCTTTTTTGGAGCCCATTCCCTATGGAGGGATACTTTGCTCAGTCTAGATACAGGGAAGATGGCCTTGGTCCTGCCTCAAGGGATATGGCAGACTTTGTTGACTCCACATGGGAGACCTCATTCTCTCTGCAAAATTGATGGGGAGAGCGTGGGAGAGGATAGGGCAAGAAAGAGGAAGGGAAGGAGAGGAATCTTGGATTGGTATGTAAAATAAAAAAGATTGTCTTAAAATAATAAAAGAAAAAATGAATAAAATAAATAAAAACACTAATGAAGGTTATTTCTTTTATACTTGCTGTGACAAAATGTCTGACAGAGATTATTTAAGGAAGGAAAGAAGGAGGGAATGAAGGAAGGAAGACTAATGGCTACAGGAAACTCCTGTTTGCCTTCCCTGCTATAACTGAATGACTTTCCCTCCAGCAGTTGAAGTAGGGAAAGCAAACAGGGAGGCTTTGTCTGTGGCAGTGGTCTATTGCTTCTCACATGCTGATAGACAGGGAAGCATACAACCCAGAACTGTTTCCAAAAATAGGGATGACCATTACGACCCACCACAGACAACATTCTGCTAGCTAGACCATATCCCAAAGGTTAACCAGTCTCCTAAATGCTAACAAAGTATTCAAACATTGAAACATGTGCTATCCCTTCTTTCTCTGTCTCTCTCTTTCTCTTGCTTGGTGGTGGTGGTGGTGGTGGTGGTGGTGGTGGTGGTGGTGGTGTGTACGTGCCTGTGTGCATGCATGTGTGAGTGTGTGCATATGTGTGTACATGCCTGCATGTAAAATTACAGTTATGAAGTCATGAATTAGCAGCAAAAATTATTATACAGTTAGGGTCACCCCAACATGAGAAACTGTATTAAATGGTCACAGCATTAGAAAGATTGAGATCTACTGCCTAAGAAGGTGACTAGCTAGCATGGGTATTCCCAGGAGTGAGGGTATGAAGGAGGTGAAGGATATATTTGGGGCTGGGTTCCTCATTTCTGACACTATTTGCAACTCTGCAGACATAGATACACAAAGGCATCACTCCCCTCATAAGCAATTATGTTACTTTTCAAGTTATTGGGAATTACAATCATTCATGTTTTTTTCTAGAGTATTCAGGCATTGCCTCTCCCAGAGAACTTAGGTTCATCACTGATTTTCTCAGAACTGCCTGTTCCCTCTTCTTTATTGTGGTGATCTTGTTAAAATATAGAAATTGTTTCTGTATGTTCTGCAATGAAAAGACAGAGGATCGACTCTCCTGGTTTGATTAGGAAATGAACTCTTTTGATTTGGGGTGCACAATTTCAAAACTACTTTATCCCTTACCAGGACAGGGTATTGAAAGATGGAAAGTAGAAACTATTACTTAAAAGTAAAATATCTGCTAATATGCTTATCTATTTACAAATTACTATGATATCATCAAGAACTAAAAAAAAATATTTCTGCTAACTAGATTGAGAAAATCATGAACTGAGAAACTGGGTTTTTCCTTGTGACTGAGACTGAACTGAACTCACTATATTTTAAAATTTCTGAATCTCATGTGAGATGATTATTAATTTTAATAGGCCCCTTTCATCAGAGTTTCTCTTCTATGTTTGGGATGCAAAATGCATGTTATTTTCCATTTGTAAATAAACTCTCGGTTACTAGTGTTCTCCATATCATAGTATTTGTGAAACTGCTTTAGAGAAACCCATTGGTTCACTGAGTCACATTCAAAAGTCATTAATATTCAACTTCTGATTCACACAAACCCTTACTTTAGGGCTCCAGGTTACAAACAGGTTTCCGAACCTCCAGCAGTGCATGGTGATGAGGTCACTTTACTATGAATAGATAAATGTCTCATTACAACCCTACAATATTGTAAATGTGTGAACATGATACAAAGAATCAGAGTGTATATTAGTGTCAAAGACAGAACAAATATCCAGAAATCAAAGTGTTACTATATGGTAATTGAATCTTAACATCCACAACTGCTGGCTAATTGTGGAAAATACTTACTGTGTGACTGGAGGAAGAGATTTCATTATCCTCCTAGTGGAATCAAATAGAAAACACGCTGTAATCTCTTCATAATGAAACATTGGTTGAACACATTACAAATAGCTAAATTTCCACAATTTCTTGCTAGTGTAAACACAGAAACAAAGAGATAAACAGAGGAGATGCTCTTCTCTGTGATCCTGAAATAGGAATATCAAAGGGAAGAGAAAACCTACCTGCAATTATGCTGAAGGAAAAGGCACCTGGGTGATGCCTGGATCACTGCAATAACTGGACCCGTTAAAATGTATTCAGGTGCATTACCTCGGTCGTTTTTAAAATCAGTCTAATGTGTATTTATTTCTGCAAACCATCCTTGGTCAAACATCAGGCACCTTCCTGTGTTTCCAGCTCATTGTCCTATTGGGCCACTGCTACCTGCAAGGACTTACTGCTCACTGGAATTTATAGAAAGGATGGTTCACAAATATCAAATGCTTTTCTCTGACCAAATCTCCATATAAAACTGTGATAGGTGGACTGCTGCAGCATTTTAACAAAATTCATAAGACAACGAATTTCACAAAGGAGAATTTTACCTTCATAGCAGAGGTACTGCCCTTGTCCTCTGTTCTAGATTCAGGCACATCAGGATTTTCAGAGATCCTTTAGAATACAAACATGTAGTGGTGAGTGGGTTTGGTCCTTAGAGAAACTCTGTTGAAAGATTTCTTACCTGCATACTAAGTAACACTTTTGCATTTATGTAATTCAACATTGATCCCTGTCTTAAAGTTTTTTGTTGCTTTTGTAGTTTCAACTTATTGCAATCTATGTAACATTCAGTGAAGACTCAGTCGTAGTTCTATTTAAAAATAAAAATTTAAAAAGCCAGTGGTTTTGGAGATGGCTCAGTCAATAAGATGTTTGCTGCCCATACACAACAACCCAAGTTTAAATCCTCAGCATCCACATAAAAACTGGGCACAGACACAAAGAATGCACATGCCACCCAGTCCTATGTGTGGAAGAGACAGGCTACCATTTGGGCTTATTGGCTGCCAGACCAGCTTCAGGGTCAATCAGAGATCTTATGTCAAGTGGATAAGTTAGAGAGTGATACAAGACACCAATATCCTCCTCTTTCCTTCATGTCTGCACAGAGAAATATGCAAAAAAATATGTAAAGTACAAACACACACAGAATGAAAACCACTAAAATTATAAATCTCAGTGTTGAAAATAAAGTTGACACTTTTCAATGTAAACAACATTAATGTGAAGTTTCTTTAACTAGTAGAAATTTGCCAGTCAAATCAGATTAGAAATGACAAACTTGTTTTTAAATGGGAAGTTGAGCCCTCGTACACACTGTTCCTTTGTTTATGTTGGAAGAGTCTCTTTTCCAGTTCACATTCTCTATGAGCTAGGCTTTCTCAATATGTGCTTCTGAGTTGAAGCCATATTCCCTCTACTACTTTAGTGTTCATTACTTAAGCAATGTCACCCTCAAGAACAGCACTAAGATTGTAAAAAGAAGAAACTGTACCTATTTGGCTTCATCACCGAATGTGCCTCTGCCCCGTTCTTTATTAAAAACTCGGCCATTTGGTGTTGCCTTTCGTATAGCGCAAGTTTATATGGGGTCATCCCATACTGTAAAGAAAAAAATTCATTTTAGAAATTACATGCTTCTCAACTGAAAAAGTATCACTGATTTTGTAAATAAAAAGTCACAAAAGGATAGATTTTCCTTCAGCCCTTACTGCAGATTCATACACACAGGGGCTCCCTTCCCTTTGACACACCTTCCCCTGTCCAACACTGCCCGTGAACACCACTCATCTCCAGAACTTCCCACAAATGCTCGCTGGTTCCAAGCTTCTTAGCTCCATGGAGATGTGCCTCCATTTCCCAACCCTAAAACATTGAGTTAGATTTGGTGTGCCTCTGTTGAGTGGACTCAAGTGGCATCTCTGGAGCAGTTTCTCAATCTGTCCTTCAAAACTATGTTTTTCCCTAAACTAAAAATTATCTCACAAACCAAACATCATTCCCTATTGTAGTGGTCCAAAAAATACTGGAGGATGATCCCAGACTCAAATGGTATGTAAACACAAAGAGTGCTTATTGTTCAGAAATAGCCAGCATGCAGTCCATCACCCATAAAAATGTTAATGAGGACCTATGACAAAGACATGCATGCCCTTTTAAAAGGGATGTGGGGAATTCTAAGTATCTTTTTTATAATTGGGCACTCAGGGAGTAGTCACATGAGGTGCACATTGATTGTACAAGACTAGTAACAGTTTCATCCGTTGTTGGATTTTTCTGTGGTCAGTAGTAGCCAGATCCTGCAACTCTGGGTCTCTCAGCCTTATAAGGGTAGGTTTGGAACTGTTTAGCCAATTGGCTAAACTTGACTGGGGAACTTCCTGGATTCAGGCTTAGGTCATTAGTTAAAATGGAGTCACTACTTGTCTAAGATGGAGTCACATTTTGGCCCCTTCATTATGAACATAGAAAATTTGAAAAAGTTAAATAAAGATGTCTTCTCAGTATGTTTCCTTCAATGATCCAATTTCCACATTTGCCTGTGTGCATGTGACCTTTTCACTCTATCCTCATCTCTGGGAGACAAACCACATCAGTAGCTTCTTAACTGTAACAGATTTCTGGTGTTTTTTACAGACATTTACCTTAACATTATTTTTTATTGTTTGTGTGTATGTGAAGTACGTGTGGGCCCGAGTACTTTACTTGTTCAATTTTAAAGTAAAGCCCAAGTCTGAAACAAAATGTGCTGTGCTGAGTTCCTTTAAGTTACCTGCAAAACTGTAAAAAACAGAGTGGGAAAAATGTTTGACTCTGAACAGATTTAGTGAGTCTGCTTGAGCTTCAGAATGTGGAAAGTGATCTGAGTGTCATTGCTGGAAGTACATTGCGAATGAAGTTGAGTGATTTTTACCTTTGTTTTGGCGTCAATATTTGCCTTATATTTAAGCAGTTTTCCAGCAATTGTTATATTTCCTCGGACAACTGCATGGTGTAGAGCTGCATCCCCACCGAAATCTACGATGTGGGGATCTGCACCCTTCATGAGTAGTATGGAGACACACTCCACGTTGTCCATCTGGGTCGCCTGTGGGTATTGTAGAAAGAAAGAGATACTGAATTCAAGAAAGTCAGGATAAGCATTCCAACAATTGCATTGAGTAGTTACCCTTGGATCAGACCAATTGTTTAGGTTATGCATATTATCTCTTTTTTGAGACTGGGGCCTCTCAAGTACCCCAGGCTTGCCTAAATTCATGACCTCCCCACCAGAGTTTTCCAAGTGGTAGAATTTCAGGGGTATGTCACCACACCTAGATATTAAAGCATTTCACCAGCACTGTTTGGCCATTGTTGCAGTGGGGGAGGTTGCTTGTTCATTTGCTTGTTTCGATAATTTGACACAGGCTGAAGACACTGGGAAAGAAGGAACCTCATTTGAAGGATCGCCTCTACCAGACTGGACTCGGGGAAGTCTGTAGAGCATTTTCTTGATTGAGGTTGATATGGGAGGGCACAGCTTCCTAGGGGAGGTGGCATGACTAGGCAGGTGGTCCTGGGTAGTATAAGAAATCCGAGCAAGCCTTGGAAAAAGCCATGGGAAAGCAGCACCTCGCCCCCCCCCCCCCCATGATCTCTGCTTCATTTCCTGCCTCTAGTCCCGATTGAGCTTCTGCCCTGGTTTCCTTTAATGGCTGACTGTGATGTGGATTTGTAGGCCGAATAAATATTTCTTTTCTCAAGCTGGTTTTGGCCAGTGTTTCATCACAGTAACAAAAACCAAACAAGGATAATATCTAATCAATTTTATACCAAAACTCTTGCCCGATAGCTACCTTTATTAAGGGCGTGGAGCCTTTGTCGTCCTGGATATTGATGTCCGTACAGTCGTTGGATACTAACCATGCTACCACGTTGGGATGGTTATGGGCACATGCGTAGTGTAGTGATGTCCTACAAATTGAGAGGACATTTTAGGAAATGAAAGATTACTATGTAAAGGTACATTCAAGTGTAAATACTATATGGCAAAGTGAAGTTCCTTCTGATGTAAAAGAAGAAACTAAAATTTTCTTATTTACTTATTTCTCTACTTAGGTGTTCATTTGCTGTGCTAGGCATATAGTGCATTTAGTGCACTATATATATAGTGCATATAGTCCCAGTCAAGGAAAGTGCTCTATCACAAGCTTCATCCTTCCTCAGAGCAGCCTCTCTGGATTACAGGAGAACACCTCTTAGAATGAACTAAGCTTGGATTTGAATCCTACCCTAATCACTGTTGGTTAGTAGTTACCACTTAGACTTCCTATGAGCTCCATGACTCAATCTCTCCATCTGTAGAATGGGGATTCAACACTGTAGCTGTCTTACACAGTGCTGCAGCTATGTTACACAGTGCTGCTGTGATTTTAAAACTAACATCTTCAAGAGCACATACAAATGCTTCCAGCACCTGACACCTCAGTGTTTGCTGGATATAATTATGATTGGTCTTCCTAATGGTAACAAACATAGTATTTCAATGAACAGAAAGAACAGAATTATACCTATAGTGGTGCGGGAGAATTGTCTGTATTCTGTCAATCATGTTTTAAATTTTTTAAAAAATATTTACTGATTTATTATGTATACAATATTCTGTCTGTGTGTATGCATGAAGGCCAGAAGAGTGCACCAGACCTCATCACAGATGGTTGTGAGCCACCATGTGGTTGCTGGGAATTGAACTCAGGACCTTTGGAAGAGCAGGCAATGCTGTTAACCTCTGAGCCATCTCTCCAGCCCCTGTCAATCATGTTTTAAATAAATGCTGATTGGCCAGGCAGGAAGTATAGGCCGGTCAACCAGACAGGAAGCAGAGGTGGGGAGATGAGAACAGGAGTATTCTGGGAAGAAGGAAGCCTATTCTTCCCCAGTCCAGCCCAGACCGTGGAAGAAGTAACATGTGACCTGCCCCCTTGTAAAAGGTACCGAGCCATGTGGCTAGCACAGATAGGAATAATGGGTTAATATAAGCTACAAGAGCTAATAAGAAGACTAAGCTAATGGGCCTATGAGTTTTATAACTTACGGTGGGTGATCTCTGTGTTATTTTCTCTGGGACTAAATGGCTGGGGGACTGGGTGGGACAGAAACCCCAATGAGCGCAGAACTCATGTTATACTACAGCAGATGCAAAATTTTTTATTCAAATAACTTTACAATATCTTAAAACTCTATTACCTAAGCTGGCCTTGAACTTGATAATCCTCCAAGTAGGTAGGAATGCAGGCAGTTTCACTGCACCTACCTTACTCTTTATTTCACACTTTAGCATCACTGACATCTGCCACTTATAATTCATGATATTTGATGACTATAATCAGCAGTGCTTTCTACTTTGCTGCCATACAAAATAAAAGGTCATCATGTAATCCATTGTGCCTTACATCAAATGAAACGACACAATCCACAGGCCTATGATAATTCTAAAGGTCACATGTATCTATGTAAATTTTAGCTCTTAAGACTATGAAATGTAAACAGATTTAGAATAGAAATAAAAACAAACAAAAATCTAAATCCTTAGTCATCAATACTTTGACGTTTTCATTTCTCAGTGCCCAGATGTAATGTTCCTATGTTTGCTACCAACAGAAACACAGCATAGTCCTCAGACAATAGACAGACTATCCATGTTAATACAGACACCAGAAGGTAGCAAATGCCTTTGTCTTAAACCTCTCAATGTGTCCATGATCTAGCACCATAATTGAGCAAATCTCTTGAGAAGGAGATAATCCATGGCTTCATAGATCCCTTGCTTTGATGTCCAAAAAGCTTCTGGGCAAAAAATACTAGGGATGCAATTGGGCATCTTTCATTTTATTCAATATTTAAATATATAGAATGTAAGGAAAGTTGACTGGGCAGAGAAACATGAATATTTTCAGAATGAGAGGATCTTGAGAGCTAGTAGATGTGTATGCTGTACAGTAGATATCTAAGTTACACGTGGGGAATAAATGGATTGGCAGAATGGATAAGTATAGCTGGAGAATTCAGTGTTCTGAATGGATACATTTATTAAGCAAAATAATACTTTGAAACAATGATTTACTATTATTTGTATGACACTCTAATTTGGAAGACTGAATAACTATAGACTAAATAACCTCACAACTCCAGACATGATCAAGAAGCATGTGAGCTCTGGAGAATCTACTGTTGAGGGCTATTATTTCCTGCCTATGATCTAGTGAGAAATAAGAAACATGGATTAGGAAAGAGGGCTGCAGTGATTGGTTAAACTCAGTTGCTAAGCACTCACCCTGCAAGCCTGAGACACCGACTTCAGAACCCCAAGCACCTTGAGAATCTGGTGCTGGAGATATGGATCCAGGAGGATCCCCAAAGCTTGCTTGCCTGCAAGTCTAGGTGAGTCAGTATACTCCAAGACAATCAGTCAAACACAGTGGGGATTTGGGTGAGAGAATCTGTCTCAAAAGCTGAGATGTAGAAACCACAGGGTAGTTCATCAGGTGAGGGCACCCACTGGCAGACCCAATGGCCTGAGTTCAATTCCCAGAGCCCACAACATGGCAGAACACAACTGTCAAATACTGTCTCTCCTGAACTTCACACACTTACTTGGCATGTTTGGGGCACATGAGCCCCACACACTTATGATTTTTGTAATGTGATGAAAAGAAATTTTTGAAGAGAATTTCAACCACTAGCCTTCACGTATGTACCAAAATCAAAGCACACACAACAGGTGTATAAGGGGCAGGGAGACAGAGTTATAGTTCAAGTTGAAAATTTCCTTATGAGATTCCTCAGCGAGCATGAAACTGACATATGTTTTCTTTTCTTTCTTTTTTTTTTTTGACTTCCAGTGGACATCTTATGTGAAAATTTATCTCATGATACAATTTTCTGTGTTGCATATAACAGCATTAAAAACATATACATTAAGGGCTGGAGAGATGGCTTGGCATTTACAAGCTCTAGTTTTTCTGTAGAGGACCTGGGTTTGATTCCTATCACCCATACAGCAGATCACAACTGTCCATAACTCCACTTCCAGGAGATCCAACACCCTCTTCTTATGTGTGTGTGTTATGTTGAAAATACATGCAGGCAAAACACTCAAACCTATAAAATTTTAAGTGCACACATAAAAAAATGTACGTGTTTTCTTAGCTAAATCCCTTTAAAGCACCCAATAAAGTGCTCTAAAAGAGACAATGTAAAAGGATTTGTAAACTCACTGAAGATTTTTGTTTTGCTTTCTAAAGAAGGCCTCAAAGCTGCCCTTCCAAGGTGAGCAGGTGCCTACGAGCCTAAAGCAGGCACAAAGCCCAGTGGTCTCCATGAAAGAAGAGCCTTAAGCAGTATGACCTCTGCCCTCCCTCAGGCTGCAGATCTAGAAAGTATGTTTCTCCCTGGCAGACCCTGACTGTCCCCAACATTTTCCACCCCTCCTGCCCCTCACCATCCCTGGGCCCCATTACCTTCCTCTCTTGTCGAGTTCGTTTATGTGGTGTTCATTGCCATTGATGAATTTTTGAACTGATGCCACATCACCCACGCTGGCCGCCCTTTGTAGCTGCCCCACAGGGTCATACCCAATTAGATACAGTTGAAATTGGGGCCGTTTCCGACCAAAGCGCCCATGACCCAAGCATGCGGGCCACAGGCGGGTGTACCAATGAGTCCGCTGTGGGGCTCTAAAAGTCAGGGCATCATATTCGAAGTCGTCCGGCATGTTGAGCCTCAAGGCTCTGCAGGCCCTCCCGGCCCTCCCGGCCCTCCGGGCCCTCCCGGCCCTCCCGACCCACCCTTCCTTCCCCTTTAGCCACCCGTACCCTCCCAAACCCAATAAGAAGTGTTCAAAATCCTGGTTAAGGTTCCCCACTGAACCAAATAAGCGTCCTGCTAGGGCAGATCCTTGGTTCAGTGTGAGCTGAACTCTGCTTCCTCCTTAGCAACACAGTTTCATGGGCATAGTGATGCGCTGTGAGCACACAATGGTGCTCGGCAGCTTTGCACCATGAGTATTCTGCGCATGCGCATTTCTGACTCCACCAACAAAAAGCATACAGTACTCAGCACATGTAGACAAATATTGTATGTTTTCTCTTTTAAGGATGTTCCCTTTTAAGGTTCTGATATGGCAACTACAATCATAATACACAGAGGCTTGGAACCTACAAAGGGACCAGGAGGGAGGAGAGTATCTCTCAAGGAAAGGAAGTAGTCTATAGTGTTTGGAAGCTAAAAGGAAAACTAGAATTGGATGGTTTAATAAAAGGGGGATGAGACAGAAAGGTAAAGAAGGGAAAATAGAGAGGGACAACCAATACTAAAGGTTCTTTGAAAAACTGTATGGAAACCGAGTACCCTAAAAGCTTCCTATACATATGTGAAAGGAACCCACATTGAGACAAAAAACAACAGGGGAGAAAAGGCTTCCGCTAGACATTTGTGCCACCAAATGAAACCTCCAGTGCCAGGAACAGGTTACCGCCTGTTGAGTCATTAACCAAAGAGACCCATAGAAACCAGCAAACAGCACAGCTATTGCCAAGGCTCTTGGTTGCTCACAAAACCTGATGTTAGGGTCTTGTTTCTAAAGGTGACACTTCTGTCACTGAATATGGAGAAGTTGAGCTGCTGTCTAACTAGATGATTCACCTACTAACCAGAGTTCAGGGTACTGGGAGGTACTCTGTGTGCCCCTGGAGGCGAAAGACAGTCCTCAATACCTCTCAGCACAAACCCTTCAACCTAAAACCACACCTACATGGAAGGAAGCTCATAGACATCTGTAAATTTATTTCTAAGGAATCTAGTGCCCTCATGTGTCTTTGCAGTCACCAGATATGCACACATACATGCATGCAGACATACATACATGCACACATACATACATGCAGACAAAACATACATAGACATGAAAGAAATGTGATCTATAAATGTTGAGACGTAATTTATGTAGTAAGTTCACTCTTTTAAAGTAGTTTGTTTTAGTATGTTCTTAAAATTATGCAACCATCACCCTATGTATTTTAAAAATATTTTCATCGTTCGAGACAAAAACCCTTTATTTGTGAGTGGTTACTCTTTGTTCACCCAGACCCCACCCCCTATCAGTTACCAATATAACTTTTTGCTTCAAGTGTCTCATTCTGGGTATTTAATAGATATCAAATCATCTAATAAAGAAGTGTCCCATTCTCCAGTCCTTTGGCTACTTTCGACTGAGCTTAATGTTTGTGATATTTATTCATGTGATAGGATGTATCAGCTCTCTACCTCTTTTCATGGCTAGAAACTAGACCATTGTATTAACACACCACCCTTCATTTACCCACTCCTCAAGCAGTAGTTATTTAGGGTTTCACCCTTCTTTCTTTTGTAAATGGTCAGGCGCTAGTGGCTGCACTATCTTCATCTACAATTTCAGCAATAACATAGCAGGTTCCTGTTCTCCAGTATCTTTACACTTTCACATGTGTCCCAGCATCTGTGCATGCTAGACAATTGCTCTACCTGTGACCTCAGCATGCAACATGTACTTCTTTATTTTTATACCAGATTTTGTTGTCCAGCTTCAACCTCATATATGTGACACGCACACACACACACACACACACAGAGAGAGAGAGAGAGAGAGAGAGAAAGAGAGAGAGAGACAGGGAAATAGAGAGAGAGAAAGAGAAAGAGAGAGAGAAGCCAAAGAGGATAACTACTTATGGGCCTGTTCCCTATGGATTTCTCAGTCTGCTTTCTTATGGGAATAAGAACCCTCTGTACAGATTGCTACTACCCACTTGCCTTGCCTACTCTACCAAAGTATTTTGTGATACGGATAATATTTAAAGAGGTAGCACTTGGCAGAAGGACTGCTCCTGAGGGAGGAGCTTGAAAAAAACAGGGATGTACTTGAGCAGAAACTAGACAGAAAAGCTCAACCTCAATACTACATCACAAAATGAGAAGACTGCAATATGCCAATGGTTGCACCCAGACTTTGTTATCTAGCTAAATGCCGGATAGTTTTCCATCATTATCTATTCAACAACCATGTACTAGGAGAAGCAGTAGACTCATGACAAGATCCATTATACAGCAACCATAAGATATGAACTGAGCAAGTGGATTCAAGTGCACCTCGACACCTACTGGCAGGCAACAGTTATTGCATCTACTCCAGCTGATTAAACTACAGGTGAGATTTATTATTCTAACTATAATCCATAAGTTACTGATCTAAAACAGGCAATATGTGAGACAATCTAATCATCCAAGCTTTCAATAGCCTTTTCATTTACAACATGTGTGAGGTCTTACAGGATGCATATGATGTCCCTCCTACATTGCTATCCCTATTTCTAGGGTTTAGTTTTGTACTCAATATTTTTTTTCTGAAAAATATGGTTTGACAATAGGAAAAAGGTGCAGTCTTTACAGACTGAATCATGGCTTCTTAGGAAAGAAGTTGGAAATCTGAAAAAAGACACAATCACCTCAACTAACAATTGTCAAGTCAGCTGAGGTATTTTTAAACACTGTACAGACTGGTACCAAGCTGCTTAAAGAGGAGGTCATACAACCACAAGAGAAAACAAACACTTTGAATACCAAAACCCAGTCGAATGAGGTGGTTTTAGAAGTGGTACAGACTAATAACAAACTTTTCGAAAAAGAGATTGCACATCTGAAGGAGGATATTAGGACTTTGCTTAACAAGACTCATTCAACTGTGATATATTTGGAAAAGGTACAGTCTGATAGTAATTTATTTAAAGAGAGATTCAACACTCTGGAGAAAGCAAAAGCTAATTTGGCATATAATATTAATTCATTTAAAGAGATATTCAGCATTCTGGAGGAGGAAACAGCTGATTTGACACATAAAACTTAGTCATGGCAGTGGGTGCTGAAACATTATTTGAGAGAATCGGCACTGTTGAATGTATTAATCAGACTCTGTTGAAGTGGTATGACAGATTGACTTATAGAATGTCTCTCCAAGAAGGTAAAATGCATGCCATGGAGATTATGTCCAAGGATGAGACATTATATCTACTGGACGAACTTCATACCTTAGAATCCTCCATGAGGGCATTAGAGCAGAATACTGGACAGGAGATCTAGACTTTCAAAAGACAGTGGTAAACAGATTTGAAAAGATTGAGGGAATTATCAACTTTGATGACCAGGAGCAAAAGGTATAAAGGCAAATTTTAACTTCATCAGTATGTAAAACTCTCCAGGATAGCTTTCCCAGAGTTAAACCTGACTTTTCAGTAGTAACATCAGAAAAGGTATCCAGCTCCAAATACTCTAAGCTTGTCAAGGAATATACATGGGAGCCCATATGTAACACCGATTAAAAAGAAATTAAACAAGCAATTGTAGCTTACAGACTACATTCATCTTATGTTAGGGAAATGGTTAAAACGTGGGCTTTCAGTAGCCACGCCACAACTCATGATTGGGCTCAGTTAAGCTCAGCTATTCTAGAATGTGGACCACAATTGCATTGGAGATGCTCTCTTAAAGAGGAAGCAAGAATTTTAGAGCAACAAGAAAAAGTGAAAGGAACTGAGATTTCCCTAGATCAAATTCTAGGTGAAGGACTTTACTCTGATCCTCAGGGTCAAGCTCTCTAATGACCACACCTTGTCCTATTGGACCACAGCAGCTTTAAAGGCTTGGGATAGAATTCAGGAACTAGGAAAGGGAGTTGAATCATATCTTATGGTTAAAAAGGGTCAGAGAGAAACTTTTAGTGAGTTTTTGCAAAGATTAACTAGGGATGTAGAAATAAGTATAACTGATCCAGAAGCTAGACATATAATAATTGAATCTCTGGCTTATGAGAATGACAACATAGCGTGCAAAGAGATCCTGGGGCCTTGAAAGATCAGATCAGAACCCATGGATGAATGAGTTTCACAAACATTGATTGTCGAGACACTTGACTATGGTACTGAAGCGTGGGTAGGAGAATCAATTTATAATGGTAAGAGAAGACATCAAAATACCAGATGTTTTAATTGTGGTAGAATGGGACATATGAGAAGGGAGTGTAGGCAATGGGTTTCCAGGAATAATGACTCTTCTGGAAATGACAGAAATAGGAGGTCTCAGCCTTCAGGCATATGCAGGAGGTGTGGCAAAGGCTGACATTGGACCAATGAATTTAGGTCAACAAAAGATAGACAAGACAATCTGATGCCATTGGGAGACAGCGTGGGGGAGGCCTCTTGCAGGCCCCCATGACAAATGTGGTCCAGTCATTCCCAGTTACTGTGGAGAATGTCTTGTCAGGAAAATTAAACAGTTCCATGCTAGCTGTCAAAAGCAATACTGTTCTGAATGATGAGATAAATGTGGAGAATGAGTCAAGAGCTCTGCTGAGACAGAGGAAAGGTATATTCTGGCAGACTTCTAGAAATGACCAAAGACCAAAGCTAAAAGTGTGTATAAATGGCATTTTTATTGAAGGCTTATTAGACACAGTGAGGATGTAAGTATCATTAATACAAAATCTTGGCATCCAAATTGGCCTCTTCAGGAGGTAGATGTTTAGTCCATGGGAATTGGAACCCTATCTTGGCTAAGACAAAGCTCAAGATGGGTTGAATGCACAGGCCCAGAAGGGCAAATAGGAAAACTAAGGCCATATATAGCCAATATTGCAGTGAATTTGTAGGGTCATGACCTATTGCAGCAATGGAATACCCAGATTAATATTCCTGAAGCCCCTAAAGCTTATGTTTCTGAGGAAACTGTTAGAAGATATTACAGACAAAGAACAGTGGCCTTTTGGGCTGCACAAGGACACAAAGCAATTGATAACCCTTTAGATGTACCAATAGCCCTGCCTTTAAAATGGTTGACTGAGAAACCAATATTAGTTAAGCTATGGCCCCTAGCTGAGGAATAGTTTCAGGCTTTAGAACAGCTGGTACAAGAGCAATTAGATACCTGGCATATAGAAGAATCTATCAGCCCTTAAAATTCTCCTTTATTTGTTAATAAAAAAAAACCTGGAAAATGGAGAATGGTGACAGATCTTAGAGCTATCAACACCGTTATTCAATCAATGGACCCTCTGTAATCTGGAATTCCTCTGCCCTCTCCATTACCAAAGTGATGGCCTCTCATAGTTATTGATTTAAAGGATTGTTTCTTCACTATACCTTTACAAGAAAGAGATAGAGAAAAGTTTGTCTTCACAGTGCCTACTTGTAATAATTCTCAGCCTACTAGGAGGTACCAGTGGACTGTCCTCCCACAAGGAATGCTCAACAACCCCACGCTGTGTAATACTTTGTAAGTCAGCCATTCGAAATAATATATAAGCAATTTCCTATAATTTACCATTACATGAATGTCTATAATTTACCATTACATGGGTGACATTTTGCTATCTTATTTAAACATAGACACTTTACAAAGAATGTTTGAAGAAATAAAGATAGTTTTACCTAAATTGGGATTGTAGATTACTCCTGAAAAAATACAGAGAGGAGATTCTGTCAGTTATCTAGGTTATAAAATAGGTTTACAAAAAATTAGGACCCAAAAGGCACAAATTAGGAGAGACCAGTTACGGACTCTTAATGACTTTCAAAGATTGTTAGGAGACATTTCCAGCCTATTACCAGCTGTTGGAATAACACCTGACCTAATAATTCATTTAAAAAATCTTAGATGGTGGTAAGGATTTGAATAGTCCCAGAGAATCACAGCTGAAGCAGAAAAGGAACTGACAATTGTTGAGAAAGAATTGCAGTAGTCACATATGGATAGGGTGAATCGAAATCCTAGTTGTATTCTTGTCATACTGACTTCCAGAATTTCTCCTATGGGAATTTTAATAAAGAGGAAGATATTATTTTAGAATGGATCTTTTTATCACATAAACCAAGTAAAAAATTAAAAATTTATGTGGAAAAAGTCTTTGAATTAATTATAAAAGGTAAATTGAGACTTTGTCTGCTAGCAGGTACAGACCCAGCAGAAATTATAGTGCCTTTCACTACTAATGAAATAAAAAAAAAGTTATGGGATGAAAATGAACCATGGCAAAGAGCTTGTGCTTTTTTTTTTTTTTTGGAGAAATTAATAGCAACTATCCCCAAAGCAATTGACTTAACCCCAGAAAGAGGACTTCTTGGATTCTTCCTCATATTGTATATGATGCTCTGGTAACTGGAGACTATACATTTCATACTGATGCTAATAAATCAGGGAAGGCAGATTACAAATCAGATGAATTGAGTAAGGTGGAACAAAGCCCTTATAATTCTGTCCAGAAGGTGAGTTCTTATGGTGATAAGGGATTTTATAGAATCTCTTAATATACTTACCAATTCACAATATGCAGAAAGAGTTATCTTGCATATTGAAACCTCTGAATTTATACCTGCTAATAGAGAATTAACTTCATTGTTTATCCAGGTGCAAGACATGATCAGGAATAGACTTTGTCCTATGTACATAACACATATTTGATCTTATATGGGTCTGCCAGGTCCTCTAGCACAAGATAATGCAGAAATTGATCAATTATTCATTGGAAACCTGTTGCAGGCCTCTGAAATTAATTTAAAAAAATCATGTCAATAGAACAGGTTTAAAGAAAGAGTTTTTTATTACATGGCAATAAGCTAAGGAGTTTATAAAGAGGTGTCCTACTTGCTCTTTCTATAATCTGCTGACAGAAGGAAAAATGATTATCCACTAAGAGGCATCTAGAAAACAAAATATGGCTTATGAATCCAGGTCCTGTTTACACTTTCAATTTATACACACATACACACACACACACACACATATGTGTGTATATCTGGTTTTGAAGTGGCTTTGTACCTCTCTAAATCCAAGCTTGTTGTTAAAATGAACATTCAGAGTTTCTGTCTCATATCAGGAGCCATCTGTTATAAGACAGAAGGAAGACTTTAGAAAAAATTTACTTTCTCCATGCCTATTTTGTCTATATCATATTCTTCATTGTATGTATGTTTATATGAATGATGTTTAAGTTTTCCATGATGAACAATAGATCTTCCTACAGATCCTTTTCCTGCTGTAAACTTAGAGATTTATAGGAAGAAGATGAGGCCCACAGCAACCACTGCACCTAACTGAGATGACATTGTGATACAGACAGTGCTACTGTAAGACTGCTTTTTTGGGTACCAGCTGCTGAAATGGTGTACCTTCTTATATTCTGGCAGAACTCCAAATGAAAACTTTGAAAATAAAAACAAAAACAAAAACTAACAAAAAACCCATTGACTTCTCAGAAATTGTTTGCAACTATGCTAGACAGTAATTTTGGAGCGTAAGCACCACTTAATTTTTACAGGATTCTATTCAGAGAATATCACCCCCATGACAGCAGGAAGTAATTCTAAAAGATGACATTCCCCCATCCCCAAAAAGTTTGTCCTTAGAGTTGGGAACACTGTTTAGGGGTTGATATTATTACTCATACTAGACAGAGGGTTGGGGTGAAATCTATGTTTGTTCAAAGAAAAGGGGGGACAGTAATAGTGGGTAATAGAGTGAATACTTGTGAGCTATTATTTATGGATAATTTACATTGGTATAGTTTTTGTATATTGATACAAGTTCAAATTGTATTTGTTACTTTTGTTTACATTATTTATACATCTATACAAAGTTCTTTTGTCAGATTGTATGTATGTGTGTTTCTGTCTCTGTTTAGGACATTTTGTATACTGATACAACTTTTAGGGTATATTTTCATATTGTATTATATATTACTGCTACTTCTGATCAAGATACTTATATATTGTTTACATGTTGAGGTCATCATTCTCATTTGTTACACATTTGTTTACAAATATTTAATATTCTGACATGAAGTTTTAGTCTTTAAGTTATATAGGTATTAATTATTATGGGTCAATAGTTGTTCATGTTTGTTGTACATACAGTCAGATAAATTAGGTTCTTTAGATACATAGAGATTATATTCTGTACAGTTAGGTAATCTTCAACCACTTCAAGGATCTGTGGAACATGGCATTTTAATAATTTAGGGTTCTGTAGACATGAGACATGATTGCTTCTGACAGCACCAATCTATTCCCGAGAGGATGTTGAGCACTGAAGACGAATCCACTTGGAGTTTGTGTTCTTCTTGGCAAAACTGGCCTTTGGACAAGGAATTGACAATGTGTTTAACGAGCAGCAGGGCTCTGTTGTAATAGAAGCGGCGGGGCTGCGTCCCTGGCACCCGGCCGCCCGCACGGCTAGCTTTATCCGAAATAATTACACGGAAACTGTATTCTCTTAAACACTGCTTGACCCATTAATTCCAGCCTCTTATTGGCTAGCTATTACATATTGATCTAACCCATTTCTCATAATCTGTATAGCCCATGAGGTGGCTTACCAGGGAAGATCTTAACCTGCTGCTGTGTCTGGTGGGAGAATCATGGCGACTCAGTGACTCGGCTTCTTTCTCCCTGCATTCTGTTCTGTCTACACCGCCTACCTAATTTTCTGTCCTATTAGGCCATGTAGTTTTCTTTATTAGTTAATCAATGAAAGCAACAGATAAGATACAAGACCCAACTCCATCAACAATGCCTCAACTACTGACAAGTTACATAGTATCCGGAAATGGATAAGCAGAACTGTCAAATCTTACTAAGACAGGGTAAGACGGTTTTGAAAAACTTCCTGCCTCTGAAATGGTCTGTGAGTTAAGATAGGCCTTAGCCAAATTTGGCTGCTTCAATGTTGCAAAATGAGACTTTGGGTGATTGCTCAGTTGGCTAATTGTCTCTGTCATATATCACTTGCTTTGGAAGCTATTTGATTGTACTTCCTGCCTGCTCAAGTAATATTATCTCCCTTCTCAGGCCTTTGATGAGGTTGAAGATTAGATAGTCGTAGTTACTGTACTCTTATGATCTAGCCAAGCCATTTCCTATAGAAGACTTAGACTCCATAAGATAGAATGTTTATTAAAATATATAGCATATGTTCCTTGCTTAGTATTGTTTATGCTGGGTGTAATTCTATTTATTCTTGATATCTGTTCCTAGTGTATATAGTTTTGTATTGGGTTTGGAACTCTCTTATTTAAATAAAAAGGGGGAGGTAATGTGGGAGCACATTCTGCTCCTTCAGCCAGTAGCCTTTAAGATACCAGCCCATTTGGGCATCTCCATGTGTCTGCTACCATAGATGTGCTGAATCTTCTCTGGTAGGCCATGACCTCATGGTGATACAGAGATTAATGGAGAAGGGTTAAATTAATATGTAAGAGTTAGCCAATAACAAGTGAGAGGTAATGGACCAAGCAGTGATTTAATTAATATATTTTCTGTGAGGTTATTCCATGCTGCCAGTGCAAACTCTAGCTATGGAGCTTTTTAATGGCATTTGTGAGCTCAGGTGTTTGTGTGCCTACTCAGGGTCTGGAGGAAAGAGACTGCAACCATGCCCATGGCTCAGCGCTCTCCTCCTGGGCAGTTGGTAGATCAGTTCTACTACGTGTGCACAAGCAGGAGAGCATGGCAGATTCCTGTCACCATACACAGAGATATTTCTAGGTCGTGCAGTGCGCTGTATGGCAGATTTAGCTATTACTCAGATAAAAAGGGTTCATTTGCTGCACATTCATTCTCAGAGTTAAAGTGCTAAGCGCAGCTCTTCTGAGACCTGGCAGTAATCCCATGTCTACCATTTTGAAAGTGGAGAGAGGCAGAGCCAGCATCCAGAGCAGCTGCAACTGATCTGCTTACCATTTTAAAAGCTCTTCCAGACAGTAAAGAATTACAGATAATGCAATAAGGACAGGATCAGACATAAAAGAACTCGAAATGGGTCACAGTGTTGGATAAATATACGTAGGCTTAAAAGAGAGAAAAAAAGAGTATGCTTGAAAGAGAGAAATAAGAGAGTTGAAAAAGAAGTGAAAATGTATTTAAAGAGACAGAGTATAGACAGTCATAGATTAAAAGGAGTAAAGAAAAATAAGCCACGTAAAGATGGAAAATACACAAAGAGTTTAGATTATGTATATTAGTGTGTTTTCTTTGAACTTTTTGACTGTGAAAGAGCTAAGTACAGAGAGACATTTCATTGCATGGACTGCTAAGTTAAACCAACATAAAGGTATCTTGATTCCAAAATTTTACTCTGAGGATATGTTGCTTTGGAAAGAAGGTTTTTCTTTAGTTTTCACAGAAGATGAGAACCTGTGGATTGCTTCCAGACCAATATGGTTTAATGGATCAAAACCTCCTGAAAGGTTGCTGTAAACACCCCCACAAAGAAAATTCTTTTCCCTATAAAAAGCATAAAGGAGTTTGGACAGTACTGTGCACATATTCTCAAATATTGTTTGTAAATGCTTCTTTTCACTTAGAGGGGTTTAAGCTATAGAGGGGGGTAGTTTGCATTTGTATGGATCTTGCTATATTGATACAAATTTAAGGTAAGTTTTGTTTTATATATATACATATATATATATATATATCTGATCTTGATTAAGGTATTGTTTTTGCGTAGCTCATTTAAAAATGTAATGTATAATTAAGAAATATATGTTAATAGATACTTATCTATAATAGTCAAGCTTGTAGTCATGTTAGACTTTCTAGATGTACAGAGATGTATTTCTGTTAGATGGGTATTCTTCAGATCTTTCAGAGACATTTAAAATGTAAGCGAACTTAAGACTTTTCATGACAGTGAGACAGATCTGCTTCTGGCACCATCATCTTCTTTAAGAAAATGATGGGCATTGAAAAGGCTCCTTATGGACTTTGTTAGTTGAACTGGACATGCAGAACCCACCGAACTTGCCTAAAGGTGAAACGATCCTTTGGGGTTTCTGCTTCATGAAAGAATCTGCAAGACATTCTTCAGAATACAGAAGAAGGTGACTGGCAAACTACCAATATAGGCAGAATTATCTTTGAAATTTCATGCTTCATGAAAAAGTCTGCTGGATACTATCAGCCTGTAGGCTGAAGCTGGATGCCACAATGATAGAGAAGAACTTTGGTAACTGGCCAGACAGTGAGATGTCTCTGTCATTTCTCGAGTTTTGGAAGTTGTTTACAATGTACTTCCTGTTTTCTTAGGTAATATTCTATCTTTCTGGAGTTTTTGATATAGTTGAAGAAAAATAGATATAGTTTTCCTTACTTATGATAAAAGGTAAAGTAAATATAAATATTGTAATTCTTGCTTGATACCTGTTTTGTTATATGTAATTTTATTATGTTAAAGTTAAAAGCTATTTTTAAAGTTAATAAACAACATGGTAATTCCCCAAAGATTAATTCATTCTAGAAACCTCCATGATATGTAGCCATAGCCAATTTCAACTGTTTTGTATGTGGTCATGAACCATACCTATCACACAGGAAAGCTTTTCCGATGAACATAGTTTAACTTATAAGTTAATCTTCCTTATCAAATACTTCTAGGGAATAAACATGTATCATTTTTATCTATTAAATATAGTGTTAAAAAAGATTATTGAATACTAACCATTGCAATGAAATTGACTGAAAACAGGTGTGATACTCATTTGAAAGAACCACTTGGCAAGATCATCAAAACAGGTAGGATTACAAAGAAAGCTCAGACCCTGGAGCCACCTAGCTGTGTGACTCTGAGTTATTTTACTTGTCCGCCACTACTTGGTATTTATGAGAACAAATAAAATACTACAAATGTAATAAATACATTTATTTAGCTAAATATATTTATACATATTTAAATATGCTCATGCAAATAAATATAAAGTATATATATGTATTAAAACATATATTAAAACTTTCAGACTTTTTATTCAGTAATATATTCTTTGGAAATTTGTCCAAAAGATTCAAAGTAAATTTCAGTCCATTTGTAGAAAAGTTTTTATCAGTATTCTCTATAGCAGACATTAGAAACAAACTAAATATTCAACACAAAATATCAAGTAGATAAGCATAATATATTACAGTCATCAAAAACTAATTTTGAATTACATGCTCATATTTTTAAAAATGTTCATAATGTCAAAATTTTTTTTAAATATTGTCTCCATTTATTATTAGGAAGCTGGTTGGTGGCCCAAGCAAACCAGATGCAAGAAGCAAAAATGAACGGGCTTGGATACATGATGTCCCAGCACCCTCAGATAAATGTGAGTTGACTGGAATCTAAGCTGGGTGTATTGACCTGGGTTAGAGGTGAAGGAGGCCACACAGTTCCAGGTTTTCTTCATACCTTGGATGGTGAATTGGCTCTGGTGCTCTCTTCCTGGGGTGGAGGTTATGAGATGCCACTCATTCACTGATTTGACTGTTGGGCAAAGTCGTGTGTGGACTGGCAAGATTAGTCTCGGATTCCCTACCCCTTGGAGTCCAATTCACAGGGAACAACGTTTCTGAGTGGCCTGGGGGGGGGCATTTGGACCACAGATGATCAGGCAAGTTGAGTCTGTGGGTCCCTTTATGGGACTTTGTTTCAGATTCCAGACAGTCCTAGAGTGGTCCAGTGAGTGGAATTGCTGATAGGCCGGCTGGCAGGTGGACTGGCTCTGGGATTTCGGCCTGACGTTTCAGATCCAATATATACCTCATAGTATCCGAAAGATGTGGTGGTTGTGGTAGCTTGTGGCTTGCTTTAGGATATTGCTTTTATATATATATATATATATATATATATATATATATATATATTGAGAAAATGAGAAAAAAAAACAAGTTTCCACCTCCTCCCAGCCTCCCATTTCGCTCCCCCTCCTCCCACCCTTCTCCCCCACCTCCCACCCTTCTCCCCCTCCCCCCACTCCTTTCTCCCTCCCTCTCCAGTCCAAAGAGCAGTCAGGGTTCCCTGCCCTGTGGTAAGACCTAGGTCCTCCCTCCTCCGACCACATCTAGGAAGGTGAACATCCAAACTGGCTAGGCTCCCGCAAAGCCAGCACATTACATAGGATCAAAACCCCTTGCCATTGTCCTTGGCGTCTCATCAGCTCTCATTGTTCGCCATGTTCAGAGAGTCCAGTTTTATCCCATGCTTTTTCAGTCACAGTCCAGCTGGCCTTGGTGAGCTCCCAATAGATCAGCTCCACTGTCTCAGTGGGTGGGTGCACCCCTCGTGGTCCCGATTTCTTTGCTCATGTTCTCCCTCCTTCTGCTCCTCATTAGGACCTTGGGAGCTCAGTCCAGTGCTCCAGTGTGGATCTCTGTCTCTATCTCCATCCATCACCAGATGAAGGTTCTATGATGATATGCAAGATATTCATCAGTATTGATATAGGATAGGGTCATTTCAGGTTCCCTATCCTCAGCTACCCAAGGAACTAACTGGGGACCTCGGCTTGGGCACCTGGGAGCCACTCTAGTTTCAAGTCTCTTGCCAACCCTAAGGTGGCTCCCTTAACTAAGAATTGTGCTTCCATGCTCCCCTATCCAACCTTCCTTTATCCCAATCCTCCTTTTTCCCCAAGTTCCCCCCTTCCTCCCCTTCTCCCGTTTCTCTCCCCATTTCCCCTTACCCCCATCCCACCCCACCCGCAAGATCTCAATTTTCTCCCCGGCAACTTTGTCTACTTCCCATAGCCAAGAGGACAACTATATGTTTTTCCTTTGGTTCACCTTCTTACTTAGCTTCTTTAGGATCACCAATTGTAGGCTCCGTGTCCCTTATTTATGGCTAGAAAACAATTATGAGTGAGTACGTCCCATATTCATCTTTTTGGGTCTGGGTTACCTCACTCAAGATAGTGTTTTCTATTTCCATCCATTTGCATGCAAAATTCGAGAAGTCATTGTTTTTTACCGCAGCATAGTACTCTAATGTGTAGATATTCCACACTTTCTTCATCCATTCTTCCATTGAAGGGCATCTAGGTTGTTTCCAGGTTCTGGCTATTACAAATAATGCTGCTATGAACATAGTTGAACAAATGCTCTTGTCATATGATAGGGCATCTCTTGGGTATATTCCCAGGAGTGGTATTGCTGGGTCCAGGGGTAGGTTGATCCCAAATTTCCTGAGAAACCGAAACACTGATTTCCAAAGTGGTTGCACCAGCAATGGATGAGGGTACCCCTTCCTCCACAGCCTCTCCAGCAAAGGCTATCATTGGAGTTTTTTATTTTAGCCATTCTGACAGGTGTAAGATGGTATCTCAAAGTTGTTTTGATTTGCATTTCCCTGATCGCTAAGGAGGTTGAACATGACCTTAAGTGTCTTTTGGCCATTTGAACTTCCTCTGCGAAGAATTCTCTGTTCAGTTCAGTGCCCCATTTTTTAATTGGGTTAATTAGCATTTTAAAGTCTAGTTTCCTGAGTTCTCTATATATTTTGGAGATCAGACCTTTGTCTGTTGTGGGGTTGGTGAAGATCTTCTCCCAGTCAGTAGGTTGCCTTTTTGTCTTGGTGACAGTGTCCTTTGCTTTACAGAAGCTTCTCAGTTTTCGTAGGTCCCATTTATTCAATGTTGCCCTTGATGTCTGAGCTGTTGGGGTTACACATAGGAAGCGATCTCCTGTGCCCATCTGATGTAGGGTACTTCCCACTTTCTCTTCTATCAGGTTCAATGTGTTCTGGCTGAGAGTGAGGTCTTTAATCCATTTGGACTTGAGTTTTGTGCATGGTGATAGATATGGGTCTATTTTCATTCTTCTACAGGTTGACATCCAGTTATGCCAGCACCATTTGTTGAAGATGCTTTCTTTCTTCCATTGTATACTTTTGGCTCCTTTATCAAAAATGAGGTGTTCATAGGTTTGTGGGTTAAAATTCGGGTCTTCTATACGATTCCATTGGTCGACTTCTCTGTTTTTATGCCAGTACCACACTGTTTTCATCACTGTAGCTCTGTAATAGAGTTTGAAGTCAGGGATGGTAATGCCTCCAGACAATCCTTTATTGTATAGGATTGTTTTTGCTATCCTGGGTTTTTTGTTTTTCCATATAAAGTTGATTATTGTCCTCTCAAGGTCTGTGAAGAATTTTGATGGGACCCTGATGGGGATTGCATTGAATCTATAAATTGCCTTTGGTAGAATTGCCATTTTTACTATGTTGATCCTCCCAATCCAAGAGCAAGGAAGGTCCTTCCATTTTCTGGTATACTCCTCAGTTTCTTTCTTCAATGCCTTAAAGTTCTTGTCAAATAGATCTTTCACTTCCTTGGTTAGAGTTACCCCAAGATATTTTATGCTGTTTGTGGCTATCGTGAAAGGTGAAGCTTCTCTGATTTCCCTCTCTGCTTCCATATCCTTTGTGTATAAGAGGGCAACTGATTTTTTGGAGTTGATCTTGTATCCTGCCACATTACTAAAGGTGTTTATCAGCTGTAAAAGTTCTTTGGTGGAGTTTTGGGGGTTGCTTATGTATACTATCATATCATCTGCAAATAACGAAAGTTTCACTTCTTCCTTTCCAATTCGAATCCCCTTGATCCCCTTATGTTGTCTTATTGCTATTGCTAGAACTTCAAGCACTATATTGAAGAGGTATGGCGAGAGTGGACAGCCTTGTCGTGTTCCTGAGTTTAATGGGATGGCTTTGAGTTTCTCTCCATTTAATTTGATGTTAGCTGTCGGCTTGTTGTTTATAGCTTTTATTATATTTAGGTATGACCCTTGTATCCCTAATCTCTCCAATACTTTTATCATAAAGGGATGTTGAATTTTGTGGAATGCTTTTTCAGCATCTAATGAGATGATCATATGGTTTTTTCCTTTCAGATTATTTTCGTATGTTGAACCAGCCCTGCATCCCTGGGATGAAGCCTACTTGATCATAATGGATAATTTTTCTAATGTGTTCTTGGATTCGGTTTGCCAGTATTTTGTTGAGGATTTTTGCATCGATGTTCATGAGTGAGATTGGTCTATAATTCTCTTTCTTGGTTGGGTCTTTGTGCGGTTTTGGTATCAGAGTAACTGTAGCTTCATAAAAGGAATTTGGCAATGCCTCTTCTGTTTCTATATTATGGAATACATTAAGGAGTATAGGTATTAGATATTCTTGGAAATTCTGGTAGAATTCCGCATTGAAACCATCTGGTCCTGGGCTTTTTTTGGTAGGGAGGTTTTTGATAACCTCTTCTAATTCTTCGCGACTAACAGGTCTATTTAGATTGTTCACCTGGTCCTGATTTAACTTTGGTATATGATATTTATCTAAAAAAGTATCCATTTCCTTTACATTTTTCAGTTTTGTGGCATATAGGCTTTTGTAGTAAGATCTAATGATTCTCTGAATTTCCTCTGTGTCTGTGGTTATGTCCCCCTTTTCATTTCTGATCTTATTAATTTGCAAATTCTCTCTCTGCCGTTTGATTAGTTTGGATAGGGGTATGTCAATCTTGTTGATTTTCTTTAGGAACCAGCTTTTTGTTTCATTGATTCTTGGATTGTTTTCTATGTTTCTATTTTGTTGATTTCAGCCCTCAGTTTGATTATTTCCAGTCTTCTACTCCTCCTAGGTGAGTCTGCTTCTTCTTTTTCTAGAGCTTTCAGGTGGGCTGTTAAGTCTCCAATGTGAGCTTTCTCTGTTTTCTTTAAGTGGGCACTTAGTGCTATGAACTTTCCTCTTAGGACTGCTTTCATAGTGTCCCAAAGTTTGAGTATGTTGTTTCTTTATTTTCATTGAATTCCAGGAAGACTTTAATTTCTTTCTTTATTTCTTCCTTAATCCAGGTATGGTTCAGTAGTTGACTGTTCAGTTTCCATGACTTTGTAGGCTTTCTGGGGGTAGCATTGTTGTTGAATTCTAACTTTAATCCATGGTGATCTGATAAGACACAGGTGGTTACAAATATTTTTTTAACTGTGGATATTTGCTTTGTTAGCGACTATGTGGTCGATTTTCAAGCAGGTTCCATGATCTGCAGAGAAGAAGGTATATTCTTTCCTATTTGGGTGGAATGTTCTATAGATGTCTGTTAAGTCCATTTGATTCATTACCTCCATTAATTCTCTTATTTCTCTGTTAGGTTTCTGTCTGATTGACCTGTCCATTGGTGAGAGAGTGTTGAAGACTCCAACTATTAGTGTGTGCGGTTTGATGGCTGCCTTGAATTTTAGCAATGTTTCTTTTATGTACGTGGGTGCTTTTATATTAGGGGCATAGATGTTCAGGATTCAGACGTCATCCTGATGAACTGTTCCTGTTATGAGTATAAAATGCCCCTCTCCATCTCTTCTGATTGATTTAAGTTTGAAGTCAACTTTGTGAGAAATTAGTATGGCAACACCTGCCTGTTTCTTAGGTCCATTTGCTTGATAGGCCTTTTCCCAGCCCTTTACTCTGAGTAGGTGCCTGTCTTTGTGGTTGAGGTGTGTTTCTTGTAAACAGCAGAATGTTGGATCCTGTTTTCTTATCCAATCTCTTAGCCTGTGCCTTTTTATAGGTGAGTTGAGTCCATTGACATTAAGTGATATTAATAACCAGTGGTTGTTAACTCCGGTCACTTTTTTAGTAGTAGGGTTTGTGTGTTTCCCTTCTTTGAGTTGCGCTGGTGAAGGGTCTCTAGATGTCTGAGTTATTGTGGTCATTGTTGGACTCCTTGGTTAGTGATTTTCCTTCTATTACTTTCTGTATGCTGGATTTGTGGCTTCGTATTGTTTAGATTTGTTTTTATCCTGGAAAATTTTATTTTCTCCATTTATAGTGAATGAAAGCTTGGCTGGGTATAGTAATCTGGGCTTGCATCCATGGTCTCTCAGTTTCTGCAGTACATCTATCCAGGGCCTTCTGGCTTTCATGATTTCCATGGAAAAGTCATGTGTAAGTCTGATAGGTTTACCTTTATAAGTAATTTGGCCTTTTTCCTTTGCAGCTCTTAATATTCTTTCCTTAGTCTGTATACTTTGTGTTTTGATAATTATATGGCGAGGGGATTTTTTTTTTTTGATCCAACCTATTCGGTGTTCTGTATGCTTCTTGCACCTTCATAGGTATATCTTTCTTTAGGTTGGGAAAGTTTTCTTCTATAATTTTATTAAATATATTTTCTGGACCATTGAGCTGCACTTCTTCTCCTTCTTCTACTCCTATTATTCTTAGGTTTGGTCTTTTTATTGTGTCCCATATTTCCTGAATGTTTTGTGATGAGAGTTTGTTGGACTTGCTGTTTTCTTTGATCAGTGTGTTTGTTTTCTCTATGGTATCTTCAGAATCCGAGAGTCTTCCTTCTATCTCTTGTATTCTGCTGGTTATGCTTGTTTCTATAGTCTCTATTCGTTTACCTAGATTTTCCATGTCTAGCCGCCCCTCTGTTTGTGTTTTCTTCTTTGCCTCCATTTCAGTTTTCAGGTCTTGAACTGTTTCCATTATCTGCTTGATTGTTTTTCCTTGGTTTTCTAGGGTATCATTCACTGATTTATTCAATTCTTCAAACTTTCTGTTATATTTCTCATCCATTTCTATAAGGGCGTTTTTTACATGCTGTTTAAGGGTGTCAATCACTTTCATGAAGTCAATCTTTTCTCCTTCTTCTTGATTAAGGTGTTCATGTCCTCCCGTTGTGAGGTCGCTGGTTTCTGGTGGCTTCATGTTGCTTTTCAGCTTGTTGGGCGAATTCTTGCCTTGGCGTCTGCCCATCTCTTCTTCCAAATGCTCCCTATGGATCTTCTTTTACTGGATCAGGTCTCCTTGCCTACCCAACAATGGCTCTCCCCAATGATGGCTCTCCTGGAGCCGAGAGATCAGGTCTCCGTGCCCAATGCTGGGTCTCCCCAACCCTGGGTCTCACCAACGCTGGGTCTCCTGGCACCGAGAGATCAGGCCTCCGTGCTGGTTGGTCAGCTTGCAAACAAAGCGCCTACCCCGCTTGGTGCAGGCAGGCCACAGAAACAAAGGAACTGCAGCCCGCCCGGGTGCCCCGAGTACTCGGACCCAGCGCCCAGACAGGCAGGGCTGGGCGATGCCACACGCCAAAAGAGGGCGGTGGGGCCGAAGTGGGGAGGGCTCTGGACAGAAGCTGGGTGGGCCAGGAAGAAAGAGGCAGCACCCAGGGAGTAGAGGCCCTGCAGAGAGCCCAAGAAGGACTGGGGGCCAAGGAACCGCCGAGCTCCCCGTCCCAGGCTGGCGCCGCGGGTCAGAAACTCACCCCAATGCTGGGTCTCCTGGCGCCGAGAGATCAGGCCTCCGTGCTGGTTGGGCAGCTTGCAATCAAAGCGCCTACCCCGCTTGGTGCAGGCAGGCCACAGAAACAAAGGCTCATAATGTCAAATTTAAAAAGAATAATAAACATATATGTTCACCGTGCACATAACTGAAAAAGAAGGCATATAGGAATAAAGTTATTCACCATTTGAACTTGCCATTATATTAAAAAATAACTATAAACGTTGAAATATTTTCAATAATTTTAATATGGAATCTAGAAAAGAATAAGATTTTTAAATCAAATAAATACAAAATATGTAAACTAAATTCATGTGAGAACAACTACTTCTTAAGACATCTAAAACTTGATAAATGTGGTAGCTTATACCTTTCATCCCAACACTTGAGAAGCAGAGGCAGTTGGATCTCTGCGAGTTGCAGCCAGCCTGGTCTCCTTAGCAAATTCCAGGTAAGTCAGGGCTGCATATTGAGACCCTGTCTCAGAAAGAAAAACATTATCTAATGATATTTAAAAAAAAATGAAAAAAGCTTATAGTATATACAAGACTGGAAAAACCTAGGTATGGGACATAGTTATTTTTAAGCAAATTATACACTCAATGCTCATCAATCTCTAAACACTTTTTAGAAGTACCTTTAAATTCAAGCAATAGGCCTAATCATTAATTTGAGGGAAGTATAAAAAATAAGAGTATAAAATTCCTTAAAACTCTATAATGCAGGTGTAATGACATATTTATTGTTAATATAAACTTATACTAAGTTTCCAGATTCTTCAAACATTTGTAGATCCATTCATCCTCCTACAATGCCACAAGAAAAATTCCCAGAACACTGCTTAACCTTACATGTTCCAAGTTTAACTATAAAATTACTTTCGCCCAATGTATTTTCTCTCTATTTGTATACTATATAACATGCTTAATAAGCAAACCCAAAACTTCTCCCAATTACTGTATTCACACAGTCTGTGTTAAATGAAGAAAGAGCACACTCTCAAAAGGCTTATGGCCAATGCTACTATATGTCATCCCTTTCCATCAAAAGTACCGTTCCGAAGGAAAAGAACAAGTGTGAAATACGCTGAAGAATCACAGAATGTTGTCAGCACTCTCTGAGAATCTGGGACAGTTACTGTAAAGTTCTCAAACACAAAGGCATGCTCAGAGATGAAAGCAACCTTAGTGCTCTATATGACCTTGATCATTGCATATCATTTGAGCATAGGATTTTCTCCTAGTCAGGTAACCACAGATTAAAAAATAAATAATATGGGCAAATCTGTATATTTCTCTTAAAATACATATATCTCTCTATCTCAAGCCCTAATGACAAATTTGGGAAGCTCTTCAGATCCTAGCGAGAGAAAAAGTCTGTCCTGCAGACATAAACACCAAGAATCAACTGTGACATACAGAGAAAGCTCATCAACTAAACAGTGAACAATCTGAGTAAGTGAATCATCTGAGCAAGAGAGAGATTTAAAGGGCTAAAGCCCAGTAAAAACCTTTCTGGGGGGACCAGGATCGTGGGTGAGGTGGTGGCAGAGGCAGCGGCTACTTGGCAGGTGGGTTAAAGCTTCAGGGGCAGCCTCCACCATGATCCTGCTGGAGGTGAACAATCGCATCATCTAGGAGATCTCACTCTTGTTCCAGAATATGGCCTCCTGAAACAAACCAGAAGCTGAAGAAGTAACATTTGCAGATTTTGATGGTGTTCTTTATTATATTTCAAATCCTAATGGAGACCAAACAAAAGTGATGGTCAATATTCCTTTGAAATTCTACAAGGAACTTCAGGCACATGGTGCTGATGAGTTATTAAAGAGAGTATACGGGAGTTTTTTGGTAAACCCAGACTTGGGATACAAAGTTTCTTTGCTATATGACCTTGAAAATCTGCCTGCATCCAAGGATTTTATTGTGCAGCAGGCTGGCATGTTGAAGCAAAATTGCTTTGCCTCTGTCTTTGAGAAATACTTCCAGTTCCAAGAAGAGGGCAAGGAAGGAGAGAACAGAGCTTTTACCTTTGCTGGGAGGATGAGACCATGTATGTTGAATCTAAAAAAGATGCAGTCACAGTAGTCTTCAGCACAGTGTTTAAGGATGATGATGTTGTTGTCATTGGAAAGGTCTTCATGCAGGAGTTCAAAGAAGGACGAAGAGCCCAGCCCCCTAGGTCCTTTTTAGCCACAGGGAACCTCCTCTGGAGCTGAAAGAGATGCTGCCATGGGTGACAACAGGCTATATCACCTTCATGCTCTTCCCTTGCCACGCTAATTCCACTGCTAGAGACAACACCATCTGTTGTAATTGGAGCGGTGGGGCTGCATCCCTAGCACCCCAGCCGCCTGCTAGCTTATGCCCGAAATAACAACACACAAACTGTATTCATTTAAACACTGCTTGGCCCATTTCTATCTAGCCTCTTCTAGGCTAATTCTTGCACCTGGACTAGCCCATTTCCAATCATGTGTGTAGCACCCCAAAATGCGCTTACCAGGAAGATTCTAGCTTATGTCCATCCTGGGTCAGAGCTTCATCGCGTGTTTCTGCCCGGGAATGGGGAGCATGGTGTCTCTGAGCTCACTTCCTCTTCCTCCCAGCATTCTGTTCTGTTTACTCCTCCCACCTATGTTTTAACCTATCAGGGCCAAGCAGTTTCTTTATTGCTTAACCAATGAAATTAACAGATTGATACATGACACTGACACATCATTTCTCCTTTTTTTTGTTTAAGAATGGCGCCCAGATGTGTGGATAACTGAATCCACTGAAAGCCTGAGAAAGCTTGGGAAAGAGTAAAGCATGTTTTCTTGGTAACAGCGATTTCTCAGGTCTGCTCTGCTTGCTAGAGGCAAGCAAGCACTCTCATCTAAGAGAGGCTTCCTGACTCAGCTTTAGCTGCAAATCCCTGCAGTTCATTAAGAGGTCCTGCCACAAAACACTTAAACAGTGTTGATGAAAAGCTGAATGCATGCTTTTTGGTTTTCAGCCGTAGCAGGAAAAATGCTGCGCCATTTAAAAATGCTGGCTTTCTGGGCCATTCTGCCAGGGCAAACTCTTACTGTTTGAGGCAGGAGGTCCGGCTACAGAGAGAGGACTTGAGTGTTGTCTGTTGTAGCTTGTTTGATGGCAAGGACCTTGAAACACTGTAGACTTGTGGCACTGAATGAGGCTCTGGCTGATACCTCAGCCACAATATTGGAATGGCAGAAAGCTAAGGAATGGGCTACATCTAGCCGGCAAAGCCACGGCTTTAGTCCTACTGAGATTGCTTGGTAAATTAAAGAATCATGTGGTCAGAAAAAGAGAAATATACAGTAAAGAGAGATTCAAAGACAAAGAAAATTTTTAAATGATTTACTGTGTGTTAAAAATATATGCAGGCTAAAAGTTGAAGTTCTTAAAGTAAAAAAAAAAGGAAGAGAGTTGTTGGCTGTGGTAGTACACACCTTTAATCCCAACACTTGGGAGGCAGAGGGAGATTGACCTGTGTGACTTCAAGGTGTGGTAGCACACGCCTTTAATCCCAGTGCCTAGAAGGCAGAGACAAACAGATCTCTGTGAGTTCAAGGTGTGGTAGAGTACACCCTTAATCCCAATGCCTGGGAGGTAGAGACAGGCAGATCTCTGAGAGTTCAAGGACAGCCTGGTCTACAGAGTTATTCCAGGTCAAAGATATACAGAGAATATAAAATAGAAGTAAAAAGAAATAAAATAGAGAGTAAAATAAAGCCACACGAAGATGGAAAATACACAGAGAATTTTGCTATATGCTATTATGCTCTGTTTGAATTGTTTAAATGCTGAGGAAGGAGCAACAGCTGCTAAAAGATATTTGTTTATAAATGCTGCTGAACTAATCCAACATAGATATTTTGAAAATGCCTTGACTTTGAAATTTGGATCTAAGGACATGATGCTTTGGAAAGGAGTTTCTTATTTTATTTTCACAGAGGGTGAGAGTTTGTGGATTGCTTCCATCCCAATATGTTATGATAGACCACGCTCTCCTAAAAGGTTGCAGTGAACACCTTCAGAAAATTACTTCACTCAATTGACGACTGAGATGAACCTAGCTCACAGGTTATACCCTGAAATATCTGATTTACAGCGCCCTCATTCAGCAGGAAGCAGTTTGGAGAGAAATAACTGCGCCCATATTCCCAAATATTGTTTATAAATGTTCTTTTACATTTAAAGGGGGATATGATATAGACATGAATAATTTGCATTAGTATAGATTTTGCTTTATTGATAGAGATTTAAGGTCAATTTTGTTATATGTATATGTATTTCTGATCTTTATTAAGGTATTGTGATTGTGTAGTTCATTTAAAAATGTAATGTATATAGGTAGTTAATAGATAATCGTAATAGTCAAGTTTGTAGTCATGTTAGTTAATATTTTCTAGATGTGCGTAGATATATTTTAGATAGGCATTCTTCATATTTTTCAAAGATTATAGAATATGGCATTTTAAATGTTTTAATAACTTAGGACTTTTCATGACAATGAGACACTCTGCTCCTGGCAGCACCAATCTACTTCAAGAGGAAGATGGGCATCGAAGAGGCTCGTTATGGAGTTTGATAGCCATTTGGGCAAGAAACTGCTCTTGCCTGGACTATTGCATAAACTGGACACAGAGAACCCACCGAGAGAGGACTACTGAACTTGCCTAAGGTGAGATGATCTTTCAGGGTTCCTGATTCATGAAAGAGTCTGCGAGACATTCTGCAGGACACAACAGATAGTGACTGAACTGACTTTGAATTTTCCTGCTTCATGGAAATGTCTCTGGATACTATGGGCCTGAAGGCTGAAGATGGATGCCCCAACAGTACAGAGGAACTTTGGGTGACTGTCCAGGCAGCGAGATGTCTCTGTCATTTCTAGAGTTTTAAAAGTTGCTTTTTTCTTGTTTGCTTAGGTAATATTGTATCTTTCTGGAGTCTTTGATGGAGTTAAGAATAGTTATTTATAGTTATAGTTTTCCTTAGTTATGATAAAGATTATTGTTATTTTTACTTTATAACTGTTTTGTTATATGTAATTTTGCTATGTTAAAGTTAAAGCCTTCCTTTTTTGTTTAACCAGAAAAAGGGGAAATGATGGAGGAAGGTCATTGGTTGAAAAATAAAGAAACTGCTTGGCTGGCTCTCATAGGTTAAAACATAGGTGGGAGGAGTAAACAGAACAGAATGCTGGGAGGAAGAGGAAGTGAGCTCAGAGATGCCATGCTTCTCTCTCTGGTTCAGACGCATGCGATGAAGCAAGCTGCCAGGTCAGACATGCTGAATCTTTCCCGGTAAGACTGGTGCTACACAGTTTATTAGAGATAGGTTGATCAGGATATCAGAATTAGCCAGTAAGTGCTAAAGCTAATAAGCCAAACAGTGTTTAAATGAATACAGTTTGTGTGTAATTATTTTGGGGCATAAGCCATGCGGGTGGCCGAGGTGCTGGGGATGCAGCCCCGCTGCTATTACTACTACAACCATCAACCTGATCCACTCGTTCTGGGATTATCTGCACTACCACATTAAGTGCTCAAGGCCTATATTCATGCACGAATGCAAGCAAAACCATCTGACTTCCTTAAGGTGCTCAACCATGCACACCCAGATGCTGAGAAAAAAGTAATGAAAACATTCACGGGGAAGACATTTTCATCCCGCTAATGCTTGGGAACTGAGGAAGAAGCTCTGTTGATGGAAGGCTGGACTGCTTGCTACTAGATAATTGTAGCCCTTCATGTTGCACCTCTCCAGGTTCTTAAGGGATTCTCCATTTGGGTTCCATTTTGTATGAGTTTGGCAAATAACCTGCAGAAACGAGCTGTGCTTGCAAGGACTTCACAATTTCCAAGAATTTAAGAAAAGAAAAAAATTTCCACTTGATCAACTTAATTCCCTTCTTTTACTTTTCCCTTTCTCACTCCCCTTCCTTTTCCCCTTTTCCAAGCTGTTTGCTTTGCAATATGTTACTGGTAATGAGTTGCAGATAATGCAATCGTAACTTGTATTCTTCTAAGTATTTGAGTTCAAAACTCCTGTATCTGAAGAAATACGGTTGGGGTCATTAATAAAGAAAATCTTTCTATCTAAAAAAACCCAACAACCTTTCTGAAGGCTATTTTTCACCACTGTAGTGTTTCATGTTAGAAATAGACAAAAATATGGTACCTACAAGTAAGAAAACTCAGGTTGCCAGACTTGGTGACAAGTGTTTTTATCTAGTCATCTGGCTGGGCCAGTGAAAATGTTTGGAGAGAGTTATATCACAGCTAGCTATCCATAACAATGAGTTCAAGAAAGTCAATGAAATTTGTAGTATGCTTGTAGCCACTTCTGCAGCATTAAAATGATAGCATCTATGGCCACAGGAGTCAGGGGTGGGGTTACAAGGAGAACTGAGGATAGAAAGCACCAATCTGTTAGTGATGTAGTGTGGATACTAAAGTGATATTCCTGAACTGATAGATATTACCATTCCTTAGTGGTCAGGTATATCATCAATTTGTTGTCAGGAAGCCATAAATAAATAGACTTAGGAGGGCGGAGGAAGATGGCAGTGGGGGCTAGGTGAGGAGTTGGCAGTGGTGTGTGGCAAAGGCACGGGGATGTGAGATGGAGGGGAAGGAGGAGATGGTGCCCCAATGCCATGGGAGAATGACCGGGCTGTGGGAGCTGGTGTGGCAGGTGCTGTAAGTGATGCTCTGTCTGCAGAGCGCTCACTTCCTGGATCTGCCTTTGCTTCCCCTGGAACTGGATCTGGAGCAGCTGCTGTTGTGCTGCCTCCACTGTGGTCCTAGCGCTGCTCGGCTTCAAGCTGAGCAAGCCCTGGCCATTGGCAGGAACCAGCATCATCACCTGCACTCTCACTGGGCCCCAGGCTGGCTGTCACCCCACCCAGCCTGTGCTGGTATTCGGAGGATGGGTCCCTGCAGAAGCTGCTACTGTATATGGGCCTGGGGGTCACCAAGGAGGAGCATGAGCCCAGCTTCTCAGACACCGTGAGCCTCAGTGGTGTGGTGCATGGCCTTGGGGATCTCTACATTAGTGTCTAAGACCACCAAGGCCTATTCAAGAGAAATATCTCCAGACTGAGGGATGAAATTTTTGAAACAGCAACAGGAACTTTTGGGCCGAAATTATTCCAAATAATCACCAGAATTTGCAAGTAGTAATGACAAAGACGACCAAGTATTAAATTGCCCTTCAGCAGTGAAGGTGCTGTCCCCAGGAGCTGAAAAAGTGTATATTCTGAGAGCTGCTCAGGACTTTTGCTCAGCAGCAGAGGACACCCAGAGATTTGGATGTAAATCTGCTAGACGGCTTACTTAGTTCACATGGTTTCCCTGACCCTGAGTTAGTATTGAAGTTTGGTCCTGTGGACAGCACCTTAGGCTTCCTTTCCTGGCAAATGAGGTTGGCCCGAGATATCTGCCTTCTCACCTAAACATCAGTTATGAGGACATTTTCTCTGCCCTTCATCAGAGTGCCTGGGAAAGTAATGGTTCCTGGTTGTGAAATATGACATCAGGCTTTTGTAGCAAAGGACCCAATTGATTCTGATGTTTACAAAGTACCTATAAAACCTTGTACACACCTTAAAAAATATCTAAGAAATCCAGGACCAAAGCCCCCATGATTCAGGCTTTTGTTATCCAAGTGTCCTACAGCATAAATGCCAACCTATTGCTCTGAAGGAACAACATAAGACAGTAAGAGGAGGCTGCAGAATATGATAAACTTTTGGCCAAGAGAATGAAAGAAGCCAGGAACAGATTGTCAAGAGATGTAGGTTGTCCTCACTGAGAGTTTCTACGTCTAAATCTCAGACCAGTCAAAAGTAAGAGTATTGGGGCCAGAGAGATGGCTCAGCAGTTAAGAAGATTAGCTGCTAAGCCAGAGGACCCAGGTTCGATTCCCAGCATAGCAACTAACAATGATCTGCAACTCCAGTTCCCTTTTCTGGCCTCTGTGGACATTGTGTGAATGCAGGGCATAGACTACATGCAGACAAAATACCCATGTACATTAAAAAGTAATAAAAAAGTATCTGAAACCAAGGTTTTATTGTAAGGGTTATAAAATAATAAATAAATAAAAAGTTTTATAGTTAAATACCTGAAGCAGTTACTGCCTTACTTGACAAGTACAATTTTGAATCTTGAATTATTTCAAAGACATCAGAGTAGGCCTAATATTTATATTAATATATTTAAAGTATTTCCTAACATTATTACTCTAAAAGTATAATGCAGGTTCAAAAAGAAAAAGGTAAATAACCTGGTGTTATCAACCTCACTTCTGCTAGATTGAACTACATATCCTGAAGCAGGCCTTTTGTAGATTAGCAACTTAGTGCTAAAAGAGACACCAAGTTTCACTATGAAGAAAAGTCACTTGGGAATTAAATATAAGCAAAATGTATCAAATATACTTACTCCTTTTGGAAATCCATGCACAGAGGGGAACTGAATCCAAAGACCAAGCACATCTGTGCATCTGGGCTGTAACCATTCTTCAGCAACGTTTTCACGCACTCTTCCCATCCTCCAAACACTTCCCAGTAAACAGGGCTCACTTTGTCTGGACCAGCGTCACAGCCTGGTTAGTAAGTGGTATTAACAAGTCCAAGATCCTTCAAATACACAAATGGGAGGAATATTTACTATAGGAGATTTGTCTGTTGTCCTTGTTCACTATTATTTGTCTTACCACCATCATTACCTATGCTCCCAAATCCAATTTTATGTTTAGTATTTCAGAACCTAATAAATCATTAAAAATCAAAAATTTATGACATCTTGGTATATGCATGCAAATGGATAGAACTAGAAAAACCAATACTGAGTGAGGTAACCCAGACCCAGAAATATGAACATGATATGGACTCACTCATATGTTGATACAAGCTGTAAAGCAAAAAGTAGGAGCCTATTGTATGATGAAATAAAGAAGATAACACACCATATTTCTCAGCCTGAAAAAAACTCCAGTCCAAGTGATTCAAAAACCTCACAAAAAACCGTATATACTGAACCCGATAGAAGAAAAGCTAGGGAAGAGCCTGGAATGCATTGCCACAGGAGACTCCTTCCTAAACAAAGCAGTGATGGTGCAGGCACTAAAATCAACAATCAATAAAAGGGACCTCACAAAAACTAAAATCTCCTGGAAAGCAGAGACCACAGGCAAGAGGACAAAACAACTGCTTACAGCCTGGAAACTGATTTCCCCTAATCATACATCTAACAGTTGGATCAATCACAAATCTAAAAAGACTGCAAGTCCATGTACAAGTCTGTGATCCCTGCTGCTGCCAGTTTTGGGGGCAAGGAAGCTTCTTCTGCATAATGGAGAATGAGAGACATTGAAGGCTGCTGTGACAACCTCTTCCACCGAACAAACAAATCAAAATAAAGACAGTCCAGATAGGGAGCCTATGAAGAGAGTCTAAAAATTGTGATAAAGATGCTGTAGGATATAGATCTTCACAAATTATGGGATTTCCTGTGTGACAGGGGGATGGGAAAGGACTCAGCAATCTTTAAGGATATGGCCACTGGGAGTTTGACCATGTTCCAATGAGTATACAAAAACACAAATTTGGCATGGTGTATTTCTCTCTCTCTCTCTCTCTCTCTCAACGCAAAAAGTGAAAAGAGTTGATGGAAGAAGGTCATTGGTTAATTAAATAAAGTAACTGCTTGCCCTGATAGGTTAGAACATAGGTGGGTGGAGTAAACAGAACAGAATGCTGGGAGGAAGAGGAAGTGAGCTCAGAGACGCCATGCTCCCCTTTCCCGGGCAGACACGATAGCTCTGCTCTCTGAGGCAGACGCCATGAAGCAAGCTGCCAGGTCAGACATGCTGAATTTTTCCTGGTAAGACTGATGCTACACAGATTATTAGAGATGGGTTGATCGGGATATCAGAATTAGCCAGTAAGGGCTAGAGCTAATGGGCCAAGCAGTGTTTAAAAGAATACAGTTTGTGTGTTGTTATTTCGGGTAAAGTTAGCCAGTGGCAGGAGCTGGGTGGTGGAATGCAACCCGCAGCTCCCTTCAACAAAGAGTAAACTTTGGAGGAATGGGAAGAGAGTGTGAGCAGTGTACATTGATGAAATTCCCAATAATTAACAAACTAATTGTATTGAGGTAAAAAGAACTCAACATTAGACATCAACAAATCAAATAATCAATTTTAAAATGGGGTACAGATATAATCATAATTCTCCTTTGAGAAATCTCAAATGGCTGAGAAACACCTAAAGAGATGATAGAAATTTATAGCATTTAGTGAAATGTAAAATCAAAAGTACTTTGAGATTCTATTTTACATATGTCAGAATGACTAAGATCAATAGCCCAAGTGGCAGCTCATGCTTGTAAGGATGAAGAACAAGGGGACAATTCCTCCACTGCTTGTGGGAGATAAAATTGGTTATACAAATTTGGAATTCAATATGGATGTGCCAGGCTTTGTTGACTCTTCATGGAGGCCTTACCATTTGTGGGGATTGCATAGGGTTTGGTGCAGTGAGGTAGGGAGAACAGGAGAAGCTGGCCACTGGAGTTACTATGTCATTGGAGCTGGAGGAGTTGCTCCAGTCCAACTTAGAGGTCATGCAGCCCAGGTATTTAAAGAGCACAAGAAGCAGGCGTCCGTGTTCATTGTTTCCTAGATGGAGATTGAAGTCATGTTTGCAATAACCTGCCACAGAGGGATGGCCTAGAGGAAGAGAACCAATTCCCTTAAAGAGATGGCTACTCCTGTGCCAGATGGAAGCTGCTGCCTCTGCCAAGGCGCTCTAGAACTCCTGGCTGCAGGCCTGAGGCAAGGATGGCTCTCCTCTCAGAGCACACAGACCCAGGGGAATCCTCTCCTCCTGGAGTCCCAAAGACAAAGGAACAGAAAGTCCTCTCCATAGCCCCAAGCAGGGCAAGGCCAGCCTGCTTTGGTGAGGCAAGGAATCCCTAGAGGCAATTGTGGCTGCCATGCCAGCAAGGCTGGCACCCCAGGTGTCCTTTGTTCTGGTGCTGAGTGCCTGCTGGGCCTTCTCCCTGAAGATTGGGGCACTGGAAATGGTGAGAGACAAAGAGGCACCACCATTGCTAAATGAGTATGTGTCACCTCAGCCCTCCATCCACTGCAAATTTAGAGTTTCCTGCTGAAGGGTGCAGCTGGGCTGGGCTCTTCTCCATCCAGATTCTGCTGACCATGTACCAGCAGCTCTGCTTGGTAAACTCACAGCTGGAGCCATCTCTGATGGTCTTTCCCAAAGAGCCCTCTGACATAAGCATTGTGCTGTTCCAGGACATCCCAGAGAAGACCAAGCAGATAATTGATGCTCTGTGTTATCAGCTCCAGGTCTACCTGGATCATGGCCTGGACAAGTGCAGTTGGAAGATCCTTGCCCAGGTGCTCTTCACTGAGACCCACAGGAAGAGACAGACAGGGAGTGTAGCTTAGGGCTCAGGGCTTAGGGATTGGGGCATTTTAGTTGGAAGACTAGCTACTCAATTTCTTCTTCCAATTGGTTTAGGTGGTGCTTATACCTGTAGGGGCTATTCTTTTTCTGATTCGTTCAGGTGGTGCTACCTATAGAGTTTTCTATGGCCTAACATTGATAATGTACATGAATAGTATATGTGCACAGTAACTCAAATTAAATTGAAAGGCATAAGCGTCTCTCCATAGGCAGCTTTCTCTTCTTTCCTAGGTTGCTGCTCCAGAAGTCATGACACACATCAGGCATGGACCAATAATTACACATAACTTATTTGAAAGAGTAACTACACATCAACATAAAATGTTTTCTCTTCAGGTAATAGTGACACAATGCAGAGAAAATGCAGGCATTCCATGAATAGTGCACAAGCTACTAGAAATTATATCCCATAGCCATAGTAACAAAACCCTAATGATATTGTCAAAAATAAACACGTTAATCAAGGGATTTGAATCAAAGACCCAGATACAAATCTGAATATATATGAATACCTGATATTTTATAAAGAAGCAAGAAATATCCAATGGGAAACTGAAATATTCTTTAACAAACGGTGGCACTCTAGCCGGATTTCAATGTGGAGAAGAAAGTAGACAGCGCCATATTCATCAACCTGAAGAAAACTCCAGTCCAAGTGGTTCAAAAGCCTCACGTAAAACAATTTGTAGTGAAGCTGTCAGAAGGAAGCTAGGGAAGAGCCTTGAATGCATTGAAATAGGAGACTACACTAAGGTCAACAATGAATAAATGGGATCTCACAAAACTGAAAATCTCCTGAAAGCAGAGAATATGTGGCAATAGGAGAAAACAGTTGCTTTTAGACTGAAAAATGATTTTCCCTAACTCCACAACTAATAGAGGCCTCACGTCCCAAATACATAAATATGGAAGTCCATGTGAAATTTCGTGATCCCTACTGCTGCTAGTTGCTTGGGGCAAGGAAGCTTTTTTTTTGCAGAACCATGGTTGAGAATGAGAGACATTGCAGGTTGGTGTAACACCTACTCCCCGCAAACAAACAAATCAAAATAAAAACAGTCCAGACAGGGAGCTATTAAAGAGAGTCCTTAAAATTGTGATAAAGATGTTGAAGTATATAGACTTTAATAAATGATGGGTTTTCGTGTGGGGAAGGGGGGCTGAACAACAAAAAAAATCCTTTAGCTACATGATAATCAGAATAATATAATGCAGAATTAAGAAATAATACTAACAGCTGCACACGTAATAGGTCTAGTAACATATAAATGCAGACCTGTTAGAATACACCTGACTTTTCAGTGGAAACAATGTAAGCCAGAAGGTCCCAGTTGAGCCCTATGAAGACATTAATAGGCCATGGATGCCAGCTAGTATACACAGTGAACTTTCATTTACCATAGATGGAGAAAAGACAGGAACAGATTTAAATAATATGTAGTTACAAATCTATACCAATGGAAAGTACTAGAAGTAAAATTTCAACCCAAGGAAGTCAGCTACATTCACAAAATCACAGAAAATAGAGGATCTCACAGTAGTAAATCCCAAATAAAAAAAAGCAAAGACAATAATGTCACCACCAACAAAAAGTCAAATAACAGGAACTAGCAATTACTTGTCATTAATATTCCTTAGTATAAATGGTCTCAAGTCACTTATAAAAAGACACAGACTAACAGATTGGATACAAAAACATAATTTATTCTTCTGCTGCATATAAGAAGCACATCTCAACCTCAAAGACAGACATCGCCTCAGAATAAAGGGTTGAGAAAATTTTCTAATAAAATGGACCTAAGAAACAAGCTGGTGTAACTATCCAAACATCTAACACAATAGACTTCAAACTAAAATCAATCAAAAGAGAAAAAGAAGGACATTTAATGTTAGTCACAAGAAAAATCCATCAAGAGGAAATCTCAATACTGAACATGTATGTGTCAAATACAAGGGCACCTTCATATGTACAAGAAACACTTCTAAGACTTACATCACATTTTATGCCACACATACTAATAGTGGGTGGCCACAACACTTCCCTCTCACAACTGGATAGGTTTGACAGACAGAAACTTAACAGAGAAATAAGAAAACAAACAGATGTTATGACTCAAATGGACTTAACACACATCTATAGGATATTCCATCCAAAGATATAAGAGCATATTTTCTTTTCTTCTCTACACCCTATGGAATTTTCTCAAAATTGACTATATACTCAATAAAAAAGAAAACCTCAACAGATTCCAAAAATAATTGAATAACCCCATGTGTCTAATGGGATAACCATGAATAGAAGTTAGCATTCACCACCCACACTAATTTCCTAACCCACAAACATATGAAAATTGAGTAATACTCATCTGAATCACAAATGGGTCAAGGAAAAACAAAGAAAGAAATTAAAACTTTGTAAGGTTCAGTGAAAATGACCACACAACGTACCCAAAGTTATGGGACACAATGAAAGCAGTGTTAAGAGGAAAGTTCATAACACTAAATGCCTATATAAAAAAGCTGGAAAAATCCCAGATTAGAAAGTTAACAGTCCACCTGTAAGCTCTAGAACAAATAGAAGAAAACTCACCCAGGAGGACTAGATGACAGGAAATAATGAAATTGAGAGATGAGATTAATGAAATAGAAAGAAAGAAAGAAAACAGTACAAAGAATCAATGTGACAAAGCGTTGATTCTTTGAGAAAAATCACAAAATTGAAAAATGTAATTCCAAACTAACCAAACTTCAGGAAGAATATACAAATTAAAAAATGAGAAATCAAAAAGAGGACATAAATCAGACATGGAGCAAATCTAGGGAATTATGAGGTCATATTTCGAATACCTCTACTTTAAAAAAAATGGAAAACTTAGAAAATTTTCTGATAAGTATCACATACCAAAATTTAATTAAGAGCAGATAAGCAAAATCAATCAAAATATAACCACTCGGGAAATAAAAACAGTCATTAAAAGTCTCCCACACAAAAAGTATGTACCAGATGGTTTCAACTCATAATTTTACAAAATTTTCAAAGAAGAACTAATAGCAATATTCCTTAAATGGTTCCATACAACAGAAACTGAAGGAACAATGCCAAGCTCTATTTATGAGGCTACAGTTACCCTGATACAGAAACCACAAAAAGACACTGTTAAGAAGAATTAAAGATCAATCTCACTCAAGAACATTGATGCCAAAATACTCAGTAAAATCCTGGCAAACCAAGTCCAAGGACATATCAAATATATCATCCACCATGACCAAGTTGTCTTCATCCCAGAGATACAGGAATGGTTCAACATATGAAAATGTATTAACATAATCCACCATATGAACAAACTGAAAGAAAAAAAAACATGATCATCACATTAGATGCTGAAGAAGCTTTCCTCAGAGTTCAACACCCCTTCATGATAGAAGTCTCGGAGAGAGCAAGGATACAAGGACATAACTAAACATAATAAAGGCAACATACAGCAACACAACATCCACCATCAAACTCAGCAGAGAGGACTCAAAGCAGTCCAACTGAAATCGGGAACAAGACAAGGTAGTCCACTTTGCATATCTATGCATAGAGTAATTAAAGTTCTATCTAGAGCAATAAGACAGCAAAAAGACATGAAGGGGAAACAAATTGGAAAAGAAGAAGTCAAACTCTCACTAAAAAGAAGGAATGAAAAGGAGAAATGGAAAGGGCACCAAATTACACAGCCTGGCAGACAGAACCTATACATGCCTGCTGACTTCCCATCTAAAAGAAAGAATACACACGCTGTTTTTCAGTGCAAACGGCGGCATTTTGGACATACTGGCTGTCAGATCAACTCCAAACCTAGGTGTGAGGAGACATTGGCTGAACGTGAATGTCTGGCTGGGCCCTAGCATTTCTAAATCTACTTTTAACCAGATGCCAGTGGAGGTTTACTGTTAGAAAAACCGAGCCGCACTTCAGTGAAGTCTTTCTGGGTGACGTTTATTGCTCTCCCATGGGGGAAACAGGGCTCACCAGTGGCTGCCTCCGAGACAGGAAAAAGAGGCGCTTTTCTCATCATGCAGGTTCCTCATACAGCACTGACCCCAGTGAGAGGCAGACAGGACAGCTGACAGCAAACTGAACTGCAAGTGTCGGGGCTCAGAGGCCACAATTCCTGCTCTCCCAACTGTCTTCTGGACAGTTATCTGCACATGCCTAAGTACGCATGCGCAGAGCTCCTGGGGAAGGCTGGGCTCTGCACAGCCCTGGGCACTCACTGTACAACCTCAGATTGTGAGAAATCAGCCTAGTCATGAAGGGTGGGCCCTCGAGAGCCAAGCTGGGGCTGATGAGGGTGGTGAGGGATAGGTGAGGGTGGTGAGGGTTAAGGTGACAGAGGTGAGGGAGGGGGTGCGAGGGATCCCATTCCAGGGTTGGAGCAGGATGTTTGCATTTGGGAGGACTGGCTGCCAGCTCAGTGGGTGGGGTGCAGCCATGAGTCAGTTGAATTCCCAGTCCTCTTTGCATAGCACAGGCTGTGAAGTGACAGGGAAGCTAATACTACTGAGAGACTGTTTGGCTTTTCTTTCTTTCGCTCATGATCTAAGTGACATTTTGACAATCATTTTCTTTCATCACTACTAATAAAGGTTAAAACTTACAGTGTTTTAGACTATCAGATACCCGTCTACAAGTGCATGCATACTCCTCTATGGTGGTATCTAGAAATCCTCACGTGTACTTCAGGAAGAATTTGAAAGTTCCATTTGTTTGTGTAGAATAATGCAAAGACATAGCAACAGAGCACAGGACACTAAAACTCCAGTATTGCAGGGCCCTTGAAAGGGTATCACCAGATGCACCATGATGTCAAATGAGGTGGTTTGTTGTTGTTGTTGTTGTTGTTGTGGTGGTGGTGATGGTGTGTGTGTGTGTGTGTGTGTGTGTGTGCACGCTCTGAGGAGTGAATGAGTCCCAGCCCTAGAGTCATGGAGATCACTGTGAGCAGTCCCATGAGTCTCAAGGAACTGTCAGTGACTTGGTAATTAGGTTTTCATAAGAATTGCAGTGCACTCCCTCCCTCCCCTCTTTGGCGGCATAGCACCTCCCAGCTCAGCCTGCTAGGGCGCTGGGACCGAACCCGAATCGGGAGGGCAAAAGGGAGGGCGGTAGTTCCTTTGTCTCCATAGCCTGCCTGCAGCAAGCAGGGTGGGGCCTTTGTGTGCGAGCTACCCAAGCAGCACGGAGTTTCGATCTGGGCACCGGGAGAGACATCACTGGGGAGTGATATCACTGGGAAGGTACATCAGTGTGCAAGAAGACTTGATCCTGTAAAAGAAGATCCATAGGGGAGTATTGGGAGGAAGAGATGGGCAGACGCCAATGCAAGAATTCACCCAACAATCTGAAAAACAACATGAAACCACCAGAAGCCAGCGACCTCACAACAGGGGGACATGAACACCTTAATCAAGAAGAAGTAGAAAAAATTGACTTCATGAAAGTGATTGACACCCTTAAACAGCATGTAAAAAACGCCCTTATAGAAATGGATGAGAAGTATAACAGAAAGTTCGAGGAATTGGGTAAATCAGTGAATGATACCCTAGGAAACCAAGGAAAAACAATCAAGCAGATAATGGAAACAGTTCAAGACTTGAAAACTGAAATGGAGGCAAAGAAGAAAACACAAACAGAAGGCCGGCTGGACATGGAAAATCTAGGTAAACGAATAGAGACTACAGAAACAAGCATAACCAGCAGAATACAAGAGATAGAAGAAAGAATCTCAGATTCTGAGGATAACATAGAGAAAATAAACGCACTGATCAAAGAAAACAGCAAGTCCAACAAACTCTCATCACAAAATATTCAGGAAATATGGGACACAATAAAAAGACCAAACCTAAGAATAATTGGAGTAGAAGAAGGAGAAGTGCAGCTCAACGGTCCAGAAAATATACTTAATAAAATTATAGAAGAAAACTTTCCCAACTGAAGAAAGATGTACCTATGAAGGTTCAAGAAGCTTACAGAACACCGAATAGGCTGGATCAAAAAAAAAAAATCCGCTTGCCATATAATAATCAAAACACAAAGCATACAGAATAAAGAAATAATATTAAGAACCACAAAGGAAAAAGGCCAAGTTACTTATAAAGGTAAACCTATCAGACTTACACCTGACTTCTCTATGGAAACCATGAAAGCCAGAAGGTCCTGGATAGATGCACTGCAAAAAATAAGAGACCATGGATGCAAGCCCAGACTACTATACCCAGCCAAGCTTTCATTCACTATAAATGGAGAAAAAAAATTTTCCAGAATAAAAACAAATTTAAACAATATGTAGCCACAAATCCAGCCTTACAGAAAATAATAGAAGGAAAATCACTAACCAAGGAGTCCAACAATGACCACAATAACTCAGACATCTAGAGACCCTTCACCAGCGCAACTCAAAGAAGGGAAACACACAAACCCTACTACTAAAAAAGTGACCAGAGTTAACAACCACTGGTCATTAATATCACTTAATGTCAATGGGCTCAACTCACCTATAAAAAGGCACAGGCTAAGAGATTGGATACGAAAACAGGATCCAACATTCTGCTGTTTACAAGAAACACACCTCAACCACAAAGACAGGCACCTACTCAGAGTAAATGGCTGGGAAAAGGCTTATTAAGCAAATGGACCTAAGAAACAAGCAGGTGTGGCCATACTAATTTCTAACAAAGTTGACTTCAAACTTAAATCAATCAGAAGAGATGGAGAGGGACATTTTATACTCATAACAGGAACAATTCATCAGGATGAAGTCTCAATCCTGAATATCTATGCCCCTAATATAAAAGCACCCACGTACGTAAAAGAAACATTACTAAAACTCAAGGCAGCCATCAAACCGCACACACTAATAGGAGACTTCAACACTCCTCTCTCACCAATGGACAGGTCAATCAGACAGAAACCTAACAGAGAAATTAGAGAATTAATGGAGGTAATGAAGCAAATGGACTTAACAGACATCTATAGATTATTCCACGCAAAGAGGAAAGAATATACCTTCTTCTCTGCAGATCATGGAACCTTCTCAAAAATTGACCACATACTCGGTAACAAAGCTAACTTACACAGTTACAAAAAAATATTAGTAACCACCTGTATCTTATCAGATCACCATGGATTAAAGTTAGAAATCAACAACAGCCGGGCGGTGGTGGCGCACACCTTTAATCCCAGCACTCGGGAGGCAGACGCAGGCGGATCTCTGTGAGTTCGAGGCCAGCCTGGTCTACAAGAGTTAGTGCCAGGACAGGCTCCAAAGCTACAGAGAAACCCTGTCTCGAAAAACTAAAAAAAAAAAAAAAAAAAAAAAAAGAAATCAACAACAATGCTACCCCCAGAAAGCCTACAAAGTCATGGAAACTGAACAGTCAACTACTGAACCAATTCCTGGATTGAGGAAGAAATAAAGAAAGAAATTAAAGTCTTCCTTGAATTCAATGAAAATAAAGAAACAACATACTCGAACTTATGGGACACTATGAAAGCAGTGCTAAGAGGAAAGTTCATAGCACTAAGTGCCCACCTAAAGAAAACAGAGAAAGCACATATTGGAGACTTAACAGCCCACCTGAAAGCTCTAGAAAAAAAAGAAGCAGACTCACCTAGGAGGAGTAGAAGACTGGAAATAATGAAACTGAGGGCTGAAATCAACAAAATAGAAACATAGAAAACAATCCAAAGAATCAAGGAAACAAAAAGCTACTTCCTGGAGAAAATCAACAAGATTGATAAACCCTATCAAAACTAATCAAACGGCAGAGAGAGAATACGCAAATTAATAAGATTAGAAATGAAAAGGGGACATAACCACAGACACAGAGGAAATTCAGAGAGTCATTAGATCTTACTACAAAAGCCTGTATGCCACAAAACTGGAAAAGGTAAAAGAAATGGACACGTTTTTAGATAAATACCATATACCAAAATTAAACCAGGACCAGGTGAATAATTTAAACAGACCTGTAAGTCGCGAAGAATTAGAAGCTGTTATCAAAAACCTCCCTACCAAAAAAAGCCCAGGACCAGATGGTTTCAATGCGGAATTCTACCAGAACTTCCAAGAAGACCTAATACCTATACTCCTTAATGTATTCCACAATATAGAAACAGAAGGGTCATTACCAAATTCCTTTTATGAAGCTACAGTTACCCTGATACCAAAACCACACAAAGACTCAACCAGGAAAGAGAATTACAGGCCAATCTCACTCATGAACATCGACGCAAAAATCCTCAACAAAATACTGGCAAACCGAATCCAAGAACACATCTGAAAAATTATCCATTATGATCAAGTGGGCTTCATCCCAGAGATGCAGGGCTGGTTCAACATACGAAAATCTATCAATGTAATCCAGCATATAAATAAACTGAAAGAAAAAAACCATATGATCATTTCATTAGATGCTGAAAAAGCATTTGACAAAATTCAACATCCCTTTATGATAAAAGTATTGGAGAGATTAGGGATACAAGGGTCATACCTAAATATAATAAAAGCTATATACAGCAAGCCGACAGCTAACATCAAATTAAATGGAGAGAAACTCAAAGCCATCCCATTAAACTCAGGAACACGACAAGGCTGTCCACTCTCGCCATACCTCTTCAATATAGTGCTTGAAGTTCTAGCAATAGCAATAAGACAACATAATGGGATCAAGGGGATTCGAATTGGAAAGGAAGAAGTGAAACTTTCGTTATTTGCAGATGATATGATAGTGTACATAAGCAACCCCCAAAACGCCACCAAAGAACTTTTACAGCTGATAAACACCTTTAGTAATGTGGCAGGATACAAGATCAACTCCAAAAAATCAGTTGCCCTCTTATACACAAAGGATATGGAAGCAGAGAGGGAAATCAGAGAAGCTTCACCTTTCACGATAGCCACAAACAGCATAAAATATCTTGGGGTAAATCTAACCAAGGAAGTGAAAGATATAGTTGACAAGAACTATAAGGCATTGAAGAAAGAAATTGAAGAGGATACCAGAAAATGGAAGGACCTCCCTTGCTCTTGGATTGGGAGGATCAACATAGTAAAAATGGCAATTCTACCAAAGGCAATTTATAGATTCAATGCAATCCCCATCAAGGTCCCATCAAAATTCTTCACAGATCTTGAGAGGACAATAATCAACTTTATATGGAAAAATAAAAAACCCAGGATAGCCAAAACAATCCTATACAATAAAGGATCTTCTGGAGGCATTACCATCCCTGACTTCAAACTCTATTACAGAGCTACAGTAATGAAAACAGTGTGCTACTGGCATAAAAACAGAGAAGTCGACCAATGGAATCATATAGAAGACCCGGATTTTAACCCACAAACCTATGAACACCTCATTTTCGATAAAGCAGCTAAAAGTATACAATGGAAGAAAGAAAGCATCTTCAACAAATGGAGATGGCACAACTGGATGTCAACCTGTAGAAGAATGAAAATAGACCCATATCTATCACCATGCACACAACTCAAGTCCAAATGGATTAAAGACCTCAATATCAGCCCGAACACACTGAACCTGATAGAAGAGAAAGTGGGAAATACCCTACAACATATGGGAACAGGTGATCGCTTCCTAGGTATAACCCCAGCAGCACAGACGTTAAGGGCAACATTGAATAAATGGGACCTACCAAAACTGAGAAGCTTCTGTAAAGCAAAGGACACTGTCACCAAGACAAAAAGGCAACCTACTGACTGGGTGAAGATCTTCACCAACCCCACAACAGACAAAGGTCTGATCTCCAAAATATATAGAGAACTCAAGAAACTAGACTTTAAAATGCTAATTAACCCAATTAAAAAATGGGGCACTGAACTGAACAGAGAATTCTCAGCAGAAGAAGTTCAAATGGCCAAAAGGCACTTAAGGTCATGTTCAACCTCCTTAGCAATCAGGGAAATGCAAATCAAAACAACTTTGAGATATCATCTTACACCTGTCAGAATGGCTAAAGTCAAAAACACCAATGATAGCCTTTGCTGGAGAGGCTGTGGAGGAAGGGGTACCCTCATCCATTGCTGGTGGGAATGCAATCTTGTGCAACCACTGTGGAAACCAGTTTTTTGGTTTCTCTGGAAATTTGGGATCAACTTACCACTGGACCCAGCAATACCACTCTTGGGAATATACCCAAGAGATGCCCGATCATATGACAAAAGTATTTGTTCATCTATGTTCATAGCAGTATTATTTGTAATAGGCAGAACCTGGAAACAACCTAGATGCCCTTCAATGGAAGAATGGTTGAAGAAAGTATGGAATATATACACATTAGTGTACTACGCTGCGGTAAAAAACAATGACTTCTCAAATTTTGCATGCAAATGGATGGAAATAGAAAACACTATCCTGAGTGAGGTATCCCAGACCCAAAAAGATGAACATGGGATGTACTCACTCATAATTGGTTTCTAGCCATAAATAAGGGTCACAGAGACTACAATTGGTGAACCTAAAGAAGCTAAATAAGAAGGTGAACCCAAGGAAAAACTTATAGTTATCCTCTTGGCTATGGGAAGTAGACAAAATATCCGGGGAGAAAATTGGGATCTTGGGGGTGGGGTGGGATGAGGGTAATGGAAGATGGGGAGAGAAAAGTGAGAAGGGAAGGAGGGGGAGAACTTGGGGAAACAGGAGGATTGGGATAAAGGACGGTTGGACAGGGGAGCACGGAAACACAATTCTTAGTTAAAGGATCAACCTTAGGGTTGGCAAGAGAATTGACCGTAGAGTGGCTCCCAGGAGCCCAGGGTGAGGTCCCCAGATAGTCCCTTGGGCAGCTGAGGATAGGGAACCTGAAATGACCCTATCCTATAGCAATACTGATGAATATCTTGCATATCACCATAGAACCTTCATCTGGTGATGGATGGAGATAGAGACAGAGACCCACCCTGGAGCACTGGACTGAGCTCCCAACGTCCCAATGAGGAGCAGAAGGAGGGAGAACATGAGCAAAGAAATCGGGACCACGAGGGGTGCACCCACCCACTGAGACAGTGGAGCTGATCTATTGGGAGCTCACCAAGGCCAGCTGGACTGTGACTGAAAAAGCATGGGATAAAACCGGACTCTCTGAACATGGCGAACAATGAGGACTGATGAGAAGCCAAGGACAATGGCACGGGGTTTTGATCCTACTTCATGTACTGGCTTTGTGGGAGCCTAGCCAGTTTGGATGTTCACCTTCCTAGACATGGACGGAGCGGGGCGGACCTAGGACTTTCCACAGGCAGGGAACCCTGACTGCTCTTTGGATTGGAGAGGGAGGGGGAGAGGAGTTTGGGGGGAGGGGGAGAAGGGTGGAAGGAGGGGGAGGGAAACGGGAGGTTGGGAGGAGGCGGATACTTTTTTTTCCTTTTCTCAATAAAAAAAAATTTAAAATAAAGAAACTAGAAAAAAAAGAATTGCAGTTCAAAGAGTTGCACTAAAATAGCAATCATAGATAAAGTCGATTCACATCTCTTCTTCATTTCATTGCTAAAAGAATCATCTAAACAGGGTGTTTCAAATAATTATTCTACTCTTTGAATCTATCATTTGTTCTGACTGTGTACACACATGGGCTCATTGGCCAACAATGCTGGCTTCTCTTGCAGAGGTCGCAACACATCAAGTGGCTCACGACCATCTCTACCTACAGCTCCATGGAATCAGACACCTTCTTCCCCTCTGAGGGTATGTGTACTCAGATGACATAATCTCACACTACAAATATATACTCATAAAGAAAATAATAAATACTTGAAAGAGAATATATATATATATATATATACATAATATATGTTTGGAGATTATTCTAGATAGAGACACCTTTTCCTCAATGTATTCACTGACAAAAATGTCAATTTAAGAGGCTCAACAAACAAACTATTTTATGCCTGTGGGTATGACTTCCAGATTATCTTTCTATCATTGTGTATAATTAATATAATAACAGCATATATGATAGAGCTTAATTTACTGAACACTAACTAAGAATAGTAACTTTACTATGTTGTATATTTAAATTTAGGTACACGTTATAAAGAAGTTCATATTGGAACTGAATCTTAATCAATGTGCAAAGCAGTTGCTATGCAAATGTTAGGCCCTGAGTGCAGATTAACGGAACAAACACAAAAGAGAATGCAGTGACAGGATTCTGTATTCCCAGTACCCTTAGAAGGAAGTGGTGGTGGGTATGTGCTGTATGAAGTCTTACAGCTGGTGGTAACCTGCCCACTAGAGCGTGGCCTCTTATATTATATATACCTCTGTGGAGCATGCTTTCAGCCTCTTTTCAGGACTCTCTGTTCCCGTTGTGGGTTTCATTTTCTGATCTCCATTCAAATGGAGTATTCTGATTTGTGAGTTTGCCCCTAAATAACTAACCCTCTATTTCTCAGTTCTGAGATAGTGTGGGATTTCTTTTATGCATCCATCCACACTTGGGAATTTCATAAAATGTACACTGAGCACACACTCTTCACATTCCTCCCAGTTGTATCTTTCTACATTTCTCCCCTTTCAAAACAAAAAGGAGAAAAAATACACCAAGCCGAATACATGTTTCACATATATTTATAGAAACATGGTCAAACAGTGTTCAGATCATTAAAGATTGCGAATTCAATTCCCAGCCCCCTGCCCCACAGAAATACCCATCATTTGTGAAGATCTATACACTTCAGCAACTTTATCACATTTTTAAGACTCTCTGCAATAACTTCCTGTCTGGACTGCTTGACCCATTAGCTACATACATACATACATACATACATACACACACATACATACATAAATTCATACAATGTGTGTTTGTATATGTACAGACACACATGCTCTTCTTGTAAATTATCAATGTACACACACACACATACATACATACACAAACATACATACATAAATTCATACAATGTGTGTTTGTGTATGAACAGACACACATGCTCTTCTTGTACATTATCAATGTTAGGCCATAGAAAACTGTATATGTAACACCAACTGAGTCAATCAGAACAAGAATAGTCCCTAGAGCCACAAGCACTACCTGAAACAAAGGAAGAAGAGGTGAGTGATTAGTATCTTAGCTAAAATGCCCCATTCCCGACACCCTAAGCCCTAAGCCACTCATTCTTCCCTGCCAGTTTCTCCCTGTGGGTCTTGGTGAAGAGCACCTGGGAAAGAACCTTCCAACTGCACTTGTCCAGGCCTCAGCCCAGGTAGACCTGGAGCTGGTAACACAGAGCATCAAACTCATGCTTGGTCTTCTTGGAGTTACCCCCGACAGAGCCCTGCACATGACAGAGGGTGCTTAGGAAAGACCATGAGACAAGGCTCCAGCTGAGAGTTTACCAAGCACAGCTGCTGGTGCACAGACTGCAGAACCTGGAAGGAGAAGAAGCAGGCCCAGGTGCACTCTTCAGGCAGAAACTCCAGCTCTGCAGTGGAAGGAAGGCGGCTGTGGCTCCTAGTCTGTGAGCAGCTGTGGCACCTAGTCCTCCCGCACCATTTCAGAGACCTAGGTCTTCTTGCAGACCGCCAGCAAGCACTCACCACTGGCGAGGAAGAAACCAGGGGCTCCGGAGGGTGCTGGGACTGCATCTCCAGATACCTTGCCTCAGTGAAGTCCTCTTACCTTGCCCTGCACAGGACCATGGAGGGCTCTGGTCGTTTGCTGGCCTGACACAAGAGAAAAGAGAATTCCCCCTGGTTTGCATGCACTGAACACAGAGCCATCCTCAGCCCAGGCTGGGCTCCTATGCGGCCTGGGGCTTGGAAGCGCCATGGCAGAGGCAGGGGCTTCCATCTGGCTCAGAAGTCCCCATCTGTTCCCGGGAACTGCTCCTCGACCTCTGGGCCGCCCTGCTCTGGCAGTGGATGTCAAAATTGCCTTCAGTCTTGTTCCAGGCCACAGTGAACATGAACTCGAGCTACTAGATCTCCTTGAATACATGGGGCCACACTGCCACCCAGTCAGACATGAGCACCTCCTCCAACTCCAACAACATGGTAACTCGAGTGGCCGGCTTCTCCTGTTCTCTCTCTACCTCAATGCACCCGACCATATCTACTCACCATAAAGGGTAAGGCCTCCACGAGGAGTCAACAAAGACTGCACATCCATATTGATTTCCATAATGGTTATACAAGTTTTATCACCCACAAGCAATGGACAAATGTTCCCCATGCTCTACATCCTAACCAGCATGAGCTGTCACTTGTGCTATTGATCTTAGTCATTCTGACAGATGTTCAATAGAATCTCAAACTAGTTTTGACTTTAAATTTCCTTAATTGCTAAAAATGTTGAACATTTCTTTGGGCTTTTCTCAGTTATTTGAGATTTCTCTATGGAGAATTATGTTTATATCTGTAACCCAGTTTAACTGGATTAAATGATTTGTTGATGTCTACTTTCATGAGTTCTTTTTGCCTCAATACAATAAGTTGGTTAATTACTTGGGAATTTCATACTGAGTACTGAGCACACTCTCTTCCCATTCCTCCCAGGCTTACCTTTCTACCCTTTTCCGTTTTCAAAGAATAAAAATAAAAATGAGAAAAAAAAATACACCAATCCGAATTTGTGTCTCTCATATACTCAGTGGAGTATGGTCAAACTCACAGTGTCCAGATTCTTAAAGATTGCTAAGTTTATTCGCAGACCCTGCCCCACAAAAAAACCCCCATCATTTGTGAAGATCTATATACTTCAGCAACATTATCAAATTTTCAAAGATTTTCCTCCATACTCTCTGCCTGGACTGGTTTTATATTGATTTGTTTGTGAGGAGAGGTTGTCACAGAGCCTTCAATGTCTCTCATTCATTGGCGCCAGCAGTCAGGAATGCCCCAACCTGCCCTTGCGAACAGCAGAGGAAGCCATCAGCTGCCACCCCTACAGCCCCATACCTTCCCAGGACGAGCGCCCCTGAAACCTTGGGCTTGGGAAGGAATAATAAAGGGTCTACAAAAGAAGATTCCTTGCCCCTAAAATCTGGCAGCAGCAGGGATCACAGATTTCCACATGGACTTCCAGTGCTTAGATATTTGTGATGTGAGCCCTCTATTAGATGTGGAGTTAGGGAGAATCCCTTTCTAGTCTGTCAGCTGCTGTTTTATCCTATTGCCAGCATTCTCTGCTTTCCAGGAGAAAACTGGAAAGCTGGTTTTGAGAGGTCTCATTTACTTATTGTTGATCTTAGTGCCTGCACTATCAGTGTTTTGTTTAAGAAGTAGTCTCCTCTGTCAATTTACTCCAGACTATTCCCTAGTTTCTCTTTTGTCTAGTTTAGTAAAAATGGATTTAGGTGAGGCTTTTGAATCACTTGGACTGGAGGTTTGTTAGGGCTGACAAATAAGGTGCTATCTCCTTTCTTCTGCACATTGAATCCAGTTAGACTGGCACCATTTGTTAAAGATATTTCTCATGTGCATTGCATATTTCTGGCTTCTTTATAAAATATCAGGTGTTCATAAGTATGTGGATTTGTGTCTTGAGCTTTCATTCAAATTCTTTAATTAACACGTCTATTTTTGACATTATCATGAGGATTTCATTACTATAGCTGTGTAAAATAACTTCTAATACCATCTGCACTATTCATATAATGCCTATGATGCCTATGTTTTCTCTATATTTTGTCACTGTTTTTACATGAAGGGAAAAATTGGTTATCTAGATGTGTAGTTACACTTTCAAATAAGTTATATGTAATTATTGGTCCATGCCTACTGTATGTCATGTCATGACTTCTGGAGGAGTCTCTATTGAGAGATTCTTAAACTTCCCAATTTAATTTTATTTAATTGTGCACATAACATATATGTATATATAACTATGTATACACACATAAATATACACAGCAACACACATGAACACACACATATACTATTCATGTACATTATCCCTGTTAGGCCATAAAAAACTGTACACATAACACCACCTGAATGAATCAAAAGAAGAATAGCCCCTTGAGATGCAAGTACCAACTGAACCAAAGAAGAAGAGGTGAGTGATTAGTCTCCAAGCAAAAATGCCCCAATCCCTACACCTAAGTCCTAAGACACTCTTCCTGCCTTTCTCTCCCTGTGTGTCTTGGTGAAGAGCACCTGGGAAATGATCTTCCAACTGCACTTGTCCAGGCCCTGGCCCAGGTAGACCTGGAGCTGGTAACAGAACATTGATCTACGGCTTGGTCTTCTCAGGGGTACCCCCAAAGAGCACTGTGCACATGCCAGAGGGCTCTTCCGGGAAAACCCACAGACAGGGCTCCAGCGGTGAGTTTACCAATCACAGCTGCTGGTGCACAGACAGCAGAACCTGGAAGGAGAAGAAGTCAGCCCAGCTACACTCTTCAGCCAAATACTTCAGCTAGGCTGTGGAAGGACGGGGGCTGCTCCTCCTAGTCTGTGAGCAGTGGTGGTGCCTCTTTCCTCCCTCACGATTCCAGAAACCTTGGTCTTCTGGGAGACTGCTCTGCAGTCACTCACCACAGGCACCAAAGACACCAGTGACACCAGGGGGGCTGGCATGGCAGCCAGGACCACATCTTGGGATTTCTTGCCTTTGGTAAGCAGGTAGCCTTGCATTGGAAGGAGCTAAGGAGGGGCCTCTCTGGTCCTTTGGGTGCAGAATCCTGAAGAGGAGAGGATTCCTCTGGAGCTGTGTGTGCTGAGCATGGAGCCATCCTCAGCCCAGGCTGGGCTCTTCTGCCTCCAGGGCTTGGGAGTGCCAAGGCAGAGGCAGTGGCTTTCCTCTGGCTTAGGTGTCCCCATCCTTTCACTGGAACAAGAAACACACCTCAACCTCAGGACAGACACTACATCAGAGTAAAGGGTTGACAAAAGATTTTCCAATCAAATGGACCTAAGAAACATGCGGGAGTAGCTATCCTAATATCTAACAAAATTGATACCAAACAAAATCAATCAAAGGAGATAGAGAAGGACACTTTATACTCATAGCAGGAACAATTCATCAAGATGTAGTCTCAATCCTGAATACCTATGCCCTCCATCCAAGAGCAACCACATATGTAAATGAAACTTTACTAAAACTTAAAATTGCACATCTAACCCCATACACTAATAATAGGAGATTTAAATACTCCTCTCATGACAGTGGACAGGACAAATAGACAGAAATGTACAGAGAAATAAGAGAACTAACAGATGTAATGAATCAAATGAAATTAACAGACATTTATAGAACATGGCAACCAAACAAAAGAGAATATTCCTTCTCAGCACCTCATGGAACCTGCTCTAAAATTGATCACATCCTCGGTAACAAAGCAAACATCCACAGATACAAAAAATTGGTGTAATCCACTGTGTCTTCTCAGATTGAAAGACCCCCGTCCAGCTTGCTAAGCAGCTTAGCACCAGATGAAAGACCCCCTGCCCATCTTGTTAAACAACTTAGCACCGGTAACGCCATTTTACAAGGCTTGTACTGAATATTCAGGGTTTGAACAAAGGGCAGTTTAGAAGCTGCCAAAACGAGATAGAGACACCTGTGGCTGGGCCGGGGGAGGAACGGGGAATACCGAGAATGTGGCTGGGCATCATCTGTCCCAGGCGGGGAGGACCGGTGAATACCGAGAAAGACACCCTGTCTGCCCTAGATAAGAGCCAAGGCAGCCCATATCTGAATTCTTGGGAACTAGGGACCTTGTCCCGACCTGAACTCGGCCACATTCAAACTAACCAATAAAACCCTGTAACTACGCTTCTTGCTTCTGTACCGTGCTTTTTGCTCCCCAAAACATATATAAACCCATTACCCCGACCTGGAGGCGCACAAGTCCTCCGAGAGACTTTGTCACCCCAGGTACCTGTGTATCTGAATAAACCTCTTGCTGTTTGCATTCGTACAAGTGGTCTCGCTGTTCCTTGGGAAGCGTCTCCCCAGAGGAAAGACACTCTTGGAGGGTCTTTCAAGGTCACCATGGAGTACAGTTAGAATTCAACAGCACTATTATTCCCATAAAGCTTACAAACTCATGTAAACTGAAGAGTCAACTACTGAACCACCCAAGGGTCAAGGAAGAAATAAAGAAATTAAAACCTTCCTTGAATCTGATGAAAATGAAGGCACAACATATCCAAACCTATGGGACACTATGAAAGAAAGCAGTGCTAAAAGAAAAATTCATAGCACTAAGTGCCCACATAAAGAAAATGGAAAGAGTTCACATCAGTGACCTAACAGTATGCCTGAAATCAGTAGAAAATAAACAAGCAGGCTCACCTAATAGGAGTAGAAGACAGGAAATAATCAAATTGAGGGCTGAAATCAATAACACAGAAAACCATACAAAGAATCAGTGAAACAAGAGCTAGTTCTTTGTGAAAATCAACAAGATTGACAAACCCTTATTCAAACTAATCAAAAGGCAAAGAGAGAACAGTCAAATTAACAAAATCAGAAATAAATAGGGGAATATAACAGTGGACACTGAGCAAATTCAGAGAATCATTGGGTCCTTCTACAAAAAAATCTGTACTCCACAAAATTGGAAAATGTGAAAGAAATAGACAATTTGTTAGATAGATACCATCTACCAAAATTAAATCAAGACCAGGTGAGCAATTTAAATAGAACTATAAGCTGCGAGGAGATAGAAGCTGTCATAAAAAACTTCCAAACCAAAAGAAGCAAAGGGCCGGATGGTTTTAGTGCAGAATTCTACCAGAACTTTCAAGAAGAGCCAATACCTGTACTCCTCAAAGTGTTCCATATAATAGAAACAAAAGGCTCATTGCCAAACTCTTTATTAAGCTACAGTTAACCTGATTCCAAAACTACACAAAGACTCAACCAAGAAAGAGAATTACAGATCAGTCTCATTCATGAACATCAGTGCAAAAATTCTCAACAAAATACTGGCAAACCAACTCCATGAACACATAAAAAAAAAATCATTCATTATGATCAAGTAGGCTTCACCCCAGAGATAAAGGGCTGGTTCAACATATGAAAAACATATCCTGCTGGGCGATGGTGGCGCATGCCTTTAATCCCAGCACTCGGGAGGCAGAGGCAGGCGGATCACTGTGAATTCGAGACCAGCCTGGTCTACAAAGCTAGTTCCAGGACAGGCTCCAGAGCCACAGAGAAACCCTGTCTCGAAAAACCAAAAAAAAAAAAAAAAAGAAAGAAAGAAAAGAAACAAAAAAAGAAAAACATATCCACATAATCCATCATATATAAACTGAAAGAAAAAATCCATGTGACCATTTCATTAGATGTGCAATAAGCATTTGACAAAACTCAGCAAACCTTCATGATAAAGGTCTTGGAGAGATTAGGGACACAGGACCATATCTAAATATAATAAAAGCAATATACAGTAAGCCAACAGCTAACATCAAATTAAATAGAGAGAAATTCAAAGCAATTCCACTAAAATCAGGAACAAGACAAGGCTGTCTGCTCTCTCCATATCTCTTCAACATATTTCTTGAAGTTTAGGCAATCAAACAACATAAGGAGATCAAGGGGATTCAAATTGGGAAAGAAGAAGTTAAATTTTCGTTATTTGCCGATGATATGGTAGTGAATTTAAGTGATTCCAAAAACTCTACCAGAGAACTCCTACAGCTGATAAATACCTTGAGTGAGGTGGCAGGATACAAGATCAACTAAAAAATTCAGTAGCCCTCCTATACACAAAGGATAAAGAAGCTGAGAGGGAAATCAGAGAAACATCACCTTTCACAATAGCCACAAATCACATAAAATATCTTGAGGTAACACTAAGAAAGGACATTTGTTAGACAATTTGACAAGAACTTAGTGTCTTTGAAGAAAGAAATCGACGAAGACACCAGAAAATGGAAAGATCTCCCATGCTCTTGGATAGTAAGGATCAACATAGTAAAAATGGCAATTTTACCAAAGGCAATCTATAGATTCAATGCAATCCCCATCAAAATCCCAACACAATTCTTCACAGACCTTGAAAGAACAATACTCAACTACATATGGAAAAACAAGAAACCCTTTGGATGTATATCTTGGTCAACCTAGATGTAGTAGAGAGGGCCTTGGACTTTCCACAGGGATGGGTGCCTTGTCCTCTCTTAGGATTGGAGGGCGATGGGTAGGAATGTGTGAGGAGGCAGTGGGAGGAGGAGAGGGTATTTGAATTGGTATTTTTAAGTAATAATAATAAAATTCATGACCTCATCTCTAATTATTATTGCTACTTATGTAGGTACATATAAATGAAATATGTAATATATCTTATACATGCATATGCTATATAGATTTATATATAGATATATATACTATTGTCCTACTGTTTCCAATAATTATTGCCTTGCGAAGAGGTGTTTAGGTCTGAACACTGGGATTAGATTTCAGGTGGCTCAATTAATTTTATCATCTCCCTTTCTCTGTCTTCTCTCCAAAATTCCCCATATGCCCATATATCTCTTATTTAACCCCTTCAACTCTATGCCCTCTTTTCATATTAATTATATATAGATATGCATCATATATATGTATTATATTATATATACATATTTTGATATATATGTACATTATTACACATTTCTAGGTATATAAATGCTATGAATACTATCATTAACTTTGAAATTAGCAAAGCAGTGGATCTCCAAGAGAATTTTTACACATTCTTAATTTTGCTTAACCTGCCACGTTCTTTAGCCACTATACCCATGGTAAGATGAAACTTATAAAAATACTATGACCTTTAGCTAAATGACATCAAGAAATCAGTCTCAAATAACCACCAAACTTTTTACCTACTGCCTAGATTTCATAATGATAAAAGGTGCTCTCAAACAGATTTGTGGAGAAAAGACATTAATGGTCTTACCCAATTTTGACCTAGTATCTGAAATACTTAACCTTACAGGTAAGATACGTCTGGTGATACAATATTTGAAAGCCTATTATGGAGTAATTAAGCACTTTCTAATTAGATTGAATACTTGCTCCTCAGAATGGAGTTTCATGTTCGTTTTATGTTTGATTCAAGGCAGTACTTGGTAATGCTATCTTACAAATGATCATTCCATCCAGTTGCCTTCATATTTTATATGTGCATACCGATAGAACAATGCTGATGTCAACCGTCATCATAAAAGCTTATTTTGCAGTGAACAGAAGTCAGTGAAGAAGTTCTCAACATATTAAGCATAAAAGACTGAATTCTCAATCCTAAACAGTACAATTATCTTAAACCCACCACTACCAACAAGTTTCCAATAACAGTAAGAAGGAGAAAGCAGAGCGAATGTTACAGGGAAGAGTATTACAGGGTGCTGTCTTGTGTACATGACACGGCTGTAAAAATCATGACCTTACAGCAGCTGTGGTTGTCTTCACAGACCTACACAAGATCAGGAAAGCCAAAATCCTAGTGTAGATGGGGCAGATGATTTCTAGATACCACTCAGTTCTGAGGAGATACTGGTAGTTGTTGGAGGATGGAGAATCTTTCATTTTGAGTGTGTGGCTTTTGGCATGTTTTCCATGCTCCATGAAATGGCCCCACACCCATTCATATATGGACATGATTAGTTATATTATAAAAAACAAAAATATTGAAGTTAGGAGGAACACATACAAAACAGATAAGAGATCATCTTGGTATGATAAATGGGATTGGATACGGTCATGTTTAATTGTATACATTTATGCATTTCTGAAAATTAACAAGAAATTAATATTGAATTTAAATAAATAATCTGGGTAGATGTATTTGGTACTTCATCCTCTTTCCTGATGAAATCATGATTGATATATTCACTTGCTTTCTGTTGCTGTGATAAAACACTATAAAACCAATCCAGAGAGAAAAGACATTTATTTCATCTTACAGTTTGTAATCATCATCAAGAGAATCTAAGACACCAAGTATACACAAGAACCTGGAGGCAGGACCTAAAGCAGTGACCCTTGAGAAATGCTGCTTAGTGGCTTATTCCTCATGGTTTTCTCAACTTGTTTCCTTATACAGCCCAGGACCATCAACTCAGTGGGAGCTTTTTACCACAGTGGGCTAGACCTACCTGAATCATACATTAACAAAAAAAAAATACCTGTTAAGTTGTTCAGATGTCCTGTTCATGTCTTCTCCCCATCTGTGAGATGTAGTCTGAACCTCTAGTGTCCCAATCAAATCTGGCCTCTACTCTCTGTTTCAAGATAGTTTTAAAGCTTCTGACTAAACATCTCCTATATTTCCCCCAACACATAGGCTCCTTTAACACAACATTCAGTCTGTTCACACAGGCGTACATATCTTTGCATCATGGGAAGCACATCCTGTACATCAGCCAGGCTCCATATGTCTACCTGATTTCTTTACTCAAGTCATCTCCAACCTGTAGGGCTAGTCTGCCCACACAACCTCTCTTCTACCTGAACCAGCTCAGTCTAGATTAGACTTAGAACTATTAAAGGAAGCTACATACTTAGACATCGTCATTAAATACTAACAACATCTAAAACTAGACCAGTATCTTCTCTCTAAAACCAACCAATTCTATAGAAAAGGTTGCCAATGAAAATTATCTAGATGAACCTTAAAACCCAGAACTTAAAAGAACAATCATAAATGACATTAGAGACTTCAAATAATATAAGAAGGCACACAGTAATAGATAAAATGATTTTTCTTTAATGTCATCATTTATTCTTTCCCTTTTTAGGACAATTCTCTAGAGAATATGCACATTGAAAAACAACAAATCATAACATAGTAAATACCTTCACGTTTAGATAGTAATGCTTAAACTGCCATTCCCTGTTATGTCTCAAATTCAGAACCTCATGTCTGACATGCGCTTCCCAAGCATAATCTATTGGTTTTATTTTTATTTATTTTTTTAAATATTATTTATTTATTTATTTATTATGTATACATTATTTTGTCTGTATGCCTGAATGCCAGAAGAGGGCGCCAGACCTCTTTACAGATGGTTGTGAGCCACCATGTGGTTGCTGGGAATTGAACTCAGGACCTTTGGAAGAGCAGGCAATGCTCTTAACCACTGAGCCATCTCTCCAGCCCCCAATCTATTGGTTTTAAAACTATGCCGAGGTTTACACTGATAACTCTCTACTAGAATATTTCATTGCCTCCATCTTTTGACGACTCATTCTTCTTCATCCAAAAGCCACTTATTTGGTACAAAGATACAGAAATTCATAGGACATGGAAATTAAGGAGAAAGAACATAAGGAGAATAAATGCCTGGGTGATATCAAAGAAAAATACAAAAGTAAGTTTGATGAAAATGACAAAAACAATCTAGGGCTTAAGAACAGAATTCAAAGAGGAGATAGAAATGTTGAACTTGACTCAGGCTATATAAAGATGAAACTGAAAATGATATCATACATGTATACTATAAAGATGAAACTGAAAAACTCAATAGCTCAAAAAGAAAACTATAAGGCAAGTCTTTCAAAATGAATGAATATAGAAAAAGAGAGATTATCAGGACTTAATGTGAAGTAAAGGATCTGGATCAAATGAGCAAATAATGAGGAAAATTTTATAAAGTAAAAGAATAGACGGAAAATATGAAACACCGTAAGTAAAATAACTTAACCTTGAAATTGTGTGCATAAAGGAGAGAGACTAATCCCAAGTCCATAGACCAGATTGTCAGCAAAAACATAGAAAAGAACTTCTCCAAATAAAGCAAACACACATTATGGTACAAGAATCACAAAAAACACATAATCAATAAGATCAGAAAAGAATCCCTAAAGTACATGATAGTTAGAGAACCAAGTACAAAGAAAAAATAAAGTGTACCAAAAACTACAAGAGAAAAAAACTGACTATACAAATAAAGGAAAATCCTTCAGAATTAATGCTGATTTCTCAATGAAAACTTTCCGGTCAGACTCCACAGCTCTGCTCTCCTCCTGGGAGCAGACGCCTGAGAGAGACGCCATGCTCCCGGCTCCTGGGCAGACACACGCCATGAAGCAAGCCGCCAGGTTAGACATGCTGAACCTTTCCCGGTAAGACGGGTGCTCACCGATTATTAGAGATGGGTTGATCGGGATAACAGAATTAGCCAGTAAGGGCTAGGGCTAAAGGGCCAAGCAGTGTTTAAAAGAATACAGTGTCCGTGTAATTATTTCGGGGCATAAGCTAGCCGGGCAGGCGGCTGGGGTGTTGGGGACGCAGCCCCCCGCCGCCCTTTTTACTACATATGGCACCCACGTGGACAACTGCTTCCACATAAAGCCTGAGACAGCTTGGGAAGTAATTCTAGAACAAAATGAAAGCATTGTGCCTGGTTTCTTGGTAGCAGCAAATTCTCGGTTCTACTCAGCTTGCTAGAGGCAAGCAAGCGCCTCATCTAAGAGAGGCTTCCTGACTCAGCTTTAGCTGCAAAGCCTGCAGCTCATTAAGAGGTCCTACCACGAAACACTTAAACGGTGTTGACGAAAAGCTGAACACATGCTTTTCGGTTTTCAGCCGTAGCAGGAAAAAAGCTGCGCCGTTTAAAAATGCCGGCTTTCTGGGCTGTCCTGCCAGGACAAACTCTGACTCTTTTACGCAGGCGTTTTGTGCGGTTTGCAAGCACAGGCTGCTGAAGCTCGCTTGCTGGCTACAGCCAGTACCTCAGCCAGGAGGCTGGAAAGCTAAGGAATGGACTGGATCTAGCTGGCAAAGCCACGCCTTTAATCCTACCCATATTGCTCAGTAATTTAAAGGCTCGAGTGGTCAGAAAAAGAGAGATATACAGTAAAGAGAGATTCAAAGACAGAGAAAATTTCTGAATGGTTTAAAGTGTGTTAAAAATATATGCAGACTAAAATTTAAAGTTCTTAAAAGTAACAAAAAAAAAGGAAGAGAGTTGTTGTGTGTGGTAGCACACGCCTTTAATCCCAGTGCCTAGAAGGCAGAGGCAAACAGATCTCTGTGAGTTCAAGGTGTAGTAGCATACACCTTTAATCCCGAATGCCTGGGAGGCAGAGACAGGCGGATCTCTGAGAGTCAGCCTGGTCTACAGAGTTACTTCAGGTCAAAGATACAGAGAACCTATCTCAAAAAGCAAAAAGTTAAAAGTAAAAATAAACTAAATAGAGGTTAAAACAAAGCTGCACAAAGATGGAAAATACACAGAGAATTTTGATACTGTATGCTATTATGCTCTCTTTGAATTGTTTGAATGCTGAGGAACGAGCAAAAGCTACTAAAAGATATTTATTTATAAATGCTGCTGAGCTAATCCAACATAGATATTTTGATGCCTTGAATTTGAAATTTGGACCTAAGGACATGATGCTTTGGAAAGGAGTTTCTTATTTTGTTTTCACAGAGGATGAGACGCTGTTCATTTCTTCTATTCCGATTTGGTATGATGGACCACGCCCTCCTGAAGGGTTGGTGTGAACGCCTTCCAAAAATTGCTTCGCTCAACTGCCAACTGAGATGAAGCTAACACACAGGTTATACCATGAAAGACCTAATTAACGACGTCCCCATTCAGCAGGAAGCAGTTTGGAGAGAAATAACTACGCCCATATTCCCAAAAAATGTTTATAAATGTTCTTTTACATTTAAAGGGGGATATGATATAGATATGAATAATTTGCATTAGTATAAATTTTGCTTTATTGATAGAGATTTAAGGTCAATTTTGTTATATGTATAAGTGTTTCTGATTTTGATTAAGGTATTGTGATTGTGTAGTTCATTTAAATATGTACTGTATAATTAAGAAATATAGGTTGTTAATGGATAATCATCGATAATAGTAAAGCTTGTAGTCATGTTAATTAGATTTTCTAGATATATAGAGATATATTTTAGATAGACATTCTTCATGTCTTTCAAAGATTACAGAATGTTTACATTTACATTACATTTAATGTTTTAATAACTGAGGACTTTTCATGACAATGAGACACTCTGCTCCTGTCAGCACCAATCTACTTCAAGAGGAAAATGGGCATCGAAGAGGCTCGTTATGGAGTTTTGATAGCCATTTGGGCAAGAAACTGCTCTTGCCTGGACTATTGCATAAACTGGACACAGAGAACCCGCAGAGAGAGGACTACTGAACTTGCCTAAGGTGAGATGATCTTTCGGGGTTCCTGATTCATTTTGAAAGAGTCTGCGAGACATTCTGCAGGACACAACAGATAGTGACTGAACTGACTTTGAATTTTCCTGCTTTATGGAAATGTCTGCTGGATACCATGGGCCTGAAGGCTGAAGATGGATGCCCCAACGGTACAGAGGAACTTTGGGTGACTGTCCAGGCAGCGAGATGTCTCTGTCATTTCTAGAGTTTGAAGTTTCTTAGTTCTTGTTTACTTAGGTAATATTATATCTTTCTGGAGTCTTTGATGGAGTTAAGAATAGTTAGTTATAGTTATAGTTTTCCTTAGTTATGATAAAGATTATTGTAACTTTTACTTGATAACTGTTTTGTTATATGTAATTTTGCTATGTTAAAGCCTTTTTTTTTTGTTTAAACCAAAAAAAGGGGAAATGATGGAGGAAGGTCATTGGCTAATAAAGGAACTGCCCTGGCCCATTTTATTGGTTAGGACATAGGTAGGTGGAGTAAACAGAACAAAACGCTGGGAGGAAGAGGAAGTGAGGTCAGACTCCACAGCTCTGCTCTCCTCCTGGGAGCAGACGCCTGAGAGAGACGCCATGCTCCCGGCTCCTGGGCAGACACACGCCATGAAGCAAGCCACCAGGTTAGACATGCTGAACCTTTCCCGGTAAGACGGGTGCTCACCGATTATTAGAGATGGGTTGATCGGGATAACAGAATTAGCCAGTAAGGGCTAGGGCTAAAGGGCCAAGCAGTGTTTAAAAGAAAAAAAAAAGAAAACTTTCCAAGTCAGAAGAAAACTGAACAATGCCTTTGAAGTCTTTAAAGGCTACTATGATGGTTGACCTAGAGTAGTATACCCAGAAAAATTTTCTGTCATGGCTAAAGGAGAAAGAAAAACTTTTAACACTTCAAAGATCCAGCAAACCAAACCAACAGAAAGCAATATTCATGTTGAAGGACAATTGAGCACAGCCAAAAGGCTGTGGAAAGAAATAAAAAATAAAGCCATAATGGTTAAAACACGGTGTACCACTGAGAACACACACAAAAACCGACAACAGGATGGCTGCAAATAATAATCACATTTCAATAATTACTTTAAATACCAATGACCTCAACTCACTAATCATAAGATACAAGATAACAGTATGGATCAAGAAATAAAATCCATCTACTTCTTCTCTACAGGAAACCTATCTTAGCTTTGAAGATAGAAACTTAATTAGAACAAATGGATGTACAAAATTAGCCACTCAATTGGGTCCAGGAAGGACAATAGCAATTTTATACTAGTATCTAACAATACAGACTACAAACTAAAACTAATCAATAGGCATGATGAGAGACTCTCCATTCTAATCAGGGAACAATTAAACAAGAAGACATTATATCCTAGACATATATGCACCAAATTCTGGGGCATCCAGTTTCATTTAAAAAGTGTACTTGTGGATTTAAAGACACTGATTTAAATCTGTAATGATGGGAATTATATGGAATCTGTAGATTGCGTATTACAGAGTGGTTATTTTCTGGTAAAGCCATATGGAATTCAGTGTGGGTGTTCCTTAGAAAGCTAGAAATAAAACTATCATTTGATTCAGCTGTTGCATACTTGTGCACGTGTCCAAAGGACCCTCTACTGCAGAGATGCTTGCACATCCATGGTCAGTGCTGCTCTATTCACAATAGCTCAGAAATAGAAACAGTTTCTGTACCCATCAGTTCATGAATAGATCTGATAAATGTGTTATATTTAAATGATGGAAGAGTTCTCATCTGTAAGGAAAAATAAAATTAGTGGTTAAACTCCATAGAGCTGGAACTATCCAATCTGAGCGAGGTAATCTAAACCCAGAAAGACAATGTCACATGACTTCTCTAATATGGAAATGTTAGCCTTGAAGTTGGTATTCAGTATGTACTTAATTTGGAATAGTCGTGGAAGTCATGAAACTGGTAGGGAATCAATGAGGGTAGAGGATTCAAGTGAGGTGAGATGGAGTCCTGTCTGTGTGAAGGAGGAATGGGGAATAATGAAGCAGGAAGGACTGGGTTGGGTTGTGAATGAGAGAGCAAAGTACAAGAGTGATTATAAGGAGGCCTAATTCACACCAAGAACCTTAAGAAATTCTCCCCAGGCCCTCAGCCCCGAAGCAGACTGAGTTTGGTAAGACTGGCGAGAACTTGGGAAATTGGGAGGGTGGAGATGGAGGAAGGGAGGATATAGAAGCAGGGAAGAAGATATTTACATTAAGGGAGCCATTTCAGGTAGGCAAGACTTGGCTCTTGGGGGATCCCAGGTGTCCACCGGCATGTCCCCAGCTGGGTCCTTGGGCAGCAGAGGAGAGGGTGCTTGAACTGTCCTAGTCCCACTATCACACTGATATTATCTCTAATATCACCATAGAATCTCTGTCGGGCCATGAACGGAGATAGAGCCAGAGATGCTCATCAGAGCAATGGACTGAGCTCCCAAGGTCCAGTTGAAGAGCAGAAGGAGGGAGAAGATGAACAAGGAAGTCAGGACCGTGAGTGGTTGGTCTCCCTACTGAGGCAGCATGCCTGATCTAATGGGAGCTCACCAAATCCAGCTGGACCTGGACTGAATGAGCATGCAATCAAACAGGACTCTCTGAATGTGGCTGCCATTGGGGACGGACTGAGAAGCCATTGATAATGGCACTGGGACCTGTTTCTACTGCATGTACTGGCTTTTTGGGACCCTAGTCTATTTGGATGCACACCTTCCTAGGTCTGGATATAGCAAGGAGGGCCTTGGACTTCCCACAGGTCAGGGTTCCCTGCCCTCTCTCAAGCAGGGACGGGGAGGGAGGAGGTTGAGTAGCAGAGCGGGAGGGGAAGAAGTGTAAATTTTTGAATGGAAAAATTTTTAAAAAGAAAGAAAAAAAGAAAGAAATTTAATGGGGCCCTGGCGGCCTTGATGTTCCTCAGCCTGGGGCACTGGCGCGGCTGCCTCCCCCAGGAAAGATGTTTGTGCACTGGGCATGGCTTTTGCCATGGGACCATCGCCTGCCACTCCTGATGCCTCCACTGCCATTAACAGCACACTACTGCTATGCCAAGCTGCAGCCCTGGCTCTGGCGATGGTCCTGGGCTCCCTGCTGCAGCAGCCTATGCAGCCCCAGGGAGCCTCAGAGCTTGAGGAGGACAGGCTGCTGCTGAGGGAATGCCTGGTCTCACTCAACCCCTGAGAACCCAACCAGAGAAGTCCAGTGCTCAGGGCTGCAAGCACTGGCTGGCAGCGCAGGGACAGGCAGGGCAGGGACCTTACCAACTCAGGAGGAGACTACTCCACCTGGCTGACCATCCTCCCAGATGGCAGAGCTGGAGGAGGAAGAGCTGGAGGGGGCTGAAGAAGAGGACTTCGCTGCTGCTGCTGCTGTGCCTACCAGTGGCCACCGCCTCCTAGACCCAGCAGACCCTGCTAGGGCTCCCGGGGTCAGTGCTGGTGCCAGCCTTGGGGTTCTATGCTCCGGAGCCAAAGGCAGCGGCATCAAGGGTGCTATAGGGAGGTGCTGTAGGGAATGCCAAGGGCAGAATGGCAACAGTGCTGTCCCATGCCTACTGTCTGGGCGGTGGCAGGGCCAGTGCAGCCACTCTGAATGGGGAGCAAGCAGCCCTGCTGAGGAGGAAGAGAGTCAACACCACTGAGTGCATCCTGGTGCCCATTTCTGAGCATGTCGCCTAGATTGTTGATGCCAGGGTTGATTTTCCAGTATAAAAAGTTGCCTTGGTGGCATATTATGATGTAATGATAATTGCTTTTAGAATAGTTAATTGTCAGTATTGACACCTAATCTCTAGCTGCCATCTTGTAGATATGGATGAATGTTACCAAGTATGTGTTTTGCATTTTGTTTCATCATACACCACATCTAATAAGCCAAGGAATCAGCATATATTAAGTGAGTGTACTGTTTCTACAAACCATAAACTAAACATGATAAATTATCAATATAGTTTTGTATTTGCTAATTTTACCTTATTCTTTTTTATGTATATGTAGGGAAGTTATAGTGATTATAAATTCAATTTGAGTTACGTTTCTAACCATATATTTTATGATAAAGGGCCTTTAACTTAAGATGGCCCATGCACTGATATTATATACATGCTGTAAAAGAACTATAAGGATTTTATTGTTCTGATATTAAAAGCTATGTAATAAAAACTTGTTTCCATTAACTTGAAAAAGAAAGAAATTTAATGGATGGATCTAGAAAACATCATATTGAGTTAGGTAAGCCAGACCCAGAAAGACAAATATTAAATGTACTCACTCATAAGTGACTTTTAGACATAAAGCAAAGAAAAACCAACCTACAATTCAAAATCCCAAAGAACCTAGACAACAATGAGGACCCTAAGAGAGACATATATGGATCTTGCTGCAGCCAGTGCAGCCTGGATAGCCAAGACTTGCAGGGGGTGCCCAGAGGCTTCTTTTCAGGTGGAAGAACAGCAACCTTTATTTTGCCCAGCAACCTTTTATACCTTTACTGCTTCTGTGGAGACCTACTGGCCAGAAAGAACACAAACATCCTTATCAATTCCAGACCACCAGGAAGTTCCACTGTCAGTAAAGGGGGAGGAAGGGCAGCTGGATTACAACAGATCTAATCTACATGGGAAGTAAAAAAGATAAGATCTCCTGAGTAAATTGGGAGCATGGGAATCATGGGAGAGGGTAGAGGGGAGGGGAGGAAAAGAAGGGGGAGTGGAGAAAAAATAATGCTCCATAAGAACAAAAAATAGAACATTCAACTTGCAACATTCTAAAATAAATTTAAATAAATAAAGCATATGTGTGGAACAGAAGCTTTTTAAAAGAAATCCTACCTAGCTCAGAATTGAGAAATAGAGTTTTTTTTTTTTTAATTTAGTGGTAAACTAACATATCAGAATTCTCTGCTTGAACGGAGAACATAGATAAAATCCGGCAACCCAGCAATCTAAAAGTGCAGCCAGGGGAAAAAGAAGAAGGGGTAGACACAGGCTCTGCATCAACATATATGGTCTAAGAGACAACGCCCCAGTAGGTGGGTAACCACAAGCTGTAAGACTTCCTACAGTATCTCTGCCTTTTGTTTAAATAAGAGAGTTTTAAGCCTATTATACAATTATATATAATTAGAAGAAATATATCCTAAGTAGTTTAAGTCTTGTATAATAAATAACTTGGCCAAATCATGAGAGGAAAGTAACTACAATTATCTAGCCTCCAACTCCATTGAGGCTTTGAGGAGGGAAATAATATTACTTAAGTAAGCAGGAAGTGCAATCAAGCAACTTCCCAATGTGCAACAAATGACAGAGACAAAAGGCTATCTGGGCAATCACCCAAAGACTCATTTGTAACATTGAAGCAAACAACTTTGGATAAGGTCTAGAATAACTGACAGACCATTTTCAAAGGCAGGAAAATTTCCAAAACTGTCTTACTCTGTCTTGGCAAGATTTGACAGTCCTGCTTATCTATTTCCCGATACTATGTATCTTGTCAGTGGTTGAGGCATGGGCATTTTTCCCCAAAGGCCAGTTTTGCCAAGAAGAAAACAAGCTCCAAGTGGAGTGTCTTTGGTGCTAAACATTCTCTCAAGAATAGATCAGTGCTGCCAGGAGCAATTGTGTCTCACTTCAACAGAACTCTAAGTTATTTACATGTCATTTTCTACAGCTCTTTGAAGTGGTTGAAGATCATCTATCTATGCCGAAAATAATCTCTATGTATCTAAAGAACCTGATTAGTCTAACTATAAGTATGATAAACATAGATGACTATTAATCTGTAGTTATTAATACCTATATAACATAAAGACTAAGACAACAAACAATAGTGCAATAAATAAAGAGAATGACTTTCATACATAAACAATGTATAAGTGTCTTAATCAGAGGTAAAAATGTACATAGCAATATAATAAATATATGCCAATATATAAAAAAAGTTTAAGCAAAGGTAGAAGCATGCATGCATACATTATTCAATATAATTTAACTTTGTATCAATATACAAGAATCTATACCAATGTAATTGACTATAAATAATAACTCATAAGTATTCACTCCATTACTCACTATTATTATTAGTGTGAGTAATCTCATACCAATTTATTATCCCATCCAATTTCCTTTTCTTTTTCAAAGAGATATCTGAGCCTATAAAATTTCCCTCCCAACCCCCACCCTATTGTTGGAAGAGGGGATGTGATCTTCTAGAATTACTTCCAGCTGTCATGTTGGCGATGTTCTTTCTATGGGATCTTGTGAAATAAAATGATGGTTAAGTTCCAAGATTCACTTCTAGTATAATTGCAAATAGTCTCAGAGTATTTGGTGGAGGTCTGGCCAGAATGTTGTAAAAAATCCACAATTTCAGCTAACCAAGTTAGAACTATCTTGAGCTGCTGGTATCCAAAACAGGTCTTATAGTAGTGCTATCAGTATCATGACCTCATATAACCAGGTGGAGTTGTTGTGGGGCCCAATCTTCTTCCCAGAAACTTCAAAGATTACTGCAGGAAAATCTATTGTTCATTGTAGAAAATTTAAACATTATTTATATAGACACATGCAGACATATATGTTCAATTAAAGAGACGATAAAGATAAAAATAGAAATGAAGAAAAGTAATTTTTTTCCTGAATTCTTTCTTCTTTCTGTCCCATATCAAAAAAAGGTGTTTGTGCACTGGGCAGGGCCCAGGATCCCCTTTGCCATGGGACCATCATCTGCCACTCCTGATGCCTCCACCGCCATCGACAGCACACTGCCTAGATGCCAAGCTGCATCCCTGGCTCTGGCGATGGTCCCGGGATCCCTGCTGCAGCTGCCTAAGCAGCCCAGGGAGCTCAGAGCTTGAGGAGGACACGCTGCTGCTGAGGGAATGCCTGGCCTCACTCAGACTCCAGCCAGGGGAGTCCGTACTCAGGGCTGCAAGCAGTGGCTGGCAGCGCAGGGACAGGCAGGACAGGGACCTAGCTGGCTCCGGAGGAGACTGCTCCACCCTGCTGACCAGCCTCCCAGATGGCAGAGCTGGAAGAGGAAGAGCTGGAGGGGACTTAAGAAGAGGACCTTGCTGCTGCTGCTGCTGTCTCTGCCAGTGGCCACTGCCCCCCAGAACCAGAAGATCCTGCTGCCCCCCTCCCGGGGTCTGTGCTGTTGCCAGACTTGGGGTTCAGTGCTCTGGAGGCACCGGCAGCGGTGTCAAGGGTGCTGTACGGAGGGAATGATGCCGAGGGCAGAATGGCAGCAGTGCTGTCCCATGCCTACTGTCTGGGCGGTGGCAGGGCCAGTGCAGCCACTCTGAATGGGGAGCAAGCAGCCCTGCTGAGGAGGAAGAGAGTCAACACCACTGAGTGCATCCTGGTGCCCATTTCTGAGCATGTCGCCTAGATTGTTGGACACCAGCGTTGTAAAATTAAAGCACTGAGAGCGAAGACAGTGTAACAAAAATAAAAATCTTCTCTGTATTCACTAGCATTTTTTATTTTATTTTTTATTTCCATTTGAAGAGATAAATTTTGTACAAAGTTCATAACTACCTGTTTTTATTTTGATTTTTCATTATAAAAATGTTGCCTTGGTGCATATTATGATGTAATGGTAATTGCTTGTAGGATAGTTAATTGTCAGTATCTCTAGCTGCCATCTTGTAGATATGGACGTATGTTACCCAGCATGTGTTTTGCATTTTGTTTCATCATACACTACAACTAATAAGCCAAGGAATCAGCATATATTAAGTGCGTGTACTGTTTCTACAAACCATAAACGAAGCATGATAAATTATCATTATAGTTTAGTATTTGCTAATCTTACCTCACTCTTTTTTTATGTGTATGTATGGAAGTTATAGGGATTATAAATTCAATTTGAGTTATGTTTCAAAAAATATATTTTATGATAAAGGGCCTTTAACATAAGATGGCCAATGCATTGATATTATATATTTGCTGTAAAAGAATTATAAGGACTTCATTGTTCTGATCTTAAAAGTTACTTAATAAAGACTTGTTTCCATTAACTTGAAAAAGAAAGAAATTTAATGGATGGATCTAGAAAACGTCATATTGAGTTAGGTAAGCCAGACCCAGAAAGACAAATATATGTACTCACTCATAAGTGGCTTTTAGGCATAAAGCAACGAAAAGCCAGCCTACAATTCAAAATCCTAGAGAACCTAGACAACAATGAGGACCCTAAGAGAGACTTACATGCATCCGACCTACGTGAAAAGTAGAAAAAGACAAGATCTCCTGAGTACATTTGGAGCATGGGAACCATGGGAGAAAGTAGAAGGGGAGGGGAGGAAGAGGTAGGGGAGTGGAGAAAAATATAGCTCAATAAAAACAGAAACAAAAAAATAGAATACTCTCTTGTGAAATTCTAAAATAAATTTAAATAAGAAAATAAAGCATATGAAAAATCTAAAAAAATTCACCTGCAAACCTGATCCTTCAGAAGCTTCCTAAAATATGTATACAAAGACTTTAAATGAAGTTACCCTGTAATGGGAGCAGATGAATTCCCCAAAGTAGACACCACTGGCAATTATGTAAAACATTACAGGAATTAGTTACATATTATGGGAGTTGTGGGTCATTAAGGCTCAGATTCCTGAACATTATATGTGTTGTCAATGCTCTTGGTTACTCTCCAGAAACGATGGTAAAACCCTATTGCTGCTGACATCAAAACCTTGAGTCATGGAATACCAAGAAGTAAAGTTGTTGCTGACATGGAAGTTTCACCCCTATACTGGCTAGCTGGTATCATTGTGCCGGAAGGTGCTGTTCATGCTTCCAGAGGAATAAAAGAATTAAACAATGCTACCACATTCCAAATCTTGTGATATATTTAATGCCCAGCTTAGTATTAATTAGTTATTGTTATACTAACATATTAGTTTATCTCTCACTCCCTAGAGTAATGTCTCTGTGCTTCATATAGCTCTACATACAAAGATCCATAACTGTCCAACGTGCTGGTAATAAAGATTTGAGTGTGTTTAGCTGTCTCTATATGGGCATCTACATTGTAGCCCCTCCTTCCAAAGCTCAGGGATCCTGACAGGAAAGAACATGGAAAGATTTTAATGGCCAGAGTTAGTGAATGTCTAATGAAACAGTATTTTTTAGGACATACTTGTACAGTATCACATGTGAACTCACAGTGATTGTAATAGTTTGAACAGCATAGGCACAAAATCAAATCAGACAAAAATCCCAACATGGAAGGAGACGGTTAGTTATGAAATCCCACATCTATCTGAAGAGGAACTGGCAATGATGGCTGCCAAGAAAGGTAAAATCTGCCTGGTCATGGAGGCCCACACCTTTAATACAAACACTTCAAAGACAGAGGATAGCCTTGGCTAAAAAGCCAATTTCAAGACAACCAAGGCTGTTACCCAAAGAATCACGCCATGAAAAACCAAATAAAAAGAATGTCAATTTTCAGTTTTCTTCAGGGATGTGACCCATGAAAAACTATCCATATCCATGACATAACACTACAACATTCACACACACTGCCAAAACTGAATGGAATCAGCTAGAAGAATAAAACACACACACAGAAGAAAATAATGGGGGTAGATGGGGAATTGACTAGAGCAGAGAGAATGAGATATGGACTTCATGAAAATACATTATATGCATGTACAAACCTTTCAAGCAATAATAAAAATATTCTAAAATAAAATAAATTAATATTGTAAAAATCATGCTCTACTTCTTTGTACTTACCGATCCATAACTCACAATTCACATGAGGAGATCAAACTGTGTTCAACAGATGAATGGTAAAATTTAATTCTTATAAAAATACCATCCACTGTTTTGTGCCCTAGAGGAAAGTTTTCTGTGTCAACATGAATGGATATAGATGATTAACCTTAGTGAAACAATCATGTCACAGAAGGACAAATAATTTGAAGGAACCAAACTCAAAGAAACAGAAAAAAGATATGTTCATTAGTAGAATTTAGGAGTGTAGAGATAAAAGAGAATTTGTTGTTGAAGGATCTGAAAACATAAAGGAGACATCTACATCAGGCTAGTCAGTACTCTTTAAAGTTTCTCACTGTGCTGCCTGTAACAGAAATCCTCCCCGCCCAAGTCGGTACTAAAAAGAACTTTTGATAAGTGCTACTGTTTGAGTAACTTTTTCTACTTTGGGGGGAATTTAGAAAACTTTAACCATGTTTACTATAGTCAATCAAATTATTTGCACAAAATACATATGGATTGCTATGTTAGGAAGCAAGCAAAAGGAGGAAAAAGGAATAAAATGGTCTGCTTAGCTGAACTCAGGCCATGGTGTTTGGAGTGGTGTCCCATGGCCTTGTCTTACGAATAAAATAAAACTGTTTCATGGCTTTCATCCTTGGGTGTTTCATCATTTGTTCATTTTCTGCACTCACAGATGCACAGTATTATCAGAATAAATAATATTTTGCACCTATGAATGTTACTTCAATAGTATGTTCAATATAATAAATATCAGACATGCATTACTTAGTTGGAATTAGAAATTTTCAAGAACTCTCACCACAAAATGATAGATATTTGGTAATTATCATGGTTTAGTTGTTACTCACAGTATTTATAATCAATAAAACCAATTTGACTCTTTAAATTTATCACTTAAAGTAAATTAGGGAGTTTTTAGAGATGGCTCAGAGATTAAGAAGACCCATGTTTAATTCCCACAACACAGATGATGAACTACAATCATCCTAAATTCCTGTTCCTGGGAATATAATGTCCTCCTGTGGCGTCCAGTCACTGAATAAATTGGTGCACAGATATATATGTATACAAAACAGCCACACACCTAAAATAAACCAATATGTAAATTTAAAAATTTATAAAATTACAGTGGAAGGAATATTTCAGAAGATAAAAGCACTTGCTGCTCCTACACAAGACTAGGATTTTGTCTCCGATATCCACATGGTGACCACTATTCTCCATAACTCCAGTTCCAGGAGGCCCAACACCCTCTTATGGACACTGTGAGCATGAAGCATGCACATGATGTGCAGATAAACAAGCAGGCAAGGCCCTCATGGTCACATATAAAAGTCTTTTAAAAGGAACAAGACAAAATAGAAACATAATGAAGATCTATAACTACATGGATAAATGTAGATTAGAACCAAAAAGAAAGTGGTGATGTAGCTATCTGTAAATATAAAGGTTGGCATTCATGTAGATATAGCTATTGATACAGATAAGAAGCAACAGATATTGTTATCTCATGTGACCTACCAATGCTATGCAGTATCAAAGATTCTTTTCTTTCAATTACACACTTTAAAGTGGATACAAAGACGTTCATAATAATATGTGAATTTAAATGCAAGTTTGTTATCAATTTATTTCTATAATAATTGTTTTAGTACTTTGCTACCTTTTTTGTATATTGATTCTCAGAAGAGTTTGAGAGACTCTTCAATAATGTTTTCTGTGAACATATCCTAAGACGTAAAACTTTTCTGAGTGCTCCTTTGACTTCTCTGTTTCTCAGACTGTCGCTAGTTGGGTTTAACATGGGGGTAATGACCCCATATAGCCTAGAGATGAGTCTGTCTATAGCAGGACAATGTTGACTGGAGGACGGGTGGATAGAGGTAAATGTTGTTGTGCCATAGACCAAGAAGACGACAAGAAGATGAGAAGCACAGGTGGAGAAAGCTTTGTGCTTCCCTTCCACTGACTGGATCTTTAGGATGGTGGACATAATGTATATGTAGGAGATCAAAGTGATCAGAAAAGAACCAACCAAAATACCTCTAACATTAAAGCAAGCATTTCTGACATGTAGGTGGATGAATAGTACAGGGCCACCACAGGTGGGATATCACAATAGTACTGGTTTACTCGATTGGACTTGCAGAAAGACAGACTAAAGGTAGACTTTGTGTGGAGAAAGGAGTTAAGAAACACAGCTACCCAGGTCTCTAACAACAGGTGCACACAGCGAACCTTGGTTATGATGTGGGAATAACACAGAGGGAAGCATATGGCCACATACCAGTCATAAGTCATCACAGCCAGCAAGAAAATTTCAGTCCCAGGTAGGGCCACCAAGAAATAGAGCTGCAAACAACCCAACAAAGGAAATGCTGTGATCTTCAGTCAAGAGATTTTTGAGCATCTAGAGGACAGTGGCTGATAGACAGAATATGTCTAGCAAGGACAGATTTGCCAACAGGTAAAACATGGGAGTTTGAAGCTTTCTCTCAGTCACTGTGGCCATGAAGATGACCGTTTCCCAGCAAAGTTATTTGATAGATGGTGATAAAGGCCATGATAACACACCTCCGGGAGATCAGAGAGCTCTATGAGGATGACATAAGTCACTGTGTTAAGATTGTAGATGTCCACCAGGCAGTTGTGGCGCACGCCTTTAATCCCAGCACTCAGAAGGCAGAGGCAGGCGGATCTCTGGCAGTTCGAGGCCAGCCTAGGTACAAGAGCTATTTCCAGGCCAGGCAACAAAGCTACGGAAAAACCCTGCCTCGAAAAACCATATATATATATATATATATATATATATATATATATATATATATTAAAATAAAAATAAAAAAAGATTATAGACGTCCATATTATATGTCCACAGCGATGTTTCTAAGGGAAATGAAAGCAAAGAATGAATATTTGAGTGATTAATTAATAATCCTGGTGCTGAGAAAGTTGGATAACAGCAGAATGTGATAGAAGGTGAATTGTCTTACCTCTATTGTATTTACTATTATCGGATTATGGTAGATAATATTTTACGTGTGTTTTTGATTTGTTTTGCAAGTATTTCATTGAGTGTTTTATATCTATGTTCAACTGGGAAATTGGTCTGTAATTCTTTTATTTGAGGAGTCGTTATGTGGTTTACTATCACAGTAACTGTGGCCTCATAAAATGAATTTGTCAGTGTTCCTTCTGTTTCCATGTTATGGAATAATTTGAGGAGTGTTGGCATTTACATTAACTAGTCTTTGAAAGTCTGGTACAGTTCTTTGCTAAAGCCATCTAATCCTGGACTTTTTTGGGTGTAGGGGTTGGAAAATTCTTCTAATTCAGTAGGAGTTATGGGTACATTTAAATAGTTTATCTCATCTTTATTTAACTTTGTAAGTGGTACCTATCAAAAAATTATTCATTTCTTTTACCTTTTTCAAATTTGGTGTAATAAAATATATTCTTTTTGTAAAGCATGTCTTCGGGTTCTCTGGATTGCCTTCATGGCTGTTGTTATGTGGATCTTCCTACATACTACTTTAGTCTAAATTAAGTTATAATTACTCCATTGCACAAATGCCTAAATTAAATTTTCTATTATATATTCATCACAGTATACAAATATATATATAATCATTAATAGATAATACTTTATTACTAGGAATAACCAAATTTACAGGTAGTCACATCAACAATGAGTCAGATATGTGAGAATAACTCATATATTCTATTTGGAAAAAATAAATATAGAAATGCTTCTATTACTATAACACCACATGTTAAAAGTATGAACAATAGCATTTGTATTAATTCAAGCATAATAAAGATGTTCAGGAAACTGGGAGAAGTTAGTAAAAAAATCAACTATTTTGTTCGATTTGTGGTTCTTATAAAGATTTCTCTATAACATCACACATTACTCATCGCAAAAACCGGTTAGAAAATAATATAAAATATTATATCTTATAATCCTACTTCTATTTATTTTTCTGGTGAAAACAGTGACTACTTCTTCAGTAAGTTAAAAATGCACAGAAAAATAATATAAATAATACATAGTGATTTATATCCCTACATTTAGTAAACTAAGATCAAAGAATTATTATTTTGAGGTCATCACAAAGTACATATCAAGGCCCTGTTTCACTCCTTTTCATTCCTCAAGCAGCAGCAAATTCATAGCATATTTCAGAGTAAATAAACTTCTATTACCAGTCAATTCCAATCCTGAAATATAACAGCGAAAACTACTACAGAAATTACAAAATATGTGTATATCATTACAAAGATGAAAAAGGGTGTTTCTGTGTGAATAACAATGACAATGATAGAAACAAACTGAATCGTATCAATTAGTAGGTTCTTCCAATTTTGAAACCGAATGGTATGCTCAAATATCATCCTATGTGTTAATCGTTCAAATGTAGAAGTGATGAAGGCAAAATAAGGCTCTGTTTTTTGCAATAGTAGCATCTTCAAGCACAAATGTTTACTTATATACTAACTCACTTTTTCTCTCAGAAATTTGGCTCTTTAAAGATGAATTATAAGAAATATACTTTAGAACATTCTGATTAATAAATCTATCTTATTATTCATATTATATAATAGATATACACACAACAAAACATGGTAACACATGTTTCTTAATTTTGGGCATTAGTGTTTCAATGTATTCTATAAAATGAATGGTCCTTGCTATACAGAACACAGCTCTTCCTCACATGTCAAGGCTTCATGAATTTATCAACCTTTTCATTCTAATGTAAAGATAATCTAGTTTTATCAATTGTCATGTAATTAAAAATAAAAGATTTTTATCAAGAACAGTTCTCAGAAACAAGTTCGAGAATCTTATGTAGGGATAAATTTCTAGACCAGGGATCTAGGAAAGCCTTGTCAAATTCAATCTTTTTATGTATATTTTATGGTTATGTGATATAATTGGGAATTGTAAACATACAATGGGAATTAATAAAATGAATGTATGGAAAGGATTACATTTCTACTGAAAACTCCCTAGAATTCAGACTTTCTTACCACTTCTGATATGCCTCTATTCATATGATAGATCTAAAAATTATTGCATAAGAAGATTTTCTCTTTGGAGAATAATCAAGTTTCTTTCACACAGAAAAATATAATGAGATATAGTTTAGTAAAAGTTGACCATATGTAGCATAAATTATAGCAACTTTAAGACTGCATTTTATAGCATATCTATCAATAACAATAAAATACTGTATATAAATTAAATCAAAATATATTACCAGTACTTATTTTCAGCAAGAGAAATTAAATGATCCCGCAACAAATTACATCAGTAGACAAAAAAGAAATCAACACTTGTTCTTAGGACTCACACAAAGTATTAGTCCATAATTTATATTTTTTCCACTGTACCCTTAGGGAAGCAGAATAACAAGAGCTCTAGAGATAATAACCATATTACTACAACTTAGTAATAGGGTCACCGAGATATTCAAATTAGTGTAAGTTTTAACATAATTTTACATTACATGAGTGCCATTTTTGTTCCTTGTAATAGTTCACGGAAATTTCACACCTGGGAAGAACTTGGCCAATGCTAATTATGTGGTGTAAGACTTTCTTTGTCTTTTTCAACAGTTTCTTCTGCAGATAGCAATGACTTTTCCTGATATAAAAGGTTGGACTTGCCTCATAGGGACACAATGTTTTGTAGTAATCACGTGGCCAAAGAAAAGTATGAAAGTATGGTGATAGTAAGAGAATTTTTGTCACAGCAAAAATCCTTCAATCAACTTATCATACCATTTTTATTAATAATATTTCCATTGTAGAAAAGAAAGTTAGAACATTTACTCATTAGCACACAATATAAGTCATTAAATCTGTGTGTCATTACATGAGGAACATTAAAGAGCAGAGAACTTCTGTAACATAGACACAAGCTCATTTGAATATGCAACATATAACTGGACTCCCGGTGGCTCATGGATATTATCTAGCTATATAATATAGAGACAAAATGGTATATGAGAGAGAGAAAAGTCTGCTGGTTTTTAAACCAGGCTCATTAAATACATACATCTAAATTCTATAAGGTTTCTACTTTTCTATGAAATTTCAAATAAAGAAGAATAATTACAAGCACAAACATTATGATCAGGATGGATACTGTTTTTTCTCTATTGTGTGTTTTTGACCTCTTTGTAAAAAAATGAGATAGTTGTAGAAGCATGGGCTTACATTTGAATCCTCAACTTTTTCATTATATATATAAATGAATATACATATATTCAACTTAATTGCACTTCTACTACATAGATAATAATGTTTTACATATAGGCATAAGGTATTTAATGATTCTGATATTCTATTCTAGTAATCACTTGAATATTTACATTATTAAAATGTGGTTGTGAATAGAAAACATTGGGAGTACATCTTCTATCCAATTACTCAAAAATCAGACACACCAAATGTAATCCAGTCGAATTCTGACATCCAAGAATACTGGAATACAAATATGATCATCTCAAGGTAATTTGTAAAGTTATGAAAAGCAAAACCAAAAGCAACAAGCCACATTTTCAAGACACTATAGTTTAAAAAATATTTCCTAATGTACATGAACAGTAGACCACTTATGTGATGGGAATCACATTCTGTACATTGTAGGTGAAAAACAGGTGTCACCAAATAAAAGCACAATAGAAGAGGACTGACAACGTACTGTAATTCCTGGTAAGATGATTTCATTTCTCTGGCCTGCCTAGATACCTGCATGGATATATATGTACAAGACTAAAAACAGAAAAACTGACATCACAGTTATAGATAAAATAAATCTTTTTTTATTGCGAAAAGAAAAAAAACATAAACAAAAAAACAAGTTTTCACCTCCCCCCAGCCTCCCATTTCCCTTCCCCTCCTCCCACCCTTCTCCCCCTCCTACCACCCTTCTCCCCCTCCTCCCATCCTTCTCCCCCTCCCCCCACTCCTCTCCCCCTCCCTCTCCAGTCCACAGAGCAGTCCGGGTTCCCTGCCCTGTGTTAAGTCCTAGGTCCTCCCCCTTCCGTCCATATCTAGGAAGGTGAACATCCAAACTGGCTAGGCTCCCACAAAGCCAGCACATTAAGTAGGATCAAAACCCCCTGCCATTGTCCTTGGTGTCTCATCAGCCCTCATTGTTCGCCATGTTCAGAGAGTCCGGTTTTATCCCATGCTTTTTCGGTCACAGTCCAGCTGGCCTTGGTGAGCTCCCCGTAGATCAGCTCCACTGTCTCAGTGGGTGGGTGCACCCCTCGTGGTCCCGATTTCTTTGCTCATGTTCTCCCTCCTTCTGCTCCTCATTGGGACCTTGGGTGTTCAGTCCAGTGCTCATGTGTGGGTCTCTGTCTCTATCTCCATCCATCACCAGATGAAGATTCTATGACGATATGCAAAATATTCGTCAGTATTGCTCTAGGATAGGGTCATTTCAGGTTCCCAATCCTCAGCTGCCCAAGGAACTAACTGGGAACCTCATCTTGGGCACTAGGGAGCCCCTCTAGGGTCAGGTCTCTTGCCCACCCTAAAGTGGCTCCCTTAACTAAGAATTGTGGTTCCGTGCTCCCCTATCCACCTTTCCTTTATCGCAATTCTCCTGTTTCCCAGGTCCCCCCTCCTTCCCTTCTACCTTTTCTCTCCCCATCTCCCCTTACCCCCATCCCACCCCACCCCCAAGATCCCATTTTCTCCCCGGAAATTTGGTCTACTTCCCTTAGCGAAGAGGACAACTATATGTTTTTCCTTGGGTTCACCTTCTTCTTTAGCTTCTTTAGGTTCACCTATTGTAGACTCCGTGGTCCTTATTTATGGCTAGAAACCAATTATGAGTGAGTACATCCCATATTCATCTTTTTGGGTCTGGGACACCTCACTCAGGATAGTGTTTTCTATTTCCATCCATTTGCATGCAAAATTCGAGAAGTCATTGTTTTTTACCGCAGCATAGTACTCTAGCGTGTATATATTCCATACTTTCTTCATCCATTCTTCCATTGAAGGGCATCTAGGTTGTTTCCAGGTTCTGGCTATTACAAATAATACTGCTATGAACATAGTTGAACAAATGCTTTTGTCATTTGATAGAGCATCTCTTGGGTATATTCCCAAGAGTGGTATAGCTGGGTCCAGGGGTAAGTTGATCCCGAATTTCCTGAGAAACCGAAACACTGACTTCCACAGTGGTTGCAAAAGATTGCATTCCCACCAGCAATGGATGAGGGTACCCGTTCCTCCACAGCCTCTCCAGCAAAGGTTATCCTTGGTGTTCTTGACTTTAGCCATTCTGACAGGTGTAAGATGATATCTCAAAGTTGTTTTGATTTGCATTTCCCTGATTGCTAAGGAAGTTGAGCACGAGCTTAAGTGTCTTTTGGCCATTTGAACTTCTTCTGTTGAGAATTCTCTGTTCAGTTCAGTGCCCCGTTTTTTAATTGGGTTAATTAGCATTTTAAAGTCTAGTTTCTTGAGTTCTCTATATATTTTGGAGATCAGACCTTTGTCTGTTGCGGGGTTGGTGAAGATCTTCTCCCAGTCAGTAGGTTGCCTTTGTGTCTTAGTGACCATGTCCTTTGCTTTACAGAAGCTTCTCAGTTTAAGTAGGTCCCATTTATTCAATGTTGCCCTTAATGTCTGTGCTTCTGGGGTTAAACATAGGAAGCGATCTCCTGTGCCCATCTGTTGTAGGGTATTTCCCACTTTCTCTTCTATCATGTTCAGTGTGTTCGGGCTGATATTGAGGTCTTTAATCCATTTGGACTTGAGTTTTGTGCACGGTGAGAGATATGGGTCTATTTTCATTCTTCTACAGGTTGACATCCAGTTGTGCCAGCACCATTTGTTGAAGATGCTTTCTTTCTTCCATTGTATACTTTTAGCTCCTTTATCGAAAATGAGGTGTTCATAGGTTTGTGGGATAAAATCCGGGTCTTCTATACGATTCCATTGGTCGACTTCTTGTTTTTATGCCAGTACCAGACTGTTTTCATTACTGTAGCTCTGTAATAGAGTTTGAAGTCAGGGATGGTAATGCCTCCAGAAGATCCTTTATTGTATAGGATTGTTTTGGCTATCCTGGGTTTTTTGTTTTTCCATATAAAGTTGATTATTGTCTTCTCCAGATCTGTGAAGAATTTTGATGGGACCTTGATGGGGATTGCATTGAATCTATAAATTGCCTTTGGTAGAATTGCCATTTTTACTATGTTGATCCTCCCAATCCAAGAGCAAGGGAGGTCCATCCATTTTTTGGTATCCTCTTCAATTTCTTTCTTCAATGACTTAAAGTTCTTGTCAAATAGATCTTTCACTTCCTTGGTTAGATTTACCCCAAGATATTTTATGCTGTTTGTGGCTATCGTGAATGGTGAAGCTTCTCTGATTTCCCTCTCTGCTTCCATATCCTTTGTGTATAAGAGGGCGACTGATTTTTTGGAGTTGATCTTGTATCCTGCCACATTACTAAAGCTGTTTATCAGCCGTATAAGTTCTTTGGTGGAGTTTTGCGGTTCGCTTATGTACACTATCATATCATCTGCAAATAACGAAAGTTTCACTTCTTCCTTTCCAATTCGAATCCCCTTGATCCCATTATGTTGTCTTATTGCTATTGCTAGAACTTCAAGCACTATATTGAAGAGGTATGGCGAGAGTGGACAGCCTTGCCGTGTTCCTGAGTTAAGTGGGATGGCTTTGAGTTTCTCTCCGTTTAATTTGATGTTGGCTGTCGGCTTGCTGTATATAGCTTTTATTATATTTAGGTATGACCCTTGTATCCCTAATCTCTCCAAGACTTTTAACATAAATGGATGTTGAATTTTGTCAAATGCTTTTTCAGCATCTAATGAAATGATCATATGGTTTTTTTCTTTCAGTTTATTTATATGCTGGATTACATTGATAGATTTTCGTATGTTGAACCAGCCCTGCATCTGAGGAATGAAGCCTACTTGATCATAATGGATAATTTTTCGGATGTGTTCTTGGATTCGATTTGCCAGTATTTTGTTGAGGATTTTTGCGTCGATATTCATGAGTGAGATTGGCCTGTAGTTCTCTTTCCTGGTTGAGTCTTTGAGTGGTTTTGGTATCAGAGTAATTGTGGCTTCATAAAAGGAATTTGATAATGACCCTTCTGTTTCTATATTGTGGAATACATTAAGGAGTATAGGTATTAGGTCTTCTTGGAAGTTCTGGTAGAATTCTGCATTGAAACCATCTGGTCCTGGGCTTTTTTTGGTAGGGAGGTTTTTGATAACAGCTTCTAATTCTTCGCGACTTACAGGTCTGTTTAGATTGTTCACCTGGTCCTGGTTTAGTTTTGGTAAATGGTATTTATCTAAAAAAGCGTCCATTTCTTTTACATTTTCCAGTTTTGTGGCATACAGGCTTTTGTAGTAAGATCTAATGACTCTCTGAATTTCCTCTGTGTCTGTGGTTATGTCCCCCTTTTCATTTCTGATCTTATTAATTTGCGTGTTCTCTCTCTGTCGTTTGATTAATTTTGATAGGGGTTTATCAATCTTGTTGATTTTCTCCAGGAACCAGCTTTTTGTTTCATTGATTCTTTGAATTGTTTTCTGTGTTTCTATTTTGTTGATTTCAGCCCTCAATTTGATTATTTCCAGTCTTCTACTCCTCCTAGGTGAGTCTGCTTCTTTTTTTTCTAGAGCTTTCAAGTGGGCTGTTAAGTCTCCAATATGTGCTTTCTCTGTTTTCTTTAGGTGGGCACTTAGTGCTATGAACTTTCCTCTCAGGACTGCTTTCATAGTGTCCCATAAGTTCGAGTATGTTGTTTCTTTATTTTCATTGAATTCCAGGAAGACTTTAATTTCTTTCTTTATTTCTTCCTTAATCCAGGTATGGTTCAGTAGTTGACTGTTCAGTTTCCATGAGTTTGTAGGCTCTCTGGGGGTAGCATTGTTGTTGAATTCTAACTTTAATCCATGGTGATCTGATAAGACACAGGTGGTTACTAATATTTTTTTGTAACTGTGTAAGTTAGCTTTGTTACCAAGTATGTGGTCAATTTTCGAGAAGGTTCCATGAGCTGCAGAGAAGAAGGTATATTCTTTCCTCTTTGGGTGGAATAATCTATAGATGTCTGTTAAGTCCATTTGCTTCAGTGCCTCCACTGACCACATGCAGAGACCAAGGCCCAAGTTCCAAGTTCCCTAGGAACCATCCACCCAGGAGCATCTTCCATGCTGGCCAGCTTGCCATTCTCTCCACTTCTCTGCGCAGTGCAGGACTTCATGGGAGGCTTCTGCAATGGGGGACTGGGTGGCCCTGCTGGAGAAAGGGGTGAGGCTTTGGAGTGAGTGGGCATGGGGCAGAACTGGAAGCCTAGGTGTTGGCATTTCATTTCCCAAAAAAGAACCAAGGAGCCTCCTGACTTCTGGCGCATGTGCATGCCTGTGCGAATATGCACACAAGTGCACCTGCACACAGTCTCTCTAACCCTGTCCCAGACTTTTGGATTCCTTGATTCTTGTTGAGCACTGGTGGGGGGGGGGGGGGAGGAACCGCAATAGAGGAGGAGGACGAGAAAGAGGAGGAGAAGGAAAAGGATGAGGGAGAGGAGCCGGAAGAAAAGTAATAGAAGGGAGAGGAGGAGCAAGTGAAGGAGTAAGAGTTTGAGGAGGAGGAAGAAGAGGACAAGCAGGGGGAGCCTATAGTTCCCCAATGATGAGAGGCTAGTGCCTAGGGACAAAGGGATCCATCCAGGTACCACAGTAGAGAACCTGCAGGACAGTGGAGGCAGTGGCAGGTCCTGGGACAGAACTGTGTTGTGCTATCATCCAACGTCCTTGCCTGCACCTAATTGGGCACCTCCCCTGGGAACTTGTGGTAGACGCTGCCAGAAAAGAAAGCTGCCACAATGCAGCCCCGGCAGGACCTCGAACTCCTCATCTCATCCCATCCCACTACACAGCCCCGACCCCTGCTCCCAACCCGGGTGGCCACCTTCCTACCCCAAACCCCATGCTGCCTTCACTGGGGACAAAAATTGTTACAGGATGGAGGAGGGCTCTCCCATGCCCAAAGGCAAAAGCTGCCTACCAGGCAACAGGCCTCAGGTTGGGGTGGTTGTACAGCTGGGGTCCAAAGGGAGTCCATGCCCTGGAAGTTACCTGAGGCCCTGTCAAATCTGACACCAGTGGATTCCCCACCAAGGGAGCCAGATGTGTGCACAAACTGGACCACAGGCCCAGGGCAAGGGAGGAGCTGGTTTGTGGGCCAGCAAACCTGCCAGGGGCTTGGTTGGGGCAGGGTGAAGGTGCCAGGTGAGGAACAGAAGACAAGGGACCAAAGGGAGAGAATGTCCGTTGATAATGGTGACAACTTTTGGCCCTGTATCCTGGGTCCCAGCTCGGGCATAGTGCTGAGGAGAGCCTTGCTAGCAGGTGGGCAGGTGGGTTGCCTAGAGCAGCCTGGTGTGGCTTCAGACAGGTCAGGGGTGGAGTGTTGGCTGGGCTTGGCTGGACTAGGTGGCCAAAAGAGGCGTTGAAGGTCATGAGGGCAGGTGTGGGGGCAAGGAAAGCAGCAAGCTCTAGGGCTCATGCAGCGTAAGTTGCCTCTTTCTATGGCCATACCATCCTGAATGTACCCTATCTTGTCTGATCTAGGAAGTCAAGCAGAGTTGGGCCTGGTTAGTACTAGGATGGGGGACCACCTGGGAATACTGGGAGCTGTAGGCTTTTATTTTGGCCATTTTTTCTTTTTGGTCTTCTGTGGGCCGAGGGCCAGCCTGGGCCAGACCAGGCCACCTCCATTTTTACCCTGGAAAGAGGGCCCACCCACCTCTGACAAAGTTCAAAATCTAACCAGGCATGCAGCAAACCTACAGAGGAAAAACCCCAGTGGGGAATCCCAGGGCCAAGGAAGGAAGCTAAGAATCACAAGGTAGAGGCTGTGTTGCGTGACACGCAGCCCAGGCCAGCCTCTAAACTGACCACATTCATGGGACACACAGCATAGCACTTGGCTCCCCAGCTCCATAGTTCCACAGGCAGGTGGGTAAGATTGGACTCTTGCTCCCCTTGCACTGGGGACAGACAGACTTGGAATGGAATGTAACCAGTATTTTAGAATAATTACATTACTACTACATGACAATGAATGTTCTCAAAACATGCACAGAGTGTTATTAAGTTGCAGACTGTGTGTTGACTGGTTCTGAGATGACCAGTGGTGATAGAGTGCCGGTCATGTGACAGAGCTGTTACCAAGCTGCTGTGGAGCAGGGTAGCCTAAGTGAGTGTGGATGCAGAGATAGGGGGCATAAGCCCTGACATAAGCTTGCAGGCTCCTCTTACACACTGCTAAGGCCATTTAGGGGACAGTTATGTCATCTCCAGCAATCTGATTGGAAGCATCTGATTGGAAGTCCTGCCAGGACCAGGCAGGCTGTGAGGCTTTGGAGCAGAATGCAAGGTGGCCACTGTCCAGGCCTCACTGGGGAATGGCAAAGGGGCAAAATGAAAGCTGAGCTGGGATACATGCCAAAGGCCAGGGACAAGGCGAGCAGGAGCGGCCAGCTAGGGTTGGACTCCTAGTTCTGTGCCCACACTCACCTAGGGTACCCTGCCTGCTGCACTGCAGCTTGGGGAGAGCTCCGACACATGACCCACACTCTGACACCACTGGCTGTCTCAGAACTAGTTTTCAAATGTTATTATTTAAGAATATTCACAATCTGTGCATGTTTTGAGAACATCCTTTGCCATTTCTCAGCACTGTAATGATATACTCTAGATTATGAGTTACTTGCCATGCAATTATTCTATTATCTTGACGTGCCTGTCAAGCTATCTCTAAATATTTGCACTGATGCTATTGCTGTCATTTGCTACTTGTCCTGGAACAAAACTTGACTTTTACAGTAGATAAGAGTATTTCAGAGAGTCATAATCATTGGCATAGTCCTTAAGAACAAGTAACCTCGGCTGTGTCATACATAGGTATTCTTGTCATTAACAGGAAGGCTGAGACTATCACAGAAAATAGGGTGCAGAGAAAACTAGAGTCATCAAAGGAGTGGAGTGTAGCAGTTCCTCTGAATTGAAACATTGTCTCATTGAAGGAGCTCCTGAGACTTAGTAAGGAAACAACCTTACAAGTCCAGGGGAGCTGAGTCAAGAGTCACAAGGGCCCTGCCCAAGCTTCTGGAAGTTGTAAACAACTTCTGATGGGAACATTGTCTGAGCAGCTAAGCTTCCTGGAGGAGATTCTCCAGCCTGGGGAGCTTCCTGTATGTCTAGCAGAGAACTCCAAGGCTACAACATTCATGAATCATCATTCCCGCTGTGGTAGACTTTCTGGTGACACGGCAATATTTAAATCATCCCAGCTCCTGTAAGCAACCCTGACAAACTCCTTGGTTCTTCAAGTTGAACTTTTATGTAACCATCATTTTATGTATTATTGGTCCTGGTATTGACACAAAGATATGTGTTTCCTGACTCACCAGGTGGTGTGATCTAGCTGCCTTCTCTCCCCCTGACTAACAGCTAAACTTCCTTGTCCTCTGTAATCAACAAGGATGTTTGTGTTCTTTCTAACAAGTGGTTTTCCACATAAGCATTCCCAGTACACAGATGCCCTGATCTTGATGTCTGGCTGCTTAGCATGTCTCCGCAAGCTTCCCTACATTGAAGTCTCTGTATCCGAATCCGGGTATCCCATGCCAGTTTCGGCATCCAAGCCGCACTGGCGTGGCACCCAGGAACACACACAACATATGCCATACATCTTTTTTCCTCACTTTAAGAGATTAGTTTTCCCCTTAAGTTTTCAGTCTAAAGTAAATGAGGAGGAAAGACAAGGCCAGAATTTTAAAACAGCAGTCTACCCTTAGTTTTGTTTTTACTTAATGCGATTTAGTTAATCCCAGTCATTTATGTACCAAAAGTAAGTTGAAAACTCTTAAAAAAAGTTCATAGTTTATTTTAGTGCTCCATAGACTCATTTACTATGGGGACCAAAAGTTATCACGTTTGTTGGTGGAAAGAATGAAATCAATTAATAATTATTTATTTATGATCACCCAGGTAGAGACAAAACACTTTATTCTACAGTCTTTACTAATTGAAAACCTTGATTTTGTAAAGTTCATTTCAAAGATCTTAGATACTATTGATGATCTCATTAGATAGGTAAATCAATTTCATTATATATTTATAGCTCATAGCCTAGATTAATTGCATGACAAGTAAGTCATAGTCTATAATATATAACTACATTGCTAGGGAATGGCAAATAATGCTCTCAACACATGCACAGATTGTCAAGATTATTAAGTAATTGGCTATGTTTTAATTGGTTCTGAGAAGGCCAGTGGTGTCAGAGTATGGTAGAGCTTTTACCAAGCTTCAGTGATGCAGGCAAGTACCCTAGGTGAATGTGGGCACAGAGAAAGTAGGCAAACCCTAGTTGGCCGCTCCTACTTGCCTTGTCCCTGGACTTTGGCATGTCCCCCAACATGTCCTCAGTGAATAAGGCATGGGACTTGGGGTGAGAAGGTGGGCATTTGGGTAGGGAGTAAAGGTGGGGGTGGGGTGAGAAGTTCGTGGCCCTACCTGGGCTACATTTTGGAAACTCACTTTTCTGGCAGCTTCTACCACAAGTTCCCAGGGGAGGTGCACAGGTAGGCACTAACAAAGGGGTTGATTGCTTGGGTCATCTGCCTACCAGTCTTCTGCCCCGGGCTGGAGTCAGGGTCCAGGCCCAGAAGTGTCCAGTCTTCCCTGCCTTCTCTCCCCTTCCTCATAGGGCACCCTCACACAACCTATGCCATACATCTTTTTTCCCTCACTTTAAGAGATTAGTTTTCCCCTTAAGTTTTCAGGGTAAAGTAAATGAGGAAAGACAAGGCCAGAATTAATGATGCCTCTGTCAGATTAGTTGGCCCACAAACCAGCTTCTCCCTTGTCCTGGGCTTAGGGTCCAGTGTACACATGTCTGGCTCACTTGGTGAAAAATCCACGGGTGTTGGATTTGAAAGGGACTCAGCAACTTCTAGGGCATGGACTGGCTTTGGACCCTGACTCTACCCCCAACCCCATCACGGGACTGTTGCCAGGTAGCCAGCTTTTGCCTTTCAGCAAGTGAGAGCCGTCCTCCTTCCTGCAGGCCATTTGTGTCCCCGGAGGAGGAGGCATGGGGCTTGGGGTGGGAAGGTGGGCACCCGGGTTGTGAGTAGGGGTGGGGTGGGGGTGTGGTGTGGTGTGGTGGGATAGTGGTGGGACAAGGAACTCAAGGCACTGCCCCGACTACATTGTGGCAGATTTCTTTTCTGGCAGCATCTACCACAAGCTCCCAGGGGAGATGCCCAGTTAGGTACAGGCAAAGACGTTGGATCACATGGGACATCCTTCCAGACAGGGTAGACACCGTCCTGTAAGTGAACTACTGTGGAACCTGGATGTAGTGGGTAGTCCCTAGGTGCTAGCCTCTCATCATTGGGGAACTGCAGGCTTCTCCACCTCCTCTTCCTCTTCCTTCTCTTCTACTTCCTCTTCCCCCTGCTCCTCCTAATCTATCCTGGCTTTCCCCTTCTCATGGAGAATCAAGAAAACCCAAAGACTGGGATTGGGTTAGAGAGATGGTGTGCATGTTCACAAGTGTGCATATTCACCAAGGCTTGTGCATGCATGGGAGATCAGGAGGATACTTGATTTCTCTCTTTGGAACTTGTAATGCAAGCTCCTTGGCTTCCAGTTCAGCCCCATATCCAACCATACCCACACCCCTAGCCCCATCCCATCACCATTGGTGCCATCCAGTCCCTCATTGTGGATGCCTCCCTGTGAAGCCCTGTACTACACAGGGAAGAGGAGAGAATGGCAAGCTGGCCATCATGGAAGATGCTCCTGGGCAGTTGGTTCCTAGGGAACTTGCAACATGGGTCTCGGTGCTTTCTGTTTGTGGTCAGTGGGGGCATTGGCAGGTCCTGGGACAGAACTATCTGGGGCTAACTATCCTTATTCCCAATGGGAATCACTGCACCCCCACCCACCACTTTTGCCATCAAGGAAGACTCAAGAAGGTGTTGTAGGAGCTGCGGACCTCTTCCCACAGCCTGGCTCCCGGCCGCCTGGCTAGCTTATGCCCCAAAATAACAACACACAAACTGTATTCATTTAAACACTGCCTGGCCCATTTCTATTAATGTGTGTAGCACCGAGGTGCACTTACTGGGAAGATTCTAGCCTACGTCCATCCTGGGTCGGAGCTTCATTGCGTCTGCCCGGGAGAGGGGAGCATGTCGTCTGAGCTCACTTCCTCTTCCTCCCAGCATTCTGTTCTGTTTACTCCACCCACCTATGTTCTAACCGATCAGGGCCAAGCAGTTTCTTTATTACTTAACCAATGAAATCAACAGATTGATATATGACACTCCCACATCAATGAAATGTGCAGGCAAATGGTTGGAACTAGAAAAAAAATCATCCCGAGAGAGGCAACCCAGACCCAGAAAGACAAACATGATATGTACTCACTTATAAGTAGACATTAGGTAGCTATTATTAAAGGGTAATCCATTACTATCCACAGACCCAGAGAACTTAGATAAAGAAGAGATGTCTGGGGATCATGGTTCTCACTGGGAAGGGGTAATAGAATAGATTTTGTGAGTGCACTGGGGGCAGGTGGGGATGGGAACTAGAGGAATCAGGTGGGGGAGGGAGGGAGGAACAGAGGAGGAGAGTATGGGGAGATGAGTGGCATTTGCGGGTAATGCAGAAACCTAGTGCAGTAGAATTTCCTAGAACCTATGAGGGTGACCCTAGTGAGGACTCCTAGTGAAGGAGGATATGGAACCTGAACAGGCCATCTGTAACCAGGCACGGTTCCCAGTGGTGGAACTGGGACACCAACCTACCCACAAAACTTATGACCGACAACCTGTCCTGCCCACAAGATGCTCTGGGGCAATGCTGGCTCAGAACTTGAGGGAGTGGTCAACAAATGACTGGTATAACCTGAGGCACAAGCCATGAGAGGGAGACTATGTGGACACTACCCAGATGGCCAGGATCAGGAAGCTGGATTACCCAGAGACCTGGGGTATAACCAAACACAACTGACAAAAAAAAAAAAAAAGTCAATGAAATGATTTCCAATGATATTCTGCTATACTGATGGATTAGTGCCTAAACCAATCATCATCAGAGAGGCTTCCTCCGGCAGCAGATGGGAACAGATACTGAGACCCACAAACAAGCATTTGGCAAGGGAATCCTCCAAAAATGGGAGTGGGGGTGGGGGTTTATAGGAGCCAGAGAGTTCAAAGATACCAGGAGAAAACAGCCCACAGAAGCAACCAAGCAGGGCTCATTGGGGGCTCACAGAGACTGCAGCAACAATCATGGAGCCTGCATGGACCTGCACATAGGCCCTCGCACACATACTGTGGTTGTTTAGCTCAGGTGTCTCTGATTCTTTTGCCTGCTACTTCATCCAGCTTTGATATGAGGGTTTATGCCTACTTTTATTGTACCTTGTTATGCCAAGTTGGGCTGATAACACTGGGAGGCCTGCTCTTTTCTGAAAGGAAATGAAGGAGCAGTGGACCAGTAGGAAAAGTGATGTAGGGGAGGGGAGGGGAGGAAGCAATCAGGATGTATTGTATGAGAGAAGAAAAAAATCAACAACCCCATAGTAACAGGCTCCCCATGACATGTATAAATATTTGAACAAATTCAAACAATCGCCTTAAAAAGAAATAAAAAACAGATGAATGAAATAAATAGGAAGTCAACACAGGATACAATGGAATTCAACAAAAAAAATAGATATACAAAGGAAATAACAAATTGCAATGAAAAACTCAATTAAAAACCTAAGGCCAAATAACAGAATTGATCATATAGAGGACTAATATCCTACACAGGACACTGTTGTGAAATATTATTTTAAGATGTGTCACATTTGCTTATCCTGTGGAATATTTATAAAATGATGCAAAGCTGTGCTGCTTTGCCTGTCTAAAACACCTGATTCGTCTAAGAGCTGAATGAACTGTAACTGGCAGGAGAAAGGCTAGGTTGGGCTGGCTGGCAGAAAGAATAGGAGGAGAAATCTGGGAAGAGAGGATCAAGGAACAGGAAATGAAGGTGAGAGGACATCAGGGGTCAGCCACCCAGCTACACAGAAAGCCATACAGTAATAAGTAAAGAAAGACACATAGAATAGAGAAAGGGAAAAGCCCAGAGACAAAAAGTAGTCAGGATAATTTAAGAAAAGTTGGCAAGAAGCATGCTAAGGCCAGGCATCAATAAGATTCCATGTATTTATTTGGGAGTTGGGTGGTGGGGCCCCCTGAGAGCAAATAGTAAAAAAAGAATAAATACAGGACATCTAACAGGACTTGAGAATAAGGTAAAGAGATGAGACTATTTCTTAAAGTCAATAACATTTTTTTAAATACAGCAACAGACCATACAAGATTTGTAGGATATTATGAAAAAGCGAAGTTTAAAAAGTGTGAACATAAGAGAATGAGTCTATGTTAAAGCCATAGCAAGTATTTTAAGAAAAAAATTCATAGAAGAAAAATTTCTAGATATAAGTGAAGAGATGCCAATCCAGGCACAAGAGGCCTACAGAACACCAAACAGAACCAGAAAGAACAGCCCTTCACCAAGGTAAACTATGCCATGCTTAAAACAAGAAATACACAGAACCAAGGCAAGCCTGTCAGATTAACAGCTGACTTTTCAAAGGAAACTTAAAATCCAAAAGAGCTGAAGCAATGTACTTCAAGTCCTGAAATTTCAAAGATGCCAAATCTGATTACTATTGCCAGAAGAACTACCTGTCACAAAGGAAGAAAGAAACTTCCCATGAAAAAAAGCAGGGTACAGTAATTGATAAGAAAGAACGAAGCCAGCTCTCTACAAAGAATAATGGAGGGAATGCATCAAACATAAGAGACTGATTAAATCTAAGAAGTGACACAGAAAGAATAACGGTAATAAGACAGTTGTTGAGCAAGTAAAGACTAAGAAAAACAACAAAATGAAAAGAATTAATACAAACCTTTCAATAACTGAATAGCAAGAGACTCAACTTCCCCATCAAAACACACAAACTTGAATTATTGGAGCAGTACACAGGATCCTTTGTCTTGCCTCCAAGCAAACTATCTTGCCACCAAAATTAGACAATACCTTTGAAAGAAAGATGGACAAAGGTGTTCAAACTAAATGAAACCAGAAAATAAGCAGGAGTCACTATTTGATATATGATAAAATAGACCAACACAAATTAGAAGTGATGAAAGTAAGGAAAACAATCTATCAAGAGGACATGATTATTCTAAACAATCATACAAAACACAGGTGTACCTGGTGTTGGAGGTCCTTTTGTTTATGTGTTGCTTTCATTGGTTAATGAATAAAGAAACTGCCTTAGTCTTTTGATAGGGTAGAACTTAGGTAGGCAGGGAAAACAGAACTGAATGCTGGGAAGAAGAAAGCAGAGTCAGGGAGAAGCCATGGATCCTCTGCCTGAGATGGACGCCAGTTAGAATCTTTCCCAGTAAGCCACTGCCATGTGGCGATATACAGATGAATAGAAATGGGTTAAATTAAGATGGTGCACACCTTTAATTCCAGCACTTGGGAGGCAGAGGCAGGTGGATCTTAGTGAGTTTGAGGCCAGCCTGGTCTACAAGAGCTAGTTCCAGGACAGGCTCCAAAGCTACAGAGAAACCCTGTCTCGAAAAAAACCAAATAAATAAATAAACAAAGAATTAGCCAACAAAGCTGGGCAGTGGTGGCACACACCTTTAATCCCAGCACTTGGGAGGCAGGGGCAGGAGGATCTTAGTAAGTTTGAGGCCAGCCTGGTCTACAAGAGCTAGTTCCAGGGCAGGCTCCAAAGCTACAGAGAAACCCTGTCTCGAAAAAAACAAAATAAATAAATAAACAAAGAATTAGCCAACAAAGCTGGGCAGTGGTGGCACACACCTTTAATCTCAGCACTTGGGAGGCAGAGGCAGGCAGATCTTAGTGAGCTTGAGGCCAGCCTGGTCTACAAAACTAGCTCCCGAACAGGCACCAAATGCTGTCTTGAAAATCCAAAAAAAAAAAAAAAAAACCAAAGAAAGAAAAAAAAAAGAATTAGTCAATAAGAAACTAGAGCTAATGGGCCAAGCAGTGTTTTAATGAATACAATTTCTGTGTGGTTATTTCAGAGCTAAGCTAGCAGGGTAGCCAGGAAGCACAAGTGGGCCCTCTTTTTACAATAAGTACCCAATTCATAAAACAAAGATCGATTTAAAAATCAAACATTAGCCACGCGGTGGTGGCACACACCTTTAATCCAAGCACTCGGGAGGCAGAGAAATCTGACTGCTCTTTGGGCTGGAGAGGGAGGGGGAGAGGAGTGGGGGGAGGGGGAGAAGAGTGGGAGGAGGGGGAGAAGGGTGGGAGGAGGGGGAGGAAAATGGGAGGCTGGGAGGAGGTGGAAACTTGTTTCTTTTTTCTCCTTTTCTCAATAAAAAAAAATCAAGACAGGGCTGTAAAAATGGCTCCATGCCTAATAGCCCTGGCTGCTTTTAGAGAGCCAGGTTCAATTCCCAGCTCTGGCATAGCAGCTCTTATACTCCGTATTCCTAATTCCAGGATCTGAGGTCCTCTTCTGGCCTCCATGTGCACTGCACACACCAAGTACACAAACACACATAAAATAATAAAATTAAATTAAAAATAAATGTTTAAAAGAAGCAAGCAAAAATGGGAGAGTAAGACACAGAAGTATGAGACAGAGAGAGACAGTACAAAGGGGTTTTTAAGGGTGAGACTGCAGGCAGGGAAAGCAGACAGGAAGTCCTCCTGCTAAAGCTACAGTTTGAACTGCGCCTTTTGTTTCTTTGTGGAAGATCAATGCTGCCTGTCTTGAAATTTTGTGAGATGGGGGGCTCTGAGCACTTCAGTATCTCCAACAACTTGTTCATGATGCTTTCTGGTGGCAGAAAGTAAATCACTATCAAGAGCATCATTCCACATTTTATATTCTCAGGTGTTTAGATTTCCCTAAAATAATGTTTGTTACATTGGTAGTGCGAAGACACATGCATTATGCGCGATCTTATGTGCATAGCTCTGCAAGATATTGACTTATTCTTTCTACATTATTACCTGCTCCACATAGCTTGATTCCTCCTCCTTTTCCATCCCCCCATCCTTCTTCCCTCCCTACTTCCCTCCCTCCCTCCCTCCCTCCCTTCCTTCCTTCCTTTCTTCCTTCCTTCCTTCTTTCTTGAGCAGGGACTTTTAGTAACCCAGACTGTCTTGGAACTCATGGCAATCCTTCTGAGCCACCATGCCTGTATTTTGATCCTACTTTAAAATCAAACTCTTTGAAAAACCTACTAAAACTGTGTCTATAATATAATATAATATAATATAATATAATATAATACAAAAAAATTTTGAAACAGTATTTCTCCGTGTAACTGGCTTTCTTGGACTAGCTCTGAAGGCCAGGCTGACCTCAAAGTCATAGAGATCCACCTGCCTCTGCCCCCCAAGTGCTGGGATTAAATGTGTGCGCCACCACCACGTGGATAAAAAAATTCAATAAGTATAGAAGAACAAAATTTAAAAGTATCATTTGGGTGGTAGTCACAAAAACGAACATATTTGGTATGAAACACAAGTAAAACTTCTTACATCTACATCTGGAATTTTTTTCTTTCTATTAATGAGACAGTCTGCTGACCTCGAACTTGCCATTAGGCAAGTGTGGACTTCTCCTCCTCCTGTGTCTATTCCAGGAGTGCTGGGCTACAGACACTCAATATAAATAAAATCAACAAAATTATAATATTTTTTAGATAAGCTGAGTTTTACACATATATCTGGCATAGGAAAATCAGATATTACAGATAAATATAAAAATGACCAGAGAAAGAAAAAATATTATACCTACAATCCCATCTACATAGGTGATTCTGAATAGTGTGTTTCTGTCACTCTGGGCTCACAACCACACATGCACACGTATACACAGACATTTGTGCGTATGATAAGAGTATAGACAGGATGAATCACTGCTTTCACATTTAACAATATACCAGGGCCGTATATATGCATCAATAACTAAGCTTTGAGAACATAAAATTGAATTAGATGGGTACTGCTTTTAAGTATAATTTTATTGTTGCTTCCTACATTTTTTTAAAATTTTAGATGGTATATTAACAAACATCTCTTCAACTCTGGACTCTCACCATTGCTTGTTTCTTTTATTTATTTATTTACTTACTTATTTATTTATTTATCACCTCCCCTCCTCCCACTTGCTTATTGCTCCACTCCATTGCTTATTTCTTTATGATAAATTCCCAGAAGTAGATTTTTGAGACAAATGTCAAGGATATTTTAAAATTAAAACATTATGTTCCTTTTTTGCGTATGTACAAATTCATGTATGCTTATTGTGGTGGTTTTAATAGGTGTGGCCCCCATAGACTCAAGGATTTGAATGCTTGACCTGTAGGGAGTGGCACTAATTGGAGACGCGGCCTTGTGGGAGTAGGTAAGGTGAGAGAGCAAATTGACACTTTGCAAGACTGTTTATACCAGTCTACGTGAAAATCACATGTTCAGACTTTACATACAGTAATTTTACTACTCGGGAAGTCCTCACAAGAAATATATTCCTATGTATGGCCAAGACGCGAGTGTGTAGGAGTGTCCATGTGGTATTTTTTTTTTTTATAAAATTTTCAAACTTGGAATGCAAATGTCTTCCAAACTAAGATGGATAAATAGGAATAGATATGAGACTGAGCCATGAGGTGGCTTAGCTGGCAAAGCAGTGGCTGTCTAGGCCTGAAGACCTGAGTTCCATTTCTGTGGTATTTGAACAAAATGTCCCCCACGGTTTCATATGTCACCAGGGAGTGGAGTTGTTTGAGAAGGATTAAGAGGTGTGGTATTGTTGGAGGAGCAGTGCCACTGGGGGTGGGCTTTGAGGTTCCAGAAGCTCTTGCCAGGCCCGATGTCTCCTCAGCTCATGTTCCAGCACCGTGCCTGGTATGCTTGCTGCCATGAATCATACTATAATTACCATGGACTAAACCTCTGATACTGCAATCAAGCTCCCGATTAAATGCTTTCTTTTTTTATTTTTTTATTAAATTTATTTATTTATTAAGGATTTCTGCCTCCTCCCCGCCACCGCCTCCCATTTCCCTCCCCCTCCCCCGATCAAGTCCCCCTCCCTCATCTGCTCGAAGAGCAATCAGGGTTCCCTGACCTGTGGGAAGTCCAAGACACTTAAGGTCATGCTCAACTTCCTTAGCTATCAGGGAAATGCTAATCAAGACAACTTTAAGATACCATCTTACACCTGTCAGAATGGCTAAAATAAAAAAACTCCAATGATAGCATTTGCTGGAGAGGTTGTGGAGAAAGGGGTACCCTCATCCATTGCTGGTGGGAATGCAAACTTGTGCAACCACTCTGGAAAGCAGTGTGGCGGTTTCTCAGGAAATTCGGGATCAACCTACCCCTGGATCCAGCAATACCACTCTTGGGAATATACCCAAGAGAGGCCCTATCATACAACAAAAGTATATGCTCAACTATGTTCATAGCAGCATTGTTTGTAATAGCCAGAATCTGGAAACAACCTAGATGCCCTTCAACGGAAGAATGGATGAAGGTGGAATATATACATATTAGAGTAAATGCTTTCTTTTATGAGTTGCTTTGGTCACAGTGTCTCTTCACAGTAATAGAACAGTAACTAAGATAAACAGTATGTGCTTTTGGCCACTCAGCCGTCTCTCCAGCCCTATGCTGTATACAGTTTAAAAATAACCTCCAGTGGTATAATAATGAAATAAGCAGTTGTACAGCAACAGAAAGAAATACTAAAGAACTCTCGAGATGAAGATCTCCAGGAATGAACATAAGCTGATTTTATGAACTATTGTTACCTGGGAAGAGCAAGCAAGGTGCAAAAGAATATTTATAGAATGATACGCTCTGTGTAAGAAAATTAGTAAATACTTGGATATGTGTTGAATGAAAATGGCTCTCTGAGGGCAATAGGCTCTCAGGGAGTGGCACTATTAGAAGGTGTGGCCTTGGTGGATGAAGTGTGCCACTGGGTGTGGGCTTTGAAGTTTCAAATGGTCAAGCCAGGCCCAGTGTAGCACTCTCTTGTCCTGCTGCCTGAGGACCCGGATGTAGAAACTCTCAGCTACTCCTCTAATACACTTGCCTGCATGCCATTATGCTTCCTGCCATGGCAATAATGGGCTAAACCTCTGAACTGTATGCCAGCCCTGATTAAATGCTTTCCTTTATAAGAATTGTTGAGGTCATGGTGCCTCTTTTCAGCAATAAAAACCCTAAGAAAGTATATTTATTTATTGTCAAGAAGAAGGAAGAGGAGAAAAAGAAAAATGAATGGGAAGAAAGTGGAAGCCAGAAACAGGTGATGGTTATTATCATAGTCTGGGCTACTATAAAAATTAGCACAAACTCAGTAGATTACGATCAATGGAAGTTTTCTTTCGCTCCAAGTTCCAGAGGTTACAACAGAGAGCTCCAGTATGGTGGGGTCTGGTGAGGACTCCTGGGTTCCAAACCATCAACTTTTCATTTTCTCCTCAGGTAAAGAGCAGGAAGAAGCAAGCTCTTGATAGAAAGTGTAGGTAAGTGATGGAGAACTGGCCTGGCACAGGTGAGGACAGTCTCATCCACTCCACTGAAAAAAGGCAAGCTTTCCTGGCTCTGCTGCCGTTCATGAGTTTTATGACCATATCTCAGCCTAGCTTCCTGCCCAGAGCCTTATCTCCTAAAAGACACTAAAGTTTCTCTTTTTTTCCATTTTTTTTTATTGAGAAAAGGAGAAAAAAACAACAACAAGTTTCCACCTCATCCCAGCCTCCCATTTCCCTCCCCCTCCTCACACCCTTCTCCCGCTCCTCCCACTCCTCTCCCCCTCCCCCCACGCCTCTCCCCCTCCCTCTCCAGTCCAAAGAGCAGTCAGGGTTCCCTGCCCTGTGGTAAGTCCTAGGTCCTCCCCTCTCCGTCCATTCCTAGGAAGGTGAACATCCAAACTACCTAGGCTCCCAAAAAGCCAGCCCATTACGTAGTTTCAAAACCCCGTGCCATTGTCCTTGGCTTCTCATCAGCCCTCATTGTTCGCCATGTTAAGAGAGTCCAGTTTTATCCCATGCTTTTTCAGTCAAAGTCCAGCTGGCCTTGGTGAGCTCCCAATAGATCAGCTCCACTGTCTCAGTGGGTGGGTGCACCCCTTGTGGTCCCGACTTCTTTGCTCATGTTCTCCCTCCTTCTGCTCCTCATTGGGACGTTGGGAGCTCAGTCCAGTGCTCCAGTGTGGGTTTCTGTCTCTATCTCCATCCATCACCAGATGAAGGTTCTATGATGATATGCAAGATATTCGTCAGTATTGCTATAGGATAGGGTCATTTCAGGTTCCCTATCCTCAGCTGCCCAAGGAACTAACTGGGGACCTCGGCTTGGGCATCTGGGAGCCACTCTAGGTTCAAGTCTATTGCCAACTCTAATGTGGCTCCCTTAACTAAGAATTGTGCTTCCGTGTTCCCCTATCTAACCTTCCTTTATCCCAATCCTCCTTTTTCCCCAAATTCCCCCCATTCTCCCCTTTTCCCTGTTCTCTCCGCATCTCCCCTTACCCCCATCCCACTCCACCCCCAAGATCCCAATTTTCTCCCTGGCAATTTTGTCTACTTCCCATAGCCAAGAGGACAACTATATGTTTTTCCTTTGGTTCACCTTCTTACTTAGCTTCTTTGGGATCACCAATTGTAGACTCCGTGACCCTTGTTTATGGCTAGAAACCAATTATGAGTGAGTACATCCCATATTCATCTTTTTGGGTCTGGGTTACCTCACTCAGGATAGTGTTTTCTATTTCCATCCATTTGCATGCAAAATTTGAGAAGTCATTGTTTTTTACTGCAGCGTAGTACTCTAATGTGTATATATTCCACACTTTCTTCATCCATTCTTCCATTGAAGGGCATCTAGGTTGTTTCCAGGTTCTGGCTATTACAAATAATACTGCTATGAACATAGTTGAACAAATGATCTTGTCATATGATAGGGCATCTCTTGGGTATATTCCCAGGAGTGGTATTGCTGGGTCCAGGGGTAGGTTGATCCCGAACTTCCTGAGAAACCGAAACACCGATTTCCAAAGTGGTTGCACAAGATTGCATTCCCATCAGCAATGGATGAGGGTACCCCTTCCTCCACAGCCTCTCCAGCAAAGGCTATCATTGGAGTTCTTTATTTTAGCCATTCTGACAGGTGTAAGATGGTATCTCAAAGTTGTTTTGATTTGCATTTCCCTGATTGCTAAGGAGGTTGAACATGACCTTAAGTGTCTTTTGGCCATTTGAACTTCCTCTGCTGAGAATTATCTGTTCAGTTCAGTGCCCCACTTTTTAATTGGGTTAATTAGCATTTTAAAGTCTAGTTTCCTGAGTTCTCTATATATTTTGGAGATCAGACCTTTGTCTGTTGTGGGGTTGGTGAAGTTCTCCTCCCAGTCATTAGGTTGCCTTTTTGTCTTGGTGACAGTGTCCTTTGCTTTACAGAAGCTTCTCAGTTTTAGTAGGTCCCATTTATTCAATGTTGCCCTTAATGTCTGTGCTGTTGGGGTTACACATAGGAAGCGATCTCCTGTGCCCATCTGTTGTAGGGTACTTCCCACTTTCTCTTCTATCAGGTTCAATGTGTTCTGACTGATAGTGAGGTCTTTAATCCATTTGAACTTGAGTTTTGTGCATGGTGATAGATATGGGTCTATTTTCATTCTTCTACAGGTTGACATCCAGTTATGCCAGCACCATTTGTTGAAGATGCTTTCTTTCTTCCATTGTATACTTTTGGCTCCTTGATCAAAAATGAGGTGTTCATAGGTTTGTGGGTTAAAATCCGGGTCTTCTATACGATTCCATTGGTCGACTTCTCTGTTTTTATGCCAGTACCACACTGTTTTCATCACTGTAGCTCTGTAATAGAGTTTGAAGTCAGGGATGGTAATGCCTCCAGAAGATCCTTTATTGTATAGGATTGTTTTGGCTATCCTGGGTTTTTTGTTTTTCCACATAAAGTTGATTATTGTCCTCTCAAGATCTGTGAAGAATTTTGATGGGACCTTGATGGGGATTGCATTGAATCTATAAATTGCCTTTGGTAGAATTGCCATTTTTACTATGTTGATCCTCCCAATCCAAGAGCAAGGGAGGTCCTTCCATTTTCTGGTATACTCCTCAGTTTCTTTCTTCAATGCCTTAAAGTTCTTGTCAAATAGATCTTTCACTTCCTTAGTTAGAGTTACCCCAAGATATTTTATGCTGTTTGTGGCTATCGTGAAAGGTGAAACTTCTCTGATTTCCCTCTCTGCTTCCATATCCTTTGTGTATAAGAGGGCGACTGATTTTTTGGAGTTGATCTTGTATCCTGCCACATTACTAAAGGTGTTTATCAGCTGTAAAAGTTCTTTGGTGGCGTTTTGCGGTTCGCTTATGTACACTATCATATCATCTGCAAATAACGAAAGTTTCACTTCTTCCTTTCCAATTCGAATCCCCTTGATCCCATTATGTTGTCTTATTGCTATTGCTAGAACTTCAAGCACTATATTGAAGAGGTATGGCGAGAGTGGACAGCCTTGTCGTGTTCCTGAGTTTAGTGGGATGGCTTTAAGTTTCCATCCATTTAATATGATGTTAGCTGTCGGCTTGCTGTATATAGCTTTTATTATATTTAGGTATGACCCTTGTATCCCTAATCTCTCCAATACTTTTATCATAAAGGAATGTTGAATTTTGTCGAATGCTTTTTCAGCATCTAATGAAATGATCATATGATTTTTTTCTTTCAGTTTATTTATATGCTGGATTACATTGATAGATTTTCGTATGTTGAACCAGCCCTGCATCCCTGGGATGAAGCCTACTTGATCATAATGGATAATTTTTCTAATGTGTTCTTGGATTCGGTTTGCCTGTATTTTGTTGAGGATTTTTGCATCGATGGTCATGAGTGAGATTGGTCTATAATTTTCTTTCCTGGTTGAGTCTTTGTGCGGTTTTGGTATCAGGGTAACTGTAGCTTCATAAAAGGAATTTGGCAATGCCTCTTCTGTTTCTATATTGTGAAATACATTAAGGAGTATAGGTATTAGCTCTTCTTCGAAGGTCCTGGGCTTTTTTTGGTAGGGAGGTTTTTGATAACCTCTTCTAATTCTTCGCGACTAACAGGTCTATTTAGACTGTTCACCTGGTCCTGGTTTAACTTTGGTATATGGTATTTATCTAAAAAAGTGTCCATTTCCTTTACATTTTCCAGTTTTGTGGCATATAGGCTTTTGTAGTAAGATCTAATGATTCTCTGAATTTCCTCTGAGTCTGTGGTTATGTCCCCCTTTTCATTTCTGATCTTATTAATTTGCAAATTCTCTCTCTGCCGTTTGATTAGTTTGGATAGGGGTTTATCAATCTTGTTGATTTTCTCCAGGAACCAGCTTTTTGTTTCATTGATTCTTTGGATTGTTTTCTGTGTTTCTATTTTGTTGATTTCAGCCCTCAGTTTAATTATTTCCCGTCTTCTACTCCTCCTAGGTGAGTCTGCTTCTTTTTTTTCTAGAGCTTTCAGGTGGGCTGTTAAGTCTCCAGTGTGAGCTTTCTCTGTTTTCTTTAAGTGGGCACTTAGTGCTATGATCTTTCCTCTTATGACTGCTTTCATAGTGTCCCATAAGTTTAAGTATGTTGTTTCTTTATTTTCATTGAATTCCAGGAAGACTTTAATTTCTTTCTTAATTTCTTCCTTAATCCAGGTATGGTTCAGTAGTTGACTGTTCAGTTTCCATGAATTTGTAGGCTTTCTGGGGGTAGCATTGTTGTTGAATTCTAACTTTTATCTATGGTGATCTGATAAGACACAGCTAGTTACTAATATTTTTTTGTAACTGTGGATGTTTGCTTTGTTACCGACTATGTGGTCGATTTTTGAGAAGGTTCCATGAGCTGCAGAGAAGAAGGTATATTCTTTCCTATTTGGGTGGAATGTTCTATAGATGTCTGTTAAGTCCATTTGATTCATTACCTCCATTAATTCTCTAATTTCTCTGTTAGGTTTCTGTCTGATTTACCTGTCCATTGGTGAGAGAGGAGTGTTGAAGTCTCCTACTATTAGTGTGTGCGGTTTGATGGCTGCCTTGAGTTTTAGCAATGTTTCTTTTATGTACGTGGGTGCTTTTATATTAGGGGCATAGATGTTCAGGATTGAGACTTCATCCTGATGAACTGTTCTTGTTATGAGTATAAAATGCCCCTCTCCATCTCTTCTGATTGATTTAAGTTCGAAGTCTACTTTGTTAGAGATTAGTATGGCCACACCTGCTTGTTTCTTAGGTCCATTTGCTTGATAAGCCTTTTCCCAGTTCTTTACTCTGAGTAGGTGCCTGTCTTTGTGGTTGAGGTGTGTTTCTTGTAAACAGCAGAATGTTGGATCCTGTTTTCGTATCCAATCTCTTAGCCTGTGCCTTTTAATAGGTGAGTTGAGTCCATTGACATTAAGTGATATTAATGACCAGTGGTTGTTAACTCCGGTCACTTTTTTAGTAGTAGGGTTTGTGTTTTTCCCTTCTTTGATTTGTGTTGGTGAAGGGTCTCTAGATGTCTGAGTTATTGTGGTCATTGTTGGACTCCTTGGTTAGTGATTTTCCTTCTATTACTTTCTGTATGCTGGATTTGTGGCTTCGTATTGTTTAGATTTGTTTTTATCCTGGAAAATTTTATTTTCTCCATTTATAGTGAACGAAAGCTTGGCTGGGTATAGTAATCTGGGCTTGCATCCATGGTCTCTCAGTTTCTGCAGTACATCTATCCAGGACCTTCTGGCTTTCATGGTTTCCATGGAGAAGTCAGGTGTAAGTCTGATAGGTTTACCTTTATAAATAATTTGGCCTTTTTCCTTTGCAGCTCTTAATATTCTTTCCTTATTCTGTATGCTTTGTGTTTTGATAATTATATGGCGAGGGGATGTTTTTTTTGGATCCAGCCTATTCGGTGTTCTGTATGCTTCTTGAACCTTCATAGGTATATCTTTCTTTAGGTTGGGAACGTTTTCTTCTATAATTTTATTAAATATATTTTCTGGACCATTGAGCTGCACTTCTTCTCCTTCTTCTACTCCTATTATTCTTAGGTTTGGTCTTTTTATAGTGTCCCATATTTCCTGAATATTTTGTGATGAGAGTTTGTTGGACTTGCTGTTTTCTTTGATTAGTGTGTTTATTTTCTCTATGGTTTCTTCAGAATCTGAGATTCTTTCTTCTAACTCTTGTATTCTGTTGGTTATGCTTGTTTCTGTAGACTCTGTTTGTTTACTTAAATTTTCCATGTCCAGCCGGCCTTCTGTTTGTGTTTTCTTCTTTGCCTCCATTTCAGTTTTCAAGTCTTGAACTGTTTCCATTATCTGTTTGATTGTTTTTCCTTGGTTTTCTAGGGTATCATTCACTGATTTATTCAATTCTTCAAACTTTCTGTTATATTTCTCATCCATTTCTATAAGGGCGTTTTTTACATGTTGTTTAAGGGCATCAATCACTTTCATTAAGTCAATCTTTTCTCCTTCTTCTTGATTAAGGTGTTCATGTCCTCCCGTTGTGAGGTCGCTGGTTTCTGGTGGCTTCATGTTGCTTTTCAGCTTGTTGGGCAAATTCTTACCTTGGTGTCTGCCCATTTCTTCTTCCAAATGCTCCCTTATGGATCTTCTTTTACCGGATCAGGTCTCCTTGCCTACCCAATGCTGGCTCTCCCCAACGTTGGCTCTCCTGGTGCCTAGAGATCAGGCCTCCGTGCTGGTGGGCAGGTCGCAAACAGAGCGCCTACCCTGCTTGATACAGGCAGGCCATAGAAACAAAGGGACTCCCGCCTGCTTGGGTGCCCCAAGGATTCGGACCCTGTGCCCAGAGAGGCTGGGCTGGGTGATATTATGTGCCAAAAGAGGGCGGTGGGGCCGAAGTGGGGAGGGTTCTGGATGGAAGCTGGGTGGGCAAAACGCTGTCTCTCCTGGCGCCAAGAGATCAGGCCTCAGTGCTGGTGGGCAGGTTGCAAACAAAGCGCCTACCCTGCTTGGTGCAGGCAGGCGATAGAAACAAAGAGACTCCCGCCCGCTTGGGTGCCCCAAGGATTCGGACCCAGTGCTCAGACAGGCTGGGCTGGGTGACGTTATGTGCTGAAAGAGGGCGGTGGGGCCGAAGTGGGGAGGGTTCTGGATGGAAGCTGGGTGGGCTAGGAAGAAAGAGGCGGTATGCAGGGGTGGAGGCCCTGCAGAGAGCCCAAGAAGGATAGGGGGCCAAGGAACCTCTGAGCTCCCCTTTCCAGGCTGGCGCCGCGGAGCCAAGAACTCACCCCCAAGATACTAAAGTTTCAACGACAAAGAGATATGTCATCTAATCGTGTGCTTTTTCCCCGTCATTTAAAATTTTCCATTCTATGAAGCTTTATTTTCAAGTGTGTGTTTTTCGATCTAGAAGTTTTGGGAATTTACTCAGAGCAAAAAGATACACAGATGCATGTACATTGGAGAATATAAAAGGATGTTCCTAGCAATGTAGTCTTGTGCATAAAATGAGCTAGAAATCATGTAAAGATTTGAAAGCAGAGCTCTGTGGATTATTGTGGTGCGTTGCACTCATTACCATACAGTTATTTAAACTAATCTGCATATAACATCATGCAAAATTTTCACGAAATAACTTTTGTTAATTGAAACTCTTCATTTGCAACTAGCAGAAAGTGGCCTGATCTGGTGTGACAGTGACACATGGTCGCTCCTCTGCCTCACACTCATGGGTTGGGACTGGAGCATCCAAGTCCTTAAGTTCTTAGAGTCATGTCCACATCCCGATACCCCTTCCAGCTCTCAAGACAAGGATTTGCAGCTGCTTCCTGTATTTGCTACTTCTGTGGTGCTGTTTTGGCTCATCAGTTGCCAAATTCAAATGTTTAATGTGGACTGTGAAGTAAATCTTAGACTACCTGTCTCATGAGCACAAAGCCCTTGGGTTCAAGCCTCTCCCAGCACTGCAGGAAAAATGAAGTGTCTTGTGGGATCCCAGGGCACTGGCCCCTCAGGCAGGCACCGTGTTAAATACATGATCTGCTAACAGGAACCTGAGAAGTGCCTCCTCCTCTTTTATCCCCACTCTTCCACTTGATCCTCATCTCTCACGTTGGAACGAATTCTGCTGTTCAATTCAGGCCACTCATAAGGTTACGACTAATTCAGCTTTGACAATCTGAACTTTCTTTCACTGGGGAGAAAAGATCACTGCCAATAAGTATCTTATGGTTCCAATGCCAAATTTCTGGTAGAAAGAATTTGACATGCACAGTTTGGGTCACATGTCTCTATGTGATTTGATTTTCTTTGACCAAGCATGAAGGGGTACAGTAGAGATATAGACCTGTCTGGAGCCTGCTGTAAAGAGAGGAAACAAGCACAGTCACTATGCAATGAGCCAACTGCCCCCCCCCCAAAGGATTTTTTTTTTTTTGGTTTTTTGAGACAGGGTTTCTCAGTAGCTTCAGAGCCTGTCCTGGAACTAGCTCTTGTTGACCAGGCTGGCCTCGAACTCACAGAGATCTGCCTGCCTCTGCCTCTTTGAGTGTTGGGATTAAATGCCTGTACCACCACCGCCCGGCTAAGGATCTATTTTAGTTAGGATTTCTACTGGTGTGAAGAGATACCATGGTCACGGCAACTCTTATAAGGAAAGCATTTAGTTGATGGCTTACAGTTTCAGAGGTTCAGTACAATCTCATCATGACAGGGAGCATGGCAGCCTGCAGACAGATGTGGTGATGGAGTAGTAGCTGAGAGCCCCACATCTCCTAAGCAACAGGAAGTAGACTGAGACACTGGGTGATATTCTGAGCATAGGAAACCTCAAAGCCTGTCCCTCCAGTGACACAATTCCTCTACAAGGCCATACCCACTCCAACAAAGCCATACCTCCTAATTAAAAGTGGCACTCCCTATGGGATTATGAGGGCCAATTCCATTCAAACCACCACAGGACCATTTGAGCAGACACAAAAAAGACCCAGCAGTACAACTGTATTTCTTTGTTGTTGTTGCTGCTGTTATGTAAATTAACCCATTTATTACAGGCAAGTCTCAAATGGTAGCACTTCTTCTACTGCTCTTTCAGTTTCTTCTGTCTTCTGGTAGAGACTTCACTGTGACAGCAGAAATGGTGTTGTAGATCCAGGTCCAGCCAGCCACTGTTTTCATGCAGGGACCACAGTGCCAGATGTCAAAGGTTCATCTTTCCATCTTGATCTTGCCACAGAAGGAGCAAGAGGACCTAGCACATGGGCTGAAGTTAATTTTCTTCACCATTTCCCAGAAGGAAGCACCATGGTGGGTCCCATATTTTCCAGTGACCCCAACATTCTTGGTGCATTTAGCCATGTCACGGAACCTAAGCCCAAGCCCAGAGATAACTGCATTTTTCTTTTTTAAAAAAAGATTTATTTATTTATTATGTATATAATATTCTGCCTCCATGTATGCCCGCATGCCAGAGGAGGGCGCCAGATCTCATTACACATAGCTGTGAGTCACCATGTAGGTGCTGGGAATTGAACTCAGGACCACTGGAAGAGCAGCCAGTGCTCTTAACCACTGAGCCATCTCTCCAGTCCCCCACGACAGCATTTCTTTAAAACAAGGAAAACCAAAGCTCCAGATAAAATATGGCCATTGCTAATCCTGCAGTAGAGACTTTTGTGATATGTATTCAAAGGCTGTGTGAGTGGAATATATTTTATTTTCAACTGCATTATGAAGAAGTCTCAGACAGGCACAAATAGTACAAAGAATTCTCTAGTCTTCACTCAGTGTCCCTGATTATTAAATTACATATCACAATAAAACAATATGATAAACAGAAAAAGTAGTGGTCAGCTAACCTACAGGCTGCATTTGAATCTTGTCAACTATCACACTGTGTCATCTGGTTTCCTGGCCAGTATGCTACCCAGAGTCACACAGTGCATTTGCTGACTTGTCTCTGTGGACTATTTAACCTGGGGCAGCTTCTTAACCTTTCTTTGTCTCTCATAACCCGATGCATTGGCACAGCACATGCCAGTGATTCTGTAGAAAGGACTTCATTTGGGTTCTGCCTGACTTTTCCCTATGACTAAAACCAGCTCTAATGCTTTGGCAGTATTGGAGAAATAGGATTTTTTTTTTATAGTGTTAAAATATCTCCTCAGAAGGGAACTGGAATAGAAAGAGCAAAGCAGTAAAGCTGTTGAGAAACTGGGGAGAGCCTTCTCCACTAAGTGACTGTAGGTAATGTCACAGCAGGAAGTTGTTCTTCCACAAGCAGGAAGCAGAGCGAGCAAACAGGAAGTGGGATGGGGCTATACGTTCTCAAAGCCCACCCCAATGATGAGCTTCCTCCAGCAAGGTTTCATATTCTAAAAGTTCTGTAACCTCCCAGAAGAGCTCCACCAACTTGATCCAAGTGTTCAAATACACGTAACTGTGAGGGCCATGTGTCATTCAAACCACCAGCTCCTGCATTCTTCCCACATGCCCCATCAAGGTTAGAGGGATTGAGTTTCGAAATGGCAAGATACTAATATGTTCCTTCCCTGGCAGCTCTGTAATTTGTCATTTCTTCCAGGACCCTTAATTAATTAATTATTAATTAATTTGTAAAAGTTCTCTTGGAAAATTGTATTTAGAAGGTTGAACAGATGGCTCAGGTGTTAAGGGCATGTACTGCTCTTGCAGAGGACCTGGGCAGCTCAGTACAGCCTGTAACTCCAGCTCCTAGGGACCCAACACTCTCTTCTGGACTCTGGTCACTTACACACACACACACACACACACACACGCACACGCACACGCACATGCACATGCACACGCACACACATACACATTCACACATACATGCACACACACACAGGCACACACATACACATTCACACATACATGCACACACACAGGCACACACATACACATTCACACATACATGCACACACACAGGCACACACATACACATTCACACATACATGCACACACATACATGCACACACACACATACGCACACATACACATGCACACACACACGCACACACATACACATTCACACATACACATTCACACATACATGCACACACACACACACACACACACACACACACACAGGAGGGGGCGCGAGTTAATGCCACACACCTTTAATCCCAGCACTCAGGAGGCAGAGGCAGGTGGATCTTTGTGAGTTCGAGGCCATCCTGGTCTACAGAGCGTGTTCCAGGACTGGCTCCATAGCTACTGGGAAATACTATCTTGAAAAACCAACAACAACGACAGCCAAAAAAAATTAAAAAAATAAAAATAAAACAAATCTTTGAAATTAGGAAAGCAACAGTCTGAGCACTGTGTATACTCATTACTACTAACAACCCTGTAGCTGGAAGGAAGTGATACTTGTATCTGCATTTCCTGTGTGAAGAAACCGAGATGTCTCTAAGCTAACTAACGTGGTTAATTAATTGTTAGGTGCCAGAGCTAAAATTTGGCTCCAGGAGTTTGACTCCAGAGTTCACGTTGTTGGCTACGGTGTATGTAGGTCCTCCTGAAACAGCCAGAGAAAAGTGGCACTCTGTGAACACAATTGCTCATGTCCCCATTGTTCTTCCTTTCCAGACACACCTGGAACTGTGGCCATGTGCCAGCCCTTTCCCCGAGGGGTCATTTCAGGCAGAGGCCTTCGTCTTGTTTGGCTATCTGCATTACGGTCTCTGTCACATCCGTCAGCTTTGAATTAAAGCATTTCTCATTGTCCTGACTGCAGTTGGCAGCCTGACTTAAGAATATTAGTCTTGGCACTACTGACCCAGAAACACCACAGGAAACTGACCTAGTAATTATTCTCTTGGCAGCGCTCGCCACAGCCTCATGCCCACATGCAAACATTTTCTACAAATTCATATCTTGAAAACTTTCAAATCTTCAGAACATGTTAAATAATAATATAGTGAATATGGCATACTTTTATATAGCTACAATAACCAAAAATTGACACCAGATTCAGATGTATGTGTTCATCTGAAACATTTCTATGCAATTTGCATGCTTTCCCATATGGCTTGGGATGCCATGCCCACCTGAATCCTGCCTGACTACTTACCAGAAAATCTTATAAGGCTTAATATCAGGTTATACTCATGGCTAAAGCTTATTATCACAAAAGGTACCAAAAAAATCATCAGGAAAAGGATAAGTATTGAGTTGAACCCAAAAACCAAAAAGTCCTTTCCCATCAGGAGTCAAACTAGACATGATTTTTATCTGCTATCAGAGATATATAAAATGGCTCACCAGTTCAAACCTCAAGGTCAAAGATTTTTCATTTTTATAATGATGTATTTATTTTTACTTCACGTGTATGAATGTTTTGCCTACGTGTGTATGTGTACCAAATGCAAACCCGGTGCTTGGAGGTTGCCTTTATTTTGCTCTTGCCCGTATCTGTGTCGCTATTCTCTCTTATATAAGAACAATGGAGCAACGGCTCTGTGCCATGTCTTGTGGCTGGGGTGGGCAAGACTCAACCAAGACCACCCGGGGTCTTTAGCTTCTGGTGCCAGGTGGTCAGACATCATCCCAGTGAGGGAGTAGAAGGTGGAAGAGAAAGAGGAAGAGCGATTCATGGGCTGGGGAGAGAGGTGGATCTGAAGAGGTGAGTGTGGTGAGTAACAGGCTGCCCCGAATGACCTGCTAACCACCTGAGTTCAAGGTGATGTCCCAGCTTGGGCCTTTGCCATGGGCCAAGTCTTTCTTGGTCTGCGGCCCTGAAGCAGCCGAGGGGGCCTAACTTGATGTTTGTGGCTCCGGTCCCACTGAGGCCCATACAGAGGCCTGTAGTCTGGGTTGCCACCTGGGGCCATGTTGGTGTCCAAGGGCCATACTGACTTGGGGGCCGTGCTGATCTGAGGAGCCTGTGCTGCTTGCTACCCAGAGCCAAAGTGACATCCAGGTCTGGGCTGCTGCCAAGGTCATGTCTGGGTCTGTGGTCCTACCACAGCCAGGGTTTGTACTGATGTCTATGGCCAATGTTGCTAACAAAAGCCACATGGATGCCCAGGTTCTTGACCAAAACCTGTGGCCATGTGGGTGTCCGAGGGTCATGCTACCACCAGGACCATGTTGAGTCATCCAGGGCCATGGTGTTCTCTGGGCCAGGGCTGTTGTTAAGGGCCATGTCTGGGTCTATGACCCAGTAGCCAGGAACTGAGTTGGTAGCTGCGGTTCCTGTTCCAACGAGGACCATGAGGATGCCTGAGACCATGTTGGTACCTGAGGGCCATGCCATTGCCAAACCATGCTGACCTGGTGGCCTGTGCTGCCACCTGGGCTGCTGCCTAGGGCCATGTCAGGGGCCATGGTTCTGCTGTAGCTGGGGTCTACGTTGATGTCCACGGCCCATACAACCACAAGGGCTCATAGGAACCATGCGTGTTGAAAACTGAGGGCTGTGTTGAGCCAGCCCTGCCCCTGACTGGACCTGGGACAAACTGGCCCTGACCCTTGCTGGATACTGTAGCAAGAGTATCCATACTTGGGAAAGACAGCCCCAACCCTCACCACAAGAGTGCACCTCCCCTAGAGATGATCCTGTTGTCAGGGACACAGGTGAGCTGGCCCTGTGGGCTTGAGAGCAGCAGAGCTGATCCTGACTCCCCTTGTCTGCCCTTGATGCCCTCTCCCACCGCTTGCTACCTGTTGCAGGCAAGAGAGCTGGCCCCGGGGTCATGAGAGTGGGAGAACTAGTCCTGTCCTTCACCAGCTGCAGCACATAGGAGGGTGGACCCTGCACCCCACCAGGGCAGCATAGAGAGCAGGAGAGCTGACCCCACCCTCCCCTTTTACCCTCTACATCAATCTGAAGAGAGGGCTCTGCACCTCACTGGGGCAAGACCGTGGAGCTGGCCCTGGTAGATGAGTGTGGGTGAGCCCAACCCAAGGGCTTGAGAGCAGGAGAACCAGCCTTGACCCTTGCTGTACCCTGCAGTGAGCATCCCAGCTGAGGCAGAGCTGGAGAGCTTTCTCAGATGGTGACAATGTGGGCAAGCTGGAGGGTTGACCAACCCAGCTACCACTCAGGCCCAGATTCAGAGCTACCGGTTGGCCCACCCCAACATCCACCTCATCTAAGAAGTGTTGGAGCATGTGAAGGGGGCGAACCTACAGATCCAAAACTAACAGGATCTCCATGACACAGGACAACAACAGGCTATCCAAGAGAAGGCCCAGTGAGAGTTCATTATTGGTGGGGTAGCAGAGTCCATGAACACTTGGCAAATGAACACTTACAAGTGAAGATGAAAGGGCTAAAGGATTGATGCTGTAACTCAAAGGGCCCTTCCACAGCAGATTCTTCTTCTTCTTCTTCTTCTTCTTCTTCTTCTTCTTCTCCTCCTCCTCCTCCTCCTCCTCCTCCTCCTCCTCCTCCTCCTTCTTTTGCTTTATTTGTTTTTGGTTTTCCTTTTTCAATTTTGTTTTGTATTTGGGGAGAGATTGCTAGGGTGGAGGGTGAATGTCGGGGGAAGGGGAGATAGGTTAGATCAGGATGTGTGATGTGAAATCCGCAAAGAATCAATAAAGGTTTTTTTAAAAAATGAAGTTGACATGAAGTTCTTTTTTTTAAAAAAAAAAAGAAGCATGACATGTTTTACTACTCTTCAGAATATATTCAGTATAGAAATTTATCCCAGAAGATACCAATAAAGCATTGAGGTGTCCTGTTACTGTGGTTTGAAAGAGCATGTCCTATGAGCTCACGTATTTGAACACTTGGTCCCAGTGGGTGGCACTGCTTGCAAAGGCTTAGGAGGTGTGGCCTTGCTGGAGGAAGTATGTCACTGGGGGTGGGTTTTGAGAGTTTAAAGACATGCCATTCTCGGTTTGCTCTCACAGCTTCATGTTATAGTTGAGATGTGGACTCTCTGCTCTCAGCTCCAACCACCATGCCTGCTGCTTCTGCCATGCTGTCCCTGTGAAAACATAGGTCCTAATCCTGTGAAACCATAGGTCAATATAAATTCTTCCTTAAACTGCCTTGCTTGTGGTGTTTTATCGCGGCAGTGGAAAGGCAACTAAGATACCCATGAGCATTAACATTACAACTGATAGCACTTGACCATTTTTAAATCAACTATGAGTTAGTCCCTATAATATAGTGGTCAGATAAACCATAACTTATCATTGTCTAATAGTGCCCATACAATTCATTCACTTTGTTCTACTTTGAAGAAGTTCTTGCTTACTGAAAAAGCGGAGAAAAATGGTGTCCACATTGACTGTGGTCAGTGCCCAGCCTGGCACTTTATGTCTGGCAGACACTGCATGGCACGAGCTATTAGCAGCAATCTTTTCACTCTGCTCTCCAGTGGGCACAGTGAATAGGATGTGTTCCAAGTAGGCCGTAGGTCTCCTTGGGAGCTAAATACTGCATATGGCATCCATGGAATCTTTTATTGTCCACAAGATGGAGATAAACTCATCAGGGGCTTGTTCACCTGGAAAACTCTCAGCATTTCTTGCCTGTGTACGGTGACAAGTACGTAAACAAACAGTTCCTATACTCTCAAACTCAGGTGACTGCACTGAATTAGAAAATTAATTTTGTTCGTGAAATTCACTTACACCTCCTCTCAGGGCAACCCACAGCTGCTCGTAATAACCACTTAAGGAACCCGACGGCGGTGGCAAATGCCTCTAATCCCAGCACTTCAGAGGCAGAGGCAGGCGGATCTCTAAATTCAAGGCCAGCCTGGTCTATAAAGTCAGTTCCAGGACAGCCAGGGCTACACATAGAAACCCTGCCTCCCAAAGCAAAAGTAAATAAATGACGGCTGGAAGAAGAAACCCAGAAAGTTCTTATGCCAGTGGTTCTCCATGATTCCAGCTACTGCAAAACATGAAATAGACTAATGCTTACAGAATCCTGAGACACAGAAAACAGAGGGAGAAGGCCAACACCAAGGTGACAGGGCTGGACGTGAGGCTCGCCAGCAAAGCGCTTCAATGCATGCACAATTCCTGGAACCACAGGAGTAAAATAAACAAAAATAAATAAATAAATATAACTTAAATTAATTAAAATAAATACAAATAACAAAGCATACAGAAAGTCTTAATATTTCCCATCTTTCATAACACTCAGTTTACCACATATGGTGATCCCAAGTACAGGAAGCAGTGTAAGGAGAGCAGGAAGGGCTGCAGAGACCATGGCAACCGCAGCTTGGGGGAATGGAGTACAGCTTTCGTTTTTAACTTTTCCTGCCTATGTGTGGATGTGTATGCAGGGTGCTGTCGTTCTCTATAGCTATCCATTTTGTTTTTTGAGATAGGACCTCTCACTGAACCTGGAGCAAGCCTTTATGGACCTAGGCGTTTGTCTGGACTAGCTGGTCATCAAGTTCCAGAGACTCACCCATCTCCAGTCGCCCAGCTCGAGACTATAGGCTATGCCGCATCTCCTGGCTCTTACAGGGGTGATGCTGGTGTTACGGAGTTTGTGACCTCCTGGGAAAAGACTGTAGACTCAATCCAGTTATAATTAAAAGATTTGTTGATTACCTGTTGGCAGGATGAACGATCTCTGAGCCAAATTTGAGATCCCTGAGAGAAGGCGATTGAGGGGAGACTTTTTTGAGGGCAAAACCACAAGAAGACCTTCGATAGCTACACAAGCAAGCAAAAGCTGGTTTGCTCTGCCAAGTAAAGTAGTTAAAGCAATCAAAAGAATCTGTGGGGGCGGGCAGTGCTGGCGCACACCTTTAATCCCAGCACTCGGGAGGCAGAGGCAGGCGGATCTCTGTGAGTTCGAGGCCAGCCTGGTCTACAAGAGCTAGTTTCAGGACAGGAACCAAAAGCTACGGAGAAACCCTGTCTCAAAAGTCAAAAAAAAAAAAAAAAAAAAAAAAAAGAATCTATGGGTATCTGGGCAACCAGGTCGCTGAAGCAACGAAGCAGTCGTCATAGCTGTACATGTCTGGGTGGCGGTCACTGAGTCACGGATACTGGGAACTTATCCTCCAGGGACTGGAGGTACCGAGATGGGTGCCTAGCATAAAAATGGAGCTTCTTTAGCCATCACACTGCAGATCCAGGCTCATGCTTGTAGAACAAGCAATTCATCCTCTGAGCCAGTCCGACCACTTCTTCTTGATGTATAACTGACAAATAAAAACTACATATGGTTAAGGATTATAACTCATGGTGTGGCATATGCATCATGGAATAAACTAACGAACAAATCCAGAGCCTCACAGTTTAGAAAATAAAGAAACAACACTTAAGATTAAAAAAAAAAATTAAAAGGTAGGGAATGTGACTGGACACAGAGGAAACAACTGTAAGCCCAGGTCCCAAGAGGCTGAGACCAGAGGCTGTCAGCTGGGAGGCTGTCCTGGGCTCTGTGGCACATTCCATACCAGTCTGGCCCCAAAGCAGAACCATGTCTCAGAAGAAAGCAAACTGGGGAAACTTCATGAAGTCACATGCCCTCCATGCACGGTTCGCACTAATCTTTGTATTCTATTAACCTTAACATCTGTGCTACAGAAGCAAGCACTCCTACCCTACTTCTTGTAATCGTCCCCTGTCATCAACAAAAACACCAAGTCTGTGACCCAGGGTTTGCAGAGTGCCAGAACCCTTTGCTGGGAAGATTGCTTAGGGATTGCTATTACAGTGAGTGACACAAATCGAGGCAACTCACATCTTCCTGTAACCGGTTCTTGAAGTGGATCCCCTAGGCTCTGGGGTGATAGGGCCAAAAGGACGTAAGCTGGAAGAGTTTGCACACCTCGTGCAAAGGTGTGTCAGAAGAGAATCACACCAATGCATGGAAACACAAACTTGTGAGGGAGACAGGAGGGAGCAGGAAAGAGGAGGATGGAGAGATTTGAAATTCTCTGAATCCCTGGGTTCGGAGTACATATGGCTGAAATCTTTCCATCTTATCCCCAGGGATAATATGAGATGCTAACTTCTGTTCTTGGCATAAACGACTAAGACTGAGTGAGATTTTTTGCTCCTTAACTAACAGAAAGACACTTTGCCCATTTCTGAGTAATGCACCTATTTTTAAAGTCAGTCTCACTTTAATATTTAGGAGAAAAAAGTACTCCGCCCCCCCCCCCCCCCAAAAAGAGAGAGAGAGTAGGCTGAAGTATCTTCAGCTAAATATTTACCTGGAGTTTGAAAATGTGCTAAGTGTGTGTGTCTGTGTCTCTGTGTGCCTGTCTCTGTATGTATCTCTGTGTATGCATGTGTCTCTGTGTGTATATGAATGTGTGTGAGTCTGTGTGTGTATGTATGCATGAGTGTGCATCTGTGTGTCTTTACGTGTGCGTTTCTGTGAAAGTGTGTGCGTATTCATGTGTGTGTGTGTCTATGTATATATGCATGTGTGTAAGTGTATGTATATGTATGTGTGTGAGTGTGCATGCGTGTTTGTGTAAATGAATCCACAATGACAAATATTTACCCTTTTCGACACTGCTAATCAGGAGTTCACACTCAGTAGAGGACGAATAGTTAGCAGCTGAAGGTCCCTTGTCTTAGGCTACCCTCCAAAGGCAGCTAGGACAGTGTCTGATGTTGCTATGTGAACCTGTTCATTTTCACAGTGAAATGGTTGTTACTCGAGTTCCCTTGTGCAAGTACTTACACTGTGCACAAACATCACCAGAGAACGTGGTAGCCTGGCAGCTGCAGAGACTGAATAGTAGCACCAAGGTCAGCCTTCTCCATGCAGAATTGCTTCTTTTGAACTGACCGAAAGGCCCTCTGTCAGCATAAGTCCGCATCAGCTCCAAGTCCATCTTCTCTGCTATGCATTCCTTAGACCATCAGGACAAGGCAGTGTAGACTTTATCAAGTCTCCGGGAGCTGTTATCTGGCTGTTCTCATTTGGCCCATTCACTAATACACAGTTTAGAAGTAGGAAAAATTTGGGTCTGACACAAGCTTTCATTGTGATAAATCATAGTGATAATATTTGCAATTTTTACTCTATTTTTCAATAATATGTAAGTGGAGTACAGTGTGATATTTGACACATGTATAAGATACGTAATGATAGAATCAAGATAATTAGTGTATCCACCATCTCACATGTCTTCCTTTCTTATACAAAAAGCATCACCAATCATTTCTCCCAGCTGTTTTGGAATGTGTAGTAAATTATTGTTAGTTATTGTCACGCCCTATGCACTTCTCAAGCTTCTGCCACAAACGTGTGCTCTTGAGTGGAGTCCCTTTTCTTTGGAGGCAGACTAATTTATTGACATATTAGCATCTGGCTAGCTCCCAGTCACTTGCTCTGCTGGTTGAAAAGAGTAAAAAGGTAATTTAACTCCCAACAGGAAGTCACTTAGGGGTTCTTTTGATCTACAACAATAGGCTTCTAGATTCATTGTATTGACCTGCAAGCAGAGCAATAAGCAAAGACCCACCAGGGAATTCAACTGAGTAGTCAAGAATGCAGGGGGGGAGGGGTTTGTTTTGCAGAGACCTGCGCCCCATTTACACATAGTATAAGGGCTGAGGAAAGTGGTCTTTCAGGATAGCTGGGTACTAGGTGTTGTGACTTAGGAGCATTTTGAGAAAATGGCCTGAACCCAAACTCAGCATGGGCATGGTGGGATGAAAGGGGGTTGGGTGGAGAAGGGGTGGTAGAGAGGGGTGGCTTTCAGAGGAACATGAGTGGTTATGAACCCCTAAAGTATGGAAACACCAGGGACTTGAAGACCAGAGTTCCTCCCAACTGTCCCAGCATGTCTACCTTTTGGCCAGTGCTGCTGTAAGGTTGGCATGATATTTATTACACAACTGTGTTACAGAGTTAATTCAAATCAGGGACAAATTCATAATGTAAAACTCAAAAGCAAGCCACCTACAATATATTAAGCTAACAGTGGCTTCTTGGGGATGGGGATACTTTCTTTGAATATCTTGTCACAGAAGGCTCCATCTGCATAAGCAGACTGTCAGCACTGGTTCCCACAAGCAGCATGCTTGCTTCTCACCACTGAAGATACTGACTGTCCTCTCCTCTCCCAAGGACTAGCTACTTACCCCTGCTGGTCAGCAGCGGAAGCAACCTCTTTCTCGTGTCCCACTGTACCACACAGTCTGTGCCGGAAGAGTCGCTTTACTTCTCTGACAGTTACATGAAAGGGGAAAACGTTCTTCGGTTGTGTTTCTTCTACTGACAGAATTCGAGAGTTGAATCCAACCATTCTTCTTCCCAGCATAGAGTTAGGCCTTCATGGACTGTGTCCAGGACTCTATCTGAAATTTGTTCATTAGCCTGAAATGCCGTGGTTCCGAAGGACCAGGTTTGCTGTAGTTTCTGCTACACTTTAATTAGAAAGTATGGCGTTCCAAGGCACTAATTTTCCACCCCTGATGTATGTTGAAATTACCTGGACACATTTTTCTTACAAACTAATGTTTGGACCTTGCTCTAAGACAGTAACTTTTTTCTTTTCTTTTTTCCTAGTGTGTTTTTTTGGTTTTGTAATTTTTTTTTTTTCTGAAAGGGAGCTCTTTATTGGTTAGAAAAGGGAGATGCTTTTGCAGGTCCAGGAAGAAACACAAAGACCAGAGGGAAGGGAGGCCCTGGGAATGGTGCCAGATGCACGGCCTGGCAGAAGCATTCTCGTCCCATTCCTCAGGCTGGTGGTGACTGCAGCTCAGAATTTGGGTGTGGCACAAGTCATCTTCCCACAGCCATTGCGGCAGCATTTCATGTTTCCAGGACACTGGCTATCCACCTGGAACTGGTCCTCACAGATGCCGAGCTTGGGGAAGTCCACACTGGGGCAGGAGCCCTGCTTTTCAAGGACACCTTCGTCCATGGCCACAGCAGGTGCCATGGTGGAAACTTGCCCTCCCTCTGATGGAAAAGTAGGGTTGACGGATGAAGAAGTATCCCAGAGCTCTTCCTCAGCCAGTCCTGCACCTGAGAGAGGGGTGGACAGCAGCAGCCCCAGAAGAAGGCCTGCAGCCGGCAAGCACAGACAACAGGCAGGCATGGTGCAGGTGTCTTTATTTTATTTCTTTAAAGAGAAAACAAACTATCTTTTTCATTTTACATACCAATTTCAGTTCCCACTCCCTCCCATCCTCCCCTTCCCTTCGCCTAACTCCCCCACCCCCCATCCACTCCTTGGAGAGGGTAAGACACGTTGCTTTGAGGAAGGTTCAAGGCCCTCCCTACTATATCTACATTGAGCAAAGCATCTATCCAAAGAGAATAGGTTCCCAAAAAGCCAGTACAAACAGTAGGGATAAATCCTGGTGCCAATGCCAGTGGCCCACAGTCTCCCCAGCCACACAGCTGTCACCGACATTCAGAGGGACTAGTTTGGACCTTTGCTCTTTCCTTCCCTGTCTGGCTGGGGTTGGTGAGCTCCCATTAGCTCAGGTAAACTGTTTCCATGGGTGAACCCATCATGGTCTTGACCTCATCCAGCAGTTGATTGAAACAGACAGAGAGTTGCATCGGAGCACTAGACTGAGCTCCCAAAGTCTGGTTGAAGAGTGGGAGGAATGAGAATATGAGCAAAGAGGTAAAGACCATGATGGGTTCACCCACGCAAACAGCTTACCTGCCAGTAACTCTTACATGTGACCCAAGAATTTGCTAAAGATGCAAATTTTGAACCCCTACCTCAGATCTAGTGATTCTGATATTCTGAGGATGTGTCCAGCAATTGTTTTAGCATCCCTCTGGGTGGTTTAGATGCTCACTAAAACGTAAGACTGTTTGGCATTGGCAAATTAAATTAGAACGCACGAGTAAAACGTATTGCTTCAGCCGCTGATGTACAGCCAGCTTTGAGAGCACCGCTTTGGACAAAAGCCCCAAGGAACTCAAAAGAATTCCCCGTTGACTAAGCCTCCATTCCTCACACCTGGCTGCGCTCCCCATATCCTGATTTAGGTCTCTTTCCGCGAAAGATTAGCAACAACTCAACAGATTTCAGACTTAACTCCCGAACTGATTCCTGGCTTTTGTTTGACTTGATCTTTAAATTCATTACTTATTTGTAAATACCCATGCAAGTAGGCAGCTGGGTTTCACAGCACATGTTCTCAGGGATTTTCTTCCCCCTAAGAACGACTCAGGAATGTATTACAAATGGAAAAATAGAAGAAAATGGAGTTCTTATACTTTAGAGCAGAAGCTCTCAATCTTGGCTTTATGTTAGAATAAGCTTTAAAACATCTCCTGATGCCCAGACCATATCCCAGACCAATAAAATAAGAACCTCTGGGGTAGGACCCAGACATGCTAATATATTTTACAGCTCCCAGGTACCTCCAGTTGGCTGGAGGTCATACTCCAGCAGGAGAAACTTGCCTGGAAACTTGATCTTGTGGAAAAGAGGAGAACGGCTAGAAGGCATGGGCTAGCTCAGTGCCAGCAAGCCATTAGCTGCACGTACTCGCGTTTGTCCTCTATGCTTTTGAAAAATACCTTCTTCTCTAGGCAGAACAGGACTGGCCGCATCCGCAGGAATGGAGAGAAAAGCTGTGAAGGAAGTGTGGCACACCCTGATCACCGCTCATCTTGGTGAAGTGTAGGTGAAAGTTCACTGTGCTTTTTAATCTATTTACCTTTGTATGTATTCAATTTTTTTCATAGTTAAAAGTTCAGCCATAGTATTTTCAAAATGAATATATCATTACCAATTTATAGAAATAAAAAGAATCAAACTCAGAATGTAGTTGAGGAGAAAAAGCCCAGGGTCTGAGTCCCAGTATTGTGTCATCATTCATGTGATACACGCCTGTAATCCCAGCTCTCAAGCGGTGAGGGTAGGAGGGTCAGAATTTGAAGGTCATCCTATTGATACAAATTTAAGGTCAATTTTGTTGTATATATTTCTGCTCTTGTTTAAGGTACTGTGTTTGTGCAGCTCACTTAAAAATGTAGTGTATAGTTGAAAAATACAGATTAATAGTCATTTATAATAGTCAAACTTGTAGTCATGTTACTTAGGTTTTCTAGATGTACAGAGATATATTTCAGATGGATAAGTATACTTTTAATCTTTCAAAGGCATACAGAATATGGTATTTAAAATGTTTTAAGAACAGACTTTTCTCAACAGTGAGACATGTCTGCTTCTGGGAGCACCAATTACTACAGAGAAGTTGATGGGCACTGAAGAAACTCGTTATGGAATTTGCCTTCAATGTGACAAGACTAGCCATTTGGGCAAGAAACTTCTCTTGCCTGGACTGCTTGATAGTATACCATATAAACCGGACATGCAGGACCCACAGAAAATGACTGCTGAGCTTGTCTAAAGAAGGCAAGACAGTCCTTCAGGGTTCTGCTTGATGAAAGACTCTGCCAGACATTCCGCAGGACACAGAAGAAAGTGGCTGATAAATTGCTAATATAGGCAGAACTGTCTTTGAAATTTCCTGCTTCATGGAACAGTCTGCCAGATACTACAGGTCTGTAGGCTGAAGATGTTACAGAAAAACTTTGGGTGACTCTCCAGGTAGCATAATGTCTCTGTCAATTCTAGAGTTTTGGAAGTTGCTTACAATGCACTTCCTGTTAATATTATCCTTCTGGGGTCTTTGAAGAGTTGAAGAAAAATAGTTATAGTTTTCCTTAGTTATGATAAAGGATGAATTAGATATAAAACTTTAGACTCACAAAGATAGGATAGATGATAGAGTATTTTCCTTAATTTGCCAAATCTAAATGGACTAAATACTATAAACTATAATTCTTGCTTGATACTTGTTTTGTTATATGTAATTTAAAGTTAAAACCTTCCTTTTCATTTAGAGAGAAAAGGGGAGGTGATGTGGGATGCCCCTTGGTATGCTGTGAATATGTTTTATTACCATTGGTTAATAAAGAAGCTGCTTTGGGCCTATGTCAGGGCAGAATAAAGCTAGGCGGGAAATCTCAACAGAGATATAGAGAGAAAGTAGGTGGAATCAATGAGACGCCATGCAGCTGCCAAAGGAGACAGGTGCCTGGAAATTTACCAGTAAACCAGGAGCCTCGTATTAAAATACAAAATAATAGAAATGGGTTAATTCAAGATGTAAGATCTAGCTAAAAATATGCATAAGCTATTGGCCAAGCAGTGTTTTAATTAATATAGATTCTGTGTGATTATTTGGGTCTGAGCAGGTGAGAAACGGATGAACAGTCTCCACAAACAATCTTCTACTACAAAGCAAGTTTGAGGATGACCTGGACTCTGTGAGGCATTGAAAAGGGGGCGGGGAGAAGGAAGGAAGGAAAGAAAGAAAGAAATTTATAACCTAAAAGAAATAGACAAATTCATAGAAACATACACACTCCCAAAATCACTTCAAGAAGGAGTAACATTTTCTATTACACCTAATGCAACAAAAGGAGCTAAACGGATACTCAAAAGTTTCCCAGAAAAAAAAAGAAAACTAGATTCAGATTGTTATTGCTTTCTACCAAGCAATCTTCGAGCTGTTCCAAAACATAGGCAAGAACCCCAAGAATCTCATGTTACCTTGATATCAAAGTATTGTGTTGCTTTTCCTGTGAAAACATGAACAAACAGCTCTTTATGCCAGATACAGCACCAATAACAAACCAAAGGAACAAGTCTACACGATTCAAGGCTACTGACAGGAGCACAGCAACTCATAGACAGCAACAACACTGAAGAAGAACCCTCCCCACCTAGCTCTTGCTAACCGCTCATATATCAAACCTGAGTGGCAGGGCTTTGGATGTATGTCCATGGGCTCTTGTCTACCTTTCACAAAGGAATGTGTGCAATGTGGGGGGATCTTCACACAGGTAATCACAGTTGATCTGTGTGGTGGGACATTTGTAAGCTGTGTGAAATGTATTGCTGTGATTGGTGTAATAAAAAGCTGAACAGCCAATAGCTTGTCAGGAAGTATAGGCAGGACTTCTGGGCATACAGAGAGCAAGTAGGAGGTGATAATCAAGGTGCAGAGGAGATGCTAACAAGACATTGAGGGAGTCAGATAAACAGAATGGAAAAAAGGTAAAAAGCCACAAGTCAAAATGTAGATTAATATAAACGGGTAATTTAAGCTTTAAGAGCTAGTGGGACAAGCCTAAGCTAAGGCCTAATTTTCATAATTAATAAGAAGTTTCTGTGTCATTATTTGGGAGCTGGAGGGACAGAGAAAGACTCGTTACAGATCTGCTTCTAAGATGGTAACTGTATCATGTTCAGAGGATAAAGTTCCAAACTCAAAGCCAAAGACATTACAAGGGAACTACAGATCAATATCGCTTCTGGAGATGTATGCAAATATACTCAACAGAATACTAGTAAATTAATCCGACCACATATAGAAGAAGTTACATGCCATGAACAAGCAACTAGGCCTTATTCAAGGAACACTAGAGAAGCTAAACATAAACAGAATCCGTGCAAGCCTGACATAGTGTCATGTACCTGGAAACACAGCATTTGAGAAGCTAAGACAAGAAGATCACTGTGCATTTGAGGCCAGCCTGGGCTATATGCTGAGTTCTAGGACTCAGACTGATATCCTAATCAACCAAACAAAAAACATCCTTTCATGACAAAACACTTAACAATCTACAAATAGAAGCTTCTATTTGTTGAAGGCCGTGTGTGAAAACTCACTGTCAGCATCATTCTCCATAGTTAAAAACTGAGAGCATTTCCGCTTACACCAGGAGTAACAGAAGAAAGGACAGCTGCTCTTGTCACTTCTATTCAGCATCCCACTGGGCGCTCTAGAAAGACAGCTCATGCAAGAAAGAGGCATGCAATCAGGAAATAAAGTAGTAAAGTTACCTCTATGTGTAGATGACATAATCCTAAAACTGTCAGAGCTAATAAGCAAGTTTAGCTAAACTCTAAAACAAAAGGCCAACACATAAAACTCAACTGTGTTACTAAATTACCTACAATCTCTAAAGAAAATTAAAACAATCGATTCTACTCACAGTAGCATCAAGAGAACCCAATGATAATGATAAATGTAACCAATGAGAAGCAGAATAATTCCAGTGTTGTAAACACTACTGAAAGGAATGAAAGATCAAAATAAAGGAGAAGATATGCCGGGTTTGTGAGTGGGAAAGATGCCTGACTGCCTTCATGATCTGCAGTATGTCAAGAACATAACTTTTTATTAAAGAAATAAAAGAGCCACTCCTCAAATTTTATATCAAACTCAAATGACCCTAAACAGCAAAAATTGTCTTGCAAAGACAAATCAAAGTCAAAGAACTCCTACGACTCAATCTCAAAACTTATCACCAAGGTGGACTAGAAACAAGACTTCAGAAATAAGGATATGGCAGCTATGGCCAAGTGATTTTTTATTTTGTGTATAGAGGGTGCACATGCCACAGCACACGTGTGGAGGTGAGGGGACGATTGGAAAAGTCAATTCTCTCCTTCCACCATATTGGTCTGAAGACTGAACTCAGGTCATCAGGCTTGGAGGGAGGTGCCTTTAGCCACTGAATTATATCACTAGTTCCCAACTGCTTTTTTGTTTGTTTGTTTGTTTTTGGTTTTGGTGGGTTTTTTTTTGTTTTTTAGAGACAGGGTTTTGCTATAGCTTTAGAGCCTGACCTGGAACTCTTGTAGACCAGGCTGACCTCAAACTCACAGAGATCTGCTTGCCTCTGCCTCCCAAGTGCTGGGATTAAAAGCATGCACCACCAATGCCTAGCCCCAATTGCTTGTTTTAAGGTACCAAAATAATTCATTCTGGATATGAATAATCTTTTCAAGAAATATGAAACTTGAACAACTGTATATTTTTATGCCAAAGAGTAATATTGGACCCCTGTTCTCATATTATGTTTTTTATTTTTAATAAATGAGCCAAAGACCTAAATGTAAGAGCTATAAAACTCTCGAAATGAAATAGGGAAAAATCTTCATGGGTTTGGATTTAGTAACAGACTCTTAACTATGACAACAAATGCCAAACAAGAACAGCAGCAGACTGATGAAATGACTGAGGAAATGATGACAGTTGGAAGAAGGTGGGGAGAACTAGGTATCACTATGTTAAACAAGGTAAGCCAGACTCAGAAAAACAAAGAGCACTTGGTTTCTTCCATACTCTAGAGCAGTGGCTCACAACCTTTCTAATGTTGCAGCCCTTTAATACAGTTCCTCATGTTGTGTTGACCCCAACCATGAAATTATTTTCATTGCTACTTCACAATGTAATTTTGCTACTTTTATGAATTGTACTATAAACATCTGATATGCAGGATCTGATATGTGAGCCTGTGAAAGGGTCGTGTTTGACCTCCAAATGGGTTGTGACCCACAGATTGAGAACCACTGCTCTAGTATTGTGAGGGTGCATGTGTGTGGTGGGAATTCACTCAGCGAATAGCCTTTCAGATACCAGCCCATTAGGGTCTGGACTGAGGTACTGTAAGCACAGACAGGAAGATGCTTGCCCCCCTTTTGTCCTTTCGCTCCACTGGTGGCCGGTGTTCCGTTCTCAACCCCAGCACCCACAGAGCAGAGGAACGCAGAGGCCTTCTATTGTAAGTGATCGCCGATAAACATTTGTTATTCTTTATTATGGCTTCTTGAGGACCTCCTTTATGTGTTGGTGGAGGTCATGACAGTGGAAAGAGACCTTAAAACGGAAAAGATCTTAAGGATGGGGAGGGGAGTGGTGATGACAGATTTGTAACATGAAAGCCTCAAGAAAGGAGAAGTATTTGGGAGAAGAGAACCAGCAAGAAGGGACAGAGGACTGGGAGGAGCCAATGGAGGGGGTGGAGCTAAGTAAAGAGAAGGGGGAAAAGAGTACCCCATTCTCAGCTGTGAATCATTCCCAGGGGTTCAAGTCAGAAAGACCAGAGGTTCTCAACCTGTGGGTCACGATCCCTTGATATATATATTGAGATAGGGTCTCTGTAGTGATATTTCATCTGTATTTTAATAAATAAAGCTTGCCTAAAGATTAGAGAGTAAAACAGTCCCACTGGTCAGCCTTATAGACCAGGCAGTGGTGACACACACCTTTAATCCCAGTAGCCACACTAGTTTACAATAGAAACTGGGCAGTAGTGGTGCACGCCTTTAATCCTAGCCCTAGAGAGGAATGTAAGATGGGAGGAGACAGCTCTCAGAGAGTCTCATTCTGAGGATTCCTGGAGGCAGTATCGCCATTTCGGGCTGAGGTAGAGGTGAGATCCAGTGGCTGGCTGTTTTGTTTTTCTAACCTTCAGGCAAACTTTTATTAAAATACAAATGAAATATCACTACAGGGAAGTAGACAGTCCACAGCTCCAGGCTTACATCATCTTCTTTGAGAATCTTTGAGAGAGCCCTCTTTCTCCCCTGTGTCTCTTTATGATTTCCAGAGAAGGACTCTCAAGTTCCTGCTTGGACCACATGTTCAATCCCCAGTCAGCATCTGGGGAAGGGAGAGCTAGGATCAGGTGGGCTTGTGGCATATGCTCACAGGAAGAGCTGTTCTAGGGCTGGGAGAGAAAAAGGGCTGACACCAGGCAAATGAAGAAAGACACGGGCATCGTAGCGTGCTGCAGTAGTACCTTTTACTGTTGTTGGTTTTGCTTTATATTTTAAGATAGAGTTTCACGCTGGAGCCCAGGCTGGCTTGAAGCTCGTGGCTATTCTTCTGCCTCAGCTTCCTGAGTACCGAGATTACAGGTGTCTACCACAATTCACTGTCCTCATGCACACCTTGCTTTTTCATATATGCAATTCCAAAAAACCCCTTGCTGAATTTAAAGCAACAGTTCATTATCCAACGAAACAATACAGGCTCATCCAGTGACTGTATCGCATTAACACAGGAATCCTGGGGTGTAGGCTGTTCTTCTTGGCAGCTGAAGTTTGGCCTCCTTGTGGTCTTATAACACAAATGCTGTCTAAATTTTCTTCCCTAACACTGAAGTAAGTGCTTTGTGACTCAGTTTTGTTGCCATGAGTCTACACATCTGAAAAGTAAACCATCCCTGCCCATTACATACCAGGACCATGCTATGTCACCAACCAACCTTTCTGGAGCCTGCGTAGCCCTCAGCTATAAACAGCCACAAGTTTGTCTCCAAGATGTGGTTTCCTGATGATACAATTCCCTTCAGACCTCAGCTGGATCTTTGCCAGTTTTATACCTGGGGATTTCATAAACCAGTCACCAATATCAGAGATCTCACTTGCCCTTGTAACTTCTGTTTCTTAGCAACAGACCTCAGCTTTGTCCACCCTATAGTCTCTCACCATGGCTGCCTCACCCCTGCATCCCACTGGGTAGTGCTTCATTGTAGGTATGAACTTTCACTAGTTTAGTAGGGACAACAAAATTGAGAGGAAGGGGCAGGGTTCCCTAATTTGGGGGTTCTTGCCAAGTCCCCAATGTGTTTCCTGTCTCCCTCTTTTGTATTAGTTTCACATTTGAGGACAAAATCCAGTTTTTCAGAGTGCAGGAAGAAGTCCTATGAGACTCTCAGTGCACCTGAGCTACTGGCTGAGTCAGGATGGGCCTCCCTGCTCCTGGGGCCTGATTACTGAGCGCGAGTTTTGGCTCCCTCCTCCTCTTTAGACTCCAGGGTTTCCTCTTTGTTCCAGTCGGTTTGCATTTTCCCCCTCTTTGGTAGTATGTTCAGAGGAAGGAGGTACTGTATTTGACTGGAGCAGAGTAGTGTGCCCCTCTTCTGAGGGGCATCTCTGAACAAAGAGGAGTGGGAACGTATATTGAAGCAGATAGCAAATTGCAGGGTGGTCTTTTAGAGTCTTTTAATTTCTCTAAAAATTTGAAACTGAAACTATAAATCTATGAGTTTAAAAAATTATTTAAAATGACAAAGTGGCCGGGCGGTGGTGGCACACACCTTTAATCTTGGCACTCGGGAGGCAGAGGCAGAAGGATCTCGATGAGTTCAAGACCAGCCTGGTCCAGAAAGCAGGCTCCAGGACAACCCGGACTGTTATGCAGAGAAACCCTGTCTCGACAAACAAAACATAACAAACAAACAAACAAACAAAGTAAAATGACAAGGTGATCTCAGAACAAAAAGACTCAGAAACAAAGCAAGCAACAGAAGACAGTCATCCAACTTCATCCATTGGCACCATAAGAACACGTGCCAATCCTTTGAGGGTTCAACAGCATCCTCGGTGTGCCTGCTGGAAGTTTCCAAATACTTAACACACAGAATTTCAATTTCAAAAGCGCTTTAGACGAGGTCTCATTTAGCGTTACAGTCATCATTTCCATTTACACATGTGTTTTGTTTCCATAACAACATGCTTTTAAAGTATCACTTTTAGACTGATAATCACTCCGTGAATATATGTAATCCTAACTTGGGGAATTACTCTCTAGTTAAGAACTTTCTCAACAGCTCACTTGGAAGCCCTCTTATTTCTCAGTCTTTTTACATTAGCAGGAAATGGCAAAAGACAGTGTAGAATCCCTGCATAGCCTCTTCCCAGTACCCCCTAAGGGGACATCTTGTTCAGCCAGGGTTCCCTTGTCAGAGAGGCAATTACCATCTATATGTCATTATTAACTGAATGACAGGCGGCAGGGATTACCAGGTTTCCACTAATATTCTCTTTTCATTCCAGAATCCAAACCAAGAGAGCATATTGCCTTTAGCCTGCTAAATTTTTTAAACAAATTGTGTTTCCAAGTCACTTCCAGTTAAGCTGTGACAATTATGAAGACCATGGCATTTTAATGTTTAAGACAAGATATTCTCTGGCAAAACAAAAGAGTTGTCAAGAAGCCACTTGTACCCTTGCAGGAGGTGGTCTCATCACATGCTAGCTAAATATAGCGCCACACATTCTCCAGGATGTAGTTTACACAGCAATGAGAGTTGGGAGAAGCGTAAGTGTTATAAAAAGCATTTCACCTTTTAATGGAAAGCAATCTTCTTCTTCCTAATTTAATTAGTAGACTTGGGAGTTTACTCCCATGTCAGGCCGTATGAGGAGTGTGAGCATAATTTATTAACGTAAATCTGATGTAACTATCACAGTGTGAGCCACAGAAACCACAAAGACTGCACAACCACCTTCTCCAGGGAGAGGGCAACTTGCCAATAACCTCGGAATGCTATCCCTGGGAGTGACATCGAAAGCTTCCCGGGAACAGGCAGTGAAATTTACTTTACAGTTTGAAGGGAAGCTGTTATAGCTAAGGGCTGGAGAGATGCGCAGTGGTTAAGAGCTCTTGCAGAGAACCCAGCTTTGGTTCTAGTACCCACGTGGCAGCTCACAATCACCTGTAACTCCAGTTCCAGGGATCCAGGGCCTTTTTATAGCTTTCGTAGGCACCAGGAATGCACACGTTATACATATATATACATATATATGTATATGTATGTATATGTATATACATATAGACAAAACATATATACACATAAATAACAATCAAATCTTTTTAAAAAGAAGCTATTACCACTCTGTAGAGACTGTCTTATATTTGAGACTTTTATATTTTTTCATTTATAGCTTATTATGTTAGAAATAAATTTCTACTATATTAAAGTAATAATATTTAACTTTAAATTATAATCAAATGAATTTACATTGTTTTATTTTGAGACTAATATTTTATATATTTGGGGCGTTAAAACAAAAGAACTCTGGAGAATTCCATTTGACATGTCCTCGAGACTTATTCAACTAACTGCATAATAGAACTTTGCCAGGTATATAGTCCATCTTGTTCCTACCACAAATAATAGCCACCCTTAGGTTCTGTAACCAGACAGGATCACATGTAAAAGTCTTACCAACCTTGCACTCTTCCCTCACTCTCTCCATCCCAGAAAAAAATTCAAGCCTTATATGAGCTATTTTGTATCGCCTGGAGCAACAAAAGGCAGACAGAATACAAGGAGAAACAACAAGGTATTTTGTCAAGTATTGGAGTATAAAGGAAGGCAGCACAGTATGTATGGACGCTTTCACTAGCGATGTGGTTTTCTGAGAAATAAAGAAGATGGGCAATTCATCGTATTAATTAGAGGAATGAAAAATGAAAAGAATCACATTTTGCTTCCTGACTACGTGCTCGTAGACACTTTCTACAACAGTTGACTATACTCTGCTGTGGGGCAATCCTTTTGTGTACACCATGAAGATAGTTTTCTCTCGTTAGTTTAAAAAGAGCTAACTGGCCAATAGCTAGGTAGAAAGAGGTTAGGCGGGAGAGCCAGACTGAGAGAACACTGAGAAGAAGGAGGGCCATCGCCAGCCAGAAGCAGAGGAGGGCAGAGTCACCAGCCAGAAGCAGAGGAGGGCAGAGTCACCAGCCAGAAGCAGAGGAGGGCAGAGTCACCAGCCAGAAGCAGAGGAAACAGGGGATGAATATGCAGTGCTGGAAAAAGGTACTGTTACATGGTAGAGCATAGATAAGAAATAGGGATTGATTGAAGTTGTAAGGTCTAGTTAGTAATAAGCCTGAGCTATCTGCTGAGTTTCTGTGTGGTTAATTGGGAATTGGTTGACAGGACAGAAAAGTTCAACAATGTTTTAGACACTACTATCATGAATATTGGCACAAATTAAGCAATGTCTAATTGATCTCTGAGCCTATTTCAGTGAAACCTCCTTGTAGTTTTCTGACTCCCCTTCCTCAACTCCTGCATGAGACATGGACTTCTCTCTCTTAGGAACACAGAAGACCCCTTACTTCCTCTTATTTCCATTGTCCTAGTTTGGTTCCTGTTTTGTGATAAACATCAGGGTCAAAAGGAACTTGGGGAAGAAAAAGTTTATCTCACCTTTCAACCCTGAGGTCTTTATCCAGCACTGAGAGAAGTCCTGGCAGGAACCTGGAGGCAGGAACTGTAGCAGGGACCATGAAAGTGTGCCGTTTACTGGCTTGTTCTCCCTGTCCTGTTCAGTTTGTTTCCTTATACAACCCGAGGTTAGCACCGCTAACAATGAGCTGGGCCCTTCCACATTAATAATTAATTAAGAAAATATCCCACAGACTTGCCTACATGCAGATCTCATGGAGGCCTTTTCTCATTTGGGGTTTCCTCTTCCCAGATGAGCTTAGTTTATGTCAATTTGACTTTAAAAAAAAAAGAAAGAAAAGAAAAAAAAAAACCTAACCAGTGTGTTGTGTAATATTTATTTAACCAATTTAACCAAGCAAAGCTTCCTTACATTTGTTCACGCTACATTTGCTGACTATGTAAAGATATGTTGATTTGCTTTAATTAACATTAACCCAGGCTCACAGAGGTGGGATTAACAACTGGTTGACCAGAAGTAGAAGGAAGGAACTTAGTATGGGTGCTTTAGTTAGGGCGGTATGGATGGGGTGGGTTCCAGGTCACCAGCAAAGAGAGAAAGTTAGCCAGTTGCTATTCTAACTCTCGGATCCACTAGTAGTTGTAAGTGTAGCCACTGTGCCGAAGGTGAACCGCCAGCACACTTGTGTCAAAACTTACTGCATTGTTGCCTCTTCGGTAACCCTGGGCTTCTCATCTTTACAGCTCTATGTAAAGTCACAGTGGTAAGGGTTGAGCTGTGTACCATTAATTTATTTGCTGAAATCCTAGCTCTACTACTTCAGAAAGGGCATTTGCAGACAGTGCCTTGAAAGAGGCGATTTGGCTAAAATGAGGCCACTTGGGAAGTCCTAATCAGAATGACTGGTATCCTTGAAAAAAGAGAAAATTTAGACACATGGCGCCCAGAAACATGCATAGAAGAAACCAAGCATGTGCCACCACCATGATCTTCTAATTCCCAGAGCTATGAGGATAAGTTTTTACTGTTCAAGCTGCCCAAACTGATATTTTTTTATGGCCTCAGTAAGTCAATGAAGTCATTGATAAGTTACAATTGAAAAAAGCTTTAAAAGTGACAAGAGACGGACCTTGGTGCAAGAGTGGACCGATGTTATGAGAGTAACCAGTCACTTTGTAATTGGATTTAAGGCCTACTCTGTAGGAGGATATGCTTGCCTGGTCCTAGAATCTGGCCAAGAACCCAGGGCTGGAGAGCACATACACCCTAGAAGCTTCTGCTATTTTGCTAATGTACACAGAACCAAACTGCCTACCTCTACACTCATCTGTTAATGTAGCCCAAAGACCTCTTCAGAGAAGTTTCTTTGGATGGCAGTTAGTGGAAAAACTCACAAGTGGCCAAAGTTGAGAGAAAAAGTGTTTGTGAGGCACTCTGCTGCAAATCTAGATCACACCCTCCCACAAATGCTTGGAGAAGAGAGGGCAGGAAGACAACAGGAATCAAAGTTTGGTGTGGGAGGTCCTTCTGTCTGTGTGTTGCTTTTATTGGTTAATAAATAAAGAAACTGCCTTGGCCTGTTGATAGGGCAGAACTTAGGTAGGCGGAGAAAACTGGACTGAATGCTGGGAGGAAGAAGGCAGAGTTGGAGAGATGCCATGGATCCACTGCCGGAGATAGACGTGTTGAAATTTTGCTGGTAGATCATGACCTCGTGGTGATGCACAGATTAATGGAGATGGGTTAAATTAAGATATAAGAAATAAGCTAATAAGAAGCTAGAGCTAATGGGCCAAGCGGTGATATAATTAATACAGTTTCTGTGTGATTATTTTGGTTCTGGGTGGCCAAGAGGAACAAGCGGCTCCCTTCTCCAACAAGAGGTCAGGGAGGACTAGAATGAAAAGTTCCAGGACATGGGAGGAGTGATACATGCATGAACTCCCAGCATCTGCAGTTGCCCGCATATGATCAAGTTAGCAGATATTCCAACATGGAGAGGACGGGCTTACAAATCTTGTCCCTGGCTGATGGCCTCCAAGGAAAGAAAAGTTATCTGCTGAAAGTGTGTAGTTATATCTAGTCCCGTGGGATGGAACCATACCCATGAGCATATGGGAAGCCCAAATCAAAACCTGTGGACCATTAATAAAAAGGACATGGAGTTGGGGGCAGATCTGAGAGGAGTTGGGAGGACTGGGATTGTAAGTATGACCATAGTACATTGTACCATGTATGAAATTCTCAAAAATTAATAGAATATGTTAAAAAAAAGTGGTACTGATCATGTATAACTTGTAATTAGTATGTAGATATTTTATAAATTACGTATATGGTAAGCTTTAGGAACATGTGTGCATATTCATGTTGTTACTAAGTTTCACAGATGTTGGTTTCTTTGTGTGTTTAAGTGTGGAGAATTTCAGGGCCTGGGAGATGACTCAGTGAACAAGAACATTTGCCTTGCGAGGGTAAAGACCTGTGTGCAAATCTCCATCACCCATGTAAAAAGCTAGGTTTGATCATGAATGCTTGAAACCCCAGCACTGGGGTGTCAAGGCTGATGGGTCCCGAGAGCTCACTGGTCAGTCAGCCTAGCTGAAACAGTGAGCTTCTGGTTCAGTGAGAGCACCTACCTCAAAATCACAGGTTAGATAAGAGTAGAGAGGACAGCAGGTATTTTGTTCTGGCCTCTGCATAGGTTCACACATTTGTGTTCATGGTGATGTAAAACACACAATAATGCACACACACACACACACACACACACACGCACACTTCATATATTTTAATATTCCAATTAATTGGGGCTAGAGAAATGGCTCAGCAGTTAAGAGTAGTGGCTGTCCTTCCACAGGACCCAGATTTGATTTTCATCACCCACGTAGAAGTTTAACAACTATCTGTGACTCGAGTTCCAGGGCACACAGATGTATGTGGAGGAAAATCACCCACACTCTTAAAATAAAATAAAAAAAACAACTTTTTAAAGATTCCAATTAACCCAGGAGGAAAATCATGGTTCTAGCTTTAGTTTTTCAACTACTTTTTCATATTTTTTATTTTTTGTCTTACTTCTTTTATTTTTTTATACGATAAAGCAAAGAAATAAAGCAAGATGGTGTCAGTTTGTCTGCCTTAGAAAAATCATAACTGTTCAGGGTGTTATCAGTTCTCCCCAGAGCAGAGCAGAGCAGAGTGCAGTTCATTCAAAACAGCCAACGGATACAAAAATGGAACATTTGTTTGATTTTGGACCGCAGGCCTGAGGATTGGCGGTGGGGAGGAGGGGAGAGTGAAGTCAAGAGAGAGTTTCCTGATTGTTTTACAGAGAATTTCATCAGCATGAATACTCCAAGAACGACACTGATCACACAGCAGGTGCCTGATAAATGCATGTTGATTAATTGATTTACAACACGCCAGCTGCCAGTGAAAGAATGCGATCCACAATCAAACCGTTTAACAGAAGAAAGCCAGGATGGCTTTTAAAATTAGTAACAAAGATGGTGTTGGCTTCCTTTTGAGCCGAGAACAAGATGGTCGAATTCTGCTCTGGGAGGAAGGGACCCGGTATTTAAGGTAAATGCTCTTTTGTCCCCAGCTCTGAGTATGAATGTGGTGTGGCTTTTGGTTGCATATGTCATCTGTGATGGTGTGGATCAGAAAAGGGCCCACAGTCATAGTAATACCTTCTGATCTTGGGAGCTTTGATTTTTTTTCCCTTTCTCAGCATCAGAAGTCAGTATATAAATTTTACAAGGTACAAAGAAAAGTAAAAGGATTTCAGGATTCCAGGCTCATCGGGTTGAGGTGGCTCTAATCAAGCCATTATATTACTAGATTACAGAAAATATCAGCTAAGAAAAGCACATGGGGCTAGATCAGCCAAATTCAGAATATGAAAACTTCTTCAGCACAGAATGACCTGGCTTTTCAACAAGTAGTACTTTCTAGATTTTTTTTTGTAAATGGCCCAATACCAGTGGAGGACAATGCCCCTCCAGTAGGACACTGAGGCTTCCTTTCTCCTTACGTAACTCTTCTGACTGGAGAAGCTGACTGCAGGTGCACAACTCTTTGAGAAGGGGAGGAAAACTGGATGGTGTACTGGAGAAGCTGAGCCCAGTGAGGCTTCATCCGAGCCCTCAGTAACCACATGGGGGAAATTCTGGAGTGGAGCCAACCTTTCTTAGTTGTCCCACACTGAGGCCAAGAGGTCCGGTCTCATTTGATGTGGACGGGAGCTGCCTTTTGGTAGGATACACACTTTAGCAGAGAAAGTTCCTGTTGCTTGGGGATGTTCTCAGTGGAGCACACCTGCAAATGATCCCAGTCAACCAGAGATGAAGACAGAATCACACCCATGGAGAGCATTGCTACCAACTCTAATCATACAAACAGAGTCAAAGCCCGAGATTACTGTCAACAGTTAGCAATACTCAAACCATAATTTGTATATAATGGATACTTTATTCTAAAGATTTCCATAAAAGTCCAGATATTTCATAACAATTCTTTACAGTTGTATATTTTGATGTAGGGAAAGAAATTACTTTGTTATATTCATTTGTTAGACATTTACATTTAAGACCATTCTTTGAGCTATGGGCAGGGGTGTGTTTTTGCTCAGCTCTTAGACTCTCCTACTTACCCTCTCGCCTCTGTGGGTCTACCTCCCGATTCCCTGATCACTTTCTATCGTTTCTGGCCATTAAACTAAGGAATGCTTTAGGTAAGTGTGGTGGTTTGAAAAAAAAAAAAAAACGCTCCCAAAGGGAGTGACACTATTAGGAGGTGTGGCCTTGTTGGAGGAAGTGTGCCACTATGGGGGTGGACTTTGAGGTCTCTTTTGCTTTAGCTTCCTTCAGTGTGACAAACAGTTGACCTCCTGCTACCTTCTGGTCAAGATGCAGCCAGTGCCATGTGTTCCTGCACGCTGCCATGCTCCTCATCATGATGTTAATGACTGAACCTCTGAAACTGTAAGACACCCCAATTAAATTTTGTTTTAAATAAAAGTTTCCATGTGTCTCTTCACAGCAATAAAAACCCTAAGACCAGGTACTGGGGTACCAGGAACTGGGGTATTGTTATGACAGGCTTGACTAGATTTTTTTGTCAGGCCCCATTCAAAACCCCACCCAGATGTTCTGGCTGGAAACTCTTGACCCCACTCCTCCCATTCCAAACCCTACCCTCAGAAAGCCCACCAAAGGGTCAGCATTTCCCCTGGAGCTACTCAAGACCTTACCTACACGACATTTAAAACCCAGCCCCTAGACCATGCTGTAATTTCTCCCCCTCCATTTCCCTGAGATAACCTGGGAATGCTTTGCTAATTAAACCTAAACTTTTGATTCAATTTGATTTGGCTTATTGCCTCAATGGAGAAACCAGCTACCAGAGATTTCAAAACACTTATCAATTTTGTTTATAGTAATATGGGCTTTGGCAGTTTGGGGTAGGAAAGCAGTGGAATGGACAAGAGCTGCTTAATGGGTCATACTAGTAGGAGCATAGAAGACAGTGATTTGATGAACTCTGAATCAAGAGATTTCAGAGGAGAATTTTAGTATGTTGCCTAGAGATTGTTCTTATGATATTTTGGTGAAGAAAGTTGCTGCCTTTTGCTCTTGTCTGAAGAGTCTGCCTGAGGCTAAAGTGAAAAGTTTGAATTAATTCCATTGGCAGAAGAAATCTCAATCAGTCTAGTATAGACTTTGTCATATGGTTCTGAGTGGTAACTCTAATGAAGATTTATAATGAAAAGGAACAAGATGAGCAGCATGAAAATTTTGAGAAGAAAAAGAGCACTAGGAGATAGAACAGAGTTAAATTCTGTGTTCAAGGAGATAAACAGATTAAGAAACAGAATAAAGGGAGTAGCAACCTCAGGGAAAGATTATACCCATAGAAAATTCCAACTTGTGAGAAGGAACTAAATAAAGCAAAGCTTAGAGCCTGGTGAGGTATTACACATCTTTAATCTCAGCACTGGGAAGACGGAGGCTGGTGGATCTCTGAGTCTGAGACCAGCCTGGTCTACAGAGCAAGTTTCAGGACAGCCAAGCTTAGGCAATGGACAAAAGGCAGGTGAAGAAATAACTGAATGAAGGGGCCATTCATGTTCCAGTCCCAGCAAGTAGCAGAACTTGGCAGCTTTGCCCATGTGGTTCTGGCTTTAGATAAAGGATGGAAGAAAGGAGTTATGGAATAAAGCTGCTGAAGCCAGGCATGTATCAGCGTGTCCCTGAATGCAGGCTTAGGGAGGCCATTTTGTAAAGCTGTGAGGTTGAAGCCTAGATTGCCTTGAAGACCCCAAGATGTTAGCAATGCCAGAGCCATGGAACACCTGCTGAGGATAACTGCCAACAGAGAATGGAACCAGCTCAGAGAAAGAAGTGTGTTTCAGTCAACAAAGCAAACAGAGTTGGAGCTCTGAAGAGCATTTTGACATCAGACATGGAGATGCACAGTTTGGAGTTTGCTCCAGTGGTTTTTGGTCCTGTTTGCTCCAGGATTTCTTGCTGTGCTCCCTTCCCTACATTTTGGAATGGTAATGTACATCCTGTGCCATCATATGTTGGAAGACTGTGATCTGCTTTTGGTTTTGATTTTTACAAGGGGATTACAGTTAAGAGATTGCCATTCATCCCAGAAGAGACTTTGGACTTTGAAATGAGTTTGAGACTGTTATAGACTATATGGACTTTGGAAGCTGGACTGAATGCATTTTTTTACATTATGATATGGCTACATGCCTTTGTGGGCCAGGGAGTGGAATGCAGTGGCCCACATTTGAAAGAAAGTGGCCCCCAAAAGAGTGACACTGTTAAGAGGTGTGGCCTTGTTGGAGGAAGTGTGTCACTGTGGGGGCAGGGTTTGAGGTCTCTTTGTTCAAACTTCCCTCTGTGTGACAGTCAATTGACTTTCTGTTGCCTTCTGGTGAAGATGTAGCCAGAACCACATCTGCCTGCACACTACCATGCTTCCTATCATGATGACAATCAACTGAACTGTAAACAAGACACCCCTCCCCAGTTAAATAGTTTTCCTTAAGAGTTGCTGTGGTCATGGTGTCTCTTCACAGCAATAGAAACACTAACTAAGACAGTAGTAGGCTTGGATTCTCCTTCTCTATTTTAATTTTGTTGTTATTTATTTGTGTGAGGTGCATATATGCCAAGTCAGAGGACAACTCTCGGGAGTTGGCTCTTCTACGTTGTGGGTCCTGGAATAGAACTTGTATCATTAGTCTTGGCAGGAAGGGCCTTTACCCATGGAACCAACCTGGAACCAACTGGCTGTCCCTTCATTTTTAAAATGTGTGCGTGTGCTCATATGTATATGCAGGCACACATACACATGTGTGCACATGGAGGCCAGAGGATGACGTTGAGTGTCTTCCCGAACTATTCTCCACCTTATTTGTGTGTTTGTTTCTGTTTTTAGAGGCAGGGTCTCACTATGTAGTTTTAGCCAGCCTGGAGCTCTGTACACCAGGCTGGCCTTGAATTCATGGAGATCTGCCTGCTTCTGCCTCTGGGATTAAAGGTGTGGATCACCACGCTCACTCTATCCTATTATTTGGAACAGATTATCTCATGGAGCCTAGATCCTGCCTGCCTGTTGGATTAAACTGGCTTGCCAGCAAGACCCAGAGAGATGCCTGTTTCCACCTGCCCCAGGTTGGGATTACAGGCATGAACCACCTCTCCCAGTTTTTAACTTGGGGTCACGGAATCTAAACTCAAATCTCCACTCTTACACAGCAAGCCCTTTACATTCTAAGCCATCTCTCTGGACCTTTTTCCTTTTTCTTAAAAAAGAAGACGACTTTTATCTCCTTTATGTTCTCACCCAGCAAGCCTTTTACATACTAAGCCATCTCTCTGGACCTTTTTTCCTTTTTCTTAAAAAAGAAGACGACTTTTATCTCCTGTATGTTCTCACCCATCTCACCACTTTGAATATCATGTATTCATGATGACTCCCAGAGGTTTATCTCTCCTTGAACTTGAGACTGCTATATACAAGTGCTTACTCAACGTCTCTGCTTGGGTGTCTACCCACGTCTCAAGCTTGACATGTGCAAACTAAACCCATTATTTTACCCTGCTCTCCTCCTCTGCAAAATTGCTTCTTCTCATAGTCTTCAGCAATCCCACGAACAGCAGCTCTGCTCTTGCAGTTGCTCAGGGCAAACATCTCAGACTCATCCTTGAATAAAGGAAATTGTCTCAGTTTCCTAACAGATACTTCCGTTTCATCTCTAATACACAAGGACTTGTCATTTTTTCCACACACCGTACCAAGCAAAACAGCATAACACTTTAATATTATCTGATCCTGGTCAATATTCAAATATCCCTAATTATCTCAAAAATGCCATTTTAAAGTTGTTTTATTCTAATTAAGATTCAAATGAAGGGGCTGGTGCCATAGCTCTCTTGGTAGAGGGCTTGTCTAGCACACACAAAACCTGGGCTCTGTCCCTAACACTGCATAAAGCCGGGTGTGGTGGCACATGCCTATAATCTTAGCATGTGGGGTGTGGAGGCAGGGGGACAGGAGATCAAGGTCGTCCTCCACAACACAAAGCAAAACAGAATCGGGGGGAACAAGGGAACTAGAAGCAGGATGAGTATGATTAGAGTATATTGTATAGTATGTAAACATATCTCAGAGAGATCACTAAAATAAAATTAGATAAAACAGTACCAGGTGGTTATGAGTACTACAGCTAGGGGAAGAGTAGAAAGCGCTAAGTAGAAGCCAATTGGTAAGACTATTTAAGCCAGGATGCTCAGAAAATCCTCTCCGATAGAGAGCCATATGAACCAAGACTGGAATAAAGTCTGTGTTAGCCTGTATTAGTTGCTTTTGTCTGTCTTAGCTACTTTTCAGTTACCTGGACAAAATACCTTCACAGAATCTACTTAAACGAGAAAGGGGGTTCATTTTTGGCTTATAGTTCCAGAGGGATGGGGTCAAACACCAGGGAAGACTTGGCAGAAGTCAGGGGAATTAGGATGGCAGAAGTGGGAAGTTGGTTAGTCACATTTTCATGCACACATCCAGGAAGGAAGGAGGAAGGGAGAGGAGGAAGGGAGGCAAGGTTACAAGCCCTCCCATACCACTTCTAGTGACATACATCCTCCAGCAAGGCTCCAACCCCCAAAGACTGCATAATTATTGCATACAGTTTTTCTTATATTAGTTATACCCTGGCAACCGAAGAGTCAAGAAGAGAGCGTGCAAGTGGAGTGATGGGCAGTTGTGAGTAACCATGTGGGTGCTAGGAACCTAACCCAGTTTCTCTGAAAGAACAGCAAAGGCCACTGTCTGGCATCTTTGCAGCCCCTCTGCTCTGAGCACTTCCCAGCATGGGATAAACAGTAGCAACAACTATTGGAAACAGCTCCTAGCCCTGCTGTTGCTCTTGGTCTCTTTACTGTTCTCTTCCGTCTTTGTCAAAGCTAAAGGACCATCTCTAGATAGGGAGTCCTAGGGGACACTTTGAGAAAGAATGTTGGGGTATGAAATGGGGGACAGGTGGCCCTGCTTCCAGAGTCAGCCTCTCGGTGAACTCAAACCACAGACAACAACTTACTAACATAATGCGCATCACAATGATTCATTCATAGAAAGAATGTCATCTGTCACAACACTGATCGAACTGAAGGTTGTTAAGTGAAATAGTTGTGATACAAAGACCAAGGGCATTGAAACTGTACATTGATGGCACTGGAGTGCTGGATGCAGTGCCTCCGAGCTCGGACCCCCAGCTTTGGGATGCTGAGGAAGGAGAATAGTAAGGTCAAGGCCAGCCTAGGTTCTGGGGCATCCTGTCTCAAATAGCCAAAACAAAACAACAGTGGTCACAGTGGTCACCAGAGACTAGGGAGAGAGTAAAGGACAGGGAGAGGCGGGAAGGTTGATGCATGGGTGCCTCGCTGCAGTTAGGTAGCCCTGCTGCATTGCTGTGTGGCGGGTGACGGTGATGCACACTGTATGCTGTTTATCTCAAAAGAGCAGATTAAAGGGTTCAGAAGGTAAGTGTTATCATAGAGAGGTGAGTAGGTATCGCAGGCAACACCCTCTCAAGGGTTAACGCGTCTCTTACAAGAGTGGGTTAGGACTAGGGAACTATAAAGACTGGTTACCATGGGAGCAGGTTGCTATAACAGGGATTTGGCTTCTAGACTTGCGTAGTTACTCTGTCCCACGTGTGCTCCTCTGCGTGTGTTTCTCCACCATGCTGGGGTGCAGACAGAAGGCTCTGGCAGTGGTTTGAATGAGATGTCCTTCATTGTCTCTGGGATTTGCATGTTGGGGCCCCAGTTAGTGGTATCCCCAGTTAGCATGGCCTTGCAGGGGGAAACATGTCACTGGGGGTGGAATCAGAGCTTTCAGAAGACTTACGTCATTTTGAGTTCGCTCTCTTGGCTTCCTGTCTAACTTCCTGCAGTTAGAGATGCAAGCTCTCAACTGTTGCTCCAGCGGCTGTCTGCTTGCTGCCACACTTTCCAGCCATGACGGCAACGGATTTTATCCCTCTAGAACTGTAAACCCCAAATAAACCCTTCCTTCCAGGAGTTGCCTTAGTCACAGCATCGTAGCACAGAAATAGAAGCGTAGCTAAGACGACCTTCATGGAAGCTAGCCAGATAAGGCCACCATGAAATGAGGGAAGGTTGATAGCTCCGTTAGTAAAATGCTTTCCCCATAAGCATGGCAATCTGAGTTTGATTTCCTGAACTCAAATGACAATGCCTAGCATGGTGATGCATGATTATAATCCTGACATTGAGGTGGGGCTTGGTGGCTAAAGTGTCTAACCGGTGAGCTCCAGGCCAAGGAGGTCCAGTCTCAAAGGAGTTTGATGTCATCTTTCTGAGGAGGTTGTTCTTTCTGAGTTTGCGTGTGCACGCATACACACTGACACAGACACGGGGGGTGGGGTTGATAGATACACACACAAATTTTTATTTTATTTTAATTTTTAATAAATTTATTTTACATTCAGGCCACAGTTTTTCCTCCTTCCTCTCCTCCCAGCACCTCCTCCCAACCCCCCTCTGTTCCCAACCCTCAATCCATTCCTCCTCTGTTTCTGTTTAGGAAAGGGTAGGTCTCCCAGGAGTATCAACAAGCATGGCAGATCAAGTTGCAGTAAGACTAAGCAACTCCACATGCACTGAGCCTGGGCAGTATGAGGAGTAGGGTCCTAAAAGACAGTAAAAGAGTCAGAAATAGCCCCTGTTATCACTGTTAGGAGTCCCACAAGAGAGTCAAGCTACTCAACTGCAACGTACATGTAGAGGGCCTAGATCAGTCCCATGCAAACTCCCTGGTTGTCGGTTCAGTCTCTGTGAGCCCAGGTTAATTAGTTCTGTGGGTTTCTGTTTGTCTTGTCTTGTCTTGTTTGTTTGTTTGTTTGTTTTGGTGTCCTTGACCACTCTGGCTCCTACAATCTTCTTTCCTCTTCTACAGATTCCCTGAGCTCTGCCTAGTTTGGCTGTGTGTCTGCATCTGTTTCCATCAGTTGCTCTGATGACAGTTAGGCTAGGCACTATTCTGGTCACAGGAGATGGATAGTTCAGGCCATGCATCTGCTATTTCTGGGAGTCTTAGCTGGGGTCATCCTGTAGATTCCTGGGAGATTCTCTTGTGCCAGGTTTCTACCTGACCCTGGAATGCCCCCCTTTCCAGTACTCTCTTCCAGTGCTCTCCCTCTCTGTTCTTCCAGCACCACCTCATCCCTCCTGTCCCCATCCCTCCCACCGTCTCCAGTCCACCTGCACAATCTATCCCAGGGAGATCCGTGTATCCCACCCTGAGCTCTCCTGCTACTCAGCCTCTCTTGGTCTGTGGATTGTAGCATGATTATTATTTACTTAACAGCCAATATCCACTTATAAGTGAGTGCATACCATGTTTGTGTTTCTGGATTACCTCACTCGGGATGATTTTCCCCCCTAGTTCTATTCATTTGCCTTCAAATTTCATGTCATTTTTGTAACAGTTGAGAAATACTCAAGTGATACGTGATGAAGGGACGCTTAAAAGAAATCCCACAGTAGCTCAGAATTGAGAAATAGTTATTTATTTAGGGGTAAACTCACAAATCAGAATTCTCTGCTTGAACGGTGGACAGAGATCGAATCCAGCAATCCAACAATCTGAAAGAGCAGCCGGCGAAAAGGAGGATAATGGGGCTGAGGCAGACTGTGCACCAGCATATATGATCTAAGAGGCCATGCCCCAGTAGGCGGCTACCACAAGCTGCAAGCCTTCCTCTAGCACTCCAGTGTGTATATATGCACCACATACAGGGAGAGATGACTGGAATGGGAGGGCATTTTGGGGGCAGAGACCAAGAGCAACAGTTGGGCTAGGAGCTGTTTCCAATAGTTGTTGCTACTGTTTATCCCATGCTGGGAAGTGCTCAGAGCAGAGGGGCTGCAAAGATGCCAGACAGTGGCCTTTGCTGTTCTTTCAGAGAAACTGGATTAGATTCCTAGCACCCACATGGTGACTCACAACTGCCCGTCACTCCACTTGCACGCTCTCTTCTTGACTCCTCGGTCGCCAGGCATGCAATTGATGAATTTACATGCATGCAAACTAAACACTCATACATACAAAGATAAATAAAATTTTAAACACGCCTACGGTGGGGAAAAGAAGTCAGAACTTCGTCCATGGGACACTTATCCATGGTAAGAAAGCGAAGTTGGGAACTTCATCTGGCTCCCTCAGCACCCGAGTCAGTCTCTGCTGAATGTTCTAAATGCCCAATTTGATGACGTCATTTCTGTCTGTTGTTATTCGTTCTTTAACTTGAAAGCCTCACCAAAGAGCACTCTGCTCTTCTCAGGACTGTCTGTCAGGAGCTCCAGCCAACTGCCTCAACAGAGCTCCTATTAGATGCTTTGAATACCCTGTTTGATGTTTTTCTCTGTCTGTCTGTCTATCTACTATTTGTGTATTTTACTATATATTATTTTACTTTAGCTTGCTCTATACTTAAGCTTGCTCATTCAAAACTGAATATGGCTACTGTAAATCATTCTCTGCACCACACAAAACAATGAATTCCCTAGCGCAAATGCGCCGTGTGTCCTTTCTCCACTCGTCATTTAATGGAAACATCTCTTTAGTCTTTCAGCTAGAACACGCTCTTCCCCTTCTTAAATTACACTTCCACTCTCTCTAGAACACTTATAGGAATAATGTTCTATTCTTACCACTGCACTAAGCAACTTGAAAAAGGAGCTATGCCCAGATCTCCCTGGAGACCGATTCAACAGGCGTCTGTCTATTTCACCCACCAATCGGCAACAAGAAAACAAGAAAGTCCGAGTGTCTCTTTGCTATACTGACTTCATTTCCTTTGGATTCATCTACAAGTGCGACTTCAGGACCACAGAAACTGACAGAGATGCAAGGTCAAACTGTCTGGTGGTAGCATTCTAGAAGATGACATGGAACAGGTTAATACATCTTCGATTTCTTTGCTTGCTGTCCTCCCTAGGAAAGAATTATGTTCCTCAAAACCCTCATATTAGCATATCAAACTAATATGCTAATTGATATGAAAGAAATCTAAATGAAATCATCAAATAATAGTGGAGACAAAGCCCCATGAGACATCTCTCACCAAATGAAACCTCTAATTCTAGGTATAGGTTATTTTTAGTTGAGTCATTGACCAAAGAGGCACCATGGAAACCCCAAATAACTCAGGCTATTGCCAAGGCTAGTGGTTTGCTCTCTGCAAACAGTAAGGCCCCATTGCTGAAAATAACACCTATAAAGCTCACGGAACAGAGAAAAGTCAAGTGCCTACCTAAACCCTTCACCTTTAATGTTTAGTGTTCACGGTACTGGAAGGTACTCCAGAGAAGAAAGGCAGACACCAACCCAGCTACAAACGCTTTGATCTACAATGGTGACCTATCTGCAAGATATGCTTGTGAGATAGTGGCACCAGAGTTGTAGAAATAACTAACCACTATCTGATCACATTTAAGGCCTACTCCATGAGAAGAAACCCATGCCCAACACTGCTTGGTGGTCAAGAACATGAGACTAGATAGGACAGGGACCTTGGGGGAAAACCAAATATTACTGTTTCGTTATAAGAACACAACATAAAATGACTCCTAGTGACATTTTGCTGTTCTCACAGATCAGCTGAGTTGCTCAATCATCATCAGAGAAGCTTCCTCCCGCAGTAGATGGGAACAAATATAGACACACACAACTGGACAACTTGCAGAGAGTGAGAGACCTTGGAGCACACAGTCCCAAAAGGAATGTTGCTATCAAATCCCTCCCCTCAGGGTCCGGGGAAGTCTGCTGATGAGAAGGCAGAAAGATTGTAAGAGACAGTAGGGCTGAAAGACACCAAGGAAACAGTGTCTTCCAGACACAACAGGACTGACACTCGTATAAACTCACAGAGACTGTAGCACACGGCCTGCACAGGTCCAGATCACATGTGGTCCCAGCACTGAGAGGGGAAAATGGGCACAAGTATCCATCCCTAACCCAGAAGCTATCTCCAGTTGATAACTCTTCCCTAAGGAAAAATTAATTTTCTCTAACAGAATCTCATTGGATACAAACCACACTTAAGGGCAGGCCCCATGCCCAGCAGGAGATGGCCAACAGAACTTGATGATATGGGATGTTTTGGCTTTGTCTGAGCTTTTTTTTTATTTATTATTTTTATTTTTTATAACCATACATATAGTGTGACTTCTATTTTATCTTAATAATAAAAACCTGGAGTCAGATTTTGGGGGGTGGGGGGGGGCAAAAGCTGAAAGATCAGAGAAGCAAAGCAGCCAGCCATCAGAGTTCTTGCCTCTGAAATTCTCAGACCAGATAAGGAAGGGTGTCTGTTTCTACAACCCTCAGGCTAAATGCAATGACTTCCCGTCTCCTCCCACCTTATATTTCTCTCTCTGCCCAGCCATATCCCTTTCTGTCTCCACCTCCCACGTGCTGGGATTAAAGGTGTGTGCCACCACTGCCTGGCTTCTCTGGGTAATTTAGTATGGCTAGCTTCGCACTCTGATCTTCAGGCAAGCCTTATTTGTTATAACACAAATTATCACCACATTAGGATTTCTGTGTGTGCAGATGTGTGTGTCTCTGCTTCCATGTGTGTTCTTGTGCCTTTTCTTTGGCTGTCTTTTCTGTTTGCTTGTTTTGTCCTATTCTTGTTTGTTTTTTATTTTACCTAACTTTATGCTTATCTTTTTAGATATCTGTTTGTTTTCTAATGAGAGAAAGAAAGAAAGAAAGAAAGAAAGAAAGAAAGAAAGGGTGTGGATATGGGAAGGTGGGGGTATCTGGGAGGAGGTGAGGGAAAATCATAATCAGAATATAGTGGATGAAAAAATCAATTACAACTTTTAGCATTTGACCTTCTTTGGCCTCTGATATGTGTGAGCTGATGTCCACCCCCTATGAAAAAGCAGCTGTGTAAGAGGAATCTTGTGGTTTAGCTAGGAGCTGAAATGTCATTGTAAGGGCTGCTCTTTCAGCCTACATGCTAAAACGCAGATTCAGGAACAGAATTTCAATGCATATGCACAACAAATGACTAGTAAACTTTTATTGTTTTGAACTTGCTATGATTTGGAGGGCAGGTTTGTTTCTCAGCATAACAGAGCAAAAAATAATTTTTGATTTCAACATTCATTCATTATCAACCTCTAGAAAGTTAGCAAAATTATAACAGATATAATTTTAAACAGAAAACCTTCTTTGAAAATGTAATGAAATCTCCTGAACCTATATACAAAGGGGATACTGAAACAAGAAATATTTTGAAATAATGTTCCAATTACAGATAGTAGCCAGAGAAGCTGTGGCAATAAATGAGCCTAAAACATAGGAAAAAAGCAAATAATTTCTTAGAGACAAAAAGGGGAAATATTAAAAATAAAAAGGAGAAATGAACAAACTGAGCAATAGAAAAGCAGAACATAGTCTGGTGACCTTTTTTCTAGAGAGTGCCCTCTCACTGTTGAGAAGCTTTTTTTTTTTTTTTTTTTTTTTTTTTTTGCCATTAAAGTTAACTTCCAAACTGTCTTGGGTCCAAGATTCACTTTAAACAAATAAACAGATTTTGTCATATTGATCAGAATATTTAAGGGGCTGGAGATATGGCTCAGTGGTTAAGAGCATTGGCTGCTCTTCCAGAGGTCCTGAGTTCAATTCCCAGCAACCGCATGGTGGCTCACAACCATCTGTAATGAGATCTGGCGCCCTCTTCTGGCCTGCAGGCATACATGGAGGCAGAATGTCGTGTATACATAGCAAATAAATAAATTTAAAAAAAGAATATTTAAATGAAATTTAAAAGAAAGTTTTAAATGAAATAATGTTATGTGTATTATGGAAAAATGGTTAGGGGTCCATAAAAATAAAAGAGAAAAATATTCTATCAGATACTTTACATCTTGACCCTGGGGGATTACTCAGTTGAACTTTGTTGTTGTAATGGGAGGGCCACTTGTTTGTCCCGGCCGCCTGGCTAGCTTAGCCCTGAAATAACCACACAGAAACTGTATTAATTAAATCACTGCTTGGCCCATTAGCTTTAACTTCTTATTGGCTAATTCTTACATCTTAATTTAACCCATTTCTATTAATTCGTATATCACCACATAGCAGTGGATTATGGGCAAAAATTCTAACAGATGTCTGTCTCAGGTGGAGGATTCATGGTGTTCCCCTGACTCTGCTTTCTTCTTCCCAGAATTCAGTTCTGTTTTCTCCTCCTACTAAGTTCCGTCCTATCAGGCCAAGGCAGGTTCTTTATTCATTAATCAATACAAGCAACACACAGAAGGGACTCCTACATCAGTTTGTGATCTGTTAGTTTTTTCTTATCTTTTTAAAAATTGTTTTTATTGAGCTATATATTTTAATCTACTCCCCTCCCATCCTCTCCCCTTCCCTTCTACTCTCTCTCATGATCCTCGTGCACCCAATTTACTCAGGAGATCTTGTCTTTTTCTACTTCCCATGTAGATTAGACTCATATATGTCTCTCTTAACGTTTTCTTTGTTGTCTAGGTTCTCTGAGGTTGTGATTTGTAGGCTGATTTTTTTTTGCTTTATGTCTAAAAGCTAATTTTGAGTGAGTACATATGATATTTGTCTTCCTGGGTCTAGGTTATCTCACTTGATATGATGTTTTCTAGATCAATCCATTTGCCCACAAAAATTCAAGATATCATTATTTTTTTCTGCTGTGTAGTACTCTATTATGTAAATGTACCACATCTTTTTTTTTTATCCATTCTTTGGTTGAGGGGCATTTAGTTTGTTTCCAAGTTCTGGCTATGACAAACAATGCTGCTATGAACATAGTTGAGCACATGTCCTTTTGTTATGATTGGGCATCCTTTGGGTATATACACAAAAGTGGTATTGTTGGGTCTTGACGTAGGTTGTTTTCTAATTTTCTGAAAAATCACTGTATTGATATCCAAAGGGGCTGTAATAGTTTGCACTCCCACAAGCCATGGAGGAGTGTTCCCTTTACCCCACATCCTCTCCAGTATAAGCTGTCATCAGTGTTTTTGATTTTGGCCATGCTTACTGGTATAAGATGGAATCTCAGAGTTGTTTTGATTTACATTTCTCTGATGGCTAAGGATGTTGAGCATTTCCTTAAGTATTTTTCAGCCATTTTGGCTTCCTCTATTGAGAGTTCTCTGTTTAGGTCTGTACCTCATTTTTTATTGGATTATTTGTTTTTTTTGATGACCAATTTCTCGAGTTCTTTATATATTTTGGAGATCTTTCTGATGTGGGGTTGGTAAAGATCTTTCCCTAGTCTTTACCATTTCATCTTGTTGACCTTGTCCTTTGCTTTACAGAAGCTTTTCAGTTTCAGGAGGTCCCATTTATTAATTATTTCTCTCAGTGTCTGTGATACCGGGGCTATATTTAGGGAGTGGTCTCCTGTGCTAATGTGTTCAAGTGTACTTCCCACTTTCTCTTCTGTGAGGTTCAGTGTGATTGTTTTTATGTTGATGTCTTTGATCCAGGTGGACGGAATTCTGTGCATGGTTATAGATATGGATCTATGTTCATTCTTCTACATGTTGATATCTATGTTATGACAGCACCATTTGTTGAATATGCTTTCTTTTTCCGTTTTATATTTTTTGCTTCTTTGTCAAAAATCAGGTGTTCATAGGTGTGTGGATTGATATCTGGATCTTCAATGCGTCTGTTTATTTTTATTTTTATTTTGCCAATACCAGGCTGTTTTCAGTACTGTAGCTCTGTAGTAGAGTTTAAAGTCAGGGATTGTGATTCCTCCAGAAGTTCCTTTATTGTTCAGAATTGTTTTGTATATCTTGGATTTTTTTGCTTTTTCATATGAAGCTGAGTATTGTTCTTTTTAGATCTGTGAAAAATTTTGCTGGGATTTTGATGGGCATTGCATTTAATTTGTAGATTGCTTTTGGTAAGATGATGTGGGAGTTCCCTCAATGTGCTGTAATTACCATTAATGAATAAAGAAACTGCCTTATCCTGTTGATAGGGCAGAGCTTAGGTAGGGAGAAGGAAAGAATCAGAGGAATGCCATGGAGCCACCAGAGACAGACGCTGGGAATTTTACCCAGTAAAGCCACTGCCACATGGCAACACACAGATTACTATAAATGGGTTAAATTAAGATGTAAGAGTTAGCCAATAAGTTGCTAGAGCTAATGGGCCAAGCAGTGATTTAATTCATACAGTTTCTGTGTGATTTCTTTGGTTCTGGGTAGCTGGGATGAACAAGCGGTCTCCCTGGAACAGTAAGAGCGCCATTTTTACTATGTTAATTCTACCTACCCAAGAGCACGAGAGAACTTTTCATTTTCTGGTGTCTTCTTTAATTTAATTTCTTTCTTCAAAGATGTAAAATTCTTATCATACAGGTCTTCCACTTGTTTGGTTAAAGTTACTCCAGATATTTTATGCTATTTGTGGCTATTGTGAAGGGTGATATTTCTCTGATTTCTTAGCCCATTTATCAACTGTGTAAAGGAAAGCTACTGATTTTTTAGAGTTAATCTTGTATCCTGCTACATTACTTAAGGTGTTTATGAGTTGTAGAAGTTCCTTGGTAGAATTTTTGGGGGTCATTTATGTAAACAATCATATCATCAGAAAATAGTGAGAGTTTGATTTCTTCTTTTCTGATTTGTATCCCCTTGATCTCCTTTTGTTTTCTTATTGCTGTAGTTAGGACCTCAAGGACCATATTGAATAGATATGGAAAGAGTAGACAACCTTACCTTGTTCCTGATTTCAGTGGGATCACTGTGAGTGTCTCTCCATTTAGTTTAATGTTGGCTGTTAGCTTGCTGTATATTGCCTTTATTATGTTTAGGTAGGTTCCTTGCATCCCTGTTCTCTCCAAGACCTTTATCATGAAAGATGTAGTATTTTGTCGAAGGATTTTTCATTATCTAATGAGATGATCGTGTGTTTTATTTTTTCCGTTTGCTTATATGGTGGATTACGTTGACAGATTTTTATATGTTGAACCATCACTGCATCTCTGGGATGAGGCCAACTTGATCATGGTGGATGATGGTTCTGATGTGTTCTTGGATTTGGTTTGCCAGTATTTTATTGAGTATTTTTGCATCAATGTTTATGAGTGATATTGTTCTGTAATTCTCTTTCTTAGCAATATCGTGTGTAGTTTGGATATCAGGGTAATTGTAGCTTCATGAAAAGAGTTTGGTAATGCTCCTTCTGTTTCTATTGTGTGGAACGATTTGAGGAGTATTGGTATTAGTGTTTCTTTGAAAATCTTGTAGAATTCTGTGCTGAAACATCTGGCCCTGGGCTTTTTTGGATCAGAGACTTTTGATGACTGTTTCTATTTATTTAGCAGTTATAGGTCTATTTAATTCGTTTATCTGGTCTTTACTTAATTTTGGTAAGTGATATTTATCCAGAAAATTGCCCATTTCTTTAAGTTTTCCAATTTTGAAATAATGACCTCTGGATTTTCTGGTGAGTCTCTGGATTTTCTCCATGTCTGTTATTATATCCCCCTTTTCATTTCTAATTTTGTTAATTTGAATATTCTCTCACTGGCTTTTGGTTAGTTTGGTTAAAGGTTAGTCTATTTTGTTGATTTTCTCAAAGAACCAACTCTTTGTCTCATTGATTCTTTGTTTTGTTTTCGTTGTTTCTATTTTGTTGGTTTCAGCTCTCAATTTGATTATTTCCTGTCATCTAATCCTTCTGGGTGAGTTTGCTTCTTTTTGTTCTAGCATTTTCAGGTGTTTTATTAACTCACTAGTGTGGGATTTTTCCAGCTTTGTTATATAGGCATTTAATGCTATGAACTTTCCTCTTAACACTGCTTTCATTGTGTCCCATCAATTTGGTTATGTTGTGTGGTCATTTTCCTTGAATTTTAGGAAATCTTTAATTTCTTCCTTGATCCACTGATGATTCAGGTGAGCGTTGTTTAATTTCCATGTGTTTGTGGGTTTTTCTGAAATTAGTGTTGCTGTTGAATTCTAATTTTATGCTATGGCGATCCAATAAAATACATGGGGTTATTATAATTGTTTTGAAGTTTGCTTTGTTAACTAGTGTGTGATTAATTTTTGAGAAGGTTTCATGAGGTGCTGAAAAGAAGGTATATTCTTTTATGTTTGGATGTAATGTTCTATAGATGTCTGTTAAGTCCATTTGATTCATAACATCTGTTATTTCTCTGTTAATTTTCTGTCTGACAGACCTGTCCAGTGGTGAGAATGGAGTGTTGAAGTCTCCCACTATTAGTGTATGAGGTTTAATGTATGATTTAAGCTTTAGAAGTTTATTTTACATAAGAGGGTACCCTTGTATTTGGGGTATAGATGTTCAGTACTGAGATTTCCTCTTGATGGATTTTGCTTGTGACTAATATGAAATGTCCTTCTTTGTCTCTTAAAATGATTTTAGTTTGAATATAGAATACAATGCTTAAAATAAAGGTAAGTACTGCTTCATGAAAATATTACATATGTCAACTAATATTAAAATGTGTGTCTTACAAGTCATAGGTTGAAATAAAAAATTGAGGGTTGGAGAGATGGCTCAGTGGGTAATGGTGGCTCAGAGTAGCTTCAGCACACCATATTTCACATTAAAGCCAAGTGTCTGTCCACACCTATAACACTCTACATGAGGGAAAAGACAGGGGAATCCTTGGGACTTGCTGGCTAGCCAGTCTAACAGAAACAGCAAATTTCATGCAAGGCGGTGGTGGCACACACTTTTAATTCCAGCACTCAGGAGGCAGAGGCAGGTGGATCTCTGTGAGCTCGAGGCAAGCCTGGTCTACAGAGCGAGTTTTAGGACAGGCTCCAAAGCAACATAAAAACCCTGTCTCAAAAAAAAAATAAAACAAAAACAAACAAACAAACAACAAAAAACCCAGAGAAGCAGCAAGTTTCAGGTTCAAAGAGATGGTGTAGGAGGTCTTTCTGTCTATATGTTGCTTTCATTGGTTAATGAATAAAGAAACTGCCTTGGCCTAGTTGATAGGGCAGAACTAAGGTAGGCAGAGAAGACAGAACTGAATTCTGGAAGGAAGAAAGCAGAGTCAGAGGAACGCCATGGAGCCACCAGAGACAGACATGCTGAATCTTTCCTGGTAAACCACTGCCACGTGACAATATATAGATTAATAGAAATGGGTTAAATCAAGATGTGAGAGTTAGCCAATAAGAATCTAGAGCTAATGGGCCAAGCAATGGTTTAATTAATACAATATCTGTGTGTTATTTAGGGGCTAAGCAAGCTAGGTGGCCAAGAAGAACAAGCAGGCCCTCTTCGTAAAACAAAGAGAGATCCTGCCTCAAAAACTAAGGTGGAGAAGCCGGGCGGTGGTGGCGCACGCCTTTAATCCCAGCACTTGGGAGGCAGAGGCAGGCGGATCTGTGAGTTCGAGACCAGCCTGGTCTACAAAAGCTAGTTCCAGGACAGGCTCCAAAACCACAGAGAAACCCTGCCTCGAAAAACCAAAAACAAACAAACAAACAAAAAAAAAACTAAGGTGGAGGAGAGTAAGAGAGGAGAACACTTGAAGTCCACCTCAGCCTCCACAGACACAGGCACAGATGAGGGCATGAGCACACATGTGCACACACACACACACACACACACACACACGAAAAGTGCTGATTTAGCCCTCGTAATCATAATCTTTGTTCAAAATATGTCCCAACTTGTAAGGCATGGCACAGCCGGCCCAGGCATTGCTAAAGCCAGCTACAGTGTTAGAAAGCTGCTGCACTGGGCTGCTTTTTGTGCTGGCTGTGTCTGAAGCAAAAGGCCAGAGTGATAGATGAATCGTGGTCTTTCGAGTATGTTTGTTTTCTGACTCTGGTGACAAATGACTGAAGATGTCATTGCATAAAGCAACCAGAACTTATTACGTCTTGGCTAAGGCAGAAGTCAGGCATAGGTTTAATTGAGTTTTGGGAGCTGACACAACCACATTCTTTTGTGAAGGCTTAAGGGAGAATCTTCTCGTCTTCTTCAGCTTTTCAACATCATCCACCTTCCTCTGTCTTCAAAGCAGCAATGGTGCACCTTATTCTGGCCATCCTCCACGGCCATAGAAGTTCTGAAAGGCCCTTCACTTTCAAGGGCTTGAGTAATTCGATTATCCCCTCCTAGATAATCCAGAGCGCTCTCTGTATTCCAAGACCTTAACCTTAATCTCACACTAAGTCCCTTGGTCACATTTATAGGCTCCTGAGGACTTGGGACTGGAAAACTTTGGAGAACGTCTTTGGAAATTGCCGGAAGACATATTCTGTATAGTGATCTCCTAGGAGTCTATGTGGTACTCCATGGGTGTGTTTCAAATGTTTCTAAACCTATGACCTGAAAGGGGGATGACTGAGCCATAGAGACTCCTGTCACGTTCGTTCCTTTCAGCCCACCAGTGTTTCCCTAGGCTTAGCTGTGAAATGGGCTGACTGCCTCACACCCAGAACTGAGAGAGAACTTTGCACACACTTAAGAAAAGCATCTATGGAAGCATTCTTCCCTTTAGCCCAAAAGGAACACCAAAGTGCTGTTCAATGTTCACTGTTTAAAACCATGGGAAGGGATCCTGGATGAGTCCTTTGTGTTTGGAATGGATGCATTCTTCTCCCATAATAAAGGAGACTTTACATAGAATTGCTAGTTTTATATGGATTTGTCTTCTGTAAATCACAGATTCTTGCTTCCTAACACAAAGGGGCTTCTTTTTATTGTGGTACCCCTTCCTCACTCCTAATGCTGATGTTTTCTAGTTGGAAAGGTGAGTTTATTTTTCAGAACCTTTGCTGGCCTTCAAGTTGCTTGCCTCGCATCTGCCCTGCACTGGTCACTCTTCCTTCTTGGTCTGCTCTGACATTCTACTTAGTCTCGACAACAGACTTGCTACTAAATGACTAGAAAGGAGTTGGCTAGTTGCAGCTACCCAAACCATTCAGAAGTAAATTTCTTTTTTTTTAAATATTTATTTATTTATTTATTTATTTATTTATTTATGCAATATTCTTTCTGTGTGTATGCCTGAAGTCCAGAAGAGGGCACCATTACAGATGGTTGTGAGCCACCATGTGGTTGCTGGGAATTGAACTCAGGACCTTTGGAAGAGCAGGCAATGCTCTTAACCACTGAGCCATCTCTCCAGCCCTCAGAAGTAAATTTCTATCAAATGTAATTTATTTAAAACAACTTAACGTCCACCCAATTAACTGACACTATATTCACATCAATTACTTTTTAATATGTCAACTCTCTCTTTGGTGTTGTATTTTATACTGCAAACTAAGGGCTAAAAGTCTGAACACTTCTTTTCCAGAGACTTCTGCCAGCTAGCTTCCATTCAAGTTTAGCCAATGGGAGTTACCAGTTGGAGAAGAAATACTGTGGCGCTCCTCAACACAGGGTTATCCAGGTTATAAAGCGTTTCTCTGAATGGGGAGCTCCTCCACAGTCACATGGAAACGTGCCTGGCATCAGGTGGGTGTCTTCCCATCCACGCTTCTCTTCCAGCTCTCTGTTTCCCAGAATGCAGTTCTGTGTGCCCATCATCTTAGGTACACGGGGATCTGGAGTTTAGTTGTCCTGGGCAGCATAGAGCAGACTCCAACACAAATCAACAAGAAGCAACAAAAGGCAAAATGAAGAGGTTCTTTCTGTTCGAATTGTGTAGAATGTTTCGTTTTGTTGCCTGAGTTGATGAGATTACTGCCCAAACTATATTCAAAACTAAGAGTTATATTCCCGCCCCACCCATCTCTCTCTTTTTAAGAAATGTTGCTCCTATAAACTCTTGATACGGCTGTCTGCGTAAGACCTGCAAAGACCACACCAGTGGTGTTGTCAGTGCAGATGGAGGAAAACAAGGTCCCACCCCAGATGAAAAGGCAGTGAACGGCTGCTGAGGGCTGACAGAACCAACTTGTTTGCTTTGAAGTGGGTTTGTTTCTGGGATGAGATCCCAATCCTAAATGGTCAGTCAGCTTGAAACACATGTAAATAAGGGCATCATTCATTGGATTTAGTGGGGGGGGGGGGGTGCGCGCATGCACGTGCATGTGTGTGCATGCATGTGTGAAAGAAAATAAAAATACAAGAGGATATGATTTCCAGAGGCTAACTGGGGAGAAATAGAAGGTTTGGAGAGGGGGATGGGAAGGTGAAAATGATGCAAATATAATGTATTTATGTATGAAATGAGTGCACCCCTGTGCGAAATCCTCAAACTAAAAAAAAAAAAGAAGAAGAATAAAAAAAAATAGCAAGGAACTCCCTAAACATCACACTATCACACCATTTTCATTTCTTTTTCCTAGTTTTTCAAGACAGGGTTTCTCTGTGTGGCTTTGGAGCCTGTCCTGGAACTCACTCTGTAGACCAGGCTGGCCTCGAACTCACAGAGATCCACCTGCCTCTTCCTCTAGAGTGCTGGAATTAAATGTGTGCACCACCACCACCTGGCTATTTAACAATTTTATCACATTTATTTATTATTATTTTATGTGCATGCACACACATCACTATGCTGAGCATGTGGACATCAGCGGACAAAGGAAGGAGATCAGGTCTCTCCTCCTACCAATAGGGTTCCTGCGATTGAGCTCCTGTGACCAGGCTTGCCGTGAACACCTTTTCCTGCCGAGCCACCTGACTGGCCCCAGGTCATATAATTTCCTGTATGTTCCCATTATCATTTCTTAGAAAAATGTGTTCCTTGGGGTAAACATACAAGCTTAAATTATACTATAAACTGTGAATCAGTGAGGGACAAGACAATAAAATGTATTTCATTAAGACACCAGCCTAAACAGCTCGGTTCTGATCTTAATGACTAAACTCTTCTGTTCCCCATCCTGGACAGTCAGCCCTGGCTGGAGCTTCCTCTGCCACCATACTTGGCATCTCTGTTAGTAATTTTTTCCATGATAGGAAAATATATATTTCAAACTTGAAATTGAATTTTTAAGTATTCAACTAGCCCTATATTTTAAAACTTTCCCTGCCTGCATTTTGGTCACAGGCAATTTCATTTGAAATCAGTTTCTGGCTTTTTGTCATTATTCAGCTACCATTATTCCTAACTACTGACAATTATGACTTAAATGACGAATTCGTAAAGATGATTTAGCCTCAAATAAATGGCTGTTCCAGTCTCTAAAAATAGTACTCTGGAGCCGTTAACCCAAGGAGAATTTACTGAAATAATTCCTTGAGCTTCTAGGTCATTTGAAACTGCCTGCTTTTCAAATACGCAGCCACGCTGCATGCGTCCACGCTGCATGTGTAAATGCTGCATGCGTCCACGCTGCATGTGTCCACGCTGCATGCGTCCACGCTGCCCACAGGAGCAAAGTGTGTGAGATGCTGCCTGACACAGCTGCCAAACCTTCACACTGCAGTAACAGTGCAGCTGCATGCACCGTTGCATGCAGACGCTGGGTACTGAAGGGCAGTTTTAGCAAGCTTAAAGCATAATTGCGGTAATGGATTCGGTGAAATGGATTCCTTTTTGAAAAGCAGTTTAATGTACAGCTTCAATTTTCATGTCAAAGTACTGGCTCCACTTAGGGTTCTCATTCATTTTTTGCCATCTCTTCTTAATCATTTTCATCTCTGGCAATTTTATCTACAGAATTATATTTGGCAAGGTAGTAGTTAAAACAAATCACCTTATTTAAAAAAAAACAAGAAAAAAAATCAGTAAGATTGATGGAAAATTACTAAGACAGAAAGAAGTGAAAGACTGTGACTGACGGAAAAGCATACACAGCAAATCTCTGTGAGGGGATCACATGGTCAGAGCTGTGGAGAGGTAAGGGGAGCACAGGGTCAGAGCCGTGGAGAGCCAGCAAATCTCTGAGGGGATCACATGGTCAGAGCCTTAAAGAGCACAGCAAATCTCTGTGAAGGGAGAAGCTAGGTAACAAGGAGGACCCAAAGAGGGATGCATGGGTTTCCCTAGGAAGGGGAAATAGATGAGATCTCCCGGGTAAACCGGGGGCAGAGGCTGGGGAGAGGGGAATGTGAGGAATCGGGCTAGACGGGGTGGGGGTGAGACAGAGGGGGAGATGGGGCGCATTTTGAGGTTAGGGAGAAGAATCCACAAAGATGACCCCAGCTGGGACTTCTGGCAGTAGTGGAGAGGGTGATTTAGTTGGCCTTCCCTGCAATCAGATTGGTGGCTACCCCAACTGTCAGCATAGAACCTTCATCCAGGAACTGATGGGAGCAGATGCAGAGATCTACAGCCAAGCACTGGACCTGAACTCCAGGAGTCCAGTTGAAGAGAAGGAGGAGGGATTGTGCAAGCCAGGGGGTCAAGATCATGACCTGGGTACCCACAGACATCTGAACTAGCAGGAACTCACAGACTCTGGACTGACAGCTGCAGACCAGCATGGGATCATAGGCCCCCTGCATGTAGGTAATAGTTGTGTAGCTCGATCTGTTTGTGGGGTCCCTAGCAGTGAGATCAGGACTTGTCCCTGGAGCATAAACTGGCTTTTGGGAACCTATTCCCTATGCTTGCCCAGCTTTGATGCAGGGGGAGGAGTTTGTCCTGTCTCAACTCGATATGCCATGGTTCATTGATTCCCATAGAAGGCCTGTTCTTTTCTGAATGGAAGAGGAATTGGGGGGGGGGGGGGGAGTAGATGGAAGGTGGGGGAGGGATGGGAGGAGAGGAGGGAGGGGAAACTGTAATGGGTAAGTAAAATAAATGAAAAAAAATATAATAAAAGAAAAACTATCTGTGATGGAAATACAGAGCAACAAAGAGCATATGTTCCAAAAACCAAGCAAACAATCCAGGATTATTTCTGGAAGTATGCCAAGAGTGTTTTAATAATATAAAAACATTATTATGCTGGAGAATAAAACAGAAAATGACTGGATGTTTTGCAGATCTCCGATGAGCTAAACCCTGAGCTTCTAATGGAACAAAGATGTGGTTCACCAAAACCTTTAAAAAGGAGGATAATTTTGTAAATCTCAAAACAAAATACTAGCAAACATAGTCCAATAATGTACTACAACTTTAACCCGGACCAAAGAAACTTATTCCAGAGTGAAAAACTGAAATCACAGAGGAACATATTAATAAAGTAGCCACATTAACTTAAAAACAACTCAATAATAAAAATTATTTTCACAGGAAATTAGCCCATCCAGCAGTAGAATTTTTATTTAAGAATATAGGGCTTCTGGAAAGAGTTTTATCCACACATACAACCCAGTCAAGCTTTTTTTAAAATTTTAATTTCTTTTTAACTTATTAAGAAAAATTACATGGTCTTTTAAGTAAATGTTGAAAAGTTACCTAATAAAATTTAACATTTATATTTTCAATAAAAAATATTACTATTGTAGCCGGGCGGTGGTGGCGTACGCCTTTAATCCCAGCACTCGGGAGGCAGAGGCAGGTGGATCTCTGTGAGTTCGAGGCCAGCCTGGTCTACAAGAGCTAGTTCCAGGATAGGAACCAAAAGCTACGGAGAAACCCTGTCTCGAAAAAAAAAATTACTATTGTAAAACTAAACAAAAAGGAGGATTAAAAATAAAAATTCAGAATTGAGTGAAAATGTATTATTTATCATTATTAAGTATGTTATATAAACTAACTAGTTTAGCCCATGTGATGACATATGAAAAAAACAAAACATTATAAAGGCAAAACAAAAATTTTATATTGTTTGTATCATAGGTTTGACAAGCAGGAAAATTAGGAAGAGCTAGCTGGGAGGTTGAGGATGCAGCTCAACAGAAAAGAGGGCTCGGCTGGCATGCACAATGCCTTGGATTCGGTCCTAGCATCACATAAACCAGGCATGGCAGCACAAGCCTGTTACATCAGCACTTTGGATATGGAGCCAGATCAACTCCTAACAGAATTAATTAAACACAGCAATTGAATGTTGACCACCAAGTCATGTCTATGTAAAAAATTATAATGTGAATGTTTGCCTGAATATATGTAATTGTACTGAGTTTTTGTTTGGTGCTCTTGTAGGCCAGAGAGGGCATTGGATAGCCTGGAACTGCAATTACAGACAACCAGGGCTTGTTGACTGGGTGCTGGGAATGGAACCTGAGTCCTCTGCAAGAGCATCAAGTGCTCTTAGACTCTAAACCACCTCTCCAGCCCTCTATGTAAAATTTTAATGAGTGATATTCACCTGTCTAACGGTAAACTGCATCGGAATCTATGAGACAAAACCGAGGGGCTGGAGAGATGGCTCAACAGTAGAGTACTTGCTACTCTCATGGAGGACAAGAACCAACACTCACGTGGTGGGTCACAGGCATCAGTAACTCCAGGCTCAGGGAACACCCTCTTCCGTCCTATGCATGATGGTGAGACACTCACACGTAAGATAAAATAGGTAGATCTAAAAAGAATTCTTAAGAGAGACACAAAGTCTTAGATGAGTGGAGAAAGCATTTCTCTCTTGGGGCAGGCTGGCCCTGAATGCTCACCATGTATCCATGGCGACCCTGCCTTCTGATTGTCCCCCCTCTATTTCTGGTGTCAGGACTACACGCAGCACTGACACACCAGCTGCTATGGAGTGCTGGGGACAGACCTATCTTTGTCCATCCTGAAGATACAGTCTGTCAGTGGAGCTGCATCCCCAGCTCCAACACCATGCTGTTCAATTGGAAAAATGAGTATACCAAAGACCTCAATTTTCCCGCCAAAATAATTATAGATTGATGCAAAATCAAAATACGTATATGTTACTTTGAAGGCCTTAAAATAATAAAATATATTTAAAAACAAAAAAGAAAAAACATAAAAGGCAGTCTATGTGATAATAACATACTGCCAGGTGACTAAATATATAACTATGTTTTAAAACAAGGCCTCTCTCTTCTCCCCTCCAAAACTAACAAGAAAGTAAGTTTCCTGGAGATGACTGGACCTGAGGTGGATCTTGGTGGCTATAGATTTGTCCTTTTTTCCTAAGTGGTCTGCCCTCTGGTGGCCAGAGTCAGTAATATTTCTTCCGTCACACGATGCCTAGAGTTGACTTTTAGATTCTTTAGTCTCCAGTTCTTTCTGGTAGCCAACAGACATGGGAGTTTGCCTTTAACCTGGCTCAGATAACACCTCCTAGCTTTAATTATTTCCCATACACACTGGCATGCTATTTCAGTGCCAAAATAATGCTGAGACTTGCTGAAACAGTGCTTCTTCTACATACATTTGCAGACTTGCACGTTCAAAATTGGAAATACAAATGAAATACAAAATTTTGATCCCACAAAATATAAATATCTTGGCTAGATAGATGTCTCAGTGGGTAAAGCAGTTTTCATGTAAGTGTGGGGCACAGAATTCTGATCCATAGCTCTAATATAAATGCTGTCGGTGGCCCATCTGTCATCCCAGGAGACAGAGGACCAACAGAGCAAGCTGGCTCTGGGTTCAAGTGACATAGGTGGAGAGGGAGTACGAGAAGGCACCCACCTCTAGTGTCCACACAGATGATGGAGGAGGGTCATCTGTCTGTGTGTTACTTCCATTGGTTAATAAAGAAACTGCCTTGGCCCTTTGATAGGACAGAAAATTAGGTAGGCAGAGTAAGCAGAACAGAATGCTGGGAAGAAGGGAAATGAGGCAGACACTATAGCTTTCCTCTCCAAGATGGACACAGGTTAAGATCCTTCCTGGTAAGCCACCACCTCGTGGTGCTACACTCAGTAATAGAAACGGGTTAATCAAGATGTGAGAGTTAGCCAATAAGAGGCTGAAACTAATGGGCCAGGCAGTGTTTAAAAGAATACAATTTGGGTGGCTGGAGAGATGGCTCAGAGGTAAAGAACACTGGCTACTCTTCCAGAGGTCCTGAGTTCAATTCCCAGCAACCACATGGTGGCTCACAACCATCTGTAATAAGATCTGGTGCCCTCTTCTGTACTGTAGGTAGGATACATGCAGGAAGAACCCTGTATACATAAAAATAAAAATCTTTAAAAAAATACAATTTGTGTGTTGTTATTTTGGATGTAAAGCTAGCCACGCGGGAGCTGGGCGGCAGGAAGCAGCCCACAGCTCCTTCTACACACAGATATACACAAGCATCTGCACACACGCATGCAAACAGGACTAGACACACATACACCACACACGTGTGCGCACACAAGCCCATACACGTGAACACTTCAGTCTGACTCAGAGCACGTACATTCCTCTTCAGCATCCCCTCCTCCTGCTCCAGCTGAAGTACCAGAAGCTGACAAGAAGCTGAAGTTAGTTCAGCAGACAGAACACAGCATTTAGGTGAGTCTGCTTGCTGATAGTGCCGAGGAAAGCCCAGAACTATGCTGGCCAGATTGTCATCCGCTGGCTGAGAGCAAGGCCACCTGGCAAAAGGAAACCTCAATTAAGGAACGTCTCCATCAGACTGGCCTGTAAACAGTCTTTAGGGCTATGCTAAAGATGGATTCATGGTGTTCCTCTACAGTCTCTGGTGAAGTTCCTGCCTCCAGACTCCCTCCTTGAGTTCCCGCCTTGACTTCCCTTGTTGATGGACTACAAAGTGTGGCTGCTTTTGATCATGGCATTACCCACAGCAATAGAAAGCACACTAGGACAAGAACTTTTATACCTTCAGCAGTATAAGAAATAGTCTGAGATGGGCGGTGGGGGCGCATGCTTGTAATCCCAGCACTTGGGACACAGAGGCAGGCAGATCACAGTGAATTTGAGGCCAGCCTGGTCTACAAAGCGAGTTTCCAGGACAGCCAGGAACAGACACAGAGAAATCTTGTCTAGAAAAACAAAACAAAACAAACAAACAAAAAAAAAACAAAAAAAATGAAATGAAAGAAATCATCTGTCCTAGTGTAAGAATGGTAATGCCCTTGCTTAAGGGAAGAGTTTCAAACTTTCTGCTGAACTAAACCCACCTATGCATGAGAAAACAATTAAATAAAATGTAAAATAATAAAAAATGTACTTTTCTGTCATCACTGAAGAGGTCTCAAGAAGTGCTCCCCACCTCACCCTCTTCTACACAGGGGAATGAGGTTCCCCCACCCCGTGCCCCCACCCTCTTCCTTGTCAGGGATGGCTCCTCTCTGTAGGAAGAAGAGCTCCTTTGGGTGAGAATCCCGAACTCAGTGTCCTGAGTTCCAAATGTGAATCTCAAAATCCTCACCATTTTCCCTGGAATGTGGCTTCCTGCTGTCTCAGATGAATAAACAATGAATAAAATACAAACCTGAATCCCTGTGTGCACAAGATGATCTGCTGGCACTCAGGGAAAAGCGTTGAAACTTTAGCCTAAATAGTTTTATCCTTTGTTAAATTTATCTGTAGCTCTGTTTTTAAATTATATATGATGATTATATATTTAATGATTCATGGGTGTATATGTAGATGTACCTAGTTTACAGACATACACAGTCATAAAATAAAGGAAACGTGTTCAAATGTTTTTTCTACTGGAGTATCAGATCAAAAATGTTCAGGGCCAGGAGTGACAATGAGGTTGATAGTTTGCCTAGCACACATGAAGCCCTTGGGTTCAGTCACCAACGGTGTGTAACTAGCGTAACTAGGCATGGTGGAGAGAGCCTGTAGTGCCAGTGCTCAGAAGTGGGGGCAGAAGGGTAAGAAGTTCAAGTCCATGCTCCACTATATAGAGAACTTGAATCCAGACAGTGATACAAGATACCCCACCTGTAAAGCAAAAACCAAGTTGGGCACGGTGGTGTGTAGTGACATTTTGTTTGTAATCTAACAAATAAAGCTTGCTGGAAGATCAGTATGCAGAGCTAAGCCACTAGTTAGCTATAGAGGCCAGGCAGTGGAGGCACACACCTTTAATTCCAGCACTCGGGAGGTAGAGGCAGACAATCTGTGTGAGTTCAAGGCCACCTTGAACAGAGTTCATATAAAGGTTATCCCAGCACTTGGGATCCCAGGCCTTTAATCCCAGCACTAGTGAGGTGGAAATGGGAGTGATATGGCCGGGCAGAGAGAGGTATAAGGTGGGAGGAGACAGGAGCTCAGATTCAGTCTGAGATTTGGTAGAAACAACATTCAGTCTAAGGATTTGTAGAGATAGAATTGCCCCTTCAGTCTGAGCATTGGTAGAGGTAAGAACTCTCTAGTGGTTGGCTGATCTGCTTCTCTTATCTTTCAGCATTAACCCCTATATCTGACTCTGCGTTTTTATTATTCAGAACAATTAGAATTCATTCTACAGTGGTGCATGACTTTAATCTCAGCACTCAGAAAACAGAGGCAGATGGATCGCTGTGAGTTTGAGGTCAGCCTGGTTTACATAGTGAGGGCTTCTGAGTGAGACTCTGTCTCAAAGAAGGCTAGGCCAAAAATAAGGGGGAAAGTTTAGTGGTCCTTGAGGTCACATGTCTTTGAATAACTACAATTAGTAGCATGGCATATAAAAAGCATCTTCTGCAGATTAGGTGTGCTATCCAAACGTGTAAATTCAGTAATTAAAGGTGAAGTGAGGATGAGGTCAGTAGGTGAGGAGGTGCAAAGGAAAACAAACTGAAGAGTCAGTTTAGTAAACAGACAAATACAGAAGGGAAGAGAAAAGAAATAAGAAAACTGCATTACAAATAAAATAGTAAAAAGGTCCCTAATGATCAAAAATGTAGGTAAAATAAAAAAGGAAAAAATAAACAAACAAAGACCTTGAACATTTAAAGACAAAACAAGCCACATGTAGGTTGGGTGTGCAATCCCAACAGTCTCTAAATTTGGGTGGTGAAAGAGGAGAAGTTCAAGGTTCTCCTTGGCTAAAAAAAAAAAGTTTTGAGACTCTAAAAATATCAAGATAATAACAGCAAATGTTCCATTCTGAAAATAAGCAAGTTCCATACAGAAGGCACGAGAATCAGTGTCCCTCGAGCTTGCAATCACCATGTCCAGCATGGCGCTCTTGGCGACATGAACTCAAGAAGTAAAAAAGGCCCCAAGTTAAATATACATAGATTGACCTGAAATGGAGAAATAGACAAGATTGCCTGGCAAAATTAGGAGCATGGGGGTGGGAGGAATATGGAGGGCAGAAGGGGAAGAGGAGACGGGGAGAGGGGAGGAGAATTTGAGGGAATGGGATAGTTGAGATGGAGGAAGAACAGAGATGAGAGCAAGGAAAGAGATATCTTGATTGAGGGAGCCATTATGGGGCTAGCAAGAAACCTGGCACTAGAGAAATTCCCAGGAAGCCACAAGGATGATCCCAGCTAAGACCCTAAGCAATAGAGGAGAGGGTGCCTGAACTGGCCTTGCCCTGTAGTCAGACTGATGATTATCTTAAATATCACCATAGAACCTTCATCCAGCAACTGATGGAAACAGAGACAGAGACCTGCTTCAGAGCCCTGGACCGAGCTCCCAGAGTTCAGTTGAAGAGTGGGAGGAGTGAGAATATGAGCAAAGAGGTCAAGACCATGATGGGTTCACCCACTGAAAACAGCCTACCTGAGCCAATGGGAGCCCACCAACTCCAGCTGGACAGGGAAGAAAACAGCATAGAACCAAACTAGTCCCTCTGAATGGGGTTGATAGTTGAATGGCTGGGGCAAACTGCGAGGCTACTGGCATTGGCATCAGGATTTATCCCTATTGTTTGTACTGACTTTTTTGGAACCTATTCTCTTTGGATGGCTATCGTGTTCAACCTAGATATAGTCGGGAGGGCCTCAGATCTTCCCTAAAGCAATATGCCTTATCCTCTCTGAGGAGTGGATGGGGGGCTTTGTAGGGAACAGGAGGATGGGAGGGAGTGGAAACTGGGATTGATATGTATAATGAAAAAAGATAGCTTGCTTTCTTTTTTAAAAAAATAAAAAAGAAGTAAAAAAAAAGATTGTTATAGTACTATATACCAAATAAATGTGGTTAGATGGGATTTAGAAAGAGAAAGGATTTTTGCTATTTCTTTTCCTCTATTCTAAACTGAGCTGGATAATATTTTACCGATTTCTGAGGAACACAACACAAAAGCTTACAGAGGATGGAAAATTTGAGACATTGTATTCACAAACGCTGAAAATGCAGGACTCATTGGGGCGTCTGAAGATATGGCAGGTGATTATTTATTCGCCACCCAAAGAAACCTCCTCCAGCTCTTTGCCGTTATATAATGTAATAGCCGGGTAAGAATATCTTTACAAAGAACCGATAATTAAAACTTGCAAAAGTATTCTTATAGCTTCAGTAAAGACACCGCCAAGCAGCACAGCCCCGACCTTTACCTCTATTCGAAAGCTGAATTCATACGGCTTAGAGATGCAATTAAGTAGTTCATTAGTGACATTCTACATGGACCACAAATTATATTTTAAAATGACATGTCTACTTCATTGGTATTTTAAAACCCATGGCTAATAATAACTTTAAGGCATTTGACCTAGAATTCAGGCATGTTTATCCTGAGTTAAAAACAAAGCCTCTTCTGTGGGGAGTTACACCTTTACCGCCTCCTCAGAGTCAGAAAGGAGCAATGCTTTATTTTTAGGCTGATGTGAGACATGTTTACTAGGTCATCATTAACTTATTCACAGAATGTTCACAGAGTCTTTCATAGTTTGAATAGGAAATGCCTGTCACAGGCTCCTGGAGACTTGGCTCCTTCCAGCTCACAGGCTCTTGGAAGGTTGATTGGATTCTGGGGACCTGACCTATCAGTGGATTAACCTCTTGAGGGAGTTATAATATAGTGGCACTGTTCTGAGGTAAAATCAGGCAGCAAGGCCCAGCTGGAGTAAGTAGGTCACTGAAGGCCTGTCATCTGGAGGTTGTACTTCCTTGACCCTGTCCTCTTCCTCCTGTCTTGAGGTGAACAGCCTATCACAGCCTCCTGCCACCAGGACGATTGGCCTCCACAGCCAAGCACTGAAACCTCAGAAACTATCCTTCTCTCTTCGAGTTGATTGGACCAGATACTTTGTTAGATGATCCAAATTCTTTGTTGTTGTTGCTGTTTTCAAGGTAGGGTCTCACTGGGTAGGTTGTCCTGGAACTATGTAGATTAGGCTGACCCCAAACTCACAGAGATCCTCCTGCCTCTACCTCCAGAGTGCTGGGGACTTAAGGCATGAACCACTATGCTTAGCTGTGATCCAAATTCTAACACAGTCTTTTAGTGACAAACATTCAAGCTTCATCTGTGAAAGTAAGAAGTAACAATAATTTCCCCAGACCTCTACGAAGTTAGCAAACTCCAAGCACCTAAGCATCTGGCCATTCCTCCCAAGTATATTGTGTGCAATTCTGAGATAACTGTATGGCCTGGGGAAGAGTAGAGGAAGCAGGGCATCTCTAGGAAAACCATCATCCAGGCTGGGTGAAGACCTTTGGGGAGACTGCTTTGGGGCCACCCACACTCCTGACAAAAAAATCCCTCACCTATCAATAAGTCCAATAAACATATTGGTTCCCCAACTGTCTTAGTTAGGGTTTCTACTGCTGTGAAGAAACACCATGACCATGGAAACTCTTATAAAGGAAAACATTTAATTGAGGGGGCTTGCTTACAGTTCAGAGGTTCAGTCCATTAGGGGGCATGCAGACAGACATGATCAGAAGGCAATAGAAAGTGGACTGGGTATCAAGTGAGGGAAGCTTGAGCAAAAGAGACCTCAAAGCCTGCCCCCACAGTGACACAATTCCTCCAACAAAGCCACACCTACTCCAACAAGCCCACGCCTCCCAATAGTGCCACTCCCTTTGGGGGCCATTTTCTTTCAAACCACATCAGTAAACTGTGGTGGAATTGTACTTCGGATTTGTTATTAGAACCTGAACTTGTTCACATGTTCCTCAGAGAATATGAAAATATGTTATGGACTTGTTTACATCAGGGATGTAGAATACTACAATCAAAAGATGAGAGCTGGGCAAGGCTGGCTCATCCCTGTAATTCAGTGCTTTGGAGGCAGAGGCAGGTGAATTACTGTAGGCTGGAGGTTAGTCTGGGTGTACATAGCGAGTACCAGGCTATCAAGGGCTACCTGAATGAACAATAAATATAAAAGATGAAAACATCATAGAGAGGGCTCCAGCATTTCCATGACATCTCACATCTGGCTGTAACTCAAGTTCCAGGGATCTGGTTTAGTGAGTGATGCCCTTCTATATGGTGTGAATATGTTTTATTACCATTGGTTAATAAAGAAACTGCTTTGGCCTATGGCAGGGCAAAATATAACTAGGCAGGAAACTCAAACAGAGAGAGGGGAAAGAAGGCAGGTCAGGGAGATGCCAGTAGCCACCAGGGAAGCAAGATGTGAGGTAACAAGCCACAAGCTTTGTGGTAAAATATAAAACAATAGAAATGGATTAATTTAAGTTATAAGAGCTAGTTAACAACAAGACTGAACTAATAGTCCAAACAGTTTGCAATTAATATTAAGCCTCAGAGTGGTTATTCGGGAACTGGCAGGCAGGAGAGAAACCTCCAGTTACGTCAGTACTTTTTTCTGGCCTCTGTGGACACCAGACACATACCAGCAGTACTCATACAGTGGAAAAAACACTCATATGCATAAACAAAATTTTAACTACAGCGGTAGCATTACACTAGGTTGAAAAATAAAGAAATTGTAGGCCAGACAGTGGTGGTACATGCCTTAAATCCCCAGCATTTGAGGGGCAGAGGCAGGCAGATCTCTGAGAGTTCAAGGTCAGCCTGGTCTATAAGAGCTAGTTCTAGGACAGCTAGAAAAAACAAAACCAAACAAACAAACAAATAAAGGAATTACATAGGGATAAACTAGAATGCTTGCTTAGCAAGGACAAAGCAATGGTTTCAATCCCCAATACCATATAAACAGGGAATAGTGCACATGCTTGAAACACTGGTACTTGGGAAATGGAGGCAAGAGGAGTCTAAGATCACCCTTGGCTATGTAGTGAGTTCAGAAGGCCAGTTGAATCACATGAACCCCTGCTTCCAACAAACAAAACAACAGAGAGACTTTAAAATATAGCTTCTATGTGTCCCAGCTATTGTGTTCCTGGGTACAGATCTGAAGGAACTAAATCAGCAATGCCAAACACATTTCTCTGGAGCCATCTTTACTGTGGCACTATTCACAACAACCAAGGTCTGGAACCAGTCCAGGTGCCTGTCACAGAACACACATAAAAAATACTTGGCACCGCGCTTGGTATTTAGCAAATGCTAGATACACACTAGCATGGTGTGAAGCATTTTTTTATATGTTCTAATTAAACCTCATATTAGTCCTATGGTAGAAGTGTAGGGGTGTGTGTGTGTGTGTGTGTGTGTGTGTGTGTGTGTGTTTATTTGTACGTATCTGTTTCAATCTTTTCTGTTATGTGTGTCTAGAATGTGAACTGTGTTCATGTGCGGTAGAGAAGGGTAACACGGTTGGCAGCTGAGCTGTGAGGCTTCAAGACTGTTTGGCGTTACTGTTGAAACACTGAAAATATTGTAACACACATCGTGCCGTGTTTCTACACTTACCCCACCGCATCCACATGTGAGAGTCGACATCTGCTGTGAGTTTGTTATTATTTCATGATAAACACATTTTTGTGTGAGCATCCTGATTATAAGAACCTCAAATACTGAACACCAAGAAAAGCCTCATATTATAGGGAGAGAGCCAAATTCAAGAATTTGAAATAATGAGACCATGTATATGGCTGAGGAACCTTCACTGCCCACATTTAAGAAAGAGCAAAGAGGAGCCTGTGCTTCATAATGATCTGCTCCTAGCAAAACTGAAAAGCACGCGGGGGAGGCTGGAGGTAACACTCTGAAGCCAAGTGTTTCGGAGTGAGCTGGATGATGGCACTTTGTGGCTCACAGGCTCATTAGAAACCACACCAGTGGCTTTCTATAAAAGGACCGGCTCAAGAGCACCGTGGGATTTCTATTTTGAGCCGGTTTTGAAGACAGACCAACGGAAAATAAATGACAGTAATCCACCTCAGCTGTCATGGTGTTTTAGTCTAAAATGATAACATCCTCTTCTTAGTAATTAAATCCCTGTACCTGTGGCCATATCCAAGCGCTGTCTGGAGCACAGGTGTCCACTGCAGGAGGAAATTAACTTATTGCCTTCTATTTTCAAGTCTCAGGGAAATACAAAACTCCAATAAGCAAAAGACATAAGGAATAAATTAAAAGGCACCTCACGGAGGAGGGGGCAGAGTTGGGAGAGATACTGTCAGCTTCTGAACAAGCAGCATATGTTGAAAATGAGGTAAAAAAGTCTTGAGCCACGTGGCTAAGCATAGACAGAAATATGGCTTAATTTAAATGTAAGAGATAGTAATAACCCTGAGCTATTGGTTGAGTATTTAAAAGTACTATTAGGTATCAGTGTGTTTATTTGGTAGTTGTTGGTGGGGCAGTAACTTCCATTCCATTTATAAATGGCACCCACTGTTGGGCATGAATCCACATAAAACCTAAAGAAGTTTAAAAAAAGGTTCTAAATGCACAGAAATGGAGCTGTACTAGACTCCCTAATCCCTCATGCTGACAGTGAAGCAGAGACACATCTCCAGACAGCTACCCACGAGATAGAGCCGGCTGCTAGATGCCATGATCTAAGCAGAACGGAAGATTCCCACAGACTCTTAAAGGAACTGCAGTACAGAAAGGTATGTAATTTTACTATGTTAAAGTTAAATCCTTCCTTTTTGATTAGACAGAAAGGGGAAATGCTGTGGATATATATTCTCTTATTGGTTAATAATAAAGTCTGTTTGACCAATAGCCAGGCAGGATAAGGTTAGGTGGAACAATGAAACTGAGAACTCAGATGAGGTGGGTTAGTCAGGAGTGATGTCAGTCAACCATTGAACAATCAGGACGTGTTCAAAATGAGGTAAAAAGTCTTGACCCATGTGGCAAAACATAAATAGAAAATTGGGTTAATTTAAATCGAAGAATTAGCTAGTAATAAGTCTGAGCTATTGGTCGGGCATTTATACATTTTTTAAAAAAGGCAACTCACAAGACAAAGGGAAACAGTGTATACGTTAATTAGCTTAATTAGTCAATTTGCAATTAGTCACCCATCCTGGTATGTCACATATAAGCAAAATTTTTTATTTTTCCACTTAAAACCTTATATTTATATTGTTTTCTTGTTTGAGACAGCATCTTGCTATGTAGTCCTGCCTGTCCCTGAACTCATTAAATGAATGAAGTTGGTTTCCACATTGCAGAAATCCTGCTTCCCAAGTGCTAAGATCACAGGCAAATACTGTTGGGAGCTGCTGGGGGATGTGGTTCCCCAGACCCTGAATTTCTTGAAAACAACTTGTTTTCCTCTGCTCTGAGCAGGCTGCAGCTGCTCTGAGCACAAGACCTTCACAGCAGGCTGGTGGGGGTGCAGCTGAAAGATCCCAAGAGCTGGGGCATGGCCAGAGCCCTATATAAGCTTCCCCTGAGCACAATAAACTTGGCATTCTTGTATCAAGAATGACCCATCTCTCTCTCTCTCTCTCTCTCTCTCTCTCTCTCTCTCTCTCTCTCTCTCTCTCTCTGTGTGTGTGTGTGTGTGTGTGTGTGTGTGTGTGTGTGTGTGTGTTTAAGTCTCCAGACCCAGTTCCCTGGTCCTATACCAACCTGTAGTGGCACAGACCTGTAGTGTACAGGACCGTTCGGGTTTTACAAAATATTAACACACTCATTTCAAAACGTTTTTTTAGATTAAAAAAGCAAAAACAAAAACAAATGAGAAATGTTATTGTAAGGTATAAAACAAACTCACTTGGTTTGTTTGTTTGTGAGACAAAGTAGCCACAACTGGCCTCAAACTTGTTGTAATATGCCAAGTATGGTGTGGAACATTGATAATCCTAGTTCTTGGGAGGCTTAGGGAGGCACATGGGTCCTGAGGCCAGGCTGGGATAACAGTGAGTTTCAGGCCAGCCTAAGCTACATAGTGAGTGCCCTTTGCCAAACATTAAAGGCAAACAATCAATTTTGTTCTGTAGCCAAAGCTGTCCTTGAACTCCTGATCCTCCTGCCTCCACTTTCCAAGTCCTAGATTATAACATGTAACATAATGACCAAAATTCTCCTACTAATGATAAAAAGTGATTTCAGGTCTATGAGAGGAAAAAAAAATGACAGCAACAACAACAACAACAAAATCATTCCCCCCATATCCCAATAAGATATGGTTAAAAACTCTTGTTGTTAGTTCTAGCTTCCTTGAAACTCCTGCGCCCTGAGAGCACAGCAGGGGAGAAGTGAGTGCAGGCAATGTAAGCTAGCTGGTGTGTACACAGAGGCTGAGGAAACAGAAATAGGGATGCTGGAGACCAGGACGCCGCTCCAAGGTGACATGTATGCTACCGTTCTCAGTAAGTCTCAGTGGGTCTGGAATTGCAGCCTTGCACCACAGAGGCCATCCCTGAGAGACTGCCTTGTCCAGAACATTCCCACTGGCCCTCTGCCCTGAACCTGTTGCATTTTGAACTAGCTCTGTTCCCTTTCGGCCAAGTGTAATGTGTACAATAATAAATCATCTTTCTTGCTGTCTCTCAGCTAAAGAAAAAGGTGGTCAAAGGATATGAAACTTCTCCATTGCCAGAGAGGTGTATAGAAATTATGTATCATATAGAAATTGTCTGTTGATACAGATGTATCTGTCTGGGCTGGGAGCATCATGGCACCTGGCAGAGGGCACACACCTCTGGCAAGCAGGAAGCTCTGGTGTGCTGGCACAGTACAGGACTCTGAGGCAGGAGGGCCAGCCTGGGCTACAGACCCTGTCTTTAAAAGAAAAAAATGAGCTTGGTAACTTTTTATTGGGGAAATTATTTAAAATAAATAGTTTGGTGAATGCAAGCTTTGTTTATGGATTTTTAAAAATTGAAGTAATTATGGTGTACTGTGCTGTGGAATATTATTTTAACTGGGCAAAGATGTGTTACATTGTTTATACTGCAATTACTGTAACTGTGTAAAGGCTGCTTACGCTGCATTTGTGTGAGGATGGAAGGTTTGCATTTAATTACATAAAGGTGTATTGCATTTGTTTCACCTTGCCTGCCTAAGGCACCCGACTGGCCTAATAAAAAGCTGAATGGCCAATAGCTAGATGGTAGAGGGATAGGCTGGGCTGGAGAGTAGAGAGAATAAATAGGAGGAGAAATGTAGGCTTGGGAGAGGAACAAGAGAAGGGAAGGGAAGGGAAGGGAAGGGAAGGGAAGGGAAGGGAAGGGAAGGGAAGGGAAGGGAAGGGAAGGGAAGAGAGAACGAGGAAGAAAGAGAGAGAGAGACTCCAGGTGCCAGGTAGGCAGGCCGCCGCCAGCCAGTCAGATATCAGAAGCAGTGAAAATAACATATACAGAAGGAAGAAAGGAAGAAGAGTTAAAAAAAAAAAGGCAAAAGGTAGATAAAGAGAAACAGGTTAATTTAAGTTAAAAGAGCTAGCCAGAAATGAGCCTAAGCGAGGCTGAGCATTCATAACTAATATTAAGCCTCCATGTCACGATTTGGGAGTTGATTGGTGGCCCAAAAGATAAAGCCTCGTACAGAATAGTGCATATAAGGAGATGATCAAGAATGACTGCCCTAAGGGGAATGTTTTTTATGGTTCCAATATTTAAAGTTAGGAAGGAAAACTGAATAAGCCTCGCCAGAAACACACTCAAGAGATGAAGCGCACTAACCACATAACTAGTTACAATGACCAGCTGGCCAGGGTCACCTCTGTTCCACTAGGGTGATGGGATGTTCATATTAGGTGCAGAGGAAAAAGTTATGCTACAGCAGTAAGAGAACTTCAAAATCATTAAAGTCTCACTACTCAGCCAGGATGGAAGCCAACACCTGCAGAAAGTAAAGTCTAAGTTTCAAGGCACCCATGGTTCTCAGAAGACCCTAAATGGGATCAGAAAGATAGGGCTGACCTCGCTGTGCAAGCCTAAATACCGGAGTTCAGTATCTAGAACCCACACATAGGTAGGAGGAGCTACTCCACAAAGTTGTCCTCGGCCTCCTACATAACCTTGGCATACATGTGCTCTGCACCCTCATGATATGCACAAATGCATGTGTGCGCACACACCAGGGAACGTGGGAAAGGATAGGAGCTCTCCACTCCAGTGGGAATAGAAGTTCCCAGAAAAGGTCAATGAAAGTGAGGAGGATTCTAAAAGGTTGATTGATTGGATGCCTGTGGAGAACTGGAATGTTGTACATCCACAGCCCAAGGCCTTTGGAGCTCTCTAGAGTCCCCCTCACAGCCTCATGCTGCCCATCTCTGTGGTAAACTAACATGCTTTTGACTCCCACAAAGCCTTTGGGGTGTGTTATTAGTAGACCACTTGCTTCCAATGGGAAAGTCAAATCATTAGACTGAATCTGTAACAGCACAGTCTTCTCCACTAAGGCAACTGTTTCTACAGCTGTCTCCGCCACGTAGTTGGTAAATGTCTCGGTTTATCTTTTTTTCCTGAGACATTTCTCTGTATATCCCTGGCTGTCCTGGAACTTGATCTGTGAACCAGGCTGGCCTTGAACTCAAGAGATCCATCTGCCTCTGCCTCCTGAGTGCTGGGATTAAAGGTGTGTGCCACCACTGTCCACCCAACTGATTGACTAGTTTCTTCTGCTTTTCTATAAAAAGTTCATATTGTTGACTGCACTTTGGAATGTGTCATTTGAGGGAACCCAGTGTGCTTTTGTGAGACATGGTCACTCATAGTCAGCTCAGAATAAAGTTTCTTTTACTCTCTTTGAGGTGAGAATCTGACTGAAGACTCTCGACTGGTGAGACAATATTCTTTTTTTGTTTACATGTATTTGTTTGTGGTGTGTGTGCATGTATGCACACATGTGTAGGCATTCATGTGAAGGTTGGTGGACAAGCTGTAAGATCAGCTCTCTGCAAAGTGAGTCCAGGGGACTAAACACAGGCCCTTGGACTCTACACTGAAATACCTCATCAGCCCCTGTGACGGCTATTCTTAGTTGTCAACTTAACTACACCTGGAATTAAGTAAAACCAAAAAAAAAAAAAAATGGAGGGCACGCCTGTGAGGGGTTTCTGCTAAATTTGGAGTGGGACGATACACTTCTAATCCAGATCTTTTTTTAAAAAAAATATTTTATTTATTTATTATGTATACAATATTCTGTCTGTGTGTATGCCTGAAGGCCAGAAGAGGGCACCAGACCTCATTACAGATGGTTGTGAGCCACCATGTGGTTGCTGGGAATTGAACTCAGGACCTTTGGAAGAGCAGGCAGTTATCTTAACCTCTGTGGGAAAATCCACCTGTAATCTGGGCCACATTCTCTGTTAGAGGCCTCTACAAGAACATGGAAGAAGGAAGCCTCTCTCTTTGCCTGTTTGCTCTTGCCTCACTAGCGAGTCCATTCCTTCACTGGCATTTGAGTCTACTTCTCTAGGCAAAAGAGAGAGAGAGACACAATCATTCTATAAGTTCTGTTACTCTAGAGAATCCTAACTAAGACAACACCTCTATTCTTTTTTAACAAAATTTACTTATTCTATGTGTCTTTCAATCGTGTATCTCGATCCCATTCATTCCCCATCCTTTTGCATCTGCACTCCACTCCTGTACCCCCCAATAAAACAAAATTCAAGAGAAAGAAATGAAGAAAATAAAATGAGAAAAATAACAAAAAGGGAAGGAATTAAAAATCGCATCATGGAAGCTGCAGCGTGACCCAACAAGTCAGGCTGTATACCCCTTTGTCCATACATCTCTACTTGCAAGTGTTTGTTGCAAAGAGTCACTGCTGGTTCAAGGTCCCTGATCTCCACTACACATTGGATGCTAGGCCCCCACTAGGACTCCTCCTGGACATCCCACTGGCACCCTGTATTGTGGAGATCCTGCAGCTTTGGGTCTGTGGGTCAGGTTCCTTCACATGCTCTGGTAAATCAAAGATGTGGTGGCTGTTGGGGAAGACCAAGTCATAACCCTAGGTCTGGGCCTGAGCATCTGGAGGGTTGATCTGCCCAGTAGAAAGTGGGGACTGCTCTCCATGGTCACAATTTCAGGGCTGGCTCACCTACACCTATTGTGCTCTCCTGGCAAGGTCCAGGGCCTGCTCTTTGAGTGTTGCGACTGGTGGGGATCGGAGACGGTTCTCCCTCTCTTATGACCATAGGGTCATCTCTCCCACCTGCCTCTGGTGTTGATGGGCAGAGGCAAAAGACATCATTCCCCTGCCTATGCCATCTCAAGACAGATGAGAAGTGGGGACATCTCTGCCATGCTCACAACGTTGAAGCTAGCTCATCCACACCTCTGCTAACAGGGTTGGTTCGATTGTGGTCCCCTGATTAGGTACAGGACCTGCTCTCCAAAGTGTTGCTTGCATCTTTTGGGGGTCAGGGAAGGCTCTTCCACCTGCCCCAGGCATTGTTGTGGTGGGGAAGGGCAACCCTCTCCTGCCCATGCCATCTCACAACAGATGAGTAATGGGGACAGCTCTCCCTTGTTCACAACTTTGGGACTCTCTCACCCACACCTCTGTTGGCAGGCGTTTTAATTTTTTACCCACCAATGTGGTGATATTTTGTTTATACTTTAAACAAATAAAGCTTACCTGTAAATTATTGAACCTACTTTTTTTTATCCTATTTCTATATCATTTCCCAAATAACCTACATGGAGTCTTAATATTAGTTATAAAAACTCAGCTGATAGCTCAGACTTATTACTAACTGACTCTTACACTTTAAATTAGCCCATTTTTCTTATCCACCCTCTTCTATGTGGCTCATGGCTTGTTACCTCAGTCCTTACACATCCTGTTTCCTCTTCTTCTGCTGGTGGCGGCACCTCTGAATCCACCCTTCTCCTTCCCATCATCCTTAGTTTGTCCCCACCTATACTTCCTGTCTGGCTACTGGCCTGTCAATTTTTATTCAACCAATTCAAGTGACAAATCTTTACAGTGTACAAAATGATTATTATTATTCCACAGCAACCTCTACCAACAGGGTTGGCTCTATTGTGTTGCCTGGGGAAGGTGCAGGGCCTGCTCTCTCACCTGCCTCTGGAAGTGATGGGCAGTGTGTGTGGGGGCATCTTCCCCTTGCCCATACTGCCACAAAACGGATGAAAAATGAGGACAGCTGTTCCTTGGTCACATCTTCGGAGCTGGCTCACCCACACCTGCGCTAAGAGGGTAGGCCTCTATTGTGCTGCCCTGGAGAGGTCCTGAGCCTGCTCTCCTGAGTGCTGCAGCTGGTGGGGGTCAGGGACAGCTGTCTTGCTCTTATGACCACAGGACTTGGTTTCCCACCTGCCCCCAGGCATTAATGGGTGGGTGGGGGCATCTCTTCCCAGCCCATGCTGCCATGTGGCAAATTAGGGGCGGGACTAGGTCTCCTACTCTCATCCTCCGGATTGGCTCACTGTGCTCTCATCATCAGGGCAATCTCCGCTGTACTGCCCAAAGTGCAGGGCTTGCTCTCCCATGGTTGCCAAGGGTGAAGGTGTGAGCCCTCACCACCTCAGCCCAGCACTCCCTTCCTCTCTGGTCTCTGTCCACAGGAGCTGAGCCTGCCCCCCCCATAAGGCATCATACCACACATCTGCTCATTCTAATAACAACCTCTGGCTGGTGTTGCAAGGTGCAAGGTGGGCCCGTGCCTTCTCTTCAGAGCCCAGGGTGGGCATCTCCAGGCCTGTGTGTGGGTCTTCCTGTCTCATGCCATGTCATGCAGAGCTGGGCCATGGGTCCTCATCACAAGGAGATCCTTATAGAGCCTGACTGCCTGGTGCCTATGGTGGGCAGACTCCTGGTTGCTGCATCTGGCTGCTTTTGGTCAACCCCAGCTACAGAGTATGGGGTGGGGGCTTGGTTGGAGTTCCACTGCTGGCCAGGGTTAGACTCCCATGCCTGTTTGGCTGTGTTGCCACCCTCAGTGATTCAGGCCCGGGTAGAGCTAGCAGCTCCTGCTTGAGTGTGCCCTCCCAGACCTGAGAGCCTGGGGAGAGCAGCCTCTGTGTTTGACGCCAATTCACCTCCCCCATATTCTTTCTAATACAAACATTTCAAATAAGAAAAAAACTGCAAGAGCAACAAAGCAAGGTTTAGACCCTAACTGTGGGCCCTTTGAGCTTAACCTTTGCAGGGATAAGTCCCGCAAAGGGGCATGTTTGCCTCGGGTTAATGTTTGCCTATAAATTTGGTGACCGTGCTCCCAGCTGCTGCTTCTGCTTTCCTGGTCTCCACGGGAACGATGGTTCTGTAAGTCTATTTCTCCATTAAAGCTGTATACAAAATGTATACAATCTGTCTGCATTCGTTTACACCGTTACACTTTGGCATCCAACATCGGGCTATTTTGCCCCTGACTCGAGCGCGTAGCCTGCTAGCTAACACAGCATGCCCCTGGATGCTGTTTTTTAGTTCATGACTCGGGCCCCAGTGCCGAGTCCGAGACACACTCGGCCACACAGGCCCATTCTGCCTGCACTTGGGAGGCAAGGCAGGCGGATCTTTGTGGGTTCAAGCCCGGCCAGGCGGTGGTGGTACACGCCTTTAATCCCAGCTCTTGGGAAGCAGAGGCAGGCGGATCTCTGTGAGTTCGAGGCCGGCCAGGCAGTGGTAGTGCATGCCTTTAATCCCAGCACTCGGGAGGCAGAGACAGGCAGATCTCTGTGAGTTCGAGGCCAGCCGGGTCTACAAGAGCTACTTCTAGGACAGGCTCCAAAAACACAGAGACCACCACTGGCAGGAACCAATCATTGCAGGTAAAAAAATTTTCTTTTATAAATAAAATGTCTGAACACATTACTATTCAAGAATTTAACAGTTTTTTTTAATTGTACCATGTGGGAGATTTTACAAGAGGTGTCTATCACCCCACATCTTTGGATCCTTCTGGGATTCGTAGTTTTCATTGGCACTAAATGGTTTGATAATAGAAATATGATAAAGTCTTTACGAGACGAATCCAGGATTCTTAAAGCAGAGATTGAACGCTGAAAAACAATTGAGAATGACAACAATCTTCTCAAGAATCAGTTTGAAGTTCTCCAGGCTGATGTTAAGGAGAAATTCATTACTATGGAAGAGGGAACAGCTGATTTGGATCATAAGCTTCAGTCCCTTTCTGTAGGAACTGAAATATTAGTGGCTGATATTAAGGAGAAATTCATTACTATGGAAGAGGGAACAGCTGATTTGGATCATAAGCTTCAGTCCCTTTCTGTAGGAAATGAAATATTAGTGGCTGATATTAAGGAGAAATTCATTACTATGGAAGAGGGAACAGCTGATTTGGATCATAAGCTTCAGTCCCTTTCTGTAGGAAATGAAACATTAACTGAGAGAATCAAAACTGCTGAATGTGTCAATCGGATTTTGTCTAAAGCTTATGACAGATTGGCGGAAAGATTGTCAATACAAGAAGGCATGGTTTATGCCATAAAAATTATGTCCAAAGATGAGATGTTATCTCTAATGGACAAACTTCATACTTTAGAATCCTCAATGAAGGCTTTGGAACATTAATTCTGGACAGGAGATTCAGACATTGCAGAAGGCAATGGTGAATAGAATTGAAAAGATTGAGGAATTTCTAAATTCTGATGAAGAAGAGCAAAGGGTAGAAAGGCAAATTTTAACTACATCTGTGGGTAAATCTCTCCGGGACAATTTCCACAAAGCTCTACCTACAGCTCTACCTGCCTTTCCAGTAATAACAACAGAGAAGGTGATTGGTTCCAGAAACCCTAGGGTCATCAAGGAGGATACATGGGAGCCTGTCCGTATGAATGACCTCAAGGAAATTAAACAGGCTGTCATGACTTTTGGGATGCAAGCCTCTTTTGTTAAAGAGATGCTAAGATCTTGGGCCACAACAAGCAGAGCAACCCCCTCGGACTGGCTCCAGCTGAGCTCTGCGGCACTTGAGAGTGGACCGCAGTTGAAATGAAAATGCTTATTCAGGCAAGAGGCTAGACTTTTAGAACAGCAGGAAAAAGTGAAGGGAATTGACATTTCCCTAGATAAAATTCTAGGTGAAGGGCTCTTTTCCGACCCCCAGGAACAAGCTAATTTGGATGAAAACACACTCTCCATGTGTACTACAGCAGCCTTAAGGGCTTGGGACAGGGTACAAGACCCAGGACAGAGAATGGAATCATTTGTCAGAGTTAAACAGGGTCAGAGAGAACCCTTTAGTGACTTTTTACAAAGATTAACTAAGGCTGTACAAATAGGGATATTTGACCCAGAAGCAAGACGTATAATGATTGAGTCTTTGGCTTATGAAAATGCAAATGTGGAATGCAAAAGGATTTTGGGGCCTTTAAAGCTCAGATCAGCGCCCTTGGAAGAATGGGTCTTGCATACACTCAATGTTGATACATTTGATTATGGCACTGAAGCATGGGTAGAAGAAGGAATTTCCAATGGTAAAAGGAGACACCAGAATACCAAATGTTTTAATTGTGGCAAAATGGGTCATATGAAAAGGAATTGTAGACAACGGATTTTCAGAAATAATAATAATAATAATAATAATAATAATAATGCACCTTTCAGAAATAATAATAATAATAATGCATCTCCTAGAAATAACAGAAATAGGAGGACTCAGCCTTCAGGTTTATGTAGAAGATGTGGAAAAGGTAGACATTGGACGAATGAATGCAGGTCTACAAGATATAGACAAGGCAACCTAATACAGATGGGAAACGTGAGAGGGGGGCCTCACAGGCCCCCATGGCAAACATGGTTCAGTCATTTCCAGTTTCTGCAGAGAACGTGCCTCGTCAGGACAATTAGGAAGCCCCATGCCTACTATTACAAGCAATAATGACCAGAAAGATAAGTTATGTGTGTTTAGGCAAACTTCTATAAATGATCAAAGACCTAAACTGAGAGTGTGTGTAAATGGCATTTTTATTACTGGCCTGCTGGACACAGGTGCTGATGTAAGTATCATTACCCCAGAATCTTGGCATCCATATTGGCCTCTTCAGAATGTAAATGTTCAGCTCCTGGGAATTGGAACCCTATCTCGAGTAAGGCAGAGCACGAGATGGGTTGAATGTATAGGTCCAGAGGGACAAATAGGAAAATTAAGGCCATATGTAGCCAATATCGCAATGAATTTATGGGGTCATGACCTATTACAACAATGGAATACCGAAATTAACATTCCTGCTTCTTCTATGACCCATCCAGCAGGCCATGTAATTCGTGGGCCTCGAGTCGAGATCATCTGGGTAGGAAAGGGGGGAAAGAGAAAGAGAACCAAGCGCGTATAAAGAATGACAGAGTCAGTCTGAGATGCGTCTCGGTTCCGTTTATTGCAGTCAGGGGTTTATTTTTATAGAATGGTTCTGGCAGGGAGGGGTAAGGTTAGAGGGGAATGGAAACTATTGCGCCCTAGGCCAAGGGGGAAGTAATTGTTTTATATCTTTCTGAACCATCTTGTGGTTAAGCCGTTCCAAGAACTGTGTCACAACTGAGTGTGCTTTCAGCAGCAGGCTGCTCTTGCAGCAAGCTGTCCTTGCAGAGAGAATGAGGAAGATTGACCAGTATATTTGGTCGGGGGGCTTCTTGGTCCCCAACATCTCCCCCTCTCTCTATATATAAATGAGCCAATTGGGATTTAGGATCTGGGTGCTACTCTGATAATCGAGAGACCAAAGACTCTGTAGCCAGAGCAGACCCAAAATTGATCCGAGCCTAAGCTGGTGCAATGGGAACTAACCCTCAGCGTGCAAGGCCTCGGTGCCGAGCCTAAGCTGGTGCAATGAGAACTAGCTATCAGCGTGCAAGGCCTCGACGGTGGGTATTCTGCAACTCTATGGCTGGTGTCAAGTTCAGAATCATGAGAGAGACTGAGCCTGTTAGAAGACTGATGCTAGACCTTTACCCGTCTTTGGGACATTTTCCCCATTAGGATTGCCCTGTCTTAGGTGGGCCTAGGCTTAAACAATTCTTCCGTCACTGACTTTCCAGTCTTCTTCCTCATGGGATTTTTGGGCTAAAGCACCATGGGGACAGATCTAGCAAGGCCAAATTTTACAATTTTGTCCAGAATTTCCATCCTGGGCCTGGGCTTGGGGTATGAAATCTAAGTGGGGAGTGAGAAAGGGATAAGGGTTGAGGGGAAGGAAGGGAAATCTTCTGTAGCTCGATCACAGCAACTTCTTCATTGGCAGCTTCTTCATTGGCAGCTAAGCGATGATAATGAACCTCAACAGGTTTTAATGCAGAATCTATTTGAGACTTAATAAAATGCGTTAAACGGTTAAAAGCCCATGGCCCAAAGGAAATAAGCAAAAGGAGTCCCAAAAGCGGACCAAAAAAGGGAAGAAGGTATGGGAGGATTCCTCCCCAAGCGGTCCATATTGGCCGGTTGTGCAGCTCGCATCTGCGTTGTTCTAATTCCTCCTGATGATGTTTTATTCGGTCCCGTACAATGCCGGACTTATTGGCATAAAAACAACATCTTTCTTGTAATGTTAAGCATAGTCCACCCTTATCTGCTGTGAGCAAATCCAAACCTCTCCGGTTTTGAAGTATGACCTCCGCAAGGGAGTCTATCTGATCTTGAAGATCCTGTACCGAGGTATAGACCTTAGTAATGTCATCTGCCAATTGTTGGGAGAGCTTAGTATAGGAAGAAAGGCTAGTGGCCAATCCTGCAGTTCCAGTCCCCAGGGTGCCAGCAACGCCTAGCCCCACAAGTAGGGGAATGAATTGAATGGCTCTTTGATGTCTGGGACTAAAATAATCAAAAGTGGGAATGGGTACTGGTTCATTCCCTGGTAGTAATTCAACATCAGGGAGTAGAGTTGCCAGGACACAAAGCCCTGTCCAGTTCATAGGGAGAACGGTGTAGGCCATGTTTCCACCGCACACAAACACATGCCCTGTGGGGGGGCATAGCATAGAGGATGCATTATATTTTAAACTGCAGGCAGTAAAGGTAATAAGCCCTACATCTATATCAAAGCTATTATTTTGATAATGCTTATAAACACATAATGTCATATTAAATGCGACAGGTTGAACCCAAAAAGGGGGCATAAGAATACAATTCTCAAGGGAGGATTTAAAAGTGCCATTAAAAGATGACGGTAATGCTAAAGGCCAGGGGGATCCATAGGCAAGGCACATCCAGCAGTCCTGAGCCAATGTAGGATTGGTAATATTTAGGGTGTAATGAGTGGCCTCAAGGACCTCAAAAGTTTGAGGATCAATTTCGACACCCCTAGGTTTTGGAAGTAGTAAGGGGTGATAATGAATCTGAGGAATCTGGGAGTCAATCCATTTTTGTACCTCCTCTTGGATCTGAACTTCACGGACTGTATCCGTGGGGCCTCCTCCGTCGGAGACATGGATTGGAGCATTTTTATTCCAGCATGCAAGTTTGCCAATGGGGACTGTGCATGAGGCCTGTGAGAGTTTGTTAGTGGAACCTAGGATTTGTGGCTGAACTGACCAGTCACCTCCAGCATTTCCTTTCCAGTGATGAGTGACCAGGGCAGTAAAATAAGATTGGCCGTTGTTAATGCATTCTGAGTAAGAAGAATAACATCGTGCATGCATCTGATCTGTGTATTTGCAGTCTTTAGGACATGGAGAACCATGGGAAAGACGCTTAGGTTTGGCAGCACATGTCCATTGTTGGGTGGATTGTTAGGGATCTCCATAACTGTTACGGGCTCCACCCAAGTATGCCATCTTAGTCCCACAATCCACAGTTTTAAAACTTGTTGATGGTGGGGACAGAACATCTCCTCCTTTGCAATCGCAAGGGGGTCCATACAGACTCTTTATAATGGCTTCCGGGTCAATGGGCTTAAAGCCAGCCAAAATTATCCCAGCCCAGAGGGATATTAGGCAACCTGACCAGACTGCTCTTAAGCATAACATCCTTACCATGTGTGATCTTACCAAGTGCATTCCTGGCCTGACATGTGACAGCAAAGGCAAAAACAGCAGAAAAGAACAATCAGGAACATCAAGGTTACGGCGAGGGCTCCATAAAGTGGCTCAATATTTTTTGCGAATATATCTTGCATTTTCAAGCGTGGCGTTTCTGCAATATAAACAGAAAAATATTTCCTCAGGGGGTACATCCCTGGGCCTGTTTGGTGTCAGAGAAGGGTTTAACCAGCCTGACTGGGAGCCATCTTGCTCCTTTTTCCTTTGTATCATATATGGCAGCGGAACCTTTACCCAGATTAGAATTGGGTCGGGTCCATTCTATAGCCCAGTTATGGGGTCCTTCCATAGAACCTTAGCATATCCCTGACGAGTTTTGGGATGCCAGTGTCTGTCTGCTGCCGATTTTCCCTGTTCATCGAGCGTCAGGAAATTTAGAACAAAGAGGGCTTGTGCAAGCACCAATTTTTGGTTACCTTTGTGGGGGAACAATGTCTCTTGTGCTTTTAATTTGTTAATGGTATTCTTTAAAGTTTGGTGGGTTCTCTCAATAATACCTTGTCCTTGAGGATTATAAGGTATTCCGGTGACATGCTCGATTCCCAATGCTGTGCAGAACTGTTTAAATTTTGAACTAGTATATCCAGGGCCATTATCTGTTTTAACAGACGTCGGTTGATCTAAGGTAGCCAGAGCTTGCATCATGTGGCTAATAACATCCTTGGTGACCTCTCTGGTATGTGCAGAGGCAACAATGAACCCACTGAAGGTATCCACGGTAACATGGATATATTTGCGTTTCCCAAAGGTAAGCAGATGTGTCACATCCATTTGCCAGAGTTGTCCAGGCGTAAGGCCTCATGGATTTACCCCAAAATGTGGGTCTGGTAAATAGGGCAAACAAGTTTTGCATGATTTGACAATTTCCCTAGCTTGTTCTCTTGTAATAAGGAATTTATGATGCAATGTTTGAGCATTGAGATGATGGAGTTGATGGGCCTCTTTTGCAGCTGCTATTCCTCTGATTTCTGAGAAAAATGCTTGGGGCATTTTGGTGGCTGCATCCGCCAACTCATTCCCTAAGGCCAAGGGGCCTGGGAGACCTGTATGCGTGCGGATGTGTCCAATGTAAAAGGGGTGGTCTCTCTATCTAATAAGTTTTTGTATCTTATGAAACATATCAAAAGTGGGTGTTTGTGGTTGAATAGTGGGGACCATTTCCAATTTTTGTAATGCTCCAACCACATAATGACTGTCAAAATAAATACTAACAGGATGGCGTTCAAATTTTTGTAACACGGTTAGCGCTGCATATAGTTCTATGAGTTGTGCAGAACAAAAGGGGGTGTCAATGGCAGTTGTTATGCCATCAAGAACATATGCCGCCCGTCCATTTTTTGATCCATCAATGAAGATTGTTAATGCATTTGGAATGGGCTCTAATTTTGTATTTTGAAGAAAAATGAAGGGAGTATGGGAAAAGAATTGAATCAATTTATCACTAGGCAATTGAGTATCAAAATTTCCTCTATATGAGCAAACAAGAACAGCCCATTCAAGATGATGAAGGGCCAGCCATTCTAGATTAGTTTTATCATAAGGTTGTATAACTTTATCAGGTTCCTTGCCAAAATATTTGGTCGCAGTCCTTGAACCCAGCATAATCAATTGACAGACCAAAAGGGGATAAAGAGGAAGCACTTTTTGCTTGGCAACGGGAAGATGGACCCAGAGGAGTGGAACTGAGCCGTGCCAGAGTAAGCCAGTCGGGGAAAATTCTGTAGGGAAGATAATTAACTGTAGGGGTTGTTCAGGGCAGAAATATCCTATATGTTGTTTTAAAATAGCATCTTCCACCCTTTTAAGGGCTAAAAGGGCTTCCGGGGTAAGTATCCGAGGGGACAAGGGATCTGCATCCCCAGCAAGAGTGTCTTCAAGGGGACAAATATCACCTTTTGTGAGTTGTAAATAGGGCTGTAACCATTAAATATCGCCCAATAACCTTTGAAAATCATGTAATGTTTTTAAGGAATCTTTTCTAACTTGAAATTTTTGGGAGTCATTCTGAGATGCGCCCAGGCCCTCCCCCCACCCCCACCCAGGCGACCCCAACCTGAGGCCCACGAACCACGCGGCCCGCCGGACGGGCCAAGGGGCCCCACGTTGGGCGCCACTTGACCCCTCCAGCAGGCCACACAATCCGTGGGCCCCGAGCCGAGACCACCCGGGCAGGAACGGGGGGGGGGGGGAAAGAGAAAGAGAACCCAGACGCATCCCAGACCGACTCCGTCATTCTCTATACGCGCTTGGCCACTGTCCTGTCTAAAACCCATTGGCCACGGAATTGACCCTTAAGGGCTACAGCCACACACTCTCAGGGCATCGGACAAAGTCAAAACACTCTCCAAAGTTCTAAAGTTCTACAATGGAAAGACAAGGAAGGCAATACAGGCCAGGAGTCTCCATGGTGTGGGAAGGCAAAGTCATAGGGAAGGAAGGGGCTGATGGCTGAGCCTGATAATCCTGGACTGATGCATAAGGGAGTGGCTGAGACCATACAAGTCTTCGAGGACTGCTTTTTCTTTCCTGGGCTGTTATGGGAGCTACAAGAGGCAGATCATACTTTTCCCTCTCATAAGCAGCAGCCTCTTCTTCTAAGTCTATCTCCTCAGTGGGGTCTAGCCAATCATCATTGTCATTATTACGGATTACAGGATAGAGAGAAGGCGAAGATGTAGCCTCTGCGGGCGTTTTCTCAGTCAAAGGCAAATGGAGATTTGTAAGGTTCTTAGGGATCTTTTCATCTAAGAGGGAGGGTGTTGGAGAAGTGGACTTATCTATAGATGCAACCTGCTTGGGGTCCGGCTTTTGAAGTGTGGTTTTGGGGGGAGTCATTAAGTCGGACTGGGCAGTCTCATTTGATTTCTGGTCCTCGTTAAGGAAATCCTCAAAAAGTGCCAGGAGATGTGAGACTTTCCCCTCCTTTTCAGAATCTTTAAAAATGTCTCTAATTATACCATAAAAACTAAAAAATGCTTCAGGGACCTCCTCACCTTTTCTCAGAAGTTCATTAATACTTTTGCCTACTTTATTCCATGTTAGGGGGTGAATGTCCGGGCCATTTAAGACTAGCCAAGGACATTTCTCCTCGGTATAAAAGAAAAATTGTAGGAGGTCCTTTTTCTTAACTCTTATTCCTCTTTCCAGTAAAGTACTCCTTATCTCCCTTATAAAGAGGGCCTCTTTGGAAGCCGACTTACCCATCCTAATAAGACAGCCGAATTTACCTCAAGACGATGCACGAGCGATGCAAGGCGTCTCTACCAAAGCACGTTCCGGAACGCTTTTTCCTTCAATTGGGGGCTGTCCAGTGACCAACGATCCTCGTGCAGCCCCACGTTGGGTGCCACTGGACCCGTCCAGCAGGCCACGTAATTCGTGGGCCTTGAGTCGAGATCACCTGGGTAGGAATGGGGGGAAAGAGAAAGAGAACCAAGCGCGTATAAAGAATGACAGAGTCAGTCTGAGATGTGTCTAGGTTCCGTTTATTGCAGTCAGGGGTTTATTCTTATAGAATGGTTCTGGCAGGGAGGGGTAAGGTTAGAGGGGAATGGAAACTATTGCGCCCTAGGCCAAGGGGGAAGTAATTGCTTTATATCTTTCTGAACTATCTTGTGGTTAAGCCGTTCCAAGAACTGTGTCACAACTGAGTGTGCTTTCAGCAGCAGGCTGCTCTTGCAGCAAGCTGTCCTTGCAGAGAGAATGAGGAAGATTGACCAGTATATATGGTCGGGGGGCTTCGTGGTCCCCAACACTTCTAGAGCCTATATTTCTGAGAATAATATTAAAAGATATTACAAATGGAGGAAACCGGCCATTCGGGCTGTACAAGAACAAGCAATTTATGTCCCTTCAGAGATACCAACAGCCTTGTCTCTAAAATGGTTGACTGAGAAACCAATATGGACAAAGCAATGGCCTTTAGCTGGGGAAAAGTTAACAGGCTTTAAAACAGCTGGTACAAGAACAATTAGATGCTGGACATATAGAAGAATCTATCAGCCCTTGGAATTCTCCTGTATTTGTGGTTAAGAAAAAATCAGGTAAATGGAGAATGGTGACAGATCTCAGGGCCATCAACAAGGTGATTCAACCTATGGGCCCTCTGCAATCTGGAATGACTTTGCCCTCTTTATTACCAAAAGGATGGCCTCTCATAGTTATTGATTTAAAGGATTGTTTTTTCACTAGACCTTTGCAAAAAGAAGATAGAGAAAAATTTGCCTTCACAGTGCCTACTTATAACAATTCTCAACCTTCGAGGAAGTACCATTGGGCCGTCCTCCCCCAGGGTATGTTAAATAGCCCCTCCCTGTGCCAATATTTTGTGAACCAACCATTGCAAATAATACGCAAGAAATTTCCCAAATCTATAGTATACCATTACATGGACGACATTTTGTTATCCGATTCAAACATGGATACCTTGAACAGACTGTTTGAAGAAATAAAGATACTTTTACCTAAATGGGGATGGCAAATCGCTCCTGAAAAGATTCAGAAAGGAGATTCTGCTAATTATTTAGGTTATAAAATAGGTTTGCAAAAAATTAAGACACAAAAAGCACAAATTAGGAGAGATCGCCTACGGACTCTTAATGACTTTCAAAGATTGTTAGGAGACATTTCCAGTCTACGACCAGCTATTGGAATAACACCTGATCTAATAATCCATTTGAACAAAACCTTGGATGGTGATAAAGATTTAAACAGTCCCAGAGAATTAACAGCTGAAGCAGAAAAGGAACTGACAATGATTGAGGAAAAATTACAACAGGCACATGTGGACAGGGTGAATCCAGAGCTCGATGGTATTCTCATCATACTACCATCAAAAATTTCTCCTACAGGAATTTTAAGGCAGGGAGATGATATTATTTTGGAATGGATCTTTTTACCACATAAACCAAGTAAGAAACTGAAAACTTATGTGGAAAAAGTCTCTGAGTTAATTATAAAAGGCAAGCTGAGACTTCGTCAACAAGCAGGCGTAGACCCAGCAGAAATTATAGTGCCTTTCACTGCTGATGAAATAAAGAAATTATGGGAAGATAATGAACCATGACAAAGAGCTTGTGCTAATTTTTTGGGAGACATTAATAACAACTATCCAAAAAGCAAGAGGCTTAACTTCATAAAGAGAACTTCTTGGATTCTTCCTCAAATCGTCCGTGATGCTCCAATAACTGGAGCCCGTACATTCTATACTCATGCCAATAAATCAGGGAAGGCAGGTTACAAATCAGAAGACTTGGGTAAGGTGGAACAAAGTCCTTATAATTCTGTCCAGAAGGCAGAATTATATGCCATTCTTATGGTGCTAAGGGATTTTAAAGAACCTATTAATATAGTCACTGATTCACAATACGCAGAAAGAGTTATTGTACATATTGAAACTGCTGAATTTATACCTGATGATACAGAACTAACCTCATTGTTTCTCCAGGTTCAAGATTTGATCAGGAACAGCCTTTGCCCTATGTACATAACACACATCCAATCCCATACGGATCTGCCAGGTCCTCTAGCACAAGGTAATGTAGAAATTGATCAATTATTGGTTGGTAGTGTGCTACAAGCCTCTGAATTTCATAAAAAACATCATGTTAATAGCAAAGGTTTGAAGAAAGAGTTTTCAATTACATGGCAACAAGCTAAGGAGATTGTAAAGAAATGCCCTACTTGCTCTTTCTATAACCAAACGCCACTGCCTGCAGGGGCTAATCCAAAGGGCACCCAAAGGAATGAAATCTGGCAGATGGATGTGTTCCACTTTGCAGAATTTGGCAAATTAAAATATGTTCATCACACCATTGACACTTATTCAGGCTTTCAGTGGGCAACTGCTTTAAATTCAGAAAAAGCTGATTCAGTAATCACTCATTTATTAGAAGTCATGGCTATCATGGGTATACCTACACAAAGACGGATAATGGTCCTGCTTATGTCTCTAGGAAAATGAAATAGTTTTTTGATTATTAAAATATCAAGCATGTTAAAGGTATACCATACAATCCTACAGGTCAAGCAGTCATAGAAAGATCCTATAAAGGATATGTTGAACAAACAGAAAGGGGTGGAAAACACCTCCAGAAATACGTTACATAATGCTTTGTTAACCTTGAATTTTCTCAACGCTAATGAGAAGGGAACAACGGCTGCAGAAAGACATTGGATAATGGAAAAGTCTACTGAACTAAATCAACCAGTTTATTTCAAGGATGTGCTGACCTCACAATGGAAGCCAGGAGATGTGCTACATTGGGGAAGGGGTTTTGCTCTTATCTCCACAGGTGAGGAAAAATTGTGGATACCATCAAAATTAATAAAGGTTCGGTTTGAAGAAGAGAAGCCATTTGGAAAAGATAAATAACAATTCTTTCATAAGGATGGCGCACATACTGATGGTAAGAAATACAGATAGGTTAGAGGCAGGGTTCTTTTCTTATCTCCACAGGAAAATACTCATCTTCAAAGAAATTAAGGGACTCTGAATATTTAATTACTGATGGATGGACACATTTTGTAAGTATTAATTTATATATATATATCTTATTAAACATTTCTTTATAAATATGTAGAGCTGGTTTTGAAGTTGGACTCTGGCTCAGTCCCTCTCCAATTCCAAGCCTGTTAGTAAGAGAAAAACCCAGAGTTTTTGGAGTTTCTGTCTCATGTCAAGAGCCATGATATGGGACAGAAAGAAATATGAGTTTAGAAAACATCTTTGCTTTTCTTCATATCTATCATACTTTTCATTGAATATATCTATCATGCCTTTCATTGAATATATATATTTATGTCTATATATGTCTATATGATTAATGTTTAAGTTTTTCACAATGAACAATGAGTTTTTCCTGAAGTGACATTTGAAGTTTCCAGGAAGAAGATGGGGCCCCACAACAACAACTCTACCTGATTGATATGACGTCATGATGCTGATAGCGCTACTACAAGACCTGTTTTGGGTACCAGCTGCACAAAACGATCCCGACTTGGTTAGCTGAAATGGTGCACATCTTGTACAACATTCTGGCCAGACCTCCACAAAATACTCAGAGACTATTTGCAACTTTAAAAGACATTGATCTTGAAATTTAACCATCATTTTACTTTCACAGAATCCCCCAGAAAGAACGTCACCCCCATGACAGCTGGAAGTAATTCTAGAGGACGACGTCCCCTCTCCCAGTAAAGTTTGCCCCTGGGTTTAGGGACATCATTTAGGGGTTAGGAGGTTGGGGGAGGAATTTTATAAGCTCAGGGATCATTTTGAAAAAAAAGGGAATGATGGGATAATAGATTTATAATTGTGAGTTACTGCTTTTAGACAAATATACTGGTGTCGATTCTTGAATATTGACACAAAGTTAAATTATATTGACTATTGTATGCATGCATGTTTCTATCTCTGTTTAAAACAGTTTTTATGTATTGACATATATTGTACTGATATATATATATATTGTATATATTTACCATATTGCAGTGTACATTTCTACCTCTGATTAAGATACTTATATAATGTTTGTGTATTGATATATATTTACCATATTGCAATGTATATTTGTACAGTGTTTATATTTGGAGGTCATTATCCTCATTTGTTACACAGTTGTTTATTTCTTAGTCTTTAAGTTAGATAGATATTGAGAATTATATAGATAAATAGTCATCTAAGTTTGTCATTTATAATTAGACTAATCAGGTTCTCTAGATATATAGAGATTATACTTAGTATAGATAGATAATCTTCAACCTCTTCAAAGAGCAGTAGAAAATGGCCTTTAATCTCACTCAGAGTTTCGTGATAGTGAGACACAATTGCTCCTGGCAACACCGCTCTATTCCCGAGAGAATGTTGAGCACCAAAGACACTCCACCTGGAGCCTTTCTATTTGGCAGAACTGGCCTTTGGGCAAAGAAATGCCCATACCTCAACCACTGACAGAGATACAGAGCGTACATCAATGGATAAAACAGGACTGTCATATCCTGCCAAGACAGGGTAAGATAGTTTTGAGAAGTTCCTTGCCTTTAATAATGGTATGTCAGTTATGTTAGGCCTTAGCCAAAGTTGGTTGACGCAACATTGCAAACGAGACTTTGGGTGATTGCCCAGGTAGTCAGTTGTCTCTGTCAATTGTTGCACATTTTGGATATATCGCATTTGTTAAGTAATATTTATTCCCTTCTTAGATCTTTGACGGAGTTGAAGATTATATAATTGTAGTTACTCTCTACATTATTTAGATTCCTTGAGATAGAATGTTTAGCAAAACTTTTGTTCTCAATATTGTTATATTTATTTTTTGTTATTATTGTATATAGTTGTATTTGGTTTAGTTCTGTCTTATTTAGACAAAAAGGGAAGATGTAGGGATAAGTCCCGCCCCTTAGGGGGCGTGTTCTCCTCGGGTTATTGTCTGCATATAAATTTGGTGAGTGTGCTCCCAGCCGCTGCTTCTACTTTCCTGGTCCACCGGAATGGTGGTTCTGTAAGTCTATTTCTCCATTAAAGCTGTATATATATTTTTACAATCTGTCTGCATTCGTTTACGCCATTACAATTTTTCAGTACAGTCATTAATTATATAAAATACAAGGACCTGATGATCAAGTCCCTGTTTTCCTTATTCCTTTGGGTCCAGAAGAAATCATTGTATATCTCCTGCTGTTGGATTTATTCCCATGTGTTGTACATAACCATATATAGGCCAGTAGAAATTTTTCTTCAGAATGTATAGATTTGTTATGACTCAACACTAGAATGAGAGCCCAGTGTCACAGAGAGCAATGGATCTCAAGAGACATTTTGTTAGTATTTATGCACACCCTGTCACAGCACCTCATGCCCTATGCCTGGCTGTACAGCAAATGGTGCCCTGTCCCATTAAGAGGTGCTCTGGCTACTTCTAGTCTCTCTAGTGCTCTCTCTTCCTCCTTGCTTCCCTCCCTCCCTCCTTTCCCCTTCTGTCTTTTTCTCTTTTTTCCCCACTGAGGCAAGCAGGTCTCAGCTTCTTTCCTTTCTCCCTCCTCACTCTCTCTCTCTCTCTCCCTTCCTTATGTCCTTTTCTCTTCTTTACACTGCCCTTCCATGTGCATGTCATATTTGTCTTTCCCTTATTATCCATGGTTTGAACCTCACCCACGTGCTATGGGACCGGGAAAGATTTCCAAATGTCCTATTGGCATACTGGGAGTTCTTTAACACCATCTACCCTCAAGTACTGCAAATCAAAGTTCAATGAGTTGATACTTGATATCATTATGATGGTGAAAATACAAAAGATAAGTCAGTCATGGTGGCACAGCTCTGCAATCCCAGCACTTGGTAGAGGAAAGCGTGTGTGTGTGTGTGTGTGTGTGTGTGTGTGTGTGTGTCACATATATGAGGTTGAAGCTGGACAACAAAATCTGCTATAAAAATTGAGAAGTACATGTTGCATGCTGAGGTCACAGGTAGAGCACTTGTCTAGCATGCACAGATGCTGGGACACATGTGAAAGTGTAAAGATACTGGAGAACAGGAACCTGCTATGTTATTGCTGAAATTGTAGATGAAGATAGTGCAGCCACTAGCGCCTGATCATTTACAAAAGAAAGAAGGGTGAAACCCTAATTACCTACTGCTTGATGAGTGGGTAAATGAAGGGTGGTGTGTTAATACAATGGTCTAGTTTCTAGCGATGAAAAGAGGTAGAGAGCTGATACATCCTATAACATGAATAAATATCACAAACATTAAGCTCAGTCGAAAGTAGCCAAAGGACTGGAGAATGGGACACTTCTTTATTAGATGATTTGATATCTATTAAATACCCAGAATGAGACACTTGAAGCAAAAAGTTATATTGGTAACTGATAGGGGGTGGGGTCTGGGTGAACAAAGAGTAACCACTCACAAATAAAGGGTTTTTGTCTCGAATGATGAAAATATTTTTAAAATACATAGGGTGATGGTTGCATAATTTTAAGAACATACTAAAACAAACTACTTTAAAAGAGTGAACTTACTACATAAATTACGTCTCAACATTTAAAGATCACATTTTTTTTCATGTCTATGTATGTTTTGTCTGCATGTATGTATGTGTGCATGTATGTATGTCTGCATGCATGTATGTGTGCATAGCTGGTGACTGCAAAGACACATGAGGGCACTAGATTCCCTAGAAATAAATTTACAGATGTCTATGAGCTTCCTTCCATGTAGGTGTGGTTTTAGGTTGAAGGGTTTGTGCTGAGAGGTATTGAGGACTGTCTTTCGCCTCCAGGGGCACACAGAGTACCTCCCAGTACCCTGAACTCTGGTTAGTAGGTGAATCATCTAGTTAGACAGCAGCTCAACTTCTCCATATTCAGTGACAGAAGTGTCACCTTTAGAAACAAGACCCTAACATCAGGTTTTGTGAGCAACCAAGAGCCTTGGCAATAGCTGTGCTGTTTGCTGGTTTCTATGGGTCTCTTTGGTTAATGACTCAACAGGCAGTAACCTGTTCCTGGCACTGGAGGTTTCATTTGGTGGCACAAATGTCTAGCGGAAGCCTTTTCTCCCCTGTTGTTTTTTGTCTCAATGTGGGTTCCTTTCACATATGTATAGGAAGCTTTTAGGGTACTCGGTTTCCATACAGTTTTTCAAAGAACCTTTAGTATTGGTTGTCCCTCTCTATTTTCCCTTCTTTACCTTTCTGTCTCATCCCCCTTTTATTAAACCATCCAATTCTAGTTTTCCTTTTAGCTTCCAAACACTATAGACTACTTCCTTTCCTTGAGAGATACTCTCCTCCCTCCTGGTCCCTTTGTAGGTTCCAAGCCTCTGTGTATTATGATTGTAGTTGCCATATCAGAACCTTAAAAGGGAACATCCTTAAAAGAGAAAACATACAATATTTGTCTACATGTGCTGAGTACTGTATGCTTTTTGTTGGTGGAGTCAGAAATGCGCATGCGCAGAATACTCATGGTGCAAAGCTGCCGAGCACCATTGTGTGCTCACAGCGCATCACTATGCCCATGAAACTGTGTTGCTAAGGAGGAAGCAGAGTTCAGCTCACACTGAACCAAGGATCTGCCCTAGCAGGACGCTTATTTGGTTCAGTGGGGAACCTTAACCAGGATTTTGAACACTTCTTATTGGGTTTGGGAGGGTACGGGTGGCTAAAGGGGAAGGAAGGGTGGGTCGGGAGGGCCGGGAGGGCCCGGAGGGCCAGGAGGGCCGGGAGGGCCTGCAGAGCCTTGAGGCTCAACATGCCGGACGACTTCGAATATGATGCCCTGACTTTTAGAGCCCCACAGCGGACTCATTGGTACACCCGCCTGTGGCCCGCATGCCTGGGTCATGGGCGCTTTGGTCGGAAACGGCCCCAATTTCAACTGTATCTAATTGGGTATGACCCTGTGGGGCAGCTACAAAGGGCGGCCAGCGTGGGTGATGTGGCATCAGTTCAAAAATTCATCAATGGCAATGAACACCACATAAACGAACTCGACAAGAGAGGAAGGTAATGGGGCCCAGGGATGGTGAGGGGCAGGAGGGGTGGAAAATGTTGGGGACAGTCAGGGTCTGCCAGGGAGAAACATACTTTCTAGATCTGCAGCCTGAGGGAGGGCAGAGGTCATACTGCTTAAGGCTCTTCTTTCATGGAGACCACTGGGCTTTGTGCCTGCTTTAGGCTCGTAGGCACCTGCTCACCTTGGAAGGGCAGCTTTGAGGCCTTCTTTAGAAAGCAAAACAAAAATCTTCAGTGAGTTTACAAATCCTTTTACATTGTCTCTTTTAGAGCACTTTATTGGGTGCTTTAAAGGGATTTAGCTAAGAAAACACGTACATTTTTTTATGTGTGCACTTAAAATTTTATAGGTTTGAGTGTTTTGCCTGCATGTATTTTCAACATAACACACACACATAAGAAGAGGGTGTTGGATCTCCTGGAAGTGGAGTTATGGACAGTTGTGATCTGCTGTATGGGTGATAGGAATCAAACCCAGGTCCTCTACAGAAAAACTAGAGCTTGTAAATGCCAAGCCATCTCTCCAGCCCTTAATGTATATGTTTTTAATGCTGTTATATGCAACACAGAAAATTGTATCATGAGATAAATTTTCACATAAGATGTCCACTGGAAGTCAAAAAAAAAAAGAAAGAAAAGAAAACATATGTCAGTTTCATGCTCGCTGAGGAATCTCATAAGGAAATTTTCAACTTGAACTATAACTCTGTCTCCCTGCCCCTTATACACCTGTTGTGTGTGCTTTGATTTTGGTACATACGTGAAGGCTAGTGGTTGAAATTCTCTTCAAAAATTTCTTTTCATCACATTACAAAAATCATAAGTGTGTGGGGCTCATGTGCCCCAAACATGCCAAGTAAGTGTGTGAAGTTCAGGAGAGACAGTATTTGACAGTTGTGTTCTGCCATGTTGTGGGCTCTGGGAATTGAACTCAGGCCATTGGGTCTGCCAGTGGGTGCCCTCACCTGATGAACTACCCTGTGGTTTCTACATCTCAGTTTTTGAGACAGATTCTCTCACCCAAATCCCCACTGTGTTTGACTGATTGTCTTGGAGTATACTGACTCACCTAGACTTGCAGGCAAGCAAGCTTTGGGGATCCTCCTGGATCCATATCTCCAGCACCAGATTCTCAAGGTGCTTGGGGTTCTGAAGTCGGTGTCTCAGGCTTGCAGGGTGAGTGCTTAGCAACTGAGTTTAACCAATCACTGCAGCCCTCTTTCCTAATCCATGTTTCTTATTTCTCACTAGATCATAGGCAGGAAATAATAGCCCTCAACAGTAGATTCTCCAGAGCTCACATGCTTCTTGATCATGTCTGGAGTTGTGAGGTTATTTAGTCTATAGTTATTCAGTCTTCCAAATTAGAGTGTCATACAAATAATAGTAAATCATTGTTTCAAAGTATTATTTTGCTTAATAAATGTATCCATTCAGAACACTGAATTCTCCAGCTATACTTATCCATTCTGCCAATCCATTTATTCCCCACGTGTAACTTAGATATCTACTGTACAGCATACACATCTACTAGCTCTCAAGATCCTCTCATTCTGAAAATATTCATGTTTCTCTGCCCAGTCAACTTTCCTTACATTCTATATATTTAAATATTGAATAAAATGAAAGATGCCCAATTGCATCCCTAGTATTTTTTGCCCAGAAGCTTTTTGGACATCAAAGCAAGGGATCTATGAAGCCATGGATTATCTCCTTCTCAAGAGATTTGCTCAATTATGGTGCTAGATCATGGACACATTGAGAGGTTTAAGACAAAGGCATTTGCTACCTTCTGGTGTCTGTATTAACATGGATAGTCTGTCTATTGTCTGAGGACTATGCTGTGTTTCTGTTGGTAGCAAACATAGGAACATTACATCTGGGCACTGAGAAATGAAAACGTCAAAGTATTGATGACTAAGGATTTAGATTTTTGTTTGTTTTTATTTCTATTCTAAATCTGTTTACATTTCATAGTCTTAAGAGCTAAAATTTACATAGATACATGTGACCTTTAGAATTATCATAGGCCTGTGGATTGTGTCGTTTCATTTGATGTAAGGCACAATGGATTACATGATGACCTTTTATTTTGTATGGCAGCAAAGTAGAAAGCATTGCTGATTATAGTCATCAAATATCATGAATTATAAGTGGCAGATGTCAGTGATGCTAAAGTGTGAAATAAAGAGTAAGGTAGGTGCAGTGGCACTGCCTGCATTCCTACCTACTTGGAGGATTATCAAGTTCAAGGCCAGCTTAGGTAATAGAGTTTTAAGATATTGTAAAGTTATTTGAATAAAAAATTTTGCATCTGCTGTAGTATAACATGAGTTCTGCGCTCATTGGGGTTTCTGTCCCACCCAGTCCCCCAGCCATTTAGTCCCAGAGAAAATAACACAGAGATCACCCACCGTAAGTTATAAAACTCATAGGCCCATTAGCTTAGTCTTCTTATTAGCTCTTGTAGCTTATATTAACCCATTATTCCTATCTGTGCTAGCCACATGGCTCGGTACCTTTTACAAGGGGGCAGGTCACATGTTACTTCTTCCACGGTCTGGGCTGGACTGGGGAAGAATAGGCTTCCTTCTTCCCAGAATACTCCTGTTCTCATCTCCCCACCTCTGCTTCCTGTCTGGTTGACCGGCCTATACTTCCTGCCTGGCCAATCAGCATTTATTTAAAACATGATTGACAGGGGCTGGAGAGATGGCTCAGAGGTTAACAGCATTGCCTGCTCTTCCAAAGGTCCTGAGTTCAATTCCCAGCAACCACATGGTGGCTCACAACCATCTGTGATGAGGTCTGGTGCACTCTTCTGGCCTTCATGCATACACACAGACAGAATATTGTATACATAATAAATCAGTAAATATTTTTTAAAAAATTTAAAACATGATTGACAGAATACAGACAATTCTCCCGCACCACTATAGGTATAATTCTGTTCTTTCTGTTCATTGAAATACTATGTTTGTTACCATTAGGAAGACCAATCATAATTATATCCAGCAAACACTGAGGTGTCAGGTGCTGGAAGCATTTGTATGTGCTCTTGAAGATGTTAGTTTTAAAATCACAGCAGCACTGTGTAACATAGCTGCAGCACTGTGTAAGACAGCTACAGTGTTGAATCCCCATTCTACAGATGGAGAGATTGAGTCATGGAGCTCATAGGAAGTCTAAGTGGTAACTACTAACCAACAGTGATTAGGGTAGGATTCAAATCCAAGCTTAGTTCATTCTAAGAGGTGTTCTCCTGTAATCCAGAGAGGCTGCTCTGAGGAAGGATGAAGCTTGTGATAGAGCACTTTCCTTGACTGGGACTATATGCACTATATATATAGTGCACTAAATGCACTATATGCCTAGCACAGCAAATGAACACCTAAGTAGAGAAATAAGTAAATAAGAAAATTTTAGTTTCTTCTTTTACATCAGAAGGAACTTCACTTTGCCATATAGTATTTACACTTGAATGTACCTTTACATAGTAATCTTTCATTTCCTAAAATGTCCTCTCAATTTGTAGGACATCACTACACTACGCATGTGCCCATAACCATCCCAACGTGGTAGCATGGTTAGTATCCAACGACTGTACGGACATCAATATCCAGGACGACAAAGGCTCCACGCCCTTAATAAAGGTAGCTATCGGGCAAGAGTTTTGGTATAAAATTGATTAGATATTATCCTTGTTTGGTTTTTGTTACTGTGATGAAACACTGGCCAAAACCAGCTTGAGAAAAGAAATATTTATTCGGCCTACAAATCCACATCACAGTCAGCCATTAAAGGAAACCAGGGCAGAAGCTCAATCGGGACTAGAGGCAGCAAATGAAGCAGAGATCATGGGGGGGGGGGGGGGGGTGCTGCTTTCCCATGGCTTTTTCCAAGGCTTGCTCGGATTTCTTATACTACCCAGGACCACCTGCCTAGTCATGCCACCTCCCCTAGGAAGCTGTGCCCTCCCATATCAACCTCAATCAAGAAAATGCTCTACAGACTTCCCCGAGTCCAGTCTGGTAGAGGCGATCCTTCAAATGAGGTTCCTTCTTTCCCAGTGTCTTCAGCCTGTGTCAAATTATCGAAACAAGCAAATGAACAAGCAACCTCCCCCACTGCAACAATGGCCAAACAGTGCTGGTGAAATGCTTTAATATCTAGGTGTGGTGACATACCCCTGAAATTCTACCACTTGGAAAACTCTGGTGGGGAGGTCATGAATTTAGGCAAGCCTGGGGTACTTGAGAGGCCCCAGTCTCAAAAAAGAGATAATATGCATAACCTAAACAATTGGTCTGATCCAAGGGTAACTACTCAATGCAATTGTTGGAATGCTTATCCTGACTTTCTTGAATTCAGTATCTCTTTCTTTCTACAATACCCACAGGCGACCCAGATGGACAACGTGGAGTGTGTCTCCATACTACTCATGAAGGGTGCAGATCCCCACATCGTAGATTTCGGTGGGGATGCAGCTCTACACCATGCAGTTGTCCGAGGAAATATAACAATTGCTGGAAAACTGCTTAAATATAAGGCAAATATTGACGCCAAAACAAAGGTAAAAATCACTCAACTTCATTCGCAATGTACTTCCAGCAATGACACTCAGATCACTTTCCACATTCTGAAGCTCAAGCAGACTCACTAAATCTGTTCAGAGTCAAACATTTTTCCCACTCTGTTTTTTACAGTTTTGCAGGTAACTTAAAGGAACTCAGCACAGCACATTTTGTTTCAGACTTGGGCTTTACTTTAAAATTGAACAAGTAAAGTACTTGGGCCCACACGTACTTCACATACACACAAACAATAAAAAATAATGTTAAGGTAAATGTCTGTAAAAAACACCAGAAATCTGTTACAGTTAAGAAGCTACTGATGTGGTTTGTCTCCCAGAGATGAGGATAGAGTGAAAAGGTCACATGCACACAGGCAAATGTGGAAATTGGATCATTGAAGGAAACATACTGAGAAGACATCTTTATTTAACTTTTTCAAATTTTCTATGTTCATAATGAAGGGGCCAAAATGTGACTCCATCTTAGACAAGTAGTGACTCCATTTTAACTAATGACCTAAGCCTGAATCCAGGAAGTTCCCCAGTCAAGTTTAGCCAATTGGCTAAACAGTTCCAAACCTAGCCTTATAAGGCTGAGAGACCCAGAGTTGCAGGATCTGGCTACTACTGACCATATGTGACAGAAAAATCCAACAACGGATGAAACTGTTACTAGTCTTGTACAATCAATGTGCACCTCATGTGACTACTCCCTGAGTGCCCAATTATAAAAAAGATACTTAGAATTCCCCACATCCCTTTTAAAAGGGCATGCATGTCTTTGTCATAGGTCCTCATTAACATTTTTATGGGTGATGGACTGCATGCTGGCTATTTCTGAACAATAAGCACTCTTTGTGTTTACATACCATTTGAGTCTGGGATCATCCTCCAGTATTTTTTGGACCACTACAATAGGGAATGATGTTTGGTTTGTGAGATAATTTTTAGTTTAGGGAAAAACATAGTTTTGAAAGACAGATTGAGAAACTGCTCCAGAGATGCCACTTGAGTCCACTCATTCAACAGAGGCACACCAAATCTAACTCAGTGTTTTAGGGTTGGGAAATGGAGGCACATCTCCATGGAGCTAAGAAGCTTGGAACCAGCGAACATTTGTGGGAAGTTCTGGAGATGAGGGGTGTTCACGGGCAGTGTTGGAAAGGGGAAGGTGTGTCAAAGGGAAGGGAGCCCCTGTGTGTATGAATCTACAGTAACGGCTGAAGGAAAATCTATCCTTTTGTGACTTTTTATTTACAAAATCAGTGATACTTTTTCAGTTGAGAAGCATGTAATTTCTAAAATGAATTTTTTTCTTTACAGTATGGGATGACCCCATATAAACTTGCGCTATACGAAAGGCAACACCAAATGGCCGAGTTTTTAATAAAGAACGGGGCAGAGGCACATTCGGTGATGAAGCCAAATAGGTACAGTTTCTTCTTTTTACAATCTTAGTGCTGTTCTTGAGGGTGACATTGCTTAAGTAATGAACACTAAAGTAGTAGAGGGAATATGGCTTCAACTCAGAAGCACATATTGAGAAAGCCTAGCTCATAGAGAATGTGAACTGGAAAAGAGACTCTTCCAACATAAACAAAGGAACAGTGTGTACGAGGGCTCAACTTCCCATTTAAAAACAAGTTTGTCATTTCTAATCTGATTTGATTGGCAAATTTCTACTAGTTAAAGAAACTTCACATTAATGTTGTTTACATTGAAAAGTGTCAACTTTATTTTCAACACTGAGATTTATAATTTTAGTGGTTTTCATTCTGTGTGTGTTTGTACTTTACATATTTTTTTGCATATTTCTCTGTGCAGACATGAAGGAAAGAGGAGGATATTGGTGTCTTGTATCACTCTCTAACTTATCCACTTGACATAAGATCTCTGATTGACCCTGAAGCTGGTCTGGCAGCCAATAAGCCCAAATGGTAGCCTGTCTCTTCCACACATAGGACTGGGTGGCATGTGCATTCTTTGTGTCTGTGCCCAGTTTTTATGTGGATGCTGAGGATTTAAACTTGGGTTGTTGTGTATGGGCAGCAAACATCTTATTGACTGAGCCATCTCCAAAACCACTGGCTTTTTAAATTTTTATTTTTAAATAGAACTACGACTGAGTCTTCACTGAATGTTACATAGATTGCAATAAGTTGAAACTACAAAAGCAACAAAAAACTTTAAGACAGGGATCAATGTTGAATTACATAAATGCAAAAATGTTACTTAGTATGCAGGTAAGAAATCTTTCAACAGAGTTTCTCTAAGGACCAAACCCACTCACCACTACATGTTTGTATTCTAAAGGATCTCTGAAAATCCTGATGTGCCTGAATCTAGAACAGAGGACAAGGGCAGTACCTCTGCTATGAAGGTAAAATTCTCCTTTGTGAAATTCGTTGTCTTATGAATTTTGTTAAAATGCTGCAGCAGTCCACCTATCACAGTTTTATATGGAGATTTGGTCAGAGAAAAGCATTTGATATTTGTGAACCATCCTTTCTATAAATTCCAGTGAGCAGTAAGTCCTTGCAGGTAGCAGTGGCCCAATAGGACAATGAGCTGGAAACACAGGAAGGTGCCTGATGTTTGACCAAGGATGGTTTGCAGAAATAAATACACATTAGACTGATTTTAAAAACGACCGAGGTAATGCACCTGAATACATTTTAACGGGTCCAGTTATTGCAGTGATCCAGGCATCACCCAGGTGCCTTTTCCTTCAGCATAATTGCAGGTAGGTTTTCTCTTCCCTTTGATATTCCTATTTCAGGATCACAGATAAGAGCAACTCCTCTGTTTATCTCTTTGTTTCTGTGTTTACACTAGCAAGAAATTGTGGAAATTTAGCTATTTGTAATGTGTTCAACCAATGTTTCATTATGAAGAGATTACAGCGTGTTTTCTATTTGATTCCACTAGGAGGATAATGAAATCTCTTCCTCCAGTCACACAGTAAGTATTTTCCACAATTAGCCAGCAGTTGTGGATGTTAAGATTCAATTACCATATAGTAACACTTTGATTTCTGGATATTTGTTCTGTCTTTGACACTAATATACACTCTGATTCTTTGTATCATGTTCACACATTTACAATATTGTAGGGTTGTAATGAGACATTTATCTATTCATAGTAAAGTGACCTCATCACCATGCACTGCTGGAGGTTCGGAAACCTGTTTGTAACCTGGAGCCCTAAAGTAAGGGTTTGTGTGAATCAGAAGTTGAATATTAATGACTTTTGAATGTGACTCAGTGAACCAATGGGTTTCTCTAAAGCAGTTTCACAAATACTATGATATGGAGAACACTAGTAACCGAGAGTTTATTTACAAATGGAAAATAACATGCATTTTGCATCCCAAACATAGAAGAGAAACTCTGATGAAAGGGGCCTATTAAAATTAATAATCATCTCACATGAGATTCAGAAATTTTAAAATATAGTGAGTTCAGTTCAGTCTCAGTCACAAGGAAAAACCCAGTTTCTCAGTTCATGATTTTCTCAATCTAGTTAGCAGAAATATTTTTTTTAGTTCTTGATGATATCATAGTAATTTGTAAATAGATAAGCATATTAGCAGATATTTTACTTTTAAGTAATAGTTTCTACTTTCCATCTTTCAATACCCTGTCCTGGTAAGGGATAAAGTAGTTTTGAAATTGTGCACCCCAAATCAAAAGAGTTCATTTCCTAATCAAACCAGGAGAGTCGATCCTCTGTCTTTTCATTGCAGAACATACAGAAACAATTTCTATATTTTAACAAGATCACCACAATAAAGAAGAGGGAACAGGCAGTTCTGAGAAAATCAGTGATGAACCTAAGTTCTCTGGGAGAGGCAATGCCTGAATACTCTAGAAAAAAACATGAATGATTGTAATTCCCAATAACTTGAAAAGTAACATAATTGCTTATGAGGGGAGTGATGCCTTTGTGTATCTATGTCTGCAGAGTTGCAAATAGTGTCAGAAATGAGGAACCCAGCCCCAAATATATCCTTCACCTCCTTCATACCCTCACTCCTGGGAATACCCATGCTAGCTAGTCACCTTCTTAGGCAGTAGATCTCAATCTTTCTAATGCTGTGACCATTTAATACAGTTTCTCATGTTGGGGTGACCCTAACTGTATAATAATTTTTGCTGCTAATTCATGACTTCATAACTGTAATTTTACATGCAGGCATGTACACACATATGCACACACTCACACATGCATGCACACAGGCACGTACACACACACCACCACCACCACCACCACCACCACCACCACCAAGCAAGAGAAAGAGAGAGACAGAGAAAGAAGGGATAGCACATGTTTCAATGTTTGAATACTTTGTTAGCATTTAGGAGACTGGTTAACCTTTGGGATATGGTCTAGCTAGCAGAATGTTGTCTGTGGTGGGTCGTAATGGTCATCCCTATTTTTGGAAACAGTTCTGGGTTGTATGCTTCCCTGTCTACCAGCATGTGAGAAGCAATAGACCACTGCCACAGACAAAGCCTCCCTGTTTGCTTTCCCTACTTCAACTGCTGGAGGGAAAGTCATTCAGTTATAGCAGGGAAGGCAAACAGGAGTTTCCTGTAGCCATTAGTCTTCCTTCCTTCATTCCCTCCTTCTTTCCTTCCTTAAATAATCTCTGTCAGACATTTTGTCACAGCAAGTATAAAAGAAATAACCTTCATTAGTGTTTTTATTTATTTTATTCATTTTTTCTTTTATTATTTTAAGACAATCTTTTTTATTTTACATACCAATCCAAGATTCCTCTCCTTCCCTTCCTCTTTCTTGCCCTATCCTCTCCCACCCTCTCCCCATCAATTTTGCAGAGAGAATGAGGTCTCCCATGTGGAGTCAACAAAGTCTGCCATATCCCTTGAGGCAGGACCAAGGCCATCTTCCCTGTATCTAGACTGAGCAAAGTATCCCTCCATAGGGAATGGGCTCCAAAAAAGCCAGTTCACATACTAGGGATAAATAAAACCTGGTCCCACTTCCTGTGGCCCAACAAAGCTGTCCAAGCCATATAACTGTCATCCATATTCAGCGGGCCTAGTTTGGTCGTATTCAGGTTCCCCAGTTGTCAGTCAAGAGCCAGTGAGCTCCCACTTTCTTGGGTCAGCTATTTCTGTGGGTTTCTCTACATTCAACCACATACCTGGTAACAAAGCAAATCTCAACAGATAAAAAAAAAATGAAATAACCACATCTTATCAGATCACCTTTGGGTTAAAGTTGGAATCAACAACACTAATTGCAAATATCCCACAAACTCATGGAAACTGAACAATTCTCAATAGAAATAAAGGAAGACTTCTTAGAATTTAGTGAAAATGAATGCACAACATATCCAATTCTTTGAGATACTTTGAAAGCAGTACTAACAGAAAAATTCTTAGCAGTAAGTACCTACATAAAGAACCCGAAAAAAAATCTCACACTACAGTCTAACAGCACTCTAGAAAACTGTAGAATAAAAACAGCAAACTCACCCAGGAGGAGGAGATGGCAGGGAATAATCAAATTGAGGACTGAAATCAATAAAATAGAAACAAAGAAAACAATACAAAGAGTCAGTGGGACAAACAGCTGCTTTTTTTGTAGAATATCAACAATATAGACAAACCCTTATCTAAAGAACCCAAAAGAAAAGTAGAGAATATCCAAATTAACAAAATCAGAAATGAGAAGGGGGTCATAACATCAGACACTGAGGAAATCCAGAGAATCATCAGATCATACTTGAAACCTGTACTCCACAAAACTGGAAAATGTAAAGGAAATGGTCAATTTTCTTTTGTGTTTCTTTATTGATTTTTATTGAGCTCTACATTTTTCTCTGCTGCCCTCCCTGCCTCTCCCCTCCCCCTTCAACTCTCCCCCAAGGGCCCCATGCTCCCAATTTAGTCAGGAGAGCTTGTCTTTTCCTACTCCCGATGAAGATTAGATCTCTACAAGTCTCTCTTAGTGTCCTCATTGTTGTCTAAGTTCTCTGGGATCGTGGTTTGTAGGCTGGCTTTCTTTGCTTTATGTTTAAAAACCACCTATGAGTGAATACACGTGATAATTGTCTTTCTGTGTCTGGGTCACCTCACTCAAAATAATGTTTTCTAGCTCCATCGATTTTCATGCAAAATTCAAGATAAGGTATAAAGCAAGTAAAAGAGCTAGTTCTGTCTGTAGACCTTACTTACACCACTTACCAATCTCCAATACAAATGGTTAAGAGCTAGCTCATTACCTTGAAGCATCTCAGTTCAACATTAGGAGAGACAGGGGCAGATTCGACATAACTCTTACACCTAATGAAACCATTGGTAACTGTAATTTTAATATTTTCAAAACCAAACTCAAATGTTCTGTCTTTTAGGCCTAATCCAATTTGGCTTCTAAATTATTATTAGCTATTATGTATGATCAAATTGAGTAATAGATCAAGGGAGGTCTTAGCAGGGAGATAGATCTCAAGAGATTTTAATGAGCAGACATTCACATGCCAGACATCTTCCAAGATTTCAGTAAAAATTCATTAGCATACAAAGTAACATGATTAATACAAATAGAATTATTAGACTAATGCAGAGGTTTTTGGCTGATACAGAAAGTCAATGGTAATGTGATGAGTGTGGCAACTATGGAGAGTTTCCCGAGCATGAAGGGAACAACATCTTGGATATGCAAAGGATTAGACTACAAACCACAATATCACTAACAGATTAAGGTATTAGCATATGCTTGAGGCAACTAAAGCAAAACATCAGTGGTTTCTATCCTTCAAAAATGTGAAAGAAATAAAAGCAAACATCACTTTTCTGAGGTTAGAATTGCATAAAACTATATTAACACATGAGTTCTCCAGAATCCATTATCTGGTAATTGCAGTATAATGAGTATAAAATCACCAAACTCAGCGAGATAATGTCGGTTCCCCATGCTAACAGAATAATAAGTAGGAGACTTCATGAAGAGGTCACCCAGACATGCTGAGAAAGGACACAGGCCCCAAAGGCACAAAGATGATGCTATGCCTAGGAAAAGGAAAACCTAACATCTCAATGAGTTTACTCCAAATTCATTCTGAACTGCTAAAAACCAAACTCTATTTCTATCTTCAACTCTCTCCCCTCTCAAACAGAGTCATCTTTTCATTGAAAAGCTAGAACACACACACAAGTACAGAATCACATACACACATGCCAACAGGTCAGAGCACTAACCTTGTAACTCTATGACCTGAGTTCCGTCTCAGAACACAACAAGCAGCAAGTGTCTGATACATAATGCCAACACACTAATATCTAGAGTAGAGGCCAAGAGTAGAACAGCCATGAAACCTACAAACCATCCAGAATGAAAAACGAAGAGCAGCTGAATCACTGTAAGATCATCTCACAACAGGAAAATGGAGAGAGCCATTCCTAAAGGTTCTACTCAGCCCTTTTCAAACACAAATACACATACACATGTACACACATACACACACACAAACACACATAAACATGAACCAGAGCAGTTCTCGTTTTAAGATTCTCAAACTCGTGGCTTTAAATTAAACAGAAAGGAAGCAGAGATTACACGATAACAGTGGATATAGAGATAAAATTTATCTGAGCAAAGGATTATTTGGTGACTATAAATCAAGACCCTGGCATGAACAGATAAATTTTTCTGAAGTGAATACAAATCAGTGACATTTCTAATGAAAACTAAGATCTCAAAATTTCCAAAAAGGTTGAAGAAACCAAGCCGGAAGGATTTCTCCATGCAAATTATGACGATGGCCTTGTGCCCCAGCCTACCGCCGACACTGAATTACCTTCATTTCAAGGTACAAGTCACAGAGGTGACATTCTTCAGGAATCTGAGAAAATTACACTTCACGACACCACAATGGATCACACACGTTCTTTAGAATTTACACTGGGCATGCAACGGGGAGACCACATGCTGAAGCTAAGCTTGCTCTTGGTAGCCACACTGGTGACACCATAAACCCTGTGCAACATTAGTTTTGACAGTTAATAAACATTTGGAATGTATTTGAAAACAATCACAACTATGAACTTTGTTGCAATTAGAGGCTCCCTAGGTTCTCCACAATGATACTGAGTATGCTCATAAGGGGTTCCCATTGTCAAGTCTTCAAACAAGCATCTTGAAAAGAAAAGAAACTCAGCAAACTACCATTTAATTGTTTTAATGTTTCTTCACAAATGGTGAAAATACTAAAGTACAGACAGTAATACTCATAATGTTGTGGCCAACATCATAAATATGGAATTATGAATGTAAAACATTTTCTGGGTTCAGAGACTAAATCTAGTCCTCCATGCAGCCCTGCAGGGCTCTCTAGTAGGGCCGGTCTCTACGTTCCTGACTGTTTTCGTCTTTATCCTTTTACGCAGGTCCTCCAGGGCCTCCAGGACCACCTCTTTTTAATTCCATCTGTTCCATCAATGGTCCAGGAGGAGCCCCAGGACCACGTCGTATTCCTCCACCAAAACCACCTCGGTCCAAGCTACGGACACCTCAGAAGACACCTCTGTCAATACTTCTGCATCCTCGGGACATTTCTGCAGGACCAACAGGGTCCTTAATTCTACCTCAACCATGCTGCATGCCACCAGGGCAGCCTCAACAGGTAAAAGAGAGAGCCACCTCATGAAGGTTATTCTATGCCCATCTCCCACCCCCCCCCCCCACATATAAAGCTGAGCAGGTCCCCTTTTAAGATTCTCAAAGTCTCGGCTTTGAATCAAACAGAAAGGAAGCAGAGGTTACCCGATAGCAGTGGTTATAGTGATAAAATTTCCCTGAGCAAAGAAATATTGGGGGCCGGGCGATGGTGGCGCACACCTTGAATCCCAGCACTTGGGAGGGAGAGTCAGGCGGATCTCTGGGAGTTCGAGACCAGCCTGGTCTACAGAGCTAGTTCCAGGGTAGGCTCCAAAGCCACAGAGAAACCCTGTCTCGAAAAAAGCAAAAAAAATAAAAATAAATAAAACAAAACAAAAAAAACAACAGCAATATATTTGGGGACTATAAATCAAGACCCTGGCATGAACAGATAAGTTCTTCTAAAATGAATAAAAATCAGTGACTTTTTTAATCAAAACTAAGATGTCAAAATTTTCTTAAAGGGTGAAGAAACCAAGCCGGGAGGATTTCTCCCTGCAAATGATGACGATAGCCTTGTGCCCCAGCATACCGCCGACTCTGAATTACCTTCATTTCAAGGTACAAGTCACAGAGGTGACACTCTTCAGGAATCTGAGAAAATTACACTTCACGACACCACAATGGATCACACACGTTCTTTAGGACTTACACTGGGCATGCAACGGGGAGACCACATGCTGAAGCTAAGCTTGTTCTTGGTAGCCACACTGGTGACACCATGGACCCTGTGCAACATTAGTTTTGACAGTTAATAAACATTTGGAATGTATTTGAAAACAATCACAACTATGAACTTTGTTGCAATTAGAGTCCCTCTTGGTTCTCCACAATGATACTGAGTATGCTCATAAGGGGTTCCCATTGTCAAGTCTTCAAACAAGCATCTTGAAAAGAAAAGAAACTCAGCAAACTACCATTTAATTGTTTTAATGTTTCTTCACAAATGGTGAAAATACTAAAGTACAGACAGTAATACTCATGATGTTGTGGCCAACATCATAAATATGGAATTATGAATGTAAAACATTTTCTGGGTTCAGAGACTAAATCTAGTCCTCCATGCAGCCCTGCAGGGCTCTCTAGTAGGGCCGGTCTCTAAGTTCCTGACTGTTTTCGTCTTCATCCTTTTACGCAGGTCCTCCAGGGCCTCCAGGACCACCTCTTTTTAATTCCATCTGTTCCATCAATGGTCCAGGAGGAGCCCAAGGACCACGTCGTATTCCTCCACCAAAACCACCTCGGTCCAAGCTACGGACACCTCAGAAGCCACCTCTGTCTATACTTCTGCCTCCTCGGGACATTTCTGCAGGACCAACAGGGTCCTTAATTCTGTCTCAACCATGCTGCATGCCACCAGGGCAGCCTCAACAGGTAAAAGAGAGAGCCACCTCATGAAGGTTATTCTATGCCCAACTCCCACCCCACCCCCATATAAAGCTGAACAGGTCCCCTTTTAAGATGCTCAAACTCTCGGCTATGAATCAAACAGAAAGGAAGCAGAGGTTAACCGATAGCAGTGGTTATAGTGATAAAATTTCCCTGAGCAAAGAAATATTTGGGGACTATAAATCAAGACCCTGGCATGAACAGATAAGTTCTTCTAAAATGAATAAAAATCAGTGACTTTTTTAATCAAAACTAAGATGTCAAAATTTTCTTATAGGGTGAAGAAACCAAGCCGGGAGGATTTCTCCCTGCAAATGATGACGATGGCCTTGTGCCCCAGCCTACCGCCAACACTGAATTACCTTCATTTCAAGGTACAAGTCACAGAGGTGACACTCTTCAGGAATCTGAGAAAATTACACTTCACGACACCACAATGGATCACACACGTTCTTTAGGACTTACACTGGGCATGCAAAGGGGAGACCACATGCTGAAGCTAAGCTTGCTCTTGGTAGCCACACTGGTAACACCATGGACCCAGTGCAACATTAGTTTTGACAGTTAATAAACATTTGGAATGTATTTGAAAACAATCACAACTATGAACTTTGTTGCAATTAGAGGCCTCTAGGTTCTCCACACTGATACTGAGTATGCTCATAAGGGGTTCCCATTGTCAAGTCTTCAAACAAGCATCTTGAAAAGAAAAGAAACTCAGCAAACTACCATTTAATTGTTTTAATGTTTCTTCACAAATGGTGAAAATACTAAAGTACAGACAGTAATACTCATGATGTTGTGTCCAACATCATAAATATGGAATTATGAATGTAAAACATTTTCTGGGTTCAGAGACTAAATCTAGTCCTCCATGCAGCCCTGCAGGGCTCTCTAGTAGGGCCGGTCTCTAAGTTCCTGACTGTTTTCGTCTTTATCCTTTTACGCAGGTCCTCCAGGGCCTCCAGGACCACCTCTTTTTAATTCCATCTGTTCCATCAATGGTCCAGGAGGAGCCCCAGGACCACGTCGTATTCCTCCACCAAAACCACCTCGGTCCAAGCTACGGACACCTCAGAAGCCACCTCTGTCGATACTTCTGCCTCCTCGGGACATTTCTGCAGGACCAACAGGGTCCTTAATTCTACCTCAACCATGCTGCATGCCACCAGGGCAGCCTCAACAGGTAAAAGAGAGAGCCACCTCATGAAGGTTATTCTATGCCCATCTCCCACCCCCCCCCCACATATAAAGCTGAGCAGGTCCCCTTTTAAGATTCTCAAAGTCTCGGCTTTGAATCAAACAGAAAGGAAGCAGAGGTTACCCGATAGCAGTGGTTATAGTGATAAAATTTCCCTGAGCAAAGAAATATTGGGGGCCGGGCGATGGTGGCGCACGCCTTGAATCCCAGCACTTGGGAGGGAGAGTCAGGCGGATCTCTGGGAGTTCGAGACCAGCCTGGTCTACAGAGCTAGTTCCAGGGTAGGCTCCAAAGCCACAGAGAAATCCTGTCTCGAAAAAAGCAAAAAACAAATAAAACAAAATAAAACAAAACAAACAAAAAAAAACAACAATATATTTGGGGACTATAAATCAAGACCCTGGCATGAACAGATAAGTTCTTCTAAAATGAATAAAAATCAGTGACTTTTTTAATCAAAACGAAGATGTCAAAATTTTCTTAAAGGTTGAAGAAACCATGCCAGGAGGATTTCTCCCTGCAAATGATGACGATGGCATTGTGCGCCAGCCTACCGCCAACACTGAATTAACTTCATTTCAAGGTACAAGTCACAGAGGTGACATTCTTCAGGAATCTGAGAAAATTACACTTCACGACACCACAATGGATCACACACGTTCTTTAGGACTTACACTGGGCATGCAAAGGGGAGACCACATGCTGAAGCTAAGCTTGCTCTTGGTAGCCACACTGGTGACACCATGGACCCTCTGCAACATTAGTTTTGACAGTTAATAAACATTTGGAATGTATTTGAAAACAATCACAACTATGAACTTTGTTGCAATTAGAGGCTCTCTAGGTTCTCCACAATGATACTGAGTATGCTCATAAGGGGTTCCCATTGTCAAGTCTTCAAACAAGCATCTTGAAAAGAAAAGAAACTCAGCAAACTACCATTTAATTGTTTTAATGTTTCTTCACAAATGGTGAAAATACTAAAGTACAGACAGTAATACTCATGATGTTGTGGCCAACATCATAAATATGGAATTATGAATGTAAAACATTTTCTGGGTTCAGAGACTAAATCTAGTCCTCCATGCAGCCCTGCAGGGCTCTCTAGTAGGGCCGGTCTCTAAGTTCCTGTTTTCGTCTTTATCCTTTTACGCAGGTCCTCCAGGGCCTCCAGGACCACCTCTTTTTAATTCCATCTGTTCCATCAATGGTCCAGGAGGAGCCCCAGGACCACGTTGTATTCCTCCACCAAAACCACCTCGGTCCAAGCTACGGACACCTCAGAAGCCACCTCTGTCGATACTTCTGCCTCCTCGGGACATTTCTGCAGGACCAACAGGGTCCTTAATTCTACCTCAACCATGCTGCATGGCACCAGGGCAGCCTCAACAGGTAAAAGAGAGAGCCACCTCATGAAGGTTATTCTATGCCCATCTCCCACCCGCCCCACACATATAAAGCTGAGCAGGTCCCCTTTTAAGATTCTCAAAGTCTCGGCTTTGAATCAAACAGAAAGGAAGCAGAGGTTACCCGATAGCAGTGGTTATAGTGATAAAATTTCCCTGAGCAAAGAAATATTGGGGGCCGGGCGATGGTGGCGCACGCCTTTAATCCCAGCACTTGGGAGGGAGAGTCAGGCGGATCTCTGGGAGTTCGAGACCAGCCTGGTCTACAGAGCTAGTTCCAGGGTAGGCTCCAAAGCCACAGAGAAACCCTGTCTCGAAAAAAGCAAAAAAAAAAAAAAAAAAAAAAAAAAACAATATATTTGGGGACTATAAAACAAGACCCTGGCATGAACAGATAAGTTCTTCTAAAATGAATAAAAATCAGTGACTTTTTTAATCAAAACTTAGTTTTTTTAATCAAAACTAAGATAATTTTCTTATAGGGTGAAGAAACCAAGCCGGGAGGATTTCTCCCTGCAAATGATGACGATGGCCTTGTGCCCCAGCCTACCGCCAACACTGAATTACCTTCATTTCAAGGTACAAGTCACAGAGGTGACACGCTTCAGGAATCTGAGAAAATTACACTTTACGACACCACAATGGATCACACAAGTTCTTTAGGACTTACACTGGGCATGCAACGGGGAGACCACATGCTGAAGCTAAGCTTGCTCTTGGTAGCCACACTGGTGACACCATGGACCCTGTGCAACATTAGTTATGACAGTTAATAAACATTTGGAATGTATTTGAAAACAATCACAACTATGAACTTTGTTGCAATTAGAGTCCCTCTAGGTTCTCCACAATGATACTGAGTATGCTCATAAGTGGTTCCCATTTTCAAGTCCTCAAACAAGCATCTTGAAAACAAAAGAAACTCAGCACACTACCATTTAATTGTTTTAATGTTTCTTCACAAATGGTGAAAATACTAAAGTACAGACAGTAAGACTCATTATGTTGTGGCCAACATCATAAATAGGGAATTATGAATGTAAAACATTTTCTGGGTTCAGAGACTAAATCTAGTCCTCCATGCAGCCCTGCAGGGCTCTCTAGTAGGGCCGGTCTCTAAGTTCCTGACTGTTTTCGTCTTTATCCTTTTACGCAGGTCCTCCAGGGCCTCCAGGACCACCTCTTTTTAATTCCATCTGTTCCATCAATGGTCCAGAAGGAGCCCAAGGACCACGTCGTATTCCTCCACCAAAACCACCTCGGTCCAAGCTACGGACACCTCAGAAGCCACCTCTGTCTATACTTCTGCCTCCTCGGGACATTTCTGCAGGACCAACAGGGTCCTTAATTCTGCCTCAACCATGCTGCATGCCACCAGGGCAGCCTCAACAGGTAAAAGAGAGAGCCACCTCATGAAGGTTATTCTATGCCCAACTCCAGCCCCACCCCCATATAAAGCTGAACAGGTCCCCTTTTAAGATGCTCAAACTCTCGACTATGAATCAAACAGAAAGGAAGCAGAGGTTACCCGATAGCAGTGGTTATAGTGATAAAATTTCCCTGAGCAAAGAAATATTTGGGGACTATAAATCAAGACCCTGGCATGAACAGATAAGTTCTTCTAAAATGAATAAAAATCAGTGACTTTTTTAATCAAAACTAAGATGTCAAAATTTTCTTAAAGGTTGAAGAAACCATGCCGGGAGGATTTCTCCCTGCAAATGATGACGATGGCATTGTGCCCCAGCCTACCGCCAACACTGAATTAACTTCATTTCAAGGTACAAGTCACAGAGGTGACATTCTTCAGGAATCTGAGAAAATTACACTTCACGACACCACAATGGATCACACACGTTCTTTAGGACTTACACTGGGCATGCAAAGGGGAGACCACATGCTGAAGCTAAGCTTGCTCTTGGTAGCCACACTGGTGACACCATGGACCCTCTGCAACATTAGTTTTGACAGTTAATAAACATTTGGAATGTATTTGAAAACAATCACAACTATGAACTTTGTTGCAATTAGAGGCTCTCTAGGTTCTCCACAATGATACTGAGTATGCTCATAAGGGGTTCCCATTGTCAAGTCTTCAAACAAGCATCTTGAAAAGAAAAGAAACTCAGCAAACTACCATTTAATTGTTTTAATGTTTCTTCACAAATGGTGAAAATACTAAAGTACAGACAGTAATACTCATAATGTTGTGGCCAACATCATAAATATGGAATTATGAATGTAAAACATTTTCTGGGTTCAGAGACTAAATCTAGTCCTCCATGCAGCCCTGCAGGGCTCTCTAGTAGGGCCGGTCTCTAAGTTCCTGACTGTTTTCGTCTTTATCCTTTTACGCAGGTCCTCCAGGACCACCTCTTTTTAATTCCATCTGTTCCATCAATGGTCCAGGAGGAGCCCCAGGACCACGTCGTATTCCTCCACCAAAACCACCTCGGTCCAAGCTACGGACACCTCAGAAGCCACCTCTGTCGATACTTCTGCCTCCTCGGGACATTTCTGCAGGACCAACAGGGTCCTTAATTCTACCTCAACCATGCTGCATGCCACCAGGGCAGCCTCAACAGGTAAAAGAGAGAGCCACCTCATGAAGGTTATTCTATGCCCATCTCCCACCCCCCCCCCCCACATATAAAGCTGAGCAGGTCCCCTTTTAAGATTCTCAAAGTCTCGGCTTTGAATCAAACAGAAAGGAAGCAGAGGTTACCCGATAGCAGTGGTTATAGTGATAAAATTTCCCTGAGCAAAGAAATATTGGGGGCCGGGCGATGGTGGCGCACGCCTTTAATCCCAGCACTTGGGAGGGAGAGTCAGGCGGATCTCTGGGAGTTCGAGACCAGCCTGGTCTACAGAGCTAGTTCCAGGGTAGGCTCCAAAGCCACAGAGAAACCCTGTCCCGAAAAAAGCAAAAAACAAATAAAACAAAATAAAACAAAACAAACAAAAAAAAACAACAATATATTTGGGGACTATAAATCAAGACCCTGGCATGAACAGATAAGTTCTTCTAAAATGAATAAAAATCAGTGACTTTTTTAATCAAAACGAAGATGTCAAAATTTTCTTAAAGGTTGAAGAAACCATGCCAGGAGGATTTCTCCCTGCAAATGATGACGATGGCATTGTGCGCCAGCCTACCGCCAACACTGAATTAACTTCATTTCAAGGTACAAGTCACAGAGGTGACATTCTTCAGGAATCTGAGAAAATTACACTTCACGACACCACAATGGATCACACACGTTCTTTAGGACTTACACTGGGCATGCAAAGGGGAGACCACATGCTGAAGCTAAGCTTGCTCTTGGTAGCCACACTGGTGACACCATGAACCCTCTGCAACATTAGTTTTGACAGTTAATAAACATTTGGAATGTATTTGAAAACAATCACAACTATGAACTTTGTTGCAATTAGAGGCTCTCTAGGTTCTCCACAATGATACTGAGTATGCTCATAGGGGTTCCCATTGTCAAGTCTTCAAACAAGCATCTTGAAAAGAAAAGAAACTCAGCAAACTACCATTTAATTGTTTTAATGTTTCTTCACAAATGGTGAAAATACTAAAGTACAGACAGTAATACTCATGATGTTGTGGCCAACATCATAAATATGGAATTATGAATGTAAAACATTTTCTGGGTTCAGAGAATAAATCTAGTCATCCATTCCGCCCTGCAGGGCTCTCTAGTAGGGCCAGTCTCTAAGTTCCTGACTGTTCTCGCCTCTATCCATTTGGCAGGTCATCCAGGGCCTCCAGGACCACCTCTTGTTCAATCCATCTGTTCCATCAATGGTCCAGGAGGAGCCCCAGGACCACGTCGTATTCCTCCACCAAAGCCACCTCGGTCCAAGCTACGGACACCTCAGAAGCCACCTCTGTCTATACCTCTGCCTTCTCGGGACATTTCTGCAGGACCAACAGGGTCCACAAGTTTGCCTGATCCTCGCTGCATGCCACCAAGACAGCCTCACAAACTGATAATAGAGATCTACCTTGTTAAGGTTTTTCTCTTCCCACCCCCCCTCCCACAAACACACATAAAGCTGAGCAGGTCCCCTTTTCATTTCCTCAATCTCTGGCCTTTGAATCAAACAGAAAGTAATCAAAGTTTACACAATATTAGTGGTTATAGTGATAAAATTCCTAACAAATATTTGAGACCTATAAATCAAGACCTTGGTTTTAACAGATAAATTCTTCTAATGTGAACAAAAATCAGTGATACCTTTAATGAAAACTAAGATCTCAAATTTTCCTTAAAGGTTGAAGAAACCAAGCCTGAAGGAGTTCTTCCTGAAAATTATGAAGATGGCATTGTGCCCCAGCCTACCGCCGACACTGAATTACCTTCATCTCAAGGTACAAGTCACAAAGGTCACACTCTTCAGGAATCTGAGAAAATTACACTTCAGGACACCAAAATTGATAACACATGTTCTTTAGGACTTACACTGGACATGTAAGGGGAGACCACATACTGACCATGAGCTTGCTCCTGTAGGCACACTGGTGACACCATGGACCCTCTGCAACATTATTTTTTGACAGTTAATAAACATTTGGAACGTTTTTGAAAACAATCACAACCATGAACCTTGTTACAATTTGAGGCTCCCTTTGTGGTCCACAACGATACTGAGTATTCTCACAAGGGGTTCCCATTGCTAAGTCTAAAACAACCATCTTTAAAAGAAAATAAAAATCTCTGCTCCCTAGGATTTAACTTGTTTTAATGTTACTTCAGAAATGGTGAAAATACTAAAGTACAGAGAGTAATAGTCATGATGGTGTGGTCAACATTATATATATGGAATTATAAATTTAAAATATTTTCTGGTGTAAAAAAAATAAATCTGGTCATCCTTGCAGCTCTTCAGGTCTCTCTATTACGGCCGGTCTCTAAGTTCCTGACTGTGCTCACCTTATTCCATTAATGCAGGACTTCCAGGACCTCCAGGTCCACCACTTATTTCTATCATCGGTTCCATCAATGGTCCAGGAAGATCCTCAGGACCATGTCGTATTACTCAACCAAGTCCACCTCGGTCCAAGCTATGGCCACCTCAGAACATTTCTCCAGGACCACCACGATCCATAAGGACACCTCTTCTTCCCTGCATGGCACCACTGCCGCCTCGGCCACGATCACATCCCGGAGGTTGGAATGGTAGCGGGTGGAAGCCCTCAGGTTTTGGTCCTTACACTGGTTGCATTCTGTTCTCCAGGTCAAGTTCTGGGTTCCACAGCCCGGCATGGGACACTGCCAATCTCCGGCTCAGTGCTGGACATTTCCTCCTCCACAAGGAGGTCCCTCAGGGGCCCCAGGGTTTCCTCTCCTCCAATGACTCCCATGTGACCCATGGTTCCTTTGGGACCTCTTGGGCTATTATGACCTCCACAGAGTGGTGGTGGCATCCCTCTGCCCTCATGAGGTGGCATGCCACTCCACTTGCTATTTTTTGGAGGCTTCTTTCGGGCAAGAGAAGCTTTAAGTTTGCTTCCCTGAATATCTTTTCCATCAAACCATTCCATACCAGCCTTGGCAGTAGGCAGATCTTCGTAGGCCACTGTGGCATCACCTTTAGGCTTTCCTCTCTCCTTATCCAAATAGATGTGGATCATGAGTTGCCCAGTTCTCTTGTTCATCTTGACAACCCCACACTGCTTACCGAAGTCTGCCAGATCATCCATAGTCACATTGTCATTTAAACCTTGCACATAAATTGCACTGTTGTCAGAATCCTCATCAGGATCTAGGAAGGCCTAGATCAGGACCTGGTTCTTCATCCATGGGTCCACCGGGCTGATTGATGCCACCTCGCTCTCTAGAGCCCATTCCACCGCGTCCTCCTCCCTGCCCACCTTTGCTCATGCCTCCATGATTAAATCCCCTTCTTCTCCTCTCCCATTTATCAGGGCCACTCATGCTCTGGTTCTCTCCTGGTCCGAAAAATCCTCCAGACTCCTGCCCCCGACACCATGTGGTGTGGTCCTGTCGGAATGAACTCTGTTTCCTGTAGCTGCTGCTCTGTTGGCTATATTGACTTGGAGCCTGGCTGTAGGATCCAGTCTGAGGGGGGTAACTAATGGGAGGCTGCTGCCCATAGCTGCTTTGTTCACCATAGCTACTCTGCTGTCCATAGTTGCTAGGTTGCTCATAGATGTTCTGCTGAGATTAACTGCTCCGATCGTTAACTAGTTGGCTGCGAAGAGAAAGATAGGATGTGTAGGATAAGATGTGTAGGAGGATAGGGTGGAGGTGCAGGGACTGGCTGCATGGGGTAGCTCCCAGGTGCTTGGGGATATCTGTAATTACTCTGTCCATACCCTAGTCTGGGCTGGTTATAAACCCCTGTGATAGACTGAGGTTGACTAGTCTCAGTGGGCTCTTTACATCCTGTGGTCTTGCAGGTGCAGCGGCTGTTGGCTGCTGGCCACAGGCTGGGTAGGCAGGCTGGGTGCCATATGCAGACTGAGCTGCACAAGAGGCTTGGGTTGTGGTGACTGGAGCAGTGGTGGTGTCATGAGCACCAGTGCCACATCCTTTAACAGTCTGGCTGTGTGCCTGGGGGCAGTTGGAGTGGTATCACCAGTGGGAGGCTGTCCATAGGAAGTCACATATGCAGTCTGACTGTAGGTGGCAGATCTCTGAGCTGATATCAGTAGGCTGTCCATAGGTTCCATAGCTTTGTTTCCCATAGGCCTGGGTGGTCTGTGCATATCCTTTCCTTGAGTTGGCTGGGCTGTGTAAGCACTGTAGCCCTGCTGGGCTGCAGCTTGGCTGTAGGTACTGTAATCTGCAGACGCCATTTTCTCTCCTTCCTCCTCGTTCTCTCCCCCTCGACAACATTCTGACCCTGTTCTTGAAACTTGCTTAGAAGAGAACACAAGTGTGATAGCTTCACTACTGATCAGGAATCTGCTTTTGTTCATGTCCCAGGTGATGCCTTTGACCCTCAGAGTGCTAATGAGTACTTCAGTGCTTCCAGTCCAGCTGAATACACCCACTATGCAACGCATTCCAAGGTTCTGCCACTTTGGGAAGCAACAATGGCACTGCTGATGATAACCACCGGAATATGGTTTTTGAAATTTGTATCAACAGTGATGATGTGGGTATTCAACCTAATTTAACATGTGACATGCATTAAAATGAGTTTAACAAGGTAAGTTAGACCACAGCAGTGGTTTAAAATAGATGATGACTTATGCACTAGAAATCCAATTCTCTTTGGCACGAGTACATATCATAAATAATTTTTTTGCTATATATAGGACTCTTTAGCCATTACCTAAAACTAGAAAAAATGCTTATCTTTTCCAATCATATTGAAAATACATCTAACATGAAACTTGTGTTGTCTGAATGGCTAAGCAGAGAAATATAACTGTTAGATATTAGTTTCTATTTTTCTCTGTTCATAAACTGTGACTTATGTGGATAGCATAATTTTGTAAAGAAACACCCAGAAAGAAGCAACATGTGAGAATAAAACCAATGAAATAAGGCTCCACATTGTCACCACTTCTCAAATACAATGGCATTCCTTGTGACATGACACTACATAAGATTCTACTGGTGATGCCTCTGTTACTGCTCATCCTAACGCTGCCACAAATGATGTTCTTGATACTACTGATAATTCTTGCTTTTCTTTTTAGTTGCTGCTGAAGCCTATGAGGAGCTAACGATAACAATGACAATTTCAGGAATATTTTAAAAAATTAATAAAGTTTCTTGACACCGTATATACTGATTTCGGTATATAATAGTTTTTTCATTAAAATACGTTTTAAAAATATTTTAAACTGTTTCTTGGTATTTTACAAACTGTTGACATGATGTCTTGGTGACATGTTTAAGGAGAAAGCTTCTATAATACCTATCAGAGATAGAACAGATAGTGGCATATCTAATCAGACAGACCACGAACAGATGTTGGCTGAACACCTGACTATGAAAGAAGAAAAAGCAGAGAGGCAGAGGGAGAGAGACAGAGGAGGAGACACAGAAAGAGGGAGAGGAACATAGAGACAGGGGGAGACAGAGAGATAGGTTTAGAAAGAGAATGAGAAGCTGGGGCAGAGATTCTTCTGAACTAGAGGAAGGTTAGGGGAGGGCAGGAGGGTAGAAGATCTAGAACACTAGCATGGACTTTGAACTGTACAGCTGGTACTTGTGCTACTGAAGGAGCCTGGAGGCTGGTCTGTACCTTATTATGGTAATAGACACTACAGGCAGCCAATATTCTCTACTTCCAGTGATAAGAGAAATGACATCTTTGGGTAGAGGAACTAGCTTCACAAGTTTTTAAGGAATGTTGGTTTTTATCTATCCTCCAAAAATCCTCCAAAGTCCAGGTTGAGCCCGTTTCTGGGTATCTGAGACTGCCATTACAGTTTTAGGAACTGGAGTTCAATAATAGGCGTCAATGAATTTTAGTGGGTTTTCTAAGTCACAGACCAGCCTTGTTGAGGTTTCCATACTCAACTCTAACATAAGTAAAAAAGCACCACCCAAACTACTCTATTGGCCTTAAAATCCAAAGAGTTAAAGTGTGGCTGCTTACGTGAATTTCCTTTTCCTGTAATTTTATGGCATCCCATCCCCTAGCACACATTGAGAAAAGTCCCTCACTGAGTATGGGGCCTTAAGAACCCCTTCCTGTGTGTGATGATCATTGTGTCCTTCACACCATTTCACAGAAACCATCGACAACCTCTGCCTCTCTCTTCCAGAGTAGTAGTTCAGATGTCTTGCTGAGGTCTGAGAACTGCACAGTTATGCATTCTCTAAACTTCGGCCAGGTGTGAGTCTATGCATTCACCAGAGCCCATTGACTAAAGAAACGTCTCTCATTAGGGATCACAGTTGCTCGATGCTCACCTTACTAGACCTGGATGGAGGTGGGTGGGCCTTGGACTTCCCACAGGGCAGGGAACCCTGATTGCTCTTTGGGCTGAGGAGGGAGGGGGACTTGATTGGGGGAGGGGGAGGGAAATGGAAGGCGGTGGCGGGGAAGAGACAAAAATCTTTAATAAATAATTTATTAATTAACATAAAAAAGTTGCTCGAATGTATAGGTGTCAGCAAGAGTACGTAGAAGGCAGCTTGATTCTATGTAAGTTTAACAAAACAACAGAGGGCCTGTTGTGTGGATTCAACACATTAGTGATTAACTCAGGGTCACCAATACTTCATCAGTGTGGCATTAAGGAAAGAAAAGCACTTCCACTGGGATTCATTTCCAGATTTGAATTTTCTACATGTTCCCTGTCTTCCCTTCTTTGTCTGTTGCATGACTCTAAATCTGTGCCTTTCTGAAGAAGTCTGTCTGTCCCTGTGCTTGTTCTCTTGTCTGAGTCTATGTCTGTCCCTACATCTGTCCTTGTGTGTAAATGTGTGTGTCTGCCCCTTTTGTTGCTCACTCTTTTATTGAATTTCCCCATAAGAATCACCTGGGGAAGGAGTGGGATACTTTACAGAATCATTTGTGGAGTCTTACAAGGGATGAAGGTAATAACTGCAACTGATCCCAACTCACCCAGACAACAAAAAACATTACAAACACCATGTTTGCCCAGTAATGCTGCTGTGTTCCATTGTTTTGGGGGATATTCATTTAAGAGTGCTTTCAACCTCTATGTTTCCTGTTTTATACAAATGATACACATTTGTTCTGGATCAGGGGGCACAGAAGAAAATAAGATTACTTAAGTATTAGTTTAGTTTGTAAAAGGTGGCTATGCAGGAAGACCAAGGAAAGTAGTGGTCATTGTTACATTGTTCTCTTAAAAGTGGGTTAACAATCAGTTTGAGGACACAGTAAGATAGCAGCCTTATATCTTAAATGATCTCAAAGCATGTTATGAACTCTGGCTGTGATGTCCAACAAAGGTTCCAGTCTCTAGAATCAGAGAGATTTCCATATTACATCACCATGGCCTTAGTCATTGCGCTCTGAACCAGCTTTACAGAACCAGCCAAGAATTCCCTACTGCGTGGTAGACCTAAAATCAAATCAGAAAGTTGATTGTTCCTATAAGAGTCAACACACTATCACACGGAGAATATCTTGCCAGGCAAGTTGTCACATACAGTGTGTACAGATTGGTAGAATCATCGCCAACTTTCCTCATCCAGTAGCTTGCATAGAAGCTTCTAGCACTGTGGAAGCTATCTAGCACAGATGCAACATGACCTTTAAATGTCCTATATCCCAAGTGTATAGTGTGTGTGTTCAGAATCATCCACCAATCTAATTCTCGTGTGTAAATGAGGACATTGGTAGCAGCCTGTAATGTTTGACAGGCGCCCCCTTACTTCACAGCTCAGAGGGAACTATCTCACAGTATTGGAACCTTTGTTTAGTCAACTTAATCTTTGGGAGAAACGTTACCCATGCATGCAGGGCTCCTTCATTCAGTTGTTTTACTTAGGCTTCCAAGGATGCAACTCCATTCGCTAGGCTTGGTGGCAAACCAAGGTACATGTGTAGAGGTCAAGAGCATCACTTTCTGGATCATACTCTTACCTCTACCATGTGGTTTCCCAACATCAAACTCAACAGCATATGGCTGGCATCAAGCACCTTCACATGCTAAACTATTTATCCAGCCCCTCAAATGATTTTAAAGGACTTCAAATGTAGTATTTTTCCAAAAGGATTTTTTTCCTCCATGCTTAATTTTGGTTAACCCTTTCCCCACCATCACACTTCTTTCATCGCTGATGAAAATTTTCCACTTGCAAAGTTTCTTTACCCTTCCACAGTGCATTTCCTCTGCCATCCCACTTCCCTCCAGGCCTGTTCACCTCTATGATCCATTTCATGCTTTGAGTTTTACAGACACTCGAAATTAAAAACATTTATCTGAAAATTCAAAGCTTGGAACCAGATGTAAGATAAATAATTCGATTAAAAATGGGGTACAGAACCACACAGAATTCTCAGAAGAATCTCAAATGGCTGTAAGACATTTAAGGGAAGGTTCAACATCCTTAGCCATCAGAGAAATGCAAATCAAAACAACTCTGAGAAACCATCTTACACCTGTAAGAATGGCTAAGATCAAACACACTAATGATAGATTATGCTGGAGAGGATGTGGAGTTAGGGGAACACTCCTCCATTGATGGTGGGAATGCAAACTTGTACAACCACTTTGGAAATCAGTATGGTGGCTTATCAGAAAATTGGGAATCAACATACCTCAAGATCCAACAAGACCACTCTTGGGCATATACCCAAAGAATACTCAACCATACTATAAGGACACTCCAGTGTGTATCTGTGAACATTCATGCCCCTACAGACATCCTTGTGACCACATGACCGGCTAGCAGTTACAGCTCACTGTTACTTCTCAGTAGCATCAGACTCCAACAGACTAGCATACTGCGTATTGCTAGCCTAGGAAAAGATGAAGTTCAAAGTGCAATTTCCCTGGGATGCTTCTCACTTTTTCAATCCTGTAAAGTCAAAAAATCACCAGCCAGGGTACTGAATTTTAGGGCTTCAAAAAAAAAAAAACCCTTAATGCTAGGTTATTTAAAACTGGATTTTGGTAATACAATTGAACACAAACAGAATACATTAAAAGATATTCTGTAAAAGCATTATGTGTATAGTTAGCCATGACCAAAAATAAATCCTGAAACAGAGTTTGAAAAACAAAGGTCACACTATTAAAAAAAAACATAGTACATACAATTTTTTGAAAATCTTTGTTAAATTGAACCATCAGAACTTCTGCCTGATTTTCAATATCTATATATCTACATCAAACAAGACTTTGAATATGAGAAATGAGTTAGTCTTCTAACTCCTTCTAATGAAGTCCACCTTCATCACGCTCGTTTTGAGTCTATTAGAGATGGGTCCAGATGGTCTAATCAAGCACAGGTTGCTGGCAGGAGATGAAGTTCTACCTCCTGTAGAAATCAGCCTGTGCTGCCTATTCTGACAGTAACACCCTAATACCTCCCTCTCAAGGCTAATTTCCAGTCTCTCAGACAAATGTCTTGAAGATGTTTGATTTTTCTTGACTCAAGGTTTAGATAAAGCTATTGTAAAAACTCACAAGGCAGGACTCTAAGGTCTTTATTTTATCAATGGTCTAAAAATACATCCAGGTATTAAGAAGGAAAAGTAGTGTATGTATGAATAAACTATTATTGGCTATTACTGATTCATAGAAACAAACCTGCCCTCTTATTCTAGAGCTAAGTGAAGTCTGACTGTTCTATTTAGCATTGACAACTGAAATGCGCCCCTGTCTCTACAGACGGTGCTGTATGAATGCTCCTTTTAGGTTTCCTTATTAATATTCTGAGTGCAGTACAATATTTCTAAAAAGGACATAATTTTTATAGTGAGTATGCCTTTGACTTTAGGTATGTTCTTGTCTTGGCAGACTGAAAATGGGTATATTTTGCCAGAAAGTATAAAGAAAGAATCTAAGAAAACAATATGACTGAAATCTGTGTTCTTCAAAAACTTTCCCCTGAGTTTACATGTTAAAATGCAAGAATATCAACACCTCACAAATATATCTGAAGTAAAAAATAAGAACATAGGAAAATTTCCTTTTATAAACATAGAGGATGTTGGTGCATAAATAGAATAACACTGTTAAGTGATTCAAAAGCACAGTCATTATATCTTCTTCCTCCCTAGTTTCAAGCACAGGTGAACACGAATCTTAACTGGGAAGAGGTCACATCCAACACCTCAGCAGCATCACAGCTCAGTAGCAGAACAAAGCAGAAAATGATTAGGTCAGAAAACACCACAAAACAAAGTACACTGGAGACAACTGAGTAAGGCAGGAAGAGCAAAGTTCTCAGGATTGGGGAGGAGGGACTGGGCAGTCCACTTGTAAACAGTCCCATCTTTTGTGACTATACAGCACTGACAATTGAGCTGTCAGGAGCCTCGCTGGTTTCTACATCATCAATAGCTGCAGGTTCTGGAATTTCATTCATCCTCAAAACCTCTTCATAGAGCAAATAGCTCCGCAGACTTCGGGGAAGAGGCAACTGATGGATGAGACTGTTAGAACGAAGGTGCTCTGCTTTTAGACTGGCCCAAATTTCCAAACGGCAGAGATGGGTCAGGCATGGGACACAGGCTGGAGAAACAAACGAACAAAATATTAACTGATAGTGAAATGAAGAAAAGATTAAGGACCTAAGCTTGGACTTCAGATCACATATAAAAGCCAGAGACGGGAGTACCAATGTGGTTTGCTCGGTAACAATCTACCTCCAGATTCAGTGAGAAACACTGTATCAAAATTGTAAGTCAGGGAGTGATAGACTAACATCCTTCTCTGGTTTCCACATATGCATACAATCAAGAATACACACACACACACACACACACACTAGTAATACACTAAAGTAAGCAACAAACCCATCTCCATATAACAAGAGAAATAGTTTGTTGCTTAGTCTTGTTTTCAAAGAAGACTTGTGGATAAGAATAATCACATTCAATTTTCAATTATTTTCCTCTCCTGGTTGCCCTTGCTTCAATTGGTCACTCAAAGTCAGTATCCAATCCATAGAAGGTAAATGTTTAAATTCTAAAGAACTGATGATACAAGCTGGCATTTAAGAAAACTCACAACAGAAAATTGCTACTTCCCTCTTAGTCTGTTTCATTGCCAAGAGTCTTGTAACCTAACATATCAAGTAAATGGATGTGCAGTCTGAACATCATCTCTTTGCATCTGTGACATAAAATGAAGTTTCAAGGGCTGGCAAGAAGGATCAAAGGTTAAGAGTGCTAGCTGCTCTTCCAAAGAACCCAGGCTCAATTTGTGACACCAACACAGTGGCTCACACCTATTTCAAATTCCAGTTTCAGGGGATCCAACATTCTCTTCTGGCTTCCATGGGAACCAGGCATGCATGTAGTGCACATACTTGCATTAAAAACATCCACACTTAGTAAAATAATGATTTTAAGAATGAACTTTTAAAATTGGCACGGAAAGAGAACATTCATTGAGTGTCCTCTATGCCACATGCCTATGCATTTCTGAGATACTCTAGTTTTGTATCACTTTCTCTGGTCTAAACATGCAGATACATACACAATATCGATCTATCAATCTATCTGTCTATCTATCTATCTATCTATCTATCTATCTATCTATCTGGGTTTCCCAAGCACATGTTTTACCACTGATCTGCCCCAGTCCCTGATATAAATTACCATGCTATCATAAGACAGGAAAACAGAAACTTAAAAAGAAGATTCAGCAAAATTTCAAAGATCACAAAGTTGTTTAACTGGCAGAGCCACGGTTAAAATTTAGATCCATCTGACCCCAAAGACTCTAAGTGTGGTTTAAAGTTGTAGGATACACGATCACACTGTGAATCTCAAGTCTGCATTTGAGTGAACTTAATAAAATCAACTTTGGGTCAGGAGACAGAGTCAGCAACTATTTGACAGAAAGTAGACAGAGAGACAGAAGGGAACCAGAAAAAGAAGAGATACACAGGAAGTAGGAGGGAGGAACTTTAAATGTGACAGCCCTTTTTGGAGCAACAGAAAAGAGACTTTCTCATTCTGAGATGCTGGTGAAGAGTGAAGGTCATCTAGTTTCTGTTCAACTTCTCTGAGCTAGCAGGTTTTCAACCTAGCCTCCAACTGTGTGGTAAATAGAACAATAAGGATTTAGTTAAATAGTACATCTGGAGGCTGGAGAAATGGCTCAGGGCTTAATAGCACTGACTGCTCTTCCAGAGGTTCTGAGTTCAGTTCCCAGCAATCACACACATCTATAATGATATCTGATGCCCTCTTCTGGCATGTAGGCAAAGAGGTAGATAGAACACTGTATACATAATAAAAAATAAATCTTTAAATAACTGTATTTGGTGACAGTGGTGAGAGACAGATCTAGCAGGACATGGCGGCCTGAGAAGTGGGCCAGTGACTGCCACAGTTACTGGCTGAAGACAGTAGTATTCAGGTATAGCCTCTGTGCCAGTGGGAAAACAAAATTTTGGCACTCCAATGTGTGACATGATCACATAAATGGAGAATTCACACTAGTCGGCCATTACTCGTGGGAACTCTGGAAAATGGACTTAGACTTGGAAACTGCAGGAGGTGCTTGAGCCCACCACCAAACAGAGAAGTCAGCAGATTTGGTGAGACATTGTACGTCTTGAGCCCACCACCAAACAGAGAAGTCAGCAGATTTGGTGAGACATTGGGACGTCTTGAGGGAGAGAGTTGAGTAATATTTTTTTAAAAAAATCATTTCCATGTTAAGGATGAAAAATATCACAAAGCAGGGTACTAGGACCCTAAATAATGCTACCATGGATGGTTTGAAAATAAAAATAGTAAATGAGGGGATAAAAGAGTTAGCTGAAATTGACATAATGCCGATTATAATCATCATCAGTTTGGTAATTCATCTCATCCTTAATAGCCACAGTGGTTTCTTTTGCCAAATATAAAATGTGTGGTCTGAAAGTTGTGCCAAATATGAAAAGTTGACACATAAGATATAAATTTTAGAAAGACTTGTGTATAAAGTTAAGAAAATTTGACTGATAAGATGTGAGCCTTAGGCCAGGTGGTGGAGGCACACCTTTAGTTCCAGCACTTAGGAGGCAGAAGCAAGTGGATCTCAGTGAGTTCAAGGCCTGTCAGGACTGCTACTCAGAGTCTCAAAACAAAACAACAACAACAAAAAAAAAAACCAGACAAACCATATACTGACCTACTAATGAAAATAAGAGAAATACTCAGACACAGGAATGTAGACAAGAACCCACCATGCCACTGCATCATGAACTGAAGTGCAGTGTCCCAAAATTATTAGAAAACCTGCCGTAGTTACTATACAACAACCAGGAGACAACATACACCCTAAGGTCATCAGAAAGTTAATGGAATCCTATAGACATATTCTATCTGAGGAGATTTGAAGAAGCAGTCGTTTCATATGGTAAGCGTTCATCCTATGTAAAGCAGACGTTAAATTCATAAGCAATGCAGAACAGAAATATCCCACAAGACTGGAAAGAATTGGTCACAGAAATATTGAAAGCCGGTCTCAGACACAATGGATAACATGGTGGCAAGAGCAAGCTAGAGTCACAGAACAATGAAATAGGGCTAGAGGCATTGACGATTCCCAAGACCAGCTTCTAGGTGAGCACCAATATGCCGAGTTGCAACAGTTGAATTTGATGCATACAACTTGCTGCAATTTGTTGCAGATAGTTTGAATTGGATGATCACACACTGGCCCTTAACAGCTTGAGTGCTTGGGACAAGGTTGAAGAATCAGGAAAAAAAAGACTTTTCTATCAGTTGGTGCCTTTGGGTTTTCACTGCTGTGAAGAGACACCACGACCATGGCAACTCTTATAAAGAAAACATTTAATTAAGGGGATGGCTTACACTTTCTGAAGTTAAACCTATTATCACCATGGCAGAGAACACAGCGGCGTAGAGGGAGATGTGGTGCTAGAGCTGAGACTACTAGATCTTGCAGGTAAAAGGAAATCAACTGAGATACTGGGTGGTACTCAGAGCATAGAAAACCTCAAAGCACAGCAAACCCCCACAGTGACACAGTTCCTCCAATAGCTCATACCCACTCCAACAAAGTCACACCTCTTAAGACCGACAATCCCTATGAGATGATGAAAGCCAATTACAATCAACCTGCAGACTTGGCAACTAGCCAAGGAAAGTATAAGGACATGTACCCTGTTCCAACAGTTAGAATGGGGCAGGGTTTTGTTTTTGTCCTTCTAGGATAAAAGCATCCAACTAAGGAATCTATAGGTTTCTGGACAAATGAGATATCTGAAGAGGAGGAATCATCAAGAGAAAATATCCCAAGAAAAAGAGTAAATCAGGGTAGAATTTCATCAATCTTCCCAAACATGGTCTTTTCTTAATCCCAATTCAATTAAAAATCAAAGCTGGTTTTGCAGTTGGAGCATGGTTTTCTTCTTCTCTAAACCTAAGCATGCTTGTTAAAGGAAAACTGAAAATCTCTGTTTCATGTTTAAAGAGCTGCCTAGTATGGGATAGAAGAAAATCAAAATTAAGGGACTATTTTATTGTCATGAATCCTTGGTTTCATTTTGACTCTTTGAAACTTTTCCTAAGATATAAATACTATCTCAAAATCTATAAGATTTTCATGTATATATAAATTTTGTCAGGATATTAGTAGTCATGTAGACTACTAATTAATTCTCAAAATAAGCTTCATCCAGCTACTTGTATGTGTTTCAGGGTTTGAGTCTGAAGCAGGTAATTAGGCACTAAGCTTGTGTACCCCTGATGTACTTGATAGATTCTGATTGTCTAACATTTCAGAAATCTGTTGTATACAGCATATAAAATGTTTTAAGTTTTCTGCAGTAAATCATGACCATTCGTAACAAGAACCTTCGAGTGCTCCAAAAAAAAATGAAGGGGTCCTTCAATGATGACTGTGGGAATGCCATTAAGCTAACAAACACTACCCAAAGATCAATTTTGACGTGCAAACCTTTAGGACAACTTCAGAGCAACTAGTTAAGATGGTCCAGTCTCACAGACTCCTCCAGGCAGGACTTCTGTTAAGCCCCACACTTTCTCACAGAGACTAGACAACAAATGATACAGCTAGCTCTCCCAGGACTTGGTCATTATCACAATTTTCTCAGGGGCCTCTAAAGATGCTGCTGCCCCCAGATAATAAGAAGTAATTTGAAGAAAATGACAACCACATTACCAAGAAGCGGTGTGGATAGTTTTTGGTCATTTGGTGGGTTTTGGATGTTTGTTGTCATTTAGGGGAGTTGGTTATAAGCTGTTATTAGTCATGGTTAGGGAAGAAGTAAAAAAAGGTTAGATTAAGAGATTTATTTTTTTTTTCATTTGTCTATCCTTTCTCTCCTATCTACTGTTGAAAAGGGGGGATGGGGAACAAAAAGGGGGGAATATAAGAATGATAGAATAAAATGGTAGAGTATTGAATCTACTTTTAAACTGAAAACCAACTACTAGTCTCAAATATTTACAATGGTATGGATTTTTTATATTAATACAAATTTGAGGTTTTGTTTTAACATACTGGATATGTGTTTCTAATCGTGAACCTATGCAACTCATTTTAAAATGTAATGTAAATTCTAGTTCTTAAAAGCTACTACTACAAACTCTTTAGGATAACTAAGAAATAATGGTTAGTGGATAGTCATCTATAACAATCAAATTTATAGCCACCTTAGTTATGTTTTTAAGTAGTGTATGTATGTACAGTTATGGAAAATATAGTCGAAGTGCATGAAATATTAGAATTGGTATAAAATTCTAGATAAGAATCATAAGGGTTCTGAATTAAAGTTCAAATGCTTTTGCTCATGTACAAACATTTAACACTTTACACATAAATCATGATCAATAGCAATAGTGTTAAATTCACTAGTTCCCTAACACTGCTGAAAATTTAATGAAAAGAAAATACCTAAAGTCAGTATCTGACTGGCGTTAATTACCTCACTAATATATTTCACACTCAAAAATACTACAAGGTGTAAGTTCAAACAAAATATTATGGCATCTCAAATACATGATTTTATTTTCCATATTTAAGTGTAACTTTTCTACTCAGACAGTATGTTGCATATTATGCATATAACTGAATAACATGGAATATCAGACAAGGAAATAAAAGAGTATACCTGTTGTGGGTGTGTGCATGTGGAAGTTATCTGTGATAGTTTGAATGTTACTGGCCCAAATAAACTCATAGGGGGTGGCACTATTAGGAGGTGTTGGAGGAAGTTTGTCATTGTGAGAACAGGCTCGGAGGTCTCCTATGCTCAAGTTAAGCCTAATTCAGTTTACTTCTTGTTGCCTGTGGATCAAGATGTAGGGTTCTCAGCTCTTTCTCCAATTTCATGTTTGCCTATACACGTTCATGTCCTGCCATGACAATAATGGACCAAACCTCTGAACTGAAAGCCTGTCCAATCAAATGTTCTGATTTATAAGATTTGCTGGAGTTATGGTATCTCTTCACAGAAGTAGAAGCCCTAAGACACCATCATTTGGATCTAGCTAACAACAGTTATGTTGCTGCAAGGTGGTGTCAGGTAGGCAAGTCATTCAAGACTCTCCTAACAAACGTAGATTAGTCTGCTTTATTTTAAACACAAGAGGTTGAGCTTCCACATGCAAATGTGCATAAGCATGATTAGATGTGCTCTTAAGACAGGGATCTAATGACATAATCTGCTAAGAATGCTGTCCCTTCAAGAAACTTTAAAAGTCAGTGAAATTGCCTATTACCTGACAGTCACAATATGAGTTGTTATGCTTTGCAATAGTCTCTCCACCATGAAGATTGAAACCTCTGGACCTGTGAGCCAAAATAAATAATTCCCAGCTTTAATCTGTTACCTAGATATTTTTGTGAAAGATATAGTAAGGTAATTGATATAGGTAGGAAACAAACTTTGAAGAATGCCTGGTATAAAAGTGGCAATGAGTGAAATAAACGGAGCTGTCATCCAGTAGTAAAGTGCAGAGTCACTGCTGATTGTGTGACGATTCGTTCCCATTGCTAAGTGTAGCACCTCACCTCCCTACAGTACACCGAAAGGCTTTTAATATGCTTCAAGGTAGAAAGAATCACTACATTTTGTAACCTTCAAAGTACCTCAAAAATCTCAGACACCAGTGAGTCTAGAGACCACAAATGTTTCGATTGCACAACGAATCAGTAAAAATTATGTCAATGTAGTATCTCAGAGAGTTCACATTATTTTATCTATATGTAATAGTGTATTGTTGAGCAAAAACAATTTGTACAATTAGATAAATATATAAGACTGAAAGTAAGCTAAAAAGGACGTTCTTTAAATAAATTAATTAAAAAAATTTTCATCGTAAGGCCAGGCATTACGGTACATGCTTTTAATCCCAACACCTGGGAGGCAGAGTCAGGAGGCTCTCTGTGAGTACAACGCCAGTCTAGTCTATAGTTATAGGGCTGCCAGGCTAGATAACAGAGAAAGCCTGTCTCAAATTTCTTCATTGTATATATTATTGTACACAGTGTGATGTTCCACAGGAAATTCTCCATAAAGCATATAACGTAGTTGAGGATATCGTCCTCCAAGTGCTCTGCTCTGCCTTCACTGCTCCAGTCAGTCCTCAGGGTCATCTATGGAGCTTTTCTTCTACATTCATGTATGTACAAACATTTTAGATATCTGTATAAAATCTAGGTACCAACAACTTTATGGGGGCACACTTAAATTTGTTTAATAGTATTATCTCCAAGTGAATCACGTTTTTCAGTAAATGCTATCTTTATTCTTGTTATGGCCGAATGAAATTCCACTGCATGCATGTACCTCATTTCTTATATCCAGTCCTTTGTTGTTGAACATAGGGGCAGTTCCTATAACCTAATTATTGCAAATAGTGCTGCAACTGACATACAAGTTTCTCTATGGTAAGATGACTTGAAGCCATGCAGGTCATACAAACAGCATACTTGGGATATGTATGTAGTGAATATAGTACCAGTTTTTTTAGGACCCTCCATAATGATACACATATTGGCAAAAACAACTGACATTCCCACCAGCAGTATATACAACCTACATTTGTCCACGTTTCCCATCGTTTGCTGTTATGATGACATCATACTAACAGGTGTGATGGTGTTGGAAATCTCCGCTCCAGTCTCACTTCCCATTCCAAACCCCACCCTCAAGACAGGGTTTCTCTGTAGCTTTGGAGCCTGTCCTGGAGCTAGCTCTTGTAGACCAGGCTGGCCTCGAACTCACAGAGATCTGCCTGCCTCTGCTGGAATTAAAGGTGTGTACCACCACCGCCTGACTCCCCCACCCTTCTTAGAAAGCCCACCACTGGCAGCTCCACGGCCCCCCTCGAGGCTGCTTAAAGACCATGCCTATAGGGTATTTAAGGTTTTCATTTGGGAGCTGCAATGTGATTTCTTCTTAACCCTGAGATCACCCAGGGGTGCTTTGTTCATTAAACCTGGATTTTAATTTGGCCTGATCTGACCCATTGCATCAGCAGAGAAACCCACTGCCGGGATTCAAAAATACCTATCGTCTGGTGCTGGGCCTGGATACCCTAATCACGTGGATATGGGAAGCCACTCTCGCTCTTACAATGCTCCCTCCCAAACTGATCAGCTTTTGGCCCAATAAACTGCCCATTCCAAGTCACTGTTTAGAGTTCCAAGACCCCTCCCAATCTTCAGGGTACCCTGCCAAGATGTGGCTGTACAGGGGCAACCCTAACCCACTTCTGAAGCAAGGCTTGTCTTTGTTCTGTGGGACCTTTGGTTAGGAGATGTTCTATGCAAAGACACCTCACCTCCCCTCGCCACTTGACCTCAAGCTATCTAGGAGGATGTCCTGCCATGATCTTTGGTCTCTGGCACAGCCTTTGAAGTGGGCAGCACCAAGTCTAAATCTATTTCCCCAACTGCTGCAAAATTTATCCAAAGTTACTCAGTATTTGGGATCTGTACTTCCTCCCTACCCATACCCCACTCTGCTTCTGCCTGCTCTCTCACCGGGTGTCTTGTTCTTCCATGTGCTACAATGTGGAACAAGTCAGCTGCATTCTCCACATGGTTCTTGTCTTCCCCTGCTCCTGCTACCACCACTGACACCGCGGCATGACAGACTGTGGCTGTTCCTCTGTCCCATCCGGCTTTCCACTCCGTACATAGGAGGCATACATTCGTTTGCCTTGGGGAAGGGGACAGCATGCCACATTGGTCTTCTGATGCCTCCCATTGTTGCTATGCTTAGCAAGCTGGAGCCGGTGTAATGTGGGGAATGCAATGGGTGTTGTCATCCTTCCCTCCAACTGGGAGCATCCTCCCTGCCTACTCCTTTAATTCTTATGGTTTCTTATACTGCGAGTTCTGATCTTATGATGGAGGAAGGTCATTGGTTAATTATAATAAAGAAACTGCTTGGCCCTCATAGGTTAGAACATAGGTGGGTGGAGTAAACAGAACAGAATGCTGGGAGGAAGAGGAAGTGAGGTAAGATGCCTCAGACAGACACCATGCAGCTCATCGCCAGGGCAGACGCGATGAAGCAAGCCCCCAGGTCAGACATGCTGAATCTTTCCTGGTCAGTACACCTAGTGGTGCTACACAGAATATTAGAAATGGGTTAGATCTATATTTAAGAGCTAGCCAATAAGAGGCTGGAACTAATGGGCCAAGCAGTGTTTAAAAGAATACAGTTTGTGTTGTTATTTCGGGTAAAGCTAGCCGGTGGCAGGAGCTGGGTGGCGGAATGCAGCCCGCAGCTCCCTTTAACAATCTTAGGATTTTTAAGTTGATCATCTGACATGGCTTCCCATGGAAAGTTATGTCTGTCTTTCTGTTAAAACATTCTGTCTACTTTGTATGGATAGACAGCACTCTGTGCCTATGTATTTTCTTGTGGATAAATACATGTGGCCACTGAATGCTTGTTTCTGACTGGTTTTAAATGCCTGGGTTTACATGTTCCATGTGTCTTGGTAACAGCTCAGCTGTTGCTATTACAACCAGCTGCCTGGGTTCAAAATTTGCCTCTGGGTTTTTCTGGCCCTGAATCTGATGTGATGACAGAGAAAGTTATTCTGTAAGTGAAATGAAAACTTGTGATTGCAAACTGGAGTTGTTCTGGGAAATAACACATGGTCGGCCACCATTTTAACTAAGTACACCACATGGGCAGTCACCACTTTGACTAAGGCTGAAACAGAAGGAGGTCACATGACTATATCACCTCTTAAATAAAATTGACCATATGGAGTGGTCCACCAAGGAGACATTAGATCTCTAATATGATAAAAAAAAAAAACAAGGATTATGAAAGACAGATTTCTAAACAATGCTGGTTTACTGAGGAATCAAAGTTGCACCTCCATGCATTCAAACACTAAATTGTTTACAACGTTAAAACTTGTTTTTTGCCTTCCAAAGATTATGAATATAATCTATGTCCCAGGACCACAGCTGAACATCAGAGACTGAGATATTCCTATTTATGATGTAGCAATATGATGACCTAAACAGTCTGACAATAGGTTTTTTCCTCCTTTTCTAAGGTCTATTCGGGGTGACAAAGACCAATTTAAAAACAACATCTAACTTTCTTTCTTTTTCCAACATTGGTAAACTGTAGCTAATCTGGTAAATCACTAAGACATACAAGTTAACCATCAATTACCTCATAACAGATCAACTTCTTTGGTATGCTCAGATATAGCAGGTGAAATTTATCCCTTCTGATAGTGTTTGATGACTAAGCTACTGACAGATTTACCAGTTTAACATCTCTCCCCCTGACTCCCCAAGGCTGCAACCACTTTGGGAGCTCATAATCCATTAGTTAAATTTCCTGTTAAAAACACAGACAAGTTTGCCTCATTCACAGGCTTCATAATACAGAAAATAAATAGGTCTAGGTGTAACTTCCGAGGTTGAGTTCTAGCACCGCAGTTTTGACTGCTACTGCATAGAAGCTTTCTCAGCATTACTGTATCATCTTCAGTTACATATGGCAAAACTCTGCCGAGATGCTAACTCATCCCCCTCTGAAGAGATTAGCATTGGAGAGGGCAAGGAAGCCTGCAGGCAGGTTCAACTCTGTTCATCCTCTCATGCTCCTCAGCCTCCCTCCTTCTTCCTCCACTTGCTCAACCTCTTTTCTTCAGTAAATTTCCTCTGTTTATCTTCTAGGTATAGACTTAAAGGTATGTTTCACTGGGCTGAAAGCAAGCACTAGGAAAAATGTCCATGCCTCTTAACCCAAAGCCACAGACTTTTTCTATGACACCAAGTTGTAAATCTGTTCCAGTTGTCTTACAGGTTCCTGGCCAAAGAATCCTGCTATCAAGGAATCTAGCCTGGTGGATCAATCTCTAGACAGGCCCACTCCTCCTGCCAGACTTATGCCAAGGCCAACCCACAGGGGAGCCTACAGATAATGCCAGTCCCTGCACCTGTTCTGAAGACACCAATGACATGCCTACTAGTAGGATGACTTCGCCCACATGTCCACTCATTATAAGCTCCATTATCTCTTAACTCTTAGTGATACCTTTATAGGAGGGATGGAGGCAACCCCCACCTCCAGGGAAACAGCTCTGTGATGGCTCAGGTACTCCTGAAGCACATTATCTCCCAATTTGATGTGCCATCTCCCCAAACTCCTGGGACATTAGTGCTAGTACCACCTCTCCAGGTTGAAACAGGAACCTATCCGGGATAAATGGTCTGGCCAACTGGAACCGGACCCTCCAGTTTTTCAAAATGTCCCAATGAGCGGTATATCTGCTCTTTTGCATCTGGCTCATAACCCTTGCCTCCTCTGTACAACCAGAGCACATCTGTTTCATTCTCTCTGACAGGCATCACTCTTCCTATGGCTAGTCCTGTCCACAGGGCCGATGTTAATAATCTATTTTTTCTCCTAGCAACCTCTCTTATTCACTTCTTCAAGAAATAGACCCCTGAGGTCTCCAGGATGGCGGTTGACCAAATGCTTCTTCACCCACCTCCCACCAAGCATGAGTCCACTGACTTTGGACTCCCGTCCCCATACTGTTCTATGCCAGCAGGAAATAGATAGACTTGAAACGGTACCCAAAGGTTGAGATGTTGGAACTCTCCACTCTGTTCTCACTAAGCCTGCCATAGGCAGCTCCTCTCCTGGAGCTACTCAAAGACCTTGCTTACAGGGTATGTAAGGCCCCCTCCTTGGAAGCAGCAGTGTGATTTCTCTCCTACTTCCGCCACCCCCCAAGAAACACCCAAAAGTTGCTTTGCTCATTAAACCTAGACTTTTAATTTGACCTGATCTGACGTATTGTATCGGCAGAGAAACTCATTACCAGAGATTTAAAAATACTTACCAATGGGGTTTCAATGCAGTTTTAGTTCACACTTCTCTAATGGCTGGAGAGGTGAACATTTTCACAGGTTTACTGGCCATTTCAACCTTTGTGAACTGTTTGTTCATTGGCCCATTTGCTAACTGGGTTAATCTCTTGCTTCTTTTTTGTTGCTGGTTTTATTGGGGGGTGTTTTAGTATATTCTAAAAAAGATCAGCAATTTCTCTCCCATTCTGAAGTGAAGAAACCTTCACTCGACATTTTCTTTATACATGTATTTAATTTCATGAAGGTGACTTGTGAACTGTTAGCATTATTTTCTGATAAACTGGAGTACTAGCCAGAAAGTTCCTACCTCTTGTCTGTATCTTGAAGTATTTCCCCTACTTTTTCTTCTAACAGTTTCACAGAGTTTCGCGTCTTCAAATTAGGTCTTTGTTTTATTTACAAATAGGAATCTCAAATCATTCTGCTACAGTTGGGTACAAGATCCATTTGTTAAAAGGCTGTCTTTTCCAATATGCTGTTGGCATCTTTGGCAAAAACAAGATGGTTGTAGCTGTGCGGGTTTATATCTGGTTGCTTTAGCCTGTTCCTGAGGTGATCTGAATAAGAATACCCTTCACAGGCTCATATATTTGAATGCTTCATCATTAGGCAGTGGAACTACTTGAAGGATTAGGGGAATTGCTTTGTTTTCGGCCCACTACACCCCTCCATACAGAAGGAATTTACTCACTATGAGACTACGTTTCAAAATCTCCCCCACTGCTTCCAAAGCTCAAAGACAAGCAGAATAGCAAAATTCCTTTTTAAAGGCACTAAAGCCCCCTCACCCCAATCCTCCATAAATGCTATTCACTGGATCATCTATCTGAGACACCCAGCTGACCTTCAAATCCACCATCAATTTCCCCTTATTTGAGCCTGGTGATACTGTCCGGGTCAAGCAGGTAGCCAAGGGACACCGAAAGACACTTGGAAAGGACCTATATAGTGATACTCTCCACTCCTAGATGTGTAGCATTGCACCATGGATACACATCCAGGTCAAGGAAGTGGAAGCCACAGCTATTGTCAGCAAATGGACTGTATCCTGGACTATGAGTCCATTAAAATTAAGGTTTCATCGGGGCCCTGGTCCCTTACACTTCATGCCCCTCTAGTTCCTAAGTCTTGTGTTTTTCACTATGGGTATCATTGCAGGGTCACAGTCTAACCCTCATCATCCTCAGATGTGAATCTGAGAACGAAGGAAGGCAGGTACAGGGAAAATGTCTTAGAGTTCTGTTGCTGTTAAGAGACGCCATTACTACAGCAACCTCCCCCTCCCCCCCCAAAAAAAAACATTTACTTGGGGCCTTGCTTACTGTTTCAGAGATGCAGTCCATTTTCATCAAGCAGGGAGCATAGTGACATGCAGACAGGCATGGTGCTAGAGTGTATCAGAGTTTCACATCCAGATTTACAGGCAGTAGGCAGAGAGAGACAGTGGGTCTGTCTTGGGCTTCTGAAAAAAATCCAAAGCCCAAGCCCAGTGGCATGCTTCCAACAAGGCCACACCTAATCCAACAAGACTGCACCTCCTAACCCCTGTCAAACAGCACCACTCCCTCATGACCAAGCATTCAAATCTATGAGTCTATGGGGGCAATTCTTATTCAAACCACCACAGGAGATGATTGTTAATAAGGCTATCAACCAGCAACCGATATTGTATCTTGACCTTTGCTCACTGATGACCACTTTTTTATACTTGTCAGATGGTTAAGATGAACAAAACAAATGACAGCTCATGCTGCCAAGGATGTGGAATAAGCGGAACATTGCTGGTGGGAGTGCAAACATGTATAGCCACTATGGAAATCAGCAGCAGCACCTTAAGATCTACCTATTCCAATCTTGAGAACAGACTCAAAGGATGTTTCTTCCTACCGTTGAAATACTTGCCCAACCATGATCAGTGCTGTTTGTCTTAGTTAGGGTTTTCTATTGCTCTGAAGAAATACCATGACCATAGCAAGTCTTATAAAGAAAATATTTAACGAGGGTGGATTGCTTCCAGTTTCATAGAATCAGTCCATTATCGTCATGATGGCAGGCATAGTGGTGTGTAGGCAGACATGGTGCTGGAGCTGAGAGTGCTAATCTTTCTGCTTGTTGGAGAAACACATCTAAAATGGAAGGGGGTAAGTTGTCCTGAACTATTCAGTTCATTAATTCACTGCCCCAAGGCAGTGCATGCTATTCCACTGGCTCACTGGCTCCCCCAGACCACCCACCCATGCTGTGGTGACTCCCATGCAGAGGCCATGACCCGAGAAAACCTCAAAGAAAAGAAGGAAAGGAGACAGAGATAATCAGTATTAGGCTCCAATTACTTAGTCTCCATGCCTGACTACCTTACTGTCAGCATTTGTATGGACGTTGCCTCGTATTCTGAGCAAGCTAATGATCAGATCCTACATCCTCGACTACAAGGCCAACTAAACTACTGGTCCTTAGGACAAACTATGATCCCCTAGAACAGCATGAGTCAATGATTTGTCTCATGTCCATAGAACCAGTAGGAAATGTGACAGATCAAGACAGTTCCTCCATCTTCTGCTCTTGCTGAGGTCATTTTAGGCTCACCTAGAATTTGATCTCCTTCATGGAGAATCCATGGAAAATTACCCAGCTCTATTCTAGCAACCCAAGGTCAAGATGGCTCAGGTAATTTAGCTTCTGTTAATCTGCTTGCCTGTGCAAACCTTCCCCTGCTTCTGCTGAACAAGATAAGATAGAAGGATGTTGTTTTTGCCTTTAAAAGCTCCTTGCTCTAAATGCTCAGGGATATGCTTAGGTCTGGAATACCTGAGTGTAGTCCAAGCCAGCTGGAATAAAGACTTTCAATTGGCTATAAACTACATCCGTATGGTCATCGCAGGTGGGATTCCCATAACACTACCTGAGAGCTGGGATTTGAGACATACACCACACCACGTCCAGCTCAAGCACTCTATATGTTCTTTCTTTCTTTCTTTCTTTCTTTCTTTTTTTTTTTGACACAGATTTTCTCTGTGTAGCCCTGGCTGTGCTGGAACTCACACTGTAGACTAGGCTGTCCTCAAACTCAGAGATCCACCTGTCTCTTCCTTCTGAGTGCTGGGATTAATGATGTATGACAGCACCACATAGAATATATGAAATTTCTGAAGGTAATTAACAAGCTTTTCAATTCATAAAATTAACAATGGTTGCCTTCATCACATTATAAAGTAACTAAAGGTCTTTTATATAGGTATTAACCTGTCTGTTGTTTTTAAAATTGCATCACTATGTGGAAACAGGCTGGCCTCACAATATAGCTCAAGCTAGCCTTGAACTAGTGGTCTTCTTGTCTCAGCTTTCTGAATGCAGAGATTAAAGGTATGAGCCACTATACCAGGCCTTGGAATCTAATATATTACCACCCAGATAACAATAATAGCTCAATGGTTGTGACAATCAAAACTTGTTTTCAAATAGGGGCCAAAATCCAGACACACCGTTGAAACACCACTACGGTGAATGAGATGAACAGGAAACAACTGCCAGGCTCTGAGTCACTCTCTGGGAAAATATTGTTCTCCAAGCTCTTAGACCTACTGAAACCTAGGAAACAGGAAGACCACAAGGACTTGTAAGTAAAATGACACGTTCAGGGTGAGACTCTCTGATCCAGACACACCCGCCGTGTGGTGAGGCTTTCAGAAGTAACCTGAACATAGTTTTAGATGCACAGTCATAGTTTCCTGTTTGGCATATGCACATCTCTTTTGATTTTTCTCTGTTCCCAAATCCACTGTCCCACAAGAATAGATATTTATTTTTGGATGATGCAAATACACAATTAGTAAAAGAATATGCAAATACCAACATTGTGGATTCCATGCAAGGGAACATTCCCACATCATCATTAAAGAAATTCTAAACTGGAAGGCTTGGAGACTCCAAACAGAAAACTATGCATCAACAGAAACATTCTCACAGTCTCAGTACACCTAGATTCAGGAGCATATTTTCCTCTGTCGGCTTTAGATTAAAAAAAGTTTACTGAAATGGAATTTTCCAAGAAACTAGAAGACATTTATATAAATATATATACATTTATATATAGGTCATTTGTCAAAGACCTATTCAAACTCCGTTTTTGGAGATTCATTTTATGCAAAAATAGACATGAAACAATTCTCATAACTTAAAACATATAACCATACAACATATGGTCTGACTCGGCTTCTTTCTCCCAGCATTCTGTTTGGTCTACTCTGCCTACCTAATTTTCTGTCCTATTAAAGGCCAAGGCGGTTTTTTTATTAACCAATAGACATATGACCCTCCTCCATCACCACCCTGGGCTATATAGGAAGATCCTCTCTAAAAAAGCAACAACAAAACAATCAGTTCCCAGAATTTCAACCCGGCTCACAGTGATGTGAGATTCCCCTTATAAACTGTGAATACCAATGGCTAATAGAGAAACTGCTTTGAACCTGTTGCAGGGCAGATCACAGGTAGGCAGGAAAAACTAGGCTGAATGCTGGGAGAAAGAAGGTGGAGTCAGTGAGAAGCCACATGGCCCCACTGGAGACAGACACCAGAACTTCACCACAGCCTCGTGGCGATACACAGATTAATGGAAATGGGTTAAATTAAGATATAAAAGTTAGCTAATAAGAAGCTAGAGCTAATGGTAAAGCAGTAATTTAACTAATATAGTTTCTGTGTGGTTATTTCATGGCTGGGCTTCTGGGCAGCCAGGAAACAAACAAGCGGCCTCCGACTACATCACAGGGTATACCAAAAGCTGATATACTAACAGTAGAGATAGTGTAAATAAAATGTTAGTATTTCCCTTCAGAGATGATAGCATATTATAAATAGAACCCAAATTTTTAAAGAAAATTAAGTTCAGCATTCTTTTGAATGTAAACTAAATGTTTTGCTTATATAACTGTATGAAAACAGAAGGATATTACTGAGTAAAAACTGTCAACTGACCACTCTCTATAAGATCAGTAGGTTAAACTTATGAACAGACACAATTCTTAAGAGAAAATTACTGTCCTTTCCCCACCCTTTCTACATGTAGATAAATGCAAATTCTGCCTAATTTACTATATGTTCTATAACAAATCCACAAAAAAATTCAATGTAGCAGGAAAACCAAGAGAAGGAAAAGTAGTGTATTTAAACCTATACTTTCTTACCCATATGTTGCTGAAGAGCCCAAGAAGAGTTTGCACGAGCAGAGATCATCTTTTCAACAGGTGGTGGAAGTCTCTTCCAATTAGAAAATTCCAAAGTAAAAATAAGGACATCATCGCTGACTGAGTTAGCCCTGTATGAACAACATGTTAACAGGCCATCAACAGCAAAATATTAACATATTTAGGGCTAGTACTAAAAGCAAATATCACATTCCTTTTATACAAGAACTTGATGAGGGGACTCCTAGGAGAGAGGGCTGGAGAAAACAAGCTCCACTAGGAGCAGAAGGAAAGAGCAAATCCAGTCCTGGGACACTGCCAGACCAGAATTGAGCCAATGAACTGACTCAGAGTCTGCGATCTCCACCAGAACCGGAGTGGGACTGAACCAGTTACCTAAGACAGAAAAAACAAGCTACACCAAGAAGCAGAAGCCAGGAGCAGACACAGTCCCGGGACATGGGGGGGATCAGGACATAGCCAGCGACCAGATCCAGACTCAACAATCTCCACCACAACAGGACCAACTACATGCCAGGGACTTCTGCAGACCAAGATGTACAGAAACAGATCAAAGCCTGCAGCCTAAGCCAAAGTAGGCCTAAAATAGCAAACTCCAAGGGAGCAGAGCCAAGCACGGGAGCACTGAGCTACCTCCAGGAACAGGAGTAACCAACAGGGAAACTAGAACTGTGACACTGACTGTACCACGAGGAACAACCATCTGAACTTGGGATTCACTGGCACCTAGAAGATTATTCAACAGAATCTCAAACAGCCCAACCACACCTATTAGAGGAAAAGATGAGTAGAAAAGAAGATCACATGCTACACCACAAAGAGCAACACAATACCAGTAAATGGACTTAACAGACATCTATAGAATATTCCATCCAAACAGAAAAGAATATACCTTCTTCTCAGCACCTCATGGAACCTTCTCAAAAATTGACCACATACTTGGTAACAAAACAAACCTCCAAAATAAAAAAAAAAGGAATATCCCAAAGTACCTTATCAGATCACCATGGTTTAAAATTAGAAGTCAACAGCAATACTAATTCCAGAAAACCCACAAGCACACGGAAAGTAAACAATGCTCACCTGAATCATCAATGGGTCAAGGAAGAAATAAAGGGGGAAATTAAAGACTTCCTAAAATTCAATGAAAAATGGTCACACAACATACCCAAATTTATAGGACACAATGAAAGCAGTCTTAAGAAGCAAGTTCATAGCACTAAATGCCTATATAAAGAAGCTGAAAAAAAATCCCACACTACAGAATTAACAAAACATTTGAAAACTTTAGAACAAAAAGAAGCAAACTCACTTAAAAAAACTAGATGGCAGGAAATAAAGTGAAAGTTGAAATCAACAAAAGAGAAACAAAGAAAACAATACAAAGAATCAATGAGACAAAGAGCTGGTTCTTCAAGAAAATCAACAAAATAGACAAACCTTTATCCAAACTAAGCAAAAAGCAGAGAGAGAATATTTAAATTAACAAAATCAGAAATGAAAAGGGGAACATAACAACAGACATGGAGGAAATACAGAGGATCATCAGGTCATATTTTGAAAACCTGTACTCCACAAAATTGGAAAACTTAAAGGAAATGGATAACTTTCTGGATAAATATCACTTACCAAAATTAAATCAAGACCATATAAGCAAATTAAACAGACCTATAACTCCTGAAGAAATAGAAACAGCCATCAAAAGTCTCCCAACCAAAAAAAGACTAGGACAAGGTGGTTTCAGCTCAGAATTCTACAAGACTTTCAAGGAAGAACTAAGACCAATACTGCTCAAATTATTCCACACAATAGAAACAAAGGGAACACTGCCAAACTCTTTTTATGAGGCTACAATTACCCTGATACCCAAATTACAGAAAGAGAATACTAAGAAAGAAAATTATAGACCAATCTCACTCATAAACATTGATGCAAAAATACTAAATAAAATAACGGCAAATCGAACCCAAGAACACATCAGAACCATCATCCACCATGACCAAGTTGACTTCATCCCACAGATGCAGAAATGGTTCAACATATAAAAATCTGTCAACCTAATCCACCACATAAACAAGCTGAAAAATAAAACCACATGATCATCTCAGTAGATGTCGAAAAAGCATTTGACAAAATACAACATTTTTTTCATGATAAACGTCTTGGAGAGAGCAGGGATACAAGAAACATACCTAAACATAATTGAGGTAATATACAGCAAGCCAACAGCCAACATCAAACTCAGCGGAGAGGACACAAAGCAGTCCAACTGAAATCGGGAACAAGACAAGGTAGTCCACTCTGCATATCTATGCATAGAGTAATTAAAGTTCTATCTAGAGCAATAAAACAGCAAAAAGACATGAAGGGGAAACAAATTGGAAAAGAAGAAGTCAAACTCTCACTAAAAAGAAGGAATGAAAAGGAGAAATGGAAAGGGCACCAAATTACACAGCCTGGCAGACAGAACCTATACATGCCTGCTGACTTCCCATCTAAAAGAAAGAATACACACGCTGTTTTTCAGTGCAAACGGCGGCATTTTGGACATACTGGCTGTCAGATCAACTCCAAACCTAGGTGTGAGGAGACATTGGCTGAACGTGAATGTCTGGCTGGGCCCTAGCATTTCTAAATCTACTTTTAACCAGATGCCAGTGGAGTTTTACTGTTAGGAAAACTGAGCCGCACTTTAGTGAAGTCTTTCTGGGTGACGTTTACTGCTCTCCCATGGGGGAAACAGGGCTCACCAGTGGCTGCCTCCGAGACAGGAAAAAGAGGCGCTTTTCTCATCATGCAGGTTCCTCATACACCACTGACCCCACTGAGAGGCAGACAGGGCAGCTGACAGCAAACTGAACCTCAGGTGTCGGGGCTCAGAGACCACAATTCCTGCTCTCCCAACTGTCTTCTGGACAGCTGTCTGCACATGCCTAAGTACGCATGCGCAGAGCTCCTGGGGAAGGCTGAGCTCTGCACAGCCCTGGGCACTCACTGTACAACCTCAGATTGTGAGAAATCAGCCTAGTCATGAAGGGTGGGCCCTCGAGAGCCAAGCTGGGGCTGATGAGGGTGGAGAGGGTGAGGGTGGTGAGGGTTAAGGTCACAGGGGTGAGGGAGGGGGTGACAGGGATCCCATTCCAGGGTTGGAGTGGGATGTTTGCTTTTGGGAGGACTGGCTGCCAGCTCAGTGGGTGGAATTGAGCCATGGGTCAGTTGAATTCCCAGTCCTCTATGCATGGCACAGGCTGTGAAGTGACAGGGAAGCTAATACTACTGATAGGCTGTTTGGCTTTTCTTTCTTTCGCTCATGATCTAAGTGACATTTTGACAATCATTTTCTTTCATCACTACTAATAAAGGTTAAAACTTACAGTGTTTTAGACTATCAGATACCCGTCTACAAGTGCATGTATACTCCTCTATGGTGGTATCTAGAAATCCTCACGTGTACTTCAGGAAGAATTTGAAAGTTCCATTTGTTTGTGTAGAATAATGCAAAGACATAGCAACAGAGCACAGGACACTAAAACTCCAGTATTGCAGGGCCCTTGAAAGGGTATCACCAGATGCACCATGGTGTCAAATGGGGTGGTTTGTTGTTGTTGTTGTTGTTGTCATTGTTGTTGTTGTGGTGGTGGTGGTGGTGGTGGTGTGTGTGTGTGTGTGTGTGTGTGTGTGTGCGCACGCTCTGAGGAGTGAATGAGTCCCAGCCCTAGAGTCATGGAGATCACTGTGAGCAGTCCCATGAGTCTCAAGGAACTGTCAGTGACTTGGTAATTAGGTTTTCATAAGAATTGCAGTGCAAATAAACAAATAAATAAATGAAAAAAAGAATTTCAGTTCAAAGAGTTGCACTAAAATAGCAATAATAGATAAAGTCGATTCACATCTCTTCTTCATTTCATTGCTAAAAGAATCATCTAAGCAGGGTGTTTCAAATAATTATTCTACTCTTTGAATCTATCATTTGTTCTGACTGTGTACACACATGGGCTCATTGGCCAACAGTGCTGGCTTCTCTTGCAGAGGTCGCAACACATCAAGTGGCTCACGACCATCTCTACCTACAGCTCCATGGAATCTGACACCTTCTTCCCCTCTGAGGGTATGTGTACTCAGATGACATAATCTCACACTACAAATATATACTCATAAAGAAAATAATAAATACTTGAAAGAGATTATATATATATATATATATATATATATATATATATACACACACACACAATATATGTCTGGAGATTATTCTAGATAGAGACACCTTTTCCTCAATGTATTCACTGACAAAAATGTCAATTTAAGAGGCTCAACAAACAAACTATTTTATGCTTGTGGGTATGACTTGCAGATGATCTTTCAATTATTGTGTATAATTAATATAATAACAGCATATATGATAGAGCTTAATTTACTGAACACTAACTAAGCATAGTAACTTTACTATGATGTATATTTAAATTTAGGTACACGTTATAAAGAAGTTCATATTGGAACTGGATCTTAATCAATGTGCAAAGCAGTTGCTATGCAATGTTAGGCCCTGAGTGCAGATTAACAGAACACACACAAAAGAGAATGCAGTGACAGGATTCTGTATTCCTAGTACCCTTAGAAGGAGGTGGTGGTGGGTATGTGCTGTAGGAAGTCTTACAGCTGGTGGTGACCCGCCCACTAGATTTCCTCCGTGTCTGATTTATGTCCTCTTTTTGATTTCTCATTTTTTAATTTGTATATTCTTTCTGAAGTTTGGTTAGTTTGGAATGACATTTTTCAATTTTGTGATTTTTCTCAAAATTTAAATTTCTCAAAGGATCAACTCTTTGTCTCACTGATTCTTGTACTGTTTTCTTTATTATTATTATTTTTATTAATTTATTTATTTATTAAAGATTTCTGCCTCCTCCCAGCCACTGCCTCCCATTTCCCTCCCTCTCCCCCAATCAAGTCCCCCTCCCTCATCAGCCGAAAAAGCAGTGAGGGTTCCCTGCCTGTGGGAAGTCCAAGGACCTTCCACTTCCTTCCAGGTCTAGTAAGGTGAGCATCCAAACGGCCTAGGCTTCCACAAAGCCAGTCTTGTACTGTTTTCTTTCTTTCTATTTTGTTAATCTCATCTCTCAATTTCATTATTTCCTGTCATCTAGTCCTCCTGGGTGAGTTTTCTTCTCTTTGTTCTAGAGCTTACAGGTGGTCTATTAACTTTCTAATCTGGGATTTTTCCAGCTTTTTTATATAGGCATTTAGTGTTATGAACTTTCCTCTTAACTCTGCTTTCATTGTGTCCCATAACTTTGGGTACGTTGTGTGGTCATTTTCATTGAACCTTACAAAGTTTTAATTTATTTCTTTGTTTTTTCCTTGACCCATTTGTGATTCAGATAAGTATTACTCAATTTTCATATGTTTGTGGGTGTGGGAAATTAGTGTGGGTGGTGAATGCTAACTTCTATTCATTGTTATCCAATAAGATACATGGGGTTATTCAATTATTTTTGGAATCTGTTGAAGCTTTCTTTTTTTTTATTGAGTATATGGTCAATCTTGAGAAAATTCCATGGGGTGTAGAGAAGAAAAGAAGGTATGCTCTTATATCTTTGGATGGAATATCCTATAGATGTGTGTTAAGTCCATTTGAGTCATAACATCTGTTTAGTCCCTTATATTTCTGTTAAGTTTCTGTCTGTCAGACCTATCCGGTGGTGAGAGGGAAGTGTTGTGGCCACCTACTATTAGTATGTGTAGCATAATATGTGATGTAAGCCTTTGAAGTGTTTCTTGTACATATGAAGGTGCCCTTGTATTTGGCACATACATGTTCAGTATTGAGATTTCCTCTTGATGGATTTTTTCTGTGACTAATATTAAATGTCCTTCTTTTTCTCTTTTGATTGATTTTAGTTTGAAGTCTATTGTGTTAGATATTTGGATAGCTACACCAACTTGTTTCTTAGGTCCATTTTATTAGAAAATTTTCTCAACCCTTTATTCTGAGGCGATGTCTGTCTTTGAGGTTGAGATGTGCTTCTTATATGCAGCAGAAGAATAAATTATGTTTTTGTATCCAATCTGTTAGTCTGTGTCTTTTTATAAGTGACTCGAGACCATTTATATTAAGGGATATTAATGACAAGTGATTGCTAGTTCCTGTTATTTGACTTTTTGTTGGTGGTGACATTATTGTCTTTGCTTTTCTTTTATTTGGGATTTACTACTGTGAGATCCTCTATTTTCTATGATTTTGTGAATGTAGCTGACTTCCTTGGGTTGAAATTTTACTTCTAGTACTTTCCATTGGTATAGATTTGTAGCTACACATTATTTAAATCTGTTCCTGTCTTTTCTCCATCTATGGTAAATGAAAGTTCACTGTGTATACTAGATGGCATCCATGGCCTATTAAGGTCTTCATAGGGCTCAACCGGGACCTTCTGGCTTACAGTGTTTCCATTTAAAAGTCAGGTGTATTCTAGTAGGTCTGCATTTATATGTTACAAGACCTATTACCTGTGCAGCTGTTAGTATTCTTTCTTAATTCTGCATGTATATTGTTTTGATTATTATGTAGATAAAGGGTTTTTTGTTGTTCAGCCCCCTTTCCCACACGAAAAACCATCATTTATGAAAATCTATATACTTCAACATCTTTACCACAATTTTAAGGACTCTCTTTAATAGCTCCCTGTCTGGACTGTTTTTATTTTGTTTGTTTGGGGGGGGGGAGTGGGTGTTACACAACCTGCAATGTCTCTCATTCTCAATCATAGTTCTGCAAAAGAAGCTTCCTTGCCCCAAACAACTGCCAGCAGCAAGGATCACGAAATTTCACATGGACTTCCATATTTATGTATTTGGGACGTGAGCACTCTATTAGTTGTGGAGTTAGGGAAAATCATTTTTTCAGTCTAAAAGCAGCTTTTTTCTCCTATTGCCACATGTTCTCTGCTTTCCAGGAGATTTTCAGTTTTGTGAGGTCCCATTTATTAATTGTTGACCTTAGTGTAGTCTCCTGTTTCAATATATTCAAGGCTGTTCCCTAGCTCCTCTTCTGTCAGCTTCACTACAAATGGTTTTATGTGAGGCTTCTGAACCACTTGGACTGGAGTTTTCTTCAGGTTGATGAATATGGCACGCTCTACTTTCTTCTCCACATTGAAATCCGGCTAGAGTGCCACCGTTTCCCATTGTAGATTTCAGTTACCCATTGGATATTTCTTGCTTCTTTATAAAATATCAGGTATTCATATATATGCAGATTTGTATCTGGGTCTTTGATTCAAATCCCTTGATTAACATGTTTATTTTTGACAATATCATTATGGTTTTGTTACTATAGCTACGGGATATAATTTCTAGTACCTTGTGCACTATTCATAGAACGCCTGCATTTTCTCTGCATTGTGTCACTATTACCTGAAGAGAAAACATTTTATGTTGATGTGTAGTTACTCTTTCAAATAAGTTATGTGTAATTATTGGTCCGTGCCTGATGTGTGTCATGACTTCTGGAGCAGCAACCTAGGAAAGAAGAGAAAGCTGCCTATGGAGAGATGCTTATGCCTTTCAATTTAATTTGAGTTACTGTGCACATATACTATTCATGTACATTATCAATGTTAGGCCATAGAAAACTCTATAGGTAGCACCACCTGAACCAATCAGAAAAAGAATAACCCCTACAGGTATAAGCACCACCTAAACCAATTGGAAGAAGAAATTGAGTAGCTAGTCTTCCAACTAAAATGCCCCAATCCCTAAGCCCTGAGCCCTAAGCTACACTCCCTGTCTGTCTCTCCCTGTGGGTCTCAGTGAAGAGCATCTGGGCAAGGATCTTCCAACTGCACTTGTCCAGGCCATGACCCAGATAGACCTGGAGCTGGTAACACAGAGCATCAATTATCTGCTTGGTCTCTGGGATGTCCTGGAACAGCACAATGCTTATGTCAGAGGGCTCTTTGGGAAAGACCATCAGGCATGGCTCCAGCTGTGAATTTACCAAGATCAGCTGCTGGTGCACAGACAGCAGAACCTGGAAGGAGAAGAGCCCAGCCCAGGTGCACTCTTTAGGCAGAAACTCCAGCTCTGCAGTGGAAGGAAGGCGGCTGTGGCTGCTAGTCTGTGAGCACCTAGTCCTCCCACACCATTTCAGAGACCTAGGTCTTCTAGAGACCGCCAGCAGGCACTCACCACTGGCGAGGAAGAAACCAGGGGCTCTGGAGGGGGAGGCGTGGCAGCTGGGATACCTTGCCTCAATGAAGCATTCTTACCTTGCCCTGCACAGGGCCATGGAAGCGATTCTCTGTTCGTTTGCTGGCCTGACACAGGAGAAAAGAGGCTTCCCTAGCGGCTGCATGCACTGAACACAGAGCCATCCTCAGCCCAGTCCCGGCTCTTCTATGGCCTAAGTCTTGGAAGCGCTAATGCAGAGGCAGGGGCTTCCATCTGGCTCAGGAGACCCCATCTGTTCCCGGGAACTGCTCCTCGACATCTGGGCCATCCAGCTCTGGCAGTGGATGTCAAAATTGCCTTCAGTCTTGTTCCAGGGCACAGTGAACATGAACTTGAGCTACTAGCTCTCCTTGAATACATGGGGCCACACTGCCACCCAGTCAGACATGAGCACCTCCTCCAACTCCAACAACATGGTAACTCGAGTGGCCGGCTTCTCCTGTTCTCTCTCTACCTCAATGCACCCGACCATATCTTCTCACCAGAAAGGGTAAGGCCTCCATGAGTAGTCAATAAAGCCTGCACATCCATATTGAACTGCATAACAGTTATACAAGTTTTAACGCCCACATGCAATGGACAATGTTCCCCATGCTCTGATGTGGGTAAGGCCTCCATGAGTAGTCAATAAAGCCTGCACATCCATATTGAACTGCATAACAGTTATACAAGTTTTAACGCCCACATGCAATGGACAATGTTCCCCATGCTCTGATGTGGGAGTGATTTTTTTTTGACCCGTTGCTTTCATTGGTTAATTAATAAAGAAACTGCCTAGGCCCATTTGATAGGCCAACCCTTAGGTAGGTGGAGTAAACAGAACAAAATAGTAGGAAAAAGAAGCTGAGTCAGGTCGGTCACCATGATTCTTCCACTCCAGACAGACGCAGGTTAAGATCTTCCCTGGTAAGCCACCTCGTGGGCTACAAAGATTAGGAGAAATGGGTTAGATCAATATGTAAGAGCTAGCCAATAAGAGGCTGGAACTAATGGGCCAATCAGTGTTTAAAAGAATAGAGTTTCCATGTAATTATTTTGGGTAAAGCTAGCCGTCGGGCAGTAGGGTGCCTGGGACGCAGCCTAGCCGCCCGTTTTACTACAATGCTCTACACCCTAACCAGCATGAGCTGTCACTTGTGCTATTGATCTTAGTCATTCTGACAGATGTTCAATCGACTCTCAAACTGGTTTTGACTTTAAATTTCCTTAATTGCTAAAAATGTTGAACATTTCTTTGGGGTTTTCTCTGTCATTTGAGATTTCTTGATGGAGGAAGGTCATTGGCTAATAAAGGAACTGCCCTGGCCCATTTTATTGGTTAGAAGATAGGTGGGAGGAGAAAACAGAACAGGATATTGGGAGGAAGAGGAAGTGAGCTCAGAGACTCCACAGCTCTCTCGGGAGCAGACGCCTCAGAGAGAGATGCCATGCCCTGCTACCGGGATGAAGCTCCGACCCAGGATGGACTAGGCTAGAATCTCCCCGGTAAGTGCACCTTGGGGTGCTACACACAGATGATTAGAAATGGGCTAAATTAATATGTGAGATTTAGCCTAGAAGAGAATGGGCCAAGCAGTGATTAAATGAATACAGTTTGTGTGTTGTTATTTCAGGGCATAAGCTAGCCGGGCAGGCGGCTAGGGTGTTGGGGACGCAGCCCCGCCGCCGCCCTTATTACTTCATATGGTGCCCCAACGTGATGGACTAAACCCACTTAAAAAACCTGAGAAGACTTAAAAATAAGGGAGCGAGAGTTTAACATAGATTTTTGCTGTTTGTTGGTGGCGTGCTGTAGAGAGATTTCCTGATTCGGCAACAGTAGCAGAAAAAAACGCTGTGTCATTTTAAAGTGCGACTTCCTGGGGCTGTGCCACCATTGCGATCTCTGTCTGGCTCCTGCGGGAGACAGAGCTTTTGAATAGAGCACTTGGAGTAAAGTGCTACGATTTGTTTGATGGCAACTAGACTCGCTGTGTTCTCGGGTCTGCTCTGCTTGCTAGAGGCAAGCGGGCGCCTCATCTGAGAGAGGCTTCCTGACTCAGCTTTAGCTACAGAACCCTGCAGCTCATTAAGAGGTCCTGCCACGAAACACTTAAACGGTGTTGACGAAAAGCTGAACGCATGCTTTTCGGTTTTCAGCCGTAGCAGGAAAAAAGCTGCGCCGTTTAAAAATGCCGGCTTTCTGGGCTGTCCTGCCAGAACAAACTCTGACTCTTTTACAAAGGCGGTTTGTGCGGTTTGCAAGCACAGGCTGCTGAAGCTCGCTTGCTGGCTACAGCCAGTACCTCAGCCATGAGGCTGGAAAGCTAAGGAATGGGCTGGATCCAGCTGGCAAAGCCACGCCTGTAATCCTACTGATATTGCTCGGTAAATTAAAGACTCGTGTGGTCAGAAAAAGAGAGATATACAGTAAAGAGAGATTCAAAGACAAACAAAATTTCTAAATGGTTTAAAGTGTGTTAAAAATATATGCAGATTAAAATTTAAAGTTCTTAAAGTAAAAAACATAAAAAAAAAGGAAGAGAGTTGTTGTGTGTGGTAGCACACGCCTTTAATCCCAGTGCCTAGAAGGCAGAGACAAACAGATCTCTGTGAGTTCAAGGTGTAGTAGTGTACACCTTTAGTCCCGAATGCCTGGGAGGCAGAGACAGGCGGGTCTCTGAGAGTTCAAAGACAGCCTGGTCTACAGAGTTACTTCAGGTCAAAGATACAGAGAACCTGTCTCAAAAAGCAAAGAGTTAAAAGTAAAAATAAACAAAATAGAGGTTAAAATAAAACGAGCAAAGATGGAAAATACACAGAGAATCTTGATACTGTATGCTATTATGCTCTCTTTGAATTATTTGAATGCTGAGGAAAAAGCAAAAGCTACTAAAAGATATTTGTTTATAAATGCTGCTGAACTAATCCAACATAGATATTTTGATGCCTTGACTTTGATATTTGGATCTAAGGACATGATGCTTTGGAAAGGAGTTTCTTATTTTGTTTTCACAGAGGATGAGACGCTGTTCATTTCTTCTATTCCAATTTGGTATGATGGAGCACGCCCTCCTGAAGGGTTGGTGTGAACACCTTCAGAAAATTGCTTCGCTCAACTGCCAACTGAGATGAAACTAGCACACAGGTTATACCATGAAAGACCTAATTAACGACGCCCCCATTCAGCAGGAAGTAGTTTGGAGAGAAAAAACTGCGCCCATGTTCCCAAATATGGTTTATAAACGTTCTTTTACATTTAAAGGGGGATATGATATAGGTATGAATAATTTGCATTAGTATAGATTTTGCTTTGTTGATAGAGATTTAAGGTCAATTTTGTTATATGTATAAGTGTTTCTGATTTTGATTAAGGTATTGTGATTGTGTAGTTCATTTAAATATGTACTGAATAATTAGGAAATATAGGTTGTTGATAGATAATCATAATAGTAAAGCTTGTAGTCATGTTAATTAGATTTTCTAGATATATAGAGATATATTTTAGATAGACATTCTTCATGTCTTTCAAAGATTACAGAATAGGACATTTAATGTTTTAATAACTGAGGACTTTTCATGACAATGAGACACTCTGCTCCTGGCAGCACCAATGTACTTCAAGAGTAAGATGGGCTACAGGGGCTATACTGCCCAAACCGCCTCTCTCTTCCTATCCCATTCAGCTTACATCCAGACCCCCACACCCCGTCTCCCTCCCTCCCTCCCTCCCTCCTTTGGGGCATAGCGCCTCCCTGCCCAGCCTGCTAGGACGCTGGGACCGAATCCGAACCGGGTGGACAAAGGGGTGGCCGGTAGCTCCTTTGTTCCCATAGCCTGCCCGCAGCGAGCGGGGTGGGCCCTTTGTTCGCGAGCTAACCAAGCAGCGCGGAGTTTCGATCTGGGCACCGAGTGAAACATCATTGTGGTGAGTGAGTGCTGCGGCAGCTGGGAACATACCTCAGCCCGCCCACACTTCCTGGCCATCCTACAGGGGCTATACTGCCAAACCACCTCTCTCTTCCTATCCCATTCAGCTTACATCCAGACCCCCACACCCCGTCTCCCTCCCTCCCTCCCTCCTTTGGGGCATAGCGCCTCCCTGCCCAGCCTGCTAGGGCGCTGGGACCGAATCCGAACCAGGAGGAAAAGGGGTGGCCGGTAGCTCCTTTGTTCCCATAGCCTGCCCGCAGCGAGCAGGGTGGACCCTTTGTTCGCCAGCTAACCAAGCAACGCGGAGTTTCGATCTGGGCACCGAGTGAAAGATCATTGTGGAGAAACATCTCTGGGGAGTGACATCACTGGGAAGGTACATCAGTGGGCAAGAAGACCTGATCCTGTAAAAGAAGATCCAAAGGGGAGTATTGGGAGGAAGAGATGGGCAGACGCCAATGCAGGAATTCTCCCAACAATCTGAAAAACAACACGAAACCACCAGAAGCCAGTGAGCCCACAACAGGAGGACATGAACACCTTAATCAAGAAGAAGTAGAAAAAACTGACTTCATGAAAGTGATTGACACCCTTAAACAGCATATAAAAAACGCCCTTATAGAAATGGATGAGAAGTATAATAGAAAGTTCGAGGAATTGAGTAAATCAGTGAATGATACCCAAGGAAACCAAGGAAAAACAATCAAGCAGATAAAGGAAACAGTTCATGACTTGAAAACTGAAATGGAGGCAAAGAAGAAAACACAAACAGAGGGCCGGCTGGACATCAAAAATCTAGGTAAACGAATAGAGACTACAGAATCAAGTATAACCAGCAGAATACAAGAGATAGAAGAAAGAATCTCAGATTCTGAGGATAACATAGAGAAAATAAACACTCTGATCAAAGAAAACAGCAAGTCCAACAAACTCTCATCACAAAACATCCAGGAAATATGGGACACAATAAAAAGACCAAACCTAAGAATAATTGGAGTAGAAAAAGGAGAAGAAGTGCAGCTCAACGGTACAGAAAATATACTTAATAAAATTATAGAAGAAAACTTTCCCAACCTGAAAACAGATGTACCTATGAAGGTTCAAGAAGCATACAGAACACCAAATAGGCTGGATCAAAAGAAAACATCCCCTCGCCATATAATAATCAAAACACAAAATATACAGAATAAAGAAAGAATATTAAGAGCCGCAAAGGAAAAAGGCCAAGTTACTTATAAAGGTAAACCTATCAGACTTACACCTGACTTCTCTATGGAAACCATGAAAGCCAGAAGGTCCTGGATAGATGTTCTCCAAAAACTAAGAGAACACGGATGCAAGCCCAGACTACTATATCCAGCCAAACTTTCATTCACTATAAATGGAGAAAACAAAATTTTCCAGGATAAAAACAAATTTAAACAATACGTAGCCACAAATCCAGCCTTACAGAAAATAATAGAAGGAAAATCACTAACCAAGGAGTCCAATAATGACCACAATAACTCAGACATCTAGAGACTCTTCACCAGCACAAATCAAAGAAGGAAAACACACAAACCCTACTACTAAAAAAGTGACCGGAGTTAACAACCACTGGTCATTAATATCACTTAATATCAATGGGCTCAACTCACCTATAAAAAGGCACAGGCTAAGAGATTGGATAAGAAAACAGGATCCAACATTCTGCTGTCTACAAGAAATACACCTCAACCACAAGGACAGGCACCTACTCAGAGTAAAGGGCTGGGAAAAGGCTTATCAAGCAAATGGACCTAAGAAACAAGCAGGTGTGGCCATACTAATTTCTAACAAAGTTGACTTCAAACTTAAATCAATCAGAAGAGATGGAGAGGGACATTTTATACTCATAACAGGAACAATTCATCAGGAAGAAGTCTCAATCCTGAATATCTATGTCCCTAATATAAAAGCACCCACGTACGTAAAAGAAACATTACTAAAACTCAAGGCAGCCATCAAACCACACACACTAATAGTAGGAGACTTCAACACTCCTCTCTCACCAATGGACAGGTCAATCAGACAGAAACCTAACAGAGAAATTAGAGAATTAATGGAGGTAATGAAGCAAATGGACTTAACAGACATCTATAGATTATTCCACCCAAAGAGGAAAGAATATACCTTCTTCTCTGCAGCTCATGGAACCTTCTCGAAAATTGACCACATACTTGGTAACAAAGCTAACTTACACAGTTACAAAAAAATATTAGTAACCACCTGTGTCTTATCAGATCACCATGGATTAAAGTTAGAATTCAACAACAATGCTACCCCCAGAAAGCCTACAAACTCATGGAAACTGAACAGTCAACTACTGAACCATACCTGGATTAAGGAAGAAATAAAGAAAGAAATTAAAGTCTTCCTTGAATTCAATGAAAATAAAGAAACAACATACTCGAACTTATGGGACACTATGAAAGCAGTCCTGAGAGGAAAGTTCATAGCACTAAGTGCCCACCTAAAGAAAACAGAGAAAGCACATATTGGAGACTTAACAGCTCACTTGAAAGCTCTAGAAAAAAAAGAAGCAGACTCACCTAGGAGGAGTAGAAGACTGGAAATAATCAAATTGAGGGCTGAAATCAACAAAATAGAAACACAGAAAACAATCCAAAGAATCAATGAAACAAAAAGCTGGTTCCTGGAGAAAATCAACAAGATTGATAAACCCCTATCCAAACTAATCAAACGACAGAGAGAGAACACGCAAATTAATAAGATCAGAAATGAAAAGGGGGACATAACCACAGACACAGAGGAAATTCAGAGAGTCATTAGATCTTACTACAAAAGCCTGTATGCCACAAAACTGGAAAATGTAAAAGAAATGGACGCTTTTTTAGATAAATACCATTTACCAAAACTAAACCAGGACCAGGTGAACAATCTAAACAGACCTGTAAGTCGCGAAGAATTAGAAGCTGTTATCAAAAACCTCCCTACCAAAAAAAGCCCAGGACCAGATGGTTTCAATGCAGAATTCTACCAGAACTTCCAAGAAGACCTAATACCTATACTCCTTAATGTATTCCACAATATAGAAACAGAAGGGTCATTACCAAATTCCTTTTACGAAGCCACAATTACTCTGATACCAAAACCACTCAAAGACTCAACCAGTAAAGAGAACTACAGGCCAATCTCACTCATGAATATCGACGCAAAAATCCTCAACAAAATACTGGCAAACCGAATCCAAGAACACATCCGAAAAATTATCCATTATGATCAAGTAGGCTTCATCCCAGGGATGCAGGGCTGGTTCAACATATGAAAATCTATCAATGTAATCCAGCATATAAATAAACTGAAAGAAAAAAACCATATGATCATTTCATTAGATGCTGAAAAAGCATTTGACAAAATTCAACATCCATTTATGTTAAAAGTCTTGGAGAGATTAGGGATACAAGGGTCATACCTAAATATAATAAAAGCTATATACAGCAAGCCGACAGCTAACATCAAGTTAAACGGAGAGAAACTCAAAGCCATCCCACTTAACTCAGGAACACGGCAAGGCTGTCCACTCTCGCCATACCTCTTCAATATAGTGCTTGAAGTTCTAGCAATAGCAATAAGACAACATAATGGGATCAAGGGGATTCGAATTGGAAAGGAAGAAGTGAAACTTTCGTTATTTGCAGATGATATGATAGTGTACATAAGCGACCCCCAAAACTCCAACAAAGAACTTATACAGCTGATAAACAGCTTTAGTAATGTGGCAGGATACAAGATCAACTCCAAAAAATCAGTCGCCCTCTTATACACAAAGGATATGGAAGCAGAGAGGGAAATCAGAGAAGCTTCACCATTCACGATAGCCACAAACAGCATAAAATATCTTGGGGTAAATCTAACCAAGGAAGTGAAAGATCTATTTGACAAGAACTTTAAGGCATTGAAGAAAGAAATTGAAGAGGATACCAAAAAATGGATGGACCTCCCTTGCTCTTGGATTGGGAGGATCAACATAGTAAAAATGGCAATTCTACCAAAGGCAATTTATAGATTCAATGCAATCCCCATCAAGATCCCATCAAAATTCTTCACAGATCTGGAGAAGACAATAATCAACTTTATATGGAAAAATAAAAAACCCAGGATAACCAAAACAATCCTATACAATAAAGGATCTTCTGGAGGCATTACCATCCCTGACTTCAAACTCTATTACAGAGCTACAGTAATGAAAACAGTGTGGTACTGGCATAAAAACAGAGAAGTCGACCAATGGAATCGTATAGAAGACCCGGATTTTATCCCACAAACCTATGAACACCTCATTTTCGATAAAGGAGCTAAAAGTATACAATGGAAGAAAGAAAGCATCTTCAACAAATGGTGCTGGCACAACTGGATGTCAACCTGTAGAAGAATGAAAATAGACCCATATCTCTCACCGTGCACAAAACTCAAGTCCAAATGGATTAAAGACCTCAATATCAGCCCGAACACACTGAACCTGATAGAAGAGAAAGTGGGAAATACCCTACAACAGATGGGCACAGGAGATCGCTTCCTATGTATAACCCCAGAAGCACAGACATTAAGGGCAACATTGAATAAATGGGACCTACTTAAACTGAGAAGCTTCTGTAAAGCAAAGGACATGGTCACTAAGACACAAAGGCAACCTACTGACTGGGAGAAGATCTTCACCAACCCCGCAACAGACAAAGGTCTGATCTCCAAAATATATAGAGAACTCAGGAAACTAGACTTTAAAATGCTAATTAACCCAATTATAAAATGGGGCACTGAGCTGAACAAAGAATTCTCAACAGAAGAAGTTCAAATGGCCAAAAGACACTTAAGGTCATGCTCAACTTCCTTAGCGATCAGGGAAATGCAAATCAAGGCAACTTTAAGATACCATCTTACATCTGTCAGAATGGTTAAAATCAAAACCATCAATGATAGCCTTTGCTGGAGAGGATGTGGAGAAGGGGGTACACTCATCCATTGCTGGTGGGAATGCAAACTTGTGCAACCACTTTGGAAAGCAGTGTGGAGGTTTTTCAGGAAATTCGTGATCAACCTACACCTGGACCCAGCAATACCACTCTTGGGAATATACCCAAGAGATGCCTTATCATACAACAAAAGTATATGCTCAACTATGTTCATAGCAGCATTGGTTGTAATAGCCAGAACCTGGAAACAACCTTAATGCCCTTCAATGGAAGAATGGATGAAGAAAGTATGGAATACATACATATTAGAGTACTACTCAGCAGTAAAAAACAAGGACTTCTTGAATTTTGCATGCAAATGGACGGAAGTAGAAAACACTATCCTGAGTGAGGTAAACCAGACCCAAAAAGAGGAACATGGGATGTACTCACTCATAATTGGTTTCTAGCCATAAATAAAGGACATTGAGCCTATAATTCGCGATCCTAGAGAAGCTAAATAAGAAGGTGAACCCAAAGAAAAACATATAGTCACCCTCTGGATATTAGCCTTCATCAGGTGATGAAAGGAGACAGAGACAGAGTCCCACATTGAAGCACTGGACTGAAACCCCAAGGTCCAAATCAGGAGCAGAATGAGAGAGAGCACGAACAAGGAACTCAGGACCGTGAGGGGTGCACCCACATACTGAGAGAATAGGGATGTTCTATCAGGAACTCACCAAGGCCAGCTGGACTGGGTCTGAAAAAGCATGGGATAAAACCGGACTCGCTGAACATAGCAGAAAATGAGGACTACTGAAAAGTCAAGAACAATGGCACTGGGTTTTGATCCTACTGCACGTACTATCTGTGTGGAAGCCTAGGCTGTTTGGATGTTCACCTTACTATACCTGGAAGGAGATTGGAGGTCCTTGGACTCCCCACAGGGCAGGGAACCCTGACTGCTCTTAGGTCTGATGAGAGAGGGGGAGTTGATTGGGGGAGGGGAAGGGAAATGGGAGGCGGTGACGGGGAGGAGACAGAAATCTTTAATAAATAAATAAATAATAATAATAAGATTAAACAAAAAAAAATAAAATCCATCTACTTCTTATCTACAGGAAACCTATATTAGCTTTGAAGATAGAAACTTAATTAGAACAAATGGATGTACAAAATTAGCCACTCAATTGGTTCCAGGAATGAAAATAGCAATTTTATACTAGTATCTAACAATACAGACTACAAACTATCATTAATCAATAGGCAAAATGAGAGACTCTCCATTCTAATCAGGGAACAATTAAACAAGAAGACATTATATCCTAGACATATATGCACCAAATTCTGGGGCATCCAGTTTCATTTAAGAAGTGTACTTGTGGATTTAAAGACACTGTTTCAAATTTGTAATGATGGGAATTATATGGAATCTGTAGATTGTGTATTAAAGAGTGGTTATTTTCTGGTAAAGCCATATGGAATTCAGTGTGGGTGTTCCTTAGAAAGCTAGAAATAAAAATATCATTTGATTCAGCTGTTGCATACTTGTGCACGTGTCTAAAGGACCCTCTACTGCAGATGTGCTTGCACACCCATGGTCAGTGCTGCTCTATTCACAATAGTTCAGAAATAGAAACAGTTTATGTATCCATCAATTCATGAATAGATCTGATAAATGTGTTATATTTAAACGATGGAAGAGTTCTCAACTGTAAGGAAAAATGAAATTAGTTGTAAATTTCCATTAGCTGGAACTATCCAATCTGAGCCAGGAAATCCAAACCTAGAAAGACAAATGTCACATGACCTCTCTAATATGGATATGTTAGCCTTGAAGTTGGTATTCAGTATGTACTTAATTTGCAGTAGCCATGGAGGTCATGAACCTGGCAAGGGATCAAAGAGGGTAGAGAATTCAAGTGAGATGGAGTCCTGGCTGTTTGAAGGAGGAATGGGGAATAATGGAGCAGGAAGGACTGGGTTGGGTTGTGAATGAGAGAGCAAGGTACAAGAGTGATTATATGGAGGCCTAATTAACACCAAGAACCTTAAGAAATTCTCCCCAGGCCCTCAGCCCCGAAGCAGACTGAGTTGGGAAAGACTGGCAAGAGCTTGGGGGAGTGGAAGGGTAGAGATGGAGGAAGGGAGGACATAGGAGCAGGGAAGATGATATCTACATTAAGGGAGCCATTTTAGGGTTGGCAAGAGACTTGCTCTAGGGGGAATCCCAGGTGTCCACATGGACGTCCCCAGCTAGGTCCTTGGGCAGCAGAGGAGAGGGTACCTGAACTGGCCTTGCCCCACTATCACACTGATGATTATCTCGAATATCACCATAGAATCTCAGTCTGGCGATGGATGGAGATAGAGACAGAGACCCTCATCAGAGCGCTGGACTGAGATCCCAAGGTCCAGTTGAAGAGCAGAAGGAGGGAGAAGATAAGCAAGGAAGTCAGGACCGTGAGAGTTTGGTCCACCCATTGAATCAGCTTGCCTGATGTAATAGGAGCTCACCAAATACAGCTGGACCTGGACTGAATGATCCTGTGATAAAACATAACTCTCTGAATGTGGCTGCCGCTGAATGTGCCATTGATATTGGCACTGGGACCTGTTTCTACTGCAAGTACTGGCTTTTTGGGACCCTAGTCTATTTGGATGCATACCTTCCTAGGCCTGTATGTAGTGGGCAGGACCTTGGACTTCCCAAAGGGCGGGGTTCCTGGCCCTCTCTCAAGCAGGGAGGGGGAGGGAGGAGGAAAAGTAGGGGAGTAGAAGGGGAGTGGGAGGAGGGTAGGAAGTGTAAATTTTTGAATGGAAAAATAAAAAAAAAAAGAAGGAAATTTAATCTGGCCCTGGCAACCCTGGTGCTCCTCAGCCCAGGCACTGGCGCGGCTGCCTCCCCCAAAAAAGGTGGTTGCGCACTGGGCAGGGCCCAAGATCCCCTTTGCCATGGGACCATCATCTGCCACTCCTGATGCCTCCACCGCCATCGACAGCACACTGCCTAGATGCCAAGCTGCATCCCTGGCTCTGGCGATGGTCCCGGGATCCCTGCTGCAGCTGCCTATGCAGCCCAGGGAGCTCAGAGCTTGAGGAGGACACGCTGCTGCTGAGGGAATGCCTGGCCTCACTCAGCCCCCAGCCAGGGGAGTCAGTGCTCAGGGCTGCAAGCAGTGGCTGGCAGCACAGGGACAGGCAGGACAGGGACCTAGCTGGCTCCGGAGGAGACTGCTCCACCCTGCTGACCAGCCTCCCAGATGGCAGAGCTGGAAGAGGAAGAGCTGGAGGGGACTTAAGAAGAGGACCTTGCTGCTGCTGCTGTCTCTGCCAGTGGCCACTGCACCCCAGAACCAGAAGATCCTGCTGCCCCCCTCCCGGGGTCTGTGCTGTTGCCAGACTTGGGGTTCAATGCTCTGGAGGCACCGGCAGCGGTGTCAAGGGTGCTGTACGGAGGGAATGATGCCGAGGGCAGAATGGCAGCAGTGCTGTCCCAGGCCTACTGTCTGGGCGGTGGCAGGGCCAGTGCAGCCACTCTGAATGGGGAGCAAGCAGCCCTGCTGAGGAGGAAGAGAGTCAACACCACTGAGTGCATCCTGGTGCCCATTTCTGAGCATGTCGCCTAGATTGTTGGACACCAGGGTTGTAAAATTAAAGCACTGAGAGCGAAGACAGTGTAACAAAAATAAAAATCTTCTCTGTATTCACTAGCATTTTTTTATTTTATTTTTTATTTCCATTTGAAGAGAGAAATTTTGTACAAAGTTTATAACTAGCTGTTTTTATTTTGATTTTTCATTATAAAAATGTTGCCTTGGTGCATATTATGATGTAATGGTAATTGCTTGTAGGATAGTTAATTGTCAGTATCTCTAGCTGCCATCTTGTAGATATGGACATATGTTACCCAGCATGTGTTTTGAATTTTGTTTCATCATACACTACAACTAATAAGCCAAGGAATCAGCATATATTAAGTGCGTGTACTGTTTCTACAAACCATAAATGAAGCATGATAAATTATCATTATAGTTTAGTATTTGCTAATCTTACCTCACTCTCTTTTATGTGTATGTACGGAAGTTATAGGGATTATAAATTCAATTTGAGTTACGTTTCAAACCATATATTTTATGATAAAGGACCTTTAACATAAGATGGCCAATGCATTGATATTATATATTTGCTGTAAAAAAATTATAAGGACTTCATTGTTCTGATCTTAAAAGTTACTTAATAAAGACTTGTTTCCATTAACTTGAAAAAGAAAGAAATTTAATGGATGGATCTAGAAAACATCATATTGAGTTAGGTAACCCAGACCCAGAAAGACAAATATTATATGTACTCACTCATAAGTGGCTTTTAGGCATAAAGCAAAGAAAAGCCAGCCTACAATTCAAAATCCTAGAGAACCTAGACAACAATGAGGACCCTAAGAGAGACTTACATGTATCCAACCTACGTGAAAAGTAGAAAAAGACAAGATCTCCTGAGTACATTTGGAGCATGGGAACCATGGGAGAAAGTAGAAGGGGAGGGGAGGAAGAGGTAGGGGAGTGGAGAAAAATATAGCTCAATAAAAACAGAAACAAAAAAATAGAATACTCTCTTGTGAAATTCTAAAATAAATTTAAATAAGAAAATAAAGCATATGAAAAATCTAAAAGAAATTCACCTGCAAACCTGATCCTGCAGAAGCTTCCTAAAATATGTATACAAAGACTTTAAATGAAGTTACCCTGTAATGGGAGCAGATGAATTCCCCAAAGTAGACACCACTGGCAATTATGTAAAACATTACAGGAATTAGTTACATATTATGGGAGTTGTGGGTCACTAAGGCTCAGATTCCTGAACATTATATGTGTTGTCAATCTCTTGGTTACTCTCCAGAAACGATGGTGAAACCCTATTGCTGATGACATCAAAAACTTGAGTCATGGAATACTAAGAAGTAAAGTTGCTGCTGACCTGGAAGCTTCACTCCTACTGGCTAGCTAGGTTTCATTGTGCCGGAAGGTGCTGTTCATGCTTCCAAAGGAATAAAAGAATTAAACAATGCTACCAAGTTTCAAATCTTGTGATATGTTTAATGCCCAGCTTAGTATTAATTATTTATTGTTATACTAACATATTAGTTTATCTCTCACTCCCTAGAGTAATGTCTCTGTGCTTCATATAACTCTACACACAAAGATCCATAACTGTCCAACGTGCTGGTAATAAAGATTTGAGTGTGTTTAGCTATCTCTATATGGGCATCTACATTGTAGCCCCTCCTTCCAAAGCTCAGGAATCCTGGCAGGAAAGAACATGGAAAGATTTGAATGGCCAGAGGTAGTGAATGTCTAATGAAACAGTGTTTTTTAGGACATACTTGTACAGTATCACATGTGAACTCACAGTGATTGTAATAGTTTGAACAGCATAGGCACAAAATCAAATCAGACAAAAATCCCAACATGGAAGGAGACGGTTAGTTATGAAATCCCACATCTATCTGAAGAGGAACTGGCAATGATGGCTGCCAAGAAAGGTAAAATCTGCCTGGTCATGGAGGCCCACACCTTTAATACAAACACTTCAAAGACAGAGGATAGCCTTGGCTAAAAAGCCAATTTCAAGACAACCAAGGCTGTTACCCAAAGAATCACGCCATGAAAAACCAAATAAAAAGAATGTCAATTTTCAGTTTTCTTCAGGGATGTGACCCATGAAAAGCTATCCATACCCATGACATAACACTACAACATTCACACACACTGCCAAAACTGAATGGAATCAGCTAGAAGAATAAAACACACACACGGAAGAAAATAATGGGGGTAGATGGGGAATTGACAAGAGCAGAGAGAATGAGATATGGACTTCATGAAAATACATTATATGCATGTACAAACCTTTCAAGCAATAATAAAAATATTCTAAAATAAAATAAATTAATATTGTAAAAATCATGCTCTACTTCTTCGTACTTACCGAACCATAACTCACAATTCACATGAGGAGATCAAACTGTGTTCAACAGATGAATGGTAAAATTTAATTCTTATAAAAATACCATCCACTGTTTTGTGCCCTAGAGGAAAGTTTTCTGTGTCAACTTGAATGGATATAGATGATTAACCTTAGTGAAACAATCATGTCACAGAAGGACAAATAATTTGAAGGAACCAAACTCAAAGAAACAGAAAAAAAGATATGTTCATTAATAGAATTTAGGAGTGTAGAGATAAAAGAGAATTTGTTGTTGAAGGATCTGAAAACATAAAGGAGACATCTACATCAGGCTAGTCAGTACTCTTTAAAGTTTCTCACTGTGCTGCCTGTAACAGAAATCCTCCCCGCCCAAGTCGGTACTAAAAAGAACTTTTGATAAGTGCTACTGTTTTAGTAACTTTTTCTACTTTGGGGGGAATTTAGAAAACTTTAACCATGTTTACTATAGTCAATCAAATTATTTGCACAAAATACATATGGATTGCTATGTTAGGAAGCAAGCAAAAGGAGAAAAAAGGAATAAAATGGTCTGCTTAGCTGAACTCAGGCCATGGTGTTTGGAGTGGTGTCCCATGGCCTTGTCTTATGAATAAAATAAAACTGTTTCATGGCTTTCATCCTTGGGTGTTTCATCATTTGTTCATTTTCTGCACTCACAGATGCACAGTATATCAGAATAAATAATATTTTGTCCCTATGAATGTTACTTCAATAGTATGCTCAATATAATATCAGACATGCATTACTTAGTGGGAATTAGAAATTTTCAAGAACTCTCACCACAAAATGATAGCTATTTGGTAACTATCATGGTTTTGTTGTTACTCACAGTGTTTATAATCAATAAAACCAATTTGACTCTTTAAACTTATCACTTAAAGTAAATTAGGGAGTTTTTAGAGATGGCTCAGAGATTAAGAAGACCCATGTTTAATTCCCACAACACAGATGATGAACTACAATCATCCTAAATTCCTGTTCCTGGGAATATAATGTCCTTCTGTGGCGTCCAGTCACTGAATAAATTGGTGCACAGATATATATGTATACAAAACATCCACACACCTAAAATAAACCAGTATGTAAATTTAAAAATTTATAAAATTATAGTGGAAGGAATATTTCAGAAGATAAAAGCACTTGCTGCTCTTACACAAGACTAGGATTTTGTCTCCGATATCCACATGGTGACCACTATTCTCCATAACTCCAGTTCCAGGAGGCCCAACACCCTCTTATGGACACTGTGAGCATGAAGCAGATAAACAAGCAGGCAAGGCCCTCATGGTCATATACAAAAGTCTTCTAAAAGGAACAAGACAAAATAGAAACATAAGGAAGATCTATAACTACATGGATAAATGTAGATTAGAACCAAAAAGAAAGTGGTGATGTAGCTATCTCTAAATATAAAGGTTGGCATTCATGTAGATATAGCTATTGACACAGATAAGAAGCAACAGATATTGTTATCTCATGTGACCTACCAATGCTATGCAGTATCAAAGATTCTTATCTTTCAATTACACACTTTAAAGACGTTCATAATAATATGTGAATTTAAATGCAAGTTTGTTATCAATTTATTTCTATAATAATTGTTTTAGTACTTTGCTACCTTTTTTTGTATATTGATTCTCAGAAGAGTTTGAGAGACTCTTCAATCATGTTTTCTGTGAACATATCCTAAGACGTAAAACTTTTCTGAGTGCTCCTTTGACTTCTCTGTTTCTCAGACTGTCACTAGTTGGGTTTAACATGGGGGTAATGACCCCATATAGCCTAGAGATGAGTCTGTCTATAGCAGGACAATGTTGACTGGAGGACGGGTGGAGAGAGGTAAATGTTGTTGTGCCATAGACCAAGAAGACGACAAGAAGATGAGAAGCACAGGTGGAGAAAGCTTTGTGCTTCCCTTCCACTGACTGGATCTTTAGGATGGTGGACATAATGTATATGTAGGAGATCAAAGTGATCAGAAAAGAACCAACACCAAAAATACCTCTAACATTAAAGCAAGCATTTCTGACATGTAGGTGGATGAATAGTACAGGGCCACCACAGGTGGGATATCACAATAGTACTGGTTTACTCGATTGGACTTGCAGAAAGACAGACTAAAGGTAGACTTTGTGTGGAGAAAGGAGTTAAGAAACACAGCTACCCAGGTCTCTAACAACAGGTGCACACAGCGAACCTTGGTTATGATGTGGGAATAACACAGAGGGAAGCATATGGCCACATACCAGTCATAAGTCATCACAGCCAGCAAGAAAATTTCAGTCCCAGGTAGGGCCACCAGGAAATAGAGCTGCAAACAACCCAACAAAGGAAATGCTGTGATCTTCAGTCAAGAGATTTTTGAGCATCTAGGGGACAGTGGCTGATGGACAGATTTGCCAACAGGTAAAACATGAAAGCTTGAAGCTTTCTCTCAGTCACTGTGGCCATGAAGATGACCCTGTTTCCCAGCAAAGTTATTTGATAGATGGTGATAAAGGCCACGATAACACAACTCCGGGAGGTCAGAGAGCTCTATGAGGATGACATATGTCACTGTGTTAAGATTGTAGATGTCCACCAGGCGGTGGTGGCGCACGCCTTTAATCCCAGCACTCGGAAGGCAGAGACAGGCGGATCTCTGGGAGTTCGAGGCCAGCCTAGTCTACAAGAGATAGTTCCAGGCCAGGCACCAAAGCTACAGAGAAACCCTGCCTTGAAAAAACAAATATATATATATATATATATATATATATATATATGATAATATTTTATGTGTGTTTTTGATTTGTTTTGCAACTATTTCATTGAGTGTTTTATATCTATGTTCAACTGGGAAATTGGTCTGTAATTCTTTTATTTGAGGAGTCTTTATGTGGTTTACTATCACAGTAACTGTGGCCTCATAAAATGAATTTGTCAGTGTTCCTTCTGTTTCTAAGTTATGGAATAATTTAAGGAGTGTTGGCATTTACATTAACTAGTCTTTGAAAGTCTGGTACAGTTCTTTGCCAAAACCATCTAATCCTGGACTTTTTTGGGTGTAGGGGTTGGAAAATTCTTCTAATTCAGTAGGAGTTATGGGTACATTTAAATAGTTTATCTCATCTTTATTTAACTTTGTAAGTGGTACCTATCAAAAAATTATTCATTTCTTTTACCTTTTTCAAATTTGGTGTAATAAAATATGTTCTTTTTGTAAAGCATGTCTTCGGGTTCTCTGGATTGCCTTCGTGGCTGTTGTTATGTGGATCTTCCTACATACTACTTTACTCTAAATTAAGTTATAATTACTCCATTGCACAAATGCCTAAATTAAATTTTCTATTATATATATTCATCACAGTATACAAATACATATATATATATATATATAAAATCATTAGTAGATAATACTTTATTACTAGGAATAACCAAATTTACAGGTAGTCACATCAACAATGAGTCAGATATGTGAAAATAACTCATATATTCTATTTGGAAAAAATAAATATAGAAATGCTTCTATAACTATAACACCACATGTTAAAAGATATGAACAATAACATTTTTATTAATTCAAGCATAATAAAGATGTTCAGGACACTGGGAGAAGTTAGTAAAAAACCAACTATTTTGTTCGATTTGTGGTTCTTATAAAGATTTCTCTATAACATCACACATTACTCATCGCAAAAACTGGTTAGAAAATAATATGAAATATTATATCTTATAATCCTAATTCTATTTATTTTTCTGGTGAAAACAGTGACTACTTCAGTAAGTTAAAAATGCACAGAAAAATATTATAAATAATACATAGTGATTTATATCCCTACATTTAGTAAACTAAGATCAAAAAATTATGATTTTGAGGTCATCACAAAGTACATATCAAGGCCCTGTTTCACTCCTTTTCATTCCTCAAGCAGCAACAACTTCATAGCATATTTCAGAGTAAACAAACTTCTATTACCAGTCAATTCCAATCCTGAAATATAACAGAGAAAACTACTACAGAAATTACAAAATATGTGTATGTCATTACAAAGATGAAAAAGGGTGTTTCTGTGTGAATAACAATGACAATGATAGAAACAAACTGAATCGTATCAATTAGTAGGTTCTTCCAATTTTGAAACCGAATGGTATGCTCAAATATCATCCTATGTGTTAATCGTTCAAATGTAGAAGTGATGAAGGCAAAATAAGGCTCTTTTTTTGCAATAGTAGCATCTTCAAGCACAAATGTTTACTTATATACTAATTCACTTTTTCTCTCAGAAATTTGGCTCTTTAAAGATGAATTATAAGAAATATACTTTAGAACATTCTGATTAATAACTCTATCTTATTATTCATATTATATAATACATATACACACAACAAAACATGGTAACACATGTTTCTTAATTTTGGGCATTAGTGTTTCAATGTATTCTATAAAATGAATGGTCCTTGCTATACAGAACACAGCTCTTCCTCACATGTCAAGGCTTCATGTATTTATCAACCTTTTCATTCTAATGTAAAGATAATCTAGTTTTAACAATTGTCATGTAATTAAAAATAAAAGATTTTTTATCAAGAACAGTTCTCAGAAACAAGTTCGAGAATCTTATGTAGGGATAAATTTCTAGACCAGGGATTTAGGAAAGCCTTGTTAAATTCAATCTTTTTATGTATATTTTATGGTTATGTGATATAATTGGGAATTGTAAACATACAATGGGAATTAATAAAATGAATGTATGGAAAGGATTACATTTCTACTGAAAACTCCCTAGAATTCAGACTTTCTTACCACTTCTGATATGCCTCTATTCATATGATAGATCTAAAAATTATTGCATAAGAAGATTTTCTCTTTGGAGAATAATCAAGTTTCTTTCACACAGAAAAATATAATGAGATATAGTTTAGTAAAAGTTGACCATATGTAGCATAAATTATAGCAACTTTAAGACTGCATTTTATAGCATATCTATCAATAACAATAAAATACTGTATATAAATTAAATCAAAATATATTACCAGTACTTATTTTCAGCAAGAGAAATTAAATGATCCAGCAACAAATTACATCAGTAGACAAAAAATAAATCAACACTTATTCTTAGGACTCACACAAAGTGTTAGTCCATAATTTATATTTTTTCCACTGTACCCTTAGGGAAGCAGAATAACAAGAGCTCTAGAGATAATAACCATATTACTACAACTTAGTAATAGGGTCACAGAGATAATCAAATTAGTGTAAGTTCTAACATAATTTTACATTACATGAGTGCCATTTTTGTTCCTTGTAATAGTTCACGGAAATTTCACACCTGGGAAGAACTTGGCCAATGCTAATTATGTGGTGTAAGACTTTCTTTGTCTTTTCAACAGTTTCTTCTGCAGATAACAATGACTTTTCCTGATATAAAAGGTTGGACTTGCCTCATAGGGACACAATGTTTTGTAGTAATCACGTGGCCAAAGAAAAGTATGAAAGTATGGTGATAGTAAGAATTTTTGTCACAGCAAAAATCCTTCAATCAACTTATCATACCATTTTTATTAATAATATTTCCATTGTAGAAAAGAAAGTTAGAACATTTACTCATTAGCACACAATTTAAGTCATTAAATCTGTGTGTCATCACATGAGGAACATTAAAGAGCAGAGAACTTCTGTAACATAGACACAAGCTCATTTGAATATGCAACATATAACTGGACTCCCGGTGGCTCATGGATATTATCCAGCTATATAATATAGAGACAAAATGGTATATGAGAGAGAGAAAAGTCTGCTGGTTTTTAAACCAGGTTCATTAAATACATACATCTAAATTCTATAAGGTTTCTACTTTTCTATGAAATTTCAAATAAAGAAGAATAATTACAAGCACAAACATTATGATCAGGATGGATACTGTTTTTTCTCTATTGTGTGTTTTTGACCTCTTTGTAAAAAAATGAGATAGTTGTAGAAGCATGGGCTTACATTTGAATCCTCAACTTTTTCATTATATATATAAATATATATACATATATTCAACTTAATTACACTTCTACTAGATAGATAATAATGTTTTACATATAGGCATAAGGTATTTAATGATTCTGATATTCTATTCTAGTAATCACTTGAATATTTACATTATTAAAATGTGGTTGTGAATAGAAAACATTGGGAGTACATCTTCTATCCAATTACTCAAAAATCAGACACACCAAATGTAATCCAGTCGAATTCTGACATCCAAGAAGACTGGAATACAAATATGATCATCTCAAGGTAATTTGTAAAGTTATGAAAAGCAAAACCAAAAGCAACAAGCCACATTTTCAAGACACTATAGTTTAAAAAATATTTCCTAATGTACATGAACAGTAGACCACTTATGTGATGGGAATCACATTCTGTACATTGTAGGTGAAAAACAGGTGTCACCAAATAAAAGCACAATAGAAGAGGACTGACAACGTACTGTAATTCCTGGTAAGATGATTTCATTTCTCTGGCCTGCCTAGATACCTGCATGGATATATATGTACAAGACTAAAAACAGAAAAACTGACATCACAGTTATAGATAAAATAAATCTTTTTGAATTGAATTTTTCATTGATTTTATATCCCAAGTGTGATTTACCCCATTCCTCTTCTCCAGTTCCCTCCCCCAGGTCCTCTTCACCCGCTTCTTGAGTCTTCTTTAATGGAGGGAGTGGTGGATAAGGATCCATAGCACAACATAGTTCTGTCCCAGGACCTGCCACTGCATCCACTGACCACAAGCAGAGAGGACCAAGGCCCAAGTTCCAAGTTCCCTAGGAACCATCTACCCAGGAGCATCTTCCATGCTGGCCAGCTTGCCATTCTCTCCACTTCCCTGCGCAGTGCAGGACTTCATGGGAGGCTTCTGCAATGGGGGACTGGGTGGCCCTGCTGGAGAAAGGGGTGAGGCTTTGGAGTGAGTGGGCATGGGGCAGAACTGGAAGCCTAGGTGTTGGCATTTCATTTCCCAAAAAAGAACCAAGGAGCCTCCTGACTTCTGGCGCATGTGCATGCCTGTGCGAATATGCACACAAGTTCACCTGCACACAGTCTCTCTAACCCTGTCCCAGACTTTTGGATTTCTTGATTCTTGATGAGCACTGGTGGGGGGGGGGGGAGGAACCGCAATAGAGGAGGAGGAAGAGAAAGAGGAGGAGAAGGAAAAGGATGAGGGAGAGGAGCCGGAAGAAAAGTAATAGAAGGGAGAGGAGGAGCAAGTGAAGGAGTAAGAGTTTGAGGAGGAGGAAGAAGAGGACAAGCAGGGGGAGCCTATAGTTCCCCAATGATGAGAGGCTAGTGCCTAGGGACAAAGGGATACATCCAGGTACCACAGTAGAGAACCTGCAGGACAGTGGAGGCAGTGGCAGGTCCTGGGACAGAACTGTGTTGTGCTATCATCCAACGTCCCTGCCTGCACCTAATTGGGCACCTCCCCTGGGAACTTGTGGTAGATGCTGCCAGAAAAGAAAGCTGCCACAATGCAGCCCCGGCAGGACCTCGAACTCCTCATCTCACCCCATCCCACCACACAGCCCCGACCCCTGCTCCCAACCCGGGTGCCCACCTTCCTACCCCAAGCCCCATGCTGCCTTCACAGGGGACAAAAATTGTTACAGGATGGAGGAGGGCTCTCCCATGCCCAAAGGCAAAAGCTGGCTACCAGGCATCAGGCCTCAGGTTGGGGTGGTTGTACAGTTGGGGTCCAAAGGGAGTCCATGCCCTAGAAGTTACCTGAGGCCCTGTCAAATCTGACACCAGTGGATTCCCCACCAAGGGAGCCAGATGTGTGCATAAACTGGACCACAGGCCCAGGGCAAGGGAGGAGCTGGTTTGTGGGCCAGCAAACCTACCAGGGGCTTGGTTGGGCAGGGTGAAGGTGCCAGGTGAGGAACAGAAGACAAGGGACCAAAGGGAGAGAATGTCCGTTGATAATGGTGGCAACTTTTGGCCCTGTATCCTGGGTCCCGGCTCGGGCATAGTGCTGAGGAGAGCCTTGCTAGCAGGTGGGCAGGTGGGTTGCCTAGAGCAGCCTGGTGTGGCTTCAGACAGGTCAGGGGTGGAGTGTTGGATGGGCTTGGCTGGACTAGGTGGCCAAAAGAGGCGTTGAAGGTCATGAGGGCAGGTGTGGGGGCAAGCAAAGCAGCAAGCTCTAGGGCTCATGCAGCGTAAGCTGCCTCTTTCTATGGCCATACCACCTTGAATGTACCCTATCTTGTCTGATCTAGGAAGTCAAGCCGAGTTGGGCCTGGTTAGTACTAGGATGGGGGACCACCTGGGAATACTGGGAGCTGTAGGTTTTCTTTTGGCCATTTTTTTCTTTTTGGTCTTCTGTGGGCCGAGGGCCAGCCTGGGCCAGACCAGGCCACCTCCATTTTTACCCTGGAAAGAGGGCCCACCCACCTCTGACAAAGTTCAAAATCTAACCAGGCATGCAGCAAACCTACAGAGGAAAAACCCCAGTGGGGAATCCCAGGGCCAAGAAAGGAAGCTAAGAATCACAAGGTAGAGGCTGTGTTGAGTGACACGCAGCCCAGGCCAGCCTCTAAAACTGACCACAATCAAGGGACACACAGCATAGCACTTGGCTCCCCAGTTCCATAGTTCCACAGGCAGGTGGGTAAGATTGGACTCTTGCTCCCCTTGCACTGGGGAAAGACAGACTAGGAATGGAATGTAACCCGTATTTTAGAATAATTACATTACTACTACATGACAATGAATGTTCTCAAAACATGCACAGAGTGTTATTAAGTTGCAGACTGTGTGTTGACTGGTTCTGAGATGACCAGTGGTGTTAGAGTGCCGGTCATGTGACAGAGCTGTTGCCAAGCTGCTGTGGAGCAGGGTAGCCTAAGTGAGTGTGGATGCAGAGCTAGGGGGTATAAGCCCTGACATAAGCTTGCAGGCTCCTCTTACACACTGCTAAGGCCATTTAGGGGACAGTTATGTCATCTCCAGCAATCTGATTGGAAGCATCTGATTGGAAGGCTCTATCCTGCCAGGACCAGGCAGGCTGTGAGGCTTTGGAGCAGAATGCAAGGAGGCCACTGTCCAGGCCTCACTGGGGAATGGCAAAGGGGCAAAATGAAAGCTGAGCTGGGATACATGCCAAAGGCCAGGGACAAGGCGAGCAGGAGCGGCCAGCTAGGGTTGGACTCCTAGTTCTGTGCCCACACTCACCTAGGGTACCCTGCCTGCTGCACTGCAGCTTGGGGAGAGCTCCGACACATGACCCACACTCTGACACCACTGGCTGTCTCAGAACTAGTTTTCAAATGTTATTTAAGAATATTCACAATCTGTGCATGTTTTGAGAACATCCTTTGCCATTTCTCAGCACTGTAATGATATACTCTAGATTATGAGTTACTTGCCATGCAATTATTCTATTATCTTGACGTGCCTGTCAAGCTATCTCTAAATATTTGCACTGATGCTATTGCTGTCATTTGCTACTTGTCCTGGAACAAAACTTGACTTTTACAGTAGATAAGAGTATTTCAGAGAGTCATAATCATTGGCATAGTCCTTAAGAACAAGTAACATCGGTTGTGTCATACATAGGTATTCTTGTCATTAACAGGAAGGCTGAGACTATCACAGAAAATAGGGTGCAGAGAAAACTAGAGTCATCAAAGGAGTGGAGTGTAGCAGTTCCTCTGAATTGAAACATTGTCTCATTGAAGGAGCTCCTGAGACTTAGTAAGGAAACAACCTTACAAGTCCAGGGGAGCTGAGTCAAGAGTCACAAGGGCCCTGCCCAAGCTTCTGGAAGTTGTAAACAACTTCTGATTGGGAACATTGTCTGAGCAGCTAAGCTTCCTGGAGGAGATTCTCCAGCCTGGGGAGCTTCCTGTATGTCTAGCAGAGAACTCCAAGGCTACAACATTCATGAATCATCATTCCCGCTGTGGTAGACTTTCTGGTGACAAGGCAAAATTTAAATCATCCCAGCTCCTGTAAGCAACCCTGACAAACTCCTTGGTTCTTCAAGTTGAACTTTTATGTAACCATCATTTTATGTATTATTGGTCCTGGTATTGACACAAAGATATGTGTTTCCTGACTCACCAGGTGGTGTGATCTAGCTGCCCTCTCTCCCCCTGACTAACAGCTAAATTTCCTTGTCCTCTGTAATCAACAAGGATGTTTGTGTTCTAACAAGTGGTTTTCCACATAAGCATTCCCAGTACACAGATACCCTGATCTTGATGTCTGGCTGCTTAGCATGTCTCCGCAAGCTTCCCTACATTGAAGTCTCTGTATCCGAATCCGGGTATCCCATGCCAGTTTCGGCATCCAAGCCGCACTGGCGAGGCACCCAGGAACACACACAACATATGCCATACATCTTTTTTCCTCACTTTAAGAGATTAGTTTTCCCCTTAAGTTTTCAGTCTAAAGTAAATGAGGAGGAAAGACAAGGCCAGAATTTTAAAACAGCAGTCTACCCTTAGTTTTGTTTTAACTTAATGCGACTTAGTTAATCCCAGTCATTTATGTACCAAAAGTAAGTTGAAAACTCTTAAAAAAAAAAGTTCATAGTTTATTTTAGTGCTCCATAGACTCATTTACTATGGGGACCAAAAGTTATCACGTTTGTTGGTGGAAAGAATGAAATCAATTAATATTTATTTATGATCACCCAGGTAGAGACAAAACACTTTATTCTACAGTCTTTACTAATTGAAAACCTTGATTTTGTAAAGTTCATTTCAAAGATCTTAGATGCTATTGATGATCTCATTAGATAGGTAAATCAATTTCATTATATATTTATAGCTCATAGCCTAGAATAATTGCATGACAAGTAAGTCATAGTCTACATTGCTAGGGAATGGCAAATAATGCTCTCAACACATGCACAGATTGTCAAGATTATTAAGTAATTGGCTATGTTTTAAATTGGTTCTGAGAAGGCCAGTGGTGTCAGAGTATGGTAGAGCTTTTGCCAAGCTTCAGTGAAGCAGGCAAGTACCCTAGGTGAATGTGGGCACAGAGAAAGTAGGCAAACCCTAGTTGGCCGCTCCTACTTGCCTTGTCCCTGGACTTTGGCATGTCCCCCAACATGTCCTCAGTGAATAAGGCATGGGACTTGGGGTGAGAAGGTGGGCATTTGGGTAGGGAGTAAAGGTGGGGGTGGGGTGAGAAGTTCGTGGCCCTACCTGGGCTACATTTTGGAAACTCACTTTTCTGGCAGCTTCTACCACAAGTTCCCAGGGGAGGTCCACAGGTAGGCACTAACAAAGGGGTTGATTGCTTGGGTTATCTGCCTACCAGCTGTGACCTCCTTAGTCTTCTGCCCCGGGCTGGAGTCAGGGTCCAGGCCCAGAAGTGTCCAGTCTTCCCTGCCTTCTCTCCCCTTCCTCATAGGGCACCCTCACACAACATATGCCATACATCTTTTTTCCCTCACTTTAAGAGATTAGTTTTCCCCCTAAGTTTTCAGGGTAAAGTAAATGAGGAAAGACAAGGCCAGAATTAATGATGCCTCTGTCAGATTAGTTGGCCCAAAAACCAGCTTCTCCCTTGTCCTGGGCTTAGGGTCCAGTGTACACACGTCTGGCTCACTTGGTGAAAAATCCACGGGTGTTGGATTTGAAAGGGACTCAGCAACTTCTAGGGCATGGACTGGCTTTGGACCCTGACTCTACCCCCAACCCCATCACGGGACTGTTGCCAGGTAGCCAGCTTTTGCCTTTCAGCAAGTGAGAGCCGTCCTCCTTCCTGCAGGCCATTTGTGTCCCCGGAGGAGGAGGCATGGGGCTTGGGGTGGGAAAGTGGGCACCCGGGTTGTGAGTAGGGGTGGGGTGGGGGTGTGGTGTGGTGTGGTGGGATAGGGGTGGGACAAGGAACTCAAGGCACTGCCCCGACTACATTGTGGCAGCTTTCTTTTCTGGCAGCATCTACCACAAGCTCCCAGGGGAGATGCCCAGTTAGGTACAGGCAAAGACGTTGGATCACATGGGACATCCTTCCAGACAGGGTAGACACCGTCCTGTAAGTGAACTACTGTGGAACCTGGATGTAGTGGGTAGTCCCTAGGTGCTAGCCTCTCATCATTGGGGAACTGCAGGCTTCTCCACCTCCTCTTCCTCTTCCTTCTCTTCTACTTCCTCTTCCCCCTGCTCCTCCTAATCTATCCTGGCTTTCCCCTTCTCATGGAGAATCAAGAAAACCCAAAGACTGGGATTGGGTTAGAGAGATGGTGTGCATGTTCACAAGTGTGCATATTCACCAAGGCTTGTGCATGCATGGGAGATCAGGAGGATACTTGATTTCTCTCTTTGGAACTTGTAATGCAAGCTCCTTGGCTTCCAGTTCAGCCCCATATCCAACCATACCCACACCCCTAGCCCCATCCCATCACCATTGGTGCCATCCAGTCCCTCATTGTGGATGCCTCCATGTGAAGCCCCGTACTACATAGGGAAGAGGAGAGAATGGCAAGCTGGCCATCATGGAAGATGCTCCTGGGCAGTTGGTTCCTAGGGAACTTGCAACATGGGTCTCGGTGCTTTCTGTTTGTGGTCAGTGGGGGCATTGGCAGGTCCTGGGACAGAACTATCTGGGGCTAACTATCCTTATTCCCAATGGGAATCACTGCACCCCCACCCACCACTTTTGCCATCAAGGAAGACTCAAGAAGGTGTTGTAGGAGCTGCGGACCTCTTCCCACAGCCTGGCTCCCGGCCGCCTGGCTAGCTTATGCCCCAAAATAACAACACACAAACTGTATTCATTTAAACACTGCCTGGCCCATTTCTATTAATGTGTGTAGCACCGAGGTGCACTTACTGGGAAGATTCTAGCCTACGTCCATCCTGGGTCGGAGCTTCATTGCGTCTGCCCGGGAGAGGGGAGCATGTCGTCTGAGCTCACTTCCTCTTCCTCCCAGCATTCTGTTCTGTTTACTCCACCCACCTATGTTCTAACCTATCAGGGCCAAGCAGTTTCTTTATTACTTAACCAATGAAATCAACAGATTGATATATGACACTCCCACATCAATGAAATGTGCAGGCAAATGGTTGGACTAGAAAAAAAATCATCCTGAGAGAGGCAACCCAGACCCAGAAAGACAAACATGATATGTACTCACTTATAAGTAGACATTAGGTAGCTATTATTAAAGGGTAATCCATTACTATCCACAGACCCAGAGAACTTAGATAAAGAAGAGAGGTCTGGAGATCATGGTTCTCACTGGGAAGGGGTAATAGAATAGATTTTGTGAGTGCACTGGGGGCAGGTGGGGATGGGAACTAGAGGAATCAGGTGGGGGAGGGAGGGAGGAACAGAGGAGGAGAGTATGGGGAGATGAGTTGCATTTGCGGGTAATGCAGAAACCTAGTGCAGTAGAATTTCCTAGAATCTATGAGGGTGACCCTAGTGAGGACTCCTAGTGAAGGAGGATATGGAACCTGAACAGGCCATCTGTAACCAGGCACGGTTCCCAGTGGTGGAACTGGGACACCAACCTACCCACAAAACTTATGACCCACAACCTGTCCTGCCCACAAGATGCGCTGGCGCAATGCTGGCTCAGAACTTGAGGGAGTGGTCAACAAATGACTGGTATAACCTGAGGCACAAGCCATGAGAGGGAGACTATGTGGACACTACCCAGATGGCCAGGATCAGGAAGCTGGATTACCCAGAGACCTGGGGTATAACCAAACACAACTGACAAAAAAAAAGTCAATGAAATGATTTCCAATAATATTCTGCTATTCTGATGGATTAGTGCCTAAACGAATCATCATCAGAGAGGCTTCCTCCGGCAGCAGATGGGAACAGACAATGAGACCCACAAACAAGCATTTGGCAAGGGAATCCTCCAAAAATGGGAGTGGGGGTGGGGGTTTATAGGAGCCAGAGAGTTCAAAGATACCAGGAGAAAACAGCCCACAGAAGCAACCAAGCAGGGCTCATGGGGGCTCACAGAGACTGCAGCAACAATCATGGAGCCTGCATGGACCTGCACATAGGCCCTCGCACACATACTGTGGTTGTTTAGCTCAGGTGTCTCTGATTCTTTTGCCTGCTACTTCATCCAGCTTTGATATGAGGGTTTATGCCTACTTTTATTGTACCATGTTATGCCAAGTTGGGCTGATAACACTGGGAGGCCTGCTCTTTTCTGAAAGGAAATGGAGGAGCAGTGGACCAGAAGGAAAAGTGATGTAGGGGAGGGGAGGGGAGGAAGCAATCAGGATGTATTGTATGAGAGAAGAAAAAAATCAACAACCCCATAGTAACAGGCTCCCCATGACATGTATAAATATTTGAACAAATTCAAACAATCGCCTTAAAAAGAAATAAAAAAAAGATGAATGAAATAAATAGGAAGTCAACACAGGATACAACAGAATTCAACAAAAAAATAGATATACAGAAGAAATAACAAATTGCAATAAAAAACTCAATTAAAAACCTAAGGCCAAATAACAGAATTGATCATATAGAGGACTAATATCCTACACAGGACACTGTTGTGAATTATTATTTTAAGATGTGTCACATTTGTTTCTCCTGTGGAATATTTATAAAATGATGCAAAGCTGTGCTGCTTTGCCTATCTAAAACACCTGATTCGTCTAAGAGCTGAATGAACTGTAACTGGCAGGAGAAAGGCTAGGTTGGGCTGGCTGGCAGAAAGAATAGGAGGAGAAATCTGGGAAGAGAGGATCAAGGAACAGGAAATGAAGGTGAGAGGACATCAGGGGTCAGCCACCCAGCTACACAGAAAGCCATACAGTAATAAGTAAAGAAAGACACATAGAGTAGAGAAAGGTAAAAGCCCAGAGACAAAAAGTAGTCAGGATAATTTAAGAGAAGTTGGCAAGAAACATGCTAAGGCCAGGCATCAATAAGATTCCATGTATTTATTTGGGAGTTGGGTGGTGGGGCCCCCTGAGAGCAAATAGTAAAAAAAGAATAAATACAGGACATCTAACAGGACTTGAGAATAAGGTAAAGAAATGAGACTATTTCTTAAAGTCAATAAGTCAATTTTTTAAAATACAGCAACAGACCATACAATATTTGTAGGATATTATGAAAAAGCGAAGTTTAAAAAGTGTGAACATAAGAGAATGAGTCTATGTTAAAGCCATAGCAAGTATTTTAAGAAAAAAATTCATAGAAGAAAAATTTCTAGATATAAGTGAAGAGATGCCAATCCAGGCACAAGAGGCCTACAGAACACCAAACAGAACCAGAAAGAACAGCCCTTCACCAAGGTAAACTATGCCATGCTTAAAACAAGAAATACACAGAACCAAGGCAAGCCTGTCAGATTAACAGCTGACTTTTCAAAGGAAACTTAAAATCCAGAAGAGCTGAAGCAATGTACTTCAAGTCCTGAAATTTCAAAGATGCCAAATCTGATTACTATTGCCAGAAGAACTACCTGTCACAAAGGAAGAAAGAAACTTCCCATGGAAAAAAGCAGGGTACAGTAATTGATAAGAAAGAATGAAGCCAGCTCTCTACAAAGAATAATGGAGGGAATGCATCAAACATAAGAGACTGATTAAATCTAAGAAGTGACACAGAAAGAATAACGGTAATAAGACAGTTGTTGAGCAAGTAAAGACTAAGAAAAACAATAAAATGAAAAGAATTAATACAAACATTTCAATAACTGAATAGCAAGAGACTCAACTTCCCCATCAAAACACACAAACTTGAATTATTGGAGCAGTACACAGGATCCTTTGTCTTGCCTCCAAGCAAACTATCTTGCCACCAAAATTAGACAATATCTTTGAAAGAAAGATGGACAAAGGTGTTCAAACTAAATGAAACCAGAAAATAAGCAGGAGTCACTATTTGATATATGATAAAATAGACCAACACAAATTAGAAGTGATGAAAGTAAGGAAAGCAATCTATCAAGAGGACATTATTATTCTAAACAATCATACAAAACACAGGTGTACCTGGTGTTGGAGGTCCTTTTGTTTATGTGTTGCTTTCATTGGTTAATGAATAAAGAAACTGCCTTAGTCTTTTGATAGGGCAGAACTTAGGTAGGCAGGGAAAACAGAACTGAATGTTGGGAAGAAGAAAGCAGAGTCAGGGAGAAGCCATGGATCCTCTGCCTGAGATGGACGCCAGTTAGAATCTTTCCCAGTAAGCCACTGCCATGTGGTGATATACAGATGAATAGAAATGGGTTAAATTAAGATGGTGCACACTTTTAATTCCAGCACTTGGGAGGCAGAGGCAGGTGGATCTTAGTGAGTTTGAGGCCAGCCTGGTCTACAAGAGCTAGTTCCAGGACAGGCTCCAAAGCTACAGAGAAACCCTGTCTCGAAAAAAACCAAATAAATAAATAAACAAAGAATTAGCCAACAAAGCTGGGCAGTAGTGGCACACACATTTAATCCCAGCACTTGGGAGGCAGAGGCAGGCAGATCTTAGTGAGTTCGAGGCCAGCCTGGTCTACAAGAGCTAGTTCCAGAACAGGCACCAAATGCTGTCTCGAAAATCCAAAAAAAAAAAAAAAAGAAAGAAAGAAAGAAAAAAAAAAGAATTAGTCAATAAGAAACTAGAGCTAATGGGCCAAGCAGTGTTCTAATGAATACAATTTCTGTGTGGTTATTTCAGAGCTAAGCTAGCAGGGTGGCCAGGAAACACAAGTGGGCCCTCTTTTTACAATATGTACCCAATTTCATAAAACAAAGATCGATTTAAAAATCAAACATTAGCCCCTTGGTGGTGGCACACACCTTTAATCCAAGCACTTGGGAGGCAGAGGCAGCAAGATCTCTGAGTTCAAGGCCAGCCTGGTCTACAAGAGCTAGTTCCAGGATAGGCTCCAAAGCTACAGAGAAACCTTGTCTCGAAAAACAAAAACAAAAAAAATCACACATTAAGTCCAAGACAGTTATCATTGACAGGTCTTCAAGCAAAAAATGAACAGAGAAAAAAATGGAGCTAAATGACACTATATATCAAACAGAACTAACATATATATAGAACATTCAACTCAATACTGCAGACCAGACATCCTTCTCAGCAAACCATGAGGTTCTAAAACTAGCCACATACTAGGACACAAAGCTGTCTCAACATACAGGAAAATAAAAGTAATTCTATGCAGTCTATCTTACCAAGGATATAGAGCTAAAAATCAACAGTATGTGTGGGACACACACACACAAAAGGTCCAGAGAATTCACAGCTTTAAATTCCCAGATCACAAAATCAGAAAAGTCTTCAGAAAAGTCTCAAATAAACAACTTAAAGGTGTGTATTCTCAAGGCCTTAAAAAACAAGAACAAACTAAACTCAAAACTAGGAGATAGAATAAACTAAGTAAGATCAGGGTAGAAATAAATAAATTAGAAATTATTGATAAACCCTTAGACAAATAAACCATGAGAGAAAAGACCCAAATTAACAAGATTAGGGGCAAATAGAGACACTATATCTGTTGCCAATGAAATCCAGTCTCATGGTCATACTTTAAAAACTTATAGTCCATCAAGTTGGAAAATCTAAAAGAAATTGATGAGTTTCTAAATGCACATGACCGACTAAGTTAATCAAGAAAAGATTTAAAAAGATATTAAACAGATCTACCACAAACTAGACTGAAGCAGCAATAAAAGACCTACTGACTAAAACAGTCCTGGGACCAGATGGATTCACCACAGAATTTTACCACACCTGTAAAGAACTAACACTAATGCTTCCTGAATTATTACATTTACTAGAAATAGAAGAAATACTTCCAAATTCTCTTAACGAAGCCAGTATTAGACTAATAGCAAAACCAGATAAAGACACAACCAAAATTATAAGCAATCTCCCTGACAAATGCAGATGCAAAATTCCTTATCACTTACAAAGAAGATTCAAGAACATATCAAACAGGCATGGTGGAAACATGCCTTTAATCCTAGTACTCAGGAATCAGAGGCAGGCAAATTTCCATGAATTCCACACAGTGAAACCCTGTCTCAAAAAATATGCAAAAAGATCATCAACCATGATGAAGTCATTTCATTCCACAAATGCAAGTATTGCTCAACAACTGTAATCAATAAACATAATCCACCACATAAATGGACCCATGAACAGAATCACATGATCATCTCAGTAGATACAAAAGAGCCTCTTTGGCCTCCACCAAAAATGATTCTAACACCCTTTCATAATAAAAGTACCAAAGAGACTACAAATGCAGGGAAAACATCTCAACATAACAATGGTGCATGCAAGTTCATAGTCAACAAACATCATGCTACATGAAGAAAAACTCAAAAGCATTCCATTAAAACCATCAACAAAACAAAGATGTCCACTCTCTCCACTACTTTTCAACATTATGCCCTAAATCTTACTGAGAGCAATAATTCTGAACAAGTATAGAGTATATATAAGGGGCACAAGTGGACGAGAAGTCACAATATAGATAGGATTCTATACATAAAAGATCCCGAAGCAAACTCCTACAGTTGTTACTCACTTTCAGCAAAGTGGCATGATACAATATTAACAAACAAAATCAGTATCCTTTCTATATATCAGTGACAAACATACTGTGAAAGAAACTGAGGAAACGATCCTGTTCACAGTAACCTAAAAAAAAACAAAACAACAAACAGAAAAACCTGGAAAAAACTTAATCCAAAAAGTTAAAGACTTGTACAATAAAAATTTTGGAACAGTAAATAGTGTGCAGTTCTCAACTTGTGGGTCGTAAACCCCTCACCTGGGGCTGTGTGTCAGAATGACTCATTTACAGGGGTCATCTAAAACCATTGGAAAATAGAGAGTTGTAGTAGCAAAATTACAGTTATGAAGTAGTAACAAAAATAATTTTAGGCTGGGGGTCACCACAACATGAGAAACTGTATTCAAGGGTCACATATTAGGAAGGATGAGTACCACTGGCCTAGAAGATGGAAGGACTCCACACTCATGGATGGGCAAAAGTAATATAAAAATAGCTATTCTAACTAAAGCAATCTACATATTCAATGTAATCACAAACAGTACTACCACCCCATTCTTGACAGAAATATAAAATAATCTTAAAGTTCATTTCATAAAAAGAGCATGATATTAGCACAAACACAGAAACACAGATCAATGGGAAACAACAGAGAACCTACCAGATATAAATCCATGCAACCACAACTACCTGATTAATTGTTACATAGAAGCCAAAGTGCACTTTGAATAAGTCTTTTCAAAAAATGATATTTGTTAAACTGGACCTCTACATGTAAGAATGAAACTGTATCCATCTCTCACTGTATGCAAACCTCCAAATGGATTAAGGACCTCAAGAGAAAAACCTGAACTCTGAAAATGCTACAAGAAAGAGTAGGGAATATACTATAAGATGTAGGCACAGATAAGGACTTCATAAATAAGACATAAGTAGCTCAGGAAATATGGCCAAAAACTGATTAAAGGGATTACATGAAGTTAAGTTCCTGGGACCTGGAGAAATTGCTCAGCAATGAAGAGCACTTGCTGCTCTTGAAGAGAACCTGGGTTTGTTTTCCAGCACCCACATGGAATCTCACAATGACCCTTCACTCCAACCCCAGGAGAAACAACATACTCTTCTGGTCTCCACAGGCACCAAGAACACATGCTGTGCACATACACACACGTAAGTGAAACAAAAAATTAAATAAATATCCATACATAAAATTAAATAGTATTTTTAAAGTTTCTGTAAAGGAAACTGTCAACTGAGTTGTAGCACAAATTCTAATTGTTCTGAATAAAAATACTAGAGTCAGATATTATGGGGTGAAAGCTGAGAGATCAGAGAAGCAGTGTGGCCAGTCACTAGAGTTCTTACCTCTACCAAAGCTCAGATCAAAGAGGCAATCTTATCCTCAGACTGCCTCTTCAGAACGCATCTTCTGACTACATCCTCATACTGTCTGTGTCCGACTGCTGCCTCAGACTACATTTGAGCTCCTGTCTCCTCCCACCTTAGGTTCCTCTTTCCAACCAGCCTTATCCCTTCATGTCTCCACCACCCTGAAGCTGGGATTAAAGGTGTGGGACTCCCAAATACTGGGATTAAAGGTATGAGCCACCACCATTTGGCCTCTAGTGGCTTAGCTCTGCACTCTGATCTTCAGGCAAGTTTTGTTTGTTAAAACATAAAGTATCACTACACTGATTGAAGAGGCAACTTCTAGAACAGGAGAAAATATTTGCCACATATATCTAATGGAGGATTAATATGAAGATTATAGACTCCAGAACATACGCAAAAACTCAAGAAGACCTAAAATATCAAGGAAACAAACAACCCAATAAAAATTTAAGGTCCAATTCATGAGATGGAACCATGCCTGATACTGCTTCCGTGGTCAAAAACCTGAGACTAGATAGGCCATGACCCTAGAAGAAAAGCAGATACTATTGTTCTGCTAAAGGAACATTTCAATAAAATGGCTCTTAGTAACATTTTGCTATACCCATAGATCAGTGCCTCCTCAGCCAGCATCAGAGAAGCTTTCTCCCGCAGTAGACGGGAATTAATATAGAGACTCACAGCTGAACAATGTGCAGAGTGAGAACCTTGAAACATTCAGTCCTAAATGGGATGTCTTCATCAAGTCCCTCCTCTCAAGACTCAGGGAGCTATGTGGAAGTAGAGGCAAAACAAATGTAAGAACCAGAGGGGATGGATAACACAAGGAAACAGAAGCTTCCAAACACAACAGGTCTGGCACACATGAATTCATAGAGACTGTAGCAGTATGCACAGAGCCTGCACAGATCCAAGACAGACGGGGAAGTCGACACAAGCTCCCACCCCAAACTAATAATCTATCTTCAATTGGTATCTGCATTCAAAGGAGCACAATTGGGCATACAAACTACATTTCCGGGCAGGCACTATAACCAACAGTAATGGCCAACACAAACAGAAGTCAATGGTATTTTGGAGACTTCATTTTTGCCTTCTAATGCTTTGTTAATGTATTTTTTTAAATTCTAATTGGTCTTTTCGTTATATATTAAAGTTTCTGATTTTGTGTTTGTGAGTATGTGTGTTTGTCATTATTTTTGTAGATTTTTAAATTTTTCCTTTTATTGTTATTTTATTTTATTTGCCTGTTTTTTAAAGAGAGAGTAAGACTGCATGGAGTTTGATGGCTGGGGATGTGGAAAGAATCAGAAAGGAGATGAAGAAGGGGAAACTGTGATGAGAATATATTGCATGAAAAAATTATTTTCAACTAAAAAAATAGAATTCCACACACAAAAAAAGAAAGGGGCTACGAAACTGAACAAACAATTCTCAAAACAAGAAGTATAAATGGAGTTAGAGCGATATCTCTGCAGCTAAGAGCACTTGCTGCTCTTCTAAAAAGGACTCAATTCCCCTCCCAGTACCCTCGCTGGGTGGCTAGGTCCAAGGTATTTCTGACTCTTGGTCTCTCATTTAACCTGAAAGCTCCCTGAGAGAAGCACAGTATCTCATAACATTTTATATCTAAGGGCATAATTCCAGACACAAACACTGCTGATTAAATAAAAATAATCACTGACTACACAACAACTGTTTTAATAGTTGCTTTCTAATATCAACTCTTTTAATTTGTCATTCTCCAATCTACTTGGCAGCCTGAAACAGTCACTCCCCACTCATACTTTTATCTCACACAAAGTAAATATTGATGACAATTAGTCTACTGAATAACAAGATTTCTAAATCAAGGTATGGGGTATGCAAAGCAAAATATTGAATGTTGCTAAGACAGGCTAAACCTGTGACTGGCTCATGCTTACAAGAGAACAATGAATAAAGATAAACAGCCCAAGGCAAATGAGAATTTAAATAGAAAATTCACTAAGTCTTTGAAGTAAAATGACCAATTACAACTAGTTCCTTATAAAAATGATACTTTATCCCAGAAGTCAGATTGCACATAATAGCAAACAAAGACAACAGAAGCATGATCAGAAAGTCACGGTTACAACTGCAGAAATCTGAAGGAAATCTTTTTCTATGTTCGCAACAAAACAAAATATTAGATATGCCTATGTGTAAACACACACACTTTATTTGCAACCATAAGCATCCAGTAAATACCACAGCTCTCTAGCTACCTTCAAGCTTTCATATAAATTTGCGTTATATATTTGAGGCCTTTTATGCATTTCATAACCTTGATCATTTGTATTCATACACTTACAATGTTTAGAACTAGAAAATATTTTACTGATACCTAGAAGTAATATAAACCACAAAACTGAATTCCAAATTTACACTCTACTTAGATCTACTGAGCTCTTTGACTTTATTCTCACTTAGGGAAACAAAAGGCCAATAGGAAGTTCCATCAATATCATCTACAAAACCCAAGTAAATAATAAATCACCATTTATTCTATTTTTGAGATATTCCAATTCTGTTTCCACAGTAGGCAGTCAAGCTAAAGATGATGTACTTGCTTTTTCCTGCCAGTTGACATCACAAAGATGTTTTATTATGAATATGGGTTATTTAAATCTAACAATATAATTTCAATGTCACTACTGAAAACGTATAGATACTAAAATAACTGTACATACTTAATAATAATTCCATATATATTATAATTCCATGCCTTGATCATGACAAGGACATACCCAAACCTCAAAGTTTTAAAAGTCATACCCAACATTTACACATGACATCTCAAAATTCTTTTGCTCTTCTAAGAACTTGCATGTATTCATACTTAACTTTTGGTTTGACCAAAATATTTCAAGAACTTCATGTTAAAAACAATTGTTAGGTGTTAAGGTTTTTTTTTTCTATTAAACTTCTGAGAAAAACTGCTTTAAACAATCAAGATAATTCTAGATCTACAAAAGGGAGTTGTTTTTTTAACATGGGATCTCACTATGTAGTCCAAGCTAGTTTCACACTCGTAATCCTCCTGCCCCAGCATCCTGAGAGTTCAGAGTACTAATCCCCAACATTTTATGTATTAATGATATGAGAGAAAATTATTTTAGAAACTAGAGGGGAAATAAAAATGACAAGTTAAGCTAGAAAAAGCAAAACAGTAGGGAAAGAACACCTAAAATTAATCTTTATATTCAACGGGGCTCTTTAAGAAAAGGGATTTTAAAAAATAAATTTGTTTCATTAAAACTGTTTTGTACGAACAAATCTGTTAAGTACACACATGAAATCTGAGGAAATTTATATGATTATCCAGACTTGAAAAGTGTCCAACAGAAAGTAGAGTTAATTGAATAAGGCTGAACCCTACTAATTTTAGTTTTCTATCTATCCTGTATCTAACCGAATGCTCTTTTTAGTATGAAAATAGAGCTGAGAGGTTCCTACCTGATTTGAGTAAGTGGATATTACATCACTGTTCTAAAATCACAAACTTTCTGGACTTGGAAAATAGGATAGTCATTAAGCACTCTAGGCGTGCATAGACAGAGCAATAAACTTTCAATTATAAGGCTCAGGTTTCTGATGTGATGCATACCTAATTATGAGTCACACTGACATATGTTAGGGTCATGGAAGGCAAACCTTTTCACCCCAAGGATGTGATTCTTTATGTGATAAATATTGCTCTTGGGTAAAATAGTCCACAAGAAAAGAGCCTCAAATCTTAAACCTATGAAAAATATTTTCCTTTTAAAGAATGAATTTACGGAGAATCACACACACAAAAATATCAATTTCAGTAACTCCAGGAAAAGAAATACCTAGTTGTGTACTAAATATTTTATAGTAACAATAATGTAGAAACTGATTGCTGTCTATCTTGTGAAAACCATGTTAGAAGGATAAGATAAGGAAAAACACAGATTACTACATACTACTAAAAGAAGTCAATAGATCAAGGTTTAAAAATGATACATGAACACATAAAAGTAGGTAGATATATGGGTACTCTTATTCTATATAACTTCTCTGTAAACAGTACTTTTCTATTGTTTGCCAGAGAGAAAGAACTTTGTGTGCAAACATATACACATGTATGTATATCTGTGTCTGTGTGTGTGTCTAGAAACAGAAAAAAAAATACTACTTATAAAAAGGCTGTAACTTCTTTTGCTGGAGATCTGCAGTGAGATGAGAGGAAGGGTATAACAGAGGAGCACTGGTTTTCACTATAAGCCTTTAACCATGTAAACACATTTTTTAAAAACACTGAAAAGCAACCAAAAAACCTTTCTGCTTTACAAACCTTATCCATTTTATTTACTCCTAGGGGCAAATACTAGTAATTCTGTCTGATAGTTATGTAGCTGAAGTACACACTTATGAAGCCATACTATCCCTTTCACAGAACCTAAGAATTCTAATCAACAACTAATCTATAAAAAATATACCTTAGGCAGGGCGGTGGTGGCGCACGCCTCTAATTCCAGCACTCGGGAGGCAGAGGCAAGCAGATCTCTGGGAGTTCGAGGCCAGCCTGGTCTACAAGAGCTAGTTCCAGGACAGGCACCAAAGCTACAGAGAAACCCTGTCTCAAAAAACCAAAAAAAAAAAAGAACATACCTTAAATAGACATAAATACCCCCATTCCTTTGTATATTTTGTTATTTAAATATATATGTATACTTATATATACATATAAAAATCTCAGTAAAATATTCTTTAAAATACTCCAGAATTTTCTAAAAGAAAACTATATAGTATATTAAGTATTCTAAATAGCCTATCTTTCATTTCAATATTTCCAATGCTAAAAAATTAATAATCAAAAATTCTTATATTATTTTTGGAAAAGACTTTTTATAAAAGATTAGTCTCTAAATGCTACACATGTAACATGTACAAGATGAACAATTCCTTTCCAATCAAACACAGCTATTTGCAAACAACCTAATCACAGACCACCCATCTCTTTTCATGAGAAAAACAATGTTCTAGTGGCAAACAGCCTAGCAATATAGCTCAAAAATGGTCTTGTAAGAGGTTAAACCAATCTGTCAGTAAAACAGAGCCTCAAACAAGTGATCATATGTAAATGACTCACTTACAACATGCTGCGCCAATTCCAATTAAAGAATATGCAGGTAAGTATGTTACCTACCACTGCCCACATACATTTTATAATTAAGAAAAATGTAAAGGAAAGATCAGCACATTTACAACATGAGTAGTCTAAACTTTTCAGTGGTACAAACCAGGATTACATCTTTATCACTTCGTTGACTATATCTATGAAAAACAGAAACCTGATAGTTTTAATGGTATTATGCTCTTCTCTCCAGACTCCAGGCCTGTTGTGTCTCCTCTCAGGCCATCTGTTCTGTGCTGGTACTTAAACGTTGGTGCTTAACCACCAATGCTTCAGTATGTTGCTAAATTTGTGTACATTTTTGTTATGTACATTTTTGTGATCACGCCCCTGTAACTTAAAAATACCTGTATACAATTTGTTTTTATTTTTGTGATAATTTTACATTTTGTAAATATGGACATTTGTATTTAATTATGAAACATTTGAAATAACTGATTCATATACCTAAATTAAAACACACATAAACCAAAATTTTGCTTTATGAAAACAACTAGATAAATATCATCACCATTAAGAATTATTTAAATACTAAATAACTCATCCTTGAGTATGATGAGGAAGAAAAGTTACTTTAAAAAAAAAAGTCCTTTGGTTTAATTTCCCCTCTAACCTTCTCATAAACTCACTCACTGTGCATGGCAACAATATAACCAGACATTAACAACGTGTTTGTGTGTGTGTGTGTGTGTGTGTGTGTGTGTTTACAGTAACTCTTAGAAAGATACATAATATAACTATCACAGAGATTACAGGAGTATTTTCAGATATATCAAGTTATTTCTTCAAAAGATAAAAAAAAAAATCTTGGTTTCTCTCATTGGCCCAGAAAGATCTATCAAGTGCAGCCTCACAGTCCCTCATTTAACACACAGAAGCAGTGATTTTGAAAACTTCACAGAGATACAGCAATCATAGAAGTCCAATGCCATACAGGTCTTACCTTTGGGTGTTGCATAACTGTATAAAATACCAGGAGAGCTATACTATCTTTCTTTCTTTCCTGATTTCAGGAAATCAACCATGTGCATCTGTATTCAGTGTGTTTATACACTGTTTTGCTTAAAGTATAAAAAGAAAAAATTTATTTTCACACAAACATACAACCAGAAGAATGATGTAGTCATATATTATAGCCTTTTCAAATTGTATTGATATTACTATTTGATGCTCTCAAAATCCAGTAAGAGGTACTGCAATCTTAACACTTATTTGCAATGTGGATTATGAAACTTATCTTTTCTTAATTTGAAATTAAAACCTATTGGTCCAGTACAATGCACTGGGAGGGAGGTAGAGAAAGAATGAGGGAAGGGAAAGAAAGAAAGAAAGAAAGAAAGAAAGAAAGAAGAAAGGAAAGAAAGAAAGGAGAAAGGGAAGGGAAGAGTAGTGAGGAAAGGAGAAAGAGGAGGGAAGGGTGTAAGAAAGGAGGGAAAGAAAAAAATGCACTGGTCTACTTACAATACAATACAAGGACGTATGTGGTTTTCTTAGCTAATAGACAGGTAATTTTAAATATACTGCTTTATAGCTGGGCATAGTGATGCAGAGCTATAAACCCAGAGCTGGGAAAGACTGAGGCAGAAAAATCAAGAATTTAAGAAAACCTTGTATATAAGTTTGTGGCAAGTCTAGGCTATGTTGAGAGACTGTGTCAAAACAAAATGTGATTCACTGAATTATGCATACATTACAAATGTTGAGATATTTTATTAGAACTATAAAATTCACATACTTGTTCTTGAAGAGGACTCAGTTCAGTTCCCAGCACCCACATGGTACCTCACAAAAATCTGTAACTCCGGTTTCAGGAAATTCACTTTCTTCTGTTCTCGGGCACCAGACAAACGTAACACATACACACAGGCAGGCAAAACACTCATACATGTAAAATAAAAAAGTAAACACGCTAAGTCTTTAAATATTGAGATGTCAATCATTTCTGTAATTCAGATATCATTTTAGCAACAAATACAATTAGTTGTTTTCCTTTAAAAAAAGTTGTTGAAGTTATTTAATAGTATGTGTCTGTCCCAAATAATCATCATCAGTTGTTCTTTCAAGCAAAAATAAGTGTCCAAAAACCCTGGACTTGTTTGGCTTGCAATTCAAAATTTCATCTAAGTATTTCTAGTGATAACAATACTTTGTTAAGCAACACAAGTATTTCTGGCATAGTTTCCATTAAAAAGACATATTAAATATCAAATAGGGGTTCAGTGCTTAGGAGCACTGGCTGCTCTAGCAGAGGACTGGAAACACCCTCCTGGCTCCTCACACTGCTTGCAACCCTAGTTCCAGGGAATCAGACACCCTCTTCTGACTTTTGCAGCAACGGGCAAGAGAGACTTGTAGGCAAACCACATTAAAATAAAAATAAATATTTTAAAATATGTATATTAACTAGACAAGCTGACCAGGCACAGTGGCTTACACCTGTAATCTCAGCACATTAAGAGACTAAAAGGATTAAGGCTAGCCTGGGCTACACACTAAGTTCAAGTCCAGCCTAGGCTGCAAAACAAGAACCCACCTCAAACAAAATAAAAGACAAGCTGTACTCTAGGCAGTAACTTTTACTACTTCATCATTTTTATGTGAAAACAAATTTTTAACTACAAGCACCGTGTGAAGAATCCATTAACTACCAGTACAAGGTAGTAGAAGTTTTGATCATATCAAGGTGGCAACAATTTACCCACTATTTACTTATTTATTTACAGATCAGGTCTCTTTACTTAGCTCAAGTGCCCCAAACACATATACCTACCCAACCTTTATTTCATAATCAGTACTTTTGTAACACTTGGATGGCAACTGCATCTCTGCCTTCCCTCTTCCCACAATTCTCTTAGTCTGGTGCAAATGGCATTTTAATAGTATAAAAATAATTCTGATCTCGCAGACAACCTCCAGAGCCTCTAGAGTGTTTGAGAACCACAGTATTGGGCAAATCAACTCATGTATCAGCACAAGGCAATAAGGTTATGGCAACCATCTGTGAAGCTTTAACCTTCATTAGTAACCTGGGCCATATTTGCTCAAGATCTAGTCTTTGGGCAACCAATTTAAAAGTGGGATTTTTCAACCTACCAGTAAAACAGACTTCAAATGGATTAATACTAAGCATTTCATTATATGCCACCAAGTTAAGACAAGATAAAAAAGATATTTATTTAAGTCCTGGTAAAGACAGGCAAAAAACAATAAATACAATAAAAATAGTAAAGTATAAAGCAAAAAGGTCCAGACAAACACGAGCAAGACTGCAAAAGTTACGATCTACTGAAACTCAGGTTAGAAGAAAGGTACAGAAACAAACTTGCAGCAGAGTCTACAAGAGAAACAACCTGTTTAGTACACTTCTGCTCTAGTACAATGAGACACTAGTTTGTGAGTGGTAGAAGATTTAGAATATGTCCAAATGAACTGAGGACAACCAATACTGTTGCACATAGTATTTAAAAGAAAAAACGTGGGCTGGAAAATGCCCCAAGAGTTTAAAGAGCAGGTCACAACTTATTGTCAGTAACTACAGTTCCAAATAATCCAAGTCACACTTCTGGCCTCTGACGGAATTCACACAAGGCATAGACACAAACCCAAGCACTTTAAAAAAAAAACAAAACAAAAAAAATGTGCTGACTATGGTAGCACCTGACAGTAAGCAAATACTGAAGACAGGCAGGAAGATCATGAGTTGGAGGCCAGCCTGGATTATATCTTTTAAAAAGCCTGGAAGAGAGGGCAGGATTGGGTTTTTCCAGACAGGATTTGTAGCCCATGTAGGCTTCAAAGTTACTATGTAACCTAGGCTAATTGCAACCTAGAGATCTTGCCTCAGCATCCCAAGCATTGATATTATGGGCATATACCACCGTGCCCAGCTTTTTAGAAGTTTTAATATTAAGTACCGAAACAAATTTCTCCATTGCAGAAAAACAACAATACAACCCTCTGGTTAACTATGCAAGTAAGTGGTGTGGGGCAATTTTGTATTCTATCAATTATGTTTTAAATAAACGCTGATTGGCCAGTAGCCAGGCAGGAAGTATAGGCAGGACAACCAGACCGGAAGTAGAGGAGGGACAATGAGAACAGGAGTATTCTGGGAAGAAGGAAGCTCTCTCTGCAGTCCTGTCCAGACACCGAAGAAACAGAATGTGACCTACCCCGCTGAAAAAGGTACTGAGCCATGTGTCTAACATAGATAAGAATAATGGGTTAATATAAGTTATAAGAGTTAATAAGAAGCCTAAGCTAATGGGCCAATTAGTTTATAGAACTCTGTGTGATTTTCTTTGGAATTTGATTTTTCTTTGGAACTTGATTGCAGGAACCTGGTGGGACAGAAACCCCAACTAGCAGGCCCTCATGTTACAAATAAGGTCAGAATTTTCTTCCAGAATACAACTCAAATACAATTATGGGCTGGGTGTGGTAGTGTACACTTTAATCCTAGCACTCAAGAGGCAGAAGCAGGCAGATTTCTTACCAGCTACAGACCAGCCAGAGCTCCACAGTGATATCTTCTCTGAAAACAACCAAGCAACTATACATCTTACAGTTGATAGAATAATTATAAAGCAGAGTGATTATATGATTCTTTCAATAGTAAAATTTGCTGAAATTAGTACTGCCCTAACTCTGAAAAGGTGCTTAACACTTCTTAGCAAAGACACAACTTTGAACCTTCACAATTATTTAGAAGTATGGCACAAAGATCACTAGTAGCTAACTAAAATATGAATTGGGTTTGGCAATGGCTCATCAGATAACAGTGTTTGCTGACCAACAATACAAGCCTGATCATCTGAGTTCAAGACTCAGCACCCATGTGAAAAGTACTCCAACATCCTAAAGAGTAACTGGAGTAACAAAACCTGAAAAATCTTATTCACTAAATGAATTCGAGTGAAATATGCACTTTTATCAGTAAGGAAAATTTAAACAAATGTGCAAATATACAGTGATTGGGAATGGTCTCCTCCAAAGATCTGAATGCTTGGTCATTAGAAAGTGGTGCTCCTTGACAGGGATTAGCAGGTGTGATCTTTTGGGGGTAGTCGTGGCCTTGGAGGAAGAATGTCATTGGGGGTGGGCTTTGAAGTTTCAAAAGCTCAGGCCAGACCCAGTGTCTCTTCTTTCCTTGCTGCCTTTGCAACTGGATGTGTTGAGCTCTCAATTATCATGTCTGTCTGCCATGAGAATAAATCTCTGAAACCATAGGCAAGTCCCAATTAAATGTTTTCTTTATAAGAGTTGCTATGGTCAGTGTCTCCTGAGGGCAACAGAACACTGACTAAGACACACAGCTACTGAATGTTCTCAAACAAAACTATATACACTGATGTTTTATATATTTAAATGTTTTTCGGTGCGAGTAATAAAAATAAAGGCAAATTAACCCAGTTATCCTTCAAGGACTGATTCAAATCTAAATTCTTCCATATACTGGTTTCCATAAGTAGCCACACTTCCACGGTCAAACATAACCTTGCAAATATCAGGGCTCACTAATCTCCTCCAACTATTTATAATCTGGCATTTTATTACAGTTCATTTATTCTTTTAACCATACTTTGTAAAAATGTATTTCTGTACAACTTCTTTATCCTTCATTCTCTGTAAATAACACATGTCTTAATAAAAGACTAAGACCCAGCACCTCTCAGTGTCCACAGTAGGGGACGGGTAATGTTGCCAATGACATAGTGAATTTTAACTTCTTCTGTAGCCTTTATTAGGAAAATCAGTCACAAGGTAATATTAACACATTTTTCTGAAGCATTACTAAGATAGTTTACAAATTTTTATTTTTCAACATAAAGATTATGGGCTGAAGAGATGACTCGGCCATTAAAGGCTAGGCTCAAAACCAAATAGAAAAAGATTATATTTATAAACCTGTAAATTAGAAGTTTTTTATACAAAATCATTGTTAAAAGCACTGATAAATCAGTCAATTACTGCCTTGTTTTCTACTTTAATTTAGAATTCATAGTCATTTCTACCTCTAGTGGTAACCAAGAGATCATGGGCTTCATAAAGAATAATGAATTTAGTTTCTTCTCAACTTCGGTTATCTCTACTCTAGTCAATTTATGTACCTGCTAGCAATTGTCTATATTCTGGCCTTCATCACTAAGCAAATTTCAAATTCTCCAAGTCCCCCAAACTTCAATTTTCTATCCCCTTTCATTTTGTTTCTTTTAAAACCTACTCGTCCTTTATTCTTACTACAACATCTAGTTCCAAATTCGTAAATGTGAGTTACAACCCTGTTTGGAGTCATAAAACTGAAATCAGGGTTTACAAATTATTGGCAGTATTCCACTGCATGGATACAGCAGTTTATACATTTATTTTTTTAAAAGGATATAGTGTTTGCTTTCAGTTTGGGGAAACTAAGAATAAAGGTCCTATAATATATTTTTTTGTTGTATTTAAAACCCAGTTTTCACCTCATTGGGACAAATTCCTATGAGTGGATTGCTACTTCATATGGTAAGACAAAGTTTAGTTTTGTAAGAAACTGAAAAAAAATGTTTCTTAAGTCCAGTTTCTTAAAAATGTAGGTTACAATCCCATAGGGAAGTCACATAACTAAATATAAGGTCAAAAAAAATCTGGCAACAGTGATAGGTTTCTGAATATACAGCATCCAAAACTTTCAAAATAAAATGTGTAATGAAACCAAGACGTCTCTGGCAGCACTTACCTGCTGGGCCATGAAACTGCACTTCAGCCTTGACTCTAGATGTAACACGTACGCTGCACTGTGCATGTCATCACACCACGCCATGACAATGAACACATTGCTAAAACATCTTGGTTCAGATTCAAGACTATTGTGTGCCATAAATGTCAGCGTTTTGAATGGATATACACTGTTTTCTGCTCTTAAAGAACCAATGAAGGTTTAATTATGGGAAACAAATACTATTAATATTTTCCTGTGATCATTCTTTAGAATGTATCAAATTTGTGTATTTTTATATGGTATTATGTTAAAGTATTTGATTTTTAAAATTGCTGAGTCAAGTTTCATTTTTTTAAAAAAGCTGCTCAATGACAATAAATTTTGGCTTGGGATTAAAAATCAGAATTTCTAATGGCCCTATTAAAATAATGATCATCTCTGAAAAATGCTGAAGATGCTTGACATCCTACAGTATCAAGTATTCAGCCAAGACTTTTACTCTTTATGTAAAAGTAAACATATCTTTATACTTAGCATGTGAATTTGCTTTTGTTTTTAATAAATGATAGTTATATGAATATCAAAGAATTGCTTTAAAATAAACGATTTATTCATGATTTGTATATTTATACTTGACTTGTATACCTGTTCTATACAGCTATACAGCTAAGCTTATGGAAAAATTTCTCAAGTTCAAAGAGGTCATCAGTGGAAAAGTTTGAGCTCTGCTCTAGTCTACCAGCCGCCCTTTGATGCCATCTGCTTTTCTTCCTCAACGCTCACACACTACTACTAAAGAATTCAATTACTGGAAAACTAACTGCAGAAAGAAAAAAAAGAGGAGGGGAGGTGAGAGGATGACGGAGTATAGCAGGGAAGAAAATATTAACAAAGTACAATTATTTTGACTTATCATTCATAAATGATATAATGAAAGTGTACTGGGTGGTTTTGAGTGTCAATATGACACAAGCTAGAGTCATCGGAGGAAGGAGCCTCAACTGAGGAAACGCCTCCTCGAGATCCTGCTGTAAGGCATCCATCAGTTAGTGACCAATGGGGGAAGGCCCAGCCCATGCTGGGTGGTGTCATCCTTTGGCTGATTGATGGTCCTGGGTTCTCTAAGAAGGTGTGCTGAGCAAGCCATGGGAAGCAATTTTTACCAAATCAACTATACCAAGCTAGTGTGATATATGATGCGGTCAAAACAATGTAGGAGGTCTTTCATCTCCTAAGTACTCATGAGTCTTTGATTTGTTTGTGTGTGTGACTGTACTGACGAATGCTTTTGGTTTACACACTCTCAGTTGTGTATAGAGGAGGTCTGAGAGTAGTAATAGTAACCATGGCATTACAGTGACCATTTATTGATCAGTGTGTACAATCTCATGATGCTTTTGGGTTTCACACTCTCAGTGTGTATAGAGGAGGTCTGAGAGTAGTAATAGTAACCATGGCATTACAGTGACCATTTATTGATTAGTGTGTACAATCTCATGCTCAATAACTTTATGAAATCTAAAGAGGCTGGACTGGGTGGTTTTGAGTGTCAATGTGACACAAGCTAGAGCCATCAGAGGAAGGAGCCTCAGCTGAGGAAATGCCTTCTTGAGATCCAGCTGTAAGGCATTTCTCATTTAGTGATCAATAGGGGAGGGCCCAGCCCATGGTGATTGGTGCCATCCCTGGACAGCTGGTCCTGGATTCTATGAGAAAGCAGGCTGAGTAAGCCATGAGGAGCAAGCCAGTAAGCAGCACCCCTCCATGACCTCTGCATCAACTCCTGCCTCCAGGATTCTTTCCTGTTTGAGTTCCTGTGCTGAATCCCTTCAGTGATGAAGTGTTCCTCCCCAACTTGCTTTTTGGTCATGGTGTTTTGTTGCAGCAACAGAAACCCTAACAAAGACAAAAAGTCATGATGTATGCTAACCAAAAATAAAAATATATTCCAAAAAGAATTCACTCACTTTAGAATTTGTAATATATTTTCTTTTATCCTGTACTCCCAATTATAAATAAATTTTATTTTACAGATGTTTTTGCCAGTTCCTGAGCAGCTAAAGATTATTGCTTAACCAACCATGTTGACTGGCTCTTCTTACATGAATATGTGATTTCCGAACTTTCAATGGGCCTGCCCTAACTATACTTGTATTCATCTTTAACTCCCTTTGTGACCTCTCACCAATAGTTTTGCCAATTTCTCCATTTCCCTCAAGTCTATTAATTTTACCACTTTGATTTACATCTTCACGCTTTTTGCTTACTGTATATGTTTAAAATGTCTTTCCTTCTATTCTTCTATTGTTTATGACTCCTGTTCAGTTATGTCCTCCTTAAAATGTCTCCCCCCACCCAGGGCTGGGACTCAAGCTCAGGGACTTTACACACTAGGCAAGTACTCATATTACCCAACCACATTCCTGGACCTACAAAAGTTCTTCCATGTAAAACACCACTTCCCTCTTTAGGCCAACACTGTATTAAGATCCTACTTTTACCACTTAGCATAAAAGACTTTATTGGTAGAGAAATGAACATATCCCATGACCTCGCAGACAGCACTCAGAAACTACCCACTTAATGAAATTACCTTTGAATGAACCATCCCTTCATTCATCTCACCCAGTACTATATCTAGATACTGGCAAAACATTTCTGTTCTGACTTCCACTCTTGGCCTCACTGGGCCACACACTTACTTCCACTAAAGAAGAAGTGCATATAAACAAGATGATACATACCAACTCCTCTCTTGTAGATGACACTTTTAACCTCCCCCCAAGTCTGTGCTTAGGATGGAATGCACTACAGATGAATGCAAAGGAGCAGCAATTTGAAAAAGTGATTCTAAGAGCCTGAATTGGACACTAGGTATGCCTTTGCATGAAACCTCTGTGGTAACAGAGGAGCCTGGAATGATGAAAGGAGTCTGTGCTCAATCATGCTCTACTGTGAATGGTCAATTTATAAATTCTAAATTTTACTAATTATAAATATAAACCCTTTAAAGATATTACGATATATATATACATACACACACACACACACAGAATCATGGTAAAATGCTAACATACATTTAACCATTTGCTAGATTGTCTTATAGTCTCTTAGTATTTATACCTATTATAAATGAATGTCTTCCCTAGGTCTCACAAATATTAGGGGCAGATCTCTTTCATTAACCTACTTTATAAATTATTAAAATATCATTATATGGCTGAAGAAAGCATAGAAGTAAAATCAGAAATGAGAAAGATTATTTTCGAATATCAACAACCGGTTAACTATTTTATTAAAATAACAAGTTTACACCTTAAATCTTAAAACTATAATTTCTGTCTTTATATCACACCAATATGAAAACAAATTGTTACTGATGGATTAAATGTCCTAATAAAATCTCAAATATTATTTTTAAATTTGAAACTATTACTCTGTTAGTATCAAACTGTTTCATAGAACCTAAAGGAAAGTCAACACATATCTTTCTAAAAAAAACAGTTAAGATAGTCTTAAGTTCCATTTATCCTGTAAGGATGTTTCTCATACTTAACATTACAAAGATAATTCTCGGTGAAACACTTAAATGTATGTCCACATGTAACTAATCACCCTATTCTTCTCTAGTTCTCATAATCTCAAGTTTAGGATTAGTTACACAGAGAACCATCGATCACTACATACTGCTCTTGAAGACATCAGTCTAGAGCAGGGCAATGAACAAACTCTCAACATGATGGACATTACCCTGAAAGTTACTGAAAACCAAACTGCAAGCAATGCTGACGACAGTATGTGCAAAACCACAGCCTGTCATTCAGACCACTTTCCCTCATGGGAGATACAACACAAGAGGAGGGTTTCTACTTTATTGATATCAAGTCTTATGTCTTGTAAGCGTCATGGAAAAAAAAAACTATTTCAGTCAGTTAAAGTAGGAAAATGCCCTGAAGCATAGACAGTAGCTGGCTTATCATTCCAGAGTTCTGCAGAGCTTTTCCCTCCTGTTAAAGATGGCTAATGCTGTGACATTCTTTGATTCTAGGAGCTACTCAATGAAATCCAAGATTTAGCTCTAAATATAATGAATTACACATCACTGAACAAAGGACAAAATTCTATGACAAAGTAATTAATAGAAAATGTCACAACGCAGTCGCCTCATTTTCAGAGTCTGGGTCCACACTGGTAACACCAGCATCGCTGACATAATAAACATTCTTATTCTTAGCAAATACTTTGAATGAACACATTTCCAAAGTAAGTCTCCCCTAATAAAAATCTATATTCCGAGCCAGGCGGTGGTGGTGCACGCCTTTGATCCCAGCACTAGGGAAGCAGAGACAAGCAGATCTCTGTGAGTTCGAGGTAAGTCTGTTTTACAAAGCGAGTTCCAGAACAGGCTCCAAAGCTACAGAGAAACACTGTTTTGGAAAACAAAACAAAACAAAAAAAATCAAAATCCAAACAAACAAAAAAAATCTGTATTCCATATGAAAGCAGTAAGAGCGAAAATGTCATTAAAGTATATAAGCTGATTTCTACTTCCTGAGACAATTGGGCACCAGGGGGAAGACAAAACATAGAAGTATTTTTCAAGATACTGGACAACAAAAACCATGATCCTTGATAGACGGGTACCAAGCCTGAACCCAATAACAGTCGCATCTTACTGCCTAGAAGATCTCTAGTCCGTGAACAGGGAGGAGGAAACCTAGGTAGTACATTATCTGAGTAGAGGGAATGAAGTCTGGAGATAATGCAGCTAAATACTCATGAAGAATATCACAGAGAAGAGAGCTAAACAAGAAAAAGATTGCAGAGAATATCCCTACAGACTTCTGAGCTGTCAGTACCTCTAAGTGTGAAGAAACTATGCAAAGTCACTGAAAGAACCAAAAAATTATTTTAGGTAACAACACAGTTACTGTTCCCACCAATTACTGTACTTGTAAGAGTTTTGACTCAGTAGTACAAAAAGGTACTGCTTAACAAACTTACTGCCACTATGGATGTGTTCACTTTTGATTCTAGTACTTGGGAGGCAGAGGCAGGCAGATCTCTGTAAGACCAGTCTGGTCTATTCAGTAAGTTCTAGGAAAGTCAGGGCTACATAAAAAGACCCTGTCCCAAAATAATCAATTAATTAATTAAATGCAAATTCTGAAAAGATAAAACTGTTTCTGAGTAACGTAAATACATCCCAGAATAAAGCTCAAAATATCGATATTTTGTGGAATAATAAAATATCCAATATCCAACAAGATCATCAAATAAAAATCACCAGGATACAAAGGCAAAGAAACATAATTCATACTGAGGAGAAAACTCAATCAAAACCAACTAAATGAAATGATACAATTAGTATATATGGGCAATAAGACAATTATAACTATATCCCATGTTTAAGAATCTAAAGAGATAAAACAGAAAAACTTGGACATGGAAGGTATAATGGCAAGTTTTCTACAGAGCAAACTATGTCTAAAATGAAATACATGCTGGGTAGGAGTAAACATAATAGAAAATATTCACAGATACCACAGCAGACTAGTCAAAATCAAAGAAAAAACAACAACAAAAACACATCCATGAACCTCTCAATAAGCTTTAAAACACATCTAGGAACTTAATATACATGTGACTGGGCTACCAAAAGGAGGAAAGACAAATAAGTTCAGGTACACGTACACACACACACACACACACACACACACACACACACACTATATTTAAAGAAACAATGCCTTCATTTTTTTCCAAATTTGATAAAAATGAAACCCACAGATCCAAGCTCAATAAACTTCAAGTATAAGGAACACAAAGAAAAATACACCATTTCATTTACAAAGGATTCTTGCTCACAAATTCTAAAACTAAATGTAATCTAGAAATGTTTTTAATTAAGGTTCATCTTTAGGTTAACTATCCTTTCATGACAGAGAGTTTCAAATGGCACTTTAATAGAGTTCATTAAGTCATGCAGCCAACTGAATAAACTATGCAGCACATTTTCTAACCATAGTTCATAAAAATAATGTATTGTGGTGAGACATGCGTTTAATCCCAGAAACTGTAAGGCAGAGGCAGGTGGCTCTCCAAGAGTTCCAGACCAGCCTGATCTATATAGCCAGGGAAAAACAAGACTCTGTACCTAAAAATAAACAAAATAGTAATTAGGTATTTTGTTGCTCTACGGCTTAAACATACTGTGTCGACCCAATTTTAATAAACTATTCTTTTAAGAAAGCAAAGAATAGTACTTTTCCTTTTATTTCCCTTATATAGGTCATTCAGAACAGAATTAGGACACTAAAAATCACTTAGAGAAACTGAGAGGTGGAACTGAAAACACAGAAGTTGACCTGAGGTTTAAAAAGCAGCTAGTCCCCTCCCAAGGCGCTAGGGAGAACCTGGCAGCTATTCTTTTGGAACATCACTATTTTCAAAATATATATTTTTAAATGAGTGTGAACTCAAAGTGAAAGCAGCTATTATGTTTTTAACTCTTCACCCAAGTACTAAGTTTAAAAAATAAAACAAAAATGTTAAACCTTTCTCATACAACTGACCACCTGCCCAGGGATGGCACTGCCAGCAGTGGGGTGGGCCATCCCACCTCAAGCAACCAAGAAAATGCCCCAGAGACTTGCCTACATGCGAAAATGACAGAGTAGTTTAAAATCTCAACTGAGGTCCCCCTTTTCCTGATGACCCTAGTGTCAAGATGACAAAAAACTAACCAGCACAAATCTAGAAAGAAAAATAATTTCCAGGAAAATACAGAACTGACAAGTGCAAAATTAATAGGGTATGAATTTAAATAACAAGTTTTTATACTGCATCAATTTTCACATATATAAGACAGAAATATCTTCAAATCAAAAGTTGCAAGATTACTGTTGTAATGAGACTCTATTAAGAAAGAAGTGTCCAAACCCAACTGTAATACCAGCAATGATAACCACTGAAGTACTTACAGTCACCTGTGCTACAATACCATAGCGATAAAATGGAGTCACTTTGACCTCTCTCATCTAGGTACTAACATGCTTCCAACACTCCATTTCTATCTCAAAAGCCACATTTCTTCTTAGCAGAAATTCAACATGTCAAACAAAAGACTTAATTAACCCAGCTCTCATGACTTCAGTTATTTACATAAACCTCAAAATACTAATTCCCCAAATACTAATTTAATAACTCATCAATAACACGGTAAGTCATCTGATCAAACTTAGATATTTAAATTGCTGGCTACAGAAGTCTTCTTGACCAATCAGCAATGTTAACTGAATTTTTCACCGCTGAAATGTTACTTCACCAGTTTCAATTTTTGAATCATTTATTCTTAGATTTAAAGGGTTAATAAGAACACACCTTTGCACATAACTTCACAGTTAAGTCTTTTTCTTTCGTAGACAAGATTTCTCTGTATTCGTCATTTTACCAAATTACCAAAGATATCACAATGTGGTTTGAATTTCAGCACTTCAGGCAATAAATGACAATACAGACAGGACTGGCAGAGTCAAAGATTCAGTTTCTCAATTTCAGGAGGTATAACTACTTGGTTAATAAGCAAGAAGGGCACTCCTTCCAAGATCCAATTAAACCACCTGATTTTTTTTTCTGGCCAAAAAACCAAATTAAGGGTTTATGACGTGAAATCTAAGTTCAAAGTATGTTATTTTTTCACAGAAAATAAGTTAGCGAGAGAAGAAAACACTTACATTTGGAGAATGACCTGGTTCAAGAATACCCCATCCACCAAAGCCACATATTCATCCAGGTTGGTCCCATTTCCTGCAGCCAGAGGTCCAAAGTTTTAACCTAGAACACAAGGATTATCACAGCGCTAACGCCCACCTCCATCTCTGCAGCCGCAAATAACACAGCAAAATACACAATAAAGGACATCCTACTTACCCAAGTGACCAAGGGGCTGGTCATGAACTGCTCCAGAAGGGGAGTCAAGATTTCGTTCTCCATTTTACAGATTGTATATTCGGGCGGGGAGGAAAAAGGGAAGTACCACAAAAACGCCTAGGGAATTGGTCACTAAACGTAGAACTAAGACGAAATCAATGAAAGTCCATTTCAGCAAGGCAGGAAAATCCCATCGAAGAGGGGGAAGGACTCTCGCTCCTCAAAACCCCCCAGGGGAAACGAGCCCAAATCCCGCGCGGAGCCGCAGCCGGCGCTGGCAGTGTCTGCACCCGGAGAGGAGGGGCAGAAGAAAGGCATCTGGAGGAGGACGCGAAGAGCGGCCGGGGCACGAGACAAAAAGCCCGTCAAGGTGGCCCCGCTCCCGGAGGGAGCCGTTCAGCGCAGCGGCCGCCGATGAATCGCGAGCGCCGCGGAGGCTGCGGGGCGGCCGGGCTGGCCCTTGGCGAGCGGCTCTGGGCGTTTCAGCGGCCGGCGGGCACGGGCGCCGGGAGCGTCCGCCCGCAGCGTGTCCTCGCCTTCTCAGGCGCGGCTCGCCCCTCGCAGGGCGCTCACCATCCCTCCGCGGGCTCGCGCTCGCCTCAGCCCCCTTGCCCTGCCCGGGACCGAAGGCTCCGCTGCGTGTCCCTGGCTGTCCTGCCGCGGGAGCCCCGCCAGCCTCCGGTGCCTCAGCGACGCCCGGGCGCTCCGCCGCCGCCGCCGCCGCCGCCGCCGCGCTCCAGCCTCCTCCGCCGCCCTCTGGAGGAGCTGGGGTAACGGCCTCAGAACCGCAGTGCCGCAGCACACCCGCGCCCGCCGCCGGTCGGGTGCGCGCCGCTCCCTCCGCGCCAATTCCCCGCCCTCCGCGCCTCTGCCTCTGGATTGTGGGAGAAGAAAACCGCTGCATGAGCGCGCCCCCGAGCGCGCGCCCCCGGCCGGCCCGCCGCCGCCCAGGTTCTGGCGGCGTGTTGGGGCGCGCGCGGGCGCGAGGGGGCTGCAGCTGTGGCGCTGGACCGCGTCGCGCCCGCGCCCCGGACGGTTGCCAGGGCCCAGGGGGCGGGGATGGGCTAGGCTGTGGAAGGGGGTCTGTCTGCTTGCTTTCTCGTGCCTAATTATGGTTTATTTCCTCCCGAAGTGCCTTCTTTGATGTGCGAAGGAAAGGGAACGAAACACATCTCTTTTAAACAGGATGGATGCAGACATCCTTTTTCGGACACTTTGATTTGCTCTGTTAAACATGCATTTTCGCCCGCGAAAAGGAGTAGGAAAACTGCAGCAAAAAGCAAAGGCATATCTTGAGCTACATATCACTCATAAGCCAACACTTTGTGATTCTTAGCTCTTTAGAAGGTCCTGGGATTCCCCATTGGGGTGTTTCCCCTTGTGGATTTCCTGTGTGCATCAGGCTCTGAACAGTGGATGGATTTCAAACCTTATCAGAGTTGCGCACTCTTTCCAATGTGCAGAGACAGCAGCCTGTCCTGTCCAGTGTGACTCTTGACCCGCGGCCTGCTGCATAGGCCACAGGAGCCAAAAAGGCCAAAAGTAAAACCTACAGCACCGATATTCCCAGGAGGTCTCCCATCAAAGTATTAACCAGGCCCAAACCAGTCTATCTTCTGAGATTAAAGGAGATTGGCCTCTTTCAGGGTGGTATGGTCACAGATGGAGGTAGCACTCGCTGCTGTGCCCAAAGAGCCTGTTTCTGCTGTGCTTGTCTGCACACCCATCTGCAAGTCCTCTTCACTCCTTTCAGCCACCTAGTCCCGACAAGCCCTCCCTGCCCAATGCCCTTGAACCTGGCTCAGTCACACCAGGCCAAGTCAGATGGCTGACCAGACCGCCATCAACCTACCTGCCAGCTGGGCCCTCCTCAGTCTTCAGCCACAGCCTGAAGCCAGAGTCCTGAGCCTTCTCTCCCTTCCATCTCCTTCCTCATCGAGCACCCTCATCGTGGCCCAACGTGCCCCTCATTCCTGCAAGTCATTTGTGTCCCCGATGGAGGAGGCATAGGGCTTGGCATGGGAGGATGGGTGCCTGTGTTGTGAATAGGGGTGGGGGTAGGAGTGTAGTGTTGTGGGATGGGGTGTGATGCTGAGTTTCAGGCCATGTCCGGGCTGCAATTTGGCTGCTCTATTTTCTTCCCTGATTGGATATGTCATGCTTTGTTGACACTCATTGAGTCTTGCTCCTTTATAAATGAGAGAGAGGAGTGGATTTGGGGGTGAAGAGGACATGGGGGAGGGAACTGGAGAAGAGGAATGGGGTAAATCACACTTGGGATATAAAATAAATGAAAAATTTAATTTAGAAAGATTTATTTTATCTATATCCATGTGATGTCAGTTTTTCTGCTTTTTGTCTTGTACATGTATATATGCATGCAGGTGTCTAGGCAAGCCAGAGAATTATAGTAGGTAGTCAGTCACTGCACTACAGTCTTACTAATGACCTTTATTAAACTGAAGTGCTGCTTATAGACCAGGCTGGCCTTAAACTTGGCTCTACCTTGGTGTAAGAGGTCCTCCTGTATTTGTATTACTTTCATTGGTTGAATTAAAAAACTGCGTTGGCCTTTTGATTGGGCAGCCCTTAGGTGAATGGAGTAGACAAAACAGAATGCTGGGAAGAAGGGAAGTGTGGCAGACACCATGCCTCTCCTGCCCGAGAGGGACACTGGTTAGACTCATGCTGGTAAGCCATAGTCAAGTGGCAATACATGTTAATGGAGATGGGTTAATCAAGAGGTGAGAGTAAGCCAATAAGAGGCTAGAGCTAATGGGCCAGGCAGTAATTTAATTAATACAATTTCTGTATGGTTATTTCAGGGGCTAAGCTAGCCCAGCGACAGGAAAGCAGGCTGCTCTTCCTACAACAGATTGGCACTAACATTGTCAACTAACTCCATGTAAAACCTAAGAGGGCTTTAAAAGGAATTCTAGACACAAATATACAGTTTAACACAGCCTTTTTCTGTTTGCTGGTGGGGTGCCATAGAGAAATTTTCCCAACTCAGCAATAGCAGCAGGAAAGAAGCTGCACCATTTTAAAACATGGCTTCCTGAGCTGTGCACTGGTACAAACGCAAAATATTAAGCACTTAAATGGCATTGGTGGGCTCGGATGTTTGTGTGCCCACTCGGGATCAAGAACAAAATACCTGAGACCATACTTTCAACTCAGCGCTCCCTGCCTGGGCAGGCTGCAGGATCAGGTTTACGAGGTGTGCACAAGCAGGCGAACATGGCAGATTTCTGCTGCCATACAGAGAGATGTTTCCAGGCTGTGCAGTGCTCTGCTTGGCAGATTTGGCTGTATGTGCTGCATGCTCATTCTCAGAGTTAAAGTGCTGAGTGCAGATTCTGCCTGGTGGCCCCAGAGCTAGCAGAAATGGTAGGTCCACCACTTTGAAATTGGAGAGAGATGGAGCCAACATCCACATCCAGAACAGCCGCAACTTAGCTGCTTAGCATTTTAAAAGCTCTTCAAGACAGTAGAGAATTAAAGACAATGCACTAGGACAGATTCAGACATAAAAGACCTCTACATGGGTCATAGTGTTAGATAAATTCATGGGTTTGGGAAGGAGAAGAGAAAGAGTATAGATAGTCATAAAATAAAGTTAATGCTTTAAAAAAAGGTAGTCTTTAAAGGGACAGAGTACAGTTAATGATAGATTAAAAGGATTTTAAAAAGCCATGTAAAAATGGAAAATTCACCGAGAATCTTGGTTCTGTGTATTATTGTGTTTTCTTTGATATTTTTGACTGTGAAAGAGCTAAGTACAGAGAGACATCTCACTATATGGGCTGCTAAGCTAAACCAGCATGTATATTATAAAGGTATCTTGACTTCCGAATTTATGTCTAAGGATATGATGCTTTGGAAAAGTGGTTCTTCTTTTGTTTTCATAGATGAGACCCTGTGTTTTCCTTCTAGACCAATATGGTATGATAGACCACGCCCTCCTGAAAATTTGCCATAAACACCCTCAAAAAATTACTTCATTGAGATGAACCTAGCACATAGGATACACCTTGAAAGACCTTATTAACAGTGCCCCCATTTAGCACAAAGCAGTTTGAAGAGAAGTAACTACACCCATATTCCCAAATATTGCTTATAAAGGTTCTTTTAAATTTAAAGGAGGATATGATATAGATATGAATAATTTCCATTGGTATGGATTTCGCATTATTGATATAAATTGAAGGTCAATCTTGTTATATATATTTCTGCTCTTGATTAAGGTATTGTGATTGTGTGGATCATTTAGAAATGTAACATATAATATAGGTTGTTAATGGATAATTATCGATAATAGTCATAATACCTAATAACTAACATGTAGTCATGTTAGTTAGATTTTCTAGAAGTGCAGAGATATATTTCAGATTGGGATTTCTCATATCTTTCAAAGACTACAGAATATGGCACTTAAAATATTTAAATAACTTAGGGCTTTTCTTGACAATGAGACATGTCTGCTCCTGGCAGCAACAATCTACTTCAAGATGAAAATGGGCATCAAAGAGACTTCTGATGGAGCTGGTTAGCCATTTGGGCAAAAAACTGCTCTTATCTGGTCTGTTGCATAAACTAGAAACAAAGAATCTTCAGAGTGAGGACTGCTGAACTTGCCTAAAGGTGAGATAATCCTTTGAGATTCCTGATTCATGAAAGAGTCTGTGAGAAATTCTGCAGGATACAAAAGAAAATGTGTGAACTGTCTTTAAAATTTCCTGCTTCATGGAAAAGTCTGCTGGATACTATGGGCCTGTAGGCTGAAGATGAATGCCCCTACGGTACAAAAGAACTTTGGGTGACTGTCCAGGAAGCGAGATGTCTCTGTCATTTCTAGAATTTCGGAAGTTGCTTACTTCTCATATACTTATGTAATATTGTATCCTTCTGGGGTCTTTGATGGAGTTAAAGAATAGATAGATAGTTAGAGTTAGAGTTTTCTTTTGTTATGATAAAAGATAAAATAGATCTAAATATTGTAACTGTAATTCTAGCATGATACCTGTTTTATTATATGAAATTTCACTATGTTAAAATGAAAGCCTTTCTTTTTTGTTTAAACAGAAAAAGGGGAAATGGTGTAGGAGGTCATTCTGTATTTGTATTGCTTTCATTGGTTGAATAAAGAAACTGCTTTGACCTAGTTGATAGGGTAGCCTATTGTGATCCAACTGCCCTCACTCCCCGTGACTGGCAGGGATGCTACAGTCAGCGCAGCCTGGATAGCCGAGACTGGCGGGGGGTGCCAGGATTGAGACACAGAGGCTTCTTTTCATGTGGAAGAATAGCAACCTTTATTTGCCCTGCAATCTTTTATACCTCTATTGCTTCTGTGGAGTCTCACCAGCCAGAAAGAACACAAACATCCTTGTCAATTACAGACCCCAAGGAAGTTCCCCTGCATGTCAGGGGGGAGAGAGGGCAGGTGGATCACAACAACGCACCCTGTTTTATTTTATAATACCTTGCCTTTCATGGGGAATAGCCCTCTAATATTCCCTGTCTTAGGTAGCATCCTGCCCCCAAAGTATTGCCTATCAGTGACTACCCAGATACATAGCCTTAAACCAAGTGTCCCCAGGACTGACAGTTCCAAGGTGCCAGACTAGCACGTCAACCATCAAGCATGCACTAACTGGGTGGTAAAATGAACAAAAGCAGTAATCCAAATCCCGTTCATATGACGGTTGAGTTCCATATCACTAACAGAAGCATGCATTACAATGCCATGAGTAACATACATAACATGATAAACTGTTTAAAAGTTCAAAGATAGTCTACTTACTCCTGAACCAGAGCCACTTGTTGGTTTAAGGTCAATATGCCCAATTGAATATGTCCATTAAGATCATTTTGAATGTCTAAAGCATTGCTGACTCTTTCACTTGTCAGTCTCAGCCATCTGCACAGTCTGTAAGAGAGCAAGTCCGGCAGCAGTAGCTGTCAGTCAGGGGGAGTGAGGGAAGCTGGATAACAACACAGGGGAACTTCCTTGTGGTCTGTAATTGACAATGATGTTTGTGTACTTTCTGGCCAGTGGGTCTCCACAGAAGAAATAGAGGTATAAAAGGTTGCTGGGCAGAATAAAGGTTGCTGTTTTTCCACCTGAAAAGAAGCCTCCGTGTTTCAATCCTGGCACCCCCTGCCAGTTAGGGCTATCCAGGCTGGGCTGGCTGCAACAAGTGGAGGTCCCACCAAGATCTGGTAAGTGGTGATATGTGAACGGGGTCACTCCAGCTTCTGGCTAAATAGAGGAGCATATTAGAAAAGGTAAAGTGTTTTTGTTTTTCATCCCCAAAGATAACTCTGAGGGACATCCTCCAAAATATAGGCAAGTATAAAGAGGCAGGAGGGTGAATTAAAAGGCCTCAAAAGTAACTGAAACTCTTAAAGCAACAAGGCAGACAGCCAAAGATTTTGTGCAGGAGGGGGTTTAAATGTTCCAGACTGGGAACAAGCCAAGTCAGATTAAAATGAATATGTGTTTTTTTTATCCCCAAAGATGTTCTGAGGGATGCCCTCTGGCAGACTGGCCAGTAGGGAAGCAATTAAAAAGAGGCAGGAGGGTGAATTGAGGGCCTCAAAAGATAGAATGTGTAGAGATATATGTTATTGTATTGATTGTGTTGTCTTTTGTGTTCTGGACTGGAGAAAGACATTTGATTCTGGGACCTGCTAAGAAAGGTATTTTGACTTTAAAATGCAGGCCTACGGATTTGATGCTTTAGAAGAGTTTCTGCTTTTGTCTCCACAGAGGATGAGAACCTGTGGATTCATTGCAAATTTATGTGGTTTGATTCACTGAGACCACTGAAATGTTGATGTAAAATACCCCCAAGAATGCAGCACGCCCCACTCAGCAGGAAGTAGCCATACAGGTTGATGATGCCCAAATTCCCTAAAAGATTGTTAAAGTGGAGCCCCTTCAATGGTTCCCGAGCAGGAGCAGTGAGCCTGCTTCCCCGAGTTCTGCTCCACTCCATGCAGCAGTTTGGATCCAGCGTGAGTGCGGCTGGGGCCAGAAGGAAGCTGGAGCAGAGCTTTGCCACCACAGCTACGGCTGCCAGACTAACTATCTCATAGACTGTGGAGACGGCTGAGACTGTCAACCAGAAGGCTAAAAGAGTCAGCAATGCTTTGGGCATTCAAAATGATCTTAATGGACATATTCAATTGGGCATATTGACCTTAAACCAACAAGTGGCTCTGGTTCAGGAGTAAGTGGACTATGTTTGGACTTTTCAACAGTTTATCATGTTATGTGTGTTACTCATGGCACTGTATTGCATGCTTCTGTTACTGTTATGGTACTCAACCATCATATGAGAGGGGTTTGGAATACTGCTTTTGTTAATTTTACCACCCAATCTCAACCATCATATGAGAGGGGTTTGGAATACTGCTTTTGTTAATTTTACCACCCAATTAGTGCATGCTAGATGGTTGTGGCGATGGTCTGGCTCATTGGTGCTGTCAGTCCTTGGGATACTTGGTTTAGGGCTATGTGTCTGGGTAGCCATGGACCGGCAATACTTTAGGCAATACCTAAGACAGGGAATATTAGAGGGCTATTCCCCATGACAGGCAAGGTATTATAAAATAAAACAGGGGGAGTTGTTGTGATCCAGCTGCCCTCACTCCCCCTGACCAGCAGGGGAACTTCCTTGTGGTCTGTAATTGACGATGATATTTGTTTTCTTTCTGGCAGGTGGGTCTCCAGAGATACAGTAGAGGTATCAAAGGTTGCTGGGCAGAATAAAGGTTGCAGTTCTTCCACCTGAAAAGAAGCCTCTGTGTCTCAATCCTGGCACCCCCCCCCCCCACCAGTCTTGGCTATCCTGGCTATGCTGGCTGCAGTAGCAGCCCTTAGGGTGGAGTAGACAGAACAGAATGCTGGGAAGAAGGGAAGTGTGGCTGACACCATGGCTCTCTTGCCCAAAATGGACACTGGTTAGACTCAGCCCAGAAGCCACAGTCAAGTGGCAATACACATTAGTGGAGATGGTCTAATCAAGATGTGAGTGTTGGCCAATAAGAGACTAGAGCTAATGGGCCAGGCAGTAATTTAATTAATACAATTTCTGTGTGGTTATTTCGGTGGCTAAGCTAGCCAGGCACCGGAAATGTGGCCTGCTCCCCCTACAAAACTACCCCCAAGTGCTGGCATTAAAGTAGTTCACCACCACCACCAAGCCAGAAATAATATTTTAATGCCTTTATATATCATCTTTATTTCAGGAAATATGAAAGAAATCATAAAAGATAAACTCAACTATTGGAAACACTTTGTAAAAAACATTAGATACTAAAGTTGCCTCTGATTGCAAAAAAAAAAATTGCTCCATTTTTTCCCATCATACCCTTGAAACAACTGAACAATTTTTTTCTTATATCTGATGCTGGAGGTCACTGCATTATTATTTGTGTTTTGAAATTCTTGGCATAGCTCTTGAAATATGAAGCATGGCAAATCCCACTGCTGGATTTTATTTCAAGTGTCTTCTATTCCTTCTCTGTTTCATGTTCCCCTTCTATTGTGCTTTTACTTGGTGACACCTGCTTTTCATCTACAATGTATAGTATGGGGTGTCCATCACATAAGTGGTCTACTGTTTATGTAAACTTTAGGCAGTACTTTTTAAGCTATGTTGTCTTGAAAATGTGATTTGTTTTTTCTTTTCATAACTTCACAAATTATTTTGAGATGATGTTATATGTATTCCAATTTTCTTGAATATCAGAATTATACTGGACTACATTTGATGTGTCCAAATTTGAGTACTTGGATAGAAGATGTACTCCCAATGTTTTCTATTCACAACCATATTTTAATAATTTAAATGTTCAAGTGATTACTAGAACAGGATATTAGAATCATTAAATATCTCATGCCTGTATGTAAGACATTTTTACCTATCTAGTAGAAGTGCAATTAAGTTGAATTTATATATGTATATATATGTATATACAATGAAAAAGAGCTGAGGATTCAGATGGAAGCCCACACTTCTACAGATACCTGATTCTTTTTGCAAAGACATTAAAAACACACAATAGAGAAAAAAACAGTATCCATCATGATTTTAATGTTTGTAATGCTTCTTTTTTATTTGAAATTTCATAGGAAAGGGGAAACCTCATAGCATTTACATGTATATATTTAATGAACCTGGTTTCGTAACCAGCAGACTTTTCTTTCTCTTATATGCCTTTTTGTCTCTATATTATATACTTAGATAATATGCATGAGCCACTGGGAGTCCAGTTATATGTTGCATATTCAAATGAGCTTGTGTCTATGTTTACAGAAGTTCTCTGCTCTTTAATGTTCCTCATGTGATGACACATAGATTTTATGACTTATATTGTGTGCTAATGAGTAAATGTTCTAACTTTCTTGTTCTACAATGGAAATATTATTAATAAACATGGGATGATATGTTCATTGAAGGATTTTTGCTGTGACAAAAAGTCACTTACTATCACCAATGTTTTTCATACTTTTATTTGGCCACATGATTACTTTAACATGAGGGCTTGTTTGTCATCAGAGTTTCTGTCCTGACCGGTTCCCACAGTCATTAAGCCCCGAAGAAATTCACACAGATATCTTCTTAAGTTATAAACTGTTTGGCCCATTAGCTTAGGCTTTGTATTATTAGCTCTTATGACTTATATTAAGCCATTATTCTTATCTATGTTAGCCACATGGCTCAGTACCTTTTTCAGCGGGGCAGGTCACATCCTGCTTCTTTGGTGTCTAGACAGGACTGGAGGAATGGGCTTCCTGATTTCCAGAATTCTCCTGTTCTTATTGCCTTGCATCTACATCCTGTATGGTTGTCCTGTTTGTACTTCCTGCCTGGCTACTGATAAATCAGCATTTATTTAAGATATAATTGACAATATAAAATTGTAACACACCACTTTCTACGCTTTTTTTTGAACAAAGGAAAATATCCATAGTACATTTTTTTGGGAATGTGGACACAGGTTTCCAGGCTACTTCCTGATAGTTGGGGGTGCTGATAATCTTATGGGGACCTAAAGAAAATATTGAATTATAATCAAGTCCTGACTGGAGAATTTTATGAGGCTTGATCATCTCAGGCAGCAGTCTTGAATCTGTTCTGGATGTACAACTAAGACATCTGGGCCATCTTTTTTTACCAGAGATTTCTCAGTTGGTCTTCCTTGATCAAACCTGATTTTTGTTAACTCAGAATGAATCCACAGCCTCTCATTCCTGTGGAAACAAAAGCAAAATCTCTTCTCCAAAGTAACATATCTTTGCCTTCAATTTTGAAGTCAAGATATTTTCAAAATACCTATCTTATATTAATTCAGCAGCATATTTGAACAAATATCTTTTGGCAGCTGTTGCTCCTTCCTCAGCATTCAAGCAATTCAAAGAGAGTATAATAACATACAGTATCCAGATTCTCTCTGTGTTTTCCATCTTTACATGGCTTTATTTTAAACTTTATTCCTTTTATTTTTAATTTCTGGCTTTTTGAGCCAGGGTTTCTGTGTATCTTTGTCCTGGAACTCACTCTGTAGATCAGGCTGTCTGGACTCACAGAAATCCATCTGTCTCTGCCTCCCAAGTGCTGGGATTAAAGGTGTGTGCTACCTCACCTTGAACACACAGAAGTCTGTCTGCCTCTGCCTCCCAAGTGTTGAGATTAAAGGCGTATGCCACCACACCTTGAACTCACAGAGGTCAGTCTACTTCTGCCTCCCAAGTGTTGGGATAAAAGGTTTGTACTACCACAACCAATTTCTATCTTTCTTTTTTTTTTATTTAAGGGCTTTAACCTTTTTCTTGCATATATTTTTAACACTTTAAACTATTTAGATGTTGGGGCTGGGAAGATGTCTCAGAGGTTAAGGACACAGCCTGTGCTTCCAGAGGACCTGGGTTCAATTCCCAGCACCCATGTGCAGTTTACAATTGTCTGTAACCCCAGTCCCAGGGGATCTGATACCTTCACACCAATTCACATAAAATAAAGTTTAAAAAATAAAAAATTTATACAGTTGAATTTAACAATCAAAAGTTGTCAAAAAGTTATGATAAGATAACAGAAAAACTGTTTCTCCAGGTTGGCAGTCTGCACAATATTCAAGGATGAGATGTTATCTTGAAAGATGAAAATTCAGACCTTGGAATCACATATTCAGAATGAGGACCAGAGACTAGGTGCCTCAATGAAATCACGAGAAATATGTACATGCCAGGATTTTCAGGCTTTACAAAAGACAATAATAAAAAGATTTGAAATCATTGAGATAATTATTGGAGCTGAAGAAAAGGGAAAGAAGACACAAGGATAGGATTTCACCACATCACCAGTGGCTATCAAAGATGGCTTACCCAGGGTTTTAGCTTCCTACCCTGTAATCCACTCTGACAAAGCATCAGGTTTTAAAGCCCTAAAAGGATCCAAAGAAGATAAATGAATGCCTATAAGAATGAATGATCTAAAAGAAATTAAGCATGCTATGGTAACTTATGGCTTACATTCCCAGTTGTTAAAGAAAGAATAAAGACTTGGACTTCTGTTGCCAAGGCAACCCCACATGACTTTTTTTTCATTTAGTTTCAGCAGTCCTGGATGATGGATGATGGACCTCTCTGGATGTTTAGAATTTATTTTAGAGAAAAAGCCAAAATTTTGGAACAGGGAAAAGCAAAAGGCCTTGAGACTTCCCAAGATCAAATTCTTGGTGAAGGCCCTTTTGCAGACCCACAGGTTTAAGCTCTTAATGACAAAGTAATCTTGCCCCTATGCCACAAAGCAGCCTTAAATACTTGGGACAGGATTCAAGAACTAGAAAAAAATCCTGAATCATATACCATGGTTAGACAAGGACAGAGAGAACACTTGACTGACTTTTTACAAAGATTAAGTAAGGCTGTACAAATAGGAGTAGCAGTACCAGATGCTAGATGAGTACTATTTGAATCTCTGGCTTTTGAAAAGGCGAACATAGAATGCAAAATAGATACTTGGGCCTTTAGAGGTTAGATCAGCACCTATGGATGAATGGATTTTGTGCCACGCCAGCATGGCAACTGTAGTTCTTCTGAGCAATGGACGTCAGGATTAACACACAACTCAACTTCAGGTTCTGCAGACAAGCCTTTATTCCACTTTCTCACACAGTATATATAGCCCTAAGCAGGGGAGGCCAAGCCAGAAGAAGCAAGAAGCTCATCACCTTAGGGGTAAGCATTTTTAGAAACATTGTTGAAAACAACAGATTGTTCTTGATTTGTTCTTGTTTTCCACAAGAGTGAAAAACAGATCAAGTGAAGGCCTGTCCTCAAGGGACCCAACAATTTTCCCCTTAATATTTTAAAAGCATGAGAGCCCCTGTCTTAGGACTCCCCCGGATAGAGGCTCTTACCCATCTACAGGAGGCCTTAATCTCTGTCTTAGGTGAGCTCTCTATACCATGACAGTTGCCTGTTGTAGGGAACCCTAATGACATCTGCAGCATCTGCAGCCAGACTTGGTGTGCTTCCTGATTACCTTAATACAGACTGAGCAACATTGCTGAGTAACAGTGTACTGTATATGGGATTGCCACATAACGTGGTAGAGAATCAAAAAACAGATAACCCCAATAGCAATATCAGTACAAGTGAGAACATTCCAGACAATTGCTGGACCCAGCACCCAAGCTGGGCCATGACATTCCACTGTAAATGTGCTAGCTGGTTTTTAATATAAGGTGTTATAATCTTGTCAGGATACTTCTCAAATGTCTGGGCAGCAACTTTCTTAGCTTTCAAAAGTAACTGTAATATAGGTTCATATTATGAGGTGAATACCCTTGCTGGAGAAGCAGGCATGTGAAGCCATAAAATAGGTCCATCCTGCCAAAAGACTCCCATAGAGGCAATATTGGAAGCAATAACTACAAAATTTAATGACTGATCATAATTAATCTGCTGGAGATAGACCTTTTCAATGTTATCCAGAAGAAGCCTTAAGGCCTGTCTGGCCACAGGCATCTAAATTAGGGAAGAGGTTGGGTCAGGATCTCCCAAGAGCATATCATATAATGGTCTTAAGTCGTCTGTTTTGATTGCTAGGGAGGAGGGTATCCACTGTATGTCTCCCAGTAACTGCTGCCAATCATGTAAAGTTTTAAGAATGAGAGGTGTCAATAGTTAATTTTTTTTGGTTTAATTCCATCCATGGCCAATTGATACCCAAGGGAGGAATATGGGGCTTGTATTTGGACCTTCCCAGGAGCTATGATCAGCCCCGCCTTCTCTAAATCCTGTTGCATTTGAGTATAAGCCTTGAATAGTTGATCTTGATCAGGCCCTGTTATTAATAAATCATCCATATAATGAACAATATACAACTGTAGAAACCGACAGCAGACAGACTCCAAGGCAGCAGCAACATAAGCTTGACATATGGTAGGACTACTTGCCATCTCCTGTGGGAGTACAATCCAATGGAATCGCAAAGCTGGTTCCTTAAAATTAACTGAAGGGAGGCTAAAAGCAAAATAAGGACAATTCTGTTTGGCTAGAGGAATAGTAAAAAAGCAATCCTTTAAATCCACTATAATTATATGCCAGCCCCAGGGTATGGTTGAAGGGAAGGGCAATCCCTGCTGAGGAGGACCCATAGGCTGCATCACCTCATTGAGAGCGCAAAGGTCCTGTAATAGTCTCCATTTTCCAGATTTATTTTTAACGATAAAAATGGGTATATTCCAAGGGAAAGTGGAGGGAACAATGTGCCCAGCTTGCAGCTTGGGACCAAGGCATGAGCAGCCTACAATTTATCTTGTGTCCAGGGTTACTGCTCCTCATAAACTGGATCATTAGATTTCCAAGTTATAGGAATTGGGACCAGCTTGGGAACAGTGGCCCTAACTAAAAATTGCCTATACCACTTTGGTCTCCCAGCAGTCTGGTAATTCGTTTATCTGGTGTCACTGGTTACAACTGGCCCTGCAGATTTTTTTTTCCAGTCCCTGCCCTGGTCTCCATCCTAGTTGCTGTATAATTTGGGCCGCTGGTGGTGTTGGTATGGACTGAGTTGTCAAGACAGCTCCTGTCTAACTGAGGACATCTCTTTCCCAGAGATTAACAGTGAGTTCTGAGAGGACATATGACTGAAAGTAACCCTCATGGCTTTCATTATCCTGCCATTTTAATATTTTTGCACTCTTCTTGGGACTTGCTTGACCTATTCCTTGTAGGGTGGCAGTAATACTTTCTAATGGCTGCTTCTTAGGCCAGGATTGTAAGGACAGGACAGAGATGTCAGCTCCAGAGTCTAAAATCCCATTAAATGACTACTTTTCAATAATCATTTCTAATCGTGGCCGTTCTTTCATATGAGCTATCCAAAAGGTTGCAGGGCCAGATGATCCAAAACCCTTAGCACTCCGGCTGGACCTAGCCTTGGGGTTGGAGGTGTTAACTAGGGGTACTAAGAGCAATTGGGTATGATTACCCTGAGGAATTACTGTAACTCCTTGAGTAACTGATGCCATAATTTTTTTCTCCTTGATATTCTTCATCAACAACCCTAGGATAAATTGAATTCCCCTCTAGATGGTACTGCTTCTTCCAAAGATAAGTTCCAAGATCCCTCTCAGGAGTGTCCCAAAAACATTAGTGGAGGACGACCCAGACCACTACCCCTTCTTTCTCAGATCTCAGTGGGACCTCCACTTTGCCATGACAGCATGGCAATTGTAGATCTTCTGAGTGAAGGACGTTGGTATTAACACACAACACAACTTCAGGTTCTACAGACAAGCCTTTATTCTACTTTCTCACACAGTATATATATAGCCCTCAGCAGGGAGGCTGAGCCAGCAGAAGCAAGAAGCTCATCACCGTAGGGGCAAACATCTTTAGAAACATTGCTGAAAACAACAAATTGTTCTTGTTTTTGTTCTTTTTTTTCCACAAGAGTGCAAAACAGATCAAGTTGGGGTGTGAAGGCATGTCCTGAAGGGACCCAACATTCCATTCTGCAAACAATGAATGTTGAGACATTTGACTAATAATGCTGATGCTTGGGTAGGAGAAGCACTTTCCAAAGGAATGTGGAGACATCAAACTGCCAAATAATTTAATTGTGGTAGAATAGGACATCTGAGAATGGATTGTAGACAAGGAATTCCTAGGAATAATATCTCCTCTGGGAATGGCAAAAATAGGAGACCTCGGCCTTCAGGTATATGTAGAATGTGTGTCAAAGACCGACGTTGGATGGATGAATGCAGATCAACAATAGACAGACAAGGCATCCCAATAACCTTGGGAAACTTTTTGAGGGGCCTCTCGCAGGCCCCTAAATCAAAAATGGCCCAGTCATTCCCAGTAATTGTATAGGACATGTCACACCAGGAAACTTTAAAAATCTAGAGCCTTCTGTACAAGACCATACTGTTCTAGATGATGGCATAAACGTAGAGGATAAGTCAAAAATCCCAATAGGATATAAGAAATGTATATTCTGGCAGACTTCTATAAATGATCAGAGACCAAAGCAGAGAGTGCATAGAAACGGAATTGTAATTTTTGGCTTGATAGACACAGGAACAGATGTGAGTATCATTACTCTAGAATTGTGGCATTGAAATTGGCCTCTTCAAGAGGCAGATGTTCAATTACTAGGAATTGGAACCATATCTTGAATTAAGCAAAGCACAAGATAAATTGACTATATTGGGCCAGAAGGTCAAAGAGGAAAGCTGAGGCCATATGCAGCTGACATCGCAAAAACATTATGGGGCCATGACCTGCCTCAGCAGTGGAATACCCTTATTAACATTCCTGCAGTCCCACATACTCATAATTCTGGGAAGGATGTAATGAGATACTATAAACACAGATCACCAGCCATTCAGGCTGTACAAGAACATAAAGCAACTAGCAAACCTTTAGAGGTACCAACAGTCCTACCTTTAAAACGGCTAACTAAGAAGCCAATATGGGTTAAGTAGTGGCCTCTATCTGAAGATAAGTTACAGGCTTTACAACAATTGGTGCAAGAGCAACTAGATGCTCATCATATTGAAGAATCAACCAGCCTTTGGAATTCTCCTGTATTTGTTGTAAAAAAAATAAATCTGGTAAATGGAGAATGGTGACAAATTTAAGAGCTGTCAATGAGGTTATTCAATCTATGGGCCCTCTACAATCTGGAATTCCTCTTTCACCCCTATTACCAAAAGGATAACCTTTTATAGTTATTGATTTGAGAGATTGTTTCTTCACTATACCTTTACAAGAAAGGGATAGAGAAAAATTGCCTCCACAGTGTCTACTTATAATAATTCTCAGCCTACTAGTAGATATTAATATCCTGTCCCCCCACAGGGAATACTCAATATCCCTACATTGTGCCTATACTTTGTTTTTTTTGCTATTAATAAGTTTTATTTATTAAGTCAGCCATTGGAAATAAAATGTAAGCAAATTTTCTAAGTCTATAATTTACCATTACATGGATGACATTTTGCTATCTGATTCAAACGTGAATACTCTAGAAAGAATGTTTGAAGTAGAAAAGAAAGTTTTGCACAAATGGGGATTACAAATTACTCCTGGAAAAATACAGAGAGGAGATTCTGGCAATTACCTAGTTTATAAAATAGGTTTGCAAAAATAAGGACACAAAAGGCATAAATTATGATATACCAGTAATGGACTCTTAATGACGTTCAAAGATTGTTAGGAGACATTTCCAGGCTATTCCACTTGTTGGGATAACACCTGATCTAATAATTCATGTGTACAAAACCTTATATGGTGATAATTCTAGAGGACGACGTCCCCTCTCCCAGTAAAGTTTGCCCCTGGGTTTAGGGACATCATTTAGGAGTTGGGAGGTTGGGGGAGGAATTTTATAAGCTCAGGGATCATTTTGAAAAAAAAAGAGGGAATGATGGGATAATAGATTTATAATTGTGAGTTACTGTTTTTAGACAAATATATTGGTATTGATTCTTGTATATTGATACAAAGTTAAATTATATTGACTATTGTATGCATGCATGTTTCTATCTCTTTTTAAAACATTTTTTATGTATTGACATATATTGTATTGATATATAGTATATATTTACCATATTGCAGTGTACATTTCTACCTCTGATTAAGATATTTATATAATGTTTGTGTATTGATATATATTTACCATATTGCAATGTATATTTGTACAGTGTTTATATTTGGAGGTCATTATCCTCATTTGTTACACAGTTGTTTATTTCTTAGTCTTTAAGTTAGATAGATATTGAGAATTATATAGATAAATAGTCATCTAAGTTTGTCATTTATAATTAGACTAATCAGGTTCTCTAGATATATAGAGATTATACTTAGTATAGATAGATAATCTTCAACCTCTTCAAAGAGCAGTAGAAAATGGCCTTTAATCTAACTCAGAGTTTCGTGATAGTCAACACCCCTCTATTCCCGAGAGAATGTTGAGCACCAAAGACACTCCACCTGGAGCTTTTCTATTTGGCAGAACTGGCCTTTGGGCAAAGAAATGCCCATACCTCAACCACTGACAGAGATACAGAGCGTGCATCAATGGATAAAACAGGACTGTCATATCCTGCCAAGACAGGGTAAGATAGTTTTGAAAAGTTCCTTGCCTTTAATAATGGTATGTCAGTTATGTTAGGCCTTAGCCAAAGTTGGTTGACTCAACATTGCAAACGAGACTTTGGGTGATTGCCCAGGTAGTCAGTTGTCTCTGTCAATTGTTGCACATTTTGGATATATCTCATTTGTTAAGTAATATTTATTCCCTTCTCAGATCTTTGACGGAGTTGAAGATTATATAATTGTAGATACTCTACATTATTTAGACTCCTTGAGATAGAATGTTTAGCAAAATTTTTGTTCTCAATATTGTTTGTTATATTTATTATTTGTTATTATTGTATATAGTTGTATTTGGTTTTGTTCTGTCTTATTTAGACAAAAAGGGGAGATGTAGGGATAAGTCCCGCCCCTAAGAGTGCGTGTTCGCCTCGGGCTAATGTTTGCCTATAAATTTGGCGAGCGTGCTCCCAGCTGCTGCTTCTGCTTTCCTGGTCTCCACGGGAACGGTGGTTCTGTAAGTCTATTTCTCCATTAAAGCTGTATATATATATATATATATATATATATATATATAATTTTTTTTACAATCTGTCTGCATTCGTTTACGCCGTTACAAACCTTACTTCTTCCCCGGCTATAAATACATACCTTTCAGAGAAACAAACAAGATTATGAACCTTGTTTACAGTCAAAACTGTAGCCATAAAGAGATCAAAAATAAACACAAAAGCATCCACCTATAACATTTAGACTCTGAAGCCTGAGCTGGTGCCTTGCGGTGCCTTCTGGTGTCTTCCACAAGCAGAGTCTAACCCTGGTAGGCCTCGTCCCGATGGCTAGGCTCAAGCAGGACAGGGAGGTGAAATGTGTAATGTAGAAAGATAGTAAGATGCCTACTCTGTAACATGAGGGCCTGCTTTGTTGGGTTTTCTTTCCTGCTCAGTTCCCACGGCCATTTAGTCCCAGAGAAAATCACACAGAGAGTCTACAATACTTATAAACGGATTGGCCCATTTGCTTGGGCTTCTTATTAGCTCTTGTAGCTTATATTAACCCATTATTCTTATCTATGTTACCCACATGGCTCAGTACCTTTTTCAGCAGGGCAGGTCACTTCTTGCTTCTTCTGTAATCTGGGCAGGAGTAGGAGGAATAGGCTTCCTCCTTCCTAGAATTCTCCTGTTCTCATCGCCCGCCTCTACTTCCTGTCTGGTTGACCCACCTATACTTTCTGCCTGGCCAATCAGCATTTATTTAAAACGTGATTGACAGAATACAGACAATTCTCCCGCACCACCACTCATTTATACAGATGGTCCTACGCAAAGGCGCAAAGGCGCAAAGGCACGTGAGATCACACCAAGGATCTTACCTTGACTGTCATGAAAGTATTCCCATCCCCTTACAGGTGAGAGCCTTTTCCTCTGAGGACTCTCCCTATGGCGGACGTCATGCTCTGAAGAGCATTTGAGACATCAATAAAAGAAAGAATCCAATAATCAAACACACTTTATTGCTCTTTTCTACTCTTATTTGAAGTGTCGCTGTTTAAAAGCACAGGCGGCCTACGGGGTGCAGTCTTTTTACAATCCAACTGTATCCACTGTTATTAGTGTGTGTGCACACGTGAAGGTCATTTGCTGCGGCAGTGTCTAGGATGAGTCTGCACATACCAGAAGAATTCTCTCCTCTTCTGCTCCTTTTCACACCTCAGCTATTGCCACGGTTCTCCAGAGGAGGAGGAGGAGCAGAACACGTGGAATCGGCAGCTTTGTGGGGTCAGCTTTCTCTTTCCACCTTCGCGGTGGTTCTGACAATAAACTCGGGTCACTGGGCTTTCACAGGCTTTTCTGAGCCATCGCATTGGCCCCTGGTGTAATCATGGTGGAAAGATGTTTATTTGTGTATTTGTGTCTGCCAGCAAGTATGTATGTGTACCACGTGCCTGCCTTGTGCCTGTGGAGGCCAGAGGAGGGTGAGAGCCCCTGGATTATAGTTTCAAATGCTTTGAATCCCCACATGGGTGCAGAGTTATAAACCCGGGTCCTCTGCAAGAGCAGTGTGTGCTCTTATCCACTGACGCTTTCCCAGTGTGTAGTCTTTATCACACTTTTTCCATCAGTCAGTCTGGTAGAAAACTGTACTTCCCTGCCTGACCTGGCACTGTTGGTGGTCTGGACAGGGACTCTGCCTTTGCTTCCCCGTCTCTCCTTTCTCTCTGCTGCATATGGTAGGCTCAGAGGCTGGTGGGGTTGCAGAGGTGGCTCATTGTTTAGGAGCACCAGGTGCTCTTTCAGAGGACCTGAGTTCAATTCCCGGCACCCATGTTGTAGCTCACAGCTGTGTTTAACTGCAGTGCCCGGATCTGATACCCTCTCCTGAGGTCTCTGAAGACACCTGACCCAGGGGCGCACAGACATATATGAAGACAAAACACGCATACACATAAAATAAAATTCAAAGAGAGGCTAGCAGGCAACTGAAGCCTTCAGCTGTGGTGACTCTCCCCTGAGAACAGAGGCTGTGATGCTGGAACCCCGTCACCAGCCGAGCACAAGCTAAGGCGCTCCTTTCCATCCCTTGCAGAAAGTATTCCGAGCCTTTAGAAACGAACAGATTCTGCCGAAGGCGAAAGCAAGGTCAAGGGGAAGGTGGGCAGTTATGTGGTCTGCAAAGAAAAAAAAAGGCTACTTTCTTCCTTCTCGGAACTCTCTCCACACACAGGGTAAGGCTGGCCGTGGCAGCATCCGGGATGCGTCTGCACAGACTGGAAGACTCCTCTTTCCTTTCCTGCTCCCTCTGTTTTCTCTCCCGGCATTTCTGGGGCTCTCCCAAGGAAGGGCAGGTGGAATAGTGAAATGATGTTTACACCTGCTGGTTCCCCTTCGAACCCCACTTTCTGATCCTAAAGACCTCCACAGAGCTAGGTTTTGCTCTCCCCAGAACGATGAGGTCCCATTCTCCCCGCCTTACATCAGTTATTTGAGAGGTTTCCTTGCCTGATCAGCTATGTGGGCGTGGCTCTGAACCGAAGCCAGGTTTACCTCCACCAGCCAGGAGGCTCCCAGATGAGAGCACACCTAAGGCAGAGAGACTACATTTCTCTGATAACAGAGGATGCCTTTGGGGGATACTGAACCTCAGGTAAGATCCACAGGATGGTTTCATGCTCTCTATGTCTTCTGACACCTGTGAGTCCAGGAATGTTTTCTCACGACTGTTTGAATCTGACACTCAGATTCTTAAAAAGAAAAGGCTCATTTTTTATTTGTAACAAAATTTGTCTTTAAACCCACTCCAGACTAAGATCACTGTCTCATTCATGGCACATAAAGCTATAATTTCACCTTACAATTAGACCTCTTTGTCATAATTTAGAGAGGGATTCAGGTTCCTTATATCTAGGCCTCCATGGCCTTAACACCCCCCAGTTGTGAAAGGGATACTGTGGGTCCCAGTAGACTCTCCTCCCTGAACCTCAGCCTGAGATGCCATCTTGATTCCTTCCTTGGCACACACGTGGTCTGCTCTGCCTCTGGCCCCTCTGCTGGCATGTGATACCTCTGCTCTCACGTACCCCTCCTTGGCTTTTTCTTCCTTTCTCTCCTTTGAACCTGGGGAACTTTCTCCAGACATTCCCTCAGCACACGCAGATGAGCACTGTCTGCACACACTCACTCATGAACTTTGTATAGGGAACAGTTACAAGCTGTTCCTTCCCCCTTGGAACACGTCCTTCCCCTTTGGAAGGTAGCGAATGAGAATAGTGCCATCATCTGAATGAGCATCCCCTTTCCCATGTCTATCTTGTCCATAATATAATCCAAACTATGGTCACTTAACCAACATCCTCCCACCTTAATTAAAGAATCATTAGACCTCTTTCTGGCATTTCACATACCCTGACAAGACACCTGTGCCATCCTCGCCACCTGCTTCCTGTGTGGAGAACAGCTGTGTATCCATCTTTAGCCTATGCCTGGGATGATAAGGTTCACACTTGGAACTCAGTGATGGCCTGGCCCATGTCTGTCCCATGTCTGACTCGAACTCCTGGTCAGCCCACTGACAAAGGCAATGATGCCCCGGAGAAAGGCTCTCCAAGACTACTAGAGGGTATGGAAAGGGTTAGTGTCAAACCTCCAATACGTGATGGGAGAAACACGGGAGCTTCTGAAAACACTGTTCTCTTTCAGTCTGGACTGGATGAAACTGAGGGCAAGTATCTCCAACTCAGAGAGTTCGTGAGTCAAGCCATCCTAGCCGTGCTGTACGTCTTTAAAGCCTCTCTGCTAGTAAGCAAAAACGTCAAAGATGAAATGAAGTTCTCCCCTAACCCCAGGGTCCTTTCGCTACTTTGTTAGACACGGACTTCAAGGTCCTTAAACACTGGGAGGAAACCTCAAGAGCCAGCATGGCTGAACCAAGAGAAGGGAAGAGGAAAGAGCCTGCCAGCGCGCAGCTGGGACCTTACTTAGTTCCCTGCCACCTCAGGCAATCCCAGCACGCCATCTAGTGGAAGGCTGGTTCACTGCACTCAACCATGCCAGCCTTGAGTGATCAAGATAGTCCCAAATCCATCGGATCGTATGCCCCATCCAGGACCTATATACAGTCTCACAAAGTGGGGACACATTGGAAGAGAAGCCCTCTCTTTTGTGAGGGGTGTCAATCTCCACCCAAGGAACTCATGCTCAGCTCAACCCTGAAAAAGAACAAATGTCCCTGTGTTCCTGGACTGTGAAAAACACAGAAGGGAAAGCGGCCCCCCTCCCTTTGAGGACTGAGGGCTTCCTGAGGCTGTACAGGCTCCTGAATTCTTCGTCTCTATGAAAATGCCCCTGGGGACTCTAGATATGGCTGGAACTAGAATCATAGTTCTTATCAACACTGGAGTGACTTTTTCTACCCCAACCACTTCTTGTTAGAACTTCTGGTCCCTGGCCCTTCTCGCTGGTAATGACAGCAGCCTAATAAGTTCAACTTTTATACTTGATGTGCAAGCAGGTCCCATGCCACCAGGTCCCGCTGACTCCAGAGGCTTTTTATAGCATTCCTGACATCAAGTGCTCTGTCCAATGATGGCTTGGGCCTGTCTCAGGCCTCCAGTGCCTTCACTATCTCTCTGCTATAGACCTTACGTCTCCTGACAAGCCCCCAGCCTCTGACAGAACCTGGAATACATCCAATGCTAGGAATTCACTAATGGTCACTCATGTTACAGCTGTCATTAAAGATCCCAAAGGTCTTGAAACACAAAAAGCTTACAGTCTATCACTGGCAAGCTCATGGCTATTAACTCTTTATGAAACATCCCTATTTTGGCAGTAAATGGGTCAGATGGCTCCTACTGAACCAGCTAGTATCTGAAGGTCATGAATGAAGCCATGATCTCAATTCACTCTGTGAATTGTATGGTCACGTTGAGTGGATGTGGAATCACCCAGGAGACAAAGCCCTGTGCATGCTTGTGGGGGAATTTGTAGGGAGGGTTAGCTAAGGTGGGAAGCCCCACCCTAAGTGTGGGTGGCACTGTTCCATGGGTTGGGTCCTTGATTGAATAGAAAGAAGAATGCTAGGTAGTTGCCATCGCTTATCTCTTTATCTACTGACTTCTGAGACAACGTGACTGTCTCTGTTGCCCTTCTGCAGTCAGGGTGGGCAACAGAGACCATCTGAGGTTCTTCTTGTCAGACATTTAGTCACAATAATGAGACTTAGAAAAATAACCACTGAAGAGTTGCCAGTGCTCATTTTCTTGGGATGGATTCCTTCCAGCATCTTCTGGTTCATAATGTTAGATCCTAAGGACAACTGTTTCATATTCTTTATTGATGTTTTTTTTTTTCAGTCAGGTCTCACTAAGTAGTTCTGGCTGTCCTGGAACTCACTATGTAGACCAGGTTGGTCTTGAACTCACAGAAATCCACCTGCTCCTGCCCCTCAAGTGCTGGGATTAAAGGCATGGGCTGCAACTCCCACGGTCTTCTAGTCCCCCCAGAGTTTTGGTCCTTATTTGCCTTTGAATGGCAGGAGGCTCTGTACAATTGGGATATCTTTCCTTAGGGGTCTCATCCTTAGGGGGCGGGCCACTTCTTCTGTTGCTCTCTAGGAGCTCTCTCATGCAGGAGATAGCACTAATTTGCGACACAGACAAAGCCACTTCAGATCTAATTCTCCAAAAGCCAGTCTTGTGAAGATACTTTTTTTCTTCAGAGGCCCAAATCTCCCTACAAAATGTGGGATTCTTGGGGCTCAGACTAACTCCAGACACAGAGGTCACTGTGGCAATCTCCTTTTAACCCTGAAGACCCAGCTACAACAGAGGGCCTTTCTGAACAGCAGGGATTTCCAGAACTCAAATTTCCAAATTCAGTTGTAGAGTTAAAACCCTCAGGTTGGGAATGGTGGCTCACATCTTTAATCCGAGCACTAGGGAGGCAGAGGTAGGCAGATCTCTGTGAGTTAGAGGTCTGCTTGATATACAGAGCAAGTTCCAGGACAGTCAGGACTACACAGAAAAACCCTGCCTCGAAAAACAAAAACAAAACCAACAAAAAACCATCCATGTGGCCCGTGGCTTCAAGTGTCAGCACAGACCACAGATGTCCACAAGGCCTTTCGGTAACACGTGCCATGGACGTCAACACAGCCTCCATCTAAGCAGGACCATGGACGCTATCTAGTCACTTTCAGTTAATTGTTTTCTTTATAAGAGTCACCATACGCATATAGAAAACACTAATTGAGGGTGACTCGCTTACAGTTTCAGAGGTTCTCCTCATTACCATTGGGATGGGGAGCATGATGGCATATGGGCAGACGTGGTACTAGAGCTGAGAGTCCTACATCTTGCAGGCAACAGGAAGTTGACTGCCAGTCATGATGAGGGAAACTTGAGAAAAGAGACCTCAAAGGCCACCACACAGTAACACACTTCCTCTAACAAGGCTGTCACACCTCCTACTAGTGCCACTCCCTTCGGGAGCCATTTTCTTTCAAACCACCATAGACCCCAATATGACCTCTGGTACCAGAATTGACTATGGACATCTGCATAGCCCTCAGTAGCACAGACAATGGACAGCCATACGGCCTCTGATGGTAATATGGGTCACAGACATGAACCTGACCCCCAGCTACAGTAGGACCACAGACCCATGGTGTGGGATTCCCCTCTGTATGCTATGAATATGTTGTATTACCATTGGTTATTAAAGAAGTTCTTTCAACCAGTGGCTTATTAGAGTAAAGCCAGGTGGGCAATCTGAACAGACATAGAAAGTAGGCAGAGTCAGGGAGATGCCATGTAGCTGTCAAAGAAGAAGGACATGCCAGAACTTTACCGATAGACCACAGCCTTGTGGTTATACACAGATTAATGGGTTAATTCAAGATGTAAGAGTTAGCTAGAAATATGCCTAAGCTATTGACAAAACAGTGTTGTAATTAATACAGTTTCTGTGTTATTAATCAGGTCTGGGCTGCCAGAAAATGAATGAACAATCTCTATCTACAAAATGGTACCCCATCGTAGGCCAGCTACATTTACATAAAACCTGAGAGAGCTTGGGAACGAATTATAGACACAGAAAAACAGAGTTAAGCATGGCTTCATGGTAGCAGTATTTTCTTAGGTGGGCTCTGTTTGCTAGAAGCAAGCAGAAGCATGATTCCTTTAAGATAAAGCTTCCTGACTTGGCAGTAGCAACAAAAACTGTGTGACTCCTTTAAGAAAGTTTCCTGGTTCATGCTAGTTGCATGAACAGCTCTGGCTCTTTCAGGAGTCCAAGCACTTAAATGGGGTTAGTGGGCAGTGTGCTGCAAGTTACTTGAGGGCAGCATAGGCCAACTGCTTACCAGAGTTGAGGTGATGGGTGTGGCTCCTACCCAGAGGTCCTAGAGCTGGTGGTAAACATACCTCCACCATACTGAAAGGCTGAGAGAGGTGGAGCCAGCATCCAGGGGCTGCAACCAAGCTGCTTACCACTTTAAAAGCACTGCTGGTCAGAAAATGATTACAGATACTCAGTAAAGACAGATTCATACAGAAATAAACCTATGAATGGGTCACAGTGTGTTGAAAAATGTACATAGGCTTGGGAGTGAGAAAACGAGTATAGAAAGTAAAGAAATAGGTTTTAAAAATACAACAAAGTCTTTAAAGAGACAGAATACAGACAGTCATAGATTAAAGGAGAAAAGATAATAAAATAAATACTAAAATACTAAAAAGTAATAAAGTAAAAAAACTACATAAAGACGGAAAATACACAGAGATTCTGGGTTATGTATATTATTGTATTTTCTTTAAATTTTTTGACTGCGAATGAGTTAATTACAGGGAGAAATTTCATTGTACAGGTTGCTAAGTTAAACCAATACATATATTTTAAAGTTATCTTGACTTCAAAATTTGGGGCTAAGAATATGTTGCTTTGGAAAAGAGGGTCTACTTTTGTTTCCACAGAGGACAGAAAGCTGTGGAAACATTTAATATGGTTTCATCAAACAAGACCCCCCGAAGCAAATGTCCAGTTGGCCCAACATCCATGACAGTTTCAAGACTGCTGGCTGAGATGGACCTACCACACAGAATACCCCCATGAAAGACCTGATTAACAGCACCCACAAACCGCAGGAAGTAGTCTAGAGAACAATGCCCAAATTCCCTAAATGATTGTTTATAAAAGTTTATTGATATTTAAAGGGAATATACTATAGAGATGAGTACTTTGCCTTAGTATGGATCTTGGTTTATTGATACAAATTTAAGATCAATTTTGTTATATGTTTATTTCTACTTTTGATTAAGATATTGTGTTTATGCAGCTCACTTAAAAATGTAATGTATAATTAATAAATACAGAATAGAAGATCCCTTCTGAGATATTAATTAGGGGACTGAGCTGAAAAAACCTTGCTGAGATGCTCCCTTAGGGGGGCTGAGCGAGGCTCCCTTTGGTGGGGGGGGGGGCTGAGCAAGGCAAAACAGAAGAACAGAATAACCTTTCTGGGATGTTCCCTTAGGGAAGTAGAAAAGGTAACTTTGCACCTGAGCAGCAAGAGATTGCTACATTTCTGCAGGGGCTTCCCTTTTAGCAGAGTGTAGCAGAAGTAACATCTTGGGCACAAGAAGAAGCTGATAGGTCTATAGGACATTCCTTTAAGTGAACAGCTCAGAGGTCAGCTGTAGCAGCTCTCTAGAAGAGCAGAATTGCTATATCCTATGGGAAGTCCATCCCCCACTGCTCCCCAACTTCAGGTAGCCTGGCTTCCTCACAAGTCAGGACAGCTTTCCCTCCAGGTGGCTATTGTGGCACCAGCCTCCAGCTGCATCTCTACCCCTACAGAGCTGTCCTATTGCAGCTCTAAATATAGTCTGGCTTCCTGATAAGTCAGGATATCTTTGCAGCTCTAGAGTGGTAACATACATACTTGCTTACATTAAAGTTAAAACTTTCCTTTTTAATTAGACAAAATGGGGGAAATGCTGTGGAATATTCTTTTACACTGGTTGAATATATGTCATTGTGATTGCTTTAATAAACAAGGTGACTGACTTATAGCTGAACATGATAAAGTTAGGTGGGAAAGCCAAACTGAGAATGATGGGAAAGAGAAGGGTGGAGTCAGGAGTTGTCAGCAGACACAGAGAGCAGGAGATGAATGTGTCATACTAATAAAGGTACTGCCACATAGCAGAGTGTAAATAAAGAATATGGGCTAACTTAAAACATCAGAGCTAGTTAATAATACGCCTAAGCTATTGGCTGAGCATTTATAAGTAACATTAAGCCTCCAAGTCAAGTATTTGGGAAGCTGCTATCAGGCATTTAGGAGTAAGTGGGTAAGAGTCCATTTACACTTCCCAGGAGAAAAAATTCTTAGAGATCCTTTGAACTATGCCATTTCAGTAGGCACCAAAACTGAGTTGGTGACACAGACTGGTCTGAAATCCCAGTTGCATGGGAGTCTGAGGCAGGAGAACCATAAAAATTCAAGTCTGGCTTGATAGAGCTAGTTCAAAGCAAGCCCGAGTAAGCTATTGAGATCCTGTCTCAAATAGAATTGAGAAAAGGATTGGGGATATAACTTAGTTGTAGAGTGCTTGCTTACTTATATGAAACCCACATTTAGCAACTGTATTGAGAGCATTTTTAATAAACTAATTTTACTTCCTACTGACTTGTTCTGCTAGAGGCCAGGGGAGTATACAGCAGATGACAACTAGTGTTCAATGGGCCAACCTACCAGGTGGATAACTCTCTAATGGGGAGGACTGTGGGCTCACTGACTGTAAATGACTGTTTTGTCTGTAGCTTTTCTCACGTGCCACTATGAGTATTTTCCCCACTGCTTGTGTGTCTATCTCTGCTCTCTGGAAATCCCTAAACACATCCTTGATCTGGAAAGGAGGATAGCTTGAACTCAGAACTTCCTCTCTCCAGCCTTCAACTCAGGATGTTGTGGAGGCTGCTGCAAAGTCATGGCATGTTGGCCCTTCTTGTGAGCATACAGGTGGCCATCATGATGCATCTGTCATGGAGGGACTTCCAAAGGCTCAATAAACTACTTGTTTGAGATAAGGGGCTAACATTATTATCACCCTTTTGACATCTGTAATACCTCAGCTCAGTCACCTGCTTGGTGACTACAGTGGCAAAGGGTCTCCTGCACCTCAAGCTCTGCTCCACTGCCAGCAGTGACCCTGAGCATCCGTGGTGGCATCCACCTTGCTGGAAACAGAACATTTAACAGGGCAAAGCTACAGAATACTGGGGTGCCTTGTGTGATGCAGAGTGGGATTGCTAGTTCTTACATGATATGGTCCTCCTGCCAGAAACTGACCACAATCTGTATGTGGGTATACCAGCTGTTTGTCTATTGCTGTGACGAAACGCTAAGATCAACGCCATGTATAGAAGGGTTTGTTTGTCTTACAGCTAGTTCGAGAAGGGTAAGAATTTGCCATGTCAGGGAAGCATGGCAGCAAGCAACAGATGTGACACCTGAAGCAGAAACTGAGTGCTTACATCTTGAACTGCAAGCAGGAAAAAGAGAGCTGACTTGAAATGGCCCTTCAAAGTCTCAAAGCCTACCTAAGATGACATTGTTCCTGCAACAAAAGCCACACCTCCCAACCCTCCTAAACTGTGCCATAAATTGAGGACCAAATATTCAAACATTTGAAATTATGGAGGACATTCTCATTCATAACACCAGAGTAGGTGGCTCCCAGGAACCCTGGCCATGCTGCTGTCGCCATGAACAAGTTAGGGCATAGCCTTCATTACCCGCAGTACTTGGGTCTCAGTGCTTGCTTGAGCAGTATCTGAAGATGAATGGCTTCTCAGTGAATACTGGAACTAGAGTGGCAACCTTATTATTAACATAGGGCTGGTTGGAATAAAGACCTCTCTCGAACCTCCACAGCTACATGACCATAGATAGAGCAACAAGAAAAAGCCCCACAGATAGGACCTCCTGGTTTACAACTGAATTCTCGAACAGAAGAAAGGGTGAACTGATTAACATACCAATTGCTAACTTGACAGCTGGGCCCTCTCTCCATCAACATCTTTGTGGTTTGGGGGACTGATACTCAGTGCCCTCTGGCTGTGGTTCCTCCTGGTCTTCCAGCAATGAGCTCCTGCCCGCAGCTTGACCTGGTCCTCTGCTGCTGGTGGCCAACCACACTCAACTCTGGTTCTATTTCTCCACTCTCCCTGTCATGAAGCTGCAGGTTGAATTCTCTGCTCTATCTTCTCCTCACCACTCTCTGAGGAATGTAGGGAAACTGATCTAGTCTCCCGCTATGTCGAGGGCAGAGATTTCTCATTAGTAAACTGGAACTGGGTTTATCTAGACCTCAAAGTGGGGGGAGGCTCTTTCTAAGGTTCAGTAGTCAGGGCTTTTGACTGAATTTGATGTCAAGATTTATTATTTGAGACAGGTTAGCCTTAGGTGTCCTGGAACTCAAAAGAGATCCGCCGGCCTTCGCCTATCAAGAGTATAAAAGGTGTAGGCCATTATAAGATTTCTTTTTGGTGTGATTGGGTGTCCTCTGGCCCTGAAGTAGGAACAGAGCGGGACCTCACCGCTCTTTTTAAAAACTGGTTAAGGCGGCCTATTTAAATGAAGCTTAACTTTGACTTTGTCCTTGTCATAAATTTAGCAATTGTTACCTAAGATTAAGGGTTAAAGAACCATTTTTAGAAATACACCAAGCAAGCGGACTGCAGAACCAATCAGTAAACCTCACGGTCCTTTGCTCAGCTTTTTATTTCCAAATCGTCCTCGAGTTAAGCACGCTTCTGGGCCAGAGCATCTGAAAACTCTTAGGCATGGGAGGTGTCCGAGGGAGCCACCGCCCATCGCGCCTTTGGAAGCGCGAACGCCGATTCCGGGCTCCGTAGCCAATGCCCTCCCCTCTGCGCTCAGCCTAGCAACTGCGGGCCAATGAGCGGAGGGCTATCGTTTGCACCGCCCCGGTCTCTTCCAGCCAATAGGAAACGTCCCTCGCCCCGCCCCCTCCATGCTCGGAGGCGGGGACTCAGGCTTCACTTCCGGCCGCTGCGTGTGTTGTCATAGCGACCATTTTACGTTAACTGGCTTGTAGTGTCTAAGCAGGGGCCTGGCGACTGCGGGGGCTGTGCTGCCTGCGTTCTCCGTCCGCTTCCTGCGGCCGAAAGGCTCGAGCGGGCCGGGGGAGTCTGGCCTAGGCATCCGCGTCGTCCGGTGTGGGCGGGATGGCTGCGGAAGAAGAGGACGAGGTGGAATGGGTGGTGGAGAGCATCGCGGGGTTCCTGCGGGGTCCGGATTGGTCCATCCCCATCTTGGACTTTGTGGAGCAGAAATGCGAAGGTAAAAACCAGACCCTGAACAAGCCAAATAGCACTCGTTGTCTCTGCCCGCCGGGGCCTAGGGTTAGTTTTGTTGAAGGAATTGCTTTCGCCTCTTCCCGGGGTGGGATGGGGGTTACTTTGCCGACCTGAAAGAGGGCACCAAGACCTGCCACCCATTCCGGCCTGAGCGCATATCCTGAACTTTAATACCATGTTCAGCCTGCCTCTTCATCCCGCAGGTTCCTAAGTAGACTAGGTAACCAGCATCTTCCCCAGTTACTTGGGAGAAGCGTCGTTTTCCCTCGAGTTCCTTTGGACTCCTGAATGTCTCCCTGTGGGCTCCGTCTACGAAATGAAAACTATTCACTCTGGCCATTTCATCTGCAAAGAAGGTCATGCGATTTCCCCAGCAGGACCAAAGCAGGTGATGGGGAGAAGACCTTTCTAATAATCGAGGCAGGCAGACGTGCAATACATTCAGAGGATCAGCATCCCCCGCATTCTGGTCGCTTCATACCCGGATTCCTATCGTAAAGACAAAGCGAAGTCTATTCATAGAAAAGGACAGCAAACGACATCACACCCAGCCTTTATTTCCCTTGGCAGTACTTGGAGGGTAGCACTATTCATCAGTCCACTGAACTTGTGTCGTAGGATAGTGGGATTAGACTTGTTTGTGAGGCTCAGTGCGGTGGAGCTGGGCTGAGTTCAAGCTGCAGGGAAACGCAGCCAAGGCAATGTTTTTTATGCTTTTCCAGGATGAGTTGGCCAGTCGGAAAGGTAATGGGTTCCCAGGCATTCGCAGTATCTGAGTACATCTGGATTCAGCTAACAGAGGGTTCTTATCCTGCATTGTCTTGCAGGGCTTCTTTTGACCCTGAGAGTCCATGGATCTAGTCAAGAAAGATTGCTGTTTGACCACTGAATCTTTTATTTTATTCTGTTAAAACCCAAGCACTAATTCAGTGTGTTTGCAGGTAACTTTTAAGGAGGTTCAAATAGCAAAGTAGTTTACCTGTATCCCTCTGAAGAATTTAAAATAATGTTAGAAGATTGATGAAGCCTGGGAGAAGCCTGACCTCCTTGAGAAGAGACTATTTCATCCATTGATTTCATTTAGCCACTGAGACTAAATGCTGAATGGAAAGAGGGCGGGGCATGTCCTCTCTCCACAGGTGTCAAGAGCCTGGGCATCTCCCTAGTCACAGCTAATGGCACATTTTTACAGAGAAGCAAAGCTCGGGCTTACAACCATGCCACAGTGATGTGGCTTCAGAACTGTCTGATCTGAAAGAGTTTAAGTAGCATTTGTATTGAATGTATGTACAGTGTCACCCAGAACGGGTGCAGAGTAAAGAGGAGTAACGTCGGGAACATGTGGGAAAACTGTCAGTGTGCTGTTTTCTACTTCAGATAATTTAAAGATTAATTTAGACAGCTTTGTGGTATCAACATTTCAATATATATTGAGTTACGTTGGAACAGAAACTGGGGACAGAAACCCTCTGTTTGAGAAGTTTCTAGTCCACCAAGGGAAGACACACCTGTAAGTGGCGAGTGCAGGCACATACATGTTAGAAAGAAAGGGGCTGGGGAGGTGGCTTGTGAGCCTGACCCCACAGCCCAGTGGATGGAAGGAAGAACAGGCTCCTGCAAGTCCATTTGTAAGGTTTTTATATTTATTCTTAATGAAATAATTTGTTTTTTACACTGTTTTATTCTCTTATAAATTTAGTTTTTGATGATGAAGAAGAAAGCAAATTGACCTATACAGAAATTCATCAAGAGTACAAAGAGCTAGTGAGTATTTTTCCCACTGATTTTTGTTTTGTTTTGTTTGAGATGGGGGGTGTCTCACTATGCAGCCTTGCTTGGCTTGGAACTCACTATGTAAACCAGTCTGGCCTTGATCTCGCCGAGATTTATGTGTCTCTGCCTCCTTAGTGCTGGGACTAAAGGTGTGTGCCACAGTGGCTGGCTTTTTTCACTGATCTTTAAGAGGCATTTTATAATTCTTAATCTTTTTAAATTAAAAAAAGTGCTTTTTAAAATTGAAGTTATTTAAAATTGTTTTTTTAAAGATTTATTTAGTTTATATGTATGAGTGTTTCACCTGCATGCATGTGCACCATATATGTGTCTGTATCCACAGAGGTCAAGTGGGGGCACTGGGTTCCTTGTAACTGGAGTTATGGATGATTGTGAACCCCGTGTGGTGCTGGGAATGGGAACTGGTCTGGACATCAGCAGCTGCTCCTAGCTGCCAAACCCCTCTGCAGCCTCCCCTGCAGCTCTTCAGCCTCACAGTTCATCCTGCTCCGGCTGCGTTAACCATGTTCTTGGGCTCATAATTTCCAGTGATTTTGCATTTTCCTGTCTTAGACTCTAAGTGATGATTTATTGTAGCAATAAGATCTCTCATTTGTAAATTGAATTCCCATTTAGCCGGTGCCTCTAGGCAAGGTTTGTGCTTCCCTTATTTAAAGTTGTCTTAGGATTTTTTTTTAATATTTTTTTAATTGTTTTAATTGAGCTATACATTTTTCTCCCTCACTACTCTTCTCCCCTCTCCCCTTCCACGGTCCCCCTTGCTCCCCATGCTCCGAGTATTTTAAAGAAGGCAGTGGGTAGAGGAGTCGCACCATGTTCACCATCATAACTCGGCCTATCTCCAGTAGAGGAAGTTAAACTCCATGTGATTCCTGGCAAGAAAACCCCACTTTTGCTGTTAGTTTACTGGTGAAAGACATTATTACTTCCATGTCTTATATAATAGTGTTTATGTTAATTACAAAGAGCATTCTAGGCAGTCAGAATGCCATTTAGATTTTTCCTATGTAAATGATAAGAGTTAAACCTTTCCCGTTTAGGTTGAAAAGCTGTTAGAAAGTTACCTGAAAGAAATAGGAATTAATGAAGATCAGTTTCAAGAAGCATGCACCTCCCCTCTGGCAAAGACGCGCACTTCACAGGTATTAACTCCACTCTTACTCTGCTCTGTTTTCCCAGGACTGTTTTTAAATTTAGTGTGTTTGATTGTGGGGGTGTAAGAGTTGTGATATGAGACGCTGTGTGTGGTGAAAACATTCACAGAATGTATGGGTGTTTCACCTGCATGCATGTGTACCATATATGTGTCTGTACCCAGGGGGGGCACCAGGTTCCTTGTAACTGGAGTTATTTAAAAAGAACCGTATGTGTTCTTTTTAAACGACCTTAAATAATTTGCACTGATGGAATTAGAAATAAGCATCCTGCTCTCAGAGTTGTTAAGATAACAAAATTTATCTGGGTTTGGTTTCATTTCTATAGGATGCTGATAATTCTGTAGTTGCCTTCTATTGTTTCTATTTGTAGCAAATGCAGTTTCCAGTTTTTGGGACTTCTTATGAAACTATTTTTGTTTATGTTTTTGAGTGTTTTACCTACATGTATGTGTACATGCTTGGTACCTATGAAGGTCAGAAGAGGGCTTGGATCTCCCTGGAAGTGGAGTTAGGGCTAGCTGTGAGCTGCCATGTGGGTGCTGGGAGTGAGCCTGGATCCTCTGCCGGAGCTGCAAGTGCTCTTAACTGCTGAACCATCTCTGTAACGTTCATGGGACTGGTTTTGTTGTCTTTTAGTTCTGCACTACTGGGCTGAGTGGCTAATAGGTACATATAGTAACGCTTATTGAAAGTTCTCGTGAATTGATACACTTTAAAAAGATGTTTTTATTTTATTTATTTTGAGACAGGGATTTGCTGTGTAACCAAGCCAGCCTCAAACTCACTATGTAGCTTGGATTGCTTCCTGTTTTGCCCTCCCAGGTTCTGAGATTACAAGGGTGAACCACCTTGCTCAATTCCCTAATTGACGTTTTAGACATATGCTTGGTGTTACTCACTTTATCTTCTTGGTACCATTTAGCTTCCACCTATAGATGAGGAGACGAAAGCAGAGAAAGAGCACACAGCTGCTCCCAGGTCTGCAGCTCCGTCGTAGGAGAGCAAGCTTTCCAGCGCAGGCTGTCTCCCTGGAAGCCCTTGCTCGAGGCTCAGGACGGGGCTATCCCTCTTACTCAGATGGTGATCTTAAGAGCTCACGTTGGCCTCTACTAAATACTCGTATTTGGTTAGCAAGGTCAGAAGAGGGCGCTGGATTCACTGGAACTGGACTTACAAATGGTTGTAAGCTGTTATATGGGTGCTTGGAATTGAATCTGGGTACTCTTAACTGCTGAACCATTTCTCTAGTCCCAGAGACAAATTTTTTTTTTTTTTTTTTTTTTTTGGTTTTTCGAGACAGGGTTTCTCTGTGGTTTTGGAGCCTATCCTGGAACTAGCTCTTGTAGACCAGGCTGGTCTCGAACTCACAGAGATCCGCCTGCCTCTGCCTCCCGAGTGCTGGGATTAAAGGCGTGCGCCACCACCGCCCGGCCCCAGAGACAAATTTTTATATCATAATATATTTAAAATAAGAATGTTTTATGTAATTGATAGTTATTATTTAATTGGTAGTTCTAAGTCACACATAAAATGGCCTATTTTACTAATCTCTGTAATCTTAGACTCCATGAAATACTATAAAAATGTTACTGCTATTTTTATTGATGCCAGGGATTAAATAATATCCAGGGCCACAGAGCTACTGGTGCCTATAGTCATAATGGAGGTTGGCTTTTGCTATTGAGATTCTCTTCTTCTCTAATATGCAATGTTTCTGAAACCTTTGTTTTAAGAACTAATGTATAGACGTATGTGGACACTCCTCTTATAAAGATTATAGCTTCTTATGTCTGAAACAGGGCTCAGGAATATGCTTTATTTGTTTATTTTTAATTTTGTTTTTTTTCAAGATTTATTTATTTATTGTATATACACTGCCTGCATGTATTCCTGCAGGCCAGAAGAGGGCACCAGATCTCATTATAGATGGTTGTGAACTACCATGTGGTTGCTGGGTATTGAACTCAGTATCTCTGGAAGAGCAACCAGTGCTCTTAACCTCTGAGTCATCTCTCTAGCGCCCAGGAATATGCTTTATTAACAGTTTTTTTTTTATTTATTAAGAGGGGTCAAAGATCACAATTACAAGTTCAATCTCTAGCTTGCTGCTGGAAAATTTATTTGCCACGTTGATCTCAATAGCAGTGCCCATAGCTTGTGTTATGGCCCACGCCTGTAAACCCCAATACTGTGTCTCAGGAAGCTTACAATTGAGTTTGAGGCCAGTAGGCTGCAGAGTGAGACCCTGTCTCAAAAAGCCAAAAATAAAACAGAATAGCAGTATCATTCTAAAGGTTTGCCCGTGAGGATTGTACCTGGTATCACTAATAGGCCAGGAAGCCCCATGACTATTGTGTGGTGTCCTAACCCCCAAAGGGTTCAGACACAAGCTGCCCACATCACTTTCAGTCCAGAGCTCGCAGGTAATGTTTGCCATTCCCTCCCTGAGATCCCTGGTTACCCAGACAGAATTAAAAGAGTACTGTATCGTTTTCTTTATAGCACATTCATTGTAGATGTCACCCAGAACTGTTCTTGCCTTTCCTTTTGATGCTGCACCTCTAGAAGGTGAGCTGGTTCGTGGGGGAAGGGCTTATCTCTTCCTAGTGGAATTCTTCGGGGAAGGCTCTGGTCATGGTGTTCTTTGTGAGAATATTGTCTTTGCCTTCTAGTGAACAGTACCATCTGTGTTATCTCTGCATGGTTTTGTGTGGCCAGCTTTTCCACTGGTCTCAGGTGGAGTTGAAAAGTAAATTCTGGTAAAGTAAGACCTGAGTGTTTCCTTTGGGTTTCCATGCATTTCAAATCTTATTCTGGCCGGGCGGTGGTGGCACACGCCTTTAATCCCAGCACTCGGGAGGCAGAGGCAGGCGGATCTCTGTGAGTTCGAAACCAGCCTGGTCTACAAGAGCTAGTTCCAGGACAGGCAACAAAACCACAGAGAAACCCTGTCTCGAAAAAAAACAAACAAACAAAAAATCTTATTCTGCTTATTAATTAGAAACTTTTTTTCTTGGCTAAATGTAACATTACTAATAGTTAAGGAAATAGTTGTGTGTGTACTCTTAATAGTATATAACTTTATTATTATTAAAGGTTTGTTTTTATTTTATGCATAAGGATGTTTTGCCTGTATGTATGTCTGTGTCCCACATATATGCCTGGTGCCCTCAGAGGCCAGAAGAGGGTGTCAGATCCCCTTAGACTGGAGTTAGATGGTTGTGAGCCACCTTGTGGGTGCGGAATTGAGCGTGGGTCCTCTGTGAGGACTGCCCTTGAGCCGCTGCTCCAGCCCCACTTGAGTCTTCCTTTATTACCTGTAATACTCCATTTTCTTGTCATTTAGTTTAACTTGGTACAATTTTTTTCTTCTAAGACAGGATTTTTCTGTGTCACTCTGTCCTGGAACTCACACTCTGGATGTGACTGGCCTCATACTCAAGAGATCCTCCTGCCTCTGCCTCCTGAGTGCTGGGACTAAAGGTGTGCGCCACCACCATCTGGTGTAACTTGATAGTTTCTTTAAGGGATAATTTTGCAGTTCCAGAATAGTTATTAAACCCCAAATAAATTTCAGGAGATAGGATGTAAACCAAATAGATATTATGTGGGCTGAAAAACAAACCTAGATATCTAAGCGATAACTTAGAAAAATAAACCAGACCGCTGTGTTGTTTTCCATTTTGTTTTGGGAAAGGAGACTGCCCGTCTGACCCCTGGAGGCCTGGGAGTTGAGTGAGTTAGTCTGAGAACCCTATTTTAAAGGCTTTAAAAATCTTGGCAGGGTATAGCTATATACCTGCATTCCCAGTACTTGGGAGGCCAAGGCAGGAGAGTTAGGAGTTGGAGGCCAACTGGGGCTACGTCGTGAGAGTTCAGTTGAGTCGCCTGGCCGTGATACTGATGCGGCATCCCTGAACTAATGTGCTGCTTCTCAGTGCAAATGATGAGAGGAACGTGGGGCAAATAGTTTAACCTGCAGACTTCCTCCCACAGGCCATTTTGCAGCCCGTGTTGGCAGCAGAGGACTTCACTATCTTTAAAGCAATGATGGTCCAGAAGAACATTGAGATGCAGCTTCAAGCCATCCGGATAATCCAGGAGAGGAATGGTAAAGTGTTGAAGTTAGAATCTGAGTACTAACTGGAGGCTTTTGGAGGCTTGATCTCTCTCTTTTTTTTTAATCATCTTAAACAGTACTACCTTTTATGCATTTATTTCACATTTGAAAGTCTTTGGCTAAAGTAAAAGATATAAGGATGTAAATTCAAAATTTGGCGTGTGACATTTCAATGAAAGAAGATAGGAATTTAATGATGTTTTAGTTTATTTGAGGCTTGCCCTTCTGTCAGGCCATTGTGTTAATTAAGTTTAGTGTTTTGAGTGACTGGTTGAGAACACAGGGGGACTCCTTTGTCCTCTGACTTTTTAAAAAATTTTTTGAGATAGGGTTTCTTTGTATAACAGCCCTATCTGTCCTGGAACTAGCTCTGTAGACCAGGCTGGCCTCGAACTCATAGAGATCTGCCTGCCTCTGCCTCCCAATTACTGGGATTAAAGACATGCTCCACCTCCCGTCTGGCCCTGCTCCAATTTGTGCCCCAGTGGGTCTGGGGTGGGACCTGATCCTCCCTGTCTTCAATAGGTTCCCAGCTGTTGCTGGAGCTGCTGGTCCTGGGCTACAGGGACCAGCACTTGACTAGTTTGTCAGCAGACTTACCCTTTGGTTGTTTTGTGACGGGATGGGAGCTGTTTGCCCTCAAGGGTGTAGAATGTGTAATAAATGGGGCTTGTTTTTATTTTGAGGGGAGGGGCATATGTGCCAGGGCACATATTTGAGGATCAGAAGACAGCTTTCAGGATGGATCCTATGAACCAAATGTGGGCCATCAGCATGGGCAGCAAGCACCTTTACTAACTGAGCCCTCGCACCAGCCCAAGTAGCGCTTCTGTTATGAGACAAATATCAGAATGTTGTAGATCTTGTGCTGACTGTGAGTTGAGCCTTCCTCTTTAGACAGCCGCTAGCGTAACTGTGCTCTGAAGTTAGGCTGCTTTTCCCAGTGGGTCACAGCGTTGTCGTCTGTGGGTAAGACAGAACAGCACCTCGACCCTGAAGCAGGAGATACAGCCGAGTTCCTGTGAAGTAGATAAAATTGGAAGAGTCTCTTTTTTGTTGTTCTACTGTGCTTTGTTCTGAAAAGTCTTCTCTTCTTGATATCCCTGACACTCACTTTGATGTGGCCTGGGGGATAATTGCTTTCTATTTGTAAGCTTGTTGTGAGAGGACACATTTGTTAAGATAGCGAATTTGACTAGTGGACTCTAGTTGTCACGTTGCCATGTAAGGAAACTCGATGTTTATAAAAAGGGAACAATTATTTCTATTTATTTATTTATTAAAGATTTCTGCCTCCTCCCTGCCACCGCCTCCCATATCCTCCCCCTCCCCCGATCAAGTCCCCCCACCCACCTCCATCCAGGTCTAGTAAGGTGAGCATCCAAACTGCCTAGGCTCCCACAAAGCCAGTGCGTGCAGTAGGATCAAAAACCCACTGCCATTGTTCTTGACTTCTCAGTTTTTTTTTTTTTTTGTTTTTTTGTTTTTGGTTTTTCGAGACAGGGTTTCTCCATAGCTTTTGGTTCCTATCCTGGAACTAGCTCTTGTAGACCAGGCTGGCCTCGAACTCCCAGAGATCCACCTGCCTCTGCCTCCCGAGTGCTGGGATTAAAGGCGTGCGTCACCACCGCCCGGCGGGAACAATTATTTCTGCAGCTATACATAGGCTGTCTGCTCCAGATTGCCAGTAAGAGAGCCCCAGTGAAAATGGCAGGCATAGTTAGATGTCATAATCTCTGTTTTGTCAGTTGGGGCTCCTGCTGCTGAGAGGAAACACCACAACCAAAGCAGCATGGGGAGGACAGAGAGGGTTTACACTTCTGCGTCGTAGTCCGTCACTGAAGAAGTCAGGACGGGAACTTAAGCAGGCCAGAAACCTGGAGGCAGGAGCTGATGCAGAGGCCATGGAGGGTGCTGCTTACTGACTTGTTCATCATGATTTGCTCAGCCTGCTTTCTAGAACCCAGGACCAGCAGCCCAGGGATGGCACCACCCACAATGGGCTGGGCCCTCCCCATCAATCACTAGTTAAGAAAATGTCCTACAGCTGGACCTTATGGAGGCATTGTCTCAACCAAGATTCCTTCTTTCAGAGAACTCTAGCTTGTGTCAAGTTAATATAAAGCTATCTAGCACAGTATCCCTGATCAAGATGTCCAGAGGGAGCCAGGCGGTGGTGGTGCTTGCCTTTAATCCCAGTACTTGGGATGCAGAGGTAGGCAGATCTCTGTGAGTTTGAGGCCAGCCTGGTCTACAAAGTGAGTTCTAGGACAGGCTCCAAAGCTACACAAAGAAACCCTGCCTTGAAAAAACAAAAAACAAAATAAGATAAATTTGGGGCTGGAGAGATGGGTCAGAGATTAAGATCACTGGGTGCTCTTCCAGAGGTCCTGAGTTCAATTCCCAGCAACTACATGGTGGCTCACAACCATCTGTAATGAGATCTGGTGCCCTGTTCTGGCCCGCAGGCATACATGGAGGCTGAACACTGTATATATAACAAGTAAATCTTAAAGGAAAAAAAAAGAAGTCCAGAGGGAGAAAAACCCAGAATTGCTTACTCTAGTGGTTCATTGATATCTCCGAGGCCTCTGACACTTGGCATTTTTCTCTTCTGACATTCCCAGCCTCTTTTTCTGTTTCCAATGCAGATTCACTGTTTCATGAGGAAAGGAATGTTGCTTTTTGTGTGACTTTAGGTTTTTTTTTTTTTTTTTGTTAGCAAGGTAACATTTCGTGCAAGCCCTCCGAGAGCCCACCACTCAGGCCCCATTGCACAGGATTGGGGTCACTTGCCTTTTCTAAACTGTTCGGAAGGGGATGAGACCATTGTGATAGATCTAGCGATGAAGCACCATTCTACTGAAGTGAGGGAGGGAGGGTCTGACCTTAGTGATGATGGCTGTCAGAGAAGGAGGGAGGAAGTGGAGTAGTGACTGCTGGCAGTCAGAGTAGAGGGAGTTCGCCCTGTGCATGCATTGGAGCTTCCAGTGCAGTCTTTAACTGTGCTGCTTAACTTAGATCAGGGGCCAGGAGTAGATATCAGTGTTGATTGTGCTCAAAACAGGATAGTAGATCAGTGTTGATTGTGCTCAAAAACAGGATGTTTGGAATTTTCCTCCCTCCCTCCCTCCCTCCCTCCGTCCCTCCCTTCCTTTACTTTTTTTTTTTGAGGCAGGGTTTTTCCATATAGCCCTGGCTATGCTGGAACTTGCTCTGTAGACCAGACTAGTCTTAAACTCAGAAATCCGCCTGTGTCTGCCTCTTGAGTGCTGGGATTAAAGGTCTGTGCCACCACCGCCTGGTGAATTTTATTTCCTCTAAGAAAAATGCAAAGATTCTTGTTTGTGTCTGGTCAAATAATTTGGAGTAAATGTATTTTGACAATTTAAAAGAATTTCTTGGTGTTGTGTTGTTCCTGCCTTTAATCCTCTTTAAAGAAGTTGCTAGGAGAAGGATTTGGGAGCTCTTGACTGAGCAAAATTCCACTACAGATGCTGTGTTTATGGTGTCACTCTCCCATGGGTGAGGTGCGCATGCATCCTCCTGCTCTTTCCATACAAATGACTGCAATTAACTCAACAGAATGTTTAGCCCAAAGTGCATGTGCACATCAAGGGAACTGGAATATTAAATGACTGTAGAGCAAACCCAGAATCCCACTGTGCACATTTGCTGGAAGAAGTGGAAGGTAAATGAAGGTGCACCTGCCAGTGCTGTAGAGCGCAGGCTTGAGCAGAGCACTCACTCCCAGCCTCGAGGGAGAAGTAAACTAAACCAGCACTTAGAATTAGTTCCCATGAATCTGTTAAGGGAGGGGCGGCAGGGGCGGAAATGAGCACAATTATGATTTAAAGCTATTGGCAATATCTGCACAAATGCTTTACACATTCAGCACGTGCTGTCACTGCACATAGTGAGCAGGGCCCTCTCGGTAATGCTGCCATTCACATGGAGGCATTAACAAAACACGGCTCTGTTTCGTGAACATTCCCACTAAGGTTCACCGTTAAAAGCCTGGGTAAGTGATATCAGTAGTAGATACTGTGTGATAATGGAAGACCATAACATCTAATATTTGTATTGCCATACAGTTTTTTTCAAGTTTTAATTTTTTTTACTTAATCATGTGAAAGACTATATGTGTATGTGTATATATACATACACACACACACACACACACACACACACACACACACACATATATATGTTGTTACTGTGAACTATTTCTCACTGAACTGTGAGTGCTGTGGGACTAAGTCCCTAAAATGTGAGAAAGTTAAACGGAAGATAATTAAGAAGATAAGGCTTGAAAAGAATTTGAAGTCATCAGTTGTAAACTGCTTTGTCCTTGATGCACCGCAGCAGTGAGAAGTGTTTTCAGTTGACGTCTTCCGTGTGCTGTTTGGTTTTGAACAGGTGTGTTACCCGACTGCTTAACTGACGGCGCCGATGTAGTCAGTGATCTTGAACAGGAAGAGATGAAAATCCTGAGGGAGGTCCTCAGGTGAGCTGCTTCAACTGCTTCTGAGTAAACTGTTAATAGTGTTGTGTATGATCTGAATGGGTGGAAGCTTTTCCCTAGAAAATATGACCACCTAGCAAGACCAACAAAATGACTGTTTAGTTTTTAGTTATGTGACACAGCTTGAGGGACCCATATTCAAATGCTTAAGACCCGAGTGTTTCAGATTTTGGAATACTTGCACAGATCACAGATAGGTTGAGCATCCCTAATCAAAAAACCTGAAATCCAAACCTTCCCAATCTAAAGCCTTTCAGAGCATTCTAGATTCTCATGTGAGAAGTCTAATTTGTATTATATCTAACTGTAGAAAAATATTTGTATCATATATTCTGGATCAGTCCAATTGAGAGGATTTCCCTACCCTCACCCCACATGTCCTTTCTCATGGGATTAAGGAACTAGCCACCAATGGAAAAAGAGCTGCAGTAGACTTGGCGGATTAATAGGGAAGGGTAGAGAGTGACCTGGGCTGAGCAGAGTTCTTCCTGTCTGCTGTGCCTCAATATTAGAGGCCATTCATGCTGGTGCTGCAAGGTTGGAGGCTGGGCATCTGTACCCACCTGCCCCAGCCTTCTCAGCTGTCCCAGCTGCCCAGCTGAGGAATGACCTGTAACCTAGGGAGGAGAGTGGGAGGTGTTGATCTCAGAGGAGTATCTTACCAATCACTTCTTCCGATCTCAACCAGATGCTTGGCATGGGATGTGTAACCCTTTAACCAAAAAAGGTTAGTGAGCACTATTTTTCCTTGAAGACCTTGCTCTGGTTACTGTGGGAGCTCTGGAGGGAGGAACCATAGTAGCACGTAATTTTTGAGTCTGTGAGGATGTTTGTAGTCACTTTAGAAAGATGGACATAGTGGGAAACTATGACAGGAATTCCAAGGCTTAATTTAATTTTAGGGGATGTGAATGATTGTGGGGACAAAAGTGAAGTGTGGGTGGTGGACATAGCCCTTTCCTGCCAGATCCTGCCCTGTGGTGGGGGCAGTTGGGAGCTTGAGTTTCCGGGTGTGCAGAGGGAAGGGTATTTATCTCGAGGACTGGTGGCATTGACTGACAGTTGCCCTGGACCTGTCTTGAGGCATCTCCTGCAGCCTTTCTTCTTCCCTTGCTGTGGCTGGTTCCTGACTCTCATTAGGGTTGTTACAGTTCTTCCCACTAGAGCTGATGTAGCATAAACTATTTTGGTTGGGTTAATACTTTGAGATTTTTAGTTTGTAAAGCTTAGCTATGAACATGGGAGATAGTTGACTTCAGCTATTTCCTAGTCAGAGTGGCTCTGAACTGTTTAAAGAAATTGAGAGGTGGTAGGACAACTTGATCAGGACAGCTCAGATGCCACTGGACAGGCCAGAAGAGGGGAAACAGCCCCATCAGGAAGAATGTAACTTCCCTCCCCTCCCCTCCCCTCCCCTCGCCTCCCCTTCCCTTCCCTTCCCTTGTTTTCCGAAACAGGGGTTTTCTGTGTAACCTTGTGTGTCCTGTAACTCACTCTGTAGACCAGGCTGGCCTCGAACTCACAGAGCTCTACCTGCCTCTGCCTCCTGAGTACTGGGATTAAGGGCATGTGCCGGGCTGGATGTAGCATTTCTAAGAGAATCAAAGGTTGTATTTTTGTTTTTGAGCCAGTTGTCTGTAGTTCAGTCTAGCTTCAAACTCAATATATAGCTGAGGATGACCCTAAATTCCCGAACCTCCAGCCTCTTCCTTCCAAGTACTGGATTTATAGACATGTGCCTACTACTCCTGGTCAGAATGAGTCTTTCCTAATAGAGTTTGCCATGAAAATATGGGTTTAGACCAGGCGGTGGTGGTGCTCGCCTATAATCCCAGCACTCGAGAGGCAGAAGCAGGTGGATCTCTAAGAGTTCAAGGCCATCCTGGTCTACAGAGAGAGTTCTAGGACAGACAGGACTGTTGAACAGAGAAACCCTGTCTTGAAAAACAGACAAAAGGGAAAAAATGTGGGTTTAGGTCACTTATTTGTATACTAACTAAAAAACAAAGAGGTTTAGAATTTCAAATCTGTTGGAGGTTGTTCAGGTAGGTTTCATTAGGTATAGTCTATTACTAGTCTATTACTAGCTCCACTCTGCAGTGTCTGCCTGTAGAGCAGGAGTGTAGATGGCTGTTCTCCACCTCTGGAGAGAAACGTCATCCACATGATAGCCACAGTGCCGTAGGTCACCTCGTCCACACTGTAGCGATGGTGCCATAGGTCTCCTCGTCCATACTGTGGTGACGGTGCCATAGATCACCTCGTCCACACGGTGGCAACGGTGCCGTAGGTCACCTCGTCCACACTGTAGTGACGGTGCCGTAGGTCACCTCGTCCACATATAGCCAGGTTACCATGCTGCATATTTGTTCTTTGATGATGGGGAATTTACTCTTTTACTGGGTGGTGGCGCACACCTTTAATCCGAGCACTTGGGAGGCAGAGGCAGGCGGATCTCTGAGTTTGAGGCCAGCCTCATTGGTCTACAAAGTGAGTTCCAGGGCAGCCAAGGCTTATATGGTGAGACCCTGTCTCCAAAAACAAAACAGATTTACTTTTAACTTTCTTATGTTTCAGAAAATCAAAAGAAGAATATGACCAGGAGGAAGAAAGGAAACGAAAAAAGCAGGTGCTTGCAGGATGTAGATGCAGCATAATTCTGTCTTACTGGCATTGCCTCTTTCTTACTTACTGTTGGCTTTTGCTATTAGCATTTAAGTTTCTACAGAACTCCTCAGAGTAGCCATATTTTCTCGGCAAGTCAAAATATTTATATTTTACTTTTTATCCTTTTTTTAAAAGATGGAAAATACCTTTTCCTTCTGGTTGGTGCAGGTACTGGTGTGCCTTGTGTGAATGTATGCGTGTTAGCATGTGTAAGCAGGTACTGGTGTGCCTTGTGTGAATGTATGCGTGTTAGCATGTGTGTAAGCAGGTACTGGTGTGCCTTGTGTGAATGTATGCGTGTTAGCATGTGTGTAAGCACACATGCCTGTATGCATGTGCATGTATAGGGGGCAGGATTGGTGTCAGGTGGCCCCTCAATTTCTCCACATTATATTGAGGCAGGTTCTCTCGCTGAACCCAGATTCTGTTGCTGTGGCTAGTCTGGCTTAGGCAGCTTGCTTAGGGAATGCCATCTCCATCTTTTATGCAGGGATTAAAGGTTAGCTGCTTCCCAGACACCCATATGTGGCTCTCTGCTGTCCATGGCTCAAGTTCCAGGGGATTTGGCATCCTCTTCTGGTACCAGGCATACACACAGTATACATAAATACGTCAGGCAAAATACTTATACACATAAAATCAAAATGAATCCTTAAAAAAACAAAACAAAAACCAGACATGCTTCTGTGGCCAAGAACAGCACTCATCAGTGGGTGGGATTTAACAGCCTGTCCATTTCACAGGGCAATAGGAAGTCCCGTTGCAGTAGGACCTCCCCAGCTGTGGGATTTTGAGGTTTTTTTTTGTACCACGTATGAGATCCCTGTGCAGTGGGCCTCAGATCCATTCAAATGCAGTTGTTTTTACTTACAATGGTCATGCCTTACAGCATGGTTATCCTGTCTGCCAGGTCAGTATTGCAGCTTGCAGAGTTCACAGCTGGGTAAGAAGCTAGATTTTTTTATTTTTACTTTTTGAAACAGGGTCTTACTGTGTAGCCCTGGTTGGCACAGAACTTGTTATGTAGACCAGGCTGTCCTCAAACCCTGCTTCCCAAATTCTGGGATTAAAGGTGTGCACATACTTTCTTACAAGAGTATACTTAATATATTCTTAGAAAGTAATTATTAAAGGTGTGCACATACTTTCTTACAAGAGTATATTTTATAAATTCTTAGAAAGTAATTATTGGTGCTAGGGGTGTAGCTCAGTGACAGTGCCTATGTTTACTATATGTCATAGGTTAATCCCTAGCATTTCCCCTATACCCAAATTTAGAATTCTGTCAGTTTAAATTTGCTCACTTTATATCATTAGTCCAGCAACCTATCTTTTAAATTTCATGGTAAAGACTCAGAGCATCGCATCAAAAATGGTACTATCACTGATATACTGTTCTAGGGAATTCTTTATAAAGTCTTGTCTTTATTATTGCTCTATTGCTGTAAGGAGACACCATGAACAAGGCAACTTATAAGAGAGCATTTAACTGGGGCATGGTTTACAGTTTCAGAGGGCGAGTTCATAACCATCACGGAGGAGAACATGACAGCAGGCAGGCAGATTGGCATAGTACTGGAGCAGTAGCTCAGTTTATGTTTTATCCACAGGCAGCAGGCAGAAGCCTCAAAGCCCACCCCCAGAGACACACTTCCTCCAACAAGGCCACACCTAATTCTTCCCAGAGTCCAACTGGGGACCAAGCATTCAGACAGGAGACTGTGGGGCCATTCTCATTCAAATCACCACAAAGTTCCTCCGATTGTTCAGTCTTTCTCATTCATCCATGGTCATGCTACCAAGTAAATAATCATTTAGTTTTTAGAATTGAAAGAAAAGAGAAAAATTTTACTTTCCTTGTTTTCTTGACCCCTTTATTGTGTTGAAACATCAACCATGGCTTTTACCACAGTTCCTTCTACATCCTTAATCCTATTCCTTTGGTTATCATTCATACTGCATTATTTGAAACAATATTACTTGCCTCAAAAAGTAGGAGGTATAGGATCTGGAGAGATGGTTTAGCAGTTAAGAGTATGCCGCTCTTCCAGAGGACCCAGGTTCAGTTCCCAGCACCCACACAGTGGCTCACAGCATCTTATCTCCGGTTCCAGGGAATTAGGATGTCCCTTCCAATCTGTGGGCACTAGACTTGCATGCAGTATACATACATGCAGGTGAAATACACACCAAAATAAGTCTAAAAAAGTTAAATAAGAAAGTAGGCGCTAACTGAGCATGATGGCGCACACCTTTAATCCCAGTCCTCAGGAGGCAGAGGCAGGAGGTTTTCTTAAGTTTGAGGCCAGGCTGGTCTACAGAGTGAGTTCCAGGACAGCCAGGCTTTTTACACAGAGAAACTCTGTCCTGAAAAACAAAACAAACAAAAAACCAAAAACAAAACAAAAAACAAAAAAGAAGAAAAAGTAGAAGCTATAAAATGTTACATGTTTAAAATCCTGGGGAAAGTTGTTTATTATCTAGCTTAGTGCATAGTAATGTTTTAAATGATCTTTGGATTGCTTAATATCGATTGGTCAACATTAATTTTTTTTCCTTTTTAAAATTGTGTTATGGAATCCTGAAGTCATCAGAGGCTAAAATGGAAGACCCACCGGTGTATACTCCTGAAGCTGCAAAAATGAGTAATTCCCAAGGGGATGGAGAACATTTTGTTCAGCCACCTTCAGGTAAGCTTGAGGAGCACTGACTTCAACACACGTCCTGAGAGAACCACTGCTCCACAGCACGCTTCGCCTCAAAGGCCTGGGACATTGAGTGGCTTTGCTACTACAAGTGCTTTTTAAGTGGAGTTTGTTTGCAGCTAGGAAGTGGCCAGGATGCCATTTCCACATTTCTCAGTGAAGCTTGGAATCCAGAGAGTAATAGTTCTCTTTGAGGGAGCCACCAGCTTTTGTACAATTTCAATAGCATATAATCACGTTTGTATTTGTGAGCTGGAAGCTCAACTTGAAGGTTAAAATTGAAAATTACCTTTAAAAATTACCTTAAGGTAAAAGTAGAAAAGAATACATTTTTTTGTAGGTGTTTAGTTATTCATTATGTCCTTAAAGGAAATGCTAGCAGATGAACTTGTTCAGTACGTATCATATCCACTTTGAATTTTTTCTCATACTGTATAGAAGTAACTGCAACAGCAATTGAATCATGATCATGATTTTAGCTTTTCACAGGTTTCTATGGTTTTAAACATCTTTTCTGAATTGAAAAGATAAAAATGTGAGATGGACATTGTGTTCCTTTTTTTTTCCTAAATAATGAATTCAGGAACGTGACTTCACAAGTGTTGTGAGCTCCTGAGTAGTGAAATGTGCCTTCCGACTCTAAATACTATTTGAGATAGTCTGTACTGGTCAGCCTTGAACTCAGAGATCCACCTGCCTCAGCCTGCTGAGTGCTGGGGTTACAGGCAGAGGCCTTCAATCTGGCTTTTCGAATTATGGTTTTTCCATTAGTCAGAGTTCCACTTTATTCTTGTTTGCTCATTGGTTTTGAAGGAACAGGCTAACACTGGTCAGGAGTGTAGGACAGAAACAGGGCTATAAAGTTCCCTTCTGCACTTTTATTATGTCTGGTCTTTTTTTTTTCTTCTGTATGTGAGTTCTATATATAGGCCAGACAATAGTGAGATCCTGTATCTAAATAGATGAAAACAGAAAAGCCCAGAATTTCATCACAGACCACATAAAATAGTGTACATGTCAATAGCAAAACAAGTGGCAGATAACGTCTACCTGTTTCTTGATTTTTCAGGACTTTGTAAAATTGGTATATCAGACTTTTGGGATCACTTCATATAAAGTGATGGGACCCTACCTAGTAAGAAGTCCTAATTTTACAATAATCAGGGTGTTTGATTTGTATTGTTTGCCCTTTTATTCCTGTCTTCTCTTGGTTCCTACTAAAAATAATAGCATCTCTTCTGTGATGGAGTTGCCAGATATGAATTTTGTTTCATTAGGCTTTCTAATCCTTTCTTCTCCAATTCTGTGATTCTGTTTGAGGAGCCAAGACTGCTTCTAGTAAAATAATCTCTATTGTGGCCTGAATATTAGCAGCTACTTGTTTATAAACTCATCAGGTTCTGTGGCCTCCATCTAGACCGTCTGGGAAGTGCCGCTCTAACTTGTCTTTTCATGGGAGCCTGCAAAGGATTTTTTCTGGTCTCCCTGGCAGTGCAGTCAGCTTGTTCTCTGTACCTCAGCAGCGTTCCTTGCCAAGTTTCTTTGCTGGCTATACACACCTGGCAGGATTATTAATCCTTTGAGATATGTACCATGCTCTTTTTACTTCTATCATTTTAATGTAAGTCTTTGTATGTCTGTTTTCTTTCATAGCCCATGTAATTTAAAAATGTTTTTATCTTTTAATTTTTGATGTGTATATGTGGCATTATGTCTGTGTGCACATATGTGAATACTCATGGATGAGACATGTAGAGGTCAGCGGTTGAGGTTAAGTGTCTTCCTCTGTTGCTGTCCACTTTATTGTTTGAGATAGGGTCTCTTCATTGAACCTAGAACTCACTGACTGGCCAGCAAGCCTCTGAGCTCCATTTGTCTCTGGGCTTGATGTCCTCTGCCAAGCTCAGCTTGAGTGTGGGGTATCCAAACTAAGATTCTCATTCTCTCATAGCTGTTTTCCCACCGAACCATCGCCCCACCCTCTCAAAAATGATGATTTGTGTGCGGATGTACATGTGTACAGGAGAGACTGAGAGACTTGTGACCCGCTGTGTACTCTGTGCATGTGTCAGGAACACGGTGCACGAGTTAGTTGCTTCTGTCCTTCATGTAGGTCCCGAGATCAAACTCATATATGTCATCATACTGATGGCCAGAGACTTAACTTTCTAAGTCATTTTACTAGGCTTTAAAAAAAAAACCCAAAACCTGCTTTTCTTACAGAAAGTAGACTACAAAAGCAAGTAGAATGTTAATTATACCTATGGCACAGTTATTGAATGCTTATATTACATGTGCTTTGAAGTTTCTTCTTGCTGTAGGAATGGTTACATTTTCTTAGTGCATTAGTAGTTCCTTTCAGTATGTAAGAGAAAACAAGCCATTGCTGTTGACAACTCATGTTGTAAGACAGAAAATCAGTGTCATTAAGTGTACAGTCACATGCTTAGAAGCAAATTTGGAAACCAAAGATGTTATTGTGAGGTACTTGTGTGCTGTTTGAATTAGGAAGTATCAATGTAAAGGACCATAATAGTGTGGTCCTTTAAGTTACAATATCCCATAACTGGTCTCACTGTTTACTACCAGAAGTTAAAGTGCATTTTGCTAATCAGTCAGTACAACCCTTGGCAAGAAAGATGGAGCTGCTGCCTGAAACTTCTTCCCTCCCACAAAAAGGTCTGAAGATTTCTGGTTTAGAACATTCAAGCATGGAAGGACCAATAGCAGTAAGTAAAAGCTAACTTACTATGAGCAAGACACAGTCATACACTTCATTAGGATCTTACAACTTAATATTGACCAATATTACGATGTCCAAGTGTTGTGTGGACTTGAATATCGACAGCTCTTTCTCTTATCTGAACCAGAATCTGTCAACACTTGGAACAGAAGAGTTACGGCAACGAGAACACTATCTCAAGCAGAAAAGAGATAAGCTAATGTCCATGAGGAAGGATATGAGGGCAAAACAGATCCAGAATACTGAGCAAAAAGGAAAGCCTACCAGGGAGGTGGAGGTATGGCTAGTTTAATGTGTCAACTGTGCAAAGCAAGGGAAGAGATTTTGGTTTGTGTAATAGTCTTCAATGAATTTTGCTGCTTGATCCACTCAAATCTGCTACTACAACTGCTAAGTCTTCTCTTGGGAGAGTTTAGCTGGGGATTCTGTGAGGCAGAAATAATCATTTCATTATACAGTTTTGTTGACTTCCCATGCTGAGTTCCTTAGTGTTGATGGTCTCTCTTACCTTAGCCATTTGAGAAACTTGGTTGTTGACTTTTAAGTTTTACTGAAAATGCCCTTATTGTTCTTTTGAAGCTTGTTGAGAATTTTAGACATATAAAGCTAATTTTTAATTTTTGTCTTCTTTTCTTAAAGGAAATGACAGAGAAGCCAGAAATGACAGCAGAGGAGAAACAAACATTAATAAAGAGGCGACTACTTGCAGAGAAACTTAAAGAAGAAGTTATTAATAAGTAATATGAAGAGTTAGCAAAACAGTCAAAAGTTTCTTAAAAATAAATTATTTAATCCTTAAACAAGACTTGTTAGTTTCAAGCAAATACCTGCTTTCTAAATGCAACTATAAGCTCACTATTATTATTTTAAACAGGTAAAGGGCAAGAGGGAAGGCAGTTTAACAGAAATTTCTGCATAGAGCCAGGTATGGTGTTGCATGCCTATAATCCTAGCACCCAGGATGCGGGAGCAAGCAGGAGGATCAGGAATTCAAGGTGATCCTTAGGCACAGATCAAACTGGAGGCCAACCTAGGTTACCTGAACCTGTCTCAAACAACCTAAATAAATAAAATAAGACAAAAATGTGCATGTTTTCTCTTCCAAAGGGGATACAGAGAGAAACTGGTTGATAGCGCATGCTTTCATTCATTCTTCCTAGACACTGTGTTATGATACACAGCCATGGTACAGTCGTCAACCAGACTGACAGGGTCCCAGCTTTCACGGGGTTATCGAGGGTCCAAAGTGCAGTGTCAGAAGGGGAAAGGCCAGTGATGAAGTGGCAAGCAGATAAGCTGTAAACTCATCAGGTGGTTGCAGAGAAGAGGGTATACAGTAATTTAGAACTTTCAAGCTGAACCAGAGCGTGTGTGAATAGTAGAGGTAGCATGTGAAGGGTTAGGGTAACGTGGAAATTGTGGAGAATTGGAAGCTTTCATTTTTGAAAGTGTGGCTGCTGTAGCAAGACTGGTGTCCTAGTGGAGATGTGGGTTTACACAGTATGATGCAACAACCCAAAGGCAGGATCTTGGACAAAGGCTTTATATTTGAAGCAGAAAAATAAGACTTGGAAAAATTAATGGAAACGTAGAAAATTAGAACCTTTTCTATAAAAGTTGTTATAAAAACAGACAAAAGGATCAAGTGACTGAACCTGAGGAAAATGTGACTTACCAGTTGTCTCTGTAAAGCTCTGGGAAAATACTAGTCTATCTGCTTAAAGGTAACCAGAAGGATCCTGCATTCAGAACCTTGCAGTTACACTTTATACGCACCCTTTTCTAGTCACACAACATTTTTTTAAAAAAAACATTTTGTGTGTCTATGGCATGTCTATGCCACTATGCCTGTTGGTCAGGGGCCGGTTTGTACTGTTGAGTTCCGGGGATCAGACAGACTTGGCAGCAGTTGACCTCAACTAAAATTTCACCAAACCTACTTGAATCTAAAATTGTTATTTAGGCTCCAACCTTCAGAAAAACCAGTGATAAAAACACATTAATCTGTTTCACGTAACTTTTTATTAAAAATAGCTTTTTATTAGGTACATGTTTACAGATATTTTTAGGACCTAAGGCATACAGATGTGTGCACTGACTTGAACTGATGGAGATAACGCTATAAGCACCCCAGCCTGCATCAGGGTCCTCACAACAACAGTTAATGTGGAATTTTCCTAGTTGTGCCTTCCAAGGATCCATTCATCTTGTGAGCATATGCATTACACAACCGTTGCCCTTATGTTTTAAGAAGACATTCATTTCTGCTGTAAGAAACACTTTCCCATACTAGTGACTTAAAAGTTTGAAGTTCCTCAGAAAGGAAAATCAAAGGAGTCTTTATGAGGTTCATAGACAATACTTTGCACTTAAGTTATAAAAGAGTAAGAACAGAACAGTTACATACATCAGAGCTGCTTAGATTCTAAGCAGTCTAAGTGCTAAGATGGAAGAGGCTTGACAACACTGCTTGGAAGAATGCCCACTCATTCAGTAGCTCAGTGATGCTAGGTGAAGGGACTGCAGCTCGACTGTGACATGAGTGGAGGTTAGCTGTATGTGCACCTCGGTGTAGAGGTGAGAATGGCTTCACACTGTGGTACTCTGACACTTAGGATTGACCAAGGTTTATCTCCTGTAAGCTGTATTGATTGCTGACTCTTGCTTGCAATTGCACTTAAGACTTTCTGATCTAATGGTTTATAACAAGTCTTTATGGATTTTATAAGCTCTTAAAAGAAAACGGAAATTGGACATATCTCAAAAATAGTTTACTTATATTTACAACAAAACAAACACAAGCCTCAATCATGGAATTACAGGGTCACGTTTTAATTCCAGAATTTTACATTATATCACCACATGTATACAAATGGTGTAAAACAAGTACAGTGGTATTTTTAATACAAAATAAACATCTGTTTTATGGAAAAAACTATACTTTATATCTACACAGACAGCCCATCTTTTCCAAACAATAGCCAAAATTAAAATTAACTCTAAAATCTCCACCACAGGAAGCTGCTTTTAAGCTATTCCAGGAGAATGGACCCACAACACACTACAGAGATGTTCCAAAGACTGCAGCTGGAATTACTATGTTTTAGAATTGTTTTTCCCAATGCATTAAATTGTAGTTTGGGGTCATTTTTTTATCTCAGCAATGATCTCAGATCATAGATGAGCAAACTAACATTAAAATATTTACAATTAACTCGCTGTTCTAAAAATAAAAGCTCTTAATAGTTTGCCTCAGTTATTTTAAATTCATTTACGTACATGGAATGTGCTTTTTATTCTCTTAAAAATGCAATTTTCATGTGACACCCTCGTCTGGAAGTTTCCCATGCTATGCTGTGTGACTCTGACACTTCTATAACCTCTAGAGAAAATGGCTTCTAGATAGTAAATGCCACTTAGTTCAGCACCATTCTTTATTGGTCTCTATAAATTTGTCAGTAGCCGCAAGGAGACCTAGACCTAGCTGTACTGAGGAAGCAGAGTGACTGTCTTGGGGAGTACTGGGAACACCCTCTCCCAGCCACTCCTGAGTTTTGAGGAGGACCATTTCAGAATACTGCTGTTGTGATTTTTGGCTGCTGTTACCCCTAAAAGTGCTGACTTTAAAAGTTCTACTAAGAAAACTATCCGTTTGGAACCCAGCTTGTTTTTTTATGTATTAATCTCTGGTGTAGAAAAACTGGTATGTGCTGTTACCTAGGGTATGTATATATGTCCTGTCAAACACCAAAGGCTGTTTCACTTCTGTGAAATATTTAAAGAAATGGTCCCAACAATGTAACTTCATATCTAATGACAGTTCAATTTGTTTTACATAAAAATTTCTTTTAAAAAGAGGCAACTGATTAAAACAACAACATGGCCAGCACCATTATACAAGCAATGTTATTGGGTACTGAAGTCTCACAATGTTCTCTAGATTGGACCCCCTGAAGCAACCCTGCATTAATAACCCTTCTTCTCCCAAACCTGAGACTTTCCTCGCTGGGAAGCTTTCACCCAGGCTCCAACAATCACTTCTTATTTTGGACAGCTCAAAAGGCAAACCCTTTAATCACTGGGAAACAATGAAGTTCTCGGGGAGCCTGGTTTCTTACACTAGACTTTCCTACCTGATAACTGAGTCTCTGCTACTCCGTGTGTGTTAAGTTCCATGAGAAAGCTTTCCCATTCACACTTGAGCTCAGTGAGCAGCTACAGCGTTTTTAAGACCATGTGTTGGGAGTCCCCCACCAAGTATTCTATGAGCCAAGGCGAGGCCTTTTCCTGGGGGATGATTCTTCTTCCTCATCTTCCTCTTCATCATCTGGATAGTCCACTAAGCCAACCAAACTCCCCTATAGAAGAATGAAGAACATGCTTTAACTTATTTAACCTTAAAAAAAAACAACCCAAATTAGCATGAAAAACCAGCATGGTACCAATATAGTCCATAAGATATTAGAAGTCATTTTCTAAATAGAATATGTGATGTTAAGAGATTTGAATGGAAGAGGGGAATTACTTAAATTACAACAGTTTACTGTGTACTAACTGCGGGCAGTCCCACCCTCAGCTTTTCTGCTGTTTCTTGATTTTTTTTCCATGAAACTTAAGAATTCACTTTAACAAAGTATCACAAAGAAAATGACACCCACCCTCAAATAACACCTGGAAAAGATAAAAAGCATGTTAGATATAAAGTCTCTAGTTTTTACATAAATTTAATTTCATTATACATTTTTTTTTCATTTTATTTTTAAGGAATAATCCACCCCACCCCAGATAGGGTTTCTCTGTGTAACAGCTCTGACTGTCCTGCAATTCACTCTCTAGATCATGCTGGCCTCGAACTCAGATATCCGCCTGTCTCTGCTTCCCGAATGTTGGGATTAAAGATGTGTGCCACAACTGACTCTTTTTTTTTTTTAAAGATTTTATTTATTATGTATACAACACAGTGTTCTGCCTCCATGCATGACTGCAGGCCAGAAGAGGGCACCAGATCTCATTGTACATGGTTGTGAGCCACCATGTGGTTGCTGGGAATTGAACTCAGGACCTCTGGAAGAACAGTCAGAGTTCTTAACCTCTGAGCCATCTCTCCAGTCCCCACCACTGACTTTAAAGAATAATTTAAATGGCTGAAGATAGATAACAAAAACAAACAAAATAAAGGTTCCGAAAAACTAATGGTTAAAAATAAGAATGAGGTACATTTCAGGGTTTGGGCTTTTATAAGTAACAGACTCCCCTCAGAAATCTTTTTTTTTTTTAATTTATTTATTTATTAAAGATTTCTGTCTCTTCCCCGCCACCGCCTCCCATTCCCCCCCCCCCCCTCAGCCCGAAAAGCAATCAGGGTTCCCTGTCCTGTGGGAAGTCCAAGGTCCAAATCAGGAGCAGAAGGAGAGAGAGCACGAACAAGGAACTCAGGACCGCGAGGGGTGCACCCACACACTGAGACAATGGGGATGTTCTATCGGGAACTCACCAAGGACAGCTGGCCTGGGTCTGGAAAAGCCTGGGATAAAACCGGACTCTCTGAACATAGCGGACAATGAGGACTACTGAGAACTCAAGAACAATGGCAATGTGTTTCTGATCCCCTCAGAAATCTTATGAAAGGTTTAGGCCCTCAGCAGAAAATGGCAGGTGTTTGCAGGCTTGCATTAATTTTGAACCAATTCTATGAAACTGCATGCTCTACGGTAAAGGGGTTCCTAACATTGTTTAGTTTAAAACCTTCTGTACCTCTCGAAGCTAAACAAATCAAAGTAACTTGTCCTTCATAAGTGGCTCCAAATGTAAACACAGATACCTGAAAGCACCAATGAAGGATTAAGTGAAACACTAATATTAGTCAGAAGAGGATTGAGCATCTAGAAGCAGTTATCAGTTTATGAACTAAAGAAGGAATTATTTAGAAAATTCCTGCTTAGCTAAATTGTACATCTGAAGTTTGAATTAGAAAGAGGCATAGGGCTTAAGTATTAGGACATAATGATTTCAGGTTTCAATGCTACTCTATTTGTGGAGGACAGCTCACAGTGACTAAAGCTCCTGGAAGTCTTCTATCTCCTTAAATCATCTAAAATGAAAGTAAATGTAAAACATGCAGATCTACAAAGAAGACAAGAAGAAAAACAGAAGATGAAAGTTGTCAAGGATCTTTTTTGGAAAAGAGAAATCAGAGGCAAGGTAACTTGCATGACTGGAAGAAAGAAAGAACTGAATATGTGCAAGTGGATAAAGAAATGCAAATAAAACTCATTTATCCTAAAATCTGGAACAGAGCAGGCACCAAGGAGAGAAGCTGTCAAGACAGACTCGGTCTCTTGAAAGCCAGGAAATCCTCTTTCCTGTTGTCATGAAATTGTAAGAAATATGAATTCCCAAAAGACTGGTACTTATGGTCAAGAGTAAGAGTTGAGACTGAAAACTGGAAAAGTTTAACTCTGCATACCAGATACCCCTATAACCCTAAGCCTTCTCTCAGAACACAGAATCTACACTTCCCAGATGTTAACATATGAATTGTGCTGTAAAAATGAACACCACGGTGAGGCCAACCTAGGGTGGCGGTGGGAGTAGGTGGGGCCCGGCACTGAGTGGGAAGAAACTAAGCTAAGCCATCTCCTCCAACTAAAGCAAATCACTGCTTTAAAACCACACAGAAGGAGTCACCTCTCTGCAGTATACAATTCAGTGTCCTTAGTGTCACGAAGCTACACAACTATCCTAATTCTTAACATTTTTGACTTTCTTCCCCAGCAATGACTCTAACCCATTAACTGTCATTCTACCTCCAACCCCTGACAGATTTATTCTCAGCAATACACTGTGTGAACCACTAATCTATGTCAGCACTGTTCTGTTTCCTTTTCTGGCTAATAGCATTGTTGGCTCAACTCATGAACTGGCAGACATTTGTGTTGTTTCACTTTTTTGACAGTATAAATAATGCTATGAACAATCAATCACCACTAATTTTAGAGTCAACACATATTCAATGTTACTCTGAGAAAAGATTGCTATGTATTCTATGATGGTCTTGAACCTACAATTTTCCTACCTCAGGCTTCAGAATGCTCGTTACAAACAACTTGTTTCAATTTTCCTGTAGGAATGGAACTGCTTGCTGGGTCATATAGTTAATGAGTTTAGCTTTGGGAGGAAGCAGGAATTGGGCCTACTAGGCTGTGTCCCAAAGCTGCTACTTCATGTTACCTCCCCTTCATCAATGAATATGGATTGCAATTTTTCTGTATCCTAGTCAACATTTGTCCATTAAAGAAAATTATACACATTCTAGTGGGTATGAACTGCTCTTAATGTGTTACTTAAAAAACCTTTTGTGTATGTGTGTGAGTCTAAGCCTTTCTGTCTGTGCAGTGTGGAGGAGCAGGAGCAGAGGACAACCTTGGGTGTTCATCTTCACACATTACCTTGTTTAAGTCAGAGACTATGGCCTGCTGTTGCATATGCCATGCTAGCTGACCTGCAAGCTTCTTGGGGATCTCATGGCTCCTCCCCCTGCAGTGGGGATGCTGGGATAACACAGGCACCTTCTGTGGGTTCCTGGGATTCTGAACCGGCATGCTTTCACAGCAAGTGCTTTACTCATGAGCCGTCTCTTCAGCTCTTTGCCGTGCTTTTGTTTTTATTTGTCTGAGTAATTATGCCAAACTTTCTCTCATGTGCTTATTTAGGTTAACTGTGTATTTATTTTCTTTGGAGAAGTGTCTGTGTATGTCATTTGGGGCTTGATATTACTGGTAAGAGTCTGTGATATATATGCTCTGGACCCAACTTCTTACAGGGTTTGAATTCATGTGGTGGCCTATCTTTTTTAACTCAGTACCAGTGTCATTTCTGATCTACACCATCTTTTATTCTTTTGTCATTCATGCTCTGGGTGCTATATATAACAACCTAATTTAAGGTCATGGATATTTATTCCTGTTTTCTGAGAGCTTTGTATTTATGTTTAGGTCATTAAGTTTTTTTTTTTTTTAAGATTTATTTACTAAATATGTACAGTGTTCTGCTAGAATGTATCCCTGCAGGCCAGAAGAGAGCACCAGATCTCCTTATAGATGGTTGTGAGCCACCCTGTGGGTGCTGGGAATTGAACTCAGGACCTCTGGAAGAACAGTCAGTGCTCTTAACTGCTGAGCCATCTCTCCAGCCCTCATTTAAGTTTTATATTAAGTGAGTTAGGAGTCCAACATCTCTTGCATGAGGTTATTCAATATGTAATATTTGTGGAAAAGAATTTTTTTCCTAAAAAAAAATTAATTTGGTTTTGGTATTTTGAGATAGAGTTTCTCTGTGTAACAGTCAGCCCTAGCTGTCCTGGAACTTGCTTTGTAAACTAGCTTGGCCTCAAACTCAGAGATCCGCCTGCCTTTGCTTCTCGAGTGCTGGGATTAAAGGCATAAGCCACCACGTCTAGTGATGTTTTCATTTTGCTTTACCTGCATGCCTATCTGTGTGAGGTTATTGGGTGCCCTGGAATTGGCATTACAGTCAGTTGTGAGTTGCCATACGGGTGCTAGGAATTGACTCTGAGCTGTCTCTCCAGTCCTGAAAACAGTTTTTCTTATTGAATTATCTCACATCTTTTTTGAAACCTTCTTCCCCCTTTGTAGTAGCCCCCATCCTACCCTACTTCTGCCCAATACCTGAGAACTTCAGGACTCATGATACTTCTGCCTGGCAATCCCCTAAACAGCTTGGACTGCAGAAACAGAGACTCCTAGTCTCTATGGTTTGTTTTCTTGTTTTGAGACAAGAGCTTGTCGTGTAGATGGGAACTCATTATATAGCACAAACTGGCCTCAATGCTAGAACCCTGTTGCCAGACTCCCAACTGCTGGGATTACAGGCATTTGTGACCATGCCTAATTAATTTTTTTATAAGAAAGAAAATCTAATAATCACCAAGTACACAAGGAGTAAAAGATCAAAATAAAATACTAACAGTAGAAGAGATGATCTTTTTTTTCTTTGCAACAGTCTAACTTATAATCAAGTATAGTTTGAAGCTTGCAAGGACGTTTTATCATATATCAGGAAATTATACAGTGGTAGTTGTAGTTGTTTCACTAAATACTCTAATATCTGACAATCATGGCTAAGTAATAGCAATGACGGCAACGACCTGTCTTGTTCCTGATTAAGTGGGAATATTCCTAATATTTCCTAAGTACAAAACTAACTGGTGTTAGCATGTTAAGAAATTATCATTTGTTTCTATTTTTATTCAATATTTGTATTTTAAGATAAGGTAATAAATGCAAATTTTATACAGACATATGCATAGATAGGAAATGATGTATGTCAAGTTCACATTGCTGTGGCAATTCTCAGCAACAGGGTTAGTTATTCATCTTTTTAAATTCTACCTGCAGTCTTTAATTCAAACACTCGAACTTGGAAAGCTTACTAACGTAATATGCAGGGTTTCCTTTCTTATTCTGTAACAGTCACTAATAGTTTCTCTACCAGGTTTTGCTATGTTGAGACAGGATTTTGCAATGGTATTCCTGGCTAGACTCCCACTGAAATCTTAAGAGTGCACCTAAGAGAATCATCTGATACTGTAAACATTCTTTCCCATATAAATTGGGTGTTTTATACTACACAGTGAAAATATTTTGTATCTTTACAGCATTTATATTCTATCTTTTAATTTTACTAGTAGCTGGTGTTTTTGCAGTCTTCAACTGTAGCAGTTTACACTGAAGCTGAAAGTAAAGACCATTAGTGAAAAAAAATCAACTACTATTTAGAAATATGGCCATAATTTGTTAGAAGTTTGAGAACAAATTAAATTTACTTCTGTCTATACATCAGTTTTTTGATGTGAAACTCTATACTGATAAGAGTTTTTGCTTTCTAAGAATATCACTATTTTTATTGCTCCAGAAGATATAGAACAAATATATTTTGGGATATAATAGCATCAATGAGGTGAAAAATACATTTGTACTGGCCAATTATTAGCTCTGTTAATCAACTAGAAAGTGCTATCCAATAAAACAAAAGGAACAGAAAATGTTCTAAAACTCAAGAACAAATATTTAATTTCAGAATATAACAATAAAACCCACAATGTTTCTAGAAAAAAGATTAAAATCACATGAAAGAGCGGAGGAATAAGAAATGTCTTTGAACTTCTTCACAGTAGTAAGCTTCGGCTTTGAGAGGCTGTCAATCTGCTTCTCCACTGTAGTCTACTGCAATCAAGAAGGCTAGAATAACATTTTCATTCCTGCATGGTCTCAAGTTTTATCTCTCATGATATTCTTTGCTGAGGAAACCAACAGATACACTTCATAAAGTGTATTAAGTCTAGAGAGAGTACAGATACCTGGGTTCTAAAAAAGACACAGTCTAAGACAGAAGATCCAGAGGTTTGGGGTAATGGTTGAAGAAGCCTCAAGAAATATCTGCAGAGAAACCAATTTAGGTGAGAACACCAAGGTTTCAATAGAGGTATTCCAAGGAGGATATATGTAGACCTGAGAAGTCTTCAAAGAACTAGCAACAGGCACATAACCTACTGTAACAAATGGACAGACAAGGGCAGCATTTACTCTAGAAAGCTACAGAGAATAAGAGCAAAGGAAAAGCTGGGCAACAGTGGAGCATGTCTTTATTCCTAGTAGTCGGGAAGGGAGGGCAGGAAGATTTTTGTGAATTTGAAGCCAGCCTGGTCTACAGAGCCAAGGGCCAGGACAACCAGGGCTACCCAGATAAACCCTGTTTTGAAAAACGAAAAAGGAAGAAAAGAAAACGCTTGGATCTTACCAAAGACATTACTATAAAGTATGAGAGCTTTAGCCAAAAGCTTACCTCACAACAGTGCTGAAGATCTAACACTGAGAAGAGTTTACATGTTTGTTAAATACAAACTCAGACTTAAAAGAAAAAAAAAAGATGCATCCTCTTTAGTTCAGTCTTCTTTGTGATATTTATTTTTAGATGGTCTCCCTACATATCTCTACCTGGCTTGGAACTCACTAAGTAGACCAGGCTGGCCTCAAAACCTCAGAATGTACTATGTGCTTCTGCCCTTCTCTAGAGTGCTGGGATTAAGGGAGTTTGCTACCATGCTGGCCATTTTTATTTTTTATTTATTATTTTTTGGAGACAGGGTTTCTTTGTGTATCCCTGGCTATCCTGGAACTCGCTCTGTAGACCAGGTTGGCCTCGAAATCAAAAATTCACCTGCCTTCTGAGTTCTCATTTTTAATTTTAAATGTCTGTGGTCATTTGAATGTAACTGGACCCCATAATCTCAAAGGGAGTTGCTCTATTTGGAGGTGTGGCTTTGTTGGAGGAAGTGTGACACTGTGGGAGCAGGCTTTGAGGTTTCCTATGCGGAGGATACCACCCAGTGTCTCAGATGACTTCCTGTTGCCTGCAAGATGTAGGTAGATATCTCAGCTAACTACTTCAGAATCACATCTGCTTGTATGCCACCATGCTCCCCGTCATAATGATCTCAATCTCTGAAGCTGTAAGCAAGCCACCTCAATTAAATGTCTTCCTTTAGAAGAGTTATCGTGGTCATGGTGTCTAAGAGAGTGTTAGTACTCAAATTGACTCTTGTTTATTTTTTTTACTGTTAGCATATACTGTTAACGTACTTGTTTTCATCTACCCCTAGATCAGCAGCTGTCTTGCATTTATACTTCTTAAAGCTAACCACGCCTTTTCTGGGGGAAAAGGATGGTTCCATTTAATGAAAACTGTAAAAGTTAAAAAGAAGGTATACAAAGAAGTTCCAAATATCAACTGTTTATAATATTAAACCAATGAGAAATATATATTTGTTACAAAAATTATAGAAAGGCTAATACTCTTAACTGAAAAAAAGCCATTCAAATTAAGAAAATATGAACCAATTTTAAAAGGCACTATGAACAGACAAAACACAGAAGATCAAATTCAACCTTACTACTGTTAGTAGAGACATACCAGGGGAAAGAGATATTTTAGACACACCCATATCCAACTGGTGAAGATTCAAAATTTTAACCATGCTGTTAATGTTGCACTGCACCAGGTATACTTACACACTGCTCATAGGAACAAAACGGATATAGACCTTTGAAGAGGAACTTAACAATGTGTATAGACATTCTGTTAATAATTTATCCAACAAAATATTTTAAAGTGTAACACTAATAGACCAGTGAGGTAATGAAACCAACTTAAACGCCACAATATAGGATTAGTGCCTAGGGAGGGACTGGGACTATGCTCACATCTATTATGACTTTTAGCTAAATAAAATGACCGAAAAGGTACTGACAACAGAAGGAAAAAAAATATTCACCCTAAGATTTCTGTGATATGCAAGGTGAACCTCAAGAATTTGCAAATAATGTTGGAAGTCAGGTTCTGAGGTCAATATAACTTTTTCATTCTTTGAAACTTCTATCTAAATCATCTTCAGGAAACAGAGTAGTTTACAGATGGAAAAGGCAAAGTTTGTGTGTAGTCTTTCTCTCACATACCTTAGTGGCTGTCACCGATGCAGCCAAGTTTGCAGTTTTGGAAGAGGACCCATTAGAACTTGCTGGTGCTGTCTGAGCCACCACAGACTTACTGTTTGTACTGTTTGTTCCATTAGCAGTACTGGGGGGATGGGAGAAAGTAAATTTGAAGCCACCAGAAGATGTCCTTTTGGGAAGGTTTTCCTTGTCTTCACTTTCTTTTGCTAAAGCAAAAATAAAATTGAGCCTTTTTAAATACTGCTAAATCACAGAACTTGTCAAAGTGGCAATACACAAATTTGCCTCTGCTTTCTAAAAGTAAAGGTATGTCCATATTCTTGTTGGTCAAGATCTTAGGAACCTCAAAGAACAGAACCAACTTTCTTACAGCAGAAGGTACACGGCTTTATCTCAGTGTTTACTTGGAACGCTATTTGCAGTCGGCTGTTACTGTCCTCCATGCACTGACTTTGCAGTTCCTGACCCCTCACAAGTCACCTGTTCAAATGCCTCAAGACAACTTTTAAGTATCCTAGTCTCTTACTCTTTAAAAACTACAAGTTCCTTTACTTATTTTTTCTATAGCATAAGTGTCCACTTATTTCTTTTATAGTCAAAGTGTTCAAACCCCTTTCAAGTCTTTAATATTCTGTTAACACATTTCCTAACAGCATGCACCCAACAATGGATGCAATACTTAAGCATGGCTTTTCTGCTTCTCTTGATATTACTGAGGGCAGTATCTCAACTGAATGAAGGAAAAAGAATTTGCTAAAAACAAATAAAAATAAAAAGCATTCTAGGATGGGGATATATAGCTTAGTGGCAGAGCACTAGTCAAGCACATTCAAGGCCCTGGCTTCAAGTTCTAGCAATTACATTAAAAACAACAACAACAAGAAAAGAAACCAATGTTCTTTAGAACAGCAATAAGCTCTTTGTTCCCCTTGGGTACTAATGAATAGGAAATGAGTCAGACTGGAGAGAATAGCTGAAAGAAAATATACTAAGTAATACTAAGTAAACTGAGTAAGTTTTCTAAGAGGAAATGTCTGTAGAATAAGTTACATTAAAAATACGTCCAAGAGATAAATTTTGCCTTTCAACATTTAAATTTCTATTAAACATTCAAAGGGTATTTGCAAGTCAGTGATCTTTACGACATAAAATTAAAGTGATTATGTCTTTTGAAAGACACAAGTAATATCTCAGGTCTATATAAGTAGGAAAATTACTGCAACCCCTCCACACCCATATGAGGCAGTGTCTAATGTACCTTAGGCTGGTCTCAAACTTGCTTTGTAGCTGAGGATCACCTTCAACTTCTAATCCTCCTATGCTGGGGTTAGGAGAGGCTGCCACCATTATCTGGATTTATTTTGGTTTTTGTTTTTTTTGGAGACAGGGTCTTCCTATGCCTGGCTGAGTTCACAGTGCTTCTACAGCGTCAGTTCAAGAATGCTGGGATTAGGAGTGTGTGCCACCATGCCCAACTTCCCCTATTATATCTTTAAGCAACTTGAATAACAGTTGAACTTTAAAGAGCAAAGTTACCTCTTTGAGCTTACTTCACTCAGGCTGTAAATATCAGAGGTGAAGTCTCCTGTCATTGTCTCAGTTACTTAATAACAGAAGCACTCACACAATTTAATCATAATGAAAATTCTCAATGAAATTCATTTTTGTAAAGAAAGCCAAGACTGCTCCGCTCAGAGAAGTATGAGTAGACAACAAACAGATAACCAAGGACAGGTGTGGTGGCACGCACAATGATCACAGCATTTGAGAAGCTAAGACTCGACAACTCTGAGCTCTAGACCAGAACAAGGTTGCACAATGAGACCTTGGTTTAAATAATAGTATAAACTGAAAATATTTAAACCCAAAATGAATAGCATCAAAAACAATCTTTCAAGGAAAACATTTTAAATATGAACATCTAAAATAATTTGGAAAATGTGGATAACTTTAAAAGGGTATGATTCGGCATAAAATTCTTGTGTTTGTTTTACATACCGTGGCAAGATTTTCCCAATCAAGTAAATAAGTTATTTATTATTATTATGGTTGTGTGTGTGTGTGTGAGTGTGTGTGCAAGGTGCTGTCTGATTGTTTTACTAAGAGAAACAATTCTAAATGAAAATTCAGGATCTTAGTACCTTTTTTAGTCTCCATAAATTTTTCGTAACTATCTGGAAAATCATCTTCGGTCTTAGATTTTTCAATTGGTGTCACAACTGCCTTTCCTTCTTCATCATCATCTTCATTAAACCACATTTCTTCATCATCTTCCAAGGCTTTTGCATCTCTGCGAAATCGGTTGCTACGCAATATAGATGGTACACTGTAAGATATATATTACAGATATTGAGCAATGACTACAAGTTCATGGCCAGGTAAGTTTGGGAAGAATAAATAACCAAGATGAACTAATGTACTTTTAAGTTATGAATAGTACATCAAAATTATCTCAGTCATCATGTAAGATATAGCCAGAGAACTTTTCAATTGTTTTTGCATGTTGTAAACTAAATTAAGAATACCTCTTGCCTGGTGGTGGTAGGGCACGCCTTTAATCCCAGCACTTGGGAGGCAGAGGCAGGTGGATCTCTATGAGTTCAAGGCCAGCCTGGCCTACAAGAACTAGTTCCAGGACAGGCTTCAAATCCACAGAGAAACCCTGTCTGGAAAAAACAAAAACAAAACAAAACAAAACAAAAATCCATCTTGAGTTACTATATACAGTAGCAAGTTATCATATAATGGATGGGGCAGGAAGGACGGCTGACCTTCATATAAGAAGAGATTTTGCTAATATAAAAAATTTTACATGTTAAAATCTAAACTGTGGACAATTTCATACTTAATTTTGCTTTGTACAAATATTAATATACTTAAACAATACCTGTTCAGTTTCTGATTTTGTCTGTCTTTTTCTTGTTCATATTTTGTCTTCAATCCTTTGAATGTCTGAACATATTCAATAGACTCAAGTGCTTTATAAAAGTTTTCAACTATATGTGCAGTAAGAGACTTGATATCTTCCTGTATAGGTACAAAAATTTATATTTACAAAACAATATACTTGTTGAGAAAAAAATTAAAATAAAAAAGTTAATATGTCCAAAGTTGATCAGAAAAGGTTTTTCAAAATCACCTTCTAAAAATAAATGTCCTAGATTCCTTATACATGAGCCAGGACAGGACTCCACAGAAAACTTGGAACAAGGAGAGGCAATTCACTGGAGCCCTTTAGGGGGCTATAAGGAACATTTGAAAAGCAATGAATTTATGTCTTAGTGCTTTATACAGTACTTCAAAATTTAAAGAACACTTTTACAATTTCGTATGTAATTCTCACAACCTATGGAATAAGTTATACCCATTTTACAAAAACAAAATTTAGGTTGAGAGTTTAATAGAAAACAAACGTTAAATCCACATGTTCAGTAAATGTTAATGATTTCCTATTTAACTGCTGTCAAAATATCTTATTACCTATGTAGATAAATACTGCTATCAAAATATCTTATTATCACAGTAGATAATAAGGACAGATTTCTTTGATTATATTGTATATACAAATAGGATAAACTACTTAACTGGAACTCTACAGTTTCTATTTTGGCAATAAACTTTTGTAATGGAACAAAGACATGTTAAGGTTGAAGATTCAGTGTATTAAGCTTATTACTTCAGAAAAAATGTAAACTCTACGATGGCTTTGGGAGAGAGGTGTGAACCCATTCATTTTATCAGTGTCTTAAAAATACTAAAGGGAAAAGGGCTCTAAGTCCACAGAAAGTTCACGGAAGGCAGCACAACAGACAGCAGCCGAGGCAATCGACTGTGCTGCTTGTCTCCCAACGCAACACTACACTTCTGTCCTCTTCATCTCCTCAAAAATCATCTTCCTGGCAAGTGGTCACTCTTAGAGAAACCATTTAGTGAGCCTAACAATCTTCATATAGGAGCAGCAAGTGACTAGAATCTGACTTGTTATAAGCAAAACCAGAGAATGAGTTTCTAGATGTACAAGAGGTAAACTGCAGACCATGGCAATCAGCTTCTCTCTAGTCTGTGTGCACTGCTCTTTCCAGTTGTGCTAGGACACAGCTGCTGAATGTGTTTTGAGCTGTCCGGATGCTTCGACAGAAGAGTCATTTCTGCTGCCTCAGCTTCCTCAACTGTAACAAAAGATAGCTAGACCACTTTTAACTTCCCAGTGCTCTCATCCTTCAAATTTTAAAATTCCATCCTACTTATTAGGCATCTTGTATAAAATTCTAAGGAAAAAATTAATTTTGTATCCATTTTTATTATGACTCCTATAATAGAAAACTGCTGTTTCACAATAGATCACAAGAATGTCTTGCTTGATTGAAATGTCCAACTTGCCACACAGGATCCTAAAACATTTCCTCAAGAAAAATAGAACTAAAAAAAATGAGCAAATAGAGTTACAAGACTTGAATTTCACTTTTCACTGTCCTAATTTTCAACAGTGGTTTGGGGAGTGACTGAGTGGAAGAGCCTACCTATCACAGAGAAGGGCCCATACATGATCCCCAAGTAAACCACCCCAGAGGAACTACTGCCACTCAATTACTGTCCATGTACAGGTAAGAAGAGAAAGATTTTTAAAAGACTTTTTAAAGATTTCAGTTTAATAGAAGCAGATTCTAACACACAAGAGGTGAATTATGCTCACTATGGCAACATACCTCTAGTATGGAATAATAATTTCAGGAAAATAGGAATAAAAAAATCAATTTGATTACATACAGGTTCACTTTTATATACATTACTTGTTTATATATGATTACTAAGAGATCTTTAATATAAACTTACCACTCTTATAAATTCAAACAATTCAATAACAGCTGAATTTAATAGATTGTACCGTGTTCCATTATCCAAAAGGGCGTTTATAACTGGTTCAAAAAGATTTCCTTTGGTGATGTAACGATTATAAAATTCATCCTTAAGGCCAATTATCCGCCTCATAAAGCGAAGTGCACCTAATATTTAAAAATGTAAAAAGGGAATAATGAATTTACCAAAATTATTTTATAGCTACTTTTGACATAAAGTAATGTTTAAATTTTTTTCAAAAAATAACAGTACATGAAAGAAATTGAATGTTTAAAGTTTCCAATGCTTAAATTTTTGAATCTTTTTTAAATGTTTAAATCTTTCCAAAAGTAAAATAGTACATGAAAAAAAATTGGGCTTTGAAACAAACAACAACAAAAGTAAAGTTTAGGAATGACAAGATTGGTTTTGTAGATAAGGGCTTGGTGAACAGAATTCAATACCCAGAACCAACCAGAAAGTAGAAGGAAAGAACGGACTCCATAAGTTTATTCTCTGACACCATGCACACACACAATAGTGATAATTTAAAAAAAGAACAATTAAAAAATCCAGTCAGTATCTATAGAATACTAATGCTAGCAACACTTAAAGGAAGATAGTAGGTGCATTATATGAAGCACAGAATCGGGGAGCACAGGAGTGGGCAGGAGTGGTACAGCCTATTACATTTCTAGGGTAGGAATGTGTGAAGGCAGATGTTTGCTTTTAATTTTCTTGAGATACAATCCAAGAGAATATATGTAACATAACAGATCTAAACTTTTAAAATGTTTTCAATGAAGAATATAGATCAACTACTCTTGGAACACTTGTGAATTAATACTGCTTTCACATTATGACATTATTTATTTGTTTGTCAATTATGTATGAACTACGGTAGATCAGACTGCATTTGCTAACAAAAAACAAGAGTAATAACTAAGGACTATATGTAACTTGGCATTTCACGATTTATTATATAAAAACAGGATTCCCTTTGCCTTATTATAATGATGGTGAGCTTGAAACCATACAAAGACTTATATACTGGAATTTCAACCAATCAGGATATACTGACATTAATGGGTATAATATACAATCTAAGGAATTATTTATGGAAACCAAACATGAAAACATAAATCCTCTCAAAATTAACATACAAATGTAATTCCAAATGAGATGAACTAAATACAACTTTATCATTAAAGGATAGATGTCTAACAGATAACCAGGACAAATATGAAAGTTAATATGGCAAACTCAAAAGGCAGATATTTAAATCTTCCACAAAAATATATAACAACACTTAATATTTCATCTGATAAGATGAAGTAATAGATATTACAGAAATAAGGTCTAAGTGTTTTGTTAATTTACTGCATAGCGGAAGTAGCATTTTCATTCTATGGAAAAATGTGATTGATTTATTAATGAGGGTGTTGGCATAGGTGGCTATACCTAGACTATTACCTCATACCACATTCTAAAATACATTTCAGATATACTACATAAGCAAATATAAAATCAAATGAGAAAATAGTGAAGAGAATATTTGTATTATCTTAGTACACAGAAATGAAAAAAGGTAAACTGAATTTATAATAATTTATGAAGCATTTAAAAAATGCGTATATGACAATATGTGTACATTACGTGTGTGAGGTGTGCATGGGGAATATGGAGGACGCTCTCAGGAGTCATCCAGCTTATTTGAGACATGAAGCCCAGTGACTAGTGCAGACTAGCCAGCCAACACAGTCTTAGAGAGCCTGTCTCTGCCTCCCCAGAGGTATTACAAATGTGCGCACACTACCAGTCCTGCGCTTGAGTTCTGGGAATCAAATTCATGCCCTTATGCTTGCAAGACTCAACTGAGCCATTTCCCAGTCCCAATAAAGATTTCTTTTTTAAAGTTATATGGCAAACATTAATAAAAGGCAAGTTTAAGACCAGAACTTCTCCTAAAACAAACTATAATATACAAAAGGCTCTATAAAAAAAAAACCCTCAGTTTACAACATATGAAAATGCAAATTAGGCTGAACATGATGACTCTCAGACCTATATTCCAACATTTTGCGGGTGGAGGCAGAAGTATAAGGATCATCCATAGCCATATAGTTTGAGGTCAGCTTACATAAGACTATTTCAAAATACACCTGCACCAGGCAGAGATAGGAGGACTGTCACGAGTTCAAGATAAGCCAGAGCTATGCAATACATCCCAAGCTACCTTGGGAATTCAGATTGAGGCCCTGTCCCTCCACCTTTTCCTTTCCATCTGTCCATCTATTCATCTGTCCGCCTGTCCATGTGGCATTATAGGATGCTGGGATAATGCCCAATGCTTTAGCTTTTGGGAAAGTTTCTTTCTTTCTACCTACCTACCTACCTACCTACCTACCTATTAGTGTGACACAATAGGGTGCTAGAAAAATGCTAAAGGCTTCAGTTTTGGGGAGGGAAGTAATCTGGTAGGTAGAGTTAAAATTGAAGAATATATGAAAAAGTACACAAACATTTTGCCTGACAATCCCATTATTGTGAACCTACAGAAATACATTAGCATATAAAAGATTATTATATTATATACAGTGTAGTTGGGAATGGGTGAAAAAGCAAAATCAATTCTATAATCTATGTTTTAGATGGTAAATCAATTGTGGAAATCACACTATGAAATGTTACTTAGCTATCATTAGAAAAAATAAGATCACATAATTTGCAGTAGTGAAGGACAGAGAAATGTACTAGCACAATCGAATTTTCAAAAAGGTGAAAGCATATGAAATGTATTCATATATATATATGAATACATTCATGTACACTTGTACAGGGATAGAAAAAATAAGAGCTACAGGTTATTAACGTTAAGTTTTTGCTTGTTGTTTTGTCCTTTTGAGTCAAGGTCTCATGTCCCAAGACAACTTATGAATTGCTATGTACTGAAGAATGATCCTGAATTCCTGATCCTCCTTCCCAAGTGCTGGGATTACAGGTATGAGCCACTAAAGCCCACCAACACTGGCTATATTAAGGACCTAAAACTAAAGGAGGATAGGGGTATTAAGAGCAACAAACGAGGCTGGCAATATCACTCAGTTGGTATAGTTTCCTGGCATTCACAAGGCACTCAGTTTAATACCTAGAGTTGCATAAACTGTATATGATAACAACTCTCTGTAATCGCAGTACTCAACAGTGAAGGAAGAAAGGAAGGATTAGAAAAATCCAGGCCACCGTTGGCTACATAATGAATTTGCATGTGCCCACCCACCCACACGTCAAATTTGATTATTTCAAGAAGCTTCGATATAGCAGAAGAGTTCTATCAAGCAATGCTGGTATTGCACATTGGACTGTATTCCAACAAAACCTAGGATAATTCAGTTCAACCTAAGTGTAAGCAATATGCATCTGGGAAAGCACGATTTCCCACTCTTGCTTTTGTCCTCAGATTACAGAATATGAAGCAGAAGCAGTCAGCTCTCTCGGCCATCTCATCAATATCACACACACTGCTAATAAGCAGATGACTTTGCATGGGCAACTGGCATTTTACCTCTACTAAAAAGTATTCCTTACATGATTTTTTTTAACAAAATTCTCATTAAATTATTACTTACACAAGGCCAAGAAAGTGTGCTTTGAATTCATCAACACCAAAACTCTTCTTAGCAAGTCCTTGTTCATGATATAGTTTTTTATGTGGTATGTGTGATGTTCCACACAAAATGTGAGTAACTCTAGAATTAAGGCAAGCAGCTGTGCTGTTTGATAATTATCTACAAAAGAAAGATATCTAGTGAGAATAAATATAATACACCTAAAGAGAATAAATACATTCTGTATCTTAGAGCAAAAGTACATTTTATATAATTTAGAAAGGTACATATATAAATACATTATTAGTTTTATATATGTAAGACTATTTAAAAAAATTATCGTTTTAAGGCTCTAGCATAAAAAATGTAGTAACAGAAAGAAAAGCTCAATATAAATCTACAAATGTGATAATAAACCCTGTCACACTTACAATTTCCTAGCAACGTATTCTTAATTAATGCTATCACTACAAACAGGAACAAATTCAGAAATGGCACAACAGAGAACAAAGGCCCCAAAGCTCTTACCTGAAGTGGCTCAATGAAATATCTTTTAAATTTATTTGTGTGCATGTGCATGCGAGAGCTAGTATGGTTGCAGAGGACAGTCTTAGGAATGGGCTTTCTCCTACCACCTTTGGGGTCTGGGCACCAGAAGACAGCCGATATGTAAGCTCCTCTACCAACTATGCTTCCCTGGCAGTCCCAATACCATTTAACATCTTTAAAAAGCCACCTTTAAGAAAAACGTTATTTTTTTGCTATTCAAGGAACAAACAAAAACTATTTCATGGAGATTTTTAGTAGTAGCCATCTTCAATTCATCAACTGCCATTCAGATCCCTGAAGCAACCTTTCTGGTTACCTTTCTAGATGCTCTGCTTCATGAAATGACTGTACAAGAAACTTTAACATCTACCAAGGAATTAAGATAAATAATCATTTTATAATGATTTAGAAAAGAAACACTACCCTGAGAGGAAATTCAGAATCACAGCCAAATAAAAAGTTAACACAATCAATCCCATCTAGTACAACCATTCGATTTAAACAGGAAGATTACACACTTAACATACTGCCCCTACCCCAATGTGTGTTCATGCCACACATGTACAGGTGCCCATGAAGGCCAGATGAAGATGTGGGCCCCCTGGAGAGGGTATTCCAGGTAGCTGTGAACTGTACAATGTGGGCACTAGAACAGAACTCTGTTTCTCTGGAAGAGAAGAGCCTCTGCAGTCCACGCGAACATTTTATGGGTCTTGATTGCTTCCGGAAATAATGTAGTGTTCTTTTAATTAACAAAATGGCCTTCAAACACACAAAATAAAACTCTGGCACTTCAAATACTGTTTTTACCTCAAGAGCAAGAAAAGTCTTACTTGTTCCAAAGTAAGTTCTGTAATAGCCACAATACCAGAGGTAAAATTAGAACTAGTCTTTAACCATGAAATTTCTCCTATTTTTAAGTATATGTATATTTGTGTGTTTGTGCACATGAGTGGAGGTGCCTTTGAAGGCCACAAGAGATTGTAGTTAATACTTTACAGATTAAATTACAGGCAGTTTGAGCTATGAAACGAGTGCTGGAAAGTGAACTCAGATCTTCTACATAAAAGTAGAATGTGTTCTTAACTGCTGAGCCACCCACCTCTCTACCTCTGGAGAAGAATTAAAGGGTATTACTGTGCTTGGTGGGATTCTGTAGGGATCAAAGGATAATGTCTCCTTTCTACTTATTTGTGGGTTCTGGGGATGGAACAGAGGTCTCCAGTCATCTTCCCAGCCACACACAAAAGACACTTTAAAACAGTAATCTGTACTGTTAACAGTATTGTTTCCTCCTTTCTATTGTAAAGTCTTTAATTCAGTCTCTCAACATTCTCCTATGGAATTTCTCTTAGAGGTTTCTCTTGTTTCTCCTGGGGCTTTGATAAGCTTGGGAGAAAGAATGCAATGCTAAATGCCCACAGCTTTAATATTATCAGTCCCATACCTTGAAAGCACATTCTAAAGAGAAGCAAATGGTAAAAGATGAAGGCTCACAGACAAGTACAGCACTGTGCTAAAGTGTGGATCCTAAGAGAGCGTAGCTAATTACACCTAAAATATAAGAACTAGATTATCAAATTACAGATGATTTCTCAAAACAATGTCAAAACAACAAATTTACCAAGGAAATAATCTGTTTCTCGTCTTTTATAGTTGGAAAGAAAACTTTCTTTCTTATAATAAAAGGGCAAGTCTATGCTTGGATGTTAAAAGTTCCTCTACACACATATACATACATACTAATTAAGAAAAACCTCACAATTTGTACTCATAAAATATGAATTTAAACTTACCAGGGCAAATTGTACTGGTTTTGTTAGATCCAAGCAAATGATCTTTAAAAGAAAAATTAAAATCAACTAGTTCAGTAAATAATATTTTACATTTTCCTCATATTTCACAACATACAAGATCCTTAATCATAATTTCTTTTAAATTTCATAAGAACCACTGAGCTGCCTTCTTTGGTAGAATATTATATATCTTTTACATAATTAGGTGCAGAGATTATTAAAATTTAATAGTAGTGAGCTGGGCATAGTGGTCCACACTTTTAATTCCAGCAGTCAGGAAACAGAGGTAGGCAGATCTCTGTGAGTTTGAGATCAGCCTGGTCTACAGAGTAAGTTCTAGGACAGGAACTACACAGAGAAACCCTACATCACAAATACTTGAGACAAAGATGATAGTAACAGTAAAAATAAAAGTGAGGTTAAAACCAGGTAAGACAGACACATATTTTACTTTCTTTTATTCAACATTAGCAACTAGCATATATTTCTGCATTGTTGTAAGGAACGTGGGGCCCCTTTGTTTCGTTCTGCCTGGCTAGCTTACACCCAAAATAACCACATAGATACTGTATTAATTAAATTACTGTTTGGCCCATAAGCTCTAGCTATTACATCTTGATTTAACCCATTTTTAATAATCTGTATGTCACCATGAGGTCGTGGCATACCGGGAAAGATTCACCATGTCTGACCTGGCAGCTTCATGGCGGGTCTCTCTGACTCTGCTTTTAAATGGGGTATGTCTATGTTGTAACTTTTATTAATTTCATAAACATGTCTTGACCAATTCCCCATCTCCTTTAGGACAGGAACTCATACGCCAGGCTAGCTAAAACTGGCTTTGAATTCCTAATCCTCTTGCCTCCACCTCTCAGTTCTGAAATTATAGGCCTGCTGCAGCCATATCTAACCACGGTGTCCTCTTAGTTGGTTACTCTAATAAACCAAAAATTGCTGCCCAACTGGATCTAGACAGCTACTAATGCCTAAGCAGTTCTTTACTCACATTGCTTCAAAACTATCTTGTCCCCATTCCACTTTAATTCTAGAACTAGAACCTGCCATTAGTAAGTTATGAGCAAAACCCATGCAACAAATATGGAGAAGCAACAAAAAATACATACTAGGAAGAAAACCCTTTTCCCACAAATTGGGCACTGACAGTTCTTACCAAGACAACCACAGACAAGGACAATCATGACTTCATATTGCACTTTAAATCTTTCAGTAATAACCCCTCTGCCATATAAAGCACCACATAATACTTTATGGCCATCATATGCAAACAGACAAGAGAACTTACCCTTCTCACACTTGTCTTCTGACGTATTGGTCAAAAGTGGAGCTGTGAGGACATGCATGCAATGGTTGTAGAAGAAATTTAAAAACTCACTCTTCTCAGTTTTCTGAAATAAAATGTTTAAAAGAACACTTTGCATTTAAGAAACATTTCAAGAATTAGCAGTGAAGGTCATATTTGCAGAATAATACTTTAAGATAATGTGAAAGACTCTCAAACTATCTAGAATCAAAGAAGCAAACTTACATATACTTCAATGTGAATTCCACATATAGGAAGTCTAATAATACATATTAGACATTAAAACAGTTAAAGTGAAAAAAAAAAGTACAAACAGTTTTTCCATGGAAATTCAGAACAACTTTTAAAATTGAAGTGTGATAAAGACTAGATCCATCTGCTGAATACCATGGAGAGCACAACAAACAGCAAGGCATTGAGAACTTGAAAGCTATGAGCATTATGGTTTTTTAAATGTATTTTCATTCATGTGCATGTATATGTATGTGTACACACATATATGTGGATTCCTGAATATGCCAGAAGGGGGGGGGGGCTGGATTCCTTGGTAGTTGTAAACTACCTAACATGGGTGCAGGAAACTAAACTTAGTTCTGCAAGAGACCACATACTGTTACCTGCTGAGTCACCTTTCCAGCCCCTGGGATTATGATTGTAATGTTTTAGGTGATTAAAAATAGGAGCTTGAGGACTGGCAAATGTACTTTGGTGCATAAGCATTTGACTAGTATGTGCAGGGTCTTGAGTCCATTCCCCAAGTGTGTGGGGGTGGAGAGGCTGTGACACTCTACATTTCACTGCCTATCCAGATCTGAAGAACTACTGAAGCAATTTATCAGTCTAGAAAATACGAAATCCACATCTGTTCCTTAAAGACTAAAATTTAATTTAGAAGACAATCTCTAATTTCTATCACCATTGAGCCAACTAACTTACATTTTAAAAATAATGTACACTTTCTCTTTCTATAAGGGAATTTTATTAAGAAAAAATGATCCTTCATATTGAAATAACCACTATTAATATTTTGGAATCCTCCTTGAACCTTTCGTGATTTATGTAATTAAGAATCTGAGGGCTGGGTGATTATTGGTGATGTCCACCTTTATCGCAGTGCTTGGGAGGCAGAGACAGGCAGATCTCTGTAAATTAGAAGCCAGTAGAGTGAGCTGTAGGACAGGCAAGGCTACACAGAGAAACCCTGTCTTGAAAAACAAAGAACAAACAAAACCCTTCAGTTTACATCAGCTTTCTTGTTTTTAACTGTGATAAGACCACATAAAATAAAATTTGTTACCTTACTTTACTATCTTAAAAAAACAGTCCAGTATTATTTAAAACTATTATTAAAATTATTAAGTAGGAAAAACATATAGCTCAATAAAAACAATAAAAAATTATTATTGTAAGATGGACATGGTGGCACATGCCTTTAATCCCAGCACTCGGGAGTCAGAGGCAGGCAGATCTCTGTAAGTTCGAGGCCAACTTGGTCTACAGAGTGAGTTTCAGGACAGCCAGGGCTACACAGCTAAAACTCTGTCTTAAAAAACCAAAAACTTATTTATTTATTTTTAAACATTTATGTATTTATTTATTATGTATACAACTTTCTGCCTCCATGTATGCCCACACGCCAGAGGAGGGTGGTTTGGAACCACCATGTTGTTGCTGGGAATTGAACTCAGGACCTCTAGAAGAGCAGACAGTGCTCTTAACCTCTGAGCCATCTCCCCAACCCCCAAAAACTTATTTAAAGATTACACTGTGCCCAAAGTTTAAACAAGTTATCATATAGAAGCCAAAGAACAAAAACTAAATTCCTAATCTAATTAATAATTCTGGGTCAGTAAGGGCTCAGCAGAAAAAAGCACTGCTGCCAATCATAACCAAACCTGAGTTTGATTCCTGGGTCCCTGTCATAGCAGCACAGACCTTATGCCTGCGAGTCATCCTTGGACCTCCACAGTATACCCTTTACCCATAACAAATAAAGGAAAAAGCTAAAAGCAAAAAAGGAACTGAACAGACAACACTGTTACATTTACTAAAAATTAATACAGATACTTATCAAAATATTTGTTGCTTCTAGGTCTTAGAGAGAACAGGGATACAAGGGTCCTACCTAAATATAATAAAAGCTATTTACAGCAAGCCCACAGCTAACATTAAATTAAACGGAGAAAAACTCAAAGCCATCCCACTAAAATCAGGAACACGACAAGGATGTCCACTCTCTCCATACCTCTTCAATATAGTGCTTGAAGTTCTAGCAATAGCAATAAGACAACATAAGGAGATCAAGGGGATTCGTATGGGAAAGGAAGAAGTTAAGCATTTGTTATTTGCAGATGATATGACAGTATACATAAGCGACCCCAAAAATTCTACCAAAGAACTCCTACAGCTGATAAACAGCTTTAGTAATGTGGCAGGATACAAGATCAACTCCAAAAAATTAGTTGCCTTCCTATACACTAAGGATAAGGAAGCAGAGAGGGAAATCAGAGAAGCATCACCATTCACGATAGCCACAAATAGCATAAAATATCTTGGGGTAACTCTGACCAAGGAAGTGAAAGATCTATTTGACAAGAACTATAAGTCTTTGAAGAAAGAAATTGAAGAGGACACCAGAAAATGGAAGGACCTCCCTTGCTCTTGGATTGAGAGGATCAACATAGTAAAAATGGCAATTCTACCGAAAGCAATCTATAGATTCAATGCAATCCCCATCAAAATTCTTCACAGATCTGGAGAAGACAATAATCAACTTTATATGGAAAAACAAAAAACCCAGGATAGCCAAAACAATCCTATACAATAAAGGATTGTCTGGAGGCATTACCATCCCTGACTTCAAACTCTATGACAGAGCTACAGTGATGAAAACAGTGTGGTACTGGCATAAAAACAGAGAAGTCGACCACTGGAATCGTATAAAAGACCCTGACTTTAACCCACAAACCTATGAACACCTGATTTTCAATAAAGGAGCTAAAAGTATACAATGGAAAAAAGAGAGCATCTTCAATAAATTGTGCTGGCAAAACTGGATGTCAATCTGTAGAAGAATGAAAATAGATCCATATCTATCACCATGCACAAAACTCAAGTCCAAATGGATCAAAGACCTCAATATCAGTCCGAACACACTGAACCTGATAGAAGAGAAATTAGGAGGTACCCTACAACAGATGGGCACAGGCGATCGCTTCCTAGGTATAACCCCAGCAGCACAGACATTAAGGGCAACATTGAATAAATGGGACCTCCTGAGACTGAGAAGCTTCTGTAAAGCAAAGGACACTGTCACTAAGACAAAAAGGCAACCCACTGACTGGGAGATCTTCACCAACCCAGCAACTGACAAAGGGCTGATCTCCAAAATATATAAAGAACTCAAGAAACTAGACCGTAAAAGGCTAATCAATCCAATTATAAAATGGGGCACTGAGCTGAACAGAGAATTCTCAACAGAAGAAGTGCAAATGGCCAAAAGACACTTAAGGTCATGCTCAACTTCCTTAGCGATCAGGGAAATGCAAATCAAGACAACTTTAAGATACCATCTTACACCTGTCAGAATGGCTAAAATAAAAAACACCAGTGATAGCCTTTGCTGGAGAGGTTGTGGAGAAAGGGGTACACTCACCCATTGCTGGTGGGAATGCAAACTTGTGCAACTACTCTGGAAAGCAGTGTGGCAGTTTCTCAGGAAATTCGGGATCAACCTATCCCTGGATCCAGCAATACCACTCTTGGGAATATACCCAAGAGAGGCCCTATCATACAACAAAAGTATATGCTCAACTATGTTCATAGCAGCATTGTTTGTAATAGCCAGAACCTGGAAACAACCTAGATGCCCTTCAACGGAAGAATGGATGAAGAAAGTATGGAATATATACATATTAGAGTATTACTCAGCAGTAAAATACAAGGACTTCTTGAATTTTGCATACAAATGGATGGAAATAGAAAACACTATCCTGAGTGAGGTAAGCCAGAGCCAGAAAGAGGAACATGGGATGTACTCACTCATATTTGGTTTCTAGCCATAAATAAAGGACATTGAGCTTATTATTCATGTTCCTAGAGAAGCTAAATAAGAAGGTGAATCCAAAGACAAACACATAGGCATCCTCCTGAATATTAACCTTCATCAGTTGATGAAAGGAGACAGAGACCCACATTGGAACACCGGACAGAAATCTCAAGATCCAAATCAGGAGCAGAAGGAGAGGGAGCACGAGCAAGGAACTCAGGACCGCGAGGGGTGCACCCACACACTGAGACAATGGGGATGTTCTATCGGGAACTCACCAAAGCCAGCTGGCCTGGGTCTGAAAAGGCATGGGATAAATCCGGACTAGCTGAACATAGCAGACAATGATGAATACTGAGAACTCAAGAACAATGGCAATGGGTTTTTGATCCTACTGCACGTACTGGCTTTGGGAGAGCCTAGGCAGTTTGGATGCTCACCTTACTAGACCTGGATAGAGGTGGGCGGTCCTTGGACTTCCCACAGGTCAGGGAACCCTGATTGCTCTTCGAGCAGATGAGGGAGGGGGACTTGATCGAGGGAGGGGAAGGGAAATGGGAGGCGGTGGCGGGGAGGAGGCAGAAATCCTTTTAAATAAATAAATTAAAAAAAAATATTTGTTGCTTCGAAAGATCTTACTACAAAACCATTTAAGACTGTAAAGCCCAACACCTTTGACCTCAGTGTGAGTTCTTACATTAGTTGTAGCCAACATGTTCTCTGGATCAATTAGAGTACGAAGAAGTCCCATCAACTGAACTGCACCTCCTAGCTCAGGGTCAGTATCACAGATCATTTGTTCAATCACCACATTTATAAGAAGTATATCCTGGAAGAAAATATGTTTCCGTGAGTCCTTGACATAAGATAAACATACCAACTGAAGGAATGAAATCACAGCACAGAAAAAAAAAATCAAAGTAAAGAATAACTTTAAAGATTTGTTTTTCTATTTCTCAAAGTTCTGAAAATATTTAGAGTGAATAGAGATAGATAGATAGATAGATAGATAGAAAGACAGACAGACAGAAAGAGACAGACAGACAGACTGACAAAGACTGTCATCATTCTAGGTGTTAGCACTGGGTATAAATCAATAGGCTGATCAAGCATAAATGAAGACAGAACATGTGACCCTAAAACTGATCATTTCAATCTTTAAATTGAAAACTCTTCCTAGAAAAAGCACAAGCAGTAACTTGGCACACACCTTTTATAAGATCCGAGAACAGTGTCACAAAGTGACATAGCATTAGGTTTACTGTCGCACACTTTTGCATTCTTTGTATATGTTGTTTTTGCATGCACTGTATGTGTGTATAGAAGTCTAATGCTAATGTGCAGGATCATCCTTTGGTTTTTTTTTTTTTTGCTTTTTGTTTTTTTTCCTGAGATACTCTCCGGAGTCCCTGGCTCTCCTGGAGTTCAGGCTGGTCTTGCCTGTCTCTGCCTCCAGAGCGCTGGGATTAAAGGTATATCCTATTATGACATGCCCAACTTGTACACTACTTTTTGAGACAAGGTCTCTCACTGATTCACACAGACCTCCTGTTTTCATTAACCAGCACTGTGATTATAGGGGCTGGGTTTTCTCTCACATGGGTTCTGGGGACCCAAACTCATGCTTGTGTGACAAAGTACTTCACTGACTGAACCAACATTTTTTTTTTTAAGCACAGAAATCTTAAGCATTACAATAGGACAAAAAGTGATTGTCATGTTAAGGAAAAGCACTCTGTCATCAAAAGTATACTCTAAACAACTTGTTATCAGGCCCTTTTGTTACTGCATGGACATCATACAGTTATTAGAGGGGTTTGAGTAAAAATGGCCCTGCAAGCTCGTGAATTTGAATATTTGGTCCCTAACTGGTAGAATTGTTTGGAAAGGTTTAAGAGGTGTGCTCTTATTGGAAGAGCTGTGTCACTGGAGATGGGTTTAAAGGCTTCAAAAGTCCATGTCATTCCCAATTAGCGCTCTCTGCCTTTTGCTTGTGATGTGAACTCTCAGCTACTGGTTCACTGCCTTCCCTGTCTGCCTGATGTCACATCCCATTGCCATGATGGTTATGGACTCACCCTCTAGAACTGAGAGCACCAATAAACTTCCATAAGTTGTCTTGGTCATAGTGCTTTGTCAAAGAAGTAGAAAAGTAACTAAGACAGTTAGTTATACAAACCTAGATGATGTACCTATAACACACTCCAGCTATAATGGTATAAATGGATAACTCACTGCAGCTAGGCTTACACTAAACAAAACATCACAATTGAGAAGTGTATGAAACAAATACTGGGAAAACATTAAAGAGATGGAACTTGCTAAGTTGCTCAGGCTAATCTTGAACTCTGCCCTTCCAAGTAGCTAGGATTATCCCTCTCTCTTTAAATGCATGGCAGGCTTTTAAAATTTTTTTTTTTTTAAGATGGGGTCTCACTCTAGTGAGAAATAATTACGGAAGAAAGCAATAAAGAGACATGAATTCACAAACAGCTGGCAAAGAAGAACCAACTAAACCAGGCCATAGAAAATTAACTATTAAAAACTGGAGCACAATTCTCTACCAGGCTTGAACATTTGAAAACCAATGATTCTGATTTGTCACAGCATTAGAAACAGATTTAGGGGTCAGCAGTATGAAATAATAGGTAAAGGTGTTTGTTGCCAAGTCTGACAAACAACTGAGCCCGACCACTGGAAGTCACAAGGTGGAAAGAGAACCAACTTTTGCAAGTCTCCTGGGCAAGCATGTAAGAAAAATTAGTTACTTCTCTGTTATCAATTAAACATAAACAAGAAAACATTGCTAATGAAAACTAATCAAATTTTTAAAGAGTTAAGAATTTTAAAAGCAAATTGTTCATGATTATTATGGTATAAGTTGAGATTTATGGTCATTTAAGATGAACACCTTTTAAGCATATAAGCTTCAAAGATAGAATGTTAATTTCAACAGAAATATTAATCCTTAAGTTATCTTCCATAAAGGGTGGCATTAAGAATATCACAGTGAGATAAAAATTAACTAGGGTTTAGCATCATTTCGTGTTCAGTAGACTATAGATTGATGGCTCAGCAATTAAAAGCAGGTCCTGCTCTTCCAAAGTATCAGAGTTCAGTTCCCAGGACCCATGTCAGGCAGCTTAAAATTGCCTGTAACTCCAGCTCCAGGGTAATGGTTACCTTCTTCTGGTTTCCCCAAGCAATCTAAGTAAAACCTACAACACCTAATGTTCTCCAAACAAACAAACAAACACTCTAAAAACAACCAAACAAAGACAACTGCCAAAGTAACATACTTAATATAAAATGTTTCTGGGGGATGGTGTTTCAGACAGGATCTTGTTCTAACAGTATGTGAGAAGGTCTAGGCTGGCCTTGAACTTGTGGCAGCCCTTTTGTCTTGGCACCAAAAAGTGTTGAGATTATTGGTGTGAGACACCTTGCCCCCCCCACCCCCAAATTGTCTCTTTAACTATAGCAGCATCCCTAACTTTCTTTAAGGAACAGAAAGCGATGGTGACACATGTCTGCATCACAGCACCTGAGAGGCTGAGGCAGGAGGCTATGAATTCAAAGCTAGACTGATGCACATGCTAACTGTCTCAACGCAAAAGCAGAGGGGCCAAGTTTGGCTTCCAACACAAAGGTTAGGTGGCAGACAACTGCTTGTGATTATAGATTCAAAGGATCTTATGAATTCTCCTGGGCCCCAGTGGCATCTGTGTGCATGTGCTTGATACACAAACACACAAATCATAAAACAGAAAGCAAAAGAACAAAACAAAATAAACAACAAAACTAAGCCAAGAAACATTGTAAGCAACTAAGAAATACAAAAAGTAAAAATAAATATACATTAAGACTAAACATAAAACTAACAAAAATAATGTAGCTAGCTAGTCAATGGTGCACATGCCTTTAATGCTACGTAGAAGCAGGTAGATCTATAACTTCAGTTCATTTTGCTCATATTGCATAAATATTTTTATAGTAAGAAAATAATATTTTTCTTATTATTCAACTTTCAGTCCCATTTAAAAATAGGAGCTGAGTAAGTGAAAACAAATTCTTAGTTATACAAGGTCATTACTTGGTCTGCACATCTAAAGGATTAGAATGTATTCCCACTAAAGATGGTTGTCCTTTTAACAGTAGTACTCCTACTGCTTTGGTGGGCACATCTTGACTGTCAGGTTAGCAGTATAACACAGGGTTTATGCCTGAAGACTGTTTGATGACTTTTCTTTCCAACTTCTGGCATGATGAAAACAGGGAGAAAGCTTATAGGTTAGTTCCAGTTTGATTTCTCTATCCTGCAATTATAGAGTGTGGGATTTTGGCAATATCATCTTATTATCTTGTTTTGGTGAGCAAGAGCAGTGATAGTAGCCTGTATTTGTTTGGGGAGCCTCAATAACTCACAATTCATAGGGAGGTATCCCTTCTCTCACACAGATTTTTATTTAATAGCCTCTGGTTTCTGAGGCACATTTAATTCTGTTCAAATGCTTTTTAAATTAAAATTTTAATTACCCTAAAATATAAAAAAATGCCTTCCATTACTACTATATATTCTTAAATTTAAGATTATGGTTATGACTTCTTTGCAACAGTAAGCACTTTTCCATGGGTAACACAAACTTCAGCATCATTACTTACATCATCACTCTGCTGGGCTTCTTGCATCACAAATTCACGGACCATAGATGGACTAAACTCTACCAGATAAGAAAATATATCTGTAGCAGCTGATCTGACTTGCAAGTCATCCATGCCCTGATAAAAGGGAAGCTGGGTTAGAGACTGGTAACAACGGTTAGTCTTGCATTCCCTCTTCTCTCTCAAATCCACGAATAAACTCTTAGAATTTCAGATTAACATTCAACTTCAATTTGCAGTATCTCTTCCCTCCCCAGATGAATGCATCCCCTCCTAATTTCTGGATTAAGACACCAAACTGAATTAAAATATACCCCCGCCGCCCCCACACCTAAAACTGTTATATTTGAGAGCAGCTCAGTATTTATTTCTAATGGTTTTTACCATCTTAAAAGAAATATTCAGAGATTATACATAAGCATGAACAGAGAGCTGAGTGCACACTGACACAGGCACACGTGTGGCATACATTCACATAAATACACATACACACAAAGAAAACAAAAAAATAATTTTTTTAAATAAAAGACACATTTTAAAGCGAAGACTTAAAATTATCCTCATTTAGATTTTTTTATCTGAATGCCTACGAATCAAATACACGTAAATGAAAGCTGAGAATTATAACTCTTGGCTCAGTATGTTCTCACTCTACCAACTGGATTAAAAGTGAAGACAACTCACCCAATTCTATGAAGCACGGTGTCACTTAAGGAAAAACAAGTCTTAGAAAACCAAACACAAACACTGATGGCACAAATCATTCTTGTGGTGACAGCATCAGATGAATGACTAAATGATAAGTCAGTACTATGTAAATATTTTACCATCCAAAAAATAAATCTATGCTGGGCGGTGGTGGCGCAAGTCTTTAATCCCAGCACTCGGGAGGCAGAGACAGGCGGATCTCTGTGAGTTCGAGGCCAGCCTGGTCTACAAGAGCTAGTGCCAGGATAGGCTCCAAAGCCACAGAGAAACCCTGTCTTGAAAAACCAATAAATAAATAAATAAATCTATGACAAAATCACAACTTCAAAAGCACAAGAAGAAACCATAATTACCATCACAATTTCCAGAGAAGGAAGAATTCCCAATTTTGCCAAGGTTTTGAAAAAAGCATCCCTGTTCTGAGGTTGTAATGTCTGAGAAAATGCACAAAATTCCTTGAAGAAATTAACCTGTGAGGTTAAACATTAAAGTGAGAAGTCAATAACATGAAGATAAAACTGGGGATACTGTAAGGTTAGCTCCAGAGTATGGAATTAATCCTTCTGAAAGACTTCATCTTTTTACACGTCCTGGTTCATTATATTAAAAGTTAGTGCGAGCATACTGGCTTATACTAGCTTCCTAAAACTCAGGAGGCAGGAGGATCAGGAATCTGAGGCCAACCTAGGCAACAGTTAAATAAATAAACCTTGTCTCTTTAAAAATAAAGCCTGGGGTGGACCAGATAACTCAGTGGGAGAGTCACTTGCTGTCAAGTCTGACAACTTGAGCCTGATTCCTGGAACCCACACAATAGAAAAAAAGCCAATCCCACATGTTGTCCTCTGACCTCCACTCATGCATGTGTGCACCATTCCCCAATTGTAAAATATAAACAAGGGTGACATAGACATACGAGGGTGTACTCACAAACAAACCAACTCTAGCATCATATTAAAAATAAACCTAGCTTTACTCCTCAAACACTGATCTTCTCTAAACCTAATGTAAAAAAATGCCACAAATCTGATTACATTCAAAGAAGGCAAAGATCTAGTAAATAGCAATTGTTGATCTTCCCTCTAAAATAGTTACCTTTCAAAACAAAAGCAAAACTCCAAGGCTCCTAAAACCCCTTGATAGACACATTAACAAGTAAACATCTCTAAGGAACCAAATATTATCATTCATTTATTTTAGTGTTTTCCTTTCATCTCTGTAGTTTTGTTTCTGCATCTCCATTATATAAATACCTACTACTATAACAAATGTCTATAGTTCTGTCATGCTATAAGGCATTTAAATTTCCTTGGGGAGGGTATCCGTGTGTGTGGGAATGACACACATAATATCTTAAGAATTTCTGAAACATGTAAAAACAAGTTTTAGAAACTGAATAAATGACTTACCAATTCACGTCGTTTATCATCATCCGTAGCTTCATCTGTTAACTGTGCAAAGACTTCGGACAAAAACTTCTCATCTTCCTGCATGAAAAGAAATAACTGCTGTGAAATATTAGCAAAAGTATAGTTACATTATGTATGCCTCACACAAAGTATAGTTAAAAAAAAAAACTGAAATTCAAAAGCATATTCATCATGAAACCTGAAGTTTGAGGAGAACTTCTGTGGAAGTTAACACAAGCTAGAGTCTCACTCCACAGGAAGAAGAGAGCAAACAGGAACTCCAGACGCAGATCAGTCAATTAATTTACTTTCATTCTGATAGCTTTTCTAAATCAGTTTTTATTTACTCTTAATTTAAACATAGCTCAAATAAATCTGAGGATCTCACTGTTAGTTCATATGTACCAGAAAAAAAGAACAAGACAGGCACAGGAGTGTGGCGGCAGGCAGGAAGTCTTCAACATGTGAGATCATACAGAGCGCTTTAATCTATAGCCAAGGATAAAATGACAAATCACTATGGTAATTGCACCCGATGACTAAGAGATATTAAAAATTTGTATGTCTAAAGTGTAGAAAAGATATTTAAATTATAATTGTGCTTGTCTGAATAAAACGAAACCATCAGATATAAAAGATGCATTTGAAACATGTCTTATATGAACCATACATTAACCAAGGATCTCAAAACTGCTTCGAAAATAAGGTGGAGAACTTAATTGAAGATATCCTCACCAGTTAGAAAAGTACCAAGTATCAATGGGGAGTGCTAAAAGACAAAGAGATTAAAAAAAGGTCCTATATGAGTGACTCAAGCTGGGCAGTGGTGGTGTATGCCTTTAATCCCCGCACTCCAAAGGCTGAGGCAGGTGGATCTCTGTGAGTTCAAAGCCAACCTGGTCTACAAAGTGAGTTCCAGGACAGGCTACAAGGAAACCTTTTTGAAAAGACAAAGAAGAGTGACTCAGAATGGTACTTCTTTATGTATTCACTGACTCCTTTTAGACACTATATATCATGGCTTGATACATTTAGAACAAACAAGGATGTTTCAAAACCCACCTCTATGAAACCTGATTTTAAGCGACCTGCTCTAAAAATAATATAAATTTAGTATCTGTAAATATGTATTTTCCCTGTTCACACCTTTTATAAATTTTGTTTCTTTCCACAGATCTCCCACATTAAATTTTTTATTCTTACTGGCTAAAGGTTTTTAAACTCTTTTTTTTTTTTTTTTTTTTTTGATTTTTCGAGACAGGGTTTCTCCGTAGCTTTTGGTTCCTGTCCTGGAACTAGCTCTTGTAGACCAGGCTGGCCTCTTTCTGAGTATTTTCAAAGGAGAACGTTCCAGAGTCTTGAAAAGTGCATTTTCCCTTAAATTCTTTGCACGACTTGCCACTTATGGGGTGACAGCGAAACCACTGAAACTATTCATGAAAACAATCTAAATGGTGTTCATCAGGAGCTTCTTCCCCCTCCCCCAACTTACAGCACCATTTCTGTGACTTCTTTAAGCTATAAAGCATTATGTTTCAGGGTATATGTTAGGAAGAAAGTGATTGAGAATATAAAGCCTGTAGCTGGGATACTTTTTCCTAAATCCTTGCTTCTCTAAGTTGCAAAAGTAATCACTTTTGATCATTTTTTTCTTTTTCTGTAAGCCTTAAAAGCTTTTGTTTTAATAAGACAACTATCACAGTACATGTGGCTACTTTTCTAGATAATGAAACACCTGGGGCAAGGTTCTAAATCAGGGCTGGGACATAGCTCAGTGGGAGAGTTCTTTTCTAACCATGAGAATAATCCTTAGTGGTACAAACAAAAATAAGAACAAAACATCAGGTAGTTTAAAGTTCATTAACAATTTCACAAATTGCATCTTATGAATCATAAATAAATGAAAATTTCTTGGTATGGTAGCACAAGCCATTAATCCCATCACTCAAGAAGGCAGAGACAAGAGGATCACTATGAGTCTGGCCTACATGGTGAGTTTCTAAACAACCACAGCTACTAGTGAGACCCAACCTTAAAAAAAAATAAACAAATAAAATTCCTTTAAAGCTTTGTTTTATATCATAGATTTCACAAATAGAATTATAAAATATATGTAAAATGACAAAGAAAATTTTGCAAATATTTGTAAATTAGTTTACACAATTTATTTAAACTATTTTTGACAGTACTGGGAACTGGTAAGTAAGCATTCTCTACCACTGAACTACATCTAGAGACATTATTTTTCAACTACAAAAAAATGTTATGATTTACTGTTGTAGATCTGGAAACCCTTAAGTCAAGCAATCACTTAGATGCTATATTTGAGAATCTGACATCCTTTATATTAACCTCAGAGTTTGGCCATATGTAGCACAATTAATAAAAACCCAGAGACAGATATTGGGGTTCAACCTGAAGAACAGAAAAGCAAAGCAGTCAGTCACTGGCTCTTACTTCTCTTCCTGTCTGAAAATGGTGATCCTGCCTCCAGAAATCCTCAGAATGAGACTGAGCCTGAAACCTGTCTCCTCCCATTTTATATTCCTCTGCTGGGATTAAAGGCGTGCATCACTACTGCCCAGATTCTATGGTAAACTAGTGTGGCTACTGGGATTAAAGGTGTGTGTCACCACTGCCTGGTCTGTATAGCTGATCAGTGTGACTGTTTTACTCTCGATCTTCAGATAAGCTTCATTAATTAAAATAAAAATGAAGTATCACTATAGCCACATTTTCAATTTCCTGATACTGATTTTTCTGTCTGTGTATAAAGCAGCATCCTGAAATGAATAGTAAGTCACACAATTGAAATCACAGTGCTCAGGAAAAATGAGGAAAATCCTGAGTTCAAAGTCAGCCAAATAAAATTATATATAAAAAAACCCCAACAAAACACCACATCCCATTTGCTATAAAAGGAACCTAATATGTTATTTAACTTTCCTTATGCCCTTTACTGAAGAATAATGAACAATTGGTAGGTAGGACCAAGAGTGGTGTAAATGCATTTAATTCCAGGAACTGGCAGTCACTCTCAGCTACACTGTTAAGCTGAAGGCTAGCCTGGGTTTCATCAGTGGGAAACTCCTACAAGCTGCCCTCAAATATGCCCCTCCCCATAGTATAGCACACATGCACATACACAATAAATGTAATAAAAAAGCACCTTATACTAAAACTTAAAAATCTTAAAAAATAAAAACCACAAGACAGTCATGCTTTCTATGTTTAATAGAACATTTAAAGTAAACAAAGTAAATCATTATTACCAGCTTAAATTATTAGCAACACAACACCTTGAAAATAGAACTGTGAAAAATAATTTACTTACCTGCAACATGCTGACTATTTCAACTTTGTTGAAGAAAATAAAAGATGTAAGAGTAGAAAGAAAATTCTCTTCAAAAACAGAAGGTGTAGGCAAAATGATGTCCTGAATGTACTGTACCCTGTAAGTCTGATGTATTTTTTGCCTTAGTTCCGAGTCTGTTATTGGTATAACTTCCTTAAACTTTGCAGTTTTGGTCAGGAATTCTCTATGCCTTTTTGGCTGGGCCAAAGCAGGGTCATATTCAAGGCATCCCACGACATCCATGATACACTCATCAGAAAACATTACCTCAAAAAGAGTTGCCTTATTTAGGAATAAGATTCCTCTAATAATCTCATATAGATGGTGTAAGCCTTCAGTGTTTTCTAGGTCCTCACAAGCTTGGAACAGCTGCAGTAGTTTTTTGATATAGCCTTCATTTTCCAAGGCCAGAGCCAGCTTTTCCCTACGGATAGGTGAGGAAAGAACTGAGGTAACTAAGTCAGCAATCTCTTCAAGTTTACTGAGTTCACATGTGGGCAGGTCAATTAGATGACTAGTTTCTGGCATTTCTTCAAATCGTTCTTCTTCTGATTCATCAATGAGGTCCTGTGTGACTTCTACTGATGGGTCCTTACCTTGAACCTAAAAACACCCAAGTACAGCTGGTTATCTTAAAATACAAAATAGTTTAACACTCTGGAAATCAAATCACTGACCATCGAATTTATGTAAAAGTACCATGAACACCGAGCACAGCGGCTCACCTGTAATCTCAGTGCTTGAGAGGTGGAGGCAAGAATCAGGAAATTCAAGGCCAGTCTAGTTAAGAAATGATATTCTCAGGACTGGGCAGTGGCTCAGTTGGTAAAGCACTTGCCATACAAGCCTGAGGACCTCAACTCCTCAACCGGAGCTCCAGAAACCAACAAATGCAGGACATGGTGGTGGGCACACTTGTTCGTAATCCCACTGTGGGGGAGAAGACAAGTGAAGAGGAGAAATAACAACAGAGGCAAAGGAATGACCAGATGACTATGGAGTAAGGGAAATCCAATGATATGTGCCTCAAAGGCTAAGAGCAAGAAATACTGGCTCAATTATACCAGATGCCTGAACAGATAGTGACTCTTACTTTTTAGTTAAACAACATTGGCACTGTTGACTCAACTCTTACGTATTAAATTTTGCAATACTGATCACTGTATGTTGGGAAATTACACTGAAGCCTCCTGAGGATGTAATGCCAAATGAAAATGACTGGCCTGGGTAAGACTTAGATCTGCTAAGTACTGGCTAGTTTCTTTGTTTCTTTTTTTCTTGAGACAGAACAGGGTTTCTCTCTGTAGTCCTAGCTGGTCTGGAACTTCTTTGTAGAGCAGGCTAGTATCAAATTCAGAGATCCACTTGCCTCTTCTTTCTCAGTGCTGGGATTAAAGGTATGTGTTACTACTTTCAAACTAGCAATATTTATTTCTTTGTCTTCCCTGTCTTTTTTTGGAGACAGGGTCGCATGGTATAGCTCTGGCTTGTCCTGTAACTCACTTTCTAGAACAAGATGACCTTGAATTTAGAGATTTACCTGCCTCAGCCTTCTGGGATGAAAGGCATGTACCACCAAAACTGCCTTGGGTAATTTCTACATTAAATAGCTGCTTTTATTTTCATATCATTCTGTGTTTGTCACAGAGCAACACATGGAGGTCAGAGGACAACATGAAAAAGTGAGTTACACTTATGCACCATGCAGGGGTTTCAGAGACTGAAATTAGGAACAGCTCTGAGCAGTTACTGTGAGGTACAAACTGCAGTAAATCACGGAGGAAGAGCTGGAGAGATGGCTCAGAGGTTAAGAGCACTGACTGTTCTTCCAGAGGTTCTGAATTCAATTCCCAGAAACCACATGCCGGCTCACAACTATCTGTTATAAGATCTGGTGCCCTCTTCTGGCCTGCAGGGACACATGCAGTAATACATAATTAATAAATAAATCTTTAAAATAAAATGCTGCTAGTTTAAAAAATATTTTTTAAAAAAATCACGGAGGAAATAGTAATGGAATTGCTATAAAACAAACAAAATCCCAAAATTTTATAGAACAGTGTAGTTGTTTCTTTCTATTTATTTTACGATTATAATTAATGGGTGTGGGCAGTGCCTGGTGTGTCTGTGGAGGTCAAAGAATAGCTCTGTGGAGTTGATTCCCTGCTTTCACTGTGGGTTCTGGGATCGAACTTAGGTCGTTACACTTACAGATACTTACTAAATACCATCTCACTGGCTTGTGTTTTATCATATCTACCTTATACTCGTCATTCATAGTAACTCTACTGTTTTGTCATTGCAAGTGCTATACTAAGTGCAGATGCTTAGTCAAATATGACCATTGAAAAATTTGCTTTACAGGGCTGGAGAGATGGCTCAGTGGTTAAGAGTACTGGCTTCTCTTCCAGAGAATGCAGGTTTGATTTCCACATGATGTCTCATAACTGTCTAGAATTATGGTCTCAGGGATCCAACAACCTCTTCTGGTCTCCCATGGCACCATATGCCCAACATGTAGGCAACATCAATACACATAAAACCATAAAAAATAATTGTTTCACTTTTCCCTTGTGGGGACTTACTGTGTATGTCAGAGGATAACTTGTCTAAGTTAATTCTTTCCTTCTACCACGTGTTCTAGGGGAATCAAACTTAGGTTGTCAACTTTGTGGCAAGTACCTTTACCCCCAATCATCTCACCAGCACTCTGGTCACCAAATATGATCACTTCGGTGGAAGAGCATTTTGACAGAGGTATTGACCTACCCAAAGAAAGCTTTGGCCAATGCCCAGTTCCTGAGGGGCAACACCTATACACCTACAATCCTGTATCTTAAAGAGGGGATCTAGGTCTATGCATTATCCTATGCTAACAATGTAGTTTATGGTGGTTGCTTGGATTAGGAGCCATCCTTGACCTCTGGAGGAGCTAGAATCTAGCTAGGGTCAGCCAACCTCATGTGATTCATCTCTAATAAAAACCCTGGCCACAAATACTTGGGTAGCTGCTCTGGTTGACAACAGTTAATGTGCGCCACACACTGGAGCTGAGAGAACTAAGTGCTGTCTGTATGACTATCGGAAGAGAGGCTTGGAAACTCAAATACAGAATTCTCCTTCATCTTTATCCCCATTTGCTATCCCCCATTTTCTTTTAATCTGTATGTGCTACTATAGTAATAAATTGTAACTAGATATAAAACAGCTTCGCTGAGTTAACTTGAATCTTTTCAGTCAACTACTGTACCTAAAAGTTGTCTTGTGAACCTTCAGAACTATCTGAATAAAAACAGTAGACAATTTTAGTAAAATTCTAGGATAGGGTCAGCAAAATAGTTCAGCAGGTAAAGGAACTTGCTGCTGAACCTGTTGACCTGAGTTTGATCTCTGGTACCTGGAGGATGAATGAAGAAAACAGACCCCTGCCAAGCTGTGCTCCTCCACACATGCTCTGTGCCCATACAATACACAAATGCACAAGTAAATAAACATAACACTTTGAAAATAATTCTAGGACAAGTACATGAAGTTTCAGACACATATGTATATTCCAAACTGTATATTAAAGAGTAAGGGCTGAGGTAACAAACAGGTATAATCTAATCTTATTTTTTAAAAGATTTATTTATTATATATACAACGTTATCCCTGTATTTCTGCCTGCAGGCCAGAAGAGGGCACCAGAGCTCATTATGGATGGTTGTGAGCCACCATGTAGAGGCTGGGAATTGAACTCAGAACCTCTGGAAGAGCAGTCAAAGCTCTTAACCTCTGAGCCACTTCTCTAGCAGGTAATATGTTATTTACTGAAAAATATTACTATGCACAGCTATGTTGTAACAGATAGATAAATAAAGGTGTTACTCTTTCCAAATTTTTATAATTTAAGTTACTTTTATATGCCATTAAAAATATTCCAAACAGCTTCATAAAATGTCTCTATATTCTCTTATCCTTATAATGTAGTGACTTTAATATTTTTATACTTCATGTGTTTTTACTTAGGTAAGTTTCACTTTATACATTGAAGTGTAAATTAAGACCAGAATAGCAAATATTTACTGAAATACATTAAAGGCAAACAATTCAGATTGGTGTAGGAGTTTCTTCTGTCTATGTGTTGCTTTCACTGGTTGAATAAAGAAATTGCCTTGGCCTTTTGATAGGGCAGCACTTAGGTAGGCAGAGTAGACAGAACTGAATGCTGGAAAGAAGGGCAGACGAGAATGACCATGGAGCTGCCAGAATCAGACATGCTGAATCTTTTCCAGTAAACCACGACCTCGTGGTGATACACAGATTAAGAGAAATGGGTTAAATTAAGATGTAAGAATTAGCCAATAAGAAGCTAGAGATAATGAGCCAGGCAGTGTTTAAATGAATTCAGTTTCTGTGTGATTATTTCGGGTGTATGCTAGCTGGGAGGCCGGGACAAACAATGGACTGCTGCTCGCCATACAACAGATTATTTTTAGGGCTTCAATTCTAACTTACAGAGATTTTAGAATGATAAAAATACAACTGGTTTTTATGGGAATGCACAAGAAACAACATAAAAAGTATTTGCAGGTTTAAAGACAGGAAAACCAGAAAGGCAAAATAATAGCATAACAATTTCAATTTTATTCCATGTACATTTTGTATGAATACATGAAATACTTTATATGGAATTTTTATATTTCAGAGTTATGCTATGTATATGTATATTAATAACGCTCACTAAGAAAATAACATGTAAAAGAAAGTGTCCATTTCCAGCTAAAAATTTACTGACCCAGAGCTACATAGGGAATAGGAAGATTCATTTAAATTTTTCCTTGTGTTTCTGAGATAGGGCCTCATGTGTTCTTGGCTAGTCTCACATTCATTCCCACACACATACACATACATGTATACATACCTTTTATCTAGACACATAAACATATGTATGTAAACACATAAGTATGTAAAAACATATGTATGTAAACACATAGACTGATATACACATGTATGTATATATATATATATATATATATATATATATATATATATATATATCAACACACACATCTGGGATGACCACAAACTCTTGATCCTTTGGTTCTAAACGCTAGGAAAATGGGTTTGCATCAATATGCCTGGCTACAGTTTCTTGAAGTATGTGGCACAAAATAAAAACAGTCAAACAAAAATGATTATGATCAGATTTAGAAAAGCAATTTAAAAATTTTAAGAATCACCAAAAGGACCTGGGTATAGTAGTTCATGCAATAATCCCAGTAAACTGAGGCATGAGATCACTGGGTTTAAGGTCAACCTGAATTGAGTGAGACTTTTTAACAAAAAGATCACAGAGAAAAGCTCAAGTGAGAGATGATAATAGCCAAACAATGAAGTCAACCTATTAGACATAAAGATCTGTACTAGGCAGTCATTGAAACACATCTGTCACTAAAAACAAAAAGACACAATTTAAAATTGTAATTATCAAGTATCACCATCATAAAAGTCTAAGAAGTTAAAAGAGTGGTGCAATGTGGCATCATCAAAAAACTGCTGAGGTCTAAACAGAGCGTGAGTTTTAGTTAATAATATTTAACACAAGTTTATTAATTGCAACTAATATTCTATATTAACATGAGATGCTAAATCTTGCTGCATTACATGCAGTTGAGTGCAGGAGTTGTCTGGGAGTTTTACAGGAACTCTGCACTACTTAGCACATTCCCCAGGCCCCGATGCCCACTCTGAGACACGTCTCATATGGCTTAGGATGGCCTCAAACTTACTACGAAGCTGACGATGACTTTAGATTTCTGATCCTCTTGCCTTTACCTCCCGATTGTTGGGATTATAGGTGCTCGCCACCATGCTTGGCTTAACCAAGCTGGAGCTGAACCCAGGGCCTCTTGTATGTTAGGGAAGCACTTTACCAACTGAGTCACATTCACAGTCTTGTTTACATTAAAAAAAAAAAGAAATCTAAACATGGTAATATTGTTGCCCCTAATTTAAAGTGGAATAATCAGTTACAACAAATAAAAATCTGTCTAAGACTGAGGATGCAAGTCAGTAGCAGAGCACTTCTTTTGTTTTTTTTCGAGACAGGGTTTCTCTGTGTAGCCCTGGCTTTCTTGGAGCTCACTTTGTAAACCAGGCTGGCTTCAAATTCAGAGACCCGCCTGCCTCTGCCTCCCTAGTGCTGGGATTAAAGACGGCAGAGCATTTATTTAGTATGAATTAGGACCTGGGTCAGATTACCAGCACTGGAAAATATACACACAAAAATCATGCTAGAGTATTAAAATCTCAGCTTACTACCTTCCCATAATTTAATACATACTTCTAAACTGAAAAGAAAAAACAAGTAATGTGTACAATCATATCTATAAATATTTATATATAAAAAACTTACTTGACAAATTTTTTCCCAGATCTCATCACAGCCAGCTTTTTCCTGAAAACTTAGAGCCAGATCATAATTTTCAGCTTCTGACCAAACAATTAATGTATCCTGTTTTTAAAAAAAAAAAAAAAAGTTTCTCATTACCATACTAGAAAAGATGTATCAATGAAACATAAACAAAAGATAAGAACTGGCAGCTAAAACACATTTAAGCAACCACTTACATCCTAAAGTATTCTGTTTCACTTTTAAAGTTTTGTACTATACTCTCAATGGAAGAGAAACTTTGGTATCAAAAATGACACTGAGCAATTTAAATAAGATAGAATAGGTAAGTAGGCTCTAGCTAACACTTCTTGACCAAGACTGTAGATATTCCAACCATCTACTTTCTGCAGTCCAGAAAGTCAGCCATTCCATTCATCAACAACCTACATGCCGACCCTTTCTGTTTAAGTGGTAGTTAAATGATTAAAAGCATGCAAATACCTTCAAACAAATTTAGGTTTAACCCTATTTTGGCACATATAGACTTATTTTCATTTTGTGTGTGAATGTTAGCATGTGCGGTGCTTTGAATGGTAAATGTGCCCCCACAGCCTCTGCATTAGAATACTTGGTGTCCAGTTGGTGGTATCTGGGAAAGCTTAGGGAGTATGGCCTATCTGGCATTAGAGGTGGGCTTTGAGAGTTCCAACATTTGCACCATTTCTAGTTTGTTCCTCTGTTCCCTGTTTGTGGTTCAAGATGTAGGCCCGGAGCTGTCAGCTGCTCCTGTTATCACACCTGCCTACTGCCGTGTTTGGCTAACATAGATAAGAATAATGGGTTAATATAAGTTATAAGAGTTAACAAGAGGCCTGAGCTAATGGGCCAATCAGTTTATAAGTAATGCTGACTTTCTCTGTGTGATTTCTTTGGGGCTTAATGGCTGCGGGAACTGGGCGGGACAGAAACCCCAACAAGCTGGCCCTCATGTTACAGAATGATGCCCACGTGGATAACTGCATCCATAGACAGCCTGAGAAAGCTTGGGAAAGAATAGAGTAAAGCATGTTTTCTTGGTAGCAACAATTTCTCAGTTCTGCTCTGCTTGCTAGAGGCAAGCAATCACTCTCATTTAAGAAAGGCTTCCTGACTCAGCTTTAGCTGCGAAACCTTGCAGCTCTTTTAAGAGGTCCTGCTACTAAACACTTAAATGGTGTTGATGAAAGGCTGACTGCATGCTTTTCAGTTTTTAGTCATAGCAAGAAAAAAGCTGCGCCGTTTTAAAATGCTGGCTTTTTGGGCCATCCTGCCAGGGTAAACTCTGACTCTTTCAAGCAGGCGGTCCTGACTACGGAGCTTTTGAGTGTTAACACTGTCGCAGCTTGCTTGCTGGCAAGGACCTTAAAACACCATAGAGTTGTGGCAATAAACATGGCTACAGCCGGTACCTCTGCCATGAGACTGGAATCTCATAAAGCTAAGGAATGGGCTGGATCCAGCCATCAAAGTAATGACTTTAATCCTACCCATATTGCTTGGTAAATTAAAGACTCATGTGGTCAGGAAAAGAGAGATATACAGTAAAGAGAGATTCAAAGACAAAACCTCTAAATGGTTTACAGTATGTTAAAAATATATGCAGGCTAAAGTCCTTAAAATTAAAAAAGAGAGTAGTTGGGTGTGGTGATACACACCTTTAATCCCAACACATGGGAGGCAGAGACAGAGAGACCTCTATGAATTCAAAATATGGTGGTAGACACCTTTAATCCCAGCACTTGGAAGGCAGAGGCAAGTATCTTTGTAAATTCAAGGACAGCCTGGTCTACAGAGTTATTCCAGGACAAAGATATACAGAGAACCTGTCTCAAAAAGTCAAAAAATAAAAATAAAAGAAATAGAGGTTAAAGTAAAGCCACATAAAGATGGAAAATACGCAGAAAATCTTGATACTGTATGCTATTATGCTCTCTTTGAATTGTTTTAATGCTGAGGAAGGAGCAACAGCTGCTAAAAGTTATTTGCTTATAAATGCTGCTGAATTAATCCAAGATAGGCATCTTGAAAATACCTTGATTTCAATATTGAAGTCAAAAGGTATGTTACTTTGGAGAAGAGATTTTGCTTTTGTTTCCACAGGAAATGAAAGACTGTGGATTCATACTGAATTAAGAAAAATCAGGTTCGATCAAGGAAGACCACCTGAGAAATCTCCAGTAGGAACAGATGGCCCAGATGTCTTAGTTCTACATCCAGAACAGATTCAAGACTGCTGCCTGAGATGATCAAGACTCACAGGATACTCAGTCAGGACTTGATTATAACTCTAAATTTTCTTTAGGTCCCCATAATATTATCAGCGCCCCCAATCAGCAGGAAGTAGCCTGGAATACTACACCCACATTCCCTAAAAATGGACTATGGATATTTTTTTTGTTTTGTTTTTTAAAAAAGACCCATATCTATCACCATGCACAAAACTCAAGTCCAAATGGATCAAAGACCTCAACAAGAAGCCAGCCACACTAAACCTCAAAGAAGAGAAAGTGAGAAGTACACTTGAACGCATTGGCCCAGGAGACCACTTCCTAAATAGAACCCCAGCAGCACAGACACTGGGAGAAACAATAAATGGGACCTCCTGAAACTGAAAAGCTTCTGTAAAGCAAAGGACACAGTCAACAAGATAAAAACAACAGCCTACAGAATGGGAAAAGATCTTCTCCAACCCACATCAGACACAGAGAGATCTGATCTCCAAAATATACAAAAAACCTCAAGAAATTGGTCATCAATAATCCAATAAAAAATGGAGTACAGACCTAAAAAGAGAACTTCAACAGAGGAATCTAAAATGGCTGAAAGACACTTAAGGAAATGTTCAACATTGTTAGTCATCAGAGAAATGCAAATCAAAACAACTCTGAGATTCCATCTTATACCTGTAAGAATGGCCATGATCAAAAACACTGATGACAACTTATGCTGGAGAGGTTGTAGGGTAAAGGGAACACTCCTGCATTGCTGGTGGGAGTGCAAGCTGGTACAGCCCCTTTGGATGTCAGTGTGGTGATTTCTCAGAAAATTAGAAACAACCTTACTCAAGACCCAGTAGTATAACTTTTGGGTGTATATCCTAAGGATGCTCAATCATGCCACGAGGACATGTGCCCAACTGTGTTCATGGCAGCATTGTTTGTCATAGCCAGGACATGGAAACAACCTAAATGCCCCTCGACCAAAGAATGGATAAGGAAAATTTGGTTCATTTACATAATGGAGTACTACACAGCAGAAAAAATGACACCTTGAATTTTCAAGGCAAATGGATGGAGCTAGAAAACATCGTTTCGAGTGAAGTAACCCAGACACAGACAGTTTTCACATGTATTCACTCATTAAGTGGTTTTTACACATAAAGCAAAGAAAACTAGCCCACAAATTACAATCCCAAAGAACCTAGACAACAATGAGGACCCTAAGAGATACATATATAGATCTAATCTACATGGGAAGTAGAAAAAGACAAGATCTCCTAAGTAAATTAGAAGCATGGGGACCTTGGGAGAGGGTTGAAGAAAAGGGGAGGGGAGCAGAGAAAAATGTAGAGCTCAATGAAAAAAATCGATAATTAAAAAAGAAGGAATGTGTTAAATTAAGGTGTAAGAGCTAGCTAGAAATATGCTTAAGCTATTGGCCAAACAGTATTGCAAATATAGCTTGCGTGTGATTATTTCAGGACTGGGCAGCCGAGAACGGACAAGCAGCTTCCACCTACATAGCATGAATTCTAATTGTTCTTAATAATAAAAACTCAAAGTCAGTTGTTAGGGAGTGAAAGCTAAAGGAAGAAGTGGCCAGCCACTAGAGTTCTTACCAATGCTCAGATGAAAGGTTTGATCCTGTTCTCAGAATGCGTCCTCAGACTGCACTGAGCTCCTGCCTCCTCCGGCCTTATATTCCTCTCTGAGTGATAACTCCTGTCTCCACCTGCTTAATGCTGGGATTAAAGGCTCCTGATCCCAAGTGCTGGGATCACCTTTGTGTAAGCAGTTTCTCTTTTATGCTGGATTAATTTCATGTAGCCAGGTGGCTTTAAAAAAAACAGAAATCTGCCTGCCTCTGTCTCCTGAGTCCTGGGATTAAAGGTGTGTGCCACCATTGCCTGGCCTCTAGTGGCTTAGCTTTGTTCTGATCTTCAGACAAACTTCATTTGTTAAAACACAAACAAAATATCATAACAGAGTTTGAAAATAAAAAGAACACTAGAAAACCTAATGTTATACTCACAGCTTCTGCAAAGAGGAATAAGGAGCTTTAGAAGAAGCTTGAGCTATACTTGATAAAGGGAAGGGTAATACCATCTTAGTTACTTTCCTATTGCTGTGAAAAGACTTCATGACCAAGGCAATTTATAAAAGCAAGTATTTAATTTGGCACTCACAGTCCCATAGAACAGTAGAATTTACGGTCACCATGGGGGGGGGGGGTGAGAGGAGCATGGCAGGAGGCAAGTAGGCAAAGTGTTGGAGAAGTAGCTAAAAGCTTACATCTGATCCATAAGCGTGACACAGAAAGAAAGAAAAAACTATAATGAGGCAGGCTTCTGAAATCAAACATTCAGCTGGGCGGTGGTGGTACATGCCTTTAATCCCAGTACTTGGGAGGCAGAGGAAGGTGGATCTCTGTGAGTTCTAGGCGAGCCTGGTCTACAGAGTGAGTTCCAGGACAGTCAGGACTGTTTCACAGTCCTGTCTGGAAAAGCAAAACAAAACACTCCAAATCACAAAACACACCAAACATACCAATTTATGAACCTATGAGGGTCATTCTCATCAAACCACTATAGGTGCCCCTGGCAAGATATTACCAGTTAAATTTCTAACTTGTAAAAGAGATTACAAGGCAGTTTTCTGTTGTTGACTTAGTCCTATGAACAACAACAACAATAACAAACAAAAGCTTCTACAAATATGATTCTAGGAGGCCAAAGTCCATTTCAAGTTGATGGCTGAATTTGGCAGTACCATGTACATGATACTGGCTTTAGTGTCACGAAAGACATAAGACTAAATGGAGCCACAGAATCTTCTGCAGCTTCAGAGAGCTACAGAGTGTGGTAGGGGATTTCCTCATGGAACCTGAGGACATTGCATGAAACTGTGGAAGTGAAGGCCTAGTTGTGTTAGAGATCTTCAAATGCTGAAGGTGTTAGAAATATGGAAAGTTAAAGAAATATGAGTAAAGCCAATCCAAGGGAGAGGCAGGGAGGAACGCTCGAAGACCGTTTGGAATTTGCCCTCCTGGGTTTCTTTGCTTTGGTTCAGTATTTTCTCAGTATGTTCTCCCACCCCCTATAAATCTATGTCATTACACTTGAAAATAAGTAACTTGCTTTTTGATTTTAACATGCAATTTCAGTTAAGATATTGCTTTGAGCTGGGCGATGGTGGCGCACGCCTTTAATCCCAGCACTCGGGAAGCAGAGGCAGGTGGATCTCTGTGAGTTCGAGACCTGCCTGGTCTACAGAGCTAGTTCCAGGACAGGCTCCAAAAAAGCCACAGAGAAACCCTGTCTCGAAAAACAAAACAAAAAACAAACAAACAAAAAAAAAGATATTGCTTTGAATCTCAGAAGAGACTTTGAACTTTTAAAGAGTATTAAGATTGTAAAAAAAAAAAACTAGGGATTTTTAAAAAATAATTTATTCCACTTTATTTTATGTGTGAAGGTGCCAGATCTCTTGGAAATGGAATTACATACAGTTGTGAGCTGCCATGTGGGTGCTGGGAATTGAACGTGGGTCCTCTGGAAGTGCAGCCAGTGCTCTTAACCACTGAGTCATCTCTCTAGCCCCAATACTAGTTGGGGCTAATATTAGTTGGACTAAATGCATTTTGCATTATGGTATGGCCAAGAGACTTATGGGCATCAGGGAGCAGAATGTGGTGGTAAGTCCCTCATACTCTCTGGCATTTGATTATTTGGTCCTGTTGGTGCTGTATGGAGAAGCTTGGGAAGTGTGGTCCATCGGCAGTTTTCAGAAAGAATAACCTAAGATTTATTCTTCATAAAGCATCCTCAATTGTGCTCCTAATTTTAAACGGTTAGGTTTTCAAACTATGCAATTAAAAACTAAGGTTTAGATTTTAATCAACACACACAAACATTAAATTCACTATGCAATAATCTAACAAAATGAACAGGAATACGAAGTAAATTTTCATTTTAAAAACATAGGTTTTTGTTGACTGAGGTTTCTGTCCTACCAGGTCACAGTCATTTAGTCCTAAAGAAATACTGGTTGGCCTATTAGCTCAGGCTTATTCTTATATCTTAACCCATAATTCTTGTGTTAGCCACATGGCTTGGTACCTTTTACCAGCGAGGTATCTGCTTCCTCTACATCTGAGTGACTACTGCAGACTGGGCTTTCCTCTCCCAAGAATTCTCCTGTTTTCATCATCCTGCCTCTACTTCCTGTCTGGCTACTGGGCAATCAGCATTTTATTAAAAATAATGCAGATGACAGGATATAAGATCATTGTCCCACAGCACTTCTGGTGTAGGAGGGTCTTCTTTCTATGTGTTGCTTTCATTGGTCAAATAAAGAAACTGCCTAGGCCTTTTGATAGGGCAGAACTTAGATAGGCGGGAAAAAGGGAACTGGATTTTGGGAGGAAGAAGGCAGTGTGGCAGATGCCATGGCTCTCCTTTCCGAGATGGACGCCGGTCAGACTCATGCCGGTAAGCCACAGTCAAGTGGCGATACAGATTATTAGAAATGGGTTAGATCAATATGTGAGAGTTAGCCAATAAGGGGCTGGAGATAATAGGCCAGGCATTGTTTAATTAATACAATTTCCGTGTGGTTATTTTGGGTATAAACTAGCCGGGTGGCGGGGATGGGGCCCACTGCACCTCATCACTACACACTTCCTCCCAACTTTTTTTTAAAATAGGAACTCTGAATCTAATATCCTTTGTTTAGCTTTTTGTCTAGACCATTATCTATAACATCTTGTAACCAACACACTTAACAAAGATAAATATCCATAATTCATTATTTGGAAATGCAGGTATAGTTTTCCAGGCTTCTTCCTACTGACTGGGGACACTGATAATCTTACAGGGACCTAAAGAAAATTTAAAATTATGGTCAAGTACTGACTGGAAAATTTTATAAGGCTTGATCATCTCAGCTAGCAGCACTGAAACTGTTCTGGATGTAGAATTCAGAGGAATCTCCAACAGAGGTCCTCTGAAACCCTGGATCATCTGGGCCATTGGCTCCTTCCTATCAGAGAGTTCTCAGGGGATCTTCCTTGATCTAATCTGATTTTTCTTAACCCAGCATAAATCCAGATTCTCATTTCCTGTGGAAACATGCAAAATCCTCCTCTCCAAAGTAACATACCTTTTGACTTAAAATTTTGAAGTCAAGGCATTTTCAAAATATATATTAATCCAGCAGCATTTGTAATCAAATTCTCCTTCTCAGTCATCAAACAAATCAAGGACAACATAATAACATACAGTATCCAGACTCTCTGTGTATTTTCCATCTTTATGTGGCTTTATCTTAAACTCTATTTCTTTTATTTTTAATTTTTGGCTTTTTTTTTAATTTTTATTTTTTTATTTTTTTAATTTTTGGCTTTTTGAAACAGGGTTTCTCTGTGTATCTTCGGCTGTTCTGGAACTCACTCTGTAGACCAGGCTGTCCTTGAACTGACAGAGATCTGCCTGCCTCTGCCCCACAAGTGCTGGGATTAAAGGCGTGTGCCACCATACCCTGAATTTACATAGATCCGTGGCCTTTGCCTCCCAAGTGTTGGGATTAAAGGTGTGCGACACCCCACCCTCTTTCTTTTTATGGACTTTATCCCTTTTCTTTTCTCTCCCACACCTACATATATTTTTTTAAACACACTGCAAACCATTTGGAAGTTTTCTTTGTCTTTGAATCTATCTTTAATTTATTAAATACATTGTATTTAATGCATTTACATTGGGTCCTCAGGAAGAGCACCAAGTGTTTTTAACTGCTAAATCCCATCCCCAACAAAATATATTTAATAATCATTCTTTGATTAGTACTTACAAATATTATGACTTGATATTAAATATAAAACTCAGTAGTTGAACACTTGTTAGCATAAGTAAGGCCCTGAGTTTGATACTCAGCAATGAAAAGCAAAAACCAATATATAAGCTCTAACGTAAATCAAAAATGCCCTCTGATATATCTAGTCCTCAATTTCAACTTTGTGTGAGATGCCAAAAGTTGGGGTCATGTCTTCCTTCATTGTCCTCCTTGTTTTTAGAAGGGTGTCTTGCTCAATCTGCCTAGCTGATTTAAAGAGTAGCTGGCCAGCAAACTCCAGGGACTCTCCTGTCTCTACCTTCCTAGCACTGGGATTAGAGGTGTGTACTGCTATGGCTGGCTTTTTCATCTTAACCGATTTGAAGATCGCTTCATTAAGAGTAGTCTCCAAAACATCAATTATATGCCTTAATTCACTAATATCTTATATGCAAGAAGCTACTGTAAGCAGAGTGTGGTGGTATACACCTTTAATCTCAGCACTTTGGGAAGGCAGAGGCAGGCGGATTTCTGTGACTTTGAGGACAGCAAAGCCTATAGAATGAGTTCTAAGCCAACTATAACTGCATAGTGAAACCCTGTCTCAAAGCAACAATTACTTCATACGACACAAAGGAAGCAAAGGGATTATATAAAGATGAAATAAGCAAAATGTTTAATGTTTGAATGGTTAACCATTTAATATTAATAGTATTTTTAGAACTACTTAGAGCATAGTAAACCTGAAAAAGGTAGCAGAAAATTATTAATATTTTTCAAGATAGCGTTTCTCTGTGTAGTCCTGGAACGAACTCTGTAAGACCAGACTGGCTTTGAACTCACAGAGATCTGCTTGCCTCTGTGCCATTATCACCCTGCTAAAATATTTTTGAATACCTAAAAATTTTGTGGAGTCTTCACTTCTTGTCAGAGCAGCACAGTTTCCATTTTGTCACACCGCTGACTACTAACAAGAGGGGTCTAAATAAATGTCAGTTTGACCATTATTTTCATTTCTATTTCTATTGTTTTCAACTGTTTCACTTGAACTATTTTATTAGGGTTGGGTAGCTAGGCAACAGTAACTAAAGGTATGAGTAAAACACTTCTCACAAAAATGTTACTTTTTACTCAGGAGACAACATAGATTTTAGGACTTAACAATTTGACTTACTAGATAATCAACTAAAACTATTATCTCCTTTTGAGAAAACCAATATAAAGGCAGGTTTCTTTTAAAATTCTCCTGTAGGCAAGAGAGGTGGCTCAGTGATTACCCGAGCTTGGCGCCCAGAACCTAAGTTGGGCAGCTCACAATCACCTGCAACTCCAACTCCAGAGGGATCCAATACTTCTGGTCTCTGACCACCTGCACACGCCCCTGCCCAACTAAAAATAAATAAATCTTTAACTCCTCTTGCTTCGTACAACAGATTCTATTTTGGATTACCACTACAACTGCAGAATAAAATCCAAACTGGTTATGTAAGGTATCTAAGGCCCAAATCATTTTGACTCTGGCTTCTAAAAGTATGTGCAGGTAAAACAACAAAATCTGAATTAAAGTAATTAAGTGCCTTACACCATTAATTTCTTTCCTTTTCTTGGTATTTATTTATTTATTTATTGAGAGACAGGGATCTCACTGTGTGGCTCTGGATGGCCTGAAACTCAGTATGTAGACCAGGCTGACCCCAAGACACCTCTGTATTTTACTTGCCTTTGCATCCCAAGTGCTGAAAGTAAAGTTGTGGGCTGCCATAACCCACACATTTTTTTTATACACTCAGTACTCTATTCTCCACATAACTAACTTTAAAGCCCAACATTTTAAATTGGATTGAACTATCATGATCATTTCAACTAAGTCAACTACAACTGGGCCTGCTGGCAAATCCCTGTAATCAGAGTTACTGAGGAGTATGAGGCAAGCTAAGGTCTGCCTGGGCTACACACTGAGTTGCAGGTCAGTCCAGACCACTTAGCCTCTGTCCCAAAGCTAAAAGCTAAAAATGGGTTTGAGATGTCATTCAAAGGTAAAGATTCTGCCTAGCATGTATGAGGCTTAATCACCTCAAAGAGACAAGAAAAACACCTGACTCAGGGTACAACTGAGTAGCACAGCACTTGCTTAGCCTGTGTGAGACCCCAACTCGGTTCCTCAGCACTGCAAAAATTATTACAGCCTTTTTCTTCTTATTTATTATCAGGACCTAACCCTTCACCAGCTCTTTCAACTCTACCCTCAAAACCCACTTAGGGAAACTCTCCTTTCATGCATTTTGTCCAGTTGGTTCTGAGCCACTTCTCTTGACTTCTTTAAATGGATTAATCAGCGCCATCTACTCAGTGGAACAGATGGTGCTAATCTTTGTACATAAAAGTCAAAACCTTTAAGACTTTAAAAGAAAAAAAACTTTTAGGAGTTAGAGAGATGTTACTCTGACTGCTCTTCCAAACAACCAGGGTTCAATTTCAAGCACCTACATGGCAGCTTACTTACAACCACGGTTATGTACAGACCCAGGGGATCTGACGCCCTCTTCTGGCCTCTGAGGATGTGCATACACATACATGCAGGCAAAATACTCATGATCATAAAATAAATAAATAACTTAAGATCTTCTATCTTTCAACATCTCCACAACCCTTTAACTCAACTGCCTGCTTGGACTAAGAGTGAGCCCATAACCAAATATTCTTCCATTTATTGCTTTTCACCAACACCCACAGACTGATATGCTATATTTTGGATGGTAAGATATGCTATATTTTGGATGGTGCTATATTTTGGATTCTTTTGTTAGTTTGTTTCAGGAAGAGTACAAGAGACAGCCCATTATCACATTTGGGGGAGCTGCAGGGGCCACTACATCTGGAGTGCAGCGGTAAGCCTCCCCTGGGCAAACTACCTTTGTGATCATGGTATTGCCCCTGCCAGGTAATTTAAAAACTCTACCAAGGACTGGGAAGTAGGTCAGTGGCAAAGTGCTTACTTAGCATGTGCTAGGTGCAGGATTTGACATCCCACTCAACACACACCACAAACAGAACCAAAGCCAGGATACTTCTTCAAAAATTTTCAAACTTAATTTAAAAAACAAAACCCTCAAGAAGATTAGGACCAGACTACAAACAACAAGTCTATTAAGTACTGGGTCAACAAATAAATGTGGACCGTTCAACAAAGGTCACTTAGTCTTTGTTCTTAATTTCTATCTACTAAGGGGGTGGTCCCTTGCTGAAGCTAAAAATTCACTTTACTATTCTTAGATGAGAATCTGCGTTACTAATTCAAACCCAACCACTAGTTACAGATGTTTAATATTTAGACTTTATTTCACTTGTTTTAAAGCCTAAGTTAAACAAAATCAAACAAAACCCAGAATATCATACAGAATGTTGTTGGGCTTATGAAAGGAAGAGTACACTGACACTCGTCTGTTTACATATGCACCACTAGAAGATGATGAACTTTAAGAAAATGAGAAGGGCCGGGCGGTGGTGGCGCACGCCTTTAATCCCAGCACTCGGGAGGCAGAGGCAGGCGGATCTCTGTGAGTTCGAGACCAGCCTGGTCTACGGGAGCTAGTTCCAGGACAGGCTCCAAAGCCACAGAGAAACCCTGTCTCGAAAAACCAAAAAATAAAAAATAAAAAAAAAAAAAAAAAAAAAGAAAAAAGAAAATGAGAAGGTCACTGGCATGGTGGTTTTAATCCCAGCACTTGGGTTAATTGTCCACCATGTTCTCTAGCAGCTCCTTGAAAACATACCAGAGTTCTTCAAGTCTCTTTACCGGACTTTAATTTCTTGTATCACAATTATTACAAAAAGTTTTCCCACCCGAAGCGTTTTTGTTCTACCACGCTCTTCTCATCTATTATTCATGTTTCTGTCATACAGGTTTCCTTAAACACAGTATCACTTTCATCATTTTAGGTCTCCAGTAAGAATTCATAATGGCTCACTTTTGTTTGGCACACCAAACTCTCAAGTGAAAAAAAATGTCTGCAATTCAAGCAGGTGTATACTGATTTCAGCAACTACCACCATTACCAAGATGAATTCTTCTTACAGATGCCTGCCTCTTATACTTTCTCCTGTCTAATTTTCTAGCGCCCACACCTGTGGAATACAAGTTTGCTGTTTACAATATTTCGTGTTGTAATATACCTGTTTTACATTCTCATCCATAACCTTTCTGTACCTCAGCTGCCTCCACAGGAAATGCTTTCATGCATTTTCAGTGAGGTCTAGGCAGAAAAAAAAATTCATTAGTTATTTTATTATTCTATTGTTTCACTGAGGTAAGGACTGATCTTTTGGACTCATGAGCACACAACTATGTAAAATATGCTAAGCTATATCCCTATGATTTTGACTTTTGATTTAGCCAAGATCAGTAGGGTTAATTTTAAGTAACTTAAAAATATGAAACACGTATCAGACACTTTGTTTCATGCTGTATTGCATAATCATTTTCTTTCTAATGTGTCAACTTACACATTCAAGTGTATTAAGAAAATACATCTTCCCATTTCTCCCTTTTCAGTATGAGACATGAAAGAGAAGTACTTTGAATCACTGACACTCAGCAGTACTTACTCCAACACATTTTAAGTAAGCCAATCAATCTAATACTTGCTTTTGAGAAAGAGAAACCCATGTATGCTGAGCAAACAATTAAGCAGTTGGATAATTCTAGGCCTGTGAATATTAAATAATTATCTCTTAATTTACTCAACATATTTTAATACAGCAAAATATTCTATAAATAAGCCATTTGCTTACGTTTTTAATTAAAAGCCCATCGATGAATAATATTTTAACTTTAATTTTGGAAAAACCTAGTTAAATAATAATTAGAATAATCTATTTAAAAATCTCCTATGTTGACAAATCTTGATAATGTGATAATTCTTGTAAACATAAAAACAATGATGTATTCATAATTTCAATTTGTGCAACTTGGTAAAAAGTGCAAGCTGAGCAAGACTTTGGATAAAATAGGAAGAAACTGCATAGATTACATAGAAAATTTACTATAACTTCAAATGGCTCTATGACTTCCACTAGAAGGTCCGCCCAATTTAAAAAAGATTAAAGAAAATAAAACAGGTGACTCCATTTACAGGTTTTCATTCCTGTATTCACAATGCTTTGTGTGTGTGTGTGTGTGTGTGTGTGTGTGAGAGAGAGAGAGAGAGAGAGAGAGAGAGAGAGAGAGAGAGAGAAAATGTTACAAATAGCAGGCCGGAACTATATTACTTAAATGTGACTGGTTACAGAAAACATTTTCATATGCTATAAAATCTTTCAAATGTATTTTTCTGTGATGCTTTCCATACTTAACTGTATAAAAAAAAATCCAATTTGTCTGGAACTAGTTTTCTAGATAGTAATAGTTACATGAACGTATGCTTCAAAATTCTTAAGTTTTTAAAGAACCAGTCTATATTTTCTTATGTGCTGGAGGACTGATTTACTAATAAGCCTTCGCACATACAATAGGATCTTTTCAATATTAACAGCAGGTAAAAGATCACTTACACAAGTCAAGAATTGTTATAACAACTAAATGTGTAAGGACCTGCTTATGCCTTACGAGCCACAGTTATGAGCAAATGTCCTTATCATTTTATAATCATGTAGGTAGGAGAAAGATGACAAAATATTAGTATCTCCCCACAAACGAGCAAAAACCCACAACTAGCTATCTTACAAAACTCAAAACACAAGAGTAACTAATTATCTGCCTAATCAAGTCTGAAATAAATTTAAATGTCCTCATACATATCTAAGATACAGAGAAACATTCAAATGTTCAAGACAAATGTTCAAGACAAAAGATTCATATAAAAATTATCTAAGAGATAATATATAAAAATTATCTAAGAGAAAGAAAAGCTACTAGCTAAATGCTAAAATATTTCAAGGAACTAAGAATGTACTGCAAGTACAAAGCAATTACATACATTAAAAATTTTCCTATTAACAACCTTTATAATGGATGTAATTTTATTTCTTACGTGAAATATTTATAGCATCCAAATTTCCATAGACCTTAAAGAAAGGTAGACTTGATGCTATAATTATAAACCTAAAATAATTTCTCTCTTCCCTACAAAATCTGTCATCGTGATTTTACATACCTCCTCCAAAAGCGCGCGCGCACACACACACACACACACACACACACACACACGAGGAAATAATCCAAATGTCTCATAGGTATATATCATACATCAGCATAATACAGCATTTTAAAAAGCTACCTACAATAACACAAATAAATCTTCAAAAAAGTGTGAAAATACAAATTTAAGAATATGTAAAAGTATGGTATCAATAGTATAAAAGTTTAAAACACACAAGAGACATGCAGGAAAGGTATAAAAGCATCTACAGAAAGAATACACGTAATTTTAGTAGAGGTGCCATAGGGAATAAAGAATGGATAAAACGGGATAGACACAAAAGAGATTTTTAACCTCTACCCATGTTAAATATTACAAAAAATTGAAAAGGATATAGTATGTTAATATTAGTAAACTGATGGTGTTATAACAGAGCCCACTATATTATTCTCTACAATATTCAATTTTGATAGTATTTCACAATAAAAATGAAAACATTCACAGATAAAGGATGACTCAAATCTGTCATCCTCATGTTAAATTAGAAATACTAAAACAGCTTTCCTTTTCCAAAGAGACAACAATATTGAGAAAATGTTACATAATTAACAATATGTGTATTTATAGAGTATCAATTATCAATTGATTATATCAAAAATATGCATACAATTTAAAGCAGAACTTAAATGCCACCTAAAAATCCCTCAATAAGCCCCTTTCCTTGGACAAAGGATCCAATTTCTCACCAAACAGGCTTTCATTGCTTTAAAAGTATCCCTCTGATTTTGTTGTTGTTTTTCTATATTGCCCTGGCTGTCCTGGAACTTGCTTTGTAGACCAGGCCATACTTGAATTCACAGAGATCCACCTGCCTCTGCCTCCTAAGTGGTGGGATTAAACATATGCACCACCATTGTTGAATTTCTTTCTTAATGGTAGTAACTGAACAGTCTGAATCTTCTTTTAAGTCATTTCTTTCAAATGTGACTCAGAATAAATGGTTTAGGGCAGAGCATATAGGAAGAGACCTGTCTTACTGTAAACAAGAACAAAAACCCCCACTGTTTTCTAATACAAACAGTGGCTCGATTAAAAAAAAAACACAACAGTATAAACTGCCAATATAAAAATCACTTTTCAGTTTGAAACTCTACCAACCTGAAAGGTAAATACATATGGCTTCTAACTTTAGTTACCAAACTGTTTTTCTGGTCTGGAAAGTATTCCCATCTTTGTCAGATGACAAACACAGTTTTTTACATTAAAGATTGGTTAACTACTTACCTGTTGTTTCTGATATGCAGTGTTTGGATTTATCTTTGACTCCAAGAGTAGAGATCCTGAAAGAGTTAAAAAAAACATGTAAGTCTCAAACTATAAAGCCTTCTTCAATAACACACATTTTACAAATGTTTCAAGTTTCTTCACACGCTGAAGAGCTGAAGCTACAAAATGTATTTTAATACAATTTTCTCTCCAGATCTAGGCTACATATTTAGCTTACAATCTTTCATCCTATCTCCAAATGTCTTTAGAGGGAAATATTTACGTGAAACCAATATTCAGACTATGAGAAAACTAAAATAAAACTTTTAGGGTCTAACTGTCCATTTGAAGATTAACTTTAACAAAAGCTGTTTCACTGTATTTCCTGTCTACCAAAACAAATTACGAGGGCCCTGGAGAGACTTACCATACAAATTACACTTACCCTGTTCCTATGACAATGAGTAACAACAACAAAACCCCCCACATAAAATTCCCTTGACTGTTAATAAAGGGGACTCTACATTAGTACAACACTGCCAAAAATAAATCTAAGACTGTTAGTCTTCTATTACCTACATATATCAGTTACTCCAATTGCGTAGTTCTTGAGTACAGGTAGTAGCTGTTGTAATTATAATTATGGCTGTCAACTTTTAATATTAAAATGCTTTCTATGAATTCTGCAATCAACAAATACAATCTCCGAGTCTGCTTTGGTTTTCTAACTTATTGAGACTGTGGAACCCATCCCCCCCCCGCCATTCTCTATAAAGGCAACCTGGAGGGATCAAAAAGTAAAACCGTAGGTGCTCGTGTTTACATCGTAGCAACGGTCTATACTAACTCCAAGAAAGAGTCCGTTTTTTCCCTAAGGCACTCAGAAGAGTTTTACTAACCCCTTTATATTGGACATACATAAAGGACCAGACTGTACCCAAAGCGGGTACGGGGTGACATTATCTCACGGGTTAGGTTCCTATCTGGTCTCCTACCGACTTCCCACTCTTCACATTCTAAACCTCAATAACCAGGCAGGGATTGGAGCGGAAGGAGTCAAATCCTTAATAGGGATGGAGGCGGAGGAACTGGAAGTCCACGTCTGACGGCGAGTGAACCCAGGCCCAGTAGTTTGTTTTTATCGTTGAGAAGGGCAGGCTCAAGCCCCATGCCATGCGCTGTCCCCCCCCCCCCCCCCGAGCCCGGACTTCACACCCCAGCTTGTGCCGCAACCGAAGGCACGCTCCTCTCTTCCCGCGTTCCAATCCCCTTACCGTCGGACTCGGCACGGACCAGCAGCGACATCCCCTTGAGCTCCTCGACGTAAGTGGAGGAGACGTGCCCGGTGCCCCGGTCGTCCCATTGCCGGTCTTCGTTCAGGGTGTAGACCTTCACCCGCCGCCGTGTATCCGACATGGTGGCTGCTGGGCCCCCCGCTCCAGCCGCCGCCTCCTCGCTCACCTCGCCGGTGGCCCTCACTCCTGTGAGCCGGCAGCGGCAGCGGTGGCGGCGGCGGCTCTGGAGAGGCCCGAGTTCACCATGGCTCCAAAGGTCTAGCCGCGAGAAGGGGTGACAAGAGCCATCGGGAGCCCGCCGCCCGTGCTCTCCGGTCCCCTCCCTCCACCCCTGCGCACGACCAACGTCTCTTCCCTTTGCTCTCCGGCTGCCGCCGCCCGCCGCGGAAACTACTACAGATCCGCCATCTTGTAACCCGACTCTCTCAGCCTTTCTCTTCCTCTTCCAGAAGGGTTGCACGGGCTGCCCTAGCAGGGGCTACGGCGGCCGACGAGCCCAGCGCACAGCATCTCTACGCGGAACACAATTCCGGAGAGCCAAACCTGGCGCTCTCGCGAGGAGGACGCACTGGGGGGCGCAGGCCCGGGAGGGACTTCCTGCTCTTCCGGCCCGCCTCCTGGGCGGGGAGATCTCGCGAGGTTTTCTGCCTTCTCCAGTGGAAGGTGGCTGCCGCCGTGGTGTTTCTGATTTCTTCTTGAGGATTTGCGGGATGCATGGCGGCTACGTTCTGCCTGGGAGGTGCTCCCTGGCCACCGTGAGCAGCAGGCGACTGTAAGGTTCTACGGAAGCGTTGCCTGTTTCCTGTGGCCCGTCCAGACGTTCTGCCTGCCGGTAGCCTCGTAGTGCCTGCCATCGGTCTGCGCCTCGGAGGCCTCGGCCCGGCGGGCTGAAGACGGGTTCGCGCGGGACGCTTGCGGCTCGTCCTGTCTGTCTAGCCGCCAGTGGGTTCACGATACTGTCCTTCAGCTCGGCCTGCTCTTGTCTCTAATCTGAAAAGCATGGGGATAAGTGCACATGGTGACCCCGCGGTGTATTTCGGGAGTTGTAGTTATCACAACACTTACCCGAGTGTGCTTATGTTTGTTGAGATTGGTTAGACGTGAACATTTCACCAGTATGCTGAAAGGTGGAGCTTGTGTACAGTAGGCGCTTGATTAAAAGATAGTTTCAAAATATGATGTATAATTCTCTTCTCTGAATCTGTAGGCTGGCGTGCTGCTACCTGCCTGTGATGAGTTCACTTGGAAACACTGAGACAGGAGGATCTGAGCGGTGCAGGCCAGCCTATGATTTATAGCGGGGTATTGCCTTTGACAAAAGGACTTGAATTGTTATCCATATGTGCTGGACATTGCTGTGATTGATATGTACGAAGTGTACTCTGAGCCAGGGAAAATATAATTGGTTTTGGAAAGGCCACAGAAAGAACATAGGCCATTTTTAGCCCAGTGTTAGAGGACACTCCTGGGTTATTTCTAACATTTGCCCATTGTCCACTCCTCAGGAGAAAAGGCCTTTGCAAGAGCACTGGACAGATCCTGGAAGCCCATTTAGCTTTGTGACGGGGAATTTCAGGGTTTACAGAGAATTTTCTGTAGAGAGTGATTTTGGCTCCGTTAATAACTTTGAACTCTAACAGATGTAGGGGCAGAAGGCTAGAGCAGAAATCTACAGTGCAGGGCCCCATTCGTGCTTGTCTGAAAGCACCTCACCATAACCACACCTTCCCTCAGAATCTCACCAAAAAGTTCTAGCCAAACCGAGCCCCCGATGTCCTGTTTTTATAAGTAATACCTCTATACATTAAAAAAAAAAAAAGACAGAAACTTGTGCAGTGCAAGGTCTCTTCAGCTCCTGCTTCCTGCTATTCAGTTTTTCTTCAGGAAACACTGACTGTATCATTCCTCGTTAAAACTCTCCCACCTTTCTGTGTATGTTGCTAAAATGGGGCCCATTTCTTGTGGGTGGCCTATATAGTTACACACTTGTTTTAATGCTACTATCGCCATCTTGAATTAATAAATTTTTGAACATTTTTTTTCCATTAGGTTTCATGGTGTATCTTAAAGATAGTTTATCATAATACAAATGTTAATGTGTGTTGGTCTCTAGGTGACTTGAATGATTTATTCATGGACTCATCAATACCAAATTCTGTGTATCCTAAGTCCCTTATATAAAATGGCATATGTTTTGCTTATTACCTATCATCTCTTGTAGAATAGTTTACATCATCTCTGGATAATAATGCCTATTATAATACCAATGTTACTTAAATACTTGTTATATTGGATTTAGAGAATGAATAATAGACAAAAGCATGTTTAGCACAAAGACTTTTTAAGGTTTATCACAGTGTTATACACACAGGAACGCCTGCATGCCAGAGGATGGCACCAGATCTCATTATAGTTGGTTGTGAGCCATCATGTGGTGGCTGGGTATTCAACTCAGGCCCTCAGGAAGAGCAGCCAGTGGTCTTAACTCTGAGCCATCTCTCCCACCCCCACAAGGACCTTTTTAAAAGATTTATTTTTCATTCTGTGCATGAATGTTTGGGTGAGTGCAGGTGTCATCAGAACCAGAAGGTGTTGGATCCCTGGAACTGGAGTTACTTAGTTAGGAGCAGGCTGATGTGGGTTCTGGTTCTCTGCAAGAGCTCTTAAATGCTGAAACATTGGTGCCAGTAGAAGCTTTGATAAAGTGACATTTGTTTGGTGAGGGGAGGAGCTTTGCTACAACATGGTATACTATCTTAGGGTTTTAATGCTGTGAGAGACACTGTGACCATGACAGCTCTGAAAGGGGAAAACAGTTAATTGAGGCTAGTTAATAGTTCAGAGATCCAGTTCATTGTCATCATGGCAGGAGGCAAGGTAGTGCACAGGCAGACATGGTGACTTCCTAATCCTTTCAGATAGTGCCACTCCTCATGAGACTGTGGGGTTTCCATTTTCATTCAAACCTATCCAGCTGCTTGGGTTTTAGTTAATTCCAGATATGGTCAAGTGGACAACAGGGATAACCACCACAGGTGATACATAACTAAGAAAAGAAAACCTGAAGCCTTCAAATGTGGATGAGAGCCCCTTAGACCCTCAGCCCTTGTAAAAGCAGCTCACAAATCCTTGTGAAAGCAAGCACTCCCTCCCTCTTCAAAGTCCTTTACTATATTCGCCCTGATTCTCTCTTTGAGCTGTCTTCACAGCTAGCTTTAGATCTTAGCAGAATCTGGGGGATTTGCTGGGCCTGTTTAAGAGGGTAGATTACACACTGAAGGAACTAAAATCAGCTAGCATGTGGTATTAAGAAGTCAGTACACTGGGATTAGGTTTTCAAAGTGTTCAGTTAAGGGTCTTCATTGTGTTCATTGACTCTTTAGGAGCAGATAATTTAACCGTAGTGTTGACTACAGGGATGGGCCAAACTCGCTGCTCTTAGCTCTTCAAAGCTTGAAAGGTGATGGCTTTTGCTTTTTACATAGCAGCTTTTGACACCCCGAGAAGACAGCTATTTTGATGTGCTCACTTGTAAATCATAATTGTTTTGTAGTAAGTGGCTTAGGTGGTCATCTGCAAATGTTTTTTTCTCTGACACTCCCTTTTAATGTCATAACATTGATCTCAATAAGACCACCAGAGAGTTGAACAATAGTGGTGCTTGTTATGTTCCTGACTTTGACAGCCATGCTTCCAGTTTTATGTGTGGAGCTGGAGAGATGGCTTAGTGGTTAAGAGCACTGGCTGCTCTTTCAGAGGACCTGGGTTCAATTCCCAGCACCCACAAGTGCCAGCTCACAACTGTTACTTCAGTTCCAAGGGATGATATCTTTACACCAATGCACATAAAATTAAACTTAAAAAAAGATTTATATGTATACCATATGCATTTAGAATCCTGTAAGCAGAAGAGGCCAGAAGAGGGTATCAGTACCCTTGGTACTGTAGCCACCAGGTGGGTGCTGGAAAACCAACTCAGGTCCTCTGAAAGAGTACCAAGTGCTCCTAACTGCTGAGCCATCTCTTCAGCCTGTTTCTAATTTTTTGATAGATATTTGCAAAACCAAAGACATTATTCATTGAGTTTTGTAAGACACTTCTTTGGCATCTGGTAATAAGTTTGCCCCTTCAGTATTTTATTATAATTTTTATACTTTATGATAATTATCTACATATTTTGTGCTTTTTATTTCATATAACATCATCTAGTTTATGAATTATTGGAAATTATGGGAATTTTATAGCCACAATTTAAAAATATTAACAAGCAACTGTAGTTTTCATGAAACATGGTATTTTTCAGTGCTCCTAGAACATACAAAACAAAGTTACTTTAATTCTAACGCTTTTCACTGTTTAAACTGCTTCTACTCAACAGTTTGCCCCTCTGTAATGGTCTGTCCTGTCCTTTTAAGAGACAAGCTCTGCCTACTCCCCCCACCCTCCCACCCCCGAGCTTCCAGCCTGAGTCCTTCCCTTTTCTGTCTCTCCCAAAGAGGTAGCTGCTGCCATGACTCCCCCCCCCCCCCAGGACCTGCTGGCTCTCATGGCCAGTGGGCCACTGGGGGGGGGGGGGGGGCGGGGGAGGGCTCCCTGCCTGGGACTGGCTGCCTTGGTGGCCCACTGCCTGCTACAGCCACTTGGGGACCTGCAGCATTTTTTAGACCCCTAACACCCTCTCCTTGTCATCCCTTAAAGCCAGGCTCACATATGACTTCTCTGTATTAAGAAAACAATTAAAATTACACTTCGTAGAAAGCTTTTTTTATTTATTTTAATGTCACATTTCCTCTACCCGACTTATTTTAAGGATGAGGTTTATGCTACCCAAACTGGGTAAATTTCTGGACTCAAGAGATTCTCCTGCTTTAGCCTGAGGAGTTTTGAGAATTACAGGTGCCGGCCACTATGACCAACTCATCATTGTATGAAATGACCACGTGTGTGTATGTGTGTGGCCACAGATAAATCTCCAGTGTCATTCATTTTGAAACAGTTTGTTGGAATTTCCAAGTAAGGCTATGCTGGCTGCCCAGTGAACACCACGGTACCATCTCCACCTCCCCAGTGTTGGAACTACAAGTGCAAACCACCATGTTTGGGTTTTTATGTATTCTGGGGGTTAAACTGTTACACCTATAACATAATTTAAAAATACATGTTTACTCATTTAGTGTGTGTATGTGCATATGCATGTGCCATTACACACATGTGGATGTCAGGACTTACTCTCTTTATACTATGTGGATCTCTGGGATCAAACCCAGGCTTGATGGCAAATGCCTTTACCTACAAAAGGTATCTTGCTGGCCCAACATTTTTTTTAAGCCTCCTTTTTACATTCCTTATTCATGTGTGCACTCACTTGCCAGTATGTGTGAGTCAGAGGACAACCTGGAATCAGTTCTTTCTTTCCTTCCATCACGTGGTGCTAGGGATTGAATTTAGTTGTCAGACTTGGTGGCAAGAGCCTATATTGGCTGAGCCATCTCACTGGCCCATAACATGTCTTTAAAAACAACAAAGACAAAAGCCAAAAATCAGAGCCAGGATGCATGTATGCAACTCCAACACTTGAGAGGCAAGAGATGTTTGAGCCACATTGCAAGAAACCTTTGCTAGAGTGTCTACCAACTTTATTAATTAGTAACTATATTGTTTCCAAAGGAAACAGTGCATCATACTGTAGCACGATAGTCAGAAAATGCAGGTTTTCTTTTCGTTTGGTATATGTTGCTAGGGACTGAATTTAGGGTCGATTAACATTCTCCAGTTGAGAAGGGCAGGGACACCACTAGGGTGGGGATGTCTTTAGAAGTAGCTTCATGTCTGTATTCTTGCTCTTGTATACAACCCCAATGAATTCACTTGATCAGCTTGACTTGGTTGGAATACTTGGTTAGGTGGCCCTTCTCTCTGCATTAGATAGATTCCCCAGAAGCGATACAACAGTCTCCAGCTGCTTCCTACAACAGCCACCTCTGTTGGTTGATGGCTTCACTCATTCCTAGCAAGTTTTCCACCGATATCAGAACTATTACCTTTACAACCCTCAAGCTAAAGTTGGCAGTGGAGCTGTTTCTTTCTCTTCAACCCTATATTCATTCTATCCACCCATGAGACTTAAACACTGCTTTTTCTTTTTTTAATCCCCAACACTCAATGTCTTTATAGTCTCTTTCCCATTTCTACTGTCTGCCTTTCCTATTATCAAGTTTCATGAGAAAGCATTTGTCACAGCCTGTTAAACTCCTTGTGATTCTGTTTATTCCTCAGAAATAACTAAGCATGTTTGCCTGATTAAATGTTTTGAAAATATCTGCTCTTTCCACTTGTTATATATATGTATTTTAAACAAATTTTATTACATTTATATACTTGGCATTGGTCCTTAAGTACTATGGTGCATGTCTGGAGTCAGAGAACAACTTGAGGGAACTGCTTCTCTTTTCACCATGTGGGTCATCAGATGTTATAGATGGTTGTGAGCCACCATATGGTTACTGAGAATTGAACTCCTGGAAGAGTAGTCAGTGCTCTTAACCTCTGAGTCATCTCTCCAGCCCTTGACTATATTCTTAATACAAAGCAAAGGACGAAACTATGTGAAACTAACTTATAAAATGAAAGTTTATTTTGTCTTCACATTTCCTTCTTCTATTTCATTCAGGTCTCTTTAAATATTATCTATTCAGGGAAGTGGTTCTGAATCATTTCATTTCAAACAATAACTTCTTATCACTTGTCCTGGCTGTGTGATTTTTATTTTTTTATTTATTTTTGTCAACTTTATACAAGCCAGGATTATCTAGGAAAAGGGAGCCTCAAACAAGAAAATGCTTGCATCTGATTAGCCAATTGTCAAGGCTATGGGGGCATTTTACTCATTAATGCTTGATGTGCTGGGGCCTAGTTCACTGGGGTAGTTGGTCCTAGATGGCATAAGAGAGCAGGCGGGGCTACTGGGAGGTGGTGGCGCACACCTCTACAGCCCGGTCTACAGAGAAACCCTGTCTTGATACCCCCCACCAAAAAATATATATATTATAATCACATATATATATATACACACATTAATAAAAGTATTTTTTTTATTTATTTTTTTTGTTTGTTTTTTTTTTTTTTTTCGAGACAGGGTTTCTTTGTGGCTTTGGAGCCTGTCCTGGAACTAGCTCTTGTAGACCAGGCTGGTCTCGAACTCACAGAGATCCGCCTGCCTCTGCCTCCCGAGTGCTGGGATTAAAGAAAAGTATTTTTTTAAAAAGGCCGGCTGAGTAAGCCATTGGGGGCAAGCCAGTAAAAAGTACTCCTCATGACCTGTTTTACTTTCTTCCCTTAGCTTTCCTCAACAGATTGTGATCTGGGCAGTGTAAGCCAAATAAATCTTTCCCTCTCCAAGCTGATCTTGTTCATAGTCTACACTGCAGCAGTAGGACAGATCACTCCAACTCCTTTCTATTACGGTATGTGCTTCTTTGTCAGATGTTACATCCCTGCTTACTGCCAGTTTTCTCAAGCAGAAGTGAACACGAGCTTCGGCTCTGTTTGCGGACATCCCCTGTCCATGCCTAGTGCTTAGTCCAGCAGATGTTGAATGAATGTGACGCTTGGCTGAGCTCAACAGAGAGGGTGGCTCATGTTCATGCTTCTATCTTAGATCCAGAAATTTAAAATGTTTTGGAAGGGAAAGAAAATAGTCACATAAAAACCATAATTTAAGCAAGTCAGATGGCTCAGCAAGGAAAGGTACAATGATTATTGTGAAGTCTGATGCCCTGAGTTTGTCTCCTAGAACCCACACAGTGTGAGTGAACCAACATCCTACAAGTTGTCCTGATCCCCACACACATACAATGGCTTCTAAGTGCACAAAACAAATATATATAAAAATTTGAACACTAATTCATGGTATGTCAAAAAAAGGGTCATAAAAGATCAATTTGCAAATAGCAGTATTCAGGTACTATAAATTAGTCTTTGGCATATGATAGGCTCAGATTAAAAACTTAATTAGAGGGCCTGGTGGTGGTGGTGGTGGTGCACACATTTAATCCCAGCACTCAGGAGGCAGGCACGGGTGGATCTGAGTTCAAGGCCAGCCTGGTCTACAGAGCAAGTTCCAGGACACCCTTGGCGACATAGAGAAATGCTGCCTCCCAAAAAATCAAAAACAAAAACATCATTAGAAATTATGAAAAACGACCATGATTTGAATAAAGATGAAGGGAGGTCTGGCTCTAATGGTAGGCTGCTGGTTTATGCAGAAATGAAGGTGCTTCTGCTGTTGGCATTAGTGAGCTGTCCATTTAAATTCTGTGGCACCCCTCTTGAGTTCCAAGAACTGGCTTCATTTTTTCCCAAATTATTAGCAGTTTACAGTCCCTTTGAAAAAAAAAATAAGAGCAAATTTAAGAAAACCAAATTATAATTAGGAAATCCAAACAATAAGGGTTACTGTCCCTTAAACTAAGGGTTATAGCACTTGGTCACTTTGACAAATACAGAATAACAGTATATCCAAAATAGAAATCAAATTTAATTTTTAATTTCCAGTTCCTTTCACTAATTCAGAAAGGGTATCGGTGCTGTTTAATATGCTCTTTTACACAGAATAATGTTTGTCGACTTACATATAAATGTACCTTAAAAGTATTTGGCTTGGACAGACACATATTTAACAGCTTATGACTTAGCCCTGAGTAAGAATTCACATATATTTTATAAGAATTATAAAAGGATTAGACAGTCTAAATTATGTAGTATCTGCTTTTTTTTTTTTTGTGGACTAGTAGCATGTTTTAAATTATGGCAATGAGCAAGGTATGGTGACACATGCCTTTGTAGGACTCTAGGGTCTGACAGGTAGATGTCAGTTCTAGACCAGCCTGGTATAATGAGTTCCAGGCTATCTAAAGCTACATAATGAGACCTTGTCTAAAGAAAAAAAATAGGACACTGAACATGACATTACATAAATAATGGTTCCTTCAGCTCTTATACCAAAAATATATACAAAATATATCCACACAGTGGCAATTATATACACACAAAGAATGACTCTAGTGGTATCTTTTATATTTAGGTAATTAAAACAGTTGGACATGGTGGTGCACACCTTTAATCCCAGCACTCAGAAAGGCAGAGGAAGGTGGATCTTTGTGAGTTTGAGGACAGCCAGGGCTGTTACACAGAGAAACCCTGTCTTGAAAAACCAAGAAAAAAAAAATCACTCTAGTGAGAAACCCATTTATAAGATTCATCTCACTATATTTATGGTTTTGTGAAAGGCATACCATTAAAAATGGAACCAAATTAGCTCCCTCAATGACAATTAAATGTGTAATTACGGTGAAGAAAAGGTTCTGGCTTTCAAAATGGCAAGTTCTAGTATGCAAAACAGCAGCAGCTAGGCACAGTTGCTGGGTAAAGGGGAGCCATAAGATGCCTAAGGGAGAATGGCCATTAACAAACATGAGAAGGAAGGCAGAGGAAAAGAGCCTTAGGAGAGCATACATGATCAATTATTTTTCAGTAGTTTACAATTAAAGAAACAAAAAGGTAATCTGTCCTAAGATATAAAAATAGCTTTTTATTTACTTATATATATGCTGTTTTGCCTGCATATATGCCTGCAGGCCAGAAGAGGACACCAGATCTCATTACAGATGGTTGTGAGCCACCATGTGATTGCTGGGAATTGAACTCAGGACCTTTGGAAGAGCAAGCAGTGCTCTTAACCTCTGAGCCCTCTCTACAGCCCCCTAAAAATAGATTACTTTAAATAATAAATATTTATTGGTTTTATAATATAAATAAGGCAAATATAGGTTGATCCTGAAATAAAAAAGGCACATGAAATGTACTGTAGAATAATCTTTTCGTACATTGTGAAGATATACCACTTGGACTGATTTACTAAAGAGCTGAACAGCTAATAGGTAGGCAGGATTTCCAGGTACAAAGGATGCTGTGTAGAGGGTGGAGTTGGGAGGAGACATGGAAAAAGCTGGAAAGCAGGATGGATATTATGTAGAAGAGGTAAATAAGCTTCTGGACAGCACACAGATTAGAATTGGGTTAAGTTATAAGAGCTAGCTAAAAACAAGCGTAAGCTATTGGCTGAGTTTTCACAATTAATAGTAAGTCTCTATGTTGTCATTTGGAAACTGGCTAGCAATACAGAAAACTCCACCTACAGAAAAGAGCATTTTAATACAAACATTAAATTATATAGAAATCTACACATTAAACGGGACTATTAAAGTTTGCTTTGCAGAATATCACTGTTGAATACCATTTCCAACAGGAGTCAAGGGGAAGAGTTGGATGATGACTGTGACATAGACTCTCCCATTACAATGCTGCTTCTATCATTTAGAGTTTTGACAGCAGTTATAGCTGGAGACTGAAGGACTTTGCGGGAAAGCCTCATTCTTCCATCAGCTGGATCACGGCCAAAGTATTTGACCTATGTAAAAGAAGCATATTTAAAGTTGACATGTAATTTCAAAGACATTTAAATTTGCATTGTACAAATAAGGCAATAATTAATATTTGTGTCTAATAAAAGCACTGCTCAGTAATAATTAGAGACACAGTAACTATATTTTGATGAAATAGCTGTTATAAAAAGACAAAAGGAATCAAAGTATAGTGCCCTATTGGAGTCCCAACACTCGGCAGGAGGTTTGAGTTTGATGCTAGCCTGAGACACTGACTAAAATAAATCAATCAGTAAAGCAATCAGTAAATCAATCAATAAATCAATCAGTAAATCAATCAATAAACCAATCAGTAAATCAATCAACCAAACAGGGCAAAAGAAAGCAGACATTTAGTTTTGTTTCTGATAAACTAACTGTGCCTTTTTTATGGTTTCTAAGTTCTTATACTGTAAGTCCAAAGTCAAAATTCAGTTAAGGGCTTTGTATTTTCTCTATGACTTGGGGACCATTGCACTAGATATACCGTTCCATGAAGAAATTAAACGGGAACACTGCAACAGGCTTAAAGTCCCCTTTGATGTACAGCACAAACACGTGGAGAGATGCTCTCTTGGCCTTCATCTTTCCCCAGAGCTGCTTAAACAACAGAAGCCCAGATGGGGAATACACACCCAGATCAGCAACAACTTCTGTTCACTGATAGAGCACTACAAGACAGGGCCAGTTTTACTATCAGAATTCTAGACCTCAGCAACAGTACTCTTAGTTCACAAACATTTAATGTCAAGTACAGAGTCTCACCTGCTCCAAGATGACACAGCTTTCCACCATGTTATCAAGACTGTCTCCAAATGACAAGTCTGCCCAACTCTAAAGGTGTTTTTCTCTTTTTCTGTCTGTCTATCTGCCTCTCTCTCTCTCTCTCTCTCTCTCTCTCTCTCTCTCTTTCTTTTTAAAGCTAAATTATGATCTACTTGAGGGAAAAGATCTTACTCTTAATGCTTAGCAAGTCTGGTTAAGCCACCCTGACTTCTTAAAGAAGCAGTGTACAAAAATACAAGCCAGAGGTGCTTATTCTATTCCTTCAAAGATACTAATTGGAATCTGAAGTTCAATTCACACCTTTAAAGATAATCACTGAGCATAAGTACCTGAATTTCTTGACCAACTTCTAATCCTAGGGCAGTGGGGTGTTTAATCTAAAAAAAAAAAAATAATTAGTTATATGTAATTATCCAGTAACCACAGAAGTCAACACCTTTCCCTAAGTGAATAGCTATATTTGTTTTTCTAATGAAATCTATTAATTACAAACATTGCAAACAATATAAAAGTAATCAGAAGAAAATGAAAACTACTGTTACTACTTCAGTGTCCAGCCCTTCAAATGTCTATTTAGTGTACAGTATATATGTGGGCTGAGGCTGGGCATGGGGGCACACACCTTTAACCCCAGCACTCGGAGGCAGAGGCAGGCAGATCTATGTGAGTTCAAGGCCAGCCTGGGCTACAAGAGCTAGTTCCAGGGCTGGAGAGATGGCTCAGTGGTTAAGAGCACTGCCTGCTCTTCCAAAGGTCCTGAGTTCAATTCCCAGCAACCACATGGTGGCTCACAACCATCTGTAATGAGGTCTGGTGTCCTCTTCTGGCCTGCAGACATACACACAGACAGAATATTGTATACATAATAAATAAATAAATATTTAAAAAAAAAAAAAGAGCTAGTTCCAGGACAGGCTCCAAAGCTAGAGAAACCCTGTCTCGAAAAAACAAACCAACAAAAAAACATGGGTTGGGGATGCGGCTCACTCAATATGTTAAGACTGCCCTTTCATAGGTAGAGGTGGCACATGCCACTAATCCCAGCACTTAAGAGGCAGAGGCAGGCAGATCTCTGCAAGATCGAAGCCACCCTGGCCTACAAAAGTGAGTTCCAGGACAGCTAAGATTGTTACACAGAGACACCCTGTCTTGAAATATCATGAAAAACAAAAACCCAAAAGTTTCCTTTCATATGAATAACTGAGGCAATGTAGGTGAATATTCAAATTATAGTCCTTTAAGGAGGGCTGTTCAGTTTCTTTACATTTCATCACTGCAAACATTAGTGGCTGGTGACTATAACTAGGCAAAATATCCAATTCTCAACAATTTAGGTAATTTTAATATTAGTTATTTCTAACAATTACAGAAAGTTAAGTCTGAGATGGGGAGATGGTTCAGAAAATAAGGATACTTGCTGCACAAAAATGAGGACTTAAGTTCAAATCCTTAGCGTCTGTATAAACCGCCAGCAAGAGTTATGCATGTGACTATGGCCCCAGTGTTGTGGGGAATAGAAAAGGGAAGATCTTTGGAAGTGCTGGCCACCAGCCTGGATGAGGAATGTCAGACAAAAGGGACTGAGAGGAGGTGGGAGTCCCAGAGCAGGACACCCTAGGCATCTCTGTTCTCCATGCATACACATGTGTGCTCACACCGCACACTCACCAGACACACACAAATCTGGCCTTCTTACCTTTCGCTGGTCAAGTTGCGTGTTATGAAGTAGCACAGCAGTCATGTTTGGGTACAGTTTTACCATTACGCCAGTGTCTCTACAAAAAGACATCAGCTTGGTTAAAACAGTAAGTACATGGACCGACACACACAGCTGATGCTTTCACAGAAGCAGGTGTCACACCAATCTCCAGGCTACGTCCTAGGATATATTATTCTTCTTGCTTTTTTTTTTTTTTTTTAAAGACAGGGTCTTTCTGTGTAGTCCTGAAACTCACTCTGTAGACCAGGCTGGTCTTGAACTCACAGAGATCCACCTAATTCTGCCCCTAGTACTGGGACCAAAGGTGTGTACATGTACCAGCATGCCTGGCTCCTAGGACACATTCTTATGATTAAAAAAATTATGATTACATAACAAATGTACTTCTATTATCTCGCCATCTCTGTCCTCCTCTCCTGTCTATTAGTACTTGGAATTATAAAACTTATGATTACATAACAAATATACTTCTCTCATATTACCTCGCCGTCTCTGTCCTCTCTCTCCTGTCTATGAGTACTTGGAATTATAAAACTTATGATTACATAACAAATATACTTCTCTCATATTATCTCGCGTCTCTGCCCTCCTCTCCAGTCTATTAGTACTTGGAATTGAACCTAGGACCTCACACATAATTAATAATCCACCCACATATCCTGAGCCCAAATAATTGTTTCTCAATATGGAATTATGCCCTATATTTAAATATTTGTGACTAAAAATGAACAAGAATATAAAGGAAAGTTTTTATAATACGTATTCACTTGTGTTTCTCTTCAGAATTCATAACATTTTATTATATTTATTTAATATGTACATTTTTGCCTATAAGTATATATGTATGTCTGTGCACCATGTGGAGGTCAGAAGAGAGCATCATCTCCTGGAACTGGAATTATGAATGGATGGCTGTAAAAAGTTCTCTTCCTTTTTTCTCTAGTCTGAAGACAATCAATTGCATTGCTTGTTTTTCCACCTGTAATGTTAAACAGATATCCCATTCTCTTTCATTACTTTTAAAAACCTTTCAAGAAATATTCTAAATAAATAAATTCTTCCTTTTTTTTTTTAAAGAAGTAGCATCTTTTCATTTTTTTTTCTTTCTTTTTTTTTTTTTTGGTTTTTCAAAGCAGGGTTTCTCTGTAGCTTTGGATCCTGTCTTGTAGACCAGGTTGGCCTTGAACTCAGAGAGATCGGCCTGCCTCTGCCTCCCGAGTGCTGGGACTAAAGGCGTGTGCCACCACCGCCTGGCAGAAGTGACATCTTGAGATAATTTCAGCTGGTAAAAATACTTTTGAGGTTGAAAGTGACTTAAAAAATGTGTTAATTAAGTATCAAATAATGCCATAAAACAAAAACAACAACAATAAAAAGGAAATATTAATTTGTAAGTTTTAGGTTTATGGTTTGGGGGAAAATAAAACTGGTAAAAATATAGTTTGAAAATAAAATATGGTCAAAAATTTGGTTTAAGAAAAAAATTCTCATGTCAGAATCTATTATAATTATAAAACATGTTACTGAAAACTACAGTGGCACAGAAAATAAAATTAGCTAAAAAAACAAAAAGAATTCGATGGGGCTAGAGGTGTAGCTGAGCTGTAGAGGGCTCACATGCCCACAGCCCAGGGGTTGGCCCAGCACTATAAAAACAAGTCACTGTGGTGTACTCCTCCCAGTATTCCAGAGGTGAAAGCAGGAGGATCAGAAGTGCAGAGTCAAAGATGGATCAGCAACTAAGAGTACTGGCTGCTTTCCAGAGGACCCGGGTTTGAGTCTCAGCATCCACATATCTGTAACTCTAGTTCAAGAGAATCTGATGTCCTCTTCTGACCTCTGTGGGCACCAGACACACATATGGTGTAATATATATGTATGCCAAATAGCTGTATGTATAAAACAGATAATAAACATAGCAAAACACAAAAGGGGGTGGAGCTGGAGGGAAGTTCAGTGGTTAAATACACTTCCTGGTCTTCCAGAGAACTCAGGTTCCGATTCCCAGCACCTGCCTAGTGGCCCATAACTGTCTACTCTAGTCCCCAGGAATTCAACATCCTCCTCCTCTTGTCTCTTCAGGCATGGTGGGTAGACATCCATGCAGGCAAAACATCAACAATCAACACATACAATGAGAGAAAACAGTCACTCCCAGCTACACACAAATGCGCGCTCGCTCTCTCTCTCGCTCTCTCTCTCTCTCTCTCTCTCTCTCTCTCTCACACACACACACACACACACACACACACAGTTAGTGGCATATATCTAAATACAAAGTGAATCTGGGCTTGCAGTAAAAATTGAACTCATGCGGGGCAGTGGTGGCGCACGCCTTTAATCCCAGCATTTGGGGGGCAGAAGCAGGCCGATCTCTCTGAGTTCAAGGCCAACCTGGTCGACAAGAGTTAGTTTCAGGATAGGCTCCAAAGCTTTAACGAAACCCTTTCTCAAAAACACCCCCCCCCCCAAAAAAAATCGAACCTATTGTTTTATTTGTAATTACCTGATTTCAGTTATTGTAGCGGTATAAACTGCTCCAAATTCTAACTGTTGCTCTTGCTGTAAAGTAAAAAATCATTAGGTAAATAAAGATAACAGGAAAAAAAAATAGGAAAACCACTAAGATCTATACTTACATCATCTCTGCAAATTTCGCTAATGAAGTCTCTTGCCTCATGCATTGCACTAGGTGTTGGTGCAAATATGGAGAAGGTTTCTTCATCAATCTGACTAATTGTTACACCTTTAGAATAAACCCAGCATCATGATTAGGGATGGGGGTCAAAAAAGAGACAACACATTAAAATTAACAAACTCGTGCCAGAGGAGACTAATCTAAAAAGGAATGTGAGAACAGGGAGAGATCTGGAAGCAGCTGGGTTGGGTTTCTTCCGTGCTAATGACTGTTCCTTAGTGATAGAGTCACTCACCATGAAGCACACACTGCTCTCCCACCAAGTGCCTGGCACTGTATTAGGTCGCATGGATGTAACAGAGAACCATGCCGTAACCCAGCAGGGCTAATTTATTTTTCCTCCCCCAAGACAGGGTTTCTCTGTAGCTTTGGAGCCTGTCCTGGATCTAGCTCTTGTAGACCAGGCTGGCCTCAAACTCACAGAGATTTGCCTGCCTCTGCCTCCTCAGTGCTGGGATTTAAGGTGTGCGCCACCACTGCCTGGCCAGCAGGGCTAATTTTACTAGGTCCTATGGATATAACAGTGAGCCATGTCCTATCCCAGCAAGGCTAATTTTTAAGGCTTTTGTTTTACTCTTCAATTGTGACTAGGGATTGTAGCAGAACACTTTCATCGTCCTCTTTTATTTTCCACCTTTAGAATGAATCATGTCGGTTTCTCACTCTTAATCTGGTTAAGGCACCTCTGCTGCTTGTCTTTTAGCAAACTCAAAGTACAACTATTAAGTCATCTCAACATTGATTCTAGAAGAAACAGGTTAAAATGTGACCATTTCTGCATATACTCAAAGTCTCAAGTAAATGTAGCCTTGGCTGGCCGGCTTGGAACTCAATATGTAGACCAGGCTACCCTGGAACTGACCGACAGCTGCCTGCCTGAATGTACCTGGTCTCTGCATATACTCTTTAGACAAGAGCTTAAATGAAACTCGGTCAAAACTGCACAAGTAGGAGGAGTTAATAACCTGTAAGTTATTTAGTTATAAAAAGCTAAAGCTAAAAATTATTTGGGAATGTTCGTTTAAAATGTGGAAGGAATATGATGGATTTTGTCATCCTTTCTCTTCTCTGAGACAGGGCTTGCTATGTTTGTCTCCAGACTGTCATCAAATACTGGGATCACAGGCATGCCCCACCATGCTGCTTTATCCTTCCTGAATATAGCTGAGCATTACGGTTTGTTGACTTACTAAAAATTCCAATAGAAGACTCACAGGCAGACATCTTATACTTTTCTTCTCATCTTTTATCTCTCAAATACTATTTCTGGAGTAACACACTAGAGATAAAATAGCAAACTTGTATGATTTGGCATTTAACGATACCCTCAAACTTAAGACAACTCTTACCTGTGTCAGCCTGAAGTTTTTTTATGTGATATCCACCCGGTCCAACAAATTTTGCTCGTTTTGATAATGGAACTTTAATTGTTTCTGAAATGCAATCAATTCATGTAATCAGACAATCGTGTAAAGAAGCCAAAGACATAGGAACCTAAACATATGTACATTATGAAATAGAAGAAATTTGTTGTGATTAAAATTATTAAAAAATGTAGAAGAGTATGTTCTCAAATTTAAAGTCTGGTTTTCTTTCAACATAAACAAAATTGTCTTTTAAATGATTTATATGAACACAGAAATTTTATGTATTTATTGTGATGTTTTGATACATGTATACATAGTGTAATGTTTAAATATGAATAAACACGTATGTTTTCACTTTTCCATTTCTTTATGGGAAAAACATTTTAAATATTTTCTAGGGCTGGTAAGATGGTTGAGCGGCATGTGCTGCCAAGCCTAATAACCTGAGTTCAATCCCCAGCACTCAAATGGTAGAAGGAGAGTTTCAATTCCCAGAAGCTGGTCCTGGACTGCCAGACACAGCGCATATGTAGCATATGCATGCCTACACGCCCCCACACACACAGTACATGAATGATTGTAAAAGAATTTTCTTTCAATGTAGTTAGCAAAAATGTACTTATTTTTATTTTGATAAGAGAAAAGCACTTTAAAATAGTAATAAATGTTTAAACATTAATGTTTATCAAGCTGTCAGTAATAACTTTAATGTCTTACCTACGACTGGTCCATTTTCTTTTCTAGATGCTCGAGGTTTTGAAATTACTCTGTTCATTATCTGTAATATCTCCTTCTTTGCCACTAGAAAAAATACCACCAGAATAAAAATTGCAAGTGTGTGATCTGAATCAAGTGTGATCTGAAAAAGTTTCACTCTCGCTTTCTCTGGCGTATAATCCAAACTCTAGCTCACTAATGGGAACTCTTTGTATTCTAATTACCTTAATTATCTATTCCAAACTCCTCCAAACTCCTAGCTCAGAAAGTTGCTTAAATTGTAAAAATTAAAATTTTACTATTCTTTCATTTGGGTAGTCAGTCATGTAATCAATAATTAATACTTGATTATGTTAAATTACAGGGCCCCACTCTTCTGTTTTGATGGTGCTGAGGATCTGACCCAATGCATCACAGGCAAACATTCTTCCAGTCAGCCACATTTTATAGTCAACTTAGTGGGAATTAAAGGTTCCATTAACAAACTAGACAGAAATGAGAGCAGCATACAGTGTATTGACTTACCTGATGCTTGCTGAATGGCTTCCATTACAATTTTAATTGGTATTCCAGGTAATTTAATATCAGCCTAATAGAGAACAGCCAAAATAAATAAATAAACAGACAGTGGTCCATGTCATTATTTAAAGTTTAAAAAATGAAACAAGGTCGTACCTGTAATGCAGTTATTCCCTTATTTGTACCGGCTATTTTGAAATCCATGTCACCATTGTAATCTTCAATTCCCTTCAACAATTTAAGAAATTATGGTAAAGTTTTAAACAAAGTTCACCTATAGTCACAGTAGAAGAATTTCAAGTCCTAGCTCTGGAAGTAAGGTGTTTCCTCTAATGTTAAATGCAAGAGCCACCTCTGCCACTCAGCTGCTGCTCCAGGGCACAAAGCTTGCCATTGGAAATATCATCTTATGTTTAGCTCATGCCTGTTCCTAATAAATACATAAAAATTAATTTAGAATTATCCCAGAGGAAGCCATTCTGGATAAGTATATAGTAATACATATCTTTTAGAATCCAAGGCAAACAGGAAATAAACACTGTATCTATACTCCAAAAGTATAAGCATTCTTCTAGTGACCCTCTAGTTCAGTTCCTCATGGTGTGCTGATCTCCCAACCATAATATTATTTTTGTTGTGGTCTTAGGTAACTCCCGTGAAAAGGTAATTTGACCCCTTCCAAATGGGTCAGGGCCCACAAGTTTAGAACCACTGTTCTAGGCTGAGGCTTTTATATGTCTTTGATTTGTTTTGCATTTTTTGTTTTGTCTCACCACATGGCCCATGGTGGCCTGGAACTTGCTATGTAATCTTAGGTTAGACTATGACTAGTGATTTTCTGCCTTACGCCTATTCAGGCATTTGCCATCATGACTGGTCTAAGCATGTACTTTTAAATATACTTGTAAACATTTCAAACTGGGAATATACTTGCCAGGATATCTGTCAGCAAACGATAATCTTCTATTTCCCCTTTCTCTGGATTGGTTTTGGTAACCAATCCCACTGCTACACCTGCAACAGCAGATGAAATTGGGACCCCTATAATGAAAAGAAGGTTTGTGTGTAAGACATGTAGTAGCATGAAACATGCTCAAATTCTGCTGACATTATTCCATTATTCTATCAGTCATCAAATCGAGTCGAATAGGCCCCATCTCATTGCTTTTTGATCCTTTAATAATGACCTGTAAAGTAATAGATAATAACTATACTTGGCAAAAACCTAAGAGAGCAAATTCTTAAGTTTTCTATGCTCTGCTATTTTGCTTTTGGTTCCTTCTTCAAACCCTTTATTGGGTATATTTTCTAAGCCTGAACCTTTCAGTTCACCTCCCCACTAGAAAATTTGTGTATACAGCTACAATTATAAACATAATCTTTAAATTCTTATTTCTGAGAAACATGATATAAGCATTATCTGTTACCTTGTTCTTTTTATTTAGTAAAAACCTACTACATAGTAACCCCCATATACATGTAATAAATAAAAAAAAATATTTGTGCGTTCCTCATTATTATAAGACCTTCCTGCCTTAGTCTCCCAAGTGCTACAGTTACAAGGATGAAGTATGTACTACTATGCATGGCTCCCATATATAAAACTATTTTTAAATTAAGATAGCACTCACTGTGTAGTCCTGGCTGGCCTTAAACTCAGAGATCTCTCTGCTTCTGCCTCAGAAGTATTTGGGATTACAGATATGCCACTCCACTTCCAGATGAAACAAAACTTTGAAGTTTTTAATTTTATTTTGTGCATTTAAGTCTAAGTATAGACACGTGTTCTACCGTGTGCATGTAGGGGTGAGAGGACAATTCTGGAGTCTGTTTTCTTGTTATTCTGTGGGATCCTGGGATCAAACTTAGGTCATCAGGCCTCTGTGCACCGCATGGAACCAGCTCCTCTGATAAGCCATAGAGGAGGTACTTAAAGGACATGGACATTTATACTTGTTCAAACAGTCAAACTACCTTCCAAAGATATACACTTAATGTACCTTGCTCCAACAGGCATGTGATACACATATAGACATGGAAGTACTTATACATACATATAAAATTAAATTAAATCTATCTTAAAAAGTTAGTAAACAAAAAATGCAAACAAACCTGTTTTGCTTTGCTCAAGTGGCCTTCAAAATCTGCTTTATTTATTACTTCAGTGGTTCTTTTGAATACTCTGAGAAACACAGCCATGCTATTTTATAACTTCATCATTTTGCACAGGCTATTCCTTCTAGGTCAGCTATATGTCATGCCTCCTAATCTGCCTGACCCTAACATAGCTTTTCAACCTTTAAACTAGGCAAAATATCATGGTCTCAGTCAGTTTCTTTGCAATTTCTCAATTTAGACAGTTCTGTCAACTCTATAACTGCTTTCTTTAGAAATCTCCCATTTTAGGGTAGAAGTGTTGTTCCATAGTTAATGTATTCATGTTGGAAACACTTATCGATTCTTATATGTTCTTCCTTCCTTCCTTCCTTCCTTTCTCTCTCTTTTCTTTCTTTCCTTCCTTTCTTTCTTTCCTCTCTTCTTCCTCCTCCTCCTCCTTCTCCCCCCTCCCCCCCGTTTCATTGAGACAGAGTCTTGCTACGTAAATCAGGCTGGCCCTAAATTTGCTATCTTCTTGCCTTCACTGCCCAACCACTGCAATTACAGCTTTCCATATTCCTTCTTATTAGTATCCTGAGTATCCTGTATGTCGTGTCATTGTTATTAAGGAAAGGGATTGGGCTGATAATGAAGCATCCTTAAGTATTCTACCTGGGACCTCTCTCTTTCACAACACACTGATTAACCAGTCCTCTCTGCTTATCCTTCAACCAGTCATGAATGATGCACCTAATGCAGTCTAAACTTCTACACTGTTTACACAAAGGTATCATACATTGTCAAGACAGATTCTAGGTCTACTGTGTCAAAAGTATCCCTCCACCTCACTTGGAATCTAGTCATTTTTTATTTTCCAAAAATAACAAAATGAGTTATGGGTATGGCTTATTTTCCTTATTATCTTTTGGCTCTTTCTTGCTTGCTTTTTTTCTTTTTTTTTTTTTGGTTTTTCGAGAGAGCGATTTTTCTGTGTAGCAGCCCTAGTTGTCCTGGAACCAGGCTGGCCTCGAACTCACAGAGATCGCCTGCCTATCCCTCCCAAGTGCTGGGGCTAAAGTCATGCGCCACTACTGTTCTCTTTATAGCTACTTTTCATTCTAAAATACATCCCCTCCTTTTAAAAGAGATTTTTATTTATTTTATGTGTATGAGTGCTTTGCTTGCATGTATGTTTGAGCACCACCTACATGCCAGAGGGCATAAGGTATTCTGAGACTGGAGTTACAGAAGGTTGTGAGCCATTATGTAGGTGCTGGGAGCTGAATCAAGACATGCTCTTAACATGTGTCCAGCCTCTATACTGTATTGTTTGTTTTTATGAGTCAAGAGTCTTTTTTTTTTTTTTTTGAGACAGTTTCTCTGTAGTTTCCTGGAACTCGATCTGTGGACCAGGCTGGCCTCAAACTCACAGAGATCCGCCTGTCTCTTCCTCTCGAGTGGTGTGAATAGAGGCATGCGCCACCACTGCATGGTGAGTTAAGAGTCTTAAGACATTCTATAATCATGTTTTATAGAAGGTGCTAGTCTTACAAAATCAAAACTGATTATTCCTTGTATGCTAGTATATAATTCTAACTTCGAAGTCCTTTTCCATTGTCTCGGATAGATCTCTGTCCACAGTTTAAGATGTCTTTTGGTATGCTATGATAGCATATTCTGTAAGATGGTCAGCCTTATCTACAGCAAGTTCAAGATCAGCCTGAACTACATAAGACCCTCTCTAAGGAGAAAAGAAAAAGTCTTTCATTGTTCAGTTAATCTTTTCCAGAGTAGTTTTGAAACAGGATATTACTATGCCAGTTTGGCTTGCTTTGAACTCATATAGATCTGCTAGTCTCTGCTTAAAGTGCTGGGATGTCTGGACTTCATTTTGTTTTGTTTTAAATATGAGACTTGGCTGAGAAATTCAACTTCTATGAATACAAATGACTATTTTGCTCACCACTATTCCCCAAAAACTTAGATCAGTGCTTGATTTTTAGGTATCACATAGAAAAGATTTGCAAAATGAATAAATGAAGATGAACAATAGAAAACTGTAATATATTTACCTATACTAACTAGAACTAGGAAAAGGTCATTAGCAGTTTTTTGCTTTGTCCTGCTTTAAGTTTTAATATTTCTAAGTAGCATTAAAATATACTCACATATCTGCTTCACTTACTCTGGGTTATCCTCTGTGGTGGTTTGAATAAATATGGCACCCATAGACTCATTATGTTTGAATGCTTGACCCATAGGGAATGGCACTATCAGGAGGTGTGGCCTTGTTGGAGGAAGTGTGTCATTGTAGGGGTGGGCTTTGAGGTCTTATATGCTCAAGCTGTGTCTAGTGTGGTACTTAGTCTCCTTCTGCTGCCTGTGGATCAAAATGTAGAACTCCCAGCTCCTTCTCCAGCACCACGTCTGCCTGCATGCGACCATGCTTCTTGCTATGCTCATAGTGGACTAGACCTCTGAAACTGTAAGCCAGCCCCAGTCCCAATTAAATGTTTTCCTTTATAAGAGTTTTTTGGTTATAGTATCTCTTCACAGCAATAGAAACCCTAACTTAGACATCCTCCTTTCTTTATTTCAATCTGAATTGAGAATTTGACAACTTAGCAGAGGAATCCTTTTAGTAGTGCTTTTGATGCCACTTCCCCTTTTTTCTTTTGAGTAGCATTTTAACTGTTTGCCAGATATTGCTCTAAATGCCTAAAATGTGAAGTCTTTTTTCTTTAAGTTTCACAGACAGGGATTGCACCAAACTACTTTCAGTATACCTTCCTAAAATTCTGAGCATATTTACGGAATGGTACATTCTCCATGGCTACTATAAACTGGCTCAAAGGTTACAGGGTGACTTTGTCTTATGGACTGCAATGCTTTTGTTTACTAATTGAAACTGCTTCGTTGACTGGAGTCAATTCTGGAAGGTTCCAGTTTTGGAAGGGGAAAGTTCATTGGCTCACCAAAGCTAGTATATAATTTTCAGTGTATTACAAATATTCAGTGTCTTTTAGTTGAAAATAAGAATGTTAGCCAATAGTTTTCTGATGTTCTACTTTGTAATTACCTTGTGTCTGGCCTAGGTTGGTAATCTATAATCTTTTTGACTTATTAAATCCAATTTAAATAAATCTTATACTCTGTGCTAATGAAATATATATGTAAAATACTAACAGTTTTATCATCCAGGCAAACACAACCTGTCCCTGTCCCTTTGGGATCTGGTAGAGGCAGAGTTGCCACCCCAGAACGCATGGCAGGCAGTGCCCTGACTCTATATAGGTGTAAAGGTTCCTTTAAGAGACAAGCTCCACCCACACCCATTCTCTTTCTTCTGTGTCTCTGTCTCTTTCAACCTTCTTTCCTTTCCCAATAAACTTCTTTTCATGTATGCCCTGTGTAATGGTGTGTATGTCCCTCGCCATGGGATCAGCAGTCCCACCTCGTGCTGCATATCAGTACAAACAGTTTTGAGACATAATTTTTTTTACCTGCATCCATTAATGCCAAACTTCCACCACATGCAGATGCCATAGAAGATGACCCTATTGAAAAAAAAAGAACCACTTATCATATATTGATTTCTTAAAATACAGAAAAATGACTAGTCTCATTTCCTTATAATATACTACACTTGAATATAAATAGTCAATAGTCTTTTTTTTTCTTCTTTTTTTTTTCCAGGACAGGGTTTCTCTGTAGCTTTGGAGCCTGTCCTGGAACTAACTCTTGTAGACTAGGCTGGCCTCGAACTCACAGAGATCCACCTGCCTCTGCCTCCCGAGTGCTGAGATTAAAGAAAGGTGTGTGCCACCACCGCCCAGCAGTCTTTTCTTCTTTCTATGTAAACTCACTTAAGGGGCTGGGAGATGACTCTGGGCAGAAGTGTTTGCTGTACAAGTTTCAGGACCTGAGTTTGAATCCCTAATATGCATAACAGAAATGTGGGGTGTAAGGTCAGGTGTGCATGAGGTGCAGAAACAGGAGGATCATTGTGGCTTGCTGGCTGCCAGCCTAGCTCCAGGGTCAGTGAGAGATCCAGTGAGGACTTTGGTGCTGCCTTAAAAATCTGTGACCACCTGCTAGACCTTGAACTCTGCCCATTCTGCCTCAGTTGACAATGGACTAATTTATTCTATTTATCTTTTTGACCTATAAGCCTTGCTTCTCTCTTGATGCCCACTTATTCATCTGATATGAGGGAGCTATCCTTTGTCAGATGGATCCCCCTCCAAGATTAATTTGCTCTGTTGTTTGTTTGCAAAAAAATAAAGTTCCCCAAATCAGGTGTATTGTAATACATGCAAAAATGGAATATTTATTTCTAAAGAGCTTTCAAAATAACTTAGTAGCTAAAAACAGATTCAGGACAAAGGTATGATCAACTTAACATATTTTCTCCTGCAGCAGGCTTGAGGCTCTATCTAGTCTTTTTAAGGAAAGAAATACTGGAATATCGTACCGTTTGACTCAAGGACTTCAGATGTGACTCTTATGGTAAAAGGAAAATCTTTGGGAATAACAGGAAACAAAGCTTTCTCAGCAAGAGCACCTAAATCAGAATACAAAACAATGAGCAAAATGCACCAAGGCTCTCTAAGAGCACAACACAAGCTTAGAAATGTGCTCACCGTGCCCGAGTTCTCTTCTATTTACACCAGTAACTTTGCCAATTTCATTGGTTGCATAAGGAGGAAACTTCAAAACAAAACACACACACACACACACGTAAGTGACATGGAAAGATGCCTAAACATTACCAAAACAATAAAACAAATTACAAAATACAACCCCACTTTTGTTCTAAAAAGTACATCATCTGTCTCTCTGTCTCTCTGTCTGTCTATCTTCTATGTATCTATCATCTATCCATGTGTCTGTCTGGAAGATGTCTGAAAAATCCAGAGTATGTATCACAGTACTAAAATTAGCAATTTGTAAGTACTTCCTGTGTACACAAAGAGTAGGAACTGTCATGGAAATTTATTTCATTTGAAGATCTATTTTATGTATAGAAGGTTTTTGCCTACATGTCTATGTACACGTGCCTGGTGTCTATGGAGGTCCAAAGGTGCTGGATTTGGAGTTAGGGGTGGTTATAAACCACCATGTGGGGGCTGGGAACAGGGAATTACTGACTAGAAAGCTATTCATCTAAGTCTCTTTTCTAAGCAATAAAATAATTACTAAATCAGCTTTCACATATAAATGATAAAATGTTAATGAGAGGACTGAGGGAGTGGCCACACTATCAAGTTCTTTTCGTTTTGCTGTATCATAGAAATCTTTAACAATAAAAATGTTAAAGAAAAATGATCTTACCTCATAGTGCAGCATGAAATTTTTATCTTTTACCCCACTACAAGAAAAAGGAATAATATTAAAAACATTATAAGGACATAAGCAAATTTACTTCCATAAACCACTAAAAATGATTTATCATGCTTTCAGAAAAACAATCGCGTATTAATGAGTGCTGGTCTGAAACTCAAAACTTGAACAGAGAGTGAATGGGAATTTGTTTTTGGTTTTGCATAGTCTCTTGCTATGCTCTTCAGGTTGGTCTTAAACCCCTTAGTAGGCAATGCTCCTGCTCCGGCCCCTTGAGTAGCTGAGAGCAAGGTATCTGACAATAGCTGGGACTTAAAATTGAATTCTAGGTTGATTGTAGAACACAATTTTCTTTCAAAAAAAGAAAAGTCTTTTGTTACTGCTTTTTAAAGGCAGGGTTTCATGTATCTAGGCTGCAGTCAAGGATAAGGCTTGGGCTGCTGCTCTTCCTGCCTCTACCTCCACAGTGCTGACTACAGGTATGCACCTCTATGCCACACAGGTGATAACGGAGACCGAATCCAGGACTTTGTGTATGTTAGGAAAACACTCTACCAACTGAGTACATACATCTCCAGTTTCCAACCTATTAACTTACTATGTACATGAAAACAAGGCTGGGGGTAGCAATCCTGAAAACATTAGAGGTTACAACCACCAGTTAGGCAGGAAGGTCCTGAGTCTCAGGACCATGATGCAACAAGGAGACATTACCTTAAGCAGATGAACAGTTTTACTGCTGAGTTTGAAGGTACAGGAGGGGAACACAAAATTACGTATCAGTTGAGACCAGACGGTTTTCATTAAGAGTCTCTGGCTTTATTTTTAGCACCTGGGATTTCACTCATGTGTTTGTTCTCGATTTTGTAATACAAACTTTATTCAAGATTACCTGAGAATTTGGTCATGGGGAATGTTGCAAGAGACATAAACTAAATGTAATCACGTCACAGAATAAATGCTTTGCAAATGTGTTCCAAACCAACGATTTAGAAGAAAATATGGTTCACCAACAGAGAAGTATTCTTGGCAATTCTGACCATGTAGACAGAAAACGAAGTGTACAGAGAAACAGACTATAAAAGTAATAACCAAGTCTGCTATGGGGGCTCCTAGCTATGATCCCAGCACGCAGAAGGTTGAAGCAGGTTGACTGTGCTAGAGACTGAGGCCTTATCTCAAAAAAACACACAATCAGAACAGCAATGCCCTTTGAGGGTTGGCTAGTGCTGAGAGTAGAGTAAAATACTAGTGCACACACACATACAAAAAGAATGAACACAAAATATAACATAAAAATATAACTTACTTTATAGCTGTTATAATTTGATCTGACTTAATACTGGATTCTAATGAATCAAATGTAACAGTACAGAGTACCTAAGAAAAGAACAAAATTATTCTTTAAGTTTTAAAATATTAACAACAAAGATAAAAACCAAAAGGAAGTATTCATGAATATGTAGCACAATTAACAAAACCCAGAGATAGATACTGGAGTTCAATCTGAAGGTCAGAAAAGCAAAACAGACAGCCACTGGCTCTTTCCTTTACCTCAGTCTAAAATGGTGATCCTGCCTCCAGGAATCTCAGAATGAGACTGTCTGAGAGCTGTCTCCTCCCATCATGTATATGTGTGTGTGTACATGTGTGTATATATGTGTGTATATATGTGTGTGTGTATATATAGTGCTGGGATTAAAAGTGTGCACCATTACTGCCTAGTTTCTATGGAAAACTAGTGTGGCTACTGGGATTAAAGATGTGTGCCATCACTGCCTGGTCTATAAGGCTGACCAGTGGGGCTGTTTTACTCTCTGATCTTCAGGCAAGTTTTATTTATTAAAATACAAATGACGCCTTTAATCCCAGCACTCGGGAGGCAGAGGCAGGCGGATCTCTGTGAGTTCGAGACCAGTCTGGTCTACAAGAGCTAGTTCCAGGACAGGCTCCCAAACCACAGAGAAACCCTGTCTCGAAAAAACCAAAAAAAAAAAAAAAAAAAAATAATAATAATAAAAAAAATAAAATAAAATACAAATGAAATATCACTACATGTGTATATGAGTATACATACATACAAACAAACTATGTAATTTGTTGTTCTGCTCATTTGGGATGTGTGTGTGTTGGAGCTTTAACTGAGGGCCTTGCAAACCAGCTACAATCCCAGCTCAAACTAAAGATATCTGGCAAACTTAATTCTTCTAAAGGAAAATGTTGTAATCTATAAATACATACTACATAATGCTAGACATGGCAGTTATTACAGGAAGTATACACTCACCCTGAAATATTCAGACTGATTGTACATCTCAACAATTCAAAGGGCTAACACATAGCCTAAGTGTAGGGCTCACTAAGACTGCTGAGGGGGAGAAAGAGGAAGGAATATTCATAAAAACAATGCCATTCCATAAAAGAAGCCTCAACAGAGGTTCAGTCAAAAAACCTCTGCCTGCTTAAAGGAAAGTTCATCTTTGTAGACTGACAACACAGCCCAGACATTCAGCAGCGTTATCAATCTCACGGTTCAGCTTCAGCAGCAACCAGGGAATGGAGCACAATCCTTAGCTGAGATCTGGATGTCAAAGATCTTGCAGCTAAATTTATAACAACACTGAACAATGACCAGTCAATCCAGAGGTTGGAGGTAGCTCACTGGCAGAGCACTTAAGTAGCATGGTACTGTGTTCAAACTCAAGCATGGGAGAAAGGAAAGAGGGAGATAGAAAGGAAAGGAAAATGGAGTCACCCACTCTGAAGGGACCTTACTTATGGCTTCTGTAGGATGACTTGCACTTGCAACTCCAGGAGAGAAGAGAGTCAGCAGGAAAAGGAATATTTGCAAAGTAATGGCTGGATTGTCAAGTTTAATGAGAAGATACATTTGTAGATTTAAGCTTGAAATTCTAGGTATGACATATTCTAAGAAAAGTACCTTTTCATAGTCATACTGATGGAATCCAAAAATAGCACATCTTGACTGCACTCACATAAAAACAATAAATATACAGAAATGATTTGAATGAGTCTTTATCAGATAAAAGACAAAGAACAGGAAATACCACATCTTTAAGTGCTCAAAGAAAAAAAAAAGGAAACACCCTGACCACCACTTCTATCAATCCATAATTCTATACCAAGAAAAAGGACTAATTATATGACAGAGGCATTTTCAGATTAGTCAAAAAAATAAAAATAAGCCAGGCGATGGTGGCGCACGCCTTTAATCCCAGCACTTGGGAGGCAGAGGCAGGCGGATCTCTGTGAGTTCGAAACCAGCCTGGTCTACAGAGCTAGTTCCAGGACAGGCTCCAAAACCACAGAGAAACCCTATCTCGAAAAACCAAATAAATAAATAAATAAATAAATAAAAATAAATAAATAAAAATAAAAATAAAAAATATAAAGAGAAGTGTCTCTCTGAAGACCTACAGGACAACACTGAAGTTAGCCTGGTCAGAATGACAGAAATAATGATCTAACTGAAAACTTGGATCTTCAGGTGGTAAAATTTGGCTTCTTTTTTTTGTTTTGTTTTGTTTTGTTTTTATTTTTGTTTTTTGAGACAAAGTTTCTCTGTAACTTTGTTGTCTGTCCTAGAACTAGTTCTTGTAGACCAGGCTGGCCTCGAACTTAGAGATCCGCCTGCCTCTGCCTCCCAAGTGCTGAGATTAAAGGCATGCGCTACCACCGCCTGACCTAAAATGGCTTTTTCTAAAAATACCTCTTGCCTTCGGAAACTGAATTTTTGCTCAACCTTACAACCAAGTCCATTTAAAACTATATACTCTGTCTGTTTCTCTATGGTGCAGTCAGCCTGTTTAACTAGACTTCAAGAAAGCAATGTAACCAACCTTACTATGCCTTGTTTTTTCTTTGTAAGTTTTCCAGAACTTTGTATGTGTGTGCGTGCGTGCGCACATGTGTGAGCTATGATGATCATTTGCTGACAGCAGCCAATAGATTGAAAGCAACCTTAAAGAAAGCAAGTATCCACCATAATATCTGTTTGTAGCAACAGTGGATATAGTTTCTTCCCTTGTGAACTCTGGTAAAGACTCGCATTCCTTTCCCATATCATGTTTTCTGTGCTGTTCAATAAGCATAGAGCAAAGTCCACTGCTGGAATCAGACAAGAGTGGCAGATGGAAGACACAGGAAGTAAACAATTCAAATCTGGGCTCACTCTTGATATAAACTACTCCAGGAGGAAGACTTTTTTCTTTGATATAGCACTGACACATTTTTGAAGGTATGAAAAATACCAGGAATGGCAAATATGTGGGTCAGTATAAAAATAAGGCTTTCTTTTTCCTATTTTAAATGCATATGATCATTCAAACTAACAGTTACAGTACTGCCCTGTGGGCGTACGGCACATGTAGATGTAACTTGACACACTAGAGCATAAAGGATGGAAGGCGTGGAAATCCACCGAAATGGCTGCAAAGCTTCCTTATTTTAACTCTAGACTCAGAAACCAAAGACGTCTACCATCCCCGTAATCACCACAGAGAAATGCATAGGTGCAGCGATGAAGCAAACATAACTAAAGCAGAATTCTAGTAAACATGCAAGGTGACAGGAGGAGGAGGGAAACAAAAGGTCGGTCAGAGAAACAAATAACCAAGTAACAGGCCTAAGTGTGATCACAGCAGCCATTAATGAAGCATAAACTGACCATGCACTCCAGTTAAGAGGCAGAGACTGTGAGAAGAGGTACGAAAGTATCCAGAGCATCTAACTGGCCAAATCTTTAATGTTTCATTGAAAGGCACAAGAGGAAATGAATCGAAAGTGAGACAATATATTCACTGAAAGCACTGATTCAAATGATAAAACTACCATTTCTTTCTCGAATATATTTAGTTCAGTGCAATTCCAACGTAATCCTAGAAGAACTGTTTGAAACTGACATAGTTCTAGCATTCAAATGAAGGAAACAATGTACCATGAAAAGTTAAAACAGTTTTGTTGGGAAAGATATGTAAACAGGGAAGATGTACTTCATAGGCATTAAAGTGCCCCCAAAGGCTTGATAATGAAAATGAAACTGGCCAGAAAATCCACAAAACAACGAAGAGTATAGTTTTAAAATGTATTTATAAACTTTGTAAAAAAATATATTTATAAACTTTGAGTACAAGTTGTCAAAAATCAGTGGAAAAAATAAATGATTAGTGAATTGGTTTGATTATAGACCATATGCAGCAATATATTCCAAAATAAATTAACTATCTAAATTTAATAGTTAATACCTGAAAGTCAAAAGAAAGAAAATCATATATGCATAATTTTGTCATTCTGGGAATAAGGAGTGATGCTCAAAAAAAAAAAAAAAAAGTAAAAAGGAGATGAATTAACCACATCAGAACTCAAGATACACCAGGCTACTATAAGAAAGTTGAAATGTGTAGGGTGGTGGCGGCACAAGCCTTTAACCCCAGCACTGGGGAGACAGAGGCAGGTGGATCTCTGTGAGTTCAAGGCCAGCCTGGTCTACAGAGCAAGTTCCGGGACTGGCTCCATATCTACTGAGAAACCCTATCTCAAAAAACCAAAAGAAGATTAAAAAAAAAAAAAAAAGCCTGGTGACAGTGGTGCACACCTTTAATCCCAGCACTCAGGAGGCAGAGGCCGGTGGATCTCTGTGAGTTAGAGGCTAGCCTAGTCAACACAGGGAGTTCCAGGACAGCCAGGGTTATAGAGACTTTGTCTTGAAAAACAAAACCCCTAAAATCAACCAACAGATCGAACAGAAAGAGTTGGGCAATAGTAGTATGCATCTATAATTCCGGTGCACCTATGGAGGGACAGTAGCTCAGTCTCACTTTCCATGCAAATGTAGATGTAAACAACAAAAGAGACCCCCTGATTTCAAACAAGGACACACACACATACAAAAACAAAAAAAAGAAACAAACTTATAGCATCTACATTGCAAATATATTTAAACAAATAACTTTCAAACATATTTTACCTGTGTCTGTCCCCTTTGAAACAATGCTGATCCATGAAGTGTTTTAAACATATCTACCTCACAACTTATATTCCTAAGTGAAGTCAAATCCCGTCCATCACACCTGTAATAAAGTAGTAAAGTCATACAGGAAGTCAGAAAAATCTTTATCTCTGCCATTAACTTCTCAACACCAGTAACTTGTTAGAATTGTAAACACTAATATAAACACTTGGGCTCCCACTGAATCAGTGTCTGGAGATGTGCTCTGTACATCAAGAGAGAGCCGCAGCCACACAGTCCATACACTTGCCAACAGGTGCTCATGTCTAAAACGAACACCCAGTTCCCTCCTTTAAGTAAGCTGCTACTGTCAAGGCAACCTGCAGGTGCAGCGCCTGCCTCAATTCTACTGCAGGAGAATATGGTTACCTTTTGTATTCATTCAAAATAATACTTCTGAAAACCTCCTTTGCAACAACATTGAAGGATTCTATTATTTCAAATTGGTCGACCTCTGGAAATTTTTCTAAAGAAAAGAAACAAATCAAAACAAAATCAAAAATTTTAAGTTCTCCAAAGTTCACAGAATCAAATCAAGTGAGATGTCTGAACACTTAGTTCTCAGGTAAACAAAGCACATACATCAAATGCTCTTAAGGCCGTCGTAGGAACTTAGCTTGTGCTATGATCCATCCCTGTTCTGTCCTGTTACCTGACCAATACAGACACCTACAAGAGGGTAACTAACAGTTGATCTTCAGTTATCTTTTAGTTTGTGTAATCTGAGAAACAATTTTCTTCATTACGCATTCACACCAGCTGCCCTTTCCACTAATATCTACAGACTATTTTCATGAGCCAGGCTCACGCTTTGTGTGCCTCTAGCTTTCACAACAGCGTGTAAGGAAACGGCAACCACAAGCAGAAGAGAAAAGGCTTAAAGAAGTAAAGTAGGGCTGGGGCTGAAGGTCAGTAGCGGGCCGCTCGCCTGGCAAGATCACAGCACATTTCTAGGGATCCGTCCAACACAGGCTTATGCTTTTAAATGTTGACCAATGCCATCGACCAGTCTCTTGCTTTATTAAGTAATGTATAACTTTAAAGTAATTTGAACAGAAAATATGGTCACAGAAAGACATATAACTGTAATCTTCAACATACAACAAGCTTTTCTTTTGGTATTGCAGGATTTACACAGGAGAGGCAGGTTTCTATAAAGCCATACTTCCAGTTCAGAATACTTCTGTTTTGCTTTTCCAAGACAGTCTTGCTGTATAACCCAGGGTGGCCTTGAATTCACAATGCTACTGTCTTAGCTTCCTGGGTGCTCGTATTATAGGCCTGAACCTTCATCACTGATTATCTTTTCATTCTCTCTCTCTTTTTTTAAATTTATTTATTATGTATATAATGTTCTGGGCACCAGATCTCATTATAGATGGCTGTGAGCCATCATGTGGTTGCTGGGAATTGAACTCAGGACCTCCGGAACAGCAGTCAGTTCTCTTAACCTCTGAGCCATCTCTCCAGCCCTCATTCTCTTAAAAACCTATTGATCACTGATCACTGCATAAGTATGCATGACAAATGTGCATGGGCAGGCATGCTACGGTGTATGCTACGGTGTACTTGTGGAGGTCAGAGGACAACTGTGCAGTCAGTTCTTCTGTTCCACCTTTATGTGAATTCCAGGCATCAAACTCAGGTTTCCAGGCTTACTCAGCAAGCACTGTTACCTGCTGAGCCATCTTGTTGACCATAATGTATTATTCTTGATTTTCAAAAAAGTCTTAATTATTTTGAAGATAACTATAAGTAATGGTATTAACATAAATGTAGAAGAATTTTTATTTTAAAATCTGATAAATGCTCCCACAAGAGGATACATTTCTCTTTGTGGAAAAATTATTAAGAACTCCACATCAACCTTTACTCATATTTAAGTTGTTACAAGAATGACATTATACAGTAAGATATCCAGCTTAGTGATCTGTGGATAGTTAGCCACCCCTTGTGATTCTGGACAATGTTAGGAATGACAATAGCATCACACTGAATGATGACGTGTGCCAGGCACAGATGCAGATTACTTACTCATTTAACTAAATATCTATAAACTAGGTATTATTGGTGTTACAATGTCATGGATGATAAACTGAATAATTTATTGTTAAATTTTTGTTTTTAGTATTGGGGATTTAATACAGGGCCTCATGCGTTCTGGGCAAACACTATCACTAAGCTATCTCCCCAAACTGGGGTCTTTTTATTGTTGTTGTTGATCCTTCCTTCTCTTTTCTTTTTCTTGATTTTTGAGACAGGGTCTCTCTACATAACCCTGGCTGTTCTGGAACTATGCAGATCAGACTGGCCTGGAACTAACAGAGATTCTCCTGCCTCCTGACTGCTGAGATTAAAGGTGTGCGCCACCATGACCAGCTAACTTTTCTCTTTGGGCTCAAGAATTTTAAGTATTCTTTTAGATTTTCAAATTGACAGGTTACAGGACATTAACACACTGAAACAGATAAGAAAGGAACATTTTACCTTCATTATTTACTAGGTGCCAACTCAAGGCCAGTGTTAGCCACACTTCTACACGTTAACATGACAGCCAACCCATGGTCTATCATCATTACAGATTTAAGATAAAACTGGGCAACTATGAGAATAACTCAGTTTTTCATGATCTTACCACTGAAATCTGAAAACAAATCTGTGTATTTTTTGAAAAAAAAAACAAAACAACAACATTTGTCTTTCAACCCCTTTAAAAATGAAGACAGAATTACCCTTTAGTTGCTCCTCTGTGTCTAGTCTTATCTTGTTAACAGCTTCATCTCTAGAAATCTAAAACAGCATTGATGTCAGTGTATAAGTATGAAATTCTCATGTTTTCAATGCTACACAAAAACACACTGAAAGAACAGAAACATTAAAGATTAAAACCTGATTTAATTAGTTCAAATTATATTTGCACATTTCCTTAAAGAGTGCATTTAACAAGAGAATAGAAAAACAAACAGGTAGGCTTTGTCTTGCTTTCTAAGGAAAGTCCAGTTGGAGGTGAGATTGCAGGCAGTAGGGGGCTAAGAAGCAGAAAGGCAATGGAAAGGAAGCATGACACACATGGAGTGTGGGGTGAGTTCTCAAAGGAGAACTGCTTTATTTACATTTGCTGGAGGTTTATTTATTCTTTGCAGTGCTGCCAATCAACCACAGGGCCTCAGGAATACAGGACAACTGTTCTACTACTGAGCCCACACCCAGTCCATTGAAGACAAACAGGACTGACGTGCACAAACAGAATTGAATGAGTACAACAAAGTAATCTCCAAACAAAACTGAAGGTACACCTACTTTATCATGTTCATAATCCGTAAAAACTGCATAGAGTTTCTCCACGGCGAGGCTATAAGTATAAATTAAATGTTAGCAAACAATAATTGAACTATGAAGTTCCTATAACTGAAACAATTAAACAGCAATGAACTACAAACTAACTACTTGGCGCTCTATAAAGGTGAGATGTTGCTGCACCTCACTCCTATGTGCTTAGTATAATCCAGAAGAGTTCCCTCCACTCACTATGCCCCTCCCTCCTCATTGCTCATCGAATTCCAATTCAGAGTCACTCCCTGTTCTAAGTATCGCCAGGCACCGTCCAAGCCCTGGGCATGGGACTGGTTCAAACCCACTTCTTTCTGAGAAATCCAAGTTTCCTAGATATACAAATATCATATGTTTTATTCTCTTTACTCTGGACATGGAGAGATAAAGGATCTGATTTTTACTTGAGATTTAAACTTATGTCTTGGATTAAGTTTATACCGTTTGCTGGTTTATCCTCCTGTAGTCATCAGATAGGTAGTTATGTTATGGTAATGACGTAAAGAAGGAACGTGCCACACAAAGTGCATCTCCTGAGAGGAACCTGAACCTGGTGGCAACGGCCCATCTGCGCAGGCGTTCTTACTTGTGAGCATACTTCACAATCTCTGGTGAAGGGGTGAATATCTTCTGGGGTGTCCTCTTGGCAACACCAATTTCTTTTACCAACTGCTGGATGCCCTGAATTATCTGCTGGGTATACTTCACTCCAACTTTGATAGCATGACAGAAGTCCTGCTGTAGAATGTTTTCTGCAGAGGCTTCCAGCATAACTAGTCAGAGAGTAAGGAGACAGTTACTGTCTGAGAATCTTTCACCAACAGGGTATTTTTAAATGAAAAACAAAGACACAAATAACAAAAAAACACAACTTGCAAGTAAAATGCAGAATGAATATAGGTAACTTATTTACCAATATGGCTTTTAGGTGCTCCGGCAACCACTAAATTTAAAGTGCTAGAAGACATCTCTTTCCTTGTCGGGTTAACAACATATTCTCCATCAATCATTCCTATTCGTACTGCCCCTAAAACATAATAAAATGTTAGCAATGTATAATTAAAACATGCGATTTTTCACAGTATTATTCTAGTAGCCGCTGCATCACACTGTCTTTCAGATAACAGAATGAACTTTCTATTTCTCCCATGTTACGAAAGTTCAGAGAGCACCTATCCCATCCTCCTTTCTAGGCTCAGTGGGATGCTCCGAATCCCTCAAGTCAAATGATTTGTGTGCACTTTGATCATGTTCTTGGTCTTTATATCCAGACTACTGTCCTCAGCAGATGCTCGTACCCCTCTCCCACTGACGTTGTCACTTACACACTGACTACTTTGAGAAGCACTATTTGACAACCTGCACTTCTATATCATTTTTCTAGCTCCTTGTCTGTGCCATTATAATAGCAAACTTAGCAGGGCAGTGGTGGCACACGCCTTTAATCCCAGCACTCGGGAGGGAGAGGCTGTCAGATCTCTGTGAGTATGAGGCCAGCCTGGTCTACAGAGCTAGGCCAGAGCTTTTACACAGAGAAACTCTGTCTCAAAAACCAAAAAAGAAAAAAGAAAAAGAAAATAGTACTCTTTGTAAAGAAATCGGCAGACTGTATGGTTACAACTTCCAGGAGTTATAAGTTACAAACATGTTTGTTTTCTCTCGAAAGACAACGTACTATGGTAATCCCCCACTGTAAGGAAAAAAAGAATGAAAGGGAATCAAGAAGCCTAGGGCCATAAAATCAATAGCACTATAACAGTCTTTGGGTAACAAAACCCAAAGCAAGGATGAAATGCCTGAAAGACCTGCAAGAAATATTAGCATGCTATCTAGTTCAGCTTGCCATGAAGTAATAAATCAGCACCAACAACGTGCACATTGTTACTGAAAGAACAGAAACAGCAGCTCACACTTGCAAATTGTAGCTTACCGACAGGTCCATTCCAAGGGATGTCTGACAAGGAGAGGGCTACAGAAGCTTTAAAAAGGAGACAGATAAAAAACTGAAATTACAGTATTTCATTGCTTTAAAAAAATCAGCAGTGATCATTTTAGCTGGTGTTCTTACACTTACCACCATTAATTGCTAGGACATCGGGTTCATTGATGCCATCTACAGCTAGCAGATTACATATTACCTAGCAACAAGGGAAACAAATTAGACAGACAGATAGCAACAACAATAGCCCCTCAATGTGGGCAGATTATGATTTAAATTAGCAACGTGGCCTAAAATTTAAGAACTATATGATCAATATCCAAATCCCTTGAAGTTACCTATCATTTAACTAAATCCTTGACACTAGGTATTTAAAACTTCCATTTCCTCATTTTGTATTCACCAAGGGTATGTGGTATATGTGGCTACGAGCACTGCTGGACCAGGGCTTCATTTTTACTACCAAGTTATATTCCCAGTTCTGTTTTTTTGAGACAAAATATGTCATCTTCCTAAGGAGTTCCTTTGAGAACTACAGAAACGCTGTATGGAAAGAACCTGGACAATACTAGGCATGCTACGGCATTCTGTAAATGTTGGCTATGTACTTGTATTAGTATCAGTTTATATTGCAATGATGTACCTCTGTTTGATTTTTAAAAGAATAATTTCCTTTAGGCTCTGAAGTCCTTTCAAAGATATACTTACTTAATGAAATGGCTACCTAAGTATATCTAACTAAAGTATATAATCCCCTTGAGGAAAGAAAAGAATATTCAGAAAGTATTAAAATAAAATAGAAGTTCAGAAGATCCAGAATAAAGATATTAAAATTAGTTGTGATAAGATGGTCATGATGGGTCACTGCTGTAATCTGAACACTTGGAAGGGTAAGGCTGACAGACTGCCATGTGTTTGAGGCTAGCTTAGGCTATGCAGAGTTAAAGCCAGCCTGAGCTACAGAAATTTAGATCTTGTTTACCAAATCAAAACAGTTATGCTGATTGTCCTAATGAGCTATTATAAATTTGACCTACAAAATCCAGCCCCCGAGTCTGGCTACCACCCCTAACTATCACACTGTCTTTTATATACATCCACCTATTTCCTAACACAGGGCGGTTTAGACTTTCATCAACCTTTCTAGAGCGTTCCAGATTCTCATCAACCTTTCCAGAGCATTCCCAACAGTCTTTCAGTCCTACTCATAATTCAGGCATCAGCTCAAAATGACACCAATCACATACGGTTTTCCAAAGTACTGCCTTTTAAAGTGACTCAAAAGTATAATGCACGAATACCATAAAAATTCTTTATAAAGCTTTCTTTAGAAAGAGTTATAGGGATTAAATAATTTAACCAAACAAAAGCAGAATTTACCTGAGTATCATAAAAATAGCCAGCTGGAAAGAGAGGTCGAATTGAACGATCTGTCAAAGCAAAGAAAAAGATTTTAAATGGCCCTGGCAGAACTGTTCTCGAATTAAAACTACAGAACTAAGAGACAGCTGTTGATTATGTCATAGACACAAACAAAAAGACCACATGTAAAGAAAAACACTGATAAGTATCAACACTTTCATTAATACAGACCATTACCTAACAACAAAGCAAAAGAAGAGGCTGAAGAGCAACAGCAGACACAAAGAAAACATCCATTTGGTTTACTGTCTGAGGAACACACATAAATATGTGTACAAGCTAGCAACTGTTGGGTAGAAAGCTGTAGACCACAAATGATCCCACAGTATCTGTAGATGTCAAAGAGCTGGGCTATTGTTAGGCTGGCGATATTACTTAGTAGCACAGTGCTTACTTAGCATGCGAATAACCTAGAACTTCACCACCACCCACACCCTCCCACCCACACACTCATGCTTCTTCCTTCTCAAAAAAGATCTGGAAGATGACAGACATACTTCAATAGCTCATAAACGCAATGCTTTTAGGAGTTACTAAGTTGAACATAAAAATGAAAAACCACAGGAATAAATTTAACAGAGAACTGACATGGGCATGGGATTCACGTGCTCAACAGACTCATTCAGTATTTACTGAATGCCTCCTCACGAGATATAAGGCTTTGATAAGGTATAAGGAACAAGTTTCTCCTCTCAGGAGGCACACATCTGAGAGTAAATAGCCAGAGGCAGCCATACAGTGAAGGAAGCTTAGGAGACCCGCAGAGCAGAGATGGGAAGAAGCGATGTGAAATGGCACACTGGAGATCTTACCTATTACTCGACTTGTAAGAATCTCTTTGTCAGAAGAGCCAATCTCCCTTCTAAGGTAGTTTGTAGGGATTCTACCTGCTGCAGCAGCCTTCTGTCTGTAGTCAACCTGAAGCAGCAATGAAGAATTAAGGTTCACATCCCAAGAACCCCTACAGAAGCACCAACTTTCCTAAGGTTGCTCACAACATATTCTAGACAACAAGTAGATAATATTTAATTTGCTTTTAGCATTCTTTTAAACCACTCAGGAAGAAGAATGTATAGAATGTTTCAATTGATGAAAAAGAAAAGTCCTTCACTTAGCAGTCAGGTGACTGCCGAGTCTTGCTGCTTTCTACAGTAGCTTGCCTTGACCCAGTCAAATAGTGCCCCTTCCAACTTTGCGCACCAACCCTGTGAGACATAATTGCTTTCTGCTAATACATTAAAAAAAAAAAAAAAAAAAAAACACAAGCTAAGCATTGGTGGCGCACGCCTTTAATCCCAGCACTCGGGAGGCAGAAGCGGCAAATCTAAGGCCAGTCTGGCCTACAGAGCAAGTTCCAGGACAGGACAGCCAGGGCTCTTACACATAGAAACCCTGTCTCAAAAAAATCAAAACCAAAAAGAAAAAAGAAAAAAAAAGGAAAACACAAAGTCCTAATTAATTTTTCACTTAATATATAGCTGCACACTCAAACTGGAAGAAAACCCAGAGACAATGCATCTTTGCTTCTTTAACAACAACGTACAACAACAACGTACTCGCACACTTCCCCCGAGCTCATCACACTTGGCCATCAGTTCACATCCTCAGTCTCAAACATCTAAGGGAATCCCTTTGTTGTACGGTCTAACTGCAGACACTTGACATGGTATTACAAATCCAACATTTACACTATACTGGAGGCTCAGATAAGTGAATACTTACCAGCAGGGGCATGAACTGGGAGGGTGAAGGCTTTGTTTTACTGACCGCTGTGACCATCACTGCTGTGTCGCCTGACTTGAACAGATACAAAAATATTAGTAATCTTTTTTGAAATCAGACATTAATGCGTAAACAGCAAACTCTATAAAAACTCGTTTCCTCTCTCTCTTGAAACAATGCCTCATTATGTAGCCCTGTAGGAGATCCACCGACTTCTGCTTACAGAAGTCCAGAGCGCTGGACTTGTGAGTGCTTGCACCGTGCCTGGCTGGATGGAAGATCTCTTATTTCGTATCGGTGCAGCGATCTCCATCCTTTCTATCTGACCGTGACCAGTATTAGAGTACTCATGGAAGTTTTCACATGGAGAAATGGCCAGTCGCACCAATGAATTGAGTCGTATTTTACTCTTTATGAGGAAATTTAGACAATAAAGAAAAATTTTCAAGAACTACTATGAAAGGCATAATAAAAAAACTTTTTTTTTTTTTAGAAAAAAGCATAATAGATTTTATTAACAGAATACAGAAAAGCCCAAAGTTTGGAAGTGATCTTAAAGGTCATTTTCTATGTCCAACTGACTTTGCTGGGCTAGCATGGTTCTGACACAGAAACACGTGGTGGTATCTTAACTAGTTCCCAATACTATATGATGACCTACGATGGTACTAAGACATCAGCCACTATGACTTTAGAACAGACTAGTTCCTTACCTGTACCACTGCACAGCCATCTGCAAATCTTGCCAGTTTTCCAGAGGATATTTCTAATTTTCTGTTTAAAAATAAAAATTTAGTACAGTACAAGTCTCAGCTTAGTAGTAAAAAATAATTGAGAGAAGCTAAAAAAAAAAAAAAAAGACAACAACAACAAAACCCAAAAGGCTCCCAATCTAAGTCCCCATCCCCACTTCAGGGAAAAAGAAGAGCCAAAGTATGCAGGATTTGTGATCATCAAAAGCACAAAGGAGACCCAAGTGCAGCTTAAAGATGATGGAAATTAAGGCAAAGGACTCCCCGGGAGGACGGGAAAGCATGGCCAGGAGAAAAAGACTCCGAACTATGGCTTCCCATCTCATGACACACTGCTGTGTAAACTAACACACGGACTCTTCTCTTCCCTAATTAAAATACTTTAAAATTCCTCCATTACTTTCTGGAAAAAAAATATACACTTTGAATATTGACTACAACGACTTTCATGTTCTGATATATAACAGTATTTTGTATGCTATGTTAAAAATAATAAAGGACTTTTATCTTCTGATAAATAACAGTATTTTGAATGTTAACTTAAAAAATAAATAATAACAGTACTAATATTGACTTTCATGTTCAACAGTAGTGTCAAGACAATTTAATGGTAGAAGAATAATCTTTTTCAGTAAAAGGTATGGAGATGGATGGATAGCCACACACTCCATACAAAAATAAAAACCCAAACATGGTTCCTTTTAGGGATAGCTCTTTTAGAGCAAAAATTTAAAGCTCTTTGGAAAAAACAGCAGGAATAAATGTCCATAAACTTGGATTAGACACTCTTTTTTGATGTAACATCAAAAGTCCAAATACAGGGGCTGGAGAGATGGCTCAGCGGTTAAGAGCACTGACTGCTCTTCCAGAGGACCCGGGTTCGATTCCCAGCACCCACATGGCAGCTCACAACTGTCTGAAAATGCAGTTCCATGAGATCTGACACCTTCACACCAACAAACATAATAAAGTTAAGTAAATAAATAAAAAAAAAAGTTAAAAAAAAAGTCCAAACACATAGGCAAAATCTATCTTTTTCAAGTAGACACCAGCTCATGTCTAGAACTGACCATTAGGCACAGGTGGGTAAATAACTCATTTCTAGAAGTAAAAAGGTATGACCTATAAACTTATCAAATATATTGACTATATATATATATATATATACATATATACACACACACACATATATATGAACACATGGGTATATTAAAAGTGTGTAAGAAAAAAACAGGGCCAGGAACTCATCAAACTCAGCCAACCAACGAAGGGTGCAACACTCTTACCTGGACCCCAGAGAAGGACATCTAACGCCACTAGTGAACACTGATCTGCCGTCTCATCGGCAAAGAAGGGACTGTTCCTAAGGCTTCAGCTGAGCTGGCTGGCATGCCCTGCTCAAAGTGTTGTAGGCCTACACATTCTATGTCCACCCATCTGGACTCAGCTGTGACTGTCCACTCTTCAGCTGAACTCTCTCTATGGCTTTGCCCTATGGGCCTCCGGCAGGTGTCCAACTGACACTACCAGCAGTAGTCTACCTGTCTTAGCTCTTTGCCTTTGGTCTAGTAAGTCTTTTTCAGCACTTTGAGCTATACAGCATCAGTTTCTGCAGTCACCCTGTAACCGACATAGTTACAAACACACAGTTATTATTCCTGTGTGGAGTGTCATGTGTAATCTGAGAGTTGGTATTGGTGACTGCCAGTGGGATAAAAGAAACCATGTTTGCAACAGCCTGCACGGATCAAGGTAAACTCGAACTGCTTGGCAAATTTCAGCTAAGAGAACTGGCATAGTGTGTGAATTTATTGTTATTCAATGAATTCTGATAATGTAGAAAGACAGGATGATTATGTTTCAGGAACATGGACTTTCGGTTGCTTGCAAGAAAACTACTAAATTTACGCTGTTTTGTTGTTGTTGTTCACTTTGCCTCTTACCAATTTACTTTTCAATACTGTATGTATAAAAGATCTCCATGCACATAGAGGACCCACACATACTACATACATGGCCTCTAGGATTTGAAACTGGGGAATCTGTCTCTCTCTCTCTCTCTCTCTCTCTCTCTCTCTCTCTCTCGCACGCGCGCCTGTCTGAGATGTCTTAGTTTTGTTAATTTTGAGAAATTTACCTTTTTTGACCCTCTGTTGTCTCAACAACAAAATGAAGGCAACAGAACCTTACTAGAGGTTTAACAGGGCTGTATTCATCATATAACCGGTATTCAAGAAAACGACGGTCCCTTCCCACTATGGCTCACACTGGCCTCGTTTTTGGGAGAACTGACCTGGGCACACACTGACAACGGGTTACCTTGAGGTGGCAGGTTTCCCATTCAGAGCCCGAGATCTCGGGAAACACAGAGGAAGATTGTCATGGGCACTGAGAAGGAAGTCCACCACAGTTAGGGGCTGGGTCAAGACCCAGCAGACAGCGGGCAGCGTGGAAAGGGGGAAGCACCGGGAAGACAGACTTCAAATCCGGAAAACGAAATCTCGAGCTTAGGTTGGAGTGGAGAAGTTGACAGAGATTCAGCCTGCTGGAGTCCCACCCTGGGTATTTGGCTACCAAGGGTGTCTGGATCGGACTCCGCGTGAAAAGTCCGCGAACTCACGCCGTTCCTTACCTGTGGCCCAGGTCCACGGCCACCGTTCGGGACCCGATGCTGCTCCACAGCGCTCGCGCCTGCAAATAGATGGGCGGCCGACTCCGCCCGGGCCGGCCGAGGGGACCGAGGGGACCGCAGCCCGGCGGCCGGAGCCTCAGACACGAGCAGCACTGCCTGCAGGCCGCCATGACACCCCGCGCTCGCGGTCCGAGCGGCGCCTCATTGGCCAGCCTGCGGGTGGGCGGGGCCTGACGCGATTCCGTTTCTGGGGAGCCTGAACTCCGCCCAGGAAGTGAGCCTTGGTTCTTGCGGAGATCCTAGAGGGTCAACCCAGCAGAATGCTTTTTGTTCAGCTTTTTTCTCTTTTTTCTGCCCTCACCAGTGAAAATTACACAGAATTGAAGAAATCCATTAATTTTCTCTCTCTCTCTCTCTCTCTCTCTCTCTCTCTCTGTTTAAAAGAAAGTCCTAGAATAACGTTTAATAAATACATGTAATGGGGCTGGAGAGATGGCTCAGAGGTTAAGAGCATTACCTGCTCTACCAAAGGTCCTGAGTTCAATTCCCAACAACGACATGGAGGCTCACAACCATCTGTAATGAGATCTGGTGCCCTCTTCTGGCCTGCAAGCATAGACACAGACAGAATATTGCATACATAATAACTAAATACATAATATTTAAAAATAAATAAATAAATAAATACATGTAACAATACATAAGTACTAAGCGACCCATGATTATTTGGTTCGGTTAAGTAAGGACTAGGTTCGTATCTCAAGAAGGGCCTTGGAAGAGATCTCCCTCTTACCCAGTAGCAGCCGCCTATAAGTCTGCCTCTTGGAGGCTCATACTGAATCCATGAGACAAACTGGCTTGCCCGAGAGCTTCAACAAGAGACCCTGACTCAAAAAAATAGTGGAGCGTCATTAGGCAAGCACCGTATGTAAATCTCCAGCCTCCACACGGAGGTACACACGTGCACACCGCATGCCTGTCCATCTGCACACACGGGCATGGGCGTGTCTGTACCCACACGATGCCAACTCTCATACACATACAAATACTATGCACACATTCATGAGCAAACAAAAGGGCTTTTTTAAAGAACCACTTGAATAATTTAGCTTTCTGTTCGTTGTAAATGTTGGAAAGGTCGTAAAAATGGCCAAGGGGTCTGTCTGTGCTTCCTTATGTCAGTCTAAACTCATTAGAATAGTAGCAACTGAGTCATAAACTCAAAAGCTGATACTAGCAATGAAATCCGGGACAGAGCTCTTTTCACAGTGTGTTTATGCTAGGCAGTTTTAGGTTAGCATAGAGACAGAAATATAAAAAGTATATATTCTTGGGGCTGTAGTAACCGAAACTGATTTCTGAGGTTTTCACATTCTGGAATTATAGTTCTGCTAAATATGTTCCAGAGCTACAGTGTAATTTAGAAGGCGTTTCTTTATGACACTTGGAGAATAGGGAAGGTGATTCCATCTAAATCTACCAGCAATGTTTCTCAGAACCCCCTTTCTCTTTTTTCTTTCATAGTCAAATTAAACTACATCAAAATAACACCGTCCTGTGCTCCGTGTGGCAACTTGACTAAAGTAAAACATTACATTAAGATATGCTCAGTTGAAGTGTAATTTGGCTTGTGCTTTTGGTTGAGATTCTATACATTTATTTTCATTTTTGCTTTCCCCTTTTTCTTGTGATAGGTAGCTGTCCAGAAACTGCAAGAATAGTGAGTGTACATCTTCTTATACATTTGTAGACGTTTCACTGACATTGTAACTAAATGTGTCAGCACACACTGAGGCATGCAAGAGAGTTTTCTTAAGAAAGAACGCAGCCTGCTCAACTTTAAAACACTGCTTTGGGGCCTGAAAGATGGTTCATCCCTTTGTCACCAAGCCGGATGATGTTCTGAGCTTGATCCTTAGGATTCACAAGATAAATGAGAGAAAGACTCCAGCAGGTTGAACTCTGACCTCCACAGAAGCGTGAAGACACACAAAATCTTAAAAGATTTTACATCACAGCCAGGTGTTACTTTCTGAATCACAAACACAATGTGTCTTTATTCTGATTAAATTTCAATGTTTCTCATGGTGTATAAAGATTTTGTTTTCTACTTGTTTTTTTTTATGAACTTTAATTTACCAATCTACTTATCTCTGTCGGGAGCCACCTTTTTGGGTGTCACAATCCTAGCTGCTGTGGGTTCATATGTTCCAGGGTAGGGGCGTGAGTATTAGAAAAGCTAGGTAGGAGGAACCGAGATGAGAAAGAATCACAGAGACATGGGATAGTATTGGGAGGGCAACTCAGTGAATACTGGATGCAGAATTCTTCTTCTGACTTTTGAGTTCTGAGTTCACCTGTGGTTATTTTTCCATACACTTTGATAGCCCAATACAAAAGGTGGGGGAGAAGAAGGCAAAAGACTGCTTTCACATGATACAAAGGGCAGCTAGAACAGGTATTTGTCCTCATATTTGAGACATCAAGCCATTATTTCTTGAGAAAAACATTCTATTTTTTTTTTTTTTTAGGCAGTGAACCTACACTAGACTAAGTATCCTGAAGGCAGCCACACTCAAGGTCAAATATTCTATTTCAAAGGAAGGAGTAGATTACGCTTGATTTCTCTGACCTTTGTTCTGGGTGGAGTGGATCTACCTCTAGGTTCTTCTTAGTTCTTAATGTCTAAAACACCAAGTAACCACACCCTAGGTCAGGGTGTGTAGCCACAGTTGTCAACAACTTTGAGCAAACTCAAGCTCTCTGACCTTCAGACAAGGTGGAATAGGCTCACATTTTTGGGCCTCTACAATCTCTACTTCTTTTTTATACACCAAATAAACAGACCATACTCCCTTGCAATATACCACTTTTTCTCATGCCCTTGTGTCTTTGCATGTACATCTGTGTGCTTAGTACATGCACCCTCCTTCCCTCCCTCCCAAGTTTCAGTCTGGTGAACTCAGTACTTAATAAGATGCCCTGTCCTTGCCGGGCGTGGTGGCACACGCCTTTAATCCCAGCCCTCGGGAGGCAGAGGCAGGTGGGTCTCTGGGAATTCGAGGCCAGCCTGGTCTACAAGAGCTAGTTCCGGGATAGGCACCAAAGCTACAGAGAAACCGTGTCTCGAAAAAACCAAAAAAAAAAATGCCGTGTCTTTTTCCCAGGCAGACATATAGGTGGCAGGGACTGCATGGTGCCTGTCCAATCTATATTTGGCTCTCTGGACAGAGGTAAAAAATGTTCATACTTTTCAAACCAAAGCTATAGCTTTTGCTAGGCAGCAAAGGCACGAGTCTACTCCAGCTGTTTTACAGACACCAGCTAACTGACTTTCCTACAGTGTGAATTTCAATACAGATGACAAACAATGGTGAAGCTAACATATCTAAAACTTTCGTGAACTTGAAAAATGTTCTTGTAAGTTTCAGGGAATTGCCTTGGATCTGCCTCGCAAATGGACTGTCAGCCAACTGCCTGTTTCCCCACCTGCATGGTCCTGATGGGATGGGTACTCTTTTCTTTCCTTATCTTGAGACTCCTCTCCCTCAGCTACCAGAACCATGAACTGTTGTGCCCAGATTACGATCCTCAGAGAGAGACCACCAGAGAGGCCCAGACTGTAATAAGCAAGGTTTAATAAGCATAATACAGACATGTTTGGAACTCATTTCCATCCCCATTACAACAAGGTAGAGAGGAGTTGTATCTGCTCTGTGGGGTAAGCTTTTAAAGGCATAACTACAAAGAGAATCTTTGAAGATGCTTCGGCACGGGTACAAGGACTTTTGCTCCCTCACATTCTGTTATGTCAGCTTTTTTCTTGTTTTTAGAGCAAGGCCACTGTTCTTGAGTTAGGCCATCTTTATCAGCCTGTACCAGGTGGCTGGCTGGGCTGAGCTAAGTGACCTTGTGTTAGGAATCTCCTAGGTGGGAGAGGGGAAGACCACTATCTTCCTGGGAAAACATTCTGCTAGGAAATTTCTTCTTACCCCTTTGAGAATAAAGGGTGAGGGTCCCACAGAACCTGGAAGTTCCAAATGTACCCCTAAAAGAAAAAGAAATCTGCCAGGTGGTGGTGGCGCACGCCTTTAATCCCAGCACTCGAGAGGCAGAGGCAGGCAGATCTCTGAGTTTGAGGCCAGCCAGTTTGAGCTAGCTCCAGGACAGGCAACGAGTAATGAGACCATGCCATAGGTCCCCCCACCGGGGGCAGGCAGCAGGCAGGGGGTTCCGAGAGCAGCCAGTCCCAGGAAGGGATGGCTGCAGGTCCCCAAGCAGTGGTTGCTCCTGGGCAGGGAGACAGAAGCATGGATAGGCATGCCATGCAAGAGTGAGGTTGTATGTTTATTAAGTGGGTTTTGGAAGGGAAGGGGGAGAAGGAGAAGAGGAGAGAGAGAAAGAGGGAGAGAGAGAGAGAGAGAGAGAGAGAGAGAGAAGAAAGAGAGACAGAAGCTGCCTCTTGGAGAAAGGCAAGAGACTCAGGAATGGAGCCGGGCTGTGGTGGCGCACGCCTTTAATCCCAGCACTTGGGAGGCAGAGGCAGGCGGATCTCTGTGAGTTCGAGACCAGCCTGGTCTACAAGAGCTAGTTCCAGTACAGGCTCCAAAACCACAGAGAAACCCTGTCTCGAAAAAGAAAAAAAAAAGACCTAATTGTCTCAGTGGGTTGGGGAGGGGCTTGTCTTTTGAAGGGGCAGAACAGATCAGCACAGTAACAGGGAGAATCTAAGGAGCAGAGATTTAAACTCAGCAGAGGGATGAGAAAGAAGGCAGCAGCTTTCCCAGCAGAGGGATGAGTTGCCTGTGATGAGAGGGTCCCTGAGTCAGGGAAGAATGTGTTTTTTTCTGGGGCAGTAGTTAAGTGTGGGAGAGATAAGGCTGGGAATGGGGAGCTGCTACAAGGCTTGGGAAAAGGTGTGAAGTATGAGTTGATCTATAGTCTAAGATGATCTCTTTGGCCATTTAGAATAGAACAGAGGAGGAAAGAAAGAGAAGTGTAATGGCCAGTAGCAATGTGGTGGCACGGACCAGTATGTGACAGATGTGACATGAGGAAGAAGTAGCTTTGGGATATATTTAACTGGAAGGACTTGATGGATCGGATACAGGGAAGGAGGATTTAGGGCTATTGATAGTCTTAGATGGGTCAGGAAGGCAGTAGCTGTCAAGAGACAGATCTAAACCCGGGACTCAGAGAAAACTAAGATAATGTAAATGTGGGAGTATTGTCATGTCAGTGACATCACAATCCAGGGATCTGTGTGACATCACCTAGAGAGATGGTAGAAAGACAGGCCCTGGACCCCAAGGAGGCAGAGTCTACCAAGGATATAGAGACAGCTAGTATGGATGCAGGCAATCTGGGATACATCTGCTGAGTATTTCTAATCTGCCTGCTCCTGTGCAGCCTCTACCTTTCCTTGTTTATGAGGCCTAACACTCCAGCTCCCTGGACTTTTGGATTTTGGTTGTGTCTTATAGTTAGGCACAAATGAGAGCTCAAAGAGCAAAATAAAAAAGAAATAAAAAAAAAACCTGAGAGCCATAGATCTCTTTTAATTTAAAATTTTAATTTTTTGCGAATTTCATGAGTACTGTATCCACATAATTTGTACTCCCTCTAGTCCTTTTATGTACCCCCCACTCACGCTCAAATTATTGACCTTTAATTTTATTGTTATGTATCTGTAAGTATATGTATATATACACATACATGTGACTATACCAATACATTCATACGTGTACGTGTGTGTGTGTGTGTGTGTGTGTGTGACCTGAAGAGTCCATTGCTGCTGTTCTCTCATGTATGCTTTTAGGACTGACCACGTGGAATTGGATAACCCACCAGGAGTCTTGTCTCTCGGGAAGACAGATTCCCCCTCTCCGGCAGTCACTGATTGTCTTCAGGAGAGCCATAACTTCATAGTGTTACATAGTGGATACATTCCTCTGCCCCTGTAGCTCTTGCTAGGTGGCCTTATTTTCTTGGCTCAGGTCTCTAATTGTTCAGTGCTTCTCACTGTTTCAGTTCCACAGAGAGGGGCTTGAGTGCTTCTCTTGAGACCCTATTCTTTAAGTAGCCGACTTTGATGGCTCTCATAGAATAACATAAACTAGTTGTTGTAAGCAATTTTTACCCTCTGTAAGCCAGGAATTCTAAGATCTTGACAATATCTTTCTGTGGTATGAAGATGAAGGGAGAAGCTGATGGGGGTCAAGGGTTGTTCAGATTGTCCTGTTTTATCAACGTTGCTGTTGTAACATTTTGTCAGGGTTGCTCTAAGACTAGAATGTTCTTTCCAGATCTAATGTAGCTCAAGCAGAAGTCAGGGCTCTCACACAGTTCAAGACCTCTCCCTGACTAGTTCAGAGATGCAATGTTAAATATTTCTTTCAAGAGATGAATTCCCACTACTGTGGAATGTTAAAGATATATTGAATTTATTTATGCTGTAGAATATTTGTTTAATGATGCAAAGATGTGTTGCATTCTTCTTTTTTTTTTTTGGTTTTTCAAGAAAGGATTTCTCCTGGAACTTCCTTTGTAGACCGGGCTGGCCTCAAACTCACTGAGATTCATTTGCCTCTGCCTCCCAAGTGCTGGGATTAAAGGCATGTGCCACCACTGCCTGGCATTCTTTTATGTTGCATTTAACTCTATAAAGCTGTATAACTTTGCCTGTATAAAGCATCTAATGGTCTAATAAAGAGCAGAACATCAAGTAGCTCAGAAGGAGAGAGAAATAGGTGGGTCTGGTGGGCAGAGAGAATAAAAAGGAGGAATTTAGGGAAGAGAGCAAAAAGCGAGAAGTGAGAAAAGGGAGAGTGGAGGATGCCAGGGACCAGCCACCCAGCCAGCCACGTAGTAAGAAGGAAAGAAAGGTATATAGAAGAAAGAAAGGTAAAAACCCCAGAGGCAAAACACAGTGAAAGAGAAATGGAATAATTTAAGTTAGAAAAACTGGCTGGAAGCAAGCCACTCTAAGGTCCGGTATTATAATTAAGAATAAGTCTCCATGTAGTTATTTGGGATCTGGATGGTGCATCCTCAAAGAGGGAAAAAAAAGCCCAACTACATCCTGCTTTGTAAGTTTTAGAGTTGTTTTAGAATGGAATTCGGGAAAAAGGAGCAGATGGGAGAGGAAAGAAGTGTGTGTGTGTGTGTGTGTGTGTGTGTGTGTGTGTGTGTTGGTTATGCATGTACATGAATGTGTGTGTGCAGGCGCATGAGCATGCAGAAGCTCGAGGCGGGTGTTGGATGCTCTTTTGTATCACTGCTCACCTTACTTCCTGCACAAAGGCCTCTCACCGAACCTCGCTATTTTGACTAGGCTGGCTGGCCCTTGAGTTTCCAGCTTCTGCTTGTGTCTGCCCCACAGCAGGGTTAGAAGCACAAACTGCCTCGGTCACTTTTTACTCAAGTCTTTGGCACTCTTACCCACTGAGCCATCTCCCCAGCTCTTACAAGTGTTTTTATTTGACTAACATTGACTAGGTTTCATGTCTGCTATTAAGGCAGATGCGCAAAAGCTGGCAGTGCTAATGGGGAGTTGTCTGTCACGATTACAAGCACAATATCCTAATGTGAGCACTTTCTAGACATTCTTCTGTGAGCTCCTCAGCCTCTGGTCTTCGTGGTTGTTGTGCTGCTTCCTATCGCTGAGACCATCTTGCTTAAGCGCTCAGCTGTCTTGGATGAGGTTCCTTCAAAATGGAGTTCCCAGGTGTTTTTAGACAGTGAACTCATGCATTCCTGTGCCACAGACAGGTGGGGATGTAGCTTGTCTTAACTATTACCTTCTGCCTCTCTCCGTCCCTCCCCTCCCTCCCCTTCCCTTCCCTTCCCTTCCCTTCCCTTCCCTTCCCTTCCCTTCCCTTTTCTTCCCTTCCCTTCCCTTCTCTTCCCTTCCCTCCCTCCACCTTCCCCCCAACCCTCCCTCCTTCCCTCCCTCCTCTTCGTTCCTGCTTTCTGCTTCTTGAGACAGGATCCAATTATGCAGCCCAGGCTTTCCTCTCTCAGCATCATCTTGCCTCTGCCTCTCAAAGGCTGGTATTATAGGCATAAGGCTACTAAGCTGCTGGAGTCCAGCTCCAGCAGGGTTCTTGTGCCACAGGAAGAATGTGTGAAGTCAGAGAAGAATGAAGAGTCAGACGGTTGTCTTTCAAGCTGATGTCTCCAACTACCTCAGGCTGTTTTTATTTATACAAGTTCTAATGCATCCGAGCATGAGCAGTTTCAAATCATTTCTCTTTAATCATTTTCTAAGAATCATTAACATTTTAGTTTCTCTTTTTCTTTCCCACTCCCTTGATGTCATTGACCTTTACTCCATGTCATTAGAATGCAAGCCAAATGTTTATATCTAGCTAGGTGCATCTGATTCATACTGTGGCCCAGCCAGCAACAAACACACGATTACAAAGGAAGAGATTTAAGTATTATGATTAACAACATAAAATCACCTGTATTGTTGTGCCTAGGATATCTTTTTCAGGTGTATACCCATTTCTAAGTAATCTGTGTGGATTAGAATTATAATCGTATTCTTTATAAGTCCTTAAATAGTAATGATTAATACTTACCTCTTTTAACTGTTCAAAGTACATTTCTATTCTTCTTGGCAGTTTCTGCAAATACTTTTCTTTTAAGGGAACTGGGAGTTTTAGATTCCTTTATTGATATATTGGAAAAATATCTAAGTGTTCATGTCCTGGCACCAGAGAAATGTCTGACCTTTCATGGCCTATATCTTTTCCTTATATGTTACTATAAGTTTTTAATGTTATCTTTTTTTAAATAATTTTATTTAACTTTATTTCGTGTGCATTGGTGTGAAGGTGTCAGATCTTGTGGAACTGCATTTTCAGACAGCTGTGAGCTGCCATGTGGGTGCTGAGAATTGAACCCGGGTCCTCTGGAAGAGCAGTCAGTGCTCTTAACCACTAAGCCATATCTCCAGCCCCTTAATGTTATCTTTTAAGGAACCATTTTCCAAGTTCTTAAGTTCTTTGGCATATATTTATGTCTTTTTGGAATTTGAATGAACAATAATAATTAACCTCAATGAGTTTCTCCTGCTTACTCAGGATGGCTGCAAAGGCAGCCAGGGGCGACCGGAGAAATCAGTTTCTGTAACAGGTCAGAGAAATGTAATTTTTCTATAAAGACTTTCGTTTTCAGTAAACTCAGGTGTAATCACAGCTAACAGAGCAAAACTAAGAGTTACCACAAGAATAAGCATAGCATGCTGGAGAGATGGCTCAGTGGTTAAGAGCATTGCCTGCTCTTCCAAAAGTCTTGAGTTCAATTCCCGGCAACCACATGTTGGCTCACAACCATCTGTAATAAGGTTTGGTGCCCTCTTCTGGCCTGCAGGCATACACACAGGAAGAATATTGTATACATAATAAATAAATAAGAATAAGCATAGCAAAAGCTACAGAGGCCTGAAGCCCATGAGTTCCCTAGGATTAGCACAGGACTTGGCAGTCCTTTTTTTTATAGGTATAGTGATATTTTATTTATGTTTTATAAATAAAGCTTGCCTGAAGACCAGAAGATAAAACTAGGCCACTAGAGGCCACTAGAGGCCTAGTTTTAAACCTTAACCCTATGATCCCAGGATTTGGGAGACAGAGGCAGATGGATCTCTGTGAGTTCAAGGCCACCCTAGGTTACACAGGATCAACACAGCAACAGATCCAGGTGTTGGAGGCTCCCACCCTTAATTCAGAACTAGGGAGCCACAAATCTTTAATCCCAGCACTAGGGAGGAATATAAGGTAGGATGAGACAGGAACTCACTCTCTTTCAGTCTGAGGATTTCTTAGAGATAAGAGCTCTCTAGTGGCTTGGCTGCTTTGCTTTTTTGACCTTCAGGTTGATCCCCAGAATCTTATCTCTGGGTTTTTATTATGTGTGCTATGCATAGGTCCTTGCCAAATTTATGGGTTTCTCCAGAGGGCCATGTCATCTAATGAGCTCCATTTGCACAACATTTATGCGCCATTCCCAGGGGTGACAGCATGGCTTCTGTACCAAGTCTGGTGTTTAGCCCCTCTCTTTGTTCTGCCAGTGCACGTGTGTCTAGTCTTTGCTGGTCACATTTTATGCAAGAAGCAACCACTGGTTTATATTTTTATGTTTAAATTTAAATTACATATTTGTGTATATGGGTGTGTGGACATGGACATACACACACCAAGGCACGTGTATGATGGTGGAAGACAACTCGCAGGAGTCAGCTGTCTCCTTCTAATAATGTGGGTTCCAGGAGTTTAACTCAGGGAGGCAGCCTTAGTGGCAAGCAACCTTACCCTGATGAGCCAAGTTGCTGACCCAGTATTATCTAGTTTGTAATGTACCTGCTATGTCAACTTCGGAGTAGTAAGATAGACTATCATCCAGTTTAATTTACATGTCTAAGAGGGTATGAAAATGTTTACTATTTACACAGTAAGGCTTTGGGGAACAATAGGACAGTGTTTCGGAACCTGATCAAAGATGCTCTAAGAGGAGAGACAAGAGACTGGTCTGGGGTTTCTATTATGATTTGAAGGAAGGGCTTGTGTGAAGGCCCTATGCATGTATGGGCAGAGATCCCATAGGTGCCAAAGAAGGGAGCACGTGAGCTTTTATATCAGCTTGCTCAATGTGGAAGAAGTAGAAAGGAAAGTAATGAAATGTCTAGATACCAGCAATCCTAACTGGACACGGTGGTACACAGTTGTGCACACATGGAGACTTATTTTTACTTGTGAACGCCTGGCTCTAATGTGGCTTCTTACCAGCCTTTCTTAAGTTATCTTGACTACCTTTGGCCTCCAGGATTTTTCCTTTTCTTACTTCTCTATATCTTACTTTCACCCTTACTCTGCGGCTGGCTGGCTGGCTGGCCCCTGAGGTCCTCCTCTGCATGTTCTCTCATTGCTCCTTCTTTCTTGTTTCTTCTTCCATTTATACTCTTTGTCTGCCAACCCCGCCTATCCTTGCTCCTGCCTCGCTATTGGCCATTCAGTTCTTTATTAGGCCATCAGGTGTTTTGGACAGGCAAAGGATCACAGCTTCACGGAGTTAAACAAATGCAGCATAAACAAAAGTCATATACCTTAAAATAAGATTCCCCAACACTCCTGTCTCATGACAACAGAGGACTGTTCCTTGATAATAAACAAGTGAAATTGGGGGAGATGCCTGTCTTTTCCTTTCTCTGCCAGTGGTTCTCTTGGGCCCTTTGCTTGGTCTGACTGAGTGTGAGGATGGTTTGGTATGCCCCGTCTCTCTCGTGGGGTGGGTAATCCTGTGGCAGCTCTTCTTTAACGGTTCTCCTTAATCCTGCTTTCAAACATTAATGTTCTCATTCATTTGGCATGGATGCTGAGAATTTACTATGGAGTTGGTCTACTACTTTTTATTTTGTAGAATGTTGGGAGTGGTGTTTTAATTTACTTCCTGTTGCTGTGATAAAATACCATGACCAAAAGCAACTGGGAAAGTAACAGATGTATTTCACCTGTGTTTCCAGATCACAATCCTTCATTAAGGAAAACCAGGGCAGGAACTCAAGATAGGATTTTGAAGCAGAAGTTGCAGAGAAACACTGTGCTCTCTTTCTCTCCTCTCATGCATGCACATACATGTATATGCACATTAGCTTTCTTATACCACCAGCACATGCATGAACCACCTGTAGTGGACTGGGTTTTCCTCTATCAATTAACCATCAAAAGAGTTCCCTACAGACAAGTCTGATAGATGTAATTCCTCAATGCTTCAGATTCTGGATTATGTCAAGTTGACAGTTGAAGTTGACGAGAAGTCATGGTCAGTTTCAGAGGCTTAAGAAATATTTTAATATATTAGCAAAAACTCTCAATAAACATGCTGTTTTGCATGTAAAAGGTAGGAGAGAATGTGAGATTTGGCATACATGCAGATGAATTTGAAGGTTTTCCTCTTTGGTAAAGTTTGAGACAAGGACAGTAGCTGAGAGTAAGGGAAAAAGGTATAGGCAAAGTTTTTCATCTGGACTTCAGGCTCCCCAATAAATGCACTGAGACATATTATCAAGTAAGTATAAAAACTCAGCCAATGGCTCAGGCTTATTACTAACTAGCCCTTACAACTAAAACTAACCCATTTCTATTAATCTATATTCTGCCACGTGGTGTTACCTCTCTTTCATCTTACACCTCCTGTTTCCTCTCAGTGTCTCATTCTCAACTCCTCAGATTCTGCCCATCTTCCCAGCATTCTCTCTGCTCCCCAAATCCTGCCTAGCTATTGACCAATCAGCTTTTTATTAACAATGGGAGCAACAGATTTTCACAGTGTACAGAAGTGTCATTCCATAGCAGAGGAGAGGAGTGTGTGTGATGTTTTGAAGGAACTTACTTTAGAGGCTGAAAGAATGAATCTTCTTGAGAAACAGCATCATCACCAGACAGCAATATTGCTGTGTGCCTTTGAGAATTGTTTTTATTCTGTCAATCATATTTTAAATAAACACTGATTGGCCAGGCAGGAAGTATAGGTGGGTCAACCAGACAGGAAATAGAGTTGGGGCAATGAGAACAGGAGTATTCTGGGAAGCAGGAAGCTCCCTCCGCAGTCCAGCACAGACCACCGAAGAGGCAACATGTAACCTGCCCTGCTGAGAAAGGTACCAAGCCACGTGGCTAAAATAGATAAGAATAATGGGTTAATATAAGCTACAAGAGCTAATAAGAATCTTGAGCTAATAGGCCAATCAGTTTATAATTAATGCAGACTCTCTGTGTGATTTTCTTTGGGGCTTGCTGGCTGTGGGGTACCGGGTGGGATGAAAACCCCCAACGAGCAGGCCCCCTCCATGTTACAGTTCATGATACAAGCTTTTGATGGAAGCAGGCATATTCATTTGGAAGAATTTTGCTAGCTAGTTTACCTCTTTCGTGAAACAAAGTTGGGTGTGTGAATGAGTGGTAGAGGATCCATGTAGGTTGAGAATTCCAGGGGACAATGGACTGAAGTGCCTCTTGCCCCTGTGAATTCATGTTGAAGCTTTAGCCCCCAGTGTGACTGAATTAGTAGTAGGGTTAAATGAGATCCTAATGGTAGGTCCTGGTGGAGTTAGTGTCCTTATTAGAGGAGATGTGGCTTCAAATACAAAGCCACCAAATGTTTCAGATGTGGCTTTGTAGTTGTGATCCTTCGGAGGAGCCAGCCTGATTATCTTAGAGATTTGCGACAGCATGAGGATGATGTAGGAGGGTCTTTATCTATCTGTTGCTTTCATTGGTTAATTAATAAAGAAAACTGCTTGGCCTGATAGGTCAGAACATAGGTAGGTGGGGAAGACAGAACAGAATGCTGGGAGAAAGAAAGCAGAGTCAGGAAGACGCAATGGAGCCAGCCGCCAGGTCAAACATGCTGAATCTTTCCCGGTAAGCCACCACCTCATGGTGCTACACAGATTATTAGAAATGGGTTCATCAAGATGTGAGAATTAGCTAATAAGAGGCTGGAATTAATGGGCCAGGAAGTGTTTAAATGAATACAGTTTGTGTGTTGTATTTTGAGTGTTAAGCTAGCCGTGCAGGGAGTGGGGCAGGACAAAAGCAGGCCTGCCCACAGCTCCTTCTACATGAGGTCTTTGGTGCTGGTGGGCCTTTCTGGTGCTGGGGTAGGGAACCTTAGAGCCCTGTGCCTGAGCTGAGTGTTTCGTACAAAGCTAACCCGAGTGCAGCCTATCACAATACATGTTCTCCATCCTCAGGAACAGCCGACAGAGTGCAGCCTTGCCATCAGTGTCAGGCAAACCCCTGACCTCATAAGCACTTGAGGTCCAGCGGTTGAGGTCAGTAACTCACATATGGAGAATCGGATAAAATTTGACATAATATTCCCAAGAGAGAGTGAGTTCATTGCGGGCTCTCACATATGGGATCTGATAAGATGTTGTATTCTCAAAGGGAGGAGAGACTGCACTCCAAAACAAAAACATCATCTCCGAAACTATGCAAGATTCTGGAATCCTTTCAAAAGTGTATAACAATCACAAAGAACACATGGCAAGTGTGTGTGAATGCAGCGATGCCAATGGCATTGTATTTCGTGAAGATGATGTCCATAATGGGCACTTTGTTGTACTATCCAGGATACAGATCACACTCCTGGAACAGACAAGACAGGGAACTTCTTTGATTTAGATGTTGCTTGATCCCTAAAGTCTCATGTATTGGAAGCTTGGCCTTTAGGTTGCCAGTATTGGGAGATGGTATGGAACCTTTAAAGATGGGACCTAGTGACAAGTTTCAGGTCAACTGGGGTTGTGCCTCTGGGAGGAACTGTGGAACTCTAGCTTCTCTCCGGGTTTTCTGTTTTGAGATGTGTTTCCTCTACGTGTACTCTTATGGTGATATAATGCAGATAAGAAGGTTTTTTGTTTTTTGTTTTTTTTTTGGAACCAAGCCATTACCAGTGTGATGCCCCCAAATTTGAAAAACTGCCTTTAAATAAGTCACTTTTCTTTATAGGGTTGCCCTGCCTCAGGTATATCATTTAGTAATAAAGATGAGTGTTCACCTTCCCATCAGTGGAAAGCAAGCATGCGGATACAATTGGGCTTCCTTGCTTGATTTTTTTCATTCTCTACTTTTTAAAAATAGGAAGCAGAAACAGCCCTTCCTTCTTAGGTGGGCTCATTAAGAAGGCCGTGACTAGAAACTTCTGCTGGTCTGCGAGGAAACCCTAATGGTAGCTAGGACTATTTCCTTATTTTTAATTGTCACCCAGAATTGCTGGTATAGATGGAAGGCATAGTTTATTGTTTCTTCCCCATGAACCAAGTAAACAGCAGTTCTGGGGTTCTGACCTTTTGGTTAACTAAAAGCCTCTACCTTAAGGCAGTGGGGCAGCAGGTATTGTCTGGATTATTCTATCTCTATTCTTTTTGCAAGTTAAAGGGTAATAAAATCCCCTTTAGCCTGTTTTTGTGTGTGTGTGTGTGTGTGTGTGTGTGTCTTGATATGACTTTTTTTTTTCAGTTCAATAAAAAAGCCAGAAAGGCATTTGTCCCAAAGTGGGGATTGGCCCATTTCCCAGGTCTCATAGCGGGGTACAATAACCTAGACCATCTTGGTACTCTTAGTGCCGTGGTGCTGCCAATCACTGCTTTGGTGGTTGCCTTGTTACTTTGTGAACTGGTTTGCTGGCACCTATAGTTGTCATTCTTTCTTACATATGTGTTTTGTTGCTGATCACAGTCCTCATGCTTTCACACCTTGTCACACACTGTTTCAGAGAAAGCTTTATAGCTTCGCCATAACCAGTGTTCTCTGCAAATGTGCTTTAATTAGGGTTTGTGCTTGTGTTGGTTTCTAATGAAATGAGCAACGCTGGACTGCTGCTTAAACACTCACCTTTGGTCAACTGTTTTTTAGGATAGTGGGGATGTTGTTCTCTTTGACAAAACAAAACAGCTCTTTCAAGTCAGCATGAATGAACAGCAACTGAGCACGAGTTCTCTTTGCCAACCCTGCGTTGCACGCTCAGTCAAAAGCGCTTAGGCGATTACAGTTCAGAGTACCGATGTTTGACAGTTGTAATTAATGTGCCCTGAAATCTAGAGGAGATTTTGGGAGTTGTTCCGAGTTGATGATGCTGGAGGGAATTTCGGATGACTTTAACATGTTCTCTTCTGCCTTAAACTCGCTCTGTTTTCTTAACAGAATGATGATGTCTTTTAACTGTTTTTTGGGGTAGGCTCACTTCAAAGTTTGCCAAGGGAGAATGTGAAAATCATTCTCCACCCATTTTTCTCTGGTTCCTTTTGACATTTGACCCAAGGGTTTGTCAGGAGAGAAGGAAACCATGCGTTTGGATCTTGGCTAGCTGTGAAAAATGATAACATTGATCTGGATTTAAGTGGTCTCGGAGTAGCTTGAGGTTTTCTGTTAAAACGTATTCACTGTGTCTGGGACATAACCGGAACAGGCTGCTCAGCAGACAGACAGAGCTGCTGGTAGCAGAGGAACTACTGGATACAAAGGTGCCTAGTTTTTATCTCCCTTAGCCCTCATCACAATCCCATGTCTCCTGTGACTTATCTTTTAAAGAGATGGCATCCAAGGCTATGTGGTATTTTCTGAAATGCTTGTATTTGAAGTAAAACTTTTCTTTGTGGATTATTTATAGGTATCGCTTATAAAAACAAGGCTTATTACAGACTGTGCTATGGCTCAGCAGGTAAAGGTGTTTAGGCCAAGACTGACACCCAGAATTCTAGCCTCAGGTCCTCAAATGTTGGTCAGGGCACATATGCAAACTACATGTTACCCTATAGGGTGACAAGACTCTTATTGGGGAGACACAACACACATTCCTACTCACGCCATATAGGGAACCCATGATAGATCAAAGCTCAGGTACCACCAAAGTACAACTTGGTGAACAAATGAGTTATCAGGGTTACTTAAAGGAATATAGTTACCTACAGGAGAAGAAATGGCTTGAGGACAGATTGTATCAGCGAGGTTGGCCGGGCATGAATGACAGCTCACTGGAAGCTAGGAATCTGGAGCACACTGCACAGCCTGCAGGCAGCTCAACAGGTTGGGGAATATTCTTCCCAAGAACTAAGTTGATCTAAGTCTCTTCCAGGCAGCTGGGGTATGTTTCTGCTTCTTCTAAGCAACTGTGGTCTGGTCTCAGAATCTTTGAAGTTTGCCTTGTCTAAGAGTGTCTCTCAGAAGTCTTTATTGTTTATTCTTGGGAGGACAGAGCATAGGAAATCTGATTAGTTTATGGGACTTCCTGAAGCTATTGTGTGTGAGTTGTTTACCTTCTGGATTAGGAGCTTCCTGGCAGGATAGAATATTTCAGTCTTGCACAAAACTGCTCCACAGCCTCATCCCCCAACCCTAGTTCACAAATAACAAATCAATACAATAAAAAAGATTTTTAAGGGGGCTGGAGAGATGGCTCAGAGGTTAAGAGCACTGGCTACTGTTCCAGAAGTCCTGAGTTCAATTCCCAGCAACCACATGGTGGCTCACAACCATCTGTAATGAGATCTGGTGCCCTCTTCTGGCCTACAAGTATACATGCAAGCAGAACACTGTATATGTAATAAATAAATATATTTAAAAAGAGATTTTAAAATTGAGAAATTATATTAACTTTAGTATTTTACTGTATTTTTAGTCTTTCATATATATTTTTAACTTTTTATTGATTTTTGTGGATTTCCCATTATGCATCCTAATTCTATTTATCTCCCTGTCCCTTCGTATTTGCCCTCTGCCATTGCAACCTCCCCTCCAAAATAAAATAAAATTTAAAAGAAAAAAGTCTTGTTGAAGCTGTAGTGTGGCACAGTGAGACACACGGTATGCCCTTTACCCCATATGTCTTCATTGGTCTGTTTTGAGGTCTCTGGTTTATGCTACACTGTTGCTACTGGGCCCTCACTGGGACTTCTCTTGGATATCCTGTGTCATGGAGATCTTGCTGTTTTAGATCCATAGGTTCTTCCCCTTCACATGCTCCAGCAATAAATAGACTGGGTAGACGCTGAGGTGGGTCAACACAGCCCTGGTTGTGGACCTGGGTGGTAGCTGGGTTGGTCAGCCCTCCGGCTCTCTCTCTCATCCTCACCACCAGGGAGAGCTCTCCAAACACTGACTGCCCAGCTAGCACACCCGATGCAGCAGGCATCAAGGGATGGGGCTAGTTCGCCTGCTCTCCTTTGGGAACTCAGATCACTGGCACGCACACCACCAGGGCCAGTTCTGATGTGCAGCCCAGGGGAGGTGCAGGGCCAGCTCTTCCTCATACTGCAGGGAGTAAGGGGCAGGACCAATTCTGGGCAGCCCTATCCTTACGGTTTTCGGTGATAGGAGTCACAGATATCAACACAGACTGCCGCTGCGGTAGGGCCAGACCGGGACATCACCATGGGCCTGGTGATATACATCAGCCTGCTCCTCACCACCATTGCCTCTTCAGATCTGGCTCTCTTCATAAGACAAGAACTATTCTGCCTCTCTTTATCTCCTATACAGCACCATATATTTGCTCACCACAATGGTACCTGACTGTCTGGCTCTACAAGGTGTCAAACAGGCCTGTAGTTTCTTCTGCCCTCCTGGGAAAGCAGCCTCAAGCAGGCACGTGGGTCTCCTTCACCTGCATGGACTTAACAGTGTTGGGCAAGTCCATGACTTCTTTTACCTTCCCTTTCATATATTTTTAAAAAACTTGTTAAATTCAAAATAATTTTGTTTGAACATCTACGTTTTCGTGGCTCTCCTTTCCCTTCCTCCCTGCTTATCCATCGTTGTCATTATCATGAAACATGTTTGGAGTCAATATCACCATGTGAGGAAACACAGTTATTTCTTAAACAAATTCATTTACATTTTAATCCCTTAAAAGAAGGTCTTCCATGGACTAACACCTAGAGATACTAGGTATTGTCTAGTATCTATGTACAGGGATTGTGAGATAGTCTCCTACCCAACTTGACTGTTGTGCCCAGATTATGACTTCCAGAGAGACCACCAGGAACCAGAGAGGACAAGACTGCAAAAAGCAAGGTTTCTTTATTGCAATTGCAAGCTAGCTTGGTATGTTCTTATGGAAAAATTTGGTTTTAGTTTTTATCATTTGTAAAGCTTGCTTGCAGTGTTTAAAGATATATTCAGCACGACCTTAAGTGTGGGAGCCTAGCCTGTTTGGATGCTCACCTTCCTGGACCTGGATGGAGGGGGGAGGACCTTGGACTTCCCACAGGGCAGGGAATCTGGACTGCTCTTCAGACTCGAGAGGGAGGGGGAGAGGAGTAGGGAGAGGTGGAGAGGAGTGGGAGGAGGGGGAGGAGGGGGAGGGAAATGGGAGGCAGGGAGGAGGTGGAATGTTTTTCAACAAAAAAATAAAAAAAAGATATTCAGATGCCTTCAAACTGTGAAGGATTTATTTAAGGAAAGGTTTGTGAGTGGCACAAATCATAGGTTACAAATCACTTGGGGTTCTATTGAGGGGGTGCCAGGGAAAACTTATGTAAGGTGTTTATGGAAAAAAAGACAAAGAAAGGGTCTGGCATAGTGATGCACACCTTTAATCCCAGCACTCTGGAGGCAGAGGCAGGAGGATCTCTGTGAGGTCAAGGCCAGCCTGGCCTATATGTTGAGTTCTAGGCCAGTGGAACTACATAGTGAGACTGTCTCAACTCTTCCCTTCCCCCCCAAAAGAAGACAAAGGAAACATTTTATTATTTAAAATGAAAGTCCCTAGATAGAAGATGGTTGGTGTCTGATGCGTTGTGCTTGAGTTGATATGGAGTTTCAGTTTGCTAGTAGAAACCCAAGACTTTGGAGTCATCACCCTTGAAAGCCTTCCTTGTTGTTAATGTGTAGTAATAAGAGCGGTGGGGCTACGTTCCTGGAACCCGGCCACCCGCCACCGGCTAGCTTTACCCGAAATAACAACACACAAACTGTATTCTTTTAAACACTGCTTGGCCCATTATATCTAGCCCCTTCTTGGCTAACTCTCGTACCTGGACTAGCCCATTTCTAATAAAGAGTGTAGCACCGAGGTGTGCTTACCGGGAAGATTCTAGCCTACGTCCATCCTGGGCCGGAGCTTGATCGCGTCTGCTCGGGAGAGGGGAGCATGGTGTCTCTGAGCTCACTTCCTCTTCCTCCCAGCATTCTGTTCTGCCTAATCCACCCACCTAAGGGATGGCCTATCAAAATGGGCCAAGGCAGTTTGTTTATTACTTAACCAATGAAATCAAGAGATTGATATATGACACTCCCACATCATTTCCCCTTTTTCTGTTTAAACAAAAAAGAAAGGCTTTAACTTTAACATAGCAAAATTACATCTTGCAGGCAACAGGAAGTTGACTGAGACACTGGGCAGTATCCTGAGCATAGGAAACCTCAAAGCCCACCCACACAGTGGCACACTTCCTCCAAAAAGGCCATATCTACTCCAACAAAGCCACACCTCTTAATAGTGCCACTCCCTATGAGATTATGGGGATTGATTACATTCAAACTACCACATAGGGACACCTTGACATCTTTCTTTCTTATGTGGAGCCTTTATATTTTCATTTCTTGTCTTAATACTCTAGCTGAGACTATGAATGGTATATTGATTAAGCATGTAAATAGAATACCTAATTTTAAATGAAATGTTTTGAGTTTTCCCCCATTTCAGATAATTGTATTTTGTTGGGCTATATGCCTTGTATTTCTAGTTTCTCCAGGGCTTTAGTCATGAGGAGATGTGAATTTGTCAAAGGTCTTTTATGTGATTTCTGTTCTTTTAAAAATGTTTTATTTTTAAGGCAACAAAAAGACATCTAGTGGATACAAATTGGAAAAGAAAAAGTCAAACTCATTTATTTGCTGATGATATGATAGTATATGTAAGTGAGCCCCAAAAACTTTACAAGGGATCTTCCTCAACTCATAAACACCTTCAGTAATGTAGCAGGATTCAAGATTAACTTAAAAAAATCAGTAGCAGGGCAGGAGAGATGGCTCAGAGGTTAAGATCACTGGCTGCTCTTCCAGAGGTCCTGAGTTCAATTCCCAGCAACCACATGGTGGCTCACAACCATCTGTACTGACACCTGGCACCCTCCTCTGGCGTGCAGGCATACATCGAGGCAGAATGTTGTATACATAATAAATAAATGAATCTTTAAAAAAATCAGTAGCCTTCTTTTATACAGAGGATAAATGGGATGAGAACAAAATCAAAGAAGCATCATCCTTCACAATAGCCACAAATAACATAAAATATCTTGGTGTAATTTCTAACCAAGCAAGTGAAAGACCTGCATGACAAGAACTTTAAATCTTTGAAGAAAGAAATTAAATAAGACACCAAAAGAACGGAAAGAACTCCTATGCTATTGGGATTAACACAATAAGAAATGGCAATCTTACCAAAAGCAATCTACAAATTCAATATAATGCCCATCAAAATTTCAGAAAAATTCTTCACAAATCTTGAAAGAACAATACCCAACTTCATATGGAAAAGCAAAAGACCCAGGATAACCAAAACAATCCTGTACAATAAAGGAACTTCATCACAGTCTCTGACTTGAAATCCTACTATAGAGCTACAGTACTGAAAACAACCTAATATTGGCATAAAACAGACAGGAGGGTCAATGAAATCAAATTGAAGTCCCAGATATCAATCCATAATGTGGGATTCCCCTCTGTATGCTGTGAATACCATTGATTAATAAAAAAAAACTGTCTTAGGTCTGTTCAGGGCAGAATATAGGTAGGGGAGGAAAATTAAACTGAATGTTGGGAGAAAGAAAGCAGAGCCAGGGAAAAGCCATGAAACCACCACCAGAGACAAACATGCTAAAACTTTGCCAGTAAGCCACAGCCATGGGGCAATACACAGATTAATAGAAATGGGTTAAATTAAGATGTAAGAGTTAGCCAATGAGAAGCAAGAGTTAAAGGGCCAAGCAGTGATTTAATTATTGCAGTTTCTGTGTGGTTATTTTGGAGCTGAGTAGCTGGGAAAAAACAAGTGACTTCCTACAACAAATCCACATGCCTACAAACACCTGAATTTTGACAAAGAAGCTAAAAATATAAAATGGAAAAAAAGAAAGCATATTTAACAAATTGTCCTGGATATCAACATGTAGAAGAATGCAAATAGATCCATATCTATCCCTATGCACAAAACTCAAGTCAAAATGGATCAAAGACCTCCACATAAAATCAATCACACTGAACCTCATAAAAAAAGAAAGTGGGAAGTACCCTTGAACACATTGACACAGGAGAAAACCTCCTAAATATAACCCCAGTAGCACAGTCACTGAGAGAAACAATTAATAAATGGGACCTCTTGAAACTGAGAAGCTTATGTAAAGCAAAGGACACAGTCAACAAGATAAAGCAGCCTACAGAATGGGAAAAGATTTTCACCAACCCCCATCAGACAGATGACTGATCTCCAAAATATAGAAAGAACTCAAGAAACTAGATATCAAAAGAACAATCAAATAAAAAAATGGGATACAGACCTAATCAAAGAATGCCCAACAGATGAATCTCAAAAGGCTGAAAGACACTTAAGGAAATGTTCAACTTGCTTAGCCATTTGCTTTTAAAGAAAAGCAAATCAAACCAACTCTGAGATTCTATCTTACACCTGTCAGAATGGCCAAGATCAAAAACACTAATGACAGCTTATTCTGGAGAGGGTGTGGGATAAGGGGAACACTCTTTCATTGCTGGCGGGAGTGCAAACTTGTACAGTCGCTTTGGAAATCAGTATATCGGTTTCTCAGAAAATTTGGGCACAATCTACCCCAAGATCCAGCAATACCACTTTTGGATATATAACCAAAGAATATTCAATCATAGCACAAGGACATGTACTTATCTATGTTCATAGTAGCATATTCATAATAGCCGGAACCTAGATGCCCCTCAACTGAAGAATGGGTAAATAAAATGTGGTACATTTATACAATGGAGAACTACTCAGCAGTAAAAAATAATATGACATCTTGAAATCTGCAGGCAAATGGATGGGTCTAGAAAACATATTGAGTGAGGTAACCCAGACCCAGAAAAATATCATAAGTGTCTTTTAGACATAAAGCAAAAGAATACCAGCCTACAGTCCACCATCCCAGAGAAATTGGACAAGAAGACCTTAAGAGATGCATACATGGATCTACATAGAAAGGAGAAAAAAAAGACAAGATCTCATGAGTAAATTGGGAGTGTGGGGGTCACAGGCCAGGGTAGAAGTGGAGAGGGGAGGAAGGAAGGGGAGCAGACAAAAATGTATAGCTCAATAAAAACAATACAAAATGTTTTATTTTTGAGACTAGGTCTTACTACGTGTCTTGGTTGGCCTGGAACCTTCTATCTAGACCTTAAACTCAAAGATTCCTCTTCTAAGTGTTGGGAGTAAAGGCATGTCTCACCATGACCAGTAGTGATTTCTGTTCTTGTGTATACGTGCTGAATTACATTATTTGATTTGTGTATGTTGGACCATTCTTACATCCCTAAATGAAACCAACTTGACTGTGATGTATGATCTTCTTAATGTGTTCTTGAATTCACCATGCACTATTTTATTATGAATCTTTGTGTCGGGCTGGTGAAATGGTTAAGTGGGTAGAGGTGCCTGCTGGCAAACCTGATGACCTGTTTTTGATCCCCAGAGCTCACATGGTGAGGGAGAGGACCAGCTCTGACCTCCATTGTACACACACACACACACACACACACACACACACCTTGCTAAAAGACTGAAAGAAGAATTTTGTGTCTATGCTTATCAAGGATATTGCTTTACAGCTTTGTTGCTGGTTCCATATTCTACATTCTACCTTGATACTCTTTATAATGATTTTTATTATTTTTTTAGCATTTCTTCCTTTTCTATTTCATAGAACAATTTGAGAAGTGTTGGTGTTAGCCTTTCTAAAGCAGTGGTTCTCAACCTTCCTAATGCTGTGGTCCTTTAATAAAGCCCCTCATGTTGTGGTGACTCCCTATACATAAAATAGTTTTTGTAACTACTTCATAACTGTAATTTTGGTACTGTTATAGATAATACTGTAAATATCTAATATGCAAGATATATTATATACAATCTCTGTGAAAGGGCCATTCAGTCCAAGGAGTCGTGACCCTCAGGTTGAGGACTGTTGCTCTAACGGTTTGATAGAATTAGATTTGGAATCCATTTGCTTTTGGGTTTTTCCATGTTGGGAGATGGTGTATTGCTGTCTCTGTCTTTATGTTTGTTAAGGGATCTCTGAATTGTTGATATTCCCCTGAGTTGATTTTGCTATGCCATCTGTGTCTAGGAATTTATCCATTTCTTTCAGAATTTCATTGAAATTTGCTGTAACATTCCCTCTTTCCCATTACTGATTTTATTAGTGTAGGTATTTGCTATTCTTCCTTGATTAAATTGCTTGGGGATCTGAAATTCCTATTTACCTTTTGGAATAAACAGCTCTGATTGTCATTGTAGTCTCTATCTTATGAATTTCTGCCTATTATTTAGCACATCTATTAACTATTTTGAATTTGGCATTTATTTGTTTGTTTATTTATTTATGGTATTTTGAGACAGGGTTTCTCTGTATAACATCCCTGGCTGTCCTGGAACTAGTTCTTGTAGACCAGGCTGGCCTCGAACTCACAGAGATCTCCCTGCCTCTGCCTCCCAAGTGCTGGGATTAAAGTTGTGTTCTACTATCACCAACATTATTATTGTTTTAAAAGCCTCAGCTCCTTCTAACTCATAGATTCTTTGGTTTCACCATGTGTGTATATGTGTGCAGTTGTATGAGTGTGTATGTAGAGGAGTCCCGAGAACAGCTTCAGGGATTTGTTTCCTTGTGTGTTGAAATATGGCCTTTCACTAGCTTGGGATCACTGAAGGCTAGGCTGGCTGACCAGTGAGCATGAGACCCACCTGTCTCCACCTCCCCACTTTTAGGGTTCTAAGCACATGCCTCCTCTGCCATCGTTTTATGGGGAGATCAAATTGGAGCCATTTGGCCTAGAAGATTTTTTTTTTTTCGAGACAGGGTTTTTCTGTGTAACAAACAGTCCTGGCTGTCCTGGAATTAGCTTTGTTACCAGGCTGGCCTCCAACTCATGGAGATCCTCCTGCTTCTGCTTCCTGAGTGCTGGGATTAAAGGTGTGCACCGCCACCATCCAGATCCCTACTAGAATTTTTAACACAGGGTTTTTGTCCCCCTCCCTTTCTGGGAACTTCAGTTCACATAGGGTAACTTTGTGATTTGTTCAACTTCACGAAACTGTATCAAAAGAAAAAGTGCAAATCTCAACAGGAGATTTTAAAATTCACTTAACCTTGTATATACGTGGTCCTTACAGATAATGTAAAGAGACACGCTGGATGCCAGAATTTCTCTCCTCCAGCAACTCGGCCTTGGAAGTCAGACAGCATGAAGTTATGATTTTGGTGTAAGCAACTAGGTCTCTCAAGCTTTGTGCCACTTTGACAAAACGCCGTGGGTAAGCAACCCAAGCAAGGAAGGGTTGTTTTGCTTCAGTTTCAGAGATTTCAGTTCACGGTTAGTGTCCAGTGCTCAGGCCTGAAGGGAAGCAGAACAGCGTGGCAGCAGAAGCGTTTAGAGCAAAGTCACTCTTAGAGCAGCCAGGAAGCAAAGAGAAAGCAAAAGGAAGGGTCTGGGGACAAAGATCCCTTCCAAGTCAAGTCTTAGTGACCTCTTTCTCCATGCAGGACCCCCTCGAGACAGCCCATTTACCCGCAAGTCATTGAGGAGGCTAGCACCCTTGTGATCCCATTGCCTCCCAACTCCTTTGGTTTGTGATTCAATGATGGGTAAGAGGAGGAAGGGGCAGACCAGGACGTCTCAGCTTTGAGACCTTTGCAGAGAAGATTATGTTCTTTTTGGTTGCCAAAATGAGTTGCTTGTTATTAATACTGCCGTATAATATGAGGTTAAAATAATGGATACTTTCTCCTGTTGGGGACTAAGCTCTCCCCATATGTCATCTTTCTGGGGACACATTGTATCTACATTATAATACTAGTACTCACTTGACATATGAGACATTGGGATAGGAGTTGAGGCTACAAAGAGAAGTCATAGTCTTTCCCCTCAAATCTGATAATAGAACAGAGAATTTAAAAACAAAAAGGTATTAGGGGCCTGTGGTAGAAACCATGTCCACACGCTACTCAAAGATTCACTGGAAGCTTCCAGAGAAAGAAGAATATTGAAAGGAGCCTGAAGGACAGGTGTGACTTCATCATACCTGAACGTGGCATTGAAGGCACTAGGGTAATTTTGTCCTATGTAAATGATGCCCCGGGGGTAGGTAATGCAACACAGAGGCCCTGGGAGAGTAGGGGAAATCGAATGGAAAATCAGTCTGTGAAAAGAAAGTGAGAAAAGTGCAAAATAGCAATATGTTCTGAACTGGATTTAGTTTGGGCTTGGTAGTTAAGAATGGAAAGACACGGACTTGTGAGGTGGGATGGCTCAGTGGTGAAGTCCTTGCTGCTGTGCCTGATTTGACTTTGATCCCTGGACCTCATGTGGAGGGAGGGTACTGACCTGTTGTCCTTTTATCTCTATGCACACGCCATCTTACACACACAATAATAATAATGATGATGATGATAATAATGATAACAATAATTTAAAAAGGGCTGGGGAGATGAAGCAGCTGTTTAGTGGTCCTCTGCTTCCCCAGATGTTTGGTTCTCAACAATGGCATGTCTAACTCCATCACAACTGTCTGACTTCGGCTCCAGATGACCCAGCACCTTCTTCTAGCCTCTGAGGACATGATACACATGAGGTGCACAGACAGACATGCTAACAAAACACCCACACACGTAAAATAAAATAAAATCTTAAAGTAAAAAGGTATTGTTAACTGAATGCTTTAGGTCTGACTCTGAACACGAGACAATGCTAACTTGAACCTGGAGAGACTGAGTTACCGTGTCAGGAAATGTTACAGGACTAAAAACTACTTCTACGGAGGCCTAAGCAAATGGGAACAAGGCTACGACAATAACATCAGGCATTTTCAAGTGAGACCAACAGAATATTAACAATGGGGTAATCATTAGAGTTTACTAGAATTCTATGGCTGTATGTTAGCATATGTTAAATCTCTTTCTGCTACTATACATTAAATATTTTCTGCCAGCACAATAATAATTGGTTTAGGCAAGAACTGTCAACAGATAACATAAGGAGTAACCAAAATTTATATGCTCTAAAATTTAGCTTCTTTTTATTTTTATGAGTGAACTTTCCAAATATATCTTATCAATTCACCCTTTTCTTTAACAAATGTAATACCCATAAACTTTAAAGTGTTAAAAAAAAAACATATAGCGGTCTCATTTATTGTTTAGGTGAGATTGAGAAGTTTTGCATCTTCCAGTCTTTGAATGATGAAGAACTCACTCCCCGCTAGAGGGCGCATGAGTGTTGTTTAATCCCCTCCTGCAGGTTTTTGGACTTTTCTAATGCAAATGAAATTTTTATTCTTTACACTGATAGGTGGGTTTAATTAGATATTTCGCCACTAATGCGACACCAAGAGTTTCAAACGAATATATTCTGATATCCTTTCAGGCTGGAAGCAATTAGGGACTGGTGAGGTATCTCATAAGGGTGCCAACTGCTAAGCCTGGAAGCCGGAGTTCATTCCTGGAATCCGCAGGGTTGAAGGAGAGAGCCTTCTTCCGCAACGGGGTCTCTAACATTTACTTAGGCACTGTGGCACATGCACGTCCACACATGCAATAAGCAAATAAACGTAAAAATTTAAAGAAGTAATCACCGATTTCAAAAAGAGAGACATTCAAATTTCTACCATTCTAAAATTGATTACTTTGTTTTTTTTTTTCAGTAAACAAGTCCAGTTGTTTATTGCAAATTGAGGTGTATGTTTTTTTCCTCTGCTGCTTACCTATTCTGGCTGAGGTTATGGGTGGGGTGAGGGTCTGGGATGAGAGGAACTCTAAGTCTGAGAGCAGTGGCATTAGCTGAGTCTTGACTTGTGTCAGGCCGTGTTGAAAATTCCCAAAGCCTGTATCTCCTTTGGCAGCATCAGAGCTGCTGGCACCTGGTCAGAGGCATGCGTGTAGGCTCTGCCCCAGATCTGCCGAAGCAGCAGTTCTGGGCTCAGGGTCCTCCAGTTTGTATGTTAACAAGTTTGCTGAGTGCTTCTGGTTATGTTTCAACTGGATGATCACCAAGCTAGTCCTTAGGCTGGCACAAGAAATTCAGGACCCAGGTGTTGCAAGATATTTGATCACACTGTGCACCCTGAGATTGTGTTATTTATTGGAAAAACCTGTTTCTAGTTGTGGTGTGGCTCAGCCCTAGCACACACCTTTAATTCAAGAGATTTTGATTTGAATATTGTAAATAGGATTAAATAAAATCAACCATAGGTTAAGAGGTGGAGCAAGCAATCAATTGACAAGAAAAAAAAACCTAGAAAGTAAGAGGGTATCAGGAGGATTGATAGAGATGCACGGGAAGTAGAAGGGAGGGACATTGAGTTTGAGGAGTTTTGTTTCAGATGGCATAGGAGAAAGATCTCTTTCTGGGATGTTGGCAGAAGAAGAAGATCAGCTGGTTGCTTCCTTTGCCTCTCTGAGCTAGCAGGTTTTCAACCCAGCATCTGGCTCCTGAGTCATTATTGGTAAAATAGAACTGTAACCTGAGGTCTTGCTCATCGGGGTTTTTGTTCTGCCCAGTTACTGCAGCCATTTAGCCCCAAAGAAAACCACACAGAGGTCTCCAGAAGATTATAAACTGATTGGCCCATTAGTTCAGGCTTCTTATTAGCTCTTGTAGCTTATATTAACCCATTATTCTAGTATATATTAGCCACATGGCTCAGTACCTTTTTCAGCAGGCAGGTCACATCCTGCTTCTTTGGTGATCTGGGCAGGACTGGAGAAAGAGCTTCCTTCTTCCCAGAATACTCCTGTTCTCATTGCCCCACCTCTATTTCCTCTCTGGTTGTCTTGCCTATACTCCCTGCCTGGCAACTGGCCAATCAGCGTTTATTTAAAACATGATTGACAGAATACAGACAATTCTCCCACATGCTAGAACGTTAGAAACTTAGTTGAAAACAACATCAAGTCTTTATTTATTATTAAGTGCTATGGGGTGGTCTTTCTGTATGCTATGAATATGTGTGGCTCTCATTGATTGATAAATAAAGCTGCTTTGGCCTACGGCAAGGCAGGATAGAGCCATGTGGGAAATCCAAGCAGAGATATAGGAGGAGGTTAGAGTCTGGGAGACACCAGCCATCCACCAAGGAAGCAAGGCATGTAGAAAATGAGATAATAAGCCACAAACCACATGGCAAAGCATAGATAAAAAAAAATACGGGTTAATTTAAATGTCTGAGCTATCTAATAATAAGCCTGAGCCATCAGTCAAGCATTTATAAGTAATAAGCCTCTGAGTGGTTATTTGGGAACTGGTGGCAAAAGAGAAACCTCCAATTACAATTAAGGATTAAAAAACAAAATTATGTGTTCTGCATGTGGGAACATAATGTATGAGTACAGGAGCCTGAGAAGTACAAAAGAGGACTTCTCTTCCTTTGGGGCAAGACATAGGCTCTTGTGAGCTGCAATATGGATGTTAGGAACTGAACACAGGTACTCTCCAAGGGCAGTACATGCTCTTAACTCTTGAGAGCCCCCATTTATTTACCATTAAAATTGTTAAAGGTTTATTTATTTCATTTTATTTATTTATTTTTTAAAGAGAGATCTTCTGCTACAGGAGAAGGGCCTCTTCCTGGCCAAGGACTTCGCAGACAAAAGGGCTAACTGTAATTCTTAATTGACAAACTGTTTTTGTTGTATATACTCTTACTATGTTAAAGTTAAAACCTTCCTTTTTTAATTACACAAAAAGGGGACGTGCTATGAAATAATACTCTTGTACACTGTAAATATTTGTCACTTGACTTAGTTTAATAAAACACTGATTGACCAATAGTCAGGCAGGAAGTATAGACAGGGTGATGGGAAGGAGAAGGGCTGAGTCTGGAGTCACCAGTCAGATAAGGAGGAAGAAGGGAATGAACATGCCATGATAAATGAGAGAGATAACATGAAGAGGGTAAATAAGGAATATGGCTTAACTTAAAATATAAGAGCTAGCTAGTAATAAGCCTGAGCTCTTGGCTGAGCATTTATAAATAATATTAAGCTTCTGTGTTGGTTTATGAGAACTGGTGGGTGGGAGAGAAATGTCTGCCTACAACCTACCTTGGCTGCAGTAGGATCGCAGATCCAGACATGTCCCTAGGTAGCAGCCTGGGCCCAGATGGCAGGCAGGCCACCCCCATCAGCCTATTCCTCACTACCTTTTATTTTCCATTCTGCCTCTTTCCGTAGTACATGATCCATTCGGCTTCTCTTTCTCTCCCATTTCTCCACCATATGTTTGCTCATCATAATGGCACCTTCCCACCTGGTACTGCAGGATGCTGGGTAGACCTGTGGATTCCTTTAGCCAGCATGAACTGTGAGGGCCTGGGCTGGCCCATGGGGGTTTCTACATTTTCTTTCTTTCTTTCTTTCTTTCTTTCTTTTTTTTTTTTGGAGCAAATACTACTTTATTACAGATATCACACTTCCAATATTATTTTATTTTACTTTTAGGCTAAACATTACATGTGAAACAATAGAACCAGAAGAAATAATATATCTTGGCCTCATGTATATTGAGACTATAAACCTACAAATGGCTAACTCTTATTTCAAACTTTTAACTTTTTTTTCGTTTGCAATACTGTTTGACCATTAGATTAAGCTTATTTCTAGCTAGTTCTTTTTTTTTTATTGAGAAAAAAAAATTTCCGCCTCCTCCCAGTCTCCCACTCCTTCCCCCCTCCCCCCACTCCTCTCCCCCTCCCCCCACTCCTCTCCCCCTCCCTCTCCAGTCTGAAGAGCAGTCAGGGTTCCCTGCCCTGTGGAAAGTCCAAGGTCCTCCCCCCTCCATCCTGGTCTAGGAAGGAGAACATCCAAACTGGCTAGGCTCCCACAAAGCCAGAACCCACACTGGAGCAATGGACTGAGCTCCCAAAGTCCCAATGAGGAACAGAAGGAGGGAGAACATGAGCAAAGAAGTCAGGACCACAAGGGGTGCACCCACCCATGGAGACAGTGGGGTTGATCTATTGGAGCTCACCAAAGCCAGCTGGACTGGGATTGAAAAAGCATGGGATAAAACCGGACTCTCTGAATATGGCGGACAATGAGTGTTGCTGAGACGCCAAGGAAAATGGCACTGGGTTTTGATCTTACATTTTATTTCTTAATGCAGACATTGTAGAGTTTGTTTCAGGTTTTTTTTTTTTTTTTTTTTTTTTTGGCAGGGTTTCTCTGTGGCTTTGGAGCCTCTCCTGGAACTCGCTCTTGTAGACCAGGCTGGCCTTGAACTCACAGAAATCTGCCTGCTCTGCCTCCCGAGTGCTGGAATTAAAGGTGTGCGCCACCACCACCCAGCTTGTTTCAGATTTAAAAAAAAAAACCGTGTGTGTGTGTGTGTGTGTGTGTGTGTGTGTGTGAGAGAGAGAGAGAGAGAGAGAGAGAGAGAGAGAGAGAGAGAGAGATCTGTGTGAGTACTTTATTTATTACAGTCAGACATCATAGGGTTTGTTCAGGTTTTTAAACACTTGTTCATGTGTTTCATCTGTTGTCTAGTGAGTTCATGTGTATGTCCATTTACACACGTGGAGGTCAATGTTTAACTTGCAGGGGTCAATTCTCTCCTTCTATTATGCAGGTTCTGGTGACTGAACTTGAGCTATCAGTCTCAGTGGCCAGAACCTTTACTGGGGGAGCCACCTTGTTGGCCTAATTTTATTTTAGTTTAATACCTAGATTGCAATAAAAAGTGTAATATATTTCCATAACAGAAGCTTCAATTTATATTTCTTTTAAATATCCACCGGCTATTGCAGTCAAGATATTTTCAACAAACTAACAAATATAAATTAAATAGGTTATTTAAAGATATTCAGTTTTAACTGGTCATTAATATCACTTAATATCAATAGGCTCAATTTACCTATAAAAAAGACACAGGCTAAGAGAATGGATATGTAAACAGGATCCAGCCTTCTGCTTTTACAAGAAACACACCTTAATCTCAAAGACAGATACTACCTCAGAGTAAAAGGATGGGAAAAGTTTTTCCAATCAAATAGACCCAAGAAACAAGCTGGTGTAGCTATCCTAATATCTAAAAAAATTGATTTCAAACTAAAATCACTCAGAAGAGATGGAGGACACCTTTTACTCATAACAGGAACAATCCATCAAGATGTAGTCTCAATCCTGAAAATTTATGCCCCTAATACAAGAGCACCCACATATGTAAAAGAAACATTATTAAAAACTTAAATCGCACATCAAACCCCACACACTAATACTAGGAGACTTCAATACTCCACTATCACCAGTGGACAAGTCAGCCAGACAGAAACTTAACAGAGAAATAAGAGAACTAACAGATGTCATGAATCAAATGGACTTAATAGACATCTATAGAACATTCGACCCAAACACAAAAGAATATACCTTCTTCTCATCGCCTCATGGAACCTTCTCTAAAATTGATCACATACCAGTAACAAAGCAAATCTCCACAGATATAAAAAAAATGGAGTAACCACCTGTATCTTATTGGATCACCATGGATTACAGTTAGAATTTAACAACAATACTACTTGCAGAAGGCCTACAAACTCATGGAACAGTGAACTACTGAACCACCCCTAGGTAGAGGAAGAAATAAAGAGAGAAAATAAAGTTGTCCTATAAATCAATGAAAATGAAGGCACAATGTACCCAAACCTATGGGACACTATGAAAGCAGTGCTAAGAGGAAAATTCATAGCACTAAGTGCCCATATAAAGAAAACAGAGAAAGCTCACATTAGGGACTTAGCACACCTGAAAACTCTAGAACAAAAAGAAACAGACCCACCCGGGGAAGAGTAGAAGACAGGAAATAATCAAATTGAAGACTGAAATTAACAAAATAGAGACAAAGAAAACAATACAAAGAATCAATGAAACAAAGATCTGGTTCTTTGAGAAAATCAACAAGATAAACAAATTCTTATCCAAACTAATCAAAAGAAGATATAGAACATCCAAATTAACAAAATCAGAAATAAAAAGGGGAACATAACATCACAGGAACAATTGAGGAAAATCAGAAAATCATTAGGTATTTCACAAAATTTGAAAATGTAAAAAAATGTACAATTTTCTAGATAGATATCATATACCAAGTAAATCAAGACCAGGCAAATAATTTAAATATAGTTATACTGCAAGGAAATAGAAGCTGTCATACAACTCCCCCAATGAAAAATAACCCAGGGCCAGACGGTTTTAGTGCAGAATTATACCAGAACTTTCAAGAAGAGCTAATACCTATACTTCTCAAAGTGTTCCACATAATAGAAACAGAAGACACCTTGCCAAACTCTTTTTATGAGACTACAGTTACATTGATACCAAAACCATACAAAAACTCAACTAAGAAAGAGAATTATAGACCAATCTCACTCATGAACATGGATGCAAAAATACCCAATAAGATACTGACAAACCAAATCCAAGAACACATCAAAAAACATCCACCATGATCAAGTTGGCATCATTCCAGAGATGTAGTACTGGTTAAACATATGAGATTCTTTCAATGTAATCATCATATAAATAAATTGAATGAAGAGAGCCATATGACCATTTCATTAGATGCTGAAAAAGCATTTGACAAAATCCAATACCCCTTCGTGATAAAGGTCTTGGAGATATCAGAGATACAAGGAACATATCTAAATATAATAAAAGCAATATACAGCAAGCCAACAGCCAACATCAAATGAAATAGAGAGAAATTCAAAGCAATTTCACTAAAATTAGGAACAAGACAAGGCTGTCCACTCTTTTCATATCTCTTCAACATTGTTCTTGAAGTATTGGCTAGAGCAATAAGACAACAAAAGGAGATGAAGGGGATACAAATTCGAAAGGAAGAAGTTAAACTTTTATTATTTGCAGATGATCTGATAGTATATATAAGTGACCCCAAAAACTCTACAGAGAACTCCTATAGCTGATAAATACCTTCAATGATGTGGCAGGATACAAGAACTCAAAACAATTAGTAGCCCTCCAATACACAAAGGATAAAGAACTGAGAGGGAAATTAGAGAAACATAAAATTTAATGATAGCTACAAATAACATAAAATATCTTGGGGGTAACACTAACCAAAGAAGTGAAAGACCTATTTGACAAGAACTTTAAATCTTTGAAGAAGGAAGTTGAAGAAGACTCCAGAGAATAGAAAGATCTCCCATGCTTTTGAATAGGTAGGATCAACATAGTAAAAATGGCACTTCTATCAAAAGCAATCTATAGATCCAATGCAATCCCCATCAAAATCACAACACAATTTTTCACAGACCTTGAAAGAACAATATTCAACTTCATATAGAAAAACAAAAACCCAGGATAGCCAAAACAATCCTGTACAATAAGGGAACATCCGGAGGCATCACCATCCCTAACATCAAAGCTCTATTACAGATCTACAGTAATGAAAACAGCTTGGCATTGGCATAACAGAATGTTAACCAATGGAATCAAATTGAAGACTCAGATCTTAATCCACACACCTATGAACACCTGATTTTTGACAAAGAAGCTAAAATTATAAAATGGAAAAAAGAAAGTATATTTAACAATGGTGCTGGCATAACTGAATGGCAACAGTAGAAAAGTGAAAATAGATCCATATCTATCGCCATGCACCAAACTCAAGTCCAAATGGATTAAAGACCTTAATATAAACCTGATCACACTGAACCTGATAGAAGGGAAACTGGGAAGAAATCTTCAATGCATGGGCATAGAAGACCACTTCCTAAATATAACCCCAGTAGCACAGACACTGAGAGCAACAATAAATAAATGGGACCTCCTGAAACTAAGAAGCTTCTGTAAAGCAAAAACATGGTCAATAAGACAAAATGGCATTCTACTGAATTGAAAAAGATCTTCACCAACCCCACATCAGACAAAGGACTGATTTCCAAAATATATAAAGAACTCAAGAAATTAGACATTAAAATTCTAAATAACCTAATTAAAAAATGGGGTACAGAACTAAACAGAGAATTCTCAACAGAAGAATTTCAAATGGCCAAAAGATACTTAAGGACATGTTCAACATTCTTAGCCATCAAGGAAATGCAAATGAAAACAACTATAAGTTACCATCTTATACCTGTCAGAATGGCTAAGATCAAAAACATTAATGATAGCTTATGCTGGAGAGGATGTGGAGTAAGGAGAACACATCAATTGCTGGTGGGAATGGAAACTTGTACTTCTACTTTGTAAATCAATATGGTCGTTTCTCAGAAAATTGGGAATCAACCTACCTCAGGATCAGCAATACCACTCTTGGGCATATACCCAAAAGAAGTTCAATCATACTACAAAGGCATTTATTTAACTATGTTCATAGCAGCATTATTTGTAATGGCCAGAACCTGGAAACAATCTAGATGCCCCTCAAGTGCAGAATGGATAAAGAAAATGTGGAAAATTTACACACTGGAGTACTACTCAGCGGTAAAAAAACCAATGAAATCTTGAATTTTTCATGCAAATGGATAGAAATAGAAAACACTATCCTGAGTGAGGTAACCCAGACCCAAAAAGATGAATATGGTATGTACTCACTCATAAGTGGACACTAGCTATAAACAAAAGACATTGAACCTATATAGTTCATGATAGTAGAAGAACTAAATAATAAGGTGAACCCTCCAAAAAACATATATAGATCCACCTAGAAATTGGAAACAGACAAGATCGCCCGACAAAATTTGGAGCATGGGGGAGGTGGGGGAGAAGGGAGGGTGGAAGCAAAAGAGGACTGAAGGGCAGGGTTGAGGAGAACTTGAGGAATTGGGAGAGTTGAGAAGGAAGAAGGACAGAGATGAGATCAAGGAAAGAGATATCTTGATTGAGGGAGCCATTATAGGGTTAGCAGAAACCTGGCTCTAGAGAAATTCCCAGGAATCCAATAGGATGACCCCACCTAGGACCCGAAGCAATAGAGGAGAGAGGGCCCGATCTTGATTTGCCCTGTTGTCAGACTGATGAATATCTTAAAGATCACCATAGAACCTTCATCCAGCAGTTGATGGAAACATATCCAGAGACCCGCATCGGAGCACTGGACTGAGCTCTCAAAGTCTAGTTGAGGAGTGAGAGGAATGAGAATGTGAGTAATGAGGTCAAGACCATGATGGGTTCACCCACTGAAACAGCCTATCTGAGCTAATGCGAGCTCACCAACTCCAGATGGACTGGGAAGGAACAAGCATAGGACAATCTATTCCCTCTGAATGGAGTTGACAGTTGCATGGCTGGGGCAGACTGAGGGGTCACTGGCAGTGGCATTGCTTGTACTAGCTTTTTAGGAACCTATTCTCTTTGGATGATACCTTGCTCAGCCTAGATATAGTAGGGTGGGACTTGGACCTTCCCCAAAGCAATGTGCCTTACCCTTTCTGAGGATTGGATGGGGTGGTGTGTGTGTGTGTGTGTGTGTGTGTGTGTGTGTGTGTGTGTGTAAGGAATGGGAGGCTGGGAGGGAGTGGGAACTTATATTAGTATTTTTTAAAATCTAATAAATTAAAAATAAAAAGATGTTCAGTTTTAAAATGTATCGTATACCTTATTCAACAGGAAAGAAGTATAATATTTGGAATTTTAGAGTGAGTTAATTCCTCTGTGGTATAATTAGTGTTCATATTTAATGATGGTGTGGAAGAAAGAAGACTCCTCTACATTTTAGATGCCAAGAAGTAACTCCTGTGTTTACATTTTATTGTGATTTGTCAATAGTTTTCCAGAGTCTTGTCATTTTCTTTCTGTTTTAAGTGATATGAAGGTGCTCGTATTATATTAGTTAAGAAGACACACACTCTGGGGAATAGATAAGAATCAGAATGACTACAGCAGAAGTCTTTTTTTCTGTGGAAATTGTGATCCCATGGAGAAAATGAGGCTGATTGTTGACTTTATTTATTAAAGACTTCAACGTTCCTTGTTGAAAAGGAACCATTTTTATTTTCTTTCTTACAATACAGCAAATGTGTAACATGAGGGCTGGCTTGTTGGGGTTTCTGTCCGGACCGGTACCCCACAGCCGGAAAGCCCCCAAGAAAATCACACAGAGAGTCTGAATTACTTATAAACTGATTGGCCCATTAGCTCAGGCTTCTTGTTAACTCTTGTAGCTTATATTAACCCATTGTTCTTATCTATGTTAGCCACATGGCTCAGTACCTTTCTGAGCAGGGTAGCTTACATCTTGCTTCTCTGTGGTCTGGGCAGGAGTGCCAAGGGAGCTTCCTGCTTCCCAGAATACTTCTGTTCTCATTGCCCTGCCTCTACTTCCTGTCTGGTTGACCCACCTATACTTCCTGCCTGGCCAATCAGTGTTTATTTAAAATAAACAGATTGACAGAATACAGACAATTCTCCTGTACCACAAATGCATTTAAGAAAAAAAAATAGGGCTGGAGAGATGGCTCAGTGGTTAAGAGCATTGCCTACTCTTCCAAAGGTCCTGAGTTCAATTCCCGGCAACCACATGGTGGCTCACAACCATCTGGAATGAGGTCTGGTGCCCTCTTCTGGCCTGCAGACATACACACAGACAGAATATTGTATACATAATAAATAAATAAATATTTTTAAAAAAGATTTACCCTGTTTAAAAAAAAGAAAAAATACTTGAAAGTTTCATGCATTTGTTTCACAGGTAATATTTAATATTTTCAAAGAAAATTTAAATTGCATCCAGATAACATTATTTTATAGATCCTTCAGAACTTTATTAGTATTATCAATTAAAAGAGAGAAGTTGGAGTCTGTGAGTAACATTGCTTGTGTGAGGTGGCAGAGATAATAATAACAATGATAGCTAGTGTCAGTTGAATGCTCATTCTATACCAAGGCTTCCTCAATGTATATTTACATTAAATCTTCACTGTAGCTCTCTTATCTACACATGATATGTGACAAGTGAGGATTATTAAGAAGAGTTAAGAAAGTTGCACGACTGGTTCTTTACTTAATGATCTTACATAGATGCAAGCTAAATGTTGAATAAAAATAATGCAATTTCATGTTCTTAGCATACATATGTATTAAATTCAATTGTAAATTAACCAGTGTTCTTTATTTATTTTTATCAGTGAGAAAACTTGAACATGGACCAGCTGACAGTGATTAGTGGAGACAGTAATTCAGCTCTTCCTGCCACACCAGGCTCTTTCTTTGTTATATACCTAAGATTTTAGCACAGACTCTTTGATATATACCTAAGATTGTATCACAGACAGTTGACAACTTCAGGTGCTAATTCCAGGATCTAATGATTCCCCTAATCATTAGACCCAACAACTCCTCATGCCCAAGACCACTAAACTTTGACAAGCCAAAGGGAGACAGACCTGTAGTCAGAGGCTCATGTCTTTGGCCTACAGTGGTCACTTTTTTGAAATCATAGATGGGGTACTCTGGGGTCACCTACAGAGCTGGACTGAAAGAAAAGAATATCTTAATTCTTTTTTTATTGATTTTTATTGAGCTCTACATTTTTATCTGCTCCCCTCCTTGCCTCTCTGCTCCCCTTCAACCCTCTCCCAAGAGCCCAATGCTCCCAATTTACTCAGGAGATTTTATCCTTTTCTACTTCCCATGTAGATTAGATCTATGTAAGTCTCTCTTAGTGTCGTCATTGTTGTCTGAGTTCTCTGGGATTGTAATTTGTGGGCTAGTTTTCTTTGCTTTATGTTTAAAAACCACTTATGAGTGAGTACATATGACAATTGTCTTTCTGGATCTGGGTTACCTCACTCAAAATAATGTTTTCTAGCTCCATCCATTTGCCTGCAAATTTCAAGATGTCATTATTTTTTCTGCTGTGTAGTACTCTATTGTGTAAATGTACCACACTTTCCTTATCCATTTGTCAGTCGAGGGGCATTTATGTTGTTTCCAGGTTCTGGCTATGACAAACAATGCTGCTATGAACATGTCCTTGTGGCACAATTGAGCATCCATTGGATATATACCCCAAAGTGGAATTACTGGGTCTTGAGGAAGGTTGTTTCCTGATTTTCTGAGAAGTCACCACACTGACATCCAAAGTGGCTGTACAAGTTTGCATTTCCACCAGCAATGCATAAGTGTTCCCTTTATCCCACACCTCTCCAGCATAAGTTGTCATCAGTGATTTTGATCTTGGCCATTCTTACAGGTGTAAGATGTAATCTCAGAGTTGTTTTGATTTGCATTTCTCTGATGACCAAGGATTTGATATTCCTCTGTTGAGAGTTCTCTGTTTTGGTCTGCATCCCATTTTTTAAGTTAGATTATTTGGTATTTTGTTCTCTAGTTTCCAGAGTTATTTATATATTTTGAAGATAAGCCTCTGTCAGATGTGGGGTTGGTGAAGATCTTTTTCCATTCTGTAGGCTGTTGTTTTGTCTTGTTTACTGTGTCCCTCACCTTAAGAAACTTTTTAATTTCAAGAAGTCCCATTTATTGATTGTTGCTTTCAGTGTCTGTGCTACTGGTGTTCTATTTAGAAAGTGGTCTCCCATGCCAGTGCATTCAAGGCTGATTCTCAATTTCTCTTTTATCAGGTTCAATGTAACTGACTTTATGTTGAGGTCCTCGATCCACTCGGTCTTAAATTTTGTGCAAGGTGGTAGATAAGGATCTATTTGCAATCTTCTACATGTTGACATCCGGTTATACTAGCACCATTTGTTAAAGATGTTTTCCTTTTTCCATTGTACCTTTTTGGCTTCTTTGTCAAAAATCAGGTTTTCACATGTGTGTGGATTAAGGTCCAGGAATTCAATTTGATTCCATTGATCCATGTGTCTGTTTTGATGCCAATTCCAAGCTGTTTTTTTTTTTTTTTTTTTTTTTTACTATAGCTCTACAGTAAAGTTTGAAGTCAGGGAAGATGATGACTCTGGAAGCTCCTTTATTGTACAGGATTGTTTTAGCTCTTCCTTTTTTTTTCTTTATTTATATGCTTATTTTGGTATTTATTGAGCTCTACATTTTTCTCTGCTCCCCTCCCTGCCTCTCCCCTCCACCATTCAGCCCTCCCCCAAGGTCCCCATGCTCCAAATTTATTCAGGAGATCTTGTCTTTTTCTACTTTCTACTTCCCATGTAGATTAGATCTTTGTAAGTCTCTCTTAGTGTCCTCATTGTTGACTAGGTTCTCTCGGATTATGATTTGTAGGCTGACTTTCTTTGTTTTATGTTTAAAAACCAACTATGAGTGAGTACACATATTAATTGTCTTTTTGTGTCTGGGGTACCTCACTCAAAATAATGTTTTCTAGCTCCATCCATTTGCCTGCAAATTTCAAGATGTCATTATTTTTTCTGCTGTGTAGTACTCCATTGTGTAAATGTGCCACACTTTCTTTATCCATTCATGGAGATTACAACATCAATGCTGAAAGGATTCCATTTCTCCCTTCTGTCTCTCTCTATTATAAGTCCCACCAGAAGCCTACTACTTAATTAAAATGATAGGATGGGGGAGACCTGATCTCTCGGCGCTAGGAGAGCCAACATTGGGGTGAGTTTCTGACCCCGTGGGGCCAGACTGGGACAGGGAACTCAGGGGTTCTTCAGCCCCCTATCCTTCTTGGGCTCTCTGCAGGGCCTCTACTCCCTGCATACTGCCTCTTTCTTCCTATCCCACCCAGCTTGCATCCAGAGCCCTCCCCACTTCGGCCCCCCTGCCCTCTTTCGACACATAACATCACCCAGCCTAGCCTGTCTGGGCACTGGGTCCAAATCCTCAGGGCACCCAAGCAGGCAAGAGTTATCTTGTTTCTATAGCCTGCCTGCACCAAGCAAGGTAGGTGCTTTGTTTAGGGAACCCTGACTGCTCTTTGGACTGGAGAGAGAGGGGGAGAAGAGTAGGGGGAGGGGGAGAAGGGGGAGGGAAATGGGAGGCTGGGAGGAGGCAGAAACTTGTTTTTTTTCCTTTTCTCAATAAAAAAATAAAAATAAAAAAAATAAAAATAAAATTAAAAAAATAAGTATTAAAAATGAAGTTAAAATTATACTTGTTTATTAAGTTGGCCAAATCCACTACTGTTAATTTCATTTTTCTTAAAAAATCAATAAATAAAAAGACAGGACGGTCCTACTTCTCTTCTGTTTCTGGCCACAGTTCCTGAGCTATAGGTAGCAAGCATTGTATATGAGGCTCTAAATGAGTTTGGATATCTTATTAATCGATTCCTTTCAAAGGTGTTTGTAAAGGATGAGAAAGGGCAATTTAATGAGCAGCATTAAGATGTAGGGAGAGGTCGGTCAGTAGTGGTGCACACCTTTTTTTTTTTTTTTTTTTTGGTTTTTCGAGACAGGGTTCCTCTGTGGTTTTGGAGCCTGTCCTGGAACTAGCTCTTGTAGACCAGGCTGGTCTCGAACTCACAGAGATCCGCCTGCCTCTGCCTCCCGAGTGCTGGGATTAAAGGCGTGCGCCACCACCGCCCGGCTTGTGGTGCACACCTTTAATCCCAGCATTTGGGAGGCAGAGGCAGGGGGATCTCTGTGAGTTCAAGGTCAGCCTGGTCTACAAGAGTTAGTTCCAGGACAGCTAGGGCTGTTACTCAGAGTAACCCTGTCTTGAACACCCCCCCAAAAAAATGTAGGGAGAAAGAAATATATTTTATACCTTTCATGAAGTTAGGCTATTTAGACTGCCTATTACGTATGCATTATCTCATGTAGAGAACACACACACATCATACATCATATAAAATAATGTACCTATAGCTCACTGAATAGTTTTAATCCTTTTCAAATATGCAGAAGGATTAAGAGGTGATAATTTTAGGAACCAAGTAGCATTTTAAAAATCCCTCTGTTATTGTGCATCCAGTAATCAATGGAAAAACTCACCACAACAGTCAACAGGGTCACCTTCTTCTCCTGCTGTTTCCCTTTCATCACAGTTTATCTTCTGGAATGAAGCCCTGCACTCATTCATAGGGAGTCAACTCTTATAGACGCTTATAGAGTCAACCAAATGGTAATACTTAGTAAATGGCTTTTTAAATGGTAGATACACAAGAATTGAAGACTCTATCAAAGACCCATGTGATCAAGAAGGCTAAAATTTGAGGCATCCCTACCCCCAGGTAACTGAAGAGAACAACAGGCAGAATGGGACAGAAGTTGTAATTTGGGTTTTTAAAAATTATTTCTTTTATTTTTTTTGTTATTTTAATTACATAATTTCCCTGACCTGCTTTCTCCTTCCAAACCTTCCCATATACTGTGCTCTCTTCCCTCCTTGTTCTCTATCTCCCCTTTTCTCTCTATCCCCTACTTGCTTCTGTCCCCTCTTTCTTCTCTAGTCCTCCTTCCTCTCTATTCCCTCTGTGCTTCCTAGTCCCTCCTTGCTCTCCATCAAATAATGGCCTTTTTTCATTATGTACAGTGGTTTTTATGTGATACTCACAATTCTCTGATCTACAGTCTGCTCCTTAGTTGTAAGACACTTCCCTAGGTGTATTTGTTGCTGTTGAGATGAGTTCCCTCCAATCAGCAGATTTAAGCACTGAGCATATGGTATCTCCATTCCTGTGAGTGAGGCAGGCATCTGGGGATGGCTCAGTTGAATGGCTGTTTCACCTTCTTCTTGAGGTTGTACTCAAGGAGTCACACAGGCTACTGTCATCAGAGACTTTGTTAGGTTTGGAGGATCCACTTCTAAACTAACCCAGTGTTTTTGGTGAAGCCTTCAGCTCTTTGTCATATGTGCCTTCTTACACTGCTTCTCACAGCAAGGTCCCTGACCTCTCCCAAAGGATGAAAAAGAAATAGTGAAAATAGTTACATTATAGGGTGATCTCAGTGGTGACAGGGTACTACTTATTTCCAATTCTTTTTAAAACTGTATTTCCTATTCCATTGACCATACAAATCAATCTTGTCAATATCTATCATCTGTCATCTATCTATCTATCTATCTATCTATCTATCTATCTATCATCTCTCTCTATATATATCTATCTATTATCTATCTATCTATCTATCTATCTATCTATTATCTATCTATCTATCTATCTATCTATCTATCTATCTATCATCTCTCTCTATATATATCTATCATCTATCTATCTATCTATCTATCTATCTATCTATCTATCTATCTTTCTATCTACCTACCTACCTATCTACCTATCTCGTTTATCTGTCTATGATTTAGGCTCAAATCTTTGATAGCCATTTTGGAGGCCAGATAACATATCTGACTCATGTAATTTCTTGCTTTTGTCTAGGAAGCTAGTTGCTTCAATTAGCCAATAAGTAAAGTAGCTCGGACTGTCTCTGAGTATGCCATATCTAAGTCATAGAGACTGGAAAAATGGCAAATACTAAAGACTGAGGTAGGAGTTACTGAGCCAGTGAAGGGTAGAGGAGGCCAAGGACTGATGTAGACAACTCATGATACTCCTAAAGGCAGGACTTGAGTCACTGCCACTTAAACAGTCTGGTGACCCCAGAGTGGGTGGGTCCCATGTTGGGCCCGCTGCAGTAGGCTACTCAGCATCCATCACATATATCCTCCTGCCCACCCAAAAATTTCACCTGCATTTACAGCATCCTTTATAAAGGGAGATCATCCAAAATCAGATTCAAGTTCATGTCCAGGATCTCTAGGTATCCTCCTTTCCCCTCAGCTGGTCTGGATACGAGCAGTTTCTCAGTCTAATGATTTAAGGAATGCACTACTAACACAACTAGCAAAGAATTGTGAAGAATAAAAGAATCCATTGGAAAAGGGTCTGGAATATAATACACATTTTTCGTGGTCCACAGTTAATATTTTATGCCCCTGGGCAGGAGTTTCAAGTTCTCCCTGCCACATCTGGCAGAGAGAATCTGGGTAGAAGGGAACAGAAAGTGAGGTTGCAGCTATTAATTGATACCAGGTTGCGGAGAGCCTTCTGGAACATTAGCCTGGAGGGGAAGGAGAAAGAAAGACGATCATTGAAGATTTTTGAATAGGGTAGTGACATGATCAAACTCCTTTGGAAAACTCAATTTGGAGGTGGTGTAAATACATAATTCCCTTTAAAAGAGTGCCCTGGGGGCAAGTTTCCTCAAATAAACGGAAAGTGATGCTGAGAAAGAAATGCTAAATGGACGCCATAGTGAGGAGCTGTGTATAGCACAGGTCTACAGCTTTCCAGGCAGGAATTATAAATTGTTTCTAGGTACCGACGTGGAACAGTGTGGTTCGTTGTGTGTCACTTCCCTGGCACCCATCCCAGAGGTGAACAAATGGAAGGTGGCCTTGGTAATACAGACTGACTGGGACGATGCTTAAGTAGAAGAAAGAAAATCATCAGAGAACATATTTTGGATAACTATAACTCTTCATTTACTTGCGCATAGTGGGGAAATAATCTAATTGTTGCTTGTTTTACTTTACAGAACCCGCACAATAACTGGTGAAAAGTTTGTGTGGTTTGTGACACACGCATGCCTTAAAAAGGAACCATATTTCACGGGTGCAGCTTCCTTCTAAGATACAGAAGACAGGATCTCCCAGCAGGCATCGGAGTCCCCCGACTCTGATGATCTCTCCACTCCTTCTGTGATGGTTCCTGAGCCCTGGATGTAGGGGCTGTGTTGTAGATGCAGCAGTTGGGGCTGGACGCCCCATGGTCAGTAGTTCTGGGCATTTTGACCAATTGTGGATCTCTACAACAGTTCCCAATTGCACCTGAAAGAAACTTCTTTGATGCGGGGTGAGAACTGCACTTACCCCGTAGGCATAAGCGTACTGTTTAGAATGCAGCTAGAAATCAGAAGGGCTTGGCAAAGCGGCGGTAGTGCCTCCTCTCTTGAATGTTAAAACCTCACCAACCACGGGTACTCAGCTAGGCATACAGTATTAGGAATGTAGTTCCAGTTAGGTGGGTGTTGGTTATCCCTAAGATTTAAGTGGCACCTTTGCACCCTCGGAATGTCTTATTGTGGTGGTCATTGCTGTGGTTCCCAGGCTTACAGCTGGACTGGACTGCTGATTGCTTCTCTCCATTGGCAGATTACAAAACACCTTGCGCTACTGCGAAAGCTAATCTTTAGGGAGGATGCTTCCGAGTCAGTTCCAGCTCCATTCTCTCAAGTCCTGTGACAGGACTGTGTGGTATCCAGCACAATGGCAGCACCAGTTGACGTGCCAATGTGAAGGAGAAAGTTTTCAAGGCCCTACTTCTAGATGAAGAGCTACAGGCAATCGATGGGTGCTGACAGAAGCAGACCCCTGGTAGGTTACTCAGTACCATAAGCGTAGGAGCAACTCTAGTGGACACTGACCTTAGGCATAAGTGTACTGTTTAGAATGCAGCTAGAAATCAGATGGGCTTGGTAAAGCAGTTTGTATTCACACACACACACACACACACACACACACACACACACACACACACGAGCTCATACATTTGAGAGGAAGCTAGGGACACAGGAGCTGGGGACTGAAATGATGAAAATATACCACTCATGGGGTAAGTGCATCTGTAAGTGCCCAGCAGCATCTTCTGTTGTGAGGGCCTCTTTCTTGGTTCATGGTACATTGGAACATCATCTTTACAGTAAGGAAGGCTACATCATTTCTCCTCAGATACCCGGGAAGGTACCCAACATGGCACATGGTGGAATAACCTGACTATCCTACTTTGACATTTTAGATATTGAGATCTAATTTGCGTTTTGCTTATCCCTGAGAAATACTGTGGAAGTAACTCTTGGAGTAAATTTGCATTATTTCTCTAGTATTTGACTATAGAGTGATTGAAATGTGTAAAAGAAAACTTTTTTTTTTTTTGAGGTAGGAATAGATTCATCATTGAGTTTTCTTGCCAAATGCTGAATTAGATAGTGGAAAAAAATTCTATTTATTTGGAGTTTGTGAATCTGCCAGCAAACTGCTGGGAAAAAATCAAGACAATCCAAATGAGGACTTGTGTCATGAAATGAACCATAGATGACCTATGACTGCCCTTTTTAAGAGAGAATATAGTTTTCCCTGTTTTCTTTCCTTGTTTCAGAACCTTTACTAACTTTGATTTGCAGAGAACATTTGTGTTGTACAAAAGAATAGCACTGAAAAGGAAAACATTGCATACTGCAGTGTTGAAATCAACCTTAAGGGTCAGGAAACTGAAAACATGTTTCCATAGTAACGCTAATTTAGTCAGCTCCCACACGTTGTTTCTGAGCCATTAGTTTACTCTCACGATGTCGAAAGAACATAATATTTACTCTGTATTGTGGTTAAGTTAATGTCACAATGCAAAACCCTTTCATATTTCTGCATGCGCATTTCCGATCCTTTCATTATGGTGGTTCTGACATTCAGCTGCGCACATATTGGAAAGCGCAAAAATATAACCGTTTTTTAAAACAAACAAGACAGCATGAACATACGGCAACTTAGAAACACTGTAGCAGATAAAGGTCCACTGGGATTTGAAAGATTGCACTGCTTGTTGTATTTGTCTAATTTTTTTGGAATACCTTAAACAATCTAAGTTTTCAGAAAATCACTTTCTGTCTGGTAGAGCCTTGATGTCCCCTGAGGGTTTTGTTTGTGCCTGGTCCTTTTGTAGCTTACTAAGTTCGTGACGCTGCCATAATCTGACTGATTACAGTTTCAGCCTTTTCCCCCTGTAAACTCCTAGCAAAGACACCCTGTTCTCTCCTCCGGCACACAAACCTAGCTCATCTTCCTGACGGACTCTCACACTCACCCAGGCCTCCTGTTGGGTGTTCCATATCTGCTTCTTAGCAGGATGAAAAAATGGTACATGTCATGTCTTGGAGGTCACTCATGATTGTCATGTCTACTTTTATCTGTCAAATAACAGTGCAATTCTGGGATAAATCCCACTTGGTCACAGTGTGTGATTCTTTTTATATGTTGCTGGATGTTTTCTAGTGCTTTGTTGATTTTTTTCTTATGTGTGTTCATAAAGAATATCGGTCTGCAGTTTTCTTGTGATATTTATGAGTAGTGGAGTGTATTTTACCTAAACTTCCAGTTTGTTCAAATTTGATAAAATAGAACAAACATGGTTTTTTGGTGTTGTGAATGTTAATATAATTTACTTGGTTGATTTATTTATTTTATTGTTTTACTTTTTGCCTTTCAAAGCTCCAAGGAGTGTTGTTCAGTTGCCAGGCAGTGGTGGCACATGCCTTTACTCCCAGAACTAGGAAAGCAGAGGCAGGCAGAACTCTGTGAGTTCGAGGACAGCCTAGTCTATAGAGCAAATTCCAGTACAGCCAGAGAAGCACAGAGAAATCCTGTCTCTGAAAAAAGGAAGAAAGAAAGAAAAAAAATAAAGAGTTCTCAAGTTAAGAGATACTTATTAAATGCTTAGGTTTCTGTGAGGTCCTGGAGACATATTAATAAATAATGATTCATAGTAGTTGAGTAACAGTAAGTCACATGGTGTGTAAGAACACTGGTATGTGACCCCAACCCCCTTCTCTTTCGTATTCAGTGGCATCTGTGAAATACAGCAAGCCATTTATAGGCTCTCTGTGAATACTGAATTAAGATTATACCTGGTACTTGTTAATAACTAGTTACTTTAGTGATTATTAACTATTTTTTCGATTACTATTTCCTGTTACTATACAATCATTTAATTTAATTCTCATAGTAGCCCAACAAAGAGGTTGATATCACCTCCAGTTTCATATTAGAGAAACCAACAGGCTCACAGAGCAGCAGTGCTGGGTCACTGATGGGGAGAGTCACGTGCAGGACGCAGGATGCACTTGGCTATCAAGCCAGTATTCCTGCACTTACATACAAAGCTTTCTTCTAGGAGCACTTGCCTAGTTTTCCCAGGAATCCTTGGCTAACAGCCAGCTTAACCCTTCAGCTTCCAGAAGGATCTCGTAGAGACACATTCCTCTAAAATCAGTTTGAAAAACGAAACAAAAATATCATCAATTGTGTTTGAGTGCTATTTCTGCCTTAGTACAGAGAAGAAACATGTCTATCTATGATGGCAGCTTAAAATCAAAACATTCCAGTATTTCCTTGCACATTTATTTTGGTATTCAGCATTCAGTGGAGGGAAAGTGCAATTTGTATATGGAAGCTTTTTTTTCCCCCTGGATTTTTCTTTAATGTTGAAAAGCTCAGCTGAGCAACCCACACTTTTGATGCCTATTTGGATCCCCCTTCTACCTTTGAATTTGACTCCTGTTCCATCACCGTTTTCCAAGGAAAGATAGAAATTACAAATGAAAACTTTGGTTTTCTGGACTTCTCTTTAAAGTTAAAAAGCTCAGTAAAGGATGTTTTTTGTCTGCAGGGACCTTCTTTCTGCTTTTGGTTTTAGTCCTTGTTTGATCAAACTCTTACATTCCAAGGCCTTTTGACTACCTGCCGCTGGGTCAGATTTCCCACTTTTGTGGTTGTTAAGTCCCCAGTTTTCATACCACATGAAAAACAGCAGGAAGAGAGCCACTACATACATGTGAAGAAAAATGTATAAACATTTAGGGCTAAGCTTACTTCACCACTCTCATGTAGAAATAGGATTTGCATGTGTGGGGAGTGAGGGCATAAGCGCTGTCACTGACCTGGGGTGCGGAGGACATCGGAAGGAAGAAAACCAAGTGGAGGGAAGCAGAGGCACAGAGTGAAGATGGGGCTGCCCCTGTTCTCCTGCCCAGAGGCACAGGCAGTGATCTGGCCCCCACAGGAGATTGGTGCAGCAAAAACCAATGTCCTTGGAAAGGAGAAGAAACAACTTACCCAGTGTCTTCCTGTTGCTCTGTTGACTCTCACTAGGGCATGTTTCTAACTCTAGATCAGAAAATTAGGCTCACCCTCCCCACCAAAATCCCTCAGAGATGGATGAAAACTCAAGAGCAGATAGCTTCTAGAATGAGATAATAATTTTGATTTTAAAGGAAGAAAATTCTAATGTGCACCGAGGATGAGCTGCCCAGGGCCAGATATGTTGTCCTGATGGGTTTTCTTGTGTTCCTTCCTCTGACATTTTTTTATTCCTGGCTTTTCGGGTGGCCCTTCTTTGAAGTGTTGCCTCATCCAGCTGTTAAAATGTTTAATCTGCAGCTGCCAACTTCTGGTCTGTGAGTTCCCAGAAGTAGGGTGAAGGAGACAGGGGTTTCTCCGGCTCCTGAGTCTTAGCTCCAACCCAGTTGGGATATCTAGTCAATACTGATTTTTTTTTAAGTCTGACTTTGTCTCACCTCTACCCTGGGGTAAGTAACACAGCAGAATTCTGTACAGATTTCAAATTGCCTAAGCCTACACAAACTTCAATTTATTTCTCTTTTCCCGATTTCTCCCCTCCCTTCCATGCAAGTAAGTCATTTTTCTTTGTGTGTGTGTGTGTGACATGTAATGATCTTTTTTTTTTGTTTTTCAAGATAAAAATTATATTAGAATCTTACAGCTAAGTAGGGTGTAGGGTGCTTTCCTTAGGAAAAACAAAGTAATCACTTAGTCGACTGACCATCTGGTTTTGATCCTAATGTTAGTCCATTTGACACTTTGAATAAGGGAGTTGTTGACTTTCCATTTTAGAAGGCTGACTAAGGCTGGCTACTCACACGATTCTCCTGCCTCTGGCCTGGTGGTCTAACTTGAAGGTGACGTGGTCTTGAGCACACCTTTTTCCTGCCTGACCTGCGGTAGGACAGCATGGATTACCAGTCAGGAACATGCAGAGTTAGTATCTGAAGGCAGAAAGCAGGAGGCAACGTACAACAGCCCCATTTCTCAAACACTGGGAGGCATATACGTTGTAATATTTCAATGTGTTTTCTTCTTCTTGGACGTTCGACAGTAATATGCGACTTTTCCTCTAGTAATGAAAGGGTTTCGGAGACCAAGTTCAAAGAAGGAAAATGGTGAAGGAGAATTTGCATTCTCTGCTGTCTCAAGTGTCTCACGTGACAGTTGTTCCCACATAGACTTAAGGATACTATCCACAGATTTGCTTTTAGGCAGTGGCTGGTGTTCTGAATCTTTCTTCAACCTTACATGCTAGGACGAACATCTCTTGGCTATGGCCTTATATAGCTGCCATTATACATACCTAGCTAGCTGGCTTATTAGAAAAACTAACATGAATATAATATTCACAATTTAATAACAGAAGCCTTTTAGATTAGAATTAATTCCTTAGCCTTAAGGGAATTCTGACTCAGCCAAATAGGGGGTATAGTAGGCGATGCCAGGCTAACTGAATCTGCTCCCTGTTTGGTATCTGACTTGTGCATACTAGGCTGATCTCGAAGTCACTGTGTAGCTGCGATTGGCCTTGAACTCCTGATCTTCCGGTCCTAGCCTCCCAAATTTCTAGATCTGCGCTTTCTTTTGTATCTGCCCCAATCACCATGCAGAGCCGGCAGGCCTCACAGTGTCATGGAGGATGTTACATGTACATCAGAGCAGCCTTTGATCTCTCGCTTCTTTTCTGTATAGAAGAATCACCAGGAAATTCAGATAACTCAGAAGGTCTAAATGAAAGCTTCAGAGACAAATGGAGATTCATTATGAAGAAAGGATGAGAATTTGAAAAAAAAATGTTTAAACAAAAATCACAAAGATGAATGCTTATTTCATAATGTCCTGATGGGGAGAACCCAGATTGCTGTGTTGTTTCTGCTCTCTTATTCTGGGTCTTTTGTTTGCTTGGCAGTGAATTCTCTTGCTCATGCCCCTCCCCTCCTGTTTCCCTATTCTCTATTACATATCTTTCTTTCTACTCTCTCCGAGGAGTAAAACATGAAACTCTGAGAGTTTAATTCTTTTTTGTTTTCTGTTTTAGACCGAGGTCAGCAATCTCCCTGATAAACGGAAAACATTTAAGACATTTCTGTAATCTTTATGCTGGCATTTTGTTACATTTTATTTAGACTCATTCTTAAAAACCAGTGTGGTAGATGTCTCAGCCAGAGCAGGCCACCTGGTAAGTCCTGACACTTTGGATTTGAATGAAAGAGAAGAAATAAACCATCAGAGATCTTTCATGGTGCGCGAATGGGGTAGATCTGACATCTGACTTACAGACAAGGCAACACTTCTTTGGGACTTCTGTGTTTAAGAAAATAAACAGTGTGTATCAAATACTCGAATTCGCATAAAAGCAAATTTCCAGCAACTTAATATCATTCTTTAGCACTGAAATTGTTTCTTCCTCGGCGCTACCTGTGAGGTGGCTGCCATCTCCTTTGCGGCATCATGGCTGCCCTGTGGCCTCTGGTGAAACCCAAGATTGACAAAAAGCGGACCAAAAAGTTCATGCAGCACCAGTCAGACCGATATGTCAAAATTAAGCGAAACTGACAACAGGGTGAGGAGAAGATTCAAGGGCTAGATCCTGATGCCCAACACTGGTTACAGGAGCAACAAGAAAACCAAGGACATGTTCCCAGCGGTTTCCGGAACTTTCTGGTCCACAGCGTCAAGGAGCCAGAAGTGCTGCTGATGTGCACAAATCTCACTGTGCTGAGATTGCTCACAATGTTTCCTCCAAGAACCGAAAGGCCATCGTAGAAAGAACAGCACAGCCGGCCATCAGACTCACCAGTCCCAACGCCAGGCTATGTAGCGAAGAAAAAGAGATTGCTTGCATGCATGTTTTATTTGTCTTTAAATAAAACGACAAAAACTGCCCTCTGGGTATTTTCTGCCAAAGGGGGGAAAAAAGAAATTGTTTCTTAAATTATATATCCCTGTCAATCTTAATCAGATGGCTTAGTATTAATGAGCTATCCTGGTCACATGGTAAATGGTTTTTGGATTGTTTACTCATTTTCAGCAGTCAAAATAAATGTAATTGGAAACAGCTGTTCTCACATCCGTTCTGACAACCTTCCACTTCCCCACTTCCAGCTCCGAAAGAGACCTGGTCTCAGGCTGCGAGATGTAGCCCAGGGTGGAGTACCTGCCTGCGAGACCCTGGATTCCATCGCTGGCACTGGGGAAAAGAGAAATAACACCTGAACTAACACCTCTCTCTCTCTCTCTCTCTCTCTCTCTCTCTCTCTCTCTCTCTCCTTTCATATCTGTGTGGTTTTCTTTCCAGATTGCAGTTATGTTGTTAGAAGACAAAAAAAAAAAAAAAAGAAAATAATTATTTCAAACATGGTACCACAGTTTTACAGAAGGACATTTGCTGTGTCTTCCCTCACTATAGATTAGTTAGCTTCATTTGGTTGTTTAACATATACGAAAGATTCCAGGATTCTTTGGTATGATTAAAATGTGTAGGAGAGAAATGAAGTTCTTTTCTGCATTTTAATCTTGTCTTCAAGCTATACTTAAACTTTCATTTTCAAAACAGCTTAATAATATTATTTGTTGTTAGGAAGACATTAAGTTTTCCTAGACTTTAGTAACTCTTGTGAACAAAAAAACAGATTAATTCTGTTATAAAATTAACTTCTCTTAATAATAAACTCAATTAGATTTAAAAATCTAGAAGCTAGTATTTAAAAATATTGACTTAATGTAAAGGCAAATACCTATTTTAAATTTTTGTTAGTGGGTTTAAACAGCAAACATTTAGTGTCTCATGCATTCGAGGGTAGGGGATTAGGAACAGTTTAGTTGTGTGGCAAGGGTCAGGGTCTCTCCTGAGGTGTAGTCAAAACATTTCACGATTGCAGTCATTTGAAGGTGTGGTACACTCCTCTGAAGCTGGTGCTAGCTGTTGGGAGACCTTGGGCTCCTTGCCGTGTGTCTCTCTCCATGGGTCAGTTTTGACATCCTTATGTAGAGCATCTGGCTTCTCTGTACGGCACTCAAGTGTGCAAAGCAGGAGTGACAATGCTTTTCTTTGATCTACCCTTGGAAGTGACGCATTATCACTGTGAATGAATTCTGTGCCATACAGCTCAATCTTATGTGAAACAGAAGTTTCTAATGTTAGAAATTGAGTTCAGAGGTTTACACATGTTAGGCAAACACTATGCCAGGGGGCCACATCCCTGGTCTCTTTTATAGCTTTTCCTTTTCTTTGGTAGTTAAAAAGCAATACTGGATCTGCAAGCATGCTTGGTGCCATGTGGCTCAGGAGGGTGAGACCCCCACAGGGTAGCCTGGATCCTCACGGTCCCACTGTCTGGGCTGCTTAAAGGCATCGCTGCCCTCCTGGTGCCATTATGAAGACCAAGTATGTGGTAGGGAAATGGGAGAGGAATAGAGGCAGAATGGTTCATGTGCTGTGGCTAGAAGCGGAGCTGAAGAGGCAAGGGCAGTGAGGAATGGGCTGATGATGTGGTCTGCTTACCACCCAGGACTACGTTGACATTCTACCCTGACTGCTGCCCCGGCCATGTCTGGGCCCATGGTCCCACTACAGCCAGGGTCTGTGTTGACATCCATGACCCAAGTTGCCACCAAGGCCATGGGGATGCCTGGGTCTAGGCCATCATCTGTGGTCATTTGGGTGTCCAAGGGCTGTGCTGCCATCAGAGTCAGGTTGATTTGAATGGTCTGTGCTCTCACAGAGGACATGATCATATCTGGGCCTGAGTTGTTGCTGGGGGCCATGTCTGGATCTGTGACTACACGGTAGCCAGGATCTATGTCGATGTTCATGGCTTCAGTAACCACTGAAGGCCATGTGAAGTTCCAGGGTCTGGTCAGACATCTGAGTCTGGGTTGGTGTTTGAGGACCTTACTGCTACTGGGGCTATGCTAATCTGGATAGCTTGTGCTGTCACTGGGTCCATGGTGACATCAGTGTGGGGTCACAGCCAGGGTCTAGGTTGATATCCCTGGTTCGTGCTACTACCAAAGGCCATGCAAACACCCAGTATCAATGGCCGTTTCCTTTCCCAACTGTCTGGTCCCAAATAATCAGCTCAGTAGTTGAATATGAATTATCAATGCTCGGTCAATAGCTCAGTCTTGTTACTAACTCGATCTTAAATTTTAAGCTAACCCATATTTATTTATGCTCTGCCACATGGTGGTACCTTTATTAGCAAAGCACATTCATCTCTTGTTCCCTCTGCATCTGGCTGGAGACTCTTCTGACTCCACTCTCTTCCCAGCATTCTCAGTTTGACTCTCCCACCTAACCTTTTCTGTTCAGTTGTTGACCAGGCATCTTGTTTATTAAACCACAGCAACAAATCTTCACAGTGTACAATGGGATTATTCCACAGCATTTCCCATTTTTTGTCTAATTAAAAAGAAAGCTTTAACTTTGAAAGAAAACTATGTACAACAGAAATAGTTATCAAGGTACTATTATCAATCATGAACATAGCTGGTCTCTTTGCTTCTGTCTGGTGTTTGTGGTATGGAAATGTCTGGTGTCTCTTACACCTGTTTAAGGTATTGGCAGAACAGAGGGCAAAGTTAAATTGAGGAAAAAAAATTAGAACCAGGGAGTTGAGGGGTGTTTATCTGACTTCTCTAAGGTGGATCCTTCAATTCAGCTCCCTGGAACCCACAAGAATTCTTTAGGTTTGTGAAAACAGAAGTATTAGAAATATGTATTGTATAAACAGTAGCATATTTATGTCCACTTCTGGTGATCTTCAGTTTAGATGAAAGACAGTTTTGCCCAGTAGTTAGTGCTTGGCAGTTGAAGCTTATTGAGGATAGACGTTGTTCTGTGCCCATTTGTCTTCTGTCATCTTTGGAGGAAATAGAGTGCTGCTGCTAGGAGCCAACCTGTCCCTTTTTGAAACGTTTTTAATAATTAAATATTTAAATGCCATATTCCCCAGATATCTGAGCAGTTGAGAGCTATCAGGTAAAACTACAGTATAGAATCTGCCTGGAGGGCTGGGTCTGAGCTTGACTGTACTGGTTCTTAACAGGTAAGATTTATACTTGTAAAAAGATAGAAAGAAGAAAAAACAACTTGCAACAGAACGTTAATAGCAGAACTGACAATAGTAGAGAACAGCTTAATATATTTTAAATGAGGGTTAGATTAAATATAAAGTATTTTTGTAAGAGACTTAAAAGTACATACCAGTTTAAAACATGAGACTTTTTGTAGTCTGAAATGAGATGCATTGAACAATTGTAACATTAAGCACAGGTGCATTTAAGTTACATCTGTGAACACACACACACACAGAGTGAACAGAGATTGGGCAAAGTGGAACCTCTTGGAAGGCCCTACCAAAGGCATGCCACTGCACAATACACATGCAACAGAGTTAGCAAGAAGAATTTAGAGAAATAAACATAAGTAAACCGGGGGACAAGGCAGGGTATACTTCAGTAAAGATGGGAGAACTTGGTCACCTGATCTGGCAGATCATTACAGTCAAGATAATTTTGAAATATATAGATTGGTTTAATATAGCAGTTTTCATAATCCAAGGTCTTTTAGTGGCCCAAAAATTTAAAGACAACACAATAATATACATAATCTAGATTCTCTGTGTATTTTTCAACTTTATGTGGTTATTATATTTTTTATTATTCTATTTGTTTTTTTAGAGACTTTCTTTACCCTTTTCTCTCTCAAGCCAACATATATATGTATACACACACACACACACACACACACACACACACACACACACACTGTGACCTATGTAAAGACTCTTTCGGTCTGAATCTGTCCTTACTGTGCATCCGTAACTTTTTCTGACTTCATGAGCAAAATCCCCCCAAAACAACACACAAAATACTGCTGTGTAACTTAGATCATGGCTTGCTGGTGCTGGCTCCTCTCTGTCAGGTCCCTGAGAGTCTAGTCTCATGTTGGAGACATGTTTATCACCAGCTCTGGGAGCCATGTTTATTGCACCAACTCTGGGAAGTTTCTAGGTCTATGCTACCACTGAGTAGCGTGCAGTTGACTGTTCATAAACACCATATAAGTGTGTGGTAGCAGGGCCTCTTAAAAGAGCCACCCATTTCTCTTGCTAGCACTGAGTCAGAAAGCCATCTCTTAAAGGACCTGTTCCTCTGCTCACTGCTAGTGAACAGAGCCCACTGGAGAACAGGCAGCTACCAAGAAGCCATACTTGACTTTGCTGTTTTATGCTTAGAATCCTTTTTTTAAGCTTTGTCAGATTTCATGTGGAAATTTTGGTACCATATTGAACACCATATATATGTAAACAGACATTTCCTGACCCAACCACCTGGTCCTAACTAATCACTCAGTGATTGAACATGAATTACAAATGCTCAGTTAATAACTCAGTCTTATTACTAACTAGATCTTACATTTTAAGTTAACCCATATTCCTTATTTACACTCTGCTGTGTGGTGGTACCTTTACTAACATGGCATGCTCATTTTCTGCTCCCTTGTGTCTGCCTGTGACTCCTCTGACTCTGTCCTTCTCCTTCCCAGAATTCTCAGTTTGGCGCTCCTGCCTAACTTTATTCTGTTTAACTATTGGCCGATTACAAAACTATTGTTTATTAAACCAATCGCAGTGACAAATCTTCACAGTGTACAAAGGGAAAATTCCATAACAACCCCAAGTCTGGGCCTTCACCTGAGGCCAGGTGGGGATCTGAGGCTCATGCTACAGCTAGGGCCATACAGATTTGATTAGTCTGCTCTGTCATAAGGTACCATGGTGATGTCTGGGCCCTGGCTGCAGCTGGGTGGGGGGGTCATGTTTGGGTTTGAAGCCCTACTACAGTCAATATCTGTACTGATTTCTATAGTTCCAGATACCATTGAAGGCCATGCCAATGCCAGGGGTCTGGGCTACCACCTGGGGCCATGTCAGTGTCCAAGGGCCATGTCAATCTGAATGGTGTGCACAGTCACTTGGGGACATGGTGACATCTGAGCCCAGGAAGTATATGGTCCATGGTCCTACCACAGCTAGGGTTATATTAACATCCGTGTCCCATGTTTCCACCAAAGGCCACACAGATGCCTGGGGTCTAGTTCAAAACCTGTGGCCTTGTTGGTGTCTGAGGACCATGCTGCCATGAGGGCCATGCTGATCTGAGTGGCCTATGTTGCCACACAGGGCTATGGTGTCATATGGGCCTGGGCTGCTGCCTACAACCATGTCTGGGTCCATAGCCCAGAAGCAGCCAGGTTCTGAGTTGATGGTCATGGATCCTGTTACCGCTGAGGACTGTGCAGATACCTGGGGTCTAGACAGTCACCTGAGACCAGGTCTAGACAGTCTGAGGGACATGCTGCTGCCAGGACCATATGGATCTGGGTAGCCTGTGCTGCGCCCTGGAGCCATGGTCATGTCCAGAGTTGAGCTGCTGCTGAGGGCCATGTCTGGGTCCATTGTCCTGCTACAACTGGAGTCTGTGATGATGCCCATGGCCTGTGTTGCCACAGAGGTTCATAGGAACCATGTGTGTTGAAATCCAAGGGCTGTGCTGAGCTTCCCCTGCCCCTCACTGGCTCTGGGATAGATGGCCCTGCCCCTCACAGGACACTGCAGCAGAAGAGCTGGTCCTGCCCTCTGGAGAGAGCTGCCCACCACCACCAGGAAATACATCTCAAAGATAGATATTACCTCAGGGTAAAGTGTTGGGAAATATATTCCAAGCCAATAAACCTAGGTAACAAACTGGTGTGGTCCTTTCAATATCTAACAAAATAGACTTAAAACCAAAACTGATCAGAAGAGTTAGGGAAGGACACTACATACTCATTAAAGGAAAAATCCACCAAGATGCCATTTCAGTTCTTAACATCTATGTCCAAAACATAAGGGAAGCCACCTTTGTAAAAGAAACATGACTACAGCTTAAATCACACATTTACTCTCACAATCTGATAGTGGGGGACTTCAATACCCCAATCTCAACAATAGACAGGCCATCTAGAAAAAATCAAAGAGAGAAACTCTAGAGCTAATGGACATAAACAAAACAGACATAACAGATATTTAGAGAATATTTTGCCCAAACACAAAAAAATATACCTTCTTCTCTGCACCACATGGAACTTATTCCAAAACTGACCTCATAGTCAGGCACAAAGCAAGTCTCAACATATACAAGAAAATTGAAACAACACCCTACATCCTATCTGACCACCACTGATTAAAGCTTGGTATCAAGGACAACAGAAAGAACAGAATGCTTAGAAATTCATGGAAAGTGAACACTGCTGAATGATGGATCAAGACAGAAATAAAGAAAGAAATCAAAGGTTTCCTAGAACTCAATGAAAACAAATACACAGCATCCCCAAACTTATGGGACACAATGAAAGTGCTGCTAATAGGTGATTTCATAGCCCTACATACCTTCATAAAAAATTAGAACAATCTCATTCTAGCAACTTAATAGAATTCTCATGCCAATAATTTCAGCCTGAGTTCTTTAGACAAAAAGAAGAAATTGCACCTAAAAGGAGTAGATGGTGAAGAACAAACTCCTGAATGAAATAAATAAAATAGAAACTAAGAGAACAATACAGAGAACCAATAAAACAAAGAATTGTGTTGGGATTTTGATGGGGATTGCATTGAATCTATAGACCCAGACATGGTTCTCAGCAGCAGCTCAGGCCTGGATATTACCATGGTCCTGGTGGCAGCACAGGCCACCCAAATCATTTTGGCCCCAATGATAGCATGGTCCTCAGACAACAACATGGTCTCAGGTGACTGACCTGACCTTCAGCATCTGCATGGCTATCGGTGGTAACAGGAGTCATATACGACACACACACACACACACACACACACACACACACACACACACACAGCAATTTAAGGCAATCTACAGATTCAATGCAATGCCCAGCAAAATCCCAGCAAAATTCTTCACAGACCGCAAAAACAATACTCAACTTCATAGGGAAAAGCAAAAAACCCAGGCTAGCCAAAACAGTCCTGTACAATAAAAGAACTTCTGGAGGCATCACAATCCCTGACTTCAAACTCTACTACAGAGCTACAGTACTGAAAACAGCGTGGTATTGGTATAAGAACAGACAGGAGGACCAATAGAACTGAATAGAAGTCCCAGATATCAATCCATACATCTTCCAACACTTGATCTTTGACAAAGAAACAAAAAATATCAAATGGGAAAAAGAAGCATATTTAACAAATGGTGCTGGCATAACTGGATATCAACTTGTAGAAGAATGAAAATAGACCGATATCTATCACCATGCACAAAACTTAAGTCCAAATGGATCAAAGACCTCAACATAAAGCCAGCCACACTGAACCTCATAGAAGAGAAAGTAAGAAGTACACTTGAACGCATTGGCCCAGGAGACCATTTCCTAAATAGAACCCCAGCAGCACAGACACTGGGAGAAACAATGATCAACAAGACAGAATGACAGCCTACCGAATGGGAAAATATCTTCACTAACCCCACATCAGATAGAGGTCTGATCTCCAAAATATACAAAGAACTCAAGAAATTGGTTATCAAAAGAACAAATAATCCAAGAATGGAGTACAGACCTAAACAGAGAACTTTCAACAGAGGAATCTAAAATGAATGAAGGACATTTGAGAAAATGTTCAATATCCTTAGTTATCAGAGAAATGCAAATCGGGCAACTCTGAGATTCCATCTGTAAGAATGGCCAAGATCAAAAGCACTGATGACAACTTATGCTGGAGAGGTTGTGGGGTAAAGGGAACACTTCTGCATTGCTGGTGGGAATGTAAGCTGGTAAAGCCCCTTTGGATATCAATGTGATGATTTCTCAGAAAATTAGGAAACAACCTTCCTCAAGACCAAGTAATACCACTTTTGGGTATATAACCAAAGGATGTCAACGGTGTCACAAAGACATGTATGTGCTCAACTATGTTCATAGCAGCATTGTTTATCACAGCCAGAACCTGGAAACAACCTAAATGCCCTTCTACCAAAGAATGAGTAAGGAAAATGTGGTTCATTTACACGATGGAATACTATACAGCAGAAAAAAAATAACATCTTGAATTTTGAAGGCAAATGGATGGAGCTAGAAAACATTATTTTGAGTGAGGTAACCCAGACACAGAAGGACAGTTATCACATGTACTCACTCATAGATGGTTTTTAAACATAAAGCAAAGAAAACCAACCCACAAATCACAATCCCAGAGAATTTAGACAACAATGAGGACACTAAGAGAGACAACGTATGGGGGTAGAAAATCTGAGTAAATTGGGAGTATGGGGACCTTAGGGGAGGGTAGAAGGGGAGGGGAGAGGCAGGGAGGGGAGCAGAGAAAAATGCAAAGCTCAATAAAAATCAATTTAAAAAGATTTGTCACTTGCAATCAGAGAATGCTCAAGAGTGTGGTTGCAGGCATGCAAAAAGTCAGATCCAGATGGAAAAAACCTCTAAACAGGTACAGTATGCTTGAAAATGTGCTTTGGTACTGAAAAAGATGGGTATAGACAGTCATAAAAATGAATAGGTTAAAAAATAAAATACATCTTGAAAGAAGAAGAAAATAATAAAAAATAAGTAACATAAGGATGAAAAATACACAGGATACCTGGATCCTGTATGTTGCTTTGTTAACTCTAAATTCTTTGAATGCTGATGAACAAAAGACAAATGTTGCTTAGAGACATTGGATTGTAGAAAAATTTGCTAAACTAAAGCAACCTATATATTTTAAGAATATCTTAACTTCAGGATGAAAGTCAGGAAATATGTTGCACTGGGGGATAGGTTATGCCTTTCTTTCCAAAAAAAACCCCCACAAAAACTATAATTTCTTTCAAAACTAATAAAGATTAGATTTGACCAGGGGAGACCTTCTGGAAATCTTGGCTACAGACATGAACAAAGAAACCAAAAAGAACATATGAGACAGGTGATGTATATACTAATCCCTCTACTATGGAAACAGTTTTGAGACTGTATGAGACATGATAAATCACTTTGACTACAGAGTCCTCATGAAATTATTATTTGCCATCTTTCCACATGACATGAATGGAGATTTATAGTTGGTTATACAGTCCAAAATGATTTATAAAACTGACAGATGCTTTTGACCTGCCCAAACATAGAGCAGAAAATCATCTTTAGCTGACTTGTGCACATCACACATTCCATACTTACATTAATGCAGATACATGTGCTATCTTTAAAAGTTTGTGTGTTTTCAGAAGAGGATGGAACAGACAACCATGAATACAAGTAGCCCAGGCGATCCAACCTCTCACAATGCCTCTGTTGCAGTTTACTCAAAATTCTAAAACCAGAACAACTTCAGTTTTACAGACTACTCTAGCCCAACCTTCAGATAAGTCATACCTACATTTTCTCATCACACTGAGACTAGACTCTCCCAACAATTGACCATTACTCCAATTTTCTCAGGGTCCCTCAAAGATGCCATCACCCCCAGACAACAGGAAGCAGTCTAGAGAACATGATACCCATATTCCCAAGAGGAGGCATGGGTGGTTTTTGGTAATTCAGAGGGTTGTGACTTTAACGGGGTTGGCTATAAATTGTTATTACACATGGTCAGAAAAAGTATTGAACAAAGATTGGCTTCAGAGATATCTTTCTGAAGATTGAAAGGGAGGATATAGTATAAATGCTGAGTAAAAGGGTGAATTGTTGGGTCTACTTTTGAACAACCACTAGTCTCAAATATTTTACATTGGTATGGATTTTTGTATATAGATTCAAGCTTCAGGTTATTTTTGTTAGAACACATTTTTATATGTTTCCATTTTTGTTTAAGGTATTGTATTATGCAACTCATTTTGAAAGGTAACAAAGTTTTAGTCTTTGAAAGATATTCAGGATAATAAATACAAATTAATAGTTGTCTATAACTACCAAACTTATAGTCATGTTAGGTATGTTTTCAAGGTCAAACATATACTTTAGATAGACAGGTGGTCTTCAAGCACTTTAGAAACCTACAGAAAATGGCAATCAAAATGTTTTAATAGCGTAAGACTTTTCATGACAATGAGTCACATCTACTCCTGGCAGCACCATCTATTTCAGATGAGATGATGGACACTGAAGAAGCACCATATAGAGTTTGCTTTCTTTGTGTCAAAAGTTAGCCTCTGAGCAAGAAACTGTCCTTGTCTTGACTGCTGACAGTATGCAGTCAAAATTCACACAAAACAAAGCATCTGCTGAACTTTACCAAGGCAGAGTAGAACAGTCCTTCAGAACTTTTTGTTTCACAGAAAATTCTGTTAGATATTCTAGGCCTGTAGGTTGAAAATGGATAACCCAATGATACAGCCAGCCAGCGGATTCATCACTTCTTTTAGCTTTGGAAGCGGCTTGCATTTCACTTCCTATTTACTATGGTAATATCATATTCTTCTGGGGTCTTTGAAGGAGTTGAAGACTAGGTAGTCAGACATAGTTTTCTTTTTCTATTGTTTTTATTGAGCTAAATATTTTCTCAATTTCCCTCCCTCCTCCCTCTACCCTTTCCATGGTCCCCATGCCCCCAATTTATTCAGGAGATCTTGTCTTTTTCTACTTCCCATGTAGATTAGATCCATGTACATCTCTCTTAGGGTCCTCTTTGCTGTCTAGGTTCTTTGGGATTGTGAATTTTAGGCTGATTTTCTTTGCTTTATACCTAAAAGCCACTTATGAGTGAATACATATGATATTTGTCTTTCTGGGTCTGGGTTACCTCACTCAATATGGTGTTTTCTAGATCCATCCATTTGCCCACAAATTTCAAGATGTCATTATTTTTTCTGCTGTGTGGTACTTCATTGTGTAAATGTACCACATTTTCCATATCCATTCTTCGGTCAAGGGGCATTTAGGTTGTTTCCAGGTTCTTGCTATTACAAATAATGCTGCTATGAACATATCCTTGTGAGCACATGTTCTTGTGACATGATTGAGCATACTTTGGGTATATACCCAAAAGTGGGATTTCTGGGTCATGAAGAAGGTTGCTTCCTAATTTTCTGAGAAATTGCCATACTGATGTCCAAAGGGGCCATACCAGTTTGTACTCCTACCAGCAAAGGAGGAGTGTTCCCTTTCCCCACATCCTCTTCAGCATAAGTTGTCATCTGTGTTTTTGACCTTGGCCATTCTTACAGGTGTAAGATGGAATCTCAGTGTTGTTTTGATTTGCATTTCTCTGATAGCTAAAGATTTTGAGTATTTCCTTAAGTGTCTTTTCAGCCATTTTAGGTCCATCTGTTGAGAAATCTCTGTTTATGGCTCCATTTTTTATTGGATTATTTGTTCTTTTGATAACTAATTTTTTTTGAATTCTTTGTATATTTTGGCAATCAACCCTCTATCTGACGTGGGGTTGATGAAGATCTTTTCCCATTCTGTATGCTGCTGTTTTGTCTTGTTGACTGTGTCCTTTGCTTTACAAAAGCTTCTCTGTTTTAAGAGGTCTCATTTATTAATTGTTTCTCTCAGTGTTTGTGCTACTGGGGTTATATTTAGGAATTTGTCTCCTGTGCCAACGCATTCAAGTGTACTTCCCACTTTCTCTTCTGCGAAGTTCAATGCTGTTGGTTTTATGCTGAGGTCTTTGATCCATTTGGACTTGAGTTTTGTGCATGGTGATAGATATGGATCTATTTTCATTTTTCTACATGTTGATATCCAGTTATGCCAGCACCAATTGTTAAATATGTTTTCTTTTTTCCATTTTATATTATTTGCTTTTTTGTAAAAGTCAGGTGTTCGTAGGTGTGTGGATTAATATCCGGGCCTTCAATTCGGTTCCATTGATTCTCCTATCTATTTTTATGCCAGTACCAGGCTGTTTTCAGTACTGTAGCTCTGTTGTTCAGTTTGAAGACTGACAGATTTTTGATTGTTGAATCATTCCTGCTTCTCTGGGATGAAGCCTACTTGATCATGGTGGCTGATTTTTTCCTTATGTTTTCTCGCATTTGGCTTGCTAATATTTTATTGAGTATTTTTGAATCAATGTTCATGCATGAGATTGGTCTATAATTTTCTTTTTGTGGTTTGGGTATCAGGGTAATTGTAGCCTCATAAAAAGTGTTTGGCAATGTTCCTTCTCTTTCTATTGTGTGGACAAATTTGAGGAGTATTGATATTAATTCTTTGAAATTCTTATAGAAATCTGCACTGAAACCATCTGGTCCGGGATTTTTTTTTTTTTGTTTGGGAGACTTTTGATGACTGTTTCTATTTCTTTAATAGTTATGTGTCTATTTAATTTGCTTATCTGGTCTTGATTTAATTTTGGTAAGTGATATTTCTCCAGAAAATGGTCCATTTCCTTTAAGCTTTTTAATGTTGTGGCGTATAGATTTTTGAAGTATGGCCTAATGATTCTTTGGATTTCCTCCATGTTTGTTGTTATGTCCCACTTTTCCTTTCTGATTTTGTCAATTTGGGTATTCTCTCTCTGCCGTTTGATTTGTTTGGATAAAGATTTGTCTATTTTATTGATTTTCTTGAAGAACTAACTCTTTGTCTAATTGAGTCTTTGTATTGTTTTCTTTGTTTCTATTTTGTTTATTTCAGCTCTCAATTTGATTATTGTCTGCTGTCTAGACCTCCTGGGGGAGTTTGCTTCTTTTTGTTCTCAGGTGTTCTGTTAACTCACTAGTTAACAACTTTTTAGCTTTTTTATGTAGGCATTTAGTGCTATGAACTTTCCTCTTAACACTGCTTTCATCGTGTCCCATGAATTTAAGTATGCTGTGAGGTCATTTTTGTTGAATTTTAGGAAGTCTTTTATTTCTTCCTTGAACAATTGTTGATTCAGCTGAGCATTGTTTAGTTTCCATGTGTTTGTGGCCTTTCTGAAATTAATGTTGCTGCTGAATTCTTTTTTAAGCCATGGTGATCTGATAAGATATATGGGGTTATTCCAATTTTTTTTTATCTGTTGAGGTTTGCTTTGTTACCGAGTATGTGCTCAATTTTTGAGAAGGTTCCATGAGGCGCTGAGAAGAAAGTATATTCTTTTATGGTTGGATGGAATGTTCTAGAGATGTCTGTTAAGTCCATTTGAACCATAACATCTGTTAGTTCCCTTATTTTTCTGTTTCTGTCTGGCAGACCTGTCCAGTGGTAAGAGTAGGGTGTTGAAGTCTCTCACTATTAGTGTGTGGGGTTTAATGTGTGATTTAAATTTTAGTAGTGTTTCTTTTACAAATGAGGGTGCCCTTTTACTTGGAGTATAGATGTTCATATTGAGATTTCCTCTTGTTAGATTTTTTTCCTGTAACAAATATGAAATGTCCTTCTTTGTCTCTTGTGATTGATTTTAGTTTGAAGTCTATTTTGCTAGATATTAGGATAGCTACACCAGCATGTTTCTTAGGTCTATTTGATGGGAATTTTTTTCCCAACCCTTTGCTCTGAGGCAATATCTGTCTTTAATTTTTAGGTATGTTTCTTGTATGCAGCAGAAGGATGGATTCTGTTTTCCTATCCAATTTGTTAGCCTGTTTTTATAGGTGAATTGAGTCCATTTACATTAAGGGATGTAAATAACCAGTGATTGCTAGTTCCTGTTATTTTAGTTTTTATTGTTGGTGATGTTATTGTGTGTGTTTTCCCCTTCTTTGGGATTTGCTGCTCTGAGATCATCTTTGTCTGTGTTTTTGTTGATGTAGCTAACTTCCTTGGGTTGAAATTTTTCTTCTAGTACTTTGTGTAGTGCTGTGTTTGTGACTAGGTATTGGTTAAATCTGGTTCTGTCATGGAATGTCTTGTTTTGTTCATCTATGGTGATTGAAAGTTTTTCTGGGTATATTAGTCTGGGCTAGTATTCATGTTCTCTTAATGTCTGCATAATACTTGGCATTACCTTCAGGCTTTCATTGTTTCCATTGAGAAATCAGGCATAATTCTGATAGGTCTGCTTCTATATGTTACTTGACCTTTTCCCTTTGCAGCTCTTAATATTCTGTCTTTATTTTGTATGTTTAGCATTTTGGTTATTATATGGCAAGGGGAATTTTGTTTTTGGTCCTTTTTATTTGGTGTTCTGTAAGCTTTTTGTATGTTCATATGCACATCTTTCTTCAGGCTGGGAAAGTTTTTTTCTGATTTCATTGAATAAATTTTCTGTGCTTTTGAGTTGGACTTCTTCTCCTTCATTTATCCCTATTATTCTTAGGTTTGGTCTTTTCATGGTGTCCCATATTTCCTTGCTATTTTGTGTTAAACTTTTGTTAGATTTAATTTTTTCTTTGACTGATGAATCTTTTTCCTGTATCGCACCTTCAACTTGAGATTTTCTCTTCCATATCTTGTATTCTGCTGTTTATTCTTGCATTTGTGATTCCTGATTCTTTTTCCATATTTTCCCAGAAGTCCCTTGTTTGTGTTTAATTTATTGTCTCTGTTATTCTTTTTTTAAAAAATGTTGCAAGATCCCCTCAGCAGTAGGCAGCAGAAATGGCTGCTGGTCCCAGAGCGGTGGCCTGAGCAGTGGTGGTGGCGGGCCATGTGGCGGCAGACAGCAGGCCCTGGGAGCAGCCAGTCCCAGGCAGAGATGGCTGCTGGTCTCAGAGCAGTGGTGGTGGGCCATGTGGCAGCAGGCAGTGGGCTGCAGGCAGAGACAGCTGCTGGTCCCCGAGCAATGGCTGGTTCCAGGCAGGGAGATACATGGTGGGCGGGCAGAAGACAGAAACAAGGATAGACACAACGTGCAGGGTGAGGTTGAATGTTTATTCAGGGGGTTATGGAGGAGGAAGGGTGAAGGGGGGGGACAGAGAGAGAGGGAGAGAGAGAGAGAGAGAGAGAGAGAGAGAAGATGAGAAAGAGACAGAGAAGGGGGGGAAGCAGATAAGTGGGGAGAGAGGCAGAAGTGAAGCTGCCTCTCCTAGAGGAAGATGGAAAAAGAGGACAAGCTCAGGCTGAAAGCTGAAGATCAGCCTGCCTCAGCGGATGGGGGAGGGGAATGGGTGTAGCTTGTCTCTTAAAGGGACCAAAACCGTAACTCTTGGCCGGTCCCAGCAGTGCCCGAGCAAGCGGCTACAGTTTCCCACCAGCGGGAGGGCATGTGCTAACAGACACATAAACACATAAGAAAGCCATAAACATTTATTAAGAAAGAGGGAGAGAGAGAGAAAGAGGGAGAGGAGGGAGAGAGAGGAGGAGAGAGGCAAAGCCCCGTGTGTACACTGGGAGAGGAAACAGGGAGAGAGTGATGGCGGGGCGGAGGTCAGAAGTTAAAAGGAGTGGGCGTGGCTAGGGCAGGGACCGAAAGAATAACAGTCTCTTTTTCGGTTTTCAAGTCTTGAATAATTTCTTTCATCTGCTTTATTGCTTTTTCTTGGTATTCGTTAAGGGATTTGTTGATTTCTTCCAATTTTTTGTTTGTCTTTTCCTCCATTTCTTTGTGGGAATATTTCATTTCCTCTTTAAGGGCCTCAAATATTCTCCTTTTTTAGGTAATTTTTTTCTTCATCATCTGTATTGGGATGTTCAAGTCTTGCTGTTTTAGAGCCACTAGTTTTTGTTAGTGTGCTGTTTTCTTTGTTTTGTTGAGTGTGTTTTTACTTTGTCAACTTATCTTTTCCTCTGATTGGTGTAGTTGGAGCTGTGTCTCTGTTGGTCACTCTTCCAGGTGCCAGTGGATCCAAGGCTCAGATGGTTGCTCCTCGTGGTGGAGTCAGTCGCCCTGGAGTTCACTCACCATTCCCAGAAGTCTCTTAGCATTCCTGGATTGTGCTCTGCCATCCTGGAGGTGGTTTGTGCCTGCACCCACAGAGGTCACTTTGTTGGTCCTGCTCCTTATGGAGGACGCTGGTTAAGGCCTGCTCCTGTGGGTGTCCCTGTCTTGGGCCTATTCCCACAGAGGTTGCTGACTTGGGCCTGGTCCAGTGGAGGTTGCAGTTCGGACCTGCTCCAGAGAAGGTCGCTGGCTGGGCCCTGTTCTCTGGAGGTCATTGGTTCGGGCCTGCTCCCATATATGTCCCTGACTTGGGCCTGCTCTGGAAGAGGTTTCTGGCTCAAGCCTGGTCAGGTGGAGGTCGCTGGCTCAAACCTGCTCCAGCAACATTTGCTTGCTCAGGCCTGGTCCTGCAGAGGTCCCCTACTTAAATTCTTCAGAGTGTGTCATTGTGAGGGAGCTTATACAATGAGTGCCACTGTATATGGTGCAAGAGAGGACTGCTGGTGAGTTCCATCTAAGTATTTGCATGAAAACAACAGGCTTACAGACACATGGCATCCTCTCCGTTTAATACTGACTTGCAAAGGCGGACAGGATGATGACCCACTCTGATGTCTTCTTGTTTTAATTCACTAGACTTTCTTTGAATTTCATGCAAATATTTATTTTCAACTGTTTTATTAGCATATATTAATTATATACAAGAATGGATTTCATTATGACATATTCTTTCATGGACATACCATATTAGATCCTGTTTCCCTCATTCCCCTCTCTTAGCCTCTCTCCACTCCTGTCAATCCTGTTCTTGTCCTTGTCACAGTGAATGTTGCTGTGATGAAAGACCATGGCCAAAGACCAAAGCAACTTGGGGAGCAAGGGTTTAGTTGTCTTATGCTTCTACAACACTGCTCATCACTGAAGGAAGTCAGGACAGGAACTCACACAGGACAGGAACTGGAGCCTGGAGCTGATGCAGAGGCCATGGAATGGAGCTGCTTATGGCTTGTTCCTCATGGTTTACTCAGCCTGATTTCTCATAGAACCCAGGATCAGCTGCCCAGAGATAGTACCAATCACCATTGACTGGGCCTTCTCTCATCAGTCACTAATTATGAAAATGCCCTACAGGCTTGCCTGCCCTTATGGAGGCGTTTTCTCAGCTGAGGCTCCTCCCTCTTCCATGAGTACCATTTGTATACACATATCTCCCTTCACTTCCACATCTAGTTCACAACCAGGACCATGCAAAAATCTCCAAACTTAAGCTTTTTTATTTTATAAAATAAAAGTATTTTGTCAATTTTTTTAAAAATCATATTCAATTATGTTGTTTTATAGCTAAGAAATATGAGAAAGAGAGGTTAAGCAATTTGCTAGATCTCACAATAAATCAAAGACTAGAGATTTTACAGTTTTTCTCTTTACCTTAATATGTGATGATACCGATGACATGTGCTGAGACCTTTATTATGTGCTTATGTTTTATCCATATGTAGAACTGTACTGTTGAATTATTTTATTAAGAGTTTTGTAGGAGTGCTTAAGAGATTTTAGAGAGGCCACACAGGCTCTCTTGTGCCTTTAGGGGGCACAAGTTAGCTAATTTACGTTTCGTAGCTGCAGTAATTACAGATGACAAAATAAAGTTCATGGAAAACAGGAGGGCTGAATAGCTTCAAAAAGTAGATGTGATGTCAGAAAAGCTTCCTGTGCTCAGAGCATGGAACTGACCTTCTGAACGAATGTGTGTAAGAGAAAAACACTTGGAAGGCTTTCTAGATGTTCTTGAATCCTGCGAAAGTCCCAAGTCACTAGAAGTATATGACTTCTGGGATAAATTCGGGGGTAAAGTTGGAACTGGATAAGCATTTGAAGTGTATGGAACAGAACCCTGGGATCTCCATCCCCACAGCTGAGACATGCAGGACAAAGTCGGTTTCCATTGGCTCTGGCTGGTTATTGCAGCTGCCCGTGACATTTGCTGACTCCTGTTCTCAAGCTTGGACATGCTGACTGACAGCTCGTTATGTGCCTCTGTGGGACAGTACTACAGCACAGTGCTCTGCACTTCCTAGGGCTCCAGGCATTGCATGTAGAATTTAATTTTAGTTATTTAGAATTTAGATAAAGCCAAGAAGTTAGTTCAGTTTTCTTCTATTTGCGCACTGGTGGGATCGATTGCAAATCTCCTTTTCCCCCTTTTTCACTATGTATCCTAGGCTGTCTTCAAATTCATGATCCTCTTGCCTCAGCCTCCCAAGTATTAGGGCTATAGGCATGCACTACCATGCCTAACCTATCTTTTAAATTCTTAAATGCAATGTGCTCTTTTTAAAAATAATTTTCAGGGGAAGATGAGTTGAATTAAGGCCAGAAATCTACAGCTGCTCTAATGCTGTATGGTTTCTGTTGTGAGACTCAGAGCTCCTGCATTCTGCTCTTAGCTTCTCTAATTGCTGCCCACGGCATATGGCCAGGGGATGCTGACTGCCTGTGATTTAGGTTCCAGTCAGTTGGTCCAGCAACCGCTATGTGCTAGAGCAGAAGTTTGTTATCAAGGAAGTACTCTATGGCATTAAAATATTATTAATTTTCAATCTGTATGCAGATGAAGATAATTTTATTTTTTAGGATGCAAGTGTGTGTGTGTGTGTCCATGTGTGCATGTGCATATGAGATGCATGCTCCTGGAAGTCAGGGGTTATCAGTTCTCATCTCCCAACATATAAGGTCGTGGGGATTAAATTCAGGGTGTCAGGTTTGGCAGCTGGACTCTGAGCCTCTCATCAGCCTGATTCCAACTTTTGGTTGGATATATTTCTGTCCAAGGCAGACTTTTCTACACCTGATATTTTGATTTCTTTCTTTGCCTATGTTTTAACCTTGATGCTTTAAATTTTATAAGCTATAATATTAGCTTATAAAAATTATTTCATGATGACATTTCCATATCAGTATATTCTGTTCATAGTTTTGTCTACTTTTCTTCCACTCCAAATATCTGTGAATCCTATTTTCATAGTTTATCTTTGGGGTTTAGAACGTTTCTCCTTTGCCTGTCCTCAGTGTATGAGGTAAGTCATGCCCTTGTTCTCTTTTTTTCAGCCTTGAAAAACAGGAATTTCCATTTAACCAGCTGAGGGTGACCAGATAAGAAAGTATGCTGGCAGGCACTGAGAAGGAGCAGTGCTACTTAAGGGCCAAAACTTGAGATCTGGGCTCAGGCTGCCCAGTATGCTCTCTGCTGTTTTATAACTGGGTGATCACATCCCATTTTCCCCTGTAAAGGGAAGCACAGCAACTAAAGCACTCACATCAAAGGCTGGATATAATTTATTGGGATAATTGGTGTAAACTCCCTAGACCAGTACCTCATAATTGTGGATAGCAGTGTTACTGATATTACTTATTATTACTTTTATTCCTAAGTGTTAAAGGCAATTAAGCATGAAATGTCCTAAGGAAATTTATAGTCTAGCTGAATTAATATTTGTATATGCAGTATAAAAGTGTAAGAGCAGAATCAAATAAATGGTGTACATTATGATGTTGGCAATAAGAACCATAATTAAAGAAGAATTCACAGAAGATGTAGTGATTTGGCTCAGCCTTGAAAGGTGGGTAAAGTTAAAGTCAGCCGAGAAGAAAGGAAGACAAGATTCCTTGTAGACAGCATTTGCTAAGTTTACTGTTCACTGAGTTCCAAGAGCTTGGGGTCTCTTCATCTTTTATGTATAAGCTGCTCCTGGGGCTCAATTCTGGCAAGGCAAGGAAGACTGTTGCTTTAGTGCCTTAGGATCTGAGGAGTTTATTTTGAGTCAATTAACAGAGTAGATGGATAGGTAACAGAAATGGTAATTAAGAAATATTATAGGACAGACTGTGGCATAATGATGATTAATGGGATGCCTCAGGTGAGCACAGGGCAGACTCAGCAACAGAACTCAGAGCTGTTGATGTTTTTAATCAGCATGATGTCACACTTGAGAGTGAGTTTGTTAAAATTATTAAAAAGCTTATTTAAAACAATAAAATCATGGTGGATATGGGACCAGGGAAGCATATATCTTAATTAAGGGAGCCATCTTAGGGTTGGCAAGAGACTTGAACCTAGAGGGGCTCCCAGGTGCCCAGGGCGATGTCCCCAGTTAGTTCCTTGGGCAGCTGAGGATAGGGAACCTGAAATGGCCCTATCCTATTGCCATACTGATGAATATCTTGCATATCACCACAGAACCTTTATCTGGCGATGGATGGAGATAGAGACAGAGACCCACATTGGAGCACTGGACTGAGCTCCCAAGGTCCCAATGAGGAGCAGAAGGAGGGAGAACATGAGCAAGGAAATCAGGACCACGAGACAGTGGGGCTGATCTATTGGGAGCTCACCAAGGCCAGCTGGACTGGGACTGAAAAAGCATGGGATAAAACTGGACTCTCTGAACATGGCGGACAATGAGGGCTGATGAGAAGCCAAGGACAATGGCACTGGGTTTTGATCCTGATTCATGTTCTGGCTTTGTGGGAGCCTAGCCAGTTCGGATGCTCACCTTCCTAGACCTGGATGGAGGGGGGAGGACCTTGGACTTTCCACAGGGCAGGGAACCCTGACTGCTCTTTGGACTAGAGAGGGAGGGGGAGAGGGGTGAGGGGGGGAGAGGAGTGGGAGGAGGGGGAGGGAAATGGGAGGCTGGGAGGAAGCGAAATTTTTTTTCAATAAAAAAAGAAAAAAGAAAACAATAAAATCCTATTTTAAATACCCACAGTTAATTCGCATGAAGTACGATGACAGAAATGGATTCAAACCTTCCAAAAAGTACTTGTAGTAAGAGGAAAAAGAGACATTCCTTAAAACTAGATGTAGCTCACTGTCAGCATGTAGTTGTGCCAACATTACCAGATAAAAAGATGTTCTCTTCATTGGAAACCAGCGGTAGAAACCAACCAAACCAGAAACGAAGTCTTGGCTTTGCATCTTCCTGCCTCATGTGCCTTGCAATGTCTCACAAGCTCGCTGTCATATGTGTCTTACACAGGGGTTTCCAGGGAGGTGTAAGAGAAAGGGATTCTGAACAACACACATGCATCTGTTGAATCTTAAAAAGTTGATTTAATCTGCACATTAAGTGGTTAATATGGTCAAGCCAACAGGATCTAGGATCACCTGGAAGATGGCCAGCTTCTGGGCGGGCCTGTGAGGGGTTATATAGCTGATTAGGTCAGCCTCTGGCTGTGCCTGTGAGGGGTTGTCTAGATTAGGCTGACTGAGCTGGGAAGACCTACATTAACATGGCAGCACCATTCCATGGGCAGGGATCTTAGACTGAAGAGAAGGGAACAAGAGCATCCCTCATTCTCTGCTTCCTGACTGTGGATATGAGGTGACTCACTGCCTCCCCAGGATCCTGCTTGCAGCACAACTGTACTCTCAGACTGTGCACCAAGAAAAACCCTTCACTGAGTTCAGGTATTTTGTAACATCAGTGAGGAACATGACTAATACAAATGGATTTGAGGTTGTATGATTGAAGAAAGAGATCTGATCTCTTACTATTCTTTTTTACTCTTCTCTCACACAGTATATCCCTACTAAAATTTCTCCTTCCTCCACTCCTCCAAGCCCACCTCCATCTCCCCTCTTCCCAGATCCACTCCTTCTGTGTTCCCCTTCAGAAAAGTACATGTCTTACAGGAATATCTACTGAACAGGACATAACAAATTAACAACAAGACTAGGCACAGACACTCATATCAAAACTCAATGAGGCAACCCAGTAGGATGGAAAGGGTCCCAGGATCAGACAAAAGAGTCAGAGACACCCCCACTTCCACTGTTGGGAGTATCACAAGAACACCAAGCTACACAACCATAACATATGTGCAGAGGACCTAGCACAGACCCAGGCAGGATCTGTGATTGTTCCTTCAGTCTATGAGCCCTGTTGATTCTGTGAGCTGTGTTTTTCTAGTGTTCTCCACCCCTGACTCCTACAATCCCTCCTCCCCCTCTCTCAGAGGACTACCTGAATACTGCCTAATGCTTGGCTGTGCACAGGTCTCTGTATCTGTTCTTACAGATACAGAGGCTGGATGAAGCCTCTCTGATGATGATTATGCTAGGACTCTGGTCCACAAGTGGAACATAATATCATTAGGAATCATTTCATTGACTTATTTTATTTGCCAGTTGGATTTGGTTCTATCCTAGACTAAGTTCCTTTATCTACTAAGGAAAACAAACACCAAAGTTGTGATCTCATACTAAAATAAACTAGAAGAAAACCTTTTTTTCCCCTGCAAAAATCTCATTCTAGTTATATAAATTTAGATCATCACCTCTTCAATCACACAGTACTTATTTATTTATTTAAAAAACTATCTTTTCTCATTTTACATACCAGTCCTAGTTCCTACTCCTGTAGATGGGGACTCTGCTTTTATTTCCCAGCTACCCAGACCCAAATATTCAGACAGAAACTATAATTACTTACAGCATTAATTGGTCAGTGGCTCAGGCATATTCCTAACTAGCTCTTATATCTTAAATTAACCCATTTCTATAGTGTATGTATTGCATATGGTTGTGGCATTACCTCATTTTCTGTATGTCTTGTTTCCTTGGTGTCTGACTGGCAGCTATAGACTGAGCTTTTCCTCTTCCCAGAATTCTCCTAGTCTCGTTGCCCCACCTATACTTTTTGCCTGGCTACTGGTCAATCAGCATTCTATTAAACCAATACAAGTGACAAATTACAGGGTACAAGAGCATTATCCCACAGCACTGAATGGCTGCAGAACCAAGAGGGACACAAACTTTCATCTACACACTCCCTTCCTTTCTCCTGGTCCCTCCACCTTTCCCTCACCCCATACCATCTACTCCTCAGAGAAGGTAAGGCTTCCCATGGGAAGTCAACAAAGTCTAGCACATTGGTTTGAGGCAGGACGGAGGCCCTTCTCACTATATCTAGGCCAAGCAAGGTATCCCTCCAAAGAGAATGGGTCAGTTCCAAAAGGCCAGTAGAAGCAGTAGGGATAAATCCTGGCCTCACGGTCAGTGGCCCCACAGTCTGACCCATACATACAACTGTCACCCACATTCAAATGGCCTAGTTTAGTCCTATGTCATTTTTTTCTGCTCTCAGGCCAGAGTTGGTGAGCTCCCGTTAGCTCAGGTAAGCTGTTTCAGTGGGTATCACTAACATGGTCTTGACCCTTCTGCTCATATTATTGCTTCTCCCTCTATTCGACTGGACTTTGGGAGCTCAGGCCAGTGTTTCACTGTGGATTTCTGCAACTGCTTCCATCAGTTACATGATGAAGGTTCTATGATGACAAGGTAGTCATCAATGTCTGACTGCAGAGCAATGCCTAAGCATCCTTCCCACAATTGCTTATGGTCATAGCTGGGGTCATCCTTGTGGATTCCTGGGAATTTCTCTAGTGCCAGGTGTTGATGGAGGCTGCTTATTTGTTCCTAGCCACTTAGACCCGAAATAATCACTTAGAAACTATATTATTTAAATCACTGCTTGGTCATTAACTTAAGTGTATTTCTGGATAATTCTTATATCTTAAGTTAACCCATTTTTATTAATCTGTGTATAACCATGTGGCTGTAAGTTTCTGGTGCGTCTGTCTCTGGCAGAGGCTACATGGTTTCATGGTTTCTCCCTGACTCTGCCGGCTCTCTATCTTCCAGCTTGGCTATATTCTGTTAAGCCATTGGATGAAAGCAGCTTTTTTATTAGCCAATAAAAGCAACACATATACAAAAGGACTTCCCACACCAGCCAGTTTCTTGCTAGCCCCATAATGGGTCCCTCAATCAAAGTATTTCTTTCCTTGCTCTCCATTTTTCCACTCCCCCATCTTCATTATCCCATTTCCTCAAGTTCTCCTACCTCCCCTTCTCCCACCCTTCTCCCCTTCTACTCTCCTTTCTTCCCCAACCCCCACACTCCCAATTTTCTCAGGAGATCTTGCCTATTTTCCCTTCCCAGGGGAATCCATGTATGTTTCTTCTTGTTACCTAAATTTCATAGGTTCATTATCTTTTGCTTTACATCTAATATTCACTTAAGAGTGAGTACCTACTGTGCTTGTTTTTCTGGGTCTGGGTTACCTCACTTGGGATTTTTTTTTCTTTTCTTTTCTTTTTTTTTTAATATTTATTTATTATGTATACAATATTCTGTCTGTATGCCTGAAGGCCAGAAGAGGGCGCCAGACCTCTTTACAGATGGTTGTGAGCCACCATGTGGTTGCTGGGAATTGAACTCAGGACCTTTGGAAGAGCAGCAATGCTCTTAACCACTGAGCCATCTCTCCAGCCCGGGATGTTTTTTTTTCCTAATTCCATCCATTTGTATGCAAATTTCAATATGTCATTGTTTTTTCCCACTGAGTAGTACTCCATATTTGCAGTACTTTCAAACACTAACTTTATTCTTGCTTTATAGTAGTTTGAATATTGTCTTCTTCAAAAATATTTTGAACAGCAACCTGTAAATGTGAAATTATTTGGAGAAGAAATCTTTGCAGATACAGTTGAGGCTGTTGAGAGGAGATCATCTGGGATTAGAAGGAGTCCTAATCCAGAAGCAGAAAAGAGGAGTAAACACACCAAACAGAGGATATAGAGATGAAGGAAATGAAAATAACAAGGCAACCATGGAGAACGATATAGGTTCAAGGAGGGAGTGCCAAGGACTCTTAGCAATAGAAGTTAGAAGAGAAGCATAGGTTCACCCTTAGTTGGGCAACATTACACCAGATGCAGCCTTCCTCACGGCCCTGCCTACATCTCCTGTGGATCCTACAGACCATCTCCTCCTAACCAGCCCCCAACACCAGCAGGCACCCCCTGCTAATCCCCAGGCCACACCTACCAGAAAACCAGATGGGCTAAATGCAGATCTTCTCTTCTCTCTCTGTTCCCCCAGATCTAATACCCCAGTCTCCTCTCCAGCTCTGTAGTGGAATACCTGTAGCAGCTTTTCCTGCATCCTGGACAGATCTTATGTAGATCCCACAGACCTTCTCCTTCTAACCTCCCTGCTCCCACTTGCTGCTTTGTTCCTGCCCCCAGTCCCATCAGGTACCCCTGATAGCCCAATGGCCACTCCTGCTAGGGAGGCAAGTAGGCTGAAAGTGAATCCATGCCTCTCCTTCTGCTCCTGTGGTCCAGTCTCCACAGTCTCATCCCCAGCTCTGTAGCAGGAAACCTGCTTCAGTCTCCCTTTCCTTTATGACCCCATCCCCAAGAAATCACACAGATCTTTCCCCCTAACTGTCCTTCCTCCAACTCATTTCATTGTCCCAGCCTTCAAGATCAGCAGGCATTCCCTGAGAACATACCAACTGAGCAGGCCAGGGAAATAGGCCCTCAGAATATTTTCTGCCAGGAAACACACAGTTACCACACTCTTGTAAAGTCCAAGGAGGAAGCAGAAACCAAGGAACAAAATAAACACTCATCAACAGAGACAAAACCAGATATCATATCACCTAGACCTATAATCATACAATTCCAAGATGCCTAGATGTCAACACAGAAAGATGGTCGATAACAGCCAGGATAATATGCCTTCATTGGAGCCCAGCTACCCTACCACAGCAGGCACTGAATATTTCAACATAGCAGAAGCACAAGAGAAAGACATAAAAGCAGCCTGTATGAAGATGATGGGGGACCTTAAAGAGCAAATGATTGAATCCCTTAAATAAATCCATGAGAACACATATAGTGTGAGGAAATGATTAAAACCGCCACATCCTGAAGTTGGAAGTAGAACTGATGAAGAAAACCTAAACTGAGGAAGTTCTGGAAATGAAAGATTTGAGAATTCAAACAGGAACTACAGAAGTAAGCTTCACCAACAGAATACAAAAGATGGAAGTTTTTTCATAATCTTAGGCATCAAAGATAAAGATATATCAGTCAAAGAAAATATTAAATCTGAAAAATCTCCTGACAAAAAAACCTCTGGGAATACTTGGTCATATAAAAAGACCAACTCTAAGGATAATGGGAACAGAGAAAGTAGAAGAAACCCAGCTCAAAAGCTATGTAAATATTTACAACAAAAATCATAGAAAAAAATGTTTCTAACCGAAAAAGAGATGCCTATAAAGGTACAAGAAACATAAGAACACCAAATAGACTAGACTAGAAAAAGCAAGTCTCTTTGGCACATAATAATCAAAACAGTAAACATGCAGAGCAAAGAAAGAATATTAAATATTTTGGAGATCAAACCTTTGTCAGTTGCAGGGTTGGTGAAGATCTTCTCCCAGTCAGTGGGTTGTCTTTTTGTCTTAGTGACAGTGTCCTTTGCTTTACAGAAGCTTCTCAGCCTCAGGAAGTCCCATTTATTCAATGATGCCCTTAGTGTCTGTGCTGCTGGGGTTATACGTAGGAAGTGGTCTCCTGTGCCCATGTGCTGTAGAGTACTTCCCACTTTCTCTTCTATCAGGTTCAGCGTGTTCGGACTGATATTGAGGTCTTTAATCCATATGGATTTGAGTTTTGTGCATGGTGATAGATATGGATCTATTTTCATTCTTCTACAGATTGACATCCAGTTTTGCCAGCACCATTTGTTGAAGATGCTCTCTTTTTTCCATTGTATACTTTTAGCTCCTTCATCGAAGATCAGGTGTTCATAGGTTTGTGGGTTAATGTCAGGGTCTTCTATTCGATTCCATTGGTCGACTTCTCTGTTTTTATGCCAATACCAAGCTGTTTTCAATACTGTAGCTCTGTAATAGAGTTTGAAGTCAGGGATGGTAATGCCTCCAGACAATCCTTTATTGTATAGGATTGTTTTGGCTATCCTGGGTTTTTTGTTTTTCCATATAAAGTTGATTATTGTCTTCTCCAGATCTGTGAAGAATTTTGATGGGATTTTGATGGGGATTGCATTGAATCTATAGATTGCTTTTGGTAGAATTGCCATTTTTACTATGTTGATCCTCTCAATCCAAGAGCAAGGGAGGTCTTTCCATTTTCTGGTGTCTTCTTCAATTTCTTTCTTCAAAGACTTATAGTACTTGTCAAGTAGATCTTTCACTTCCTTGGTCAGGGTTACCCCAAGATATTTTATGCTATTTGTGGCTATCGTGAAAGGTGATGCTTCTCTGATTTCCCTCTCTGCTTCCTTATCCTTAGTGTATAGGAAGGCAACTGATTTTTTGGAGTTGAAATCTGTGAGGGAAATAGCCAAGAAACATATAAAGGCAGATTTATTAGAATTACACCCAACTTCTCAATGTAGACTCTAAAGGCCAAAAGAACTTGGACAGATGATCCACATATTCTAAGGGATCACAGATGCCAGACAAGACTACCATACCTAGCAATTTTTTTTTCATCATAATAGATGTAGAAAATAGGCTATTCCATGATAAAACAAAATTCAATATTGATCTACAAATCCAGCTCTACAGAGGGTACTAGAAGGAAAAATCCAATCTAAAGTTAACTACAACCATGAAAACACAGGGATTAACCAACTCCAGACAGACAATTCAAAAGAAGGGATAGACACACACACCCACACCCACACACCCACCCCATAACCACCGCCATCAATCAACAATCATTGGTCATTGATATTTGTGAATATCAATGGCTTCAATTCTCCAATGAAAAGATACATGTTAACAGAATGGATGAGAAAACAGGATCCATCCTTCTGTTGCATCCAGAAAATATACCTCAATATCAAAGATAGACACTACTTTAGGGCAAAAGGTTGGCAAAAGATAGCCCAAGCAAATGGGCCTAAGAGGCAAGATGATGGTGCCATTTTAATATCTAACAAATTAGACTTAAAACAAAAACTGATCAAAAGAGATAAGGAAGGACACTACACATTCATATTCATATTCATCAAGGGAAAAATCCACCAGACGACACTTCATTTTTTCACATCTATACCCCAAACACAAGGGAAAAGGAACTACGACTACGGCTCAGTTCATGCTTTTACTCTCACACTGTGATAGTGGGGGAACTTCAGTATCCCACTCTCAACAACAGACAATAATCTAGAGAAAATCTGAACAGAGAAAAGAGAGAGCTAACAGACTTAAACCAAGTGGACATAACAGATATTTAGAAAACATTTTACCCAAACACAAAAGAATATACCTTCTCCTCTGCACCTAATGGGACTTGTTCCAAAACTGATCACATAGTCATGCATAAAGCAAGTCTCAACATATACAAGAAAACTGAAACAACACCCTACATCCTATCTGACCACCACTGATTAGAGCTAGATATTAATGACAACAGACAACAGAAAGCTTAGAAATTCATGGAAAGTGAACACTACTGAATGAAAAAAAAACGAATCAAGGCAGAAATGAAGAAAGAAACTAAAGACTTCCTAGAATTCAATAAAAATGAACACACAACATGTCCAGACTTATAGGACATAATGAAAGTGCTGATAAGAGGCAAGTTCATAGTACCCTCATAAAAATGTGATCTCATCCTTGCAACTTAATAGTAACCTCATACCATGTATCCAAAGATGCTTCATAGCCAGGCGATGGTGGCGCACGCTTTTAATCCCAGCACTCGGGAGGCAGAGGCAGCCGGATCTCTGTGAGTTCGAGACCAGCCTGGTCTACAGAGCTAGTTCCAGGACAGGCTCCAAAGCCACAGAGAAACCCTGTCTCGAAAAAAAAAAAAAGATGCTTCATATACCCAAAGGATTCATCATCCTACCACAGAGACACTTGATCAACCATGTTCATTGTTGTTCTATTTATAATAGTCAGAAATTGGAAACAATCTAGATGCTGTTTCCTCAAGAGAAGAATGTATAAAAATGTTTTACATTTACACAATGTAGTATTATTACTCAGCTGTTAAACAATGATGTCATTAAATTTTCAGGCAAATGGGTGGAACTAGAAAAAAAATCATCCCAAGTGAGGTAACCCAGACCCAGAAAGATAAATATGGTTATGTATTCAATTATATTTGGATATTAGTCATTAAATAAAAGATAATCAAGCTGCAATCCATACACCCAGAGAGGATAGGCAAAGAATTCAGGCCTAGGGGGGACACTTTGATCCTACTGGGATGGGGAAAATAGAACTGATTTTGTGAGTAGAATATAGTAGAGGGACAATGACAACAGGAGGACCATATGAGACAGGGAGAGGAGATGAGGTTGAGGGAGGGAATGAGGCAAGACAGCTAGGATTGAAATGCATTTGAGAGGCACTGTGGAGACCTAGTGCAGTGGAAAGTAACAATGAAATTCCCTCTAAAGATATTCTGACATTCATAGTTCAGTGCCTCAGTCAGTGATCATCAGAGAAGCTTCCTCACAGATGAGAACAAATATAGAGACTCCTATGCAGACACATGACAGAGATGAGAGAGAGAGAGAGAGAGAGAGAGAGAGAGAGAGAGAGAGAGAGAGAGAGAAGAGATCGCTTGAAACACACATCTCAATGAGATAGCTTTATCAACTATCCCCTTCAGGGAACCCCATGGAAGAGGAGGCAGAAGAAATGGGGAAGACAGAGAGAATAGAAAACACCAGGAGAATAAGGCCCTCTGAATCAACTGAGGAAGGCTCATATGAACTCACAGACACTAACACAGCATTCACAGGACACACACAGGTTTGCACCAGGTCTTCTGCGTGTATACTATAGCTTTCAGTTTAGTGCTTTTATGGGACTACTGGATGAGTAAACAAGTGGGTCTCTGATTATTGTGCCTTATCTCGGGCTCTTTTATTTTTCTGTTGGCTTGGCTTGTCCAATTTTAATATGATGGTTTTTGTTTTATCTTATTTTATTTTTTTATATTTGGTTGTTACTTCATAGAAGCCTGCTCTTTTCTAATGAAAGTCGGAAAGGGAAAAGATTGGATGAGAATGGAAGTGGGGAGGAGCTGGAAGGAATAGAGGAGGGGAAATGATTGAGGTTATATTGTATGAGAAAAAATTCTATGTTTAATGAAAGGGGAAAAAAGAAGAGAGGCGTGAGATGGATTCTGTCTTTAAAAACCAAACCCCATTTACATAATTCATGCTTGCAGTCTTGAATACTAAAAGAGAACAGATAACTGCTATTTTAAGCCAGAAATTTTGTGTGGTTTGTAATGGCAGCAAAGAGTGCACAGCCTTGTAAAGCTTATCTGGGGAGAGCATTTAGTTGAATGAGGTCAGAGGCTTGTTAACATGTTGACTTTGGCACTCAGTGATAATGCACTATAGTTCACTCTTGAGTTAAAGTTTCTGGGGCCAAGGGGACAGAAATCATGAACGATGATGAAAAGATAAACTATTCTTCTCATTTTTCAACCCATGCCATGATACTGATTTATTCCATTCATTTCATAACAGATCAGTAATTCTCCCAGAGCTGTGACACAGAAAATATAGACAGTTGTAATAAATTTTTCAAAAGAAGGAACCATTGCTAAGTGAGCTCAAAAAATGAGTTACCCCAATCATGCTTACGTTGAATTTTATTGCTCTGTATATTTGCTATGAGAGCATGCTTTTTTTTTAGGATTACTTTCCTTTCTTTTTCTTTTTTTAAATAAAATTTATTTATTTTACATCTCAGCTGTGGTTTTCCTCTCCTCCTCTCCTCCCAGTCCCTCCCCCATAACCCTTCTTGTTCCCCCTCTTTTATTTCTCCATTTCTGTTTAGGAAAAGGCATGAGTATCAACAAATCATGGAATTTGAATATCAAGTTCCAGTAAGACTAAGCACCTCCCCACGTATTAAGGCTGTGCAAGGCAACCCAGTATGAAGAAGAGGGTCCTAAATGTCAGGAAAAGAGTTGGAGACATCCCCTGTTCCCACTGTTAGGAGTCCCACAAGAAGACCAAGATTCACAAGTGTAACATATACAAAGAGTGCTTAGGTCAGTTCCATTCAGGCTCCCTGGTTGTCGGTTCAGTCTCTGTGAGCCCCTATAAGTACAGGTTAGTAAATTCTTTGGGTTTTCTTGCAGTGTCCTTGATCTCTCTAGCTTCTACAATCCTTTCTTCCCTTCTTCTGGAAGATTCCTCAAGCTCTGCCTAATGTTTGGCTGTGGGTCTGCATCTGTTTCTATAAGTTGCTGAATGAATCCTCTTTGATGACAGTTGGGCTAGGCACTAATCTATGTATCTAGCAGAATATCATTAGGCATCTTTACATTGACATTTTTGCCTCCAGTCACGCTTGGTCCTATCCTAGGTCTCCAGGTCATTTAGCCTGTGGTTCCTGGCTCTCCAGGAAGTGTCAAGGGTGGGTTCCCTTTCATGGCATGGGTTTTAGGCTGGACTAATCATTGGTTGACCACTCTGTCAATCTCTAGGCCACCCTTACCTTAGCATATCCCATAGGCAGGACAGACTGTAAATCGAAGACTTTGTGGCCGTGTTGATTTCCCACTTTCTTCACTTGAAGCCTTGATTGATCACTGGAGGTGGCCAGTTCAGGGTGTGTATCTGCTATTGTGAGGAGTCTTATCTGTTGTTATTTTTGTAAATTCCTGGGGGATTCTGTTGTGTGAGGTTTTTACATGAATCCAAATGCCCTCCCGTAGTCTCTTTCAGTCTCTGTCTTTCCCAATCTGATCGCTCATGTTCCAGTCCCACCCACCCAGAGTCTACTCACAAAATCTCTTCTGTTTCCCCTTCCCAGGGAGACCTGTGTGTCTCCCCATGAACCCTGCTTGTTATCTAGAATCTCTGGGTCTGTGAATTGTATCACAGTGATCCTATATTTTATAGCTAATATCCACTTATTAGTGAGTACATACCGTATTTGTCTTTCTGGTTCTGGGTTACCTCACTCAGAATGATTTTTTTTTCTAATTTCATTCATTTGCCTTCAGATTTTCTTGTTTTGAACAGAGTAATATTCCATTGTGTAAATGCGCCACATTTTCTTTATCCATTCCTTGGTTGAGGGATATCTAGTTTGTTTTCCAGGTTCGGGCTACTACAAATAAAGCTGCTATAAACACAATTGAGCAAGTGTCCTTGTGGTATGATTGAAAATCCTTTGCATATATTCTCAAGAGTGGTATAGCTGGGTCTTGTGGTATATTAATTCCCAGTTTTCTGAGAACCTGCTACACTGACTTTCAAGATATCTGTAAAAGTTTGCAATCCCACCAGCAATACAGGAATGTTACCCTTGCTCTATATCCTCTCCAGCATGAACAGTTACTTGTGTTTTTGATGTTAGCCATTCTGAGAGGTGTGAGATGGTATCTCAGAGTCATTTTTGATTTGCATTTTCCTGATGGCTAAGGATGTTGAATATCTTCTTAAGTGATTTTTTGTCCATTTAAGATTCTGATGTTGAGAATTTTCTTTTAGATAAGTACTGTACTTTTTAATTGGATTATGTGGTTTGTTGATATCTATTTTTTTTAGTTCTTTATATATTTTGGAAATCATCTCTTTGTTGGATGTGGGGTTAGTGAAAATCTTTTCCCATTCTGTAGGCTGCCATTTTGTTCTATTAACTGTGTCTTTTGGCTTATTGAAACTTTGGTTTCATGAGGTTCCATTTATTAAGTGTTGATGTTAGTGTCTGCACTACTGGTGTCCAGTTCAGGAAGTTGTCTCCTGGACAAATTCTCTCAAGGTTATTTCCCAGTTTCTTTTCTATCAGCTTAAGTGTAACTGGATTTGTGTTGAGGTCTTTAATTTGCTTGGACTTGAGTTTTGTTCAAGGTGACAAATATGGATGTACTTGTATTATTCTACATGTGGACATCCAGTTATATCAGGACCATTTGTTGAAGACGCCTTGTTTTGTACATTGTATAATTTTGGCTTTTTGCGAGGGAAATTCAGATATTTATAGGCATATGGGTTTATTTCTAGCTCTTCAATTTGATTCCCTTGATCCACCTGTCTGATTTTGTGCTAATACCATGTCATTTTTATTATTGTAGATCTTTAGGAGAGTTTAAATCAGGGATGGTGATACGTCTAGACGTTTTTCTGTTGTACAGGATTGTTTTAGCTACATGGATGTTTTTCCTTGCAAAATTGAGTATTGTTCTTTCAAGGTCTGTAAAAAAATTGGGTTGGAATTTTAATGGGAATTGCATTGAATCTGTAGATTGCTTTTAGTAAGATAGCTATTTTAATCATGTTAATCCTGTTCCATGGGCATAGAAGATCTTTCCATCTTGTGATATCTTCTTCAATATCCTCAGACTGAGACTGAGCAAAAGAATTCTATGACTGACTAGTGTGTCTTCTGGGATTAAAGGTATGTGCCTCTACTGTCTGGCCTCTCTGGACAATAAAAACCCAGAGACAGATATTGGGGTTTAAGTTAAAGATGAGAAAAGCAAAGTGGCCAATAACAGACTCTTGCCTTTACTTCAGACTGAAATGGGTGATCCTGCCTCCACGAATTCCAAGACTGAAACTGAGAGTAAGACCTATCTCCTCCCACCTTATATTCCTCTCTAGTGCGGGGATTAAAGGTATATACACCACCACTGTCTGGCCTTTATGGCTGACTAGTATGGTTGTTTTGTATTCTGATCTTCAGGAAAATTTTATTTATTTGGCAGCCTACAGGATGGAAAAAGTTCTTCACCAACTCTACATCAGAGGACTGATCTCCAAAATACACAAGGAACTTAAGAAACTTGAAATCAAAAGAACAAATAATCAATAAAAAATGGGATAGAGACCTAAGCAGAGAACTTTCAACAGATGAGTCTCAAATGGCTGAAAGACATTTAAGGAAATACTCAACATCCTTAGCTATCAAAGAAATGCAAATCAAAACAACTCTGTGATTCTATCTTATACTTGTCAGAATGGCCAAGATCAAAAACACTGATGACAACTTTTGCTGGAAAGAATGTGGAGCAAGGGGAACATACCTACATTGTTAGTGGGAGTGCAAACTTGAACAGTCACTTTGCAAATCAGTATGGTAATTTCTTAGAAAATTAGAAAATAACCTATCTCAAGACCCAGCAATACCACTTTTGGGTTTATACACAAAGGATGCTCAATCATACAACAAGGGCATGTGTCTAACTATGTTCATAGCAGCATTAATCATAATAGCCAGAATCTGGACACAGTTTTAGATGGTCCTCAACTGAAGAATGTATAAAGAAAATGTGGTACTTTTACACAATGGAGTATTACACAGTGGTAAAAAATAACGATATATTGATATTTGCAGGCAAATGGATGGATCTAGAAAAAACATATTCAGTGAGGTAACCCAGACCCAGAAAGACAAATATCATATGTACTCACTTATAAGTGGATTTTAGACATAAAGCAAAGAAAATTAAGTCTATGGTTACAACCCCAGAGAACCTATACAACAAAGAGGCCCCTAAGAGAGACAAACATGAGTCTACACAGGAAAGAGAAAAAGACAAGCTCTCTTGAGTAAATTGGGAGTGTGGGAGTCATAGGAGAGGGTACAAGAGGAGAAGGGAGGAAGGAAGGGGAGCAGAGAAAAATGTATAATTAAATAAAAACAATAAAAAAGAAAAAAAAGACAAAAGCACAAATACTATACCACTATATGCAGATCTTTCACTTGCTTGGTTAGAGTTACCCCAAGATATTTTATATTATTTGAGGCTATTGTGAAGGGTGTTAGTTCCCTGTTTTTTCTCAGTCCATTTATAATTGGTATATGTGAGAGCTACTGATTTTTTTTAGTTAATCTTGTATCTAATCACTTAACTGAAGATGCTTCTCAAATGTAGGAGTTCCATGGTAGATTTTTGGGGGGTCAATTATGTATATCATATCACTGGCAAATAATGATTGCTGTAGGAATTCCTACAGCCTTTAAGTTACCCGCCAACTTGGACATGGCCTCTTATACTATAAATGCTGATGTAAAGCCCATGTCCAACCTCTCTTCGGTTGTGGGATTTGGTTGTTGCTCCCCTTTTGAGCAGAGGACTGTGGTCTGTGAGTCTACCCCTAAATAAATAAACCTTTATTATACTCAATTCTGAGCTAGTGTGAGATTTATTTTTAGTGTCCGTCTTCACCTGGCACCCATGTGGATATGAACTCCACACCTACTGGGTGTACTGTGTCCACAGCCCAGAAAGCCTTCCACCCCCACCTGCTTGGCTTGCTTTTACATATTAAGCAGTTTTTTGTAAAACTCCCACCACAGTGGAGCTAAATGCATGTGGCAACTTGGAAATTTCAAGCTAGGGCACATACCCCACCCCCACTACCGCATTCCCTGCTGTGTTGCAGCTTGCACAGCTTCCGATTTGTGCTCCCTGCTCATGAGTTCTGTGCTTCTTGCTCCATGTACAGAATTGATGTAATTGCTTTTAATTTGTCAAGCAAAGCATATTTCTCAGTATTTAACTGGCACCAAGGTGGGAAACCAAAGCAGTGCTGGACTGTGTCTGGCACCACTGGTTGTGCCACTGTTAGTCGTGACTCTGTAACCATGGCACCTGCTGGACAATAAAGATTGTCACACCTAAAACAATTTACTGGACCTCATAACAGGTAAATATTTTATTAATCAATAAATCAATAAACTTGAAAGTATATTGCAAACATTACCATTGAGAATTTTAGTAACCTTTTTGCTAATACTATGGATTGTATTCCTGATGGAGGAGGGCCAACTATCTATCTGTTGCTTTCATTGGTTAATTAATAAGGAAACTGCTTGGCCTGATAGGTCAGAACATAGGTGGGTGGAATAGACAGAACAGAATGCTGGGAAGAAGGGCAGTTGGTCAGATGCCATGGAGCCAGCCGCCAGATCAGACATGCTGAATCTTTCCCGGTAAGCCACCATCTCGTGGTGTTACACAGATTATTAGAAATGGGTTAGTCCAGATGTGAGGGTTAGCTAGTAAGAGGCTGGAACTAATGGGCCAGGCAGTGTTTAAAAGAACATAATTTGTGTGTTGTTATTTTGGGGCATAAGCTAGCCAGGCACCTGGGAGCTGGGTGGCAGGAATGCAGCCCACTCCTCATTCTACATATTCTGCAAGGTTTATATGGTTATTGTGATACATCCATTTATTGAATATTGGGACTCAGTTTTTTCTTCATATTATATCTTAAGAAAATGGTTTGATAACAGAGCCAAGAATGAGGCACTTTTAGAAAGGATATAGTCTTTATAGACTAATAATGACCAGCTAGCTGACAGGATTAATACCATTGAAAATCAAATGTTAAGTGAAAAATTAATACTATTGAAAAGGGTAACATTAATTTAACAGACAAAATTGAATCCATGTCAAAGGGTACTGAGGAATTATCTGAAAGAATTTATTCTGTTAAATTTGACAATCAAAATTTGTTAAAAAGTATTGATAGGTTAGCAGATATAATATCTCTCCAGGAAGGTAATCTTAATGCTATCTAAATAATGTTCAAGGATGAGATGTTATCTTTAAAGGAAAAACTTCAGACCTTGGAATCACGTGTGCAGAATGAGGACCAGAGGCTAGGTACCTCAATGAAATCACTGGAAATATATACAAGCTAGGAGATTCAGGCTTTACAAAAAACAGTAGTAAAAAGATTCGAAATGATTGAGGAAATTATTGGAGCTGATAAGTAGGGAAAGAAGGTACAAGGACATGATTTAACATTGCCAGTAGTTGTCAGAAATGACTTACCCAAGGTTTTAGCTTCCTACCCTGTAATTTACTCTGAGAAAGCATTGAGTTCTAAAGGACCAAAAGGGTTCAAAGAAGGTAGATGAATACCTATAGGAATGAATGATCTAAAAGAAATTAAACAAGCAGTAGTAATTTATGGTTTGCATTTGCATTTGTTAGGGAGATGGTAAAGACATGGGCTTCTAGCATTAAAGACATGCCACATGACTAACTTCAGATACTTTCAGCAGTCATGGATGATGGGTCTCAATTGATATGGAATTGCTATTTCAGAGAAGAGGCTAAAATATTAGAATAACATGGAAAAGCAAAAGGACTTGAGACTTCACAAGATCAAATTCTTGGTGAAGACCCTTATGCTGACCCACAGACTCAAGCTCCTTATGATGAACAAATCTTGTCCCTATGGCACAAAGCAGCCCTTAAATGCTTGGGATATGATTCAAAAACAAGGAGTGTCTTGGTCACTATGCTGACCAGTATCGACTATTCCTGTCACTGAATTGTTCACAGCAGTGGCACCAGAAAATTCTGAGAAAGAAGGTTCAGGATGTGAAAAAGCAAGGCAGAGTTCACTAAAGCAGGATAAGTGCAATGCCACAGTGTGTTGTGGAAGTGTGGCTGAGAACCTAAACCCAGGCAGCAAGTGAGAGGAAATGATGTTCCGTTTCCCTCCCTCCTTCATAATCACGGGAAATGTGCTGTGGAATCCAGTTCAATATTCTACTGGTCCCTGAAGGTGCTGGGGGTGGTTGGGCCTTCTAATCACAGAAAGCTCTGTCTATTGAAAGGTCAATCCTTAATTCACTAGGGGCAATGAGAGGGAGGTTACAAAATAATACCACACTAGCTCAGAATTGAGTATAATAAAGAGTTATTGATTTAGGGGTGGACTCACAGATCACAGTCCTCTTCATGAATGGGGAACAAGAACTGAATCCAGAAGCCAGGAGATAGTGAGCACGTGCTTTACATCAATATTTATAGTATAAGAGGCCATGCCCAAGTGGACTGGTATCTTAAAGGCTACTGGCTGAAGGAATTGCTATAGCACCTCCCCCTTTTCTTTAAATAAGAGAGTTCCAAACCCAATATAAAACTATGTATAGTAAGAACAGATATCAAAGATAAAATTTAGAATTATAACCAGAATAAACAATATTAAGCAAGAAACATATGATAAATGTTTCAATAATAATTCTATCCTAAGTAGTCTAAGTCTTGTATTAGAAATGGCTTGGCTAAACCATAAGAGGAAAGTAACTATGACTATCTAATCTTCAACATCATTAAAGGCCTGAAAAGGGAGATAATATTACTTGAGTAGGCAGAGAGTGCAATCAAGCAGCTTCCAAAATGTGTAGTAGATGATAGAGACAATTGGCTACCTGGGCAACCACCCAAAGTCTCATTTGCAATGTTGGGACAACCAACTTTGACTAAGACCTAGATTAATGGACAGATAATTTTCAGAGGCAGGACATTTTTTTTTTCAAAACTGTTTTACTGTCTTAGCAAGGTTTGGCAGTCTTTTTTTTTTTTTTTGTATCCTGCTTGTCCTGTCCAGATATCGTGCATTTTGTCAGTGGTTGAGGCATGAGCAGTTCCTTGCCCATAGGCCAGTTTTACCAAAAAGAAAACATGCTCCAAGTGGAGTGTCTTTGGTGCTCAACATTCTTTTGGGCATAGATCAGTGCTGCCAGGAGCAATCATGTCTCACATCAACAGAACCCTAAGTTATTTAAATGCCATGTTCTACGGTTCTTTGAAGTGGTTGAAGATTACCTATTCATGCAAAATACAATCTCTGTGTATCTAAAGAACCTGATTAGTCTATGGCTCCTGACATGAGACAGAAACTATAAATGTTTCTTTTAATAACATGCTTGGATTTAGAGAAGGATAGCCATCATCCAACTCCAAAGCTATCTTTGATTTGTAAGTGAGTTTATATTTGTACTGGATATTAGATATTTATATGTACATATTTATGTACATATGAAATTTTGCCCTGCAGATAACCTGTCCTCATAAGTCATATTCCTCTTTGGTTGGTTGTTGACCCTTTCTGGATAGTTATCTTTTCTTCTTTAGGCATCCAAATGTCCAGGGTCTCTTGACTTTTTGGAGATGTGTATTTTCCTGCAAAGAAAAGAACAGTAGCCTGCTCCAACCCTTATGAGGTTTCCATAACACCTGTATGATTGTTACTTCTGTGGATGAGCTGTCATTTCTCTTTCTCAAGAGGTTTCTCTTTTTCAAACAGAATCTTTATTAACTTTGTTAGTATCCATAGCTTTTCTTTCCAGGTTGAAATAAGAGCAAAACCCCTTCCCCAACATAGCACATTTCCTGGTTTCCACTGTGAAGTCCACACATCTTTGAAATACAGTGGCTGACTTAATTCGGAAGTTTTTTCTATTATCCAATGTCTCTCTGTTGCTGTTGTTCCTTTATCATTAGTATTAAGAAAATTCAAAGTTAATAAAACATTATGCAATATATTTCTGGGGATATTTTCCATTCTATTCTGTTTGTTTAGCATATCCTTTATAGCTCAATTTGATTTTTTTATAACTGTAGAATTGTTTGGTATACCTGTAATATGCTTTATATTATAATAAGCAAAACTGTTTCATTTTCTTAGAGACAAATGCTGGACCATTATCTGTCTTTATTTGTGCAGGTATACCCATGGTGGCCGTAACTTCTAATAAATGTGTGATTACTGAATCAGCCTTTTCTGAGCTCAAAGCAATTACCCACTGAAAATCTGTATAAGTGTCAATGGTATGATGTATATATTTTAATTTTCCAAATTCTGCAAAGTGGAACATATCCATCTGTCAAATTTCATTTCATTTGAGTACCCTTTGGGTTACTCCCTGCAAAGAGCGGTGTTTGGTTATTGAAAGAGCAAGTAGAACATCTATTTATAATTTCCTTAGCTTGTTGCCTTGCAATAAAAAACTCTTTCTTTAAACCTTTTCTATTGATATGATGTTTCTTATAAAATTCTGAGGCCTTCAACGTACTTCCAATCAATAATTGATCAATTTCTGCATTACATTGTGCTAGAAGACCTGGCAGAGCCATATAGGATTGGATATGTGTTATGTATATGGAACAAAGCCTATTCCTGATTATATCTTGAACCTGTATGATTAATGAAGTCAATTCTGTATCATCTGGTATAAATTCAGTGGTTTTAATATGCAAAACAACTCTTTCTGCATATTGTGAATCATTAACTATATTAAGAGTTTATTTAAAATTCCTTAGTACCATGAAAATATCATATAATTCTGCCTTTTAGACAAAATTATAAGGGCTTTGTTCCACCTTACTTATACCTTCTGATTTGTAACCTGCCTTTCCTGATTTATTTGTATCAGTACAGAACACACAGGCTTCTGTTATTGGTGTGTCACATACAATTCAGGGAAGGGTCCAAGTAGTTCTCTTTATAAGGTTTATTCTATTACTTTGGGGATAATTGCTATTAATCTCTTTTTAAAAATTAGCAAAAGCTTTTTATCAAGGTTCATTGTCTTCCCATGAATTTTAATTTCATCAGTAGTAAAAGGCACTATAATTTCTGCTGGGTCTATACCTGCTAGTTGATGAAGTCTCAGTTTTTCTTTTATAATTAATTCAGAGACTTTTTATACATACATTTTAAATTTTATACTTGGTTTATGTGATAAAAAGGTACATTCTAAGATAACATCTTCCCTTTGCATTACAATTCCTGTTGGGAAAATTCTGGAATGCAATATGAATAAAATGCAACTAAGATTTGGATTCACCCTATCCACATGTGCCTCCTGTAATTTTCTTCAATGAAAATCAATTCCTTTTCCACTTCAGCTGTTAATTCTCTGGAACTATTTAAGTCTTTGTCAACATGAGCTACCTCAGATCCTAGGAATGAACATTTACTAGTGATATGGGATGTCAAGTAACATTAAATAAATCATATTTGCTCTTGCATGCAGAAAATGTTATGCTTGGCCCATAGGGTACTCTGAAGGAAACTCCTTGGGAAGGACTGCACCCCACTGTGAGCCTCCTGGAAGGCTGGTTAACTGACTGGAACTTCAGTAGTGTGGAGACTTTAGAGTGCTCCAATTCCAAAGTCACATGATCCTGGGACATCATTAGCATCCCGAGTGGTCATTTATTGTCGTCTGTATGTATCTTTGTGACCATTAGGTGAATCTTGTGACATGTGCAAACAAAACCATACTTTTCATTAGGTAAAAGTACAAAAACTATCACCTGGTAGCACCTTAGGCATATAGTAGAAGTCTCTCTGCTTTCCTGTAATCTGCCCACCTGATGAGCCCACCAAAGTATTTAAAAAGTGCTTTAATTTTACTTTATTTGTTCTTATGCTGTCAACAACTCATTAAACTGTTACTATATTAGAATATGGAATTCAGGGGAATTTAAATGTGTATTCCTAGGCCATAACCATTCATATTTGGCCCCAGAAGAATCAATCTTTTATCCCCTTTGGGAAAAAAGCAAGTGTTTGAATGAGTTATGCTGTGTGGGTGGACAATGCAGTTCCAAGAAACCACATGGATCATTAAACTGAGGTCCCATGACAGTGATAAAATTCCACAGGAGTTCTTGGACAGAGTGGCTCCTGAGCAGTCTCCCACTGTCACTAGACAGTACAGTCTATTGCTTTTGTTTTTGGTTATCAGTTAGTACTGATGTGGGAGATCCTTCTGTCTATGTGTTGCTTTTATTGGTTAATGAATAAAGAAACTGTCTTGACCTGTTGATAGGGCAGAACTTAGGTAGGTGGGGAAAACTGGACTGAATGCTGGGAGAAAGAAGATGGAGAGAGAGACACTATGGAGCCACTGCCAGAGATATACTGGAACTTTAGCTGGTAAGTCACTTCCACATGGCAATACACAGATTAGTAGAAATGGCTTAAATTCATATGTAAGAGTTAGTCAGTAATAAGCTGGAGCTAATAGGTCAAGCAGTGATTTAATTAATACAGTTTCTGTGTGATTATTTCAGGGCTGAGCAGCCGTGAACCAACAAGTGGCTCCTTTCTCCAACACAGAACTATGTGGTAAGAACCGATTTTTGAAGACAATTCATGATTTGGTTTTATGACATAGATAAATCAAGTTGGAAATGGAATAGAATCTTCTTCTCTGATGGGTAATATTTATAATGCTGGAAAAAGTGCTATGTAGGCTTCTGGGTGAGAAAAGGTATCAACAGTGTTACTCAGCTGGGCACTTGTGTGTTATACAATTGAATAGTCAGACAAGATGTGCCTACCAAGGCAACTGTAGTACGTCTGTTAACAGGGTAAAGAACTAGTTTCTGATTGGACTTGATGCCCATTCCACAGGAGGGAACTCTTTCTTGAGTATTGTAAACCTGGTCACAGCTCATCAATGAGCAGGTCATGGTGCCCAGGAAAGAAAAAACTACTGTTGTTTTGCTAGATGGACATGCTTTTTGGCACCAAACTGCCCTTAAGCATGTATAATTATGTCCACATATAACTGTCAAAGTGTTGTGAGAACAGTGATTGTTGAATTCTCAACCTTTAAAGGGATATCTGTACCACTCCCTGCAAGGTTTAGAGAACCTCATGGAAGAATGTAAAAGCCAGAGAATGAGGGTGAGGAAGTGCTGTGAAGTCTGGCATCCAGATATGACATGGCTATTGTACCCATGAACTCACAACAACTGCATTTATCTGCATGAGACCTACACAAGAATGGACCCATTTACATTCCATAATGGATGGGGAAGACTCATGAGCCCCATCCCATCCATGAAAAGCTACTGGAAGTGAATGGCTAATGGGAGAGGCATTTTTAAAAGAGGTGTAGCTACTGTTGGTTGCCTGTGCTCCAATAAATGAACTCCATCCATGCTCATGGGAGTAAGCCTAATTCAACTCAGCGGATCACACCTAAAAAGGTATGAAAGCATAAAGAAATCTTGGTGGAAAGAAAGAGAACAAGGGAAGGTAATGGGGGGGGGGCAGCGAATGTTATCAAATATATTGCACACACATATTAAATTGTAAAAGAATAATTATGCATTAAATTACAAAAGAAGTTGGAGAAGACACAAGATGATTGAAAAGTCTCCCATGATCCTTGATCGACTGAATTAATATTGCAAATAATATAACAATATTATTTATATTACCAAAATCAATCTATAAATTCAGTACAATCTTCATCACAATTCCAATGACATTCTTCACAGAACTGTTAAAAATATCCTAAAATTTACATGGAATCACCAAATACTCTGAGTAGCTAAGGCAACCCTAAGTAGAAAACCACTACTTAAGATGATCTGACCTAAAATTGTACATTAGAGTCATAGAGAAAATGACAGCATAGCAGTGTTGTCAGAAACAAAGACAGACAGTGATAGCATAGTGGTGTTGTAGAGACAGACAAGAAGGACAGACATACAGAGCATAGTTATTGTACAAACAAACATGAATGTTGGGGAATATTATTTTCAGGTGTGTTACTTTTGTTTATATAGAAGAAAAAAGTCATATAAAGATGGGAAATACACAGGACGTCTGGATCCTGTATGCTATTGTATTGATTTTGAATTTTTTTGACTGCTGAAAAGAAAGGACAGGTGCTAAGAGACCTGAATTGAAAGAGGGACTGTTGAAATAAACAAGCTTAGATATTTTAAGAATCCCTTAACTTTAAAAAGTGGAAAAAGTTATCTGTCAAATAGAAATAAAAATTATTTGGAGAAGAGGCTTTGGTTTTGTTTCCACAGCAAAGAGGCTGTGGATTTGTTCCAGTTGATTTGGATTTGGTTTGATCAGGGGATATCTGAAACTTGACAGGTAATATCTATCAACAAAGGTTATAATTGGTCTTCCCAGGACTTGGCCATTATCTCAAATTTTCTCTCTGGGACCCTAAAAATACTTCACCTACATTCAGCAGGAAGCAGTCTAGAGCACACAATGTCCACATTCCCAAGAGAAAAGGGGGTGTGGTGGTCTTTGATTATTTTGTGGGTCATGGATGTTATATTTAGGGGAACATAGAAATATATGATAAAAAGACAACTATTAATCTCAGATATTTTATGTTGGCAGGGATTTTGGTATATGGGTACAAATTCAATGTCAATTTTGTTACACTCTGTATATGTTTTTCCTCTTTTTTAAAGTACTTTTGTATATTGATAAAAAAGGTAATTTTTGTTGCAAAATATTGTATTTATATTTCTACTCTTGTTTAAGTATTGTACCTATGCAGTTCATTAAAAAGTATAAGTTAAAATTCCATTTTTTGAAAGATATTATTGTAAACTATTCAGGATAACCAAGAAACATAGGTTAGTGGTTAGAGCAAGGATAGGTGGAACTAGCAGGCAAAGAGAATAAATAGAAGGAGAACTAAGGAACAATGGGAGCAGCAAGAGAACAAAGAGAGGAGGATGCTAGGGGTCAGCCACCCAGCTACCCAATCAGCCATGAAATAAGAAGAAAAGTAAGATAATCAGAAGTAAGGGAAAGATAAAAGCCCAGAGACAAAAGGTAGTCAGGATAATTTAAGTAAAGAAAAGCTGGCAAGAAAGAAGCCAAGCTAAGGTCAGACATTCATCATTCATAACAAAGAAGAAGCCTCTGTGGGTGATTTGTTTGGGAGCTGGGAGGATGGCTCCTCAAAAAGACAAAAGAGTAAAACATCACTCAGCTCAAGAAGGACAGACAGACAACATCCGGCAGCAGATCCACACTCGAGACACCTGAAGAAGAATGACAGTAGACTCACATCTCTCATCTCACACAAAAGGCAATTAAAGGCATCAATAGCAAACATAAAATGCAAAAATTGTTAAAGGAAAAGGTGAGAGTTATTGTAAGATATATGTTTAGGCAAAAAATTCTAAATAATGTGGGCCATCATTCCAGTAATTTAACAGTGTGATTACATGAGATTAAAAATGTCTGCACAGTTAAGGGAATCATCACCAGAGTGGATAGTCTACAGAACTTGAAAAAAAACATTTGCCAATTATATTTCAGAGGGGTTTGATGTCTAGAATATATAAAGAATTATAAAAATTCAACTGAAAACTCTGCTAATTAATACGTGGACCAATGAACTGAACAGGCAGTTCTTGAAAGGAGAAATACAAACGTACAATAATATTTTAAAATGTTTTTAACAGCTTCAACCACTAGGAAAATGCAAATTTAAACTATATTGAAATTCCATCTCGCCTTAATCAGAATGGCTACCCTTGAGAAGCTAAATGGCAATTCTATCCCTAAGAGGATGTGAGGAAAGAGGAACCTTTAGCTTTGTTGGTTGAAGTGTAAATTAGTGCAGCTGCTACGAAAATCAAGGTGGAGGTTCCTCAAAAACTTACATAGGACCCAGCTATGTAACTCCTGAGCTACACCCAAAGGATCTCTCTCTCTCTCTCTCTCTCTCTCTCTCTCCTTTCCTCCTTCTCTCCATGTCTCCCTCCCTTCCTCTTTCTCTTCTTCCTTCTTTTTTTTTTTTAAACAAATCATTTCTGGTTTTTGATCATTTACTTATTTTCATGTATGTGTGTGTTAGGCATACTCATGCCACAGTATGCATGTGGAGGTCAGAGGACAGCTTGCATCAGTCAGTTTGCTCCGTCCACTGTGTGGGTTCCTGAGATTGAAGTCGATTTGACAGGCATGCCTGGGCAACCATCTGATCTAGGATTCTATTTCTTACCACCGAGATTCTTACCCATCCGTGTCAATTGCAGCTCTTTTCACAACAGACAGGAAATAGAATCAGTCTAGATGTCCATCAACAGATCTTTGGATATTAAAGATATTGTCCATATACACAATGGAATTTGTTTAGCTACAAAGATAACAGACTAATTCGATGTGAAGGAAAATATGTATACCTGGTAGTTATAATGAGAAAACCCAGACTCAGATTGACTAATGCTGCAATATTCTCTCTCACATGCAAATTTTAGCTCTTAATTTTAAAGGCAGAGATGGAGTTTATGTGGAGAGTTTAATATAAAATTTAAACAATATGGCTAAGAGAAAGAAAAGCACATAGGAAGAAACTAAGATACAACTGAGAATGTGGGTATGGGTCTCTGAAAGGAGCCACCCTAGCTTTTAATTTTTATATATGTTGTGATTTTCTATGGTTTTAAAAAGATATTATTTAATTTTAATTTTATTTTTTTTCATTTATTAGATTTTAAAAAAAAATACCAATTCAAGTTCCCACTTCCTCCCCTCCTCCCATTCCCTCCACACACCCTCCCACTAGCCATAAGAAACTCCCTGCTGGTTGGCTAGAAAATCCAAGGGAGTTGGGGGAGGGTCCTGAGGTTTTGTCCCACTGGCAAGGTCTCACCACTTAATTCCCCTCAGTATTAGAGCAAGCTGTGATTCAGAGTTCCACCGAGGTTCTAACTATGTTGTGATTCTTATTGTATGTTTAGTTCATGAACTAGAAAGCAAAATGTGAGAGGGAGAAATGAGGAATATATGCCAAATATGCCAGGAGAGCAAGGGGTGGGCAGGGGATATGGGAGAAGAAAGCATAGGAAAACAACAACAACAAAAAACAATGTATGACAAAAATGCCATAGTTGAGCCCATTACTTCATATGCTAATTAAAAAGTAAATAACAAAAGTTAAAAAATCATCAACAGATTCCAAAGGATATCACCATACCTTCTGAGAGTGAAGGCTGCTGTAAACCCCTGGTTGGGCTGAGTTTCTAGGACCATGGAAATGGAAATTTGACACCAAGATGGCTCTACACAAACAAATATTTTTCGAATAGTCCTTGTTTTCCACCATTTCACTCCGTGTTTACCTCCCAAGAGTTGGCAGACCTAAGAGTCTAAAATCTTTTCTCTGTTGTTTTGATACATTTCTATAATTTATAATATTTTATTAAAGATAGCATATGTAATCTCTGGTCCATTCGCTTCCTTTGTAGAAAGATTGTGTCATATAAAAAATATACAGTTTTGAAGTTTATATGCTATGTCTCCTATTATTCTCTTTTGTCAGTTCAATTAGAGAACTCATGGCATCAAATCAAGAAACTTTAAAACAATTCTTTTAAGTTTTGAGATTATAGTATAATCACATTCTTCCCCCTTTCCTTTCCCCTCTCCACACTCTCCCATATACTCCTCCTTGTTTTCTTTCAAAATTTTTTCAAATTTATGACCTCTATTTTTCATTAATTGTTGTTTTACACCCATATCCCCTAATATTCCTAAATCTATAAGTATAGCCTACTAAGTCTGTAAAATGTTCTTTGTATGAATGTTTTCATGGGTATTGGATAACCAATTGGTGTGATCTTCCCTGGGGAAGACTATTTTTCTCATTCTTAGCATTTCTTATCTGCCTATAGTTCTTTGCATAGGATTACCACCTCTTGGAAATTCTCCCATCCATTTTTAGCATATCTATTTGTTATCCTTGTTTAGTTCATGTTTGAGCGTCATATTGATGAGACTTAATGGGTTTAGCTTCTAGCATTACTAGGGAATATGGTCTCACAGTAAACTCCCTGATCTGGCTCTTACACTCTTCCAGCCCCCTTTTCCACAAGGATCCTTGAACCAGGTGTGAGGAGTTGTACTTTAGATGAGTAGGCTAGGTATGGGCCCCATAACTCTGCATTATGATTGGTTGTGGTTTTCTGTAATGGTCTCTCTCCATAGAAGGCACTACCACCCCCTACAACACTGTCCTCTATTCTTCCAAAGGCTTCTTACTTCTTCTCCTTTCGCAGCTGTTTCCCTAACAGTCAGTAGACTCTTTGGGTCCTTCCTCTGGCTCTTGATAGTCCCATCTATAGAATTTCTTTGTGTGATGTCACTTGAACAGAGTATCTACTCTGATATAATGAGTTCCAACTCTCCATAGGAGTCTAGAACCTAAAGTCCAAGTGCCTACTGGAAAATGTCAATGAAATACATCAGTTAACACACCTCTTCTCCCCATGCTGGTCTCTTTGTGTTCCTGCTCAGTGAATGACAACCACCATGATCTAGTAGTCTAGTGCAGCCATGTTTCTTTCATCTCCTTTCTTATGTGACATGGTAGTTTGAATGTAATTGATCCCCATAATCTCATAGGGAGTGTCACTATTAGGAGGTATGGCTTTGTTGGAGTGGGTATGGCCTTGTTAGAGGAAGTGTGTCCTTGTGGGGGTGGACTTTGAGGTTTCCTATGCTCAGAATTTCTCCCAGTGAGTCAGTTGGTTTCCGGTTGCTTGCAAGATGTAGCAGTCTCAGCTCCAGCACCACCTCTGCCTGCATGCCGCCATGCTCCCTGCCATGATGGACCGAGCCTCTGAATTGTAAGCAAGCCACCCCAATTAAGTGTCTCCTTTATAAGTGTTGCCATGGTTATGGTGTCTCTTCACAGCAATAGCAACCCTAACTAAGACATGTGACATGTGAGATAAGTTGTGACATGTTGTAAATTTTGACTCTACAGTAGCTGTAAGATATACCTATTTTCTATAACACTACCACCATAACCCATTGGCTCACTTGTGCCAACTCTTTTCTGTTAATTGAGCTGGGATCTCGCACTGCTTCTCATTGGTCTCTGGTTTTCCTCAGTATCTTTGCCTTTTCTCCATTCTCTTTGGCTTGGATGAACCCCTGTTATCCCTCAAGTTCTCATGTTAGATCTTCCCTTGAGAAATTTTCCTGACTAAGCTGTCCCCACCCTTTAGCTCCAGGATATGTGGAGTGCTTCCACTAAATGTATTCCAAGTGCTCATTATAACTACTTATTTGACTGCTGATTGCCCAAGTAACTCACTGTATTTTAAATACCTTGTTTTCTCCTGTACTATTTCTAGCACCTAGTAAATAGTGCTAAAATATTTATTGAATAAATAGGTTAAAAAGACTCTAAAAAGGCCTCTATTCTTCTCTCTGAAGAACCAACATTCTGTAGTTCATCTAAAAATAAATAAGGTCAGTAGTTAAGCAAATAAATCTATGGTGTGTGTGCAAACCTCACACTTTAAGTTCATGTGCTTGGTGAACCTCAACTATGTAAGTGAAACCTTATTTTCCAAATAAAAAACGCACAGTGTGAATGGAAGGGCCCTACCGTTTGGTACTCATGGCAACAAGCAGTTGCAACAAACAAAATTAGCACCCCCCAGATCCACACTCACCAAACCCTGTTTATCCGTCCAGATCTTTTCTGTTTAACTCTGCAGTTTTAGCACTTCAGTAATTCAACTGCAAATTTGGCGTTGCTTGCCAAGCCCATCACATGCTCAGGCTCATTTGCTTGTGTCTTTCTGCGGGGAAATTATTTGTCTGTGTAGTGGCCCGGAAAACATCCTTTCCCCATGTTAATTACTCAAAGATTAAGAAAGGTAAAATAAGAGTTCTGCAGCACAGGGCTTGTTTTGCTCCTGGGATTACTCAACAGAGAGCATAACAAGTACTTACCCTTGCCCAGTTTTTCAGTGTTGTGATATTACGAATGATGCGTTTCCTTCACAGATCTCTATGAAACAGGGTGCTAATTGCCATCTCATAATTAATAGCTTTGTCTGGAATCCTTTGAATCTATAAGTTTTGAACTGTCTGCTCTATAAAGTACTGTGAAAATTGCCAAGGGAGTTATATGTGTCCTGGATTTTTCACTTCCTTTTGCAGAGTGTGAACCAACCCCCTTGAAACACAAGAGGAGAGGGTGTGAGAAGAAACTGGTACCTAAAGTTTGGCAAGCAGGGTGTCTTCGCACTAACAACCAAACAGTGCTTTGGGGCTCAATATACTCACTTGGATTGAACCTGAACTTGAGTGCTTCATGCCAGAGGTTGAGTTTTTTACTATTTTTTTTTTAAATCAAACAACAACATCAACAAAACAGGGGAAGTTACAGTCATTAGAATCATAGTTATATAAATATTTTTAAAGTATTATGGTGTTTACATGAATGTATTTTAAGTGCAAAACTTCATCCCTTCCTTTTGCCATTCTTTCTTTTTTATAAAAATTAGTATTTTTTAAATCCAAGTAGAAAGGCCAATTAATATTATAAGGCTTATAACAAAAAACGTTATTATTGTTATTCTTCTATCTTAAATTGCTTCTCATTTTTCTGGGCCCCTGGCTCCCTCAGAATCCTATTCTCAAAACCTTCAGCTACCTAATCTGATATGTACCGCTAACACAAAAACAGTGTGTACATCCTGTTACTGCTTTGATTCATCGTCTGAAAACCTTTGGTGACTTTGGCCCTTTGTGGTTGTTTACTCCAGCGTTCACTTTTTTTAAGCAGTCCTATAACAATTCCTATTTGAATCCATGTTCAGTAATTTACTATGACTATTATGCAACTCTATATACATATCATGTATGTATGTAGTGTAGTTTATGTACAGACTCTTATGCAGCTATATATACATATTATCTATATATATAGTGTAGTTTATGTATAACTGGTAGTATATATTAGGCATGTAGTTGATTTTATATACTTATACACTTTAGTCACCTATGTTTGTGGTCTATACTATATATATTATACTATCAATCATTTGTAAGATGTAGGCTAAATATACAGTTTATGTTACTATTTTAGGGCAGACACATGGACCTCCCTGGAGGGAGAAACAGAATCAATTTTGTGGGGAGATGGAGGCGGGTGGGGATGGCAGTGGGGAGGATGTGGGGTGGGGTGGTGTAGTGGTGGTGGTGGGTGGAGGAATAGAATGTGAGGAGAGACAGTTGGACTTCGGGAGCATTGAGGGTGATGGTGTGGAAACCTAGTGCTGTGGGAACTGGAATCTATGAGGGTGATGCTGGTGAGGACTTCTAGTAATAGAAGAGACAGAGACTAGTCAGGCAAGACTTCCATAGTGGGGACTGGGTTACATTCTTTGTTGGCTTTGGGAGTCACGTGGAGAGACCTGAACAACCCAGGCTGATGCTAGGACAGATGGTCACTTTCTGAAAACTGACAGTGGGGCCCCATTGCCAAGGAAAATATACACACAGCTCGCGGAACATAGAGAGGTCGAGCTGGTGCGGGCATGGAGCCCTCACTCCTGTGTTCTAGTCTTGTTGGTGTGGAAAGTTACTCTGCAGGCTACAGAAAGAGAAACTTGGTCACCAACCCAGCCACAAAACCCTCGGTCTACAATCTGTCCTGACCGCTTGATGTGCTGGGACAATGGTGGTGCAGAACTTGTGGGCATGGCCAACCAATGTTTGGTTTAACTTGAAGCCTAGGCTGGTAGAGGGAACCCATGCCTGACACTGCTTGGACAGCCAAGAACTGGAGACTGGATAGCTCTGAGATCTAGGGTAGAACCAAACATACATACATACACACACGCACACACACACACACAGACACACACACACTCGATGAAATGATTCTTAAAAATATTCTGCTAAACTCGTAGGCTGATGCCTTGTCCAGTTGTCATCAGAGAAGCAGCAATCACATGGGCTCAGAGAGACTGAGGTGGCAGGCTCAGGGCCCACAAGCACCTGACCCAAGTTCCCTGTGTCTATTTTACGGCTGTTAGCTTGGTGTTTTGTGGGAATCCTATCAGTGGGCCAGGTGTTTCTCTGACTCTTTTACTTGCTCTTGAAATTCTTTTCTCCCCGTTGAATTGCCTTGTCCAGCCTCAATATGAAGGCTTTTGCCTTGTCTTATTGTACTTTGTCTTGTCTTGTCTGGGTGGAGGCCTGCTCTTTTCTGAAGATGAAACAGGGGCAGAGGACCTGGAGGAGGGAGGAATTGGGAGGAGTGGAGGGAGGGGAACTGTGGTTGGGATGTATTGTATGAGAGAAGACTTTATTTTCAATGAAAATTTTAACAAAGAAGAAAAGAGAAAGCTAAATACAGAAAAAGATAGCTGGGCATTTTTGGTTTTGATCTGACTGTGGTCAGGGATCGCCGAGGCTCAGGGGTCCCCAAGGACTTGGGAAGGTTGTTTGCAAGTGGCAAACAGGCTGGGCTTCCAACTCTGCTTTCAGTTCTGTTCTGTTCTGTTTTGTTTTGCATTTCTGACATTTGAAAGTTCCCTTAGGTTTGAATCATTTCTTTTCTAAATCGTTTAAAAGGGAACAAACTGATTTGAGTGAATTTTCATTCTGCGCAGCTGAGGGTCAAACCTGAGGTTTCCCGGGCTCCAATGACATTTTAAGTTTAAAATACGACTGCTACTGCATATCCTTGATAGTTGCTCTATCACATTTTGATTATCTTTTAAAAAGTATTCATTTGATAGTCTAGTAATTACAGATTCACTTCAGTTTCTTCTTTCATTTTTATCAACATTTCTCATACCCTTACTATGTGCCTTCAGATACACATAGTATTGCTGAGTTGGTTTGCCAATCTATATTATCAGCTATATATTAATTTGTACTATTAGACAACAAAGAAACCTTATTGACCTTTATGGTAAAAGTCCACATTGTTCATATAATTAGACAGGCACATCAGGTAATACACTTGTCCATTTTTAGTTGAAGTCCCTCCACTATTTCCTGTATGTGCTTATTATGCCTTGCTCACCGGGACTACAGTGTTGCAACCTCAGTCTTCAGGAAGAAAGAACCTCGTTATCCTATGTTGGACATGCGCGTCTCCTTGCAGACATCTAGAAATAAAACAACAAAGAACAATAAAAGTGCAGTTTTGTCTCTTAGTCTAGCTAGTGTTTTGGCAGTGAAGTGGCCCTTCTGACTTTTCCTTTATATGGAGATCTAGCTCTGACGTTAAAGGACATACTGTTGGTGCAGCAGACCTGAGTTCAACCCGCAGCAGTTCACGGGGAAGTATTTTAGCTCACGGTTTCCCCAGGTTTCAGTCCATATTCCCTTGCCGCATAGATTCTGGGCCTGTGGTGGTGGGGAACATCATAGTGGGAACATGGTCTGTGCCAGAGGCTGTATACCACATGGCGGGCAGGAAATAGGCGGGGTTCAGGGGATGGCTGCCGGCAGGTGGAAGGGTGGAGTCAGGGAACAAAAGTGCTTGCATGAACTAGCTCCAAGGGTCTTTCCCCCAGTGAACTACTTCCTCTAGTGGGGCCACTACTGTTAAAGCTCTCAGTAGCTCTCCAAATGGTAGTACCTACCACTTTCTTTTCTTAAATAGAAAAGAAACTAAGTAGCCCTCCTTAAGCATGCGGCTATCTATATTGGTACTGACCACTCCCCCTGAAGCTCAGGTAGCACATTCTTTGTAAATCTTAAATCACTTTTTCTTTGTTCTCTTAAGCCAGTCAACAAAGGTGATTGCCCTTCTAAAACTGGTACAACAGGCTTTTATTTAAACTTGAGTCTTTAAAGGTCTTAGGAAATACATTCTTATCAATTCTTCTTAAATGAACCATTTTCAGGGGATGCTCAGCACGCACACAATCCAACCCTCACTCGGAAAGTGATTTAGCATGCCTGCTGGACATTCTCAACTGAACAGCATCTAGTTCCTGCTCCCTGTGATTGGAATTCAAGCATTAATAAACATTATAGTCTGAAAACATAAGGATATCTCAAGCTTGGGGCTTAGCTTGCAGTCTTGTGAAAGGAGAATTGTTTCTGGTAGTTTCTTTCTTCTTCCTGTGCCTCGACTTTGAACTAAGGTATGAAAGAAAATAAGGGAGTTGATGTTTGCTCCCCAGTTTAGACAGAGACAGGGAAGGGTTCTACCAGCTGATTAGCTTGTCTTAGACCTCAGCTAGGCTGACAACTTCCAGCCCTTCCTGAAAAGTGCAGTTAATGTAACCTTTTCTTAGTTTCTTGTGTAAATGGTCTACAGAACCTGGGAACACACTATATTATTCCTTACATCACATGTCACATATTTACTGATGTTTGCAGTTAAAGGATGCACAAATTAGCATATAAACCGCTTTCCAGAGTAGCACCTGCTCCCCGAGGAGAATGGTCCTGGCAGTTTCGGCCAGTGCTGTGTGCCTTCCCAACTGGCCAGTTGCAGGGTCAGCATTTTTTCTTTTTCTTTTTTTTTTTGTGGTTTGCTTGGTATCATCTTTTTGCATTTCCTGTGGAGATCGGGCACTGTGGCACTGGAATATCTATCTGTATTGAGGCTTTCATTGTTTCCATTTGTGACAGGGCCTCCTTGGCTTGGTGGCTTATTTTCGAGATGACTGACATTAGTGTGCCACTTTTCTGCTTGACAGCCTTTCTTGATTATGTTCTTTAGAAGCTTCCGTGAGATCCCAGCAGTCCTGTCAGAACTGAGGAGCCTCCTGTCTCTTTTCTCTTCCATCCTGGTCCTTTTTTAAATTGTTAATCCATGGAATTTGCTAGACTTCATGGTGAAAATGGACCTCCAACTCAACTTTGCATTAATGTCCAAGAGCTTTAATCTAGAATGTTTGACTAAATGCAACGGTAATTGAATAAAAGTTTTCCCTCCAAAAAAAAAAAAAGATTTATACAAAAGTGGTATATACTTGAGACTGAAGGAAGAGAGCTTCCTAGATGTTTTATAATAGCCCAGGACTAGAGGCCAAATATCCAAATTGATGGAAATAAAAGAAGAATGTAGTTGGTTGCTTTTTACTCTATTGGGGACCCACTATCCATCTCTCACATAAATACACACAGAGTCTTATTCTTTCTTATGAATGCCCAGCCTTAATTTGGCTTGTTTCTAGCTAGCTTTTCTTAACTTAAATTATCGCAACTGTCTTTTGCTTCTAGGCTTTCTCCCTCCCTCCCTCCCTCCCTCTTTCTTTCCTCTTTCTTTCTTTCTTTCTTTCTTTCTTTCTTTCTCTGTTGCTTGCTGTGGAGCTGAGTGGCTGGCTCCTGATGTCTTCCTCTTATCCCTTTTTTGCTCCTTGATCTTCTCCTCCTAAGTTTTTCTTCCTATTTATTTATTTATTTGCCTGTCAGCTCTTCCCAATCGTTTCTTCTGCTGTGCTATTGGCCATTCAGTTCTTTATTAGACCAATCATGTGTTTTAAGCAGGCAAAGTAACACAGCTTTACAGAGTTAAATAAATGCAGCATAAAAGAATGCAACACATCTTTGTATCATTGAACAAATATTCCATAGCATCAATGAATGTAATACATCATTAACTAATATTCCCCAACAGAAGAATTTCAAGCTAAGGATGTTACTAAGAAATGATTTGTCAGACTGGTAGGAAGAGAAAGAAGGAATGAACCTTGGAATGCTTAGTGATGCTTCAAGGCAAAGAGCATTTTGGGGAAACCATGGGAGACAGCTCAGGGAGTCATTGCCTACCAGGGTGAGAAGTTGTCTTAATTGTCTTAGGGCTAAAGTGCTCCCAGAGCTTAGTCCTTTACAGTCTTGACTCAGTCTACCAGCATTACCCCAACTCCAAGAGATGCCAGCATCACGTATTACCATGTTGAGTAAGAGCTTTCAACTTTTAGAGGGTTCTCCTTGCTGCTTTGAGTATGACAGTCAACTTTCTGCTGCTGTAGCAAAATACTTAGTAGAAACCAGTTTAATGGAGGAAAGGGCTAGTCAGACACAGTGGACCATAATTATAGCCTCAAAAAGATTGGGAGTTCAAGGCCTGCCTTGGCTCAATAGTGAGACTGGTTCAAAACAAACAGCAAACAAGCTGCGAGAAATAAGAAAGGTTTATCTTGGGTCATGGTTCCCAACGTTTGTGTATATAATTAGTTAGCTTCATTGTTGCAGGCATGAGGGGAGACAGAACTTCAAGTCACCAGGAGGGTCAACAGGTATGACTCACCACACAGCAGCTGGAAAATAAAGCGACCGAGGGAGAAGACCCCAGTGACCTTCTTTTCCAGGCCTTGTCTCCAATCACCCATTCAGCCACAAATCCATCCATTGATGAGCTTAGCTCTCTCATCATTCACTTGCTTCTTAATTGCAGCCATGGCTGGGAACTAAGCTTTCAATACATGGGTTTCTGGGGACGCTTCATATCTAGACCACAGCACTGCGTCCTCTTGGCCTGGTTCATCTAGGACAGGCTTCAAACCCTCATTGTTAGGTCCTTCAAGAAACTGGGGGGGGGGAAGGTTATAATTGGGAGGGACAGCGCATATGAGTAGCATGGATCCGTGTGAGCTTAGCTGACCTCCATGCTTCCGTTTTGATGAGGGCAAATTTAAAACCAAAATATTCACATAATTTAAAATTCAATTTATTTTCATTCTCTCCTAACAAAACAAAACTAACTTCAGAGTTCAGCTTGAGTGTGTTAACATGCTCTGCTCTTTTTAATGACTCTTTTCCTTTGGCAAATGACTTGGTGCTCACTGAAATGGTCCAGGGTAAGAATTAACAGGGAGGTGAGAAGACACACGCAGGAGAGGAAGGGGGGAAACCTGAGGGTGGAACAGTTTGACTACTGACTGTGCCAATACCCAAGGACAAGGCTCAGGCAATCGCACTTGTGGCAGTCAGACCAGGGCCGGAAGTGAACAGACAGGCCTCTGTGTATCTAGATGAGATGCTGAAGGTTCAGTCACTGCTGCTCATGCATTTACAGCCAAGAGCAGAGCCTCAGAATTTCACCCGGAACTGACTAACTTTCTGCGCAGATGCTACAGTAAAGTCATTTGTGTTCCCAGTCATCTGCAAACTGGAGGCAGTAGACCCCAAGTTTCCTTTGAGATGTTGACATGAACATCAGTGCAAAGTGGTCTTTGACCTTACAGATGGAGACAAAACCAAAAGTGAAAAACGGTGCAAATTGTTCAAGATCACAGGAAAATCTGTTAGCTCAGTGTTATTTGATGCTTTTTTTTTAAAAAAAAAATAATTGATTTTTATTGAGCTCTATATTTTTCTCTGCTCCCCTTCCTGCCTCTCTCCTCCTCCCTTCATCCCTCCCCCACGGTCCCCATGCTCCCAATTTACTCAGGAGATCTTGTCTTTTTCTACTTCCCGTGTAGATTAGATTTATATAAGTCTCTCTTAGTGTCCTCATTGTTGTCTAGGTATTCTATTTGATGCTTTTGTTCACATGTGTATGGCAGCTAACAGTTTAAAGGTGATTCTGAATCACTAAGTGATGGAGGAAGCTAGCCAGGCAGCCGGGGTGCTAGGGACGCAGCCCCGCTGCCCATATTACTACAACCAAGGAAAGGTCAAATTTGTTAGCATATCTTGTTTAGACTTGGGGGAGATTTTTAACATAGTAGAAAGCACTTCCATCAAACTTGTATTTATCAGTATTCATTTGAAAATATGACCTGTGGGATGTTTTACTAGCTATCAATAAGGAAAACACTATATATTGGAGGCAGAATGAAATGAGGGGACCTTAGGGAAATGTTGGTCATCTCTCTCGCAGCACCAGTGACTGCACTGAGGAGCTGACTTGCAACCTCGCTGTTGGGCTGGAGCTGCATCGTGGACACTGCAGGACAGAGCTGGACTGTGTAGACATCCTGATGTCCTGATTACTGGCACAGAGCCGCCATAAGCTTCAGTGCAGCCCCAAGGGGTGCATACATTAAGGAAGAAACACAAACCATGCTCCAAGATGGCTTATTTAAAATGCAAAGGGTAACAAGAGAGCTACATTCGGGGAAAGCCCAGTTTTCAGAAACGGGGATGTAATCCCAAATCTTGGTTGAAGTTGCTTGCTCTTGAACTCATTAGCTAGGGGTTGAATTCAACATGAGAAGTCAGAATGTGGGTTACAAGTGAAGAAAAGCAGTGTTTCTCTTTTAGGTAATAACCTGGCACTTTAGAATGTAGTAGCACGCAGTTCATGAGACCTATCTAGTTCAATGATATCATAAAATCAATTAAAAAACACCATGGCTGATTTTTTTTTTTTTTTTGATTTTTCGAGACAGGGTCTCTCCGTAGCTTTTGGTTCCTGTCCTGGAACTAGCTCTTGTAGACCAGGCTGGCCTCGAACTCACAGAGATCCGCCTGCCTCTGCCTCCCGAGTGCTGGGATTAAAGGCGTGCGCCACCACCGCCCGGCCACCATGGCTGATTTAAACAGGATTGTAGGCATGTAAGTAGGGCCAGATGCCTGATAAAAGGCAGTCCTATCTACGTTGGTGGTGGTCTCTCTGTAATAAGATATTGGCACATTCGTTATTAAGAAAAAATAAGGATGAATGAACAACACAGAATTCAGTGGAACAGTAAATAAATACACTCCTACCATGTATGAAATCTTCTCTTTTGTTTATCTAAGTTGGGAGGTTTGTGGGAAAATTAGACTTAAAGAAGCCAAAAGCTTAAAAAAAAAGGTTACTTGCTTTTATTTTACTTTGTGAGCCCTTAAGAAAATTTCAGGCATTATAATGAAGTCCTGTTTCCTACCGATGGTGTCTCTTACAGGATGAGCCCTTGACAGAACATGCCTGCTGTTCGAGCATTATCTTACTTTTTAACAGGCCTGAACTGGATTTAAAAAGTTCATGCCTAATTAGCTGTGTAAACAAATTTGGAATTTAGGGAATTTTCTGTGTCACAGGGGAATTAAGGCTCCCTCCCTCCCTCTCTTCCTCCCTTCGGTGAATGGTCTTGCCCACACCCTCAATCTGAAGCCCGCAGCATCTGAAATGAATACTTTCTAGTGGCTGTTTCTTGGAGCTGGCACTGCACAGTCCCAGAAAGCTCCGCTACAGCTTTTGGGTTGAGAAGGGAGGGCGTCGTTTCAGAGAAGGTGCTACTGCCCGCAAAGGGCCCTGCACATTTCAGCTGAGGGCAATTGGCTTCTCTGGTATTGCCAGGACAAAGCCCGGTTGTTATGTAAGATTCCCGTGCCGACATTGCTGCCAACCTCGAGGATTCTGAAGCCTCCCTAGTCAACTGCAGAATGAAAGGAGTGACAGAGACGGTGCCAGCTCAAGGGTTGGGAGAAAAACGGACTAATTGGGTATGGCTGTCCATGGGCAGGCAGCACACACCTCAGCATGGGGCAAGAATCCCCTAGAAGACCTGCAGGTACATGGCGGGTCACCTGCAGGGACCGCATCTTTTCTGAGGGACACTTAAATGGCAGGCTCATTTGATGCCGTTCCAGGCGCTCCGCTGGGTGTTTCTAATCTGGTGTTTTAATTAATGTTTTTATTGTACTTCAGCCCAGAGGCTGTTTCCACAGACCGGCATATATTTAGATGTCTCTGAATAAATAAATGTAAAACAAAGAAAACTGACTCTGCTAAAATGATGAGGATTGCTTCAGACAGGAAAGATTGGAACTGCCTGCCACTGACCCCTTGGTAGCGTGGCTGATGCAAAGTCCGTTGGGTGAAGTTGAGGCCACGTGTCAGGTGCCATCCATGGCTGCATAGGCTTAGAAGTTTGCCTCCTGGATCTTGAGGTGTTTGGAGACACTGGAATTGTGTCGAGCTTGATATTTACAAAAATTTAGCAAATAAATAGTAGGAAACATTTTCTTGAGCTGGGTAGATCTCCTTTTGCCAGATGGAAGAGGACATTAGAATGGGCTGGTGTCTCCATCCCCCATATTTTTTTCTTGAACTTTGCCCCTTCCTATAAGAGGAGTGCACATATTTTTGTAGCACTAGTGTGTGTGTGTGTGTGTTGTTCATTTACCAGCGTGTGGCTCATGGAGGCCAGAAGGTGACATTTGGAATGTCTTCCATGGTCACCCCCTACTTTTATTTTTGAAACAGGGTCTCGTACTTAACCTGGAGCCATTGCTTGGTGTAATCACCCCATTTGAGCCTAGCTGGCTTGCTGAGTCCCCAGACTCCTCCTATCCCAGTCTCCAGTGCTGGGCTTATAGGTGTCTGCTAGGACAGGCTTTTTATGTGGTGCTAGAAATTCAAACTCAGGTCCTCATGATTACAAGCGCTTTCCTCAGCTTGGTGGGAGCACCGGTGAGTGAATTTAAACCAAGTTAACAAATATTGAGCACCTTTTCACTCCAGCGGGACTGGACTGTATAGGGATGGGATATTTATAAGCATTAGGAAATACAACTATATAACGCATACCTTGCTTTTGAATATGAGCTGAATTTGGAGCAGATGAAAACATGTTTTTCTTGCCAGGGTCTACAGCTTGATAAGTGCTCCAGCGCTGATGTACTTTGAGGCCTGAAAAGCTTGTAAAAGTTACTCAAGGTCTGTGAAGGCTAGAGGGTCAGCAGATTGCTTGGTGGTAGTCAAGGAGGCCTGGTCCCAGGCAGATGGATGCAGTTCTGGAATCTCGTTTTTTGCTATTACTTTTCAGTTGTCTTTCCTTAACAGGGGCAACTATTTACTCATTGATTTAGTCCCTGTTCTCCATTTCAACTTCAAAGAGCCCCAAATGAGCTGTTCTTGGCTCCACTGATTATGGCCTTAAAAACACCACTGATACCTGGACCACATGATCAACGAAAAGTGAAGGGGTGGCTGAATGCTCCTCCCGAGGCTGAAGCCAAGGTAATGTGTGCTCACCTCCCGTACTCCCCCTCTCTATGCAATTGGGCATGCTCATTCATGAGAAGGGTCCTGCGTATGTGACCCTTTGATTTTATCCTTGATTTTAAGTTGCCACTAGTTTTTAAAGACAAACTCTAGGATTAACCACAGCATTTATATTAAAAAAAAAAGAATAAGAAAAGTTATCATACTAAAGCACATGCTGATTTTAGGCCATGACATGGTTTCAGAAACAAAATGTGAAAATCATGTAAATAAACTGCAGGATGTATGTTTCATAAGGCAATTTACATTACAGCACAGGATTGTTTTAAAATCAAAGTCGTGGGGCTGGAGAGATGGCCCATGGGTTAGGACAGTTTTCTGCTCTTGTAGAGGGCCTGGCCAGTTTCCGTATGGATGGAAACTCTAGTTCCAGGGCACCCCAAACCCTTTACTAGTTTCTGTAGGCACCCACACACAAGTGGGGCACACAAAAGTATTGTGGAACACACACACATACGCAGACACAGACACACAAATACATTTTTAAAATCACCAACATTGCAAAAATGGAAAAAAAAAATCAAAATGGATGTTGTACTAGGGAAGGATTCTGCATCCTGGAACTACTGATGTTTGTGGCAGGATGGTTCCTCATTGTGGGTACCTGTGTTCATGGTAGGAGTTTCAGCAACTTCCTGGACTCTGTTCACCTGATGCTGGCAACTTTTATGTCACCCTCACTTTCCACCCAAACAATGCCAAACCAACAATGTTTGCCTTATCCTGTCAAGTGTGTTCTGGAAGATGATAAAATCATCCCTGATCACCTCTGGCTTAGGACCAGTTGGCTGGTGTGTTAGCTGTCTGGGGAATCACGTGTGTCATTCCTCTATATGGGACAGACTCTGCTGTGGTTGGCTTACTTTGAAATGTATTTAGTGGCAGGGTCGGTGGGCTAAGGAAACAGAACTCAGGGATGAATTTCCAAGACTGGCTCCTGAAAGAACACCAGGGATGGTCCATCTGAAGAACTACTTCCATTGCCTTCCTCTCGTGGCTGGTTGCAGCTTCCGATGAACGAGACTTGTGATGTCATTCACGGGGCAGAAGTCTCTCCCGATGCCAGAGTCTGCACTCACTGCGCTTTCTGACTTCCAGACATAGAAGGGTATTTGATGATAGAGCCTGCTCACAATCAGACCACAGGGGAAGTCCGGCGAGAGGTAGGCCACAGTTTACTACTCTGTGTATGTGAAAGTCACCAGGCAAGCACAGTGACATACGCCTACAATCCAGGCGCTCTGGTGCAGAGGCGGACAATCAGAAATTGAGGCCAGCCTTGGATATAATATTTTGTCAAAAAAAAAAAACAAAGAGAGAGAAAGAGGCTAGGGAGGATTTTAAACAAGTCCATTTTTAGTATTTCCTGCAAGTTTCTTACTCATGTCAATGACCTATTCAGGGGAACTGTTGCTGCCAAAGTGTCCTCCCCATTCCCTGTGTACATTTTTGAAAACATTGAGTTGAGTCAGTTTTCCGTTTGCTCCTTGATTGCCTAATTTTCTTTCATTACTATTCTTCCTACACCCCTTCTCTTCCCGCTCCTACATACAGAGGTTTTTTTTTTTTTAATTGGATTTGAAAGCATACAGTTCATGCACACTTGGCTGTGTCAAGGCTGTGACGTAAAACGTCTCTCTGGTGAGATGTGAGGTGTGTCCTAGGAGGTCCAGCTGTCACCACTGGTGCCTCTGTCCTCAGTGAGAACTTGGGGCTACGATTTGATCTTTGAATAATATTTTTCATTTAGAAGGAAAGAGTATCAATTAGTATAATTGCATGATCTGATCTGAAGTAGATATTGTTGAGGAACCTCGATTACAAGCAGGTAAGACTTGATCAAACTGCACTTTCTGTCTTTGGAGTTGAGACCTTCAAATTTAAAAAGTTGCAACTCCAATTGGGCTGGGAATAAGCAAAGCTTGCTTACTTGACACATTTGTTCTTTTGCTCCGTTGCCAAAAATCTGTTAAATATTAATTTGGCTTAGAGTATGGAGACTTTGACTTAGTCAATATTTTTAAGTAAAATATAAGCCACCTACGCTTTAATGCAGGGCTTCCACATAAAACACGGGGGAAGTTCAATTTGAGTTTCAAATAAACAATGACTAATTTTGATATAGGTATACATTTTAGTATAAGACTGTTGCAAATATTGTGTTTACTTAGTCTAAGAAACCTTATCTGGATGGCTTGTATTTGGTAGTCTGGTGTGAATGAGTAACTCTACCAAGAGTCATTTTTTTGAGAATCTATTTTGTGAAAGGGACAGAGGATTTAAGAAAACATACAGACTTTCTCCTGAGAGGAATAACGATGAGCAAGTTGGGTTATGCTTTGAAAGGAAAGAACAAACGGAAAAAGCAAACCCCAGATTGGTTCTAGTTATCGGTGGCTGTTCCCTGAGCATGTAAATTGAGTACTGATGGAAAGTTGAAACTGTGGCTTTTCTGCAGATCTGGTCACTTTGCTACACCCTTTGGATCTGGTCCCAACACAGCCTCTAATTGCCTAGGCTATATAAGCAGAAGCTGGAGGTAAGCAGAGAGACCAGCAAGGCCGGCACCAGATACCTTGGAGCCTTGTAATCTTGCTTACACAGCCTCCAGATTGCATGGTTCTTGGCTTCAGCGCAGCTGGGCACCATTTCAATGCACATCTATGGAGACCATGTCACAACAACAAAACAAACCAATGTAGCTGCGAGTTACACTAACAGCTTGAAAAAGCAAGTCAACAGACATGAGGACTGCTCGGTGAGCCCCTCCCTGGAACTCGGCTTCTGGCCCAAAGGGAGTTACTATGCCTCCTCTTGGACGGTTAGTCAGTCACGATTGCTCTATATGACCTGTAGTAGTCTACTTCAAATCGGGTTTTTTTTTTTTTCTGCTTTATTGTTGACAACATTAGCTCTTCCTGTGGTGCAGAATAGTTCATTGTGCATGCGAGTTTTTTTTATGAGAGCTAGCTTCCTTGCTCAGGCATTGTGAACCCAGCACATAGGCACATCTGTTCACAGGCTTTTACTACTGCTCGTCACATGGGCATTGAACAGATTTTCAGGATGTTTTACCTGTCTTGGTGAGAATGGGGAGTGAGGAAGAGTTTGTACACTTTGTCGCATCATCTATGGCAATTTGTTGACAAAGTGTCACTCTTTATAGAAAGCACACTAACATATACAAACCAAGGCTGATAGCATCTTCCCTGTTGACCTAAGGACAGACTTTTGCAAGGATGTTAAGCAGGTCAGTGGGTCTAGGGGTGTATGTGGATTGGGGTATTGCTAATACCAGGAACCTCTTGTGTGCATATATTTTTATTTTTAATTTATATAGAAGATTTGATATATGTGCCAGTAACATCAGGGCCTGTGTGTGAACACATTGTGTGAAAGCCAATAAAAAGAAAACAAATAAAGCAACCTGAGAAGGCTCTTCCAAGTGCCGTACTGTGGTTTCTTTAAGAACAAATGCTAGGCATGTTTTATTTTGCATTTGGCTTATTTTCATTTAATTTACACATATTCTTGGATGTTTGCATTTTATCTAAAATTTATCCCTTCATATTTAGTACATTTTGGCAACTATAATTTTTGTTTTGTTTAATAGCTATAAAATTATGTTTATAAGAGAGCAACAAAAAACCGCAATGCTATCTCATTTTCCCTAGTTTTCTTTGGTTGTATTTTTTTTACACTAAACTTCTGACTCAAATCCCGGTCTATCTCAATTGGCATTTGCTTCCGGAGTTAATTTTTTTCATTTTCTTTATTTGTCCTAGTACATTTTCCCCACCATCTCCTTCCTATTTCTCTAGATCTCGATAGGGAAGTACAATCTTTTTTTTTTCTTTTTTCTTTCCTAGAGAAATTTCATTAAGTTTTCTCCCAAGTCTCCAAAAGACTAGATTGCCATCGATCAGGGCCACTCCAGTGAGAACTATGGAATATTTGAGTGTGACATGGATGCATAATAGTTTATGCTATGCTCATAATACTCTGGAGGTGTCATGATTCCATGAAGAAGCAGAGGCCCCTGGGACTGGTGGACCAGGTAAGATTTCTGTATACATTTAGATTCTCCAGTTTGATCTGAAAACAAACAGGAATATTCTCAAATCATAAAAAGATTTAGCTCTTTTTCAGAGAAGCCAAAAGTCACTACAGTCAGATGGTGAGAAGTCCTTATACTATCTGAGAGCGAATCATCTCTCAGAGGAGAAAGCAACTGTAGAGAGATTAATTCTTTTTCTTTTTAGTTACAATAAGGGATTTATCTTTAGATTATTTCACACTATCAGAGGTAAGGCAATAAAAACTTTGAATTTTATGTCATTTTTCCTTCCTTCCTTCCTTTCATTTATTTAAAAAATCTTTTTCATTTTACATATCAATCCTAGTTCCCACTCCCTCCCCTCACTCCCAAAGGGAATCAACAAAGTCTGTAACATCATTTTGAGGCAGGACCAAGGCCATTCCCACTATATCTAGGCTGATCAAGGTATTCCTCCAAAGAGAATGGGCTCCAAAAAGCCAGTTCAAGCACTAGGGATAAATTCTGGTCCCACTGACAGTGACCTAACAGACTGCCTAAGCCATACAGCTGTCACCCGCACTCAGAGGGCCTAGTTTGGTCCTAAGCAGGTTCCACCACTGTCAGTCTGGAGCCAGTGAGCTTCCACTAGCTTCCACAGAAACCACAGCTGTTTCTGTGGGTATTCCCATCATGATCTTCACCCCTTTGCTTTATTATTGCTCCTCCCTCTCTTCAATTAGACTCAGGGAGCTCCTCCTATTGAACTCTACATTTTTCTCTGCTCCCCTCCCTGCCTCTCCCCTCCCTTCGACCCTCTCCCATGGTCCCCATGGTCCCAATTTATTCAGCAGATTTTGTCTTTTTCTACTTCCCATGTAGATTAGATCCATGTATATCTCTCTTAGGGTCCCCGTTGTTAGCTAGGTTCTCTGGGATTGTGAATTGTAGGTTAGTTTTCTTTGCTTTATGTCTAAAAGCCACGTATGAGTGAATACATATGATATTTGTCTTTCTGAGTCTTGGGTTATCTCACTCAATATGATGTTTTCTAGCTTTACCCATTTGCCTGCAAATTTTAAGATGTCATTATTTTTTCTGTTGTGTAGTACTCCATGGTATAAATGTACCACATTTTCCTTATCCATTCTTTGGTAGAGGGGGATTTAGGTTGTTTCCAGATTCTGGCTATGACAAACAATGCTGCTATGAACATAGTTGAGCATATGTCCTTGTGGTACAATTGAGTATCCCTTGGATATATATCCCAAAGTAGTATTGCTCGATCTTGAGGAAGACTGTTTCATAATTTTCTGAGAAATCATCATACTGATATCCAAGAGACTGTACAAGCTTGCACTTCTACCAGCAATGCAGGAGTGTTCATCATTGGTGTTTTTTTTTTTAAATCTTAGCCATTCTGTCTGGTGTAAGATGGTATCTCAGAGTTGTTTTGATTTGCATTTCCATCCTGCAAGTTAAGGATGTTGAACAATTCCTTAAGTGTCTTTTGGCTATTTGAGATTCTTCTGTTGAGAATTCTCTGTTTAGATTTGTTCTTCATTTTTAAATTGGGTTATTTGGTATTTTGATGTCTAATTTCTTGATTCCTTTATATACTTTGGTGATCTGTCCTCTGTCTGATGTGCGGTTGGTGAAGATCTTTTCTAATTTTGTAGGCTGCCAGTTTGTCTTATTGCCTGTGTCCTTTGTCTTACAGAAGCTTCTCATTTTCAGGAGGTCCCATTTATTGACTGTTGCTCTCAGTGTTTGTGTTACTAGTGGTATATTTAGGAAGTGGTCTCCTGTCCCCATGCATCCAAGGCTACTTTCCACTTTCTCTCCTATGAGGTTCAGTGTGGCTGAATTTATGTTGAGGTCTTTAATCCATTTGGACTTGAGTTTTATGTGTTGGGATATATATGGTTCTATTTGAATTCTTTTAATATTGACATCAGTTATGCCATTACCATTTATCGAAGACATTTTCTTTTTTCCATTATATAATTTTAGCTTCTTTGTAAAAAACCAGGTGTTCATAGGTGTGTGGATTAAAGTCAGGGTCTTTGATTTGATTCCATTGGTCCACCTGTCTGTTTTCATGCCAATATCAAGCTGTTTTCATTACTATAGCTCTATAGCAGAGCTCGAAGTCAGGGATAGTGATGCTTCTGGAAGTTCCTTTATTGTACATGATTATTTTTGCTATCCTGGGTTTTTTGTTTTGTAGTATGAAGTTGATTATTTTTCTTTCTAGGTCTTTGAAGAATTGTGCTGGGATTTTGATGGGAATTGCATTGAATATGCGGATTGCTTTTGGTAGTATTGTCATTTTTATTATGTTGGTCCTCCCTATCACAGAGCATGGGGGAGATCTTGCCATTTTCTGATATCTTCTTCAGTTTCTTTCTTCAGAGATTTAAGATTCTTTCCTACAGATCTTTACTTCCTCAATTAGCATTACTCCAAGATATCTTATGTTATTTGTGGTTATTGTGAAGGGTGATGTTTTCTCATTTTTTCTCAGTCCTTTTATCATTTGTGAGAGATTAATTCTTTTTTGTAGATTTTTATTGAACTCTACATTTTTCTCTGTTCCCCTCCCTGCCTCTCTCCTCCTCCCTTCATCCCTCCCCCATGGTCCCCATGATCCCAATTTACTCAGGAGATCTTGTCTTTTTCTACTTCCCATGTAGATTAGATCTATGTATGTCTCTCTTGGTGTCCTCATTGTTTTCTAAGTTCTTTGGTTGTGATTTGTAGGCTGGTTTTCTTTGCTTTATGTTTAAAAACCACTTATGAGTGAGTACATGTGATAACTGTCTTTCTGTGTCTGGGTTATCTCACTCAAAATAAGGTTTTCCAGCTCCATCCACTTTTCAGAGATTAATTCTTTATGCATCTAATAGAACTTTCTTTAGGGAATCTTGGCTCGTCTTGACACTGTGGTAACTTTAATTCTTCCCCCGGGAACAGGAGTTGACTGACAGCGATAGCAATCATGAGATCCTGTAGTGAGGACTCTATTTCCAGTGAAGAAGTGGCTGCCTCTATAAAATCATGCCCACATGAGAGCTACTCACAAGCAAGCTTGCAGAGTCTTTTATAACAAGCAATATATGATTAAATTCAACTCCTATTATTTTACAGATGCCATTGAGCTATTCATTTATTTCACAATAACTACTCTATTCCAGGGTACATTGTTCAATGGAAATGACCATTAAAAGTCAGACATGGAACTCCTATTTCTTGGAGTAAGACATAGTCTAGTGGGAAAGACAGACAGCTATCCATAATCACCCAAATACCTTAAAGTCACATCAATACAAAGTACCCCGAATAGAAGTACATGGAGCTATTGTAACATGTATTAGGTGGATTGGATGGAGTTGTGAGGTAGAAGGAGGCTGAATGAAGAGGAGCAGTTAACTGTTTAGAGGATGGAGTGAGCAGCTCCCTAGAGTCAGTGCTAAAACTCTGACTCACAGGAGAAATGGAAAGAGCCAGTGCAGCCGGAAGAGAGTGCAGCTCAGGGGGCTTTTGGGGCTTTTGGAGGCAGAAGCAGCAGACAGACCACCCAGAGGTACAAAGATCAGTACAAAGGTCATGGATGATTTTGCTTTTAAATTCCTCTAACAGGAAACATTCAGAATGCTTTGAGAAGGGGTCAGGCCATATGTTAAAATATTTAATTTTGATATAATAAGCATCATATAAATTATTAAATGACCCCAAATGCTTAAAACCAACATATTTATAGTTATATATTACTTACTAGGTGACTGTATACCTTGAAAAAAATCTTTTATTTTCTTCACAGGCTAATACACATTATCACATATATAACACCCTAAAAAATTTCCTGGAAGGTTGAGAGGCTCAGCAGAAGCAATGGATAAGTATATTTTAATATTATAAATTTAAGGAACCACAAAGAATCATTATGGAGGAAAAAGCAGAGCATGAAGAGTTACTTTTTGATGGGAATTACATAGCACTATATTTTTTGCCATAATGAATTGAGTATAGAGTTATTCTTAAAATCAGTAAGTCAGGATTGAATATATAGCAATGTAGTGTTTTTATTTCTTTCAACAAAAGAAATGTATGAATGACATTGTGTGTAAATCAAACAGAATTTTTACCCTGTTTCATTGGCAGCACGGGAAATAAAATCCAGAGCTCTGTTCATGCTAGGTAAAAACTCAACTAGTGAGGCCACATTTTACACTTTAAACAAAACATTTTGTTTCCACCTTTTGATGTTCTTTTATAAGGTAATATTTTTATTAGTTCTTTGAAAGTTTCCTGCAGCATATTTTGATGACATTCATTATCCCCTCTACCAACTCTTCCTCAATTCACTGCCTCCTCCGTACTCACCCAACTTTGTGAGTTTTTTTTTTTTAAATCCTTCAAGATCAATCTGTGCTGCCAAAATATTCTTGGATGTGTGGTTTTCTATCAGAGAGTGGCTGACTTACCAGGAGCTATACTCAGAGAAACTGTCTCCCTGTCTCCCAGCAGACAAAAATTGACAGTAGCTCTACAGCTTGGAGTGGGAGTATGTGCCTGGTTTCTTTCTCCTTGCTGGGGTCTGATCTGGCCTGGGCTTGCACACGCTGTTACAACTGCTATGAGTTCATCGTGCAGCTGCTCTGATGTATCATGAAGACAATGTTTTTTGTAGTCATTTACCTCCTCTCTTACATCCATCCCACCCCCTCTGCAGAAATGAGCTCTGAGCCTTGGGGATAGGGTTGTGTATGTATGTTCCCCAGAAGTCTGAGCATTCTGTAGTCTCTTAGTCTCACACCTTGGCTCACAGTGTTTATCACAATCCACTGCGGATAGAAGCTTTTGGATGGTGATGAGAAATGCCCTGATCTGTGCAGGTAGAGAGACAAATAATTAAGAGTGAGTTTAATACTATATCCATATAGAAGCATAATAGTAGTAGGTTTTCCCCCAAGACTGTCTGTCCAGAGGTTCTTAGTCAGATAATGGTGCCAGGTATGAGTTCAACCCTTGGTGCTGTACTTAGATCCAATCAGAAAGTAATTGATTACTCCCATGATGTTTATGCGACCATTGCACTGATGGGCATGTATTCCCAGGCCATTCATTATTAAAGCTTGAAGGGTTCATAGCTAGGTATGATTGATGATTTCTTTTCTTCTCCAGTAGCTTCCTCCTCCTCCTCCTCCTCCTCCTCCTCCTCCTCCTCCTCTTCTTCCTCCTCCTCCCTTCCTCCTCTCCTCCTCCCTTCCTCCTCCTCCTCCTTCTTTGGTTTTTCAAATCAGGGTTTTTCTGTGTAGCCCTTGCTGTCCTGGAATTCACTTTGTAGACCTGACTGCCTTTATACTCAGAAACCTGCCTGTCTACGCCTGCTGAGTGCTGGGATTAAAGGTGTGCACCACTGCACCAGGCTTGCGTAGCACTTTCTAGCATGAAGAAAGCTAGCTAATCAGTATGGATAATGTTTTCAGATTTTTACCGGCTTCATTTCACCATATTTTACGACTCAAGAATGCGGTGTCTTCAACAATAGGGCTTTACTCTACAATGGGGCAAGAATTCCCATTCTAAACACCAGAGACTAACAAATAAGAAACTCAATGGCAGGTTACTTCCTTTTTTTCTTTTTTTTTTGAGGGGGAGGGGAAGTGTTTATTTGACTTTTACTTCCATGTCACAGTCCGTCATTGAGGGAAGTTAGGACACAGACCTGACTGAAGCATGGACTGCATAGAAATACTTCTTACATGTTTGCTCTCCATGGCTTGCTTAGTTACCTTTCCTGTACAACCCAGAACCATTTGCCCAGAGCTGGCACAACCCATAGTGGGCTGGACTCTTCCATATCAATAATCAGCGAAGAGATAGCCCCAAGGACATACCTACAAGCCAATCTGATGAAGGCTATTCCTCAACAGAGTCCCAGGTGACTCTAGTTTGTATCAAGGAGACAAAAAGACCTTTTGGAGTTGTTGGTCAGTGAATTCCATAGACCCTCAAACATTATAGGCTATTGCCTTTTGTTTGTCTAACTTATTTGTTAGTCTCTGGTGTCTAGTAGGGGAATTGTAGCCCCACTGTAAAGTAATTCAATTTTAACTTTCTCCCTCTCTCTGGTGTGTGTGCGTGTGAAGGTTTCCATATATCTCTTTCAAAAGATTGTGTTTCCTTCTCTATCTCATTCTGTCTTCCACTCCCCTGCTCCAGCATCACCCTCCTGTATCTTGGTTTTTCTTTCACACTTTATACGAGTGTATTCTATCTCCCCTCCCTCGAGTGTCCTTCCTAGGGCCCATTAGTAGTTTCTTGGCCCTATTGGATATTACAAATGAAACATATGCATCTCAAAATTCAATATTAACATCCAAAGAATAGAGAAAACTTGTGAAATTTGTCTTTTTGGGTTTAGGTAACTTCATTCAGAGTGATTCTTTTCTAATATCATTCTTTCATTCTTTTCAATGCGATTTTCATTTCCTTTAGCATGTGAGTAATATTCTATTGTGCAATCCCTCACATTGTGGGCACCTGTGTAAGAAAGCTGTGAACTTGTTGTGACCTTACTGTGATCCATGGATGGGGCAGAGTGCAGAATGTTCTTACACAAGGTGGCTTTTTAGAAAGAATTGCATGAACTGTGATAAGTGAGTGCACTTGAAAGCAAGGGCGCGAAGGGAATGCCCTGGCATGTCCACATTATCTCTGACAGAAAGGCAAAGGCCTGGGAGGAATACTCTTGGCCCTTTTCACATGACCAAAGATGATAAGACATAATACCAGGTGTACTCCCTTATTGTATTTGCTTAAGCTGACAGTAAACCTCACCTCATGCTTTGCTCGCTTTAATAATAAAAACGAGAAATGTTTTGTTTACACTGCTCTTGAGCTCACAAGCCTGGAGTCCTTTGGTACCTGTTGCAGGTTTTTATATCTTGAGACTCAGCCTCACTGGCCACAGGGTGGTTGACACCACATTTTCATTATCCATTTATCAGTTGATGATTATCTAGGTTGTTTCATTTCCTGGAATAGAGCAAAATGAACAAGGATGAGCAAGTGTCTCTATAGTAGAAAATGGAGTCCTTTGTGCCACCATGTCTGGCATTAGTTGGGAGGTTTTAATTATAGCTTTGATGTCACTGGGTGTCATGGGTCTGTTTAAATTATTTACTTTATCTTGCTTTAACTTAAATTGTATATATCTAAAAATTAATTCAACCATTACTTTTAGATTTCAAATTTGGTAGAATATAGTTGTTTTTGTTGGTATTTGTTTCTTTTTAAGACAAGATCTAATTATGCCTTGGGTGTCCTGAAACTCACTCTGTAGACTAGGTTGACTTTCAACTCATAGAAATCCACCTGCTTCTGTTTCTGAAGTGTTGGAATTAAAGACACGTGCCACCACACCCTACTGAGAGTAGATTTTTGATTCTGTGAATTTCCTTAGGGCCTCTTGTACTAGCTTCCTTTTCTTCTCTAATATCATTCATTTGGATCAACTCATTCTTTGGTTAATTTGGCTAAAGGTTTGCCAATCATATTAATACTTTCAAAGCACCAACTTCTTGTTTCCTTATATTTTATGTTGTTTTTGTTTGATTTCCTTCATTCAGCCTTAATTTTTATTATTTCTTCATATTTGCTTATTTTTGGATGGTGATTGTTCTTTTACTCCCCCACTTGGTTTTTTTTCGAAACAGGGTTTCTTGTAGCTTTAGAGCCTGTTCTGTATCTAGCTGGCCTCGAATTCACAGAGATCCACCTGCCTCTGCCTCCCTCTGCCTCCCTCTGCCTCCCAAGTGCTGGGATTAAAAGTGTGTGCCACCATCACCCAGCTGTTTTTGGTTTTCTAAGGCCATCAGGTGCAATTCAGCAATGTGGGCAAATAGTCCATGGAATAAAATGTGATTATACATATTCTAACACTGCTACAGATCAATACATAGTGACAACTCCTGTATTTTCTAATAAGAAACGAAGATCCAGCACAGCAACATAACCTTTACACTATTATAATGACTGTTTCCATCTCAATGATTGATGTGAATCTGTTTAAATTGCTTACATCCTCTTGGTTTAATGTGAGTCTGGAAAACTATCAATTTATTCCAGATTTTTATAATTTTTTTGAATATGTTATTTTCAGGATTTTGTTGGGATCTGGGATAACTCCCCCCTTACCTCCCAATCTTACTACTTTGAGTTTTCTCTGCCTCTTTCTCTTTCTGGGTTGATTTGGCTGTGCGTTTGTGAATCTTGTTTTTTTTTTTCTTCAAAGAATTAGCTGTTCGATTGATTCTATGTATTATTCTTTTAGTCTCCATCCCATTAATTTCTCCCTGGATCTTATCATTTCTTTCTTTTTTTAAAAAAATATTTATTTATTTATTATGTATACAATATTCTGTCTGTGTGTATGTCTGCAGGCCAGAAGAGGGCACCAGACCTCATTACAGATGGTTGTGAGCCACCATGTGGTTGCCGGGAATCGAACTCAGGACCTTCAGAAGAGCAGGCAATGCTCTTAACCATTGAGCCATCTCTCCAGCCCTTATCATTTCTTTCTTTCAGTCTACTGTTTTTGAGTTTGGATTGCTCTTGTATTTCTCAGCCCTTAAGGAATGTCATTAGACTATCTGATATCTTTCAGATCCTGTGTGTGTGTGTATGTATGTATGTATGTGTGATATGTGTGTATGCTCATGTATGTGCACATATGGAGGTCAGAGGTTTACAACTGGTATCTTATTCAATTGTTTCCACTTTTTTTGAGACAGAGTTCCTCCCAGAATCTGAAATTTGTCATTTCGGGTAGACTGACTGGTCAGTGAGGATCTGTCTCTGCCCTTCAAGTGCTGGGCTTACAAGCACACATTACTATGTTCCATCACATTTTTTTTTTTTTTTGGTTTTTCGAGACAGGGTTTCTCTGTGGTTTTGGAGCCTGTCCTGGAACTAGCTCTTGTAGACCAGGCTGGTCTCGAACTCACAGAGATCCGCCTGCCTCTGCCTCTCGAGTGCTGGGATTAAAGGCGTGCGCCACCACCGCCCGGCCTCCATCACATTTTTTGATGTGGATTCTGTGGATCCAGATTCAAGTCCCCAGGCTGGAGCAGAAAGTGCTTTACTCACGGAATAATCTTCTTAACCCCTAATTACTTTTGCACATCCAGGTAAGTGATGTGTGTGTGTGTGCTCATGTGTGTGTGCGCTCATGTGTGCATATGAACACATGCCACAGCACTAATTTGAAGGTTAAAGTGTGGAATTTCAGCCCTTACTTCCCATCTTGTTTGAAGCAGGGTCTCTGTTGATTTCTGCTTTGTATGCTAGCAAGCCAGGAGCAAGGCGGCCTGTAAAGTTCAGGGTATTCTCTTGGTAGATTACAGAGGCCTGTGCTATGCATTTGAATTTTTTATGTGGGTTTTGGGGGCTTAAACTCATGTCCTCTTGCTTGTACAGGAAATGGTTTTGCTTTCACCCTATTGTTTAAATGTAAGAGCTCATGGATATAAAATTTCCTCTTAGAACTCTCTTGGCTGTCTCCCAATGATTCTGATAGGTTGTACTTTTATTTTCAATTTAGAAAAATTATTTTCCTCCATGATTTATTCAAAAGTATCTTTTTCAGACTCTAACTATTTGTCTGCTTTTGGAATTTTTCTTGCTGTTAATTTCTAGTCTTATTACACTATGATACAGTAATTTATTTGGATTCTTTTGTATTTGATAAGACTTTTTTAATTTTAACAAATTTCTTTTTTTTTATTTTATTGAGCTCTACAGTTTCTCTGCTCCCTTCCCTGCCTCTCCCCTCCCCTTCAACTGTCTCCCAAGGTCTCCATGCTCCCAATTTATTCAGTTGATAAGACATGTTTTGTGGCATAAAACATGATATATTTTAGAGACAGTTCCATGAGTTTCTGAGGGCATTGTGTATTCTATATTTGTTAAATGGACTATTCTTTATATACCATTAAATACATTGCATCTGTGTTGTTGTTTAACATGGGTGTTTGTTGATTTTTACCATAGATGATGTATCTAGGGATATAAGTGGCTACTGTCATTAATATATAGTAGGCTTCATTTTGTTTTACTAGTATTTTTATTGTTTGACAGTTTCTTACATATTTGCAATGTATTTTTTATCATATCCACCCCACTATGCTTTCTTACCCCTCTTCTACTCCTTCTGAACCTCTCTTCTCCAGAACACTGCTTTTATGTCTTTTAATTTGTGACTCACTGCATTTAATGGTTCGTGGGTGTGGAGTTGTTTACTGGTGCATGGACAGTGAAAAGGGGGCTATGCTACTGAAGAAAATGACCCCCACCCCAGCATTACCGCTAATGACCTTCAGATAGAATCTTATGGGCAATTCCCTTCTTATGGTAAGATGTTAACAGACCCAGCCTTGTGCATGGTCTGTGCAGGTGACCACAGACGTAGTCGGCTCATGAGGGCAAAGTCCAGGTTATGTTCAGAACATAGCTTTTTGTTGCATATCTCTCCAATTTCAGGCTCTTGCATCCTTTCTGCTCCTTCTTTTGTGATGTTCCCTTAGCCTCAGAGGCAGTGACACAGATGTCTGTGATGGCTAGTCTTCTGTCTACTTGATGCATAACCTGAAGTTATCTGAAAAGAGAGCCCCAAACTGAGAAAAATGCTTCCATAAGATTCTTCCCTAAGGCATTTTCTTAATCAAAGATTGATGGTGGAGGGCTCAGTCTCTGTGGGTGGTGCCATCTATGAGCTGGTTTTCCTAGGTTCTATAAGAAAGCAGGAGAGCGATCTAGGGGAAGCAAGCCAGTAAGCAACCCCCTCCATGGCCTCCTGCCTACTGGCTCCAGCCCTGTGTGAGTTTCTATCCTGATCCTGACTTCCTTTGAGGATTAACAGCAATATGGAAGTGTCAGCCAAATAAACTCTTTATCTCCAACTTGCTTTTTGGTCATTATATTTTGTCACAGCAATAGAAACCTTAAGCATTATTTGTAATAGCAAGAACCTGGAAACAACCTAGACACCCCCCAACTGAAGAATGGATAAGAAAAATGTGGTACGTTTACACAATGGAGTAGTACACAGCAGTAAGAAATAATGACATCTTGAAAATGGATGGATCTAGAAAAAACCATATTGAGTGAGGTAACCCAGACCCAGAAAGACAAATCTAATATGTACTCACTCAGAAGTGACTTCTAGACATAAAGCAAAGAAAAACCAACCTACAGTCCACAACCCCAGACAACCTAGACAACAAAGAGAATCCTAAAGGAGACATAGATGGATATACATAGAAAGAGAAAAAGACAAGATCTACTGAGTGAATTGGGAGCATGGGGGTCACAGGAGAGGGTAAAAGGAGAGGGGGAAGAAGGAAGGAGAACAAAGAAAAATAAAAACTAAATGAATAAATAAATAAAAATTAATTAAAATAAAAATTGAAACCTTAACTAAGACAATGTCCTAATGTAAGAGTCATCTTTATTTCTTCTAAAGACATTTGTTGGAAGCCTGTCAGATATCAGATATCCTAGGTAACTTATTTTTAGTTTCTGTTCATTTGATTGATTGTTTTCTACTCTTTCAGAATCAGTGAGGTATGTTTCTTGAAGACAACAGATAGTTGGATGCAGTTTTTAATTGAGTCAATCTAATTCTCTTTAGTGGTGAATTGAGGGATTTACACTTAAGTATACAATTGAGAGATTCTTACTAGTTTGTGTCATTTTGTTGATTATTTTATGGTTGGTTGGATTTTTACTTATTTGGTTTTCTCCATTCTGGTATTTGAGGTTTGCTGACTTACTTTTATTGTATAGAAAGGACTCCTTCCAATCTCTCTTCAGTTCATCTGTTCCTCTAATAAATTTTTTTTATTGTAGTCTTATGTTTGATATGTCTTTCTTCATCCTGGATGTAGAGTATCTACTCTTTTAAGTATTGTTTGTCATGCTGACTTCATAATCAATAACCACTGTAGTTTATACTTGACTTGAAATATCCTTAATTTTCTGTTTATTTTAAAAGACCGCTTTGCTTCATATAAGAATCTTGGTTTGTAGTTACATGCTTTCAGAGCTCAAGAAATATAATTAATATATCATTCCATGCTTCCTTGCATTTTACATTTGTTGATGAGAGATTATGCATTATCCTGCTGTTTCCACCTTTGCAGACGAGCTGGTGATTTTCCCTCACAGCATTTTAATATTCTTTACTTTGTGTTTTTAAAAGAAAACTATAATATGTCAAAGAGAAGTTCCTCTTTGGTCATTGGTATTTGGGGTTTTAAAAGCCTTTTCTGTTTGAATGTCTATTTCTTTTTCTAGATTTTTTTAAAAAAATTATATTATGATCTTTTTGTTTAGGATTTACTTCAGACACTTCTGTCCCACAGGTCTTGTTTCTTGGTCACACCCGACTTTCTTCATGTTTTAGTTACATCCATGTATTACTTTCTCCTGTATTGGCATCTGAGTGTAGCATTTTAATCCTTGTCTTCCATCCTTGATATTCTTTCTTCTGCATGGTCAAAGCTATTAACAGTGGTTTCCATTGTGATTTTTATATGGTTCATTGCGTTTTTCCTTATAATACTTTTGTCTTTCTCTCCTAAATTCCCACCTCCTTGCTGAACTCTTCCCACACTACTGACCTTTTTATCCACAATTCTGTTTTCCCCATACATTTTGCTGACCTTTCAGACATTCTTCTCCAGTTTCTGTATTGAACTGACTTGCTTGTTTGTATCTTTTTTTTTTTACATCATTTATCATTTGTAACAGAAAACTTTTGAAACATTTGTCTGGCCTTTTAACTGTTTAAATGTGTTTGAGTTCGGTATACCAGAAGTCACCATCTCTTATAAGAGTCGTGTTGCCTTGGCTTCTCTCTCTCTCTCTCTCTCTCTCTCTCTCTCTCTCTCCTCTCTTTCTCTCTCTCTTTCTCCATCTTCCTTTATTCTTCTCTCATATAAAAAATACTGTCTGCAGTTTCCCTTCCCTCCTCCCCTCCCAGTTCCACCTCACCTTTACTTTCTCTGAGATCCACTCCTCCTTTCTTCAGAAAAGGGCAGGCCTCCCAGGGATATCAACTGAACATGGCATAACAAGTTACAATAAGACTAGGTATACACCCTCATATTAAGTCTGAATGAGGCAACCCAGTAGGAGGGAAAGAGACAACCCAACTCCCACTGTTATAAGTCTCATAAGAGTGGCAAGCTACACAACTGTAACATCCATGCAGAGGATGAAGGTCAGACCCATACCGACACCCTGTTTATTGCTTCAGTCTTGGTGAGCCCCTGTGAACCCTGCTTAGTTGATTCTGTGTCTGTGTTCTTCTGGTATCTGTGAGCCTTGCCTCCTACAATCATTTCTCCCTCCCTTTCTCAGGATTCCCCAAGTTCCACCTAATGTTTGGCTCTGGGTCTCCACGTCTGCTTCCATCAGTTGCTAGACAGAGCTTCTCTGATGATGATTATTCTAGGCTTTGGCCTACAAGTATAACAGAAAGTCATTAAGAATCATTTCGTTGACTTTTTTTGTTGCCAGTTGTATTTGACTCTGTCATAGGTCTCTGGAATATCTAGCCTCTGGTTCCTAGCCATCCAGGCAATGCCAGGCATGGACTCCTTCTCATCGTGTGAGTCTCAAGTTGGACAGATCATTGGTTGGCTGCTCCAACGAGTTGTGCACCACCTTTATACCTTGCAGGCAGGACAGAGAGGTGGAAAGTTTTGCAGATGGGTTGATGTTCCAGTCCCTCCACTGGAAGCCTTGCCTGCTTACAGAAGAAAGCGATTCAGGTTCTGTATCTCCCATTACTTTGCTAGGTTCACTCCAGTGCACTATGTTTGTGTGTCTCTATGGTACTATTTGTATATTTGTTGGTTGGGATATCTTTGTTTTCTTGAGAAAAGAGGATGCTCTCACTGAGCAACCCACTTAGCTGAATCGAAGAGCAATGCGGCAAGGAGAAGATCAGTTGCCTTCGGAAGTGGTTTCCTCGGTGGAGCTGTCCATGACGCTGTTTCTGACTGAACTCTTTGTGTTGTCTTTCTCTCCACTTTTTACTTTTTAAGTTCTTTACTGGTTCTTATGGTCTTCCTTTCTCAAAATGGCCTCCTTTTCCTTTGAATTGACTTTCTTCACTGGCTCACAAGGAGGTAGCATCTAGTTCCACCCACCTACCTGGAAGCAACTTTAAAAGATAAATATTTGAAAAAGAAGCCATCTTTGAATTTGGCCAATTAAAAAATTGATTCAATTTTTAGAAGGGCTGGCCCAACATTACAGTTTCTTCTCCACTGGTTAATTTAGTGGCCACTTTTGGAAAGTGGGTTTTGACTTCCAATCTGCTTGGGTTATTCCAGTCAAGCATAATTTCCACTAATTATTAGAAATAGAATAAATTGTGAACAATGTTCTGAAGATCTAGATGCTCAGGTTAGTATTCTGAAAACGAAATATTTATGAAGCTGGAGAAATGGCACAGTGGTTAAAGGACACATTGCCCTCCCAGAGGACCTGAGCTTGTTTGCCAGCACCTGCACAGAGCATTTCACAGTCACCTACAGCACCAGCTCCAGGGAGTCTGGCTTCCTCTCTGGCCTGCGTGGGCATATATGCATCCACATGGACCTGTCATTAAAATAAATCTTTCTTTCATTTTAAGAAAGAATAATCTGGTAGAAAAATCCAAATTCCTGAAAAATATCATGATTGTATAGTTAATGTTCTTAAGCAAGAAGCAACTATGTTAATTATATAAAAAATTAGCTGGTTAATTAAATGCAAGCCATCAGTTAAAGAAGCATATTGAAAGTGAAACACTCGTTTATTCTGGTTTAAGTTAGTAGTTTTATGATAGGTTATAAAAAAAGAAATGCCTCAAATTTTGTATATAGGAAGTCTTTTCGTCTTGAGCTTCTCTGGGAAGTCAGTTTGTATTCACTCATTGTTCGGTCTGTATATGGAGATGGTTGTGAGGACTCAGTGTAACCAAGCACCTGTAAAATTCCACCTGTCATCAGCGTAGAGGAGAGTTCCTTTGGCTTAATCAAAAACACTTTCTCAATTTTTGTGTATAGCTTGTGTTTGGTAAATGTTCTTTCCACCTCAATTGTTTAAGTTCCACCCATTTCCCCTTCGAAGGATCTAGAGCTGTGCTTGGGATGATTAAGGTAGCTAAATACAATGTGTTATTCTATTTGACAAGTTATAGATTGTAGGCATTAAAAACAGAGGCAACACACAGAAAACAGAGCCTTCTGAGAAGGTGCTTGTAAGGATGCGGTCTTGGTAAAGCTTTCCGATGTTTCCCATGTGTTTAAACGTTGTCTTAATCAGGTAAAATGCTGGTGTTGGACTAAATCCACAATTCCTTTCCGAGATCCATATGTATGTCTTCCCGTCTGAAAGTCTCCTTTGACAGCTGCTTCTGCTGTCATGGTGGCTTATGACTTTGGACTCTTGTCAGGTAAATTGGCGTGAAGGTGATCACCTACTTTTGCCGGCTCAGGGATGTAGGTGGGAGCCACATTTCAAGTCTAAAGCCACCCAGGGGAGAAGTGTGTGGTGGTATAAGCAATATTAACGTGGGAGTCATTCTGAAAGGACAGGAGGTGCTGAGCACAGAGGCCACCGGGAGAATGGCTTACTGCTAATGGGCATTTTGGTATTTCTTCTTCTTTTTTTTTTATTGCAGGGTTTATTTAGTTATATATTGTTTTTTGGTGTTTGTCATGGGGGTAGGATCCCATGGATCTGGAATTACAGACAGTTGTGAGTTGCCATGTAGTGCTGGGAATTGAACCTGGGCCCTCTGGAAGAGCATTCAGGGCTCTTAACCACTGAGCCATCTCTCCAGCCCTCTGACTTGACATTTCTTCAAGGTAACATATTTCAGTTTCAAGCTGCTAGGAATTTCTATCTTGGTTAATACTGACTTTCACTACCCTATCCCCCTAACTGAGGAAAAGCTATAGCTTAAAGGTTTATTTGTTACCAATGTTGAGCGTTACCACTGTGACTACCAATCGTATTCAAAATGCTCTCCTGGGCACTGAGTAAATATTTGCTGGTGTTCAAAAAGCCAAGAAGTCCAAGAGGAATGCTGCTTAGGCAAGAGTGGAGGGAGGGCAGAATAAGTCCTGGTCACACAGCTGTAAAGCCAGATTTTGAAGTTCTGAGTCGAATGTCTCCAATAGCTACCACATGACCATCACGTTCATTGTTTTCATGTTGGCAACCGCGTCTCCTTCCAGCCGCCTCGAAACGCTCTCTTCTGTTGACACTCTGGAAGAGCAAGAATTCTCCTCGACTGCTTCGGGTTTTGATCTGTGTTTGAAGGGGGAGTCATGGAAAAGTAGGTCTGAGGGGGTGAAGCAGAGCAAGCCTCCGACCTCACACTGAGGGCTCAGCAAGTCGCTTCATGTTGGCTGTGTGCAGCCGCCTCTTCTCTGTCAGCTTGTTTGAAGCGCCCGTAAAACAAAACAGGCTCATTAAACAAGAGAGGGTAAGTGAAGCTGGCAGTTGTGCCTATGCAAATAGGCTTCCCTCTTTAGAAGTTTACACTCGGGCAAATAAAAAGCAGAAGACGAGTATCTGCTTCTCACGGGCTGTTCAGGGCCTCCCTTCTGGAGCCAGTGAGGTCAGCCAGGCTTTGGAAGAGGGAGATGTTTTGCTCCAGTGCTGACATTAGACTGGGCCACTAAACTAATCTCACACAGTGAAAAGGCAGAGAGGCCTTGTCACTGTCATTTCATGCCTTACGTTTGCCTGTACAGGGAAGACCATCTTGAGTAGGTGGGTTCTGCTCTGGCTGCCATGTCAGCCCTACAGACAGCTCTCAGAAGTGCTTTTCACTCTCCGGCCCTTTTCTTCCATGGCGTCTCTCCCCCTCCAACCGCACAAATATTTAGTTTCTTTTCAGGATCTATAGCTTCCATATTCCAATGAGATAAAGGGGAGCAAGATATATAGGCAGACTTAGCCCTCAAAATCTCAGTTGGTCAGAGAGGTCACTTGCGATGATGTTTGGTAAGTCAGGAGGTAACTGTGAGGTATTAGAACTCAGCCTTGAGAGACGGGATTGTTTCTGATTGTGGGTAAGAACATTCCAGACTGGCCAGGTGGTAGAAGGGAGTTGGGGGGAGTGGGGTAGGAGTTGGATCAGTAGCACAGGGATGTTTCTAACCAGTGGATACATTTTTGGGTCTTACTTAATTTGGCCTGAGGAATATTTGAGACTGTAGACTATATCCTTCATCTTGAAGTCCTCTCTGGGCTTCCCGGCCCCATTTTCTGCTGGGATTCTTTCTGCTTCCCTGGTGGTGTTTTGCAATCTCACCTCTTGTTCTCTGTGACTGTATATATATATATATATATATATATATATATATATATATATATATGTATGCATATATACAGGCTGATGATGCTTCAGACCCATGTCTCCAGCTAGACAGCTCTTCTCACATTCAGCCCTCCATGCCTGTCTTCTTTTCATTCCTACTCCTCCCTAGTTCAGCACATTCAACCAAAATTGAACCATTATCTTACTTCCTACAGCTCTATCTTTCTCAGTTTTGTACCTCTGTGAGTAGTATCCAGGTAATTATTCCAGAAAGTCATCAGCAGCCTGGAGTGATGTTAATTCCTTCCTTCTCATCAGCCTTCACAGAGTAAATGGATCCCTTTGGGTTAGTTCCCATTATATTTTGCTTAGATAACTGAAGAAGCTAACTTCTTTCAAAAGTCAGCAATTCTTTTCCTCTGTACAGTACCTAGAAGGTTTTTCCTGAAGTGCAAATATTAGTTTCGGGTTGTTTTTTCCTTCAAGCCGTGTGATGTTTCCCTTGTTCCAAATAACATCTATCAGGCTTGCCTTTCCTGTTCTGCCCTTGATGATTTCTCATGCCCCTTCTTCTGTTACCACTTCTCAAGGTCCTTGACCTTCAGTTATTCTGGAATGTTCTTGTAGATGAATTTTCATATTTCTAAAACTCTGGTCATGTCCTTCCCTGTCCAGCATACTCTTCTATGTTTGCCCTATGTTATTAACTGGGAAATTAGTGCCTTATTAGTTCATTTTCTGTTGTTGTAACAAAATACCCGCAATTGAATACTTATAAAAACTAAATTTATTTATTGTCTTTAATTTCAAAGTTTTGGAGGCTGAAAATTCAAGACCACATGACTCTGTCATGGCAATTTATGGTGAGGCCCTGAGTCTCTGATGCACTATGGAGGGATATCCCAGTGGGAGCGGGACTGAGAAGGACATAGCATAGAAATACAAGAGTACAGAGATTGGGAAGGGGCCAGTCCATTAAAAACAATGACCCACTCTGTGTGTACTAAGTGGGACCCTATAAGAAGGTTATTGATCTCTGTCTTTTTTTTTTTTTTTCGTTACAGGGTTTCTCTGTGGCTTTGGAGCCTGTCCTGGAACTAGCTCTGTAGACCAGGCTGGTCTCGAACTCACAGAGATCCGCCTGCCTCTGCCTCCCGAGTGCTGGGATTAAAGGCGTGCGCCACCATCGCCCGGCTTGATCTCTGTCTTTAGTGATCTACTCACCCTGCCCCAAGCCCCACCTCTTAACGGGTTCCACTACTCTATGCTGCCAAATTAGGGAATCAGCTTCCAAAGCAGGAATCTTTAGCAGACACTTGAATCACATCTGAACCATAACAACTGCTCCTTTTGTATTCTAATGGATGCTTGCTCTTTTATGTGCTGTTAGTCCAATCTTTCAAAAATTCTGTAACTTGTTGGACAGCCAGCAAGGTTCTATGTTAGGTGAAATGAGTGGTGGCGTGTGAATGTTCTTAAGGAATGGTAGGTCGATCACCCAGCTTGACTGGAGCGGAGGCTACATGAAAACAAAACTGAATTCTGTGGAAGAAAGGTATTTTAATGTCTTACATTGTAGCTTCTGGACACACATTCTGAGATGAAGAGTCCAGTGGATGGTGTTTATTGGGGAATTCCCTTGGGATTAATAACTGAGAGACTAAAGGAAACAGGATAGGGTAGAGATAAAGTTGAGCTAACATGAAGCTGGAAAAGGCCCTTCGGTTGGTTCTGTGTGAAGCTGGCAGAGCACTACAACGTTGTTCTAGACCGAGCCCAGTCTTTGTGTCCACACAGCCAGCATTGCATGTGGGCTGCCTCCTGGGGTGGGGGTGGGGGGAATAGAACTTAAGACAAACAGTTCCTGTTGCCAAAGGAAATTTCTGGAAAGGGATTCAACTGTGTCCTGTCAGTAGCCAGAATTGCTGACGTCTAGAGGAATAAATATCCTGACGTGAAGGGGAGGAGGATGGGTGACATACCACAGCACTCACTACCTTGGGCTAGTTTATGCCAGAACGAGCAATTTATACTTTGATAGTCTATGGGATACCGTGGAGGGTGTTTACTTTGAGAAGTAATGTGAGACGGAGCTGTATTAGGAAGGTTAATCTAGCTGGGTGTTTGCGTTGGATTGGAGGTGAGGAAACTAGAGTCAGGAAGGCCAGTGGGAGACTTTTGAAACAGTCCAGGCAAGGAAATCAAGGCCTACACAAGGATGTTGGCAGCGGGAATGGAAAAGGTGGGTGGCTTTAAGAGATACAATAATGACAGAATTCACAAGCTCTAGTGACTGAATGTGGCATATGTGGAAGGGGAGGCCTAGTTTTGAACCTAGCTGAAATATAAGAAAGATAGTTCTGGCGTTAGAAATTGCAGGACAGCACACACACATGGATGGATCTGTCAATTTGCAATATAAAGCCAAAGTTGTTAATTAGTGGTTATCAATTATGAGTCAGAGAAGACATACATAAAAGAGGCTGGTGATGATCTAACAGTAATATGCCATCGTTAGCATCAACTGAGTGTGACTACAGTTAATCCTGGTAAGCCAGAGAAAGGAGACATGAGTGTGGTCCAGAGTTGTTCATGGAGAGGAGGTATTAAAGTGGGCATTTGGTGGTGGTCTGGGGTTTAGGATGGGGAAGGGGAGACAGAGTGCAAAGTGATGACCTTCTCTGTCCAGTGGCTTGAGCGGAAGCAGAGAGACAGGGCTCAGTTAGCTAGAATAGAGGTTCATTTAAGGAAATACTGCTCTAAAAAGTTGAAATACTGATTATGGATGAACTTGGATGGCAGGCTAAGTGACAAGGGTGGGGGAATTGAGGAGGTTTTTGGTACAACTCTGCCTTGTTCCTAAGCGATGTTCCATGGATTGCCAGTGTGTGCGTCTTTATACCCACATAGTTGGACTCTCAGAGGCACACACTGTTTTTCGTTGTGTCCGTGACGAAGATGACTGGACTCTGGCAGTCTTTTACGGGGCTTGTAGGAAAGACCCATTAGAGGACGCTCCAGCCTGAATGTGTCCTCAGGCTTTTACATCTGGTCTTTTCTTAGCTTTCATGAGACCCAAAGAATCTGGGGCCTAATTGGTCAGATGGTTTACTGGCTCTCTTTGTAAAGTAAATATGTATCTACAAGCGGGAAGTCCGTCTGCATAATCTAGCAGCCACGCCTGCCCCAAACACTGCTGAGAAGCTTGACTGTGGTCTATAAAACTGTCAGGAGCCGAGACCTGAACCGCTTCCACACCAAATAGCTTGTTACTGAAGTTACAGGGACACTAACCGGCCGTTGTGTTTAATTTGCAGGGATTTCTCTGCTACTGAAACATCTGGCAGAGCTAACTAGTGCTGTGGCACGTCCTTTTCTGTTCTTTACGTCATATGGATCCTCTACGTTAATTTGCCAGGAAACTTGTGCCACCTTCCTCTGAACACTCGCGAATAAGGAAGTGTCTAGATACGGCTTCCTTGACTTGAAAACAGGATCTTCTGACTGGCACTCTGGGCCCTGAAAAGCAAAATCAGCAACCCAGGTTTGCTGGTTTCTTGGTGTAGATGTCTAATTTTCTCTCCTCCAGAGTGTTTATGGACTGCTGTTTCATGGAGCCACGGCATCTCTTGTTTGCTGTTTCGTGGCAAGCCACGGAACCACGTGTTTGTTCTTTCAGGGCAGCCATGGCACCATGTGTTTTGTGCATTCAGCAATTTCATTACAGAGGTTTTGAAATTTCTCTTAGGAAAAAAGATGAGAGCTACTGCCTAAGGGGCTAATATTTCTAGTTCCCATTCCTTTATAGTTTAGCTTCTTGGAACAGGAAGTGAATGCCATATATCAGTCCACTGTGGTTGTTTTGCCATGGTTTAGATTTAGAACTCGGGAGAACATGCAACTGGAGCTGGGTGAAGTTATTTCTGGTGTGGTAAAATGGCCCTAGAATGTCTGTAGTTTTCCTCACTGTTCATTGCACGAGTTCTCACTCAGCAGAAGAAAATGTGCCAAACCTTGAGCAATTAAAACGCACACACACACACTCACACATACTCACACCAACTCATAGTCACATACTCATACCCTCATATACTCTCACACACATACACACTCATCCCCATACTCACTCTTACACTCACACTTTCAAACCCACCCCCACGCACACACATTCAATCTTGTACTCACACTCTCACATACAACCACTCACCCACCCAGTCACACACTCACCCACATTCACACTCACTTACCACCCACACTCACACCCACCCACACCACACTCACTCTCATACCTACAGTCACACCCACTCACACACTCACATACTCATCCACACTCACACCCACACTCACACCCACACTCACACCCACACTCACGCCCACACCCACACTCACACCCACACTCACACCCACACTCACACCCACACTCACACCCACACCCACACTCACACTCACACCCACACTCACACCCACACTCACACTCACACCCACACCCACACTCACACCCACTCACACACTCACTCACACCTACAGTCACACCCACTCACACACTCACTCACCCACTCACTCACACACTCACATACTCACCCGCACTCACACTCCCTCCACATATCCAAACATGTTAAGTGGCAGCTGATATTTAACAGTTCTACATTAATCTTCAAACAACAGAGTATTTACTGTTTTCATTTATTACCCTTACCCAGTAAAGAATACTCTATTTTAATTTTTGATTGATTTAGGAGAGGTCTATGTAGTCCAGAATCGTCTTATGATTGCCCTGCTTCTGCCGGGGTCCTGAGTGCTAGGCTTACAAACGTGTGCTTGCTCAGGAATTTTCTGTACTTAACGTTTAACAGCATCTTTGTCTGATCTGAAGAAGGCATGTCAGCAATTAAGGAAGTCACACATGCATGTGGTTTTAAAATTTTTAATTAGAAATTTTAATTGCTCGTAATGCTCAATTATTAAAAATAATACTAATACTCATATATGTGTGTGTTTTCATAAATAGGAAACTCATTTTTAATATTTCTTTTTAAGAGTAAAATATAGTTCCTAAACATTACTAAGTTGTTTGGGTTGGTCTTTAAAGCTGTAGGCCAGGCAGGTGTGGAGCCTGTGACCCTCTTACATTAGCTTTGTGAACTCTGAGATTACAGGCCTGGCGAGGCATGCCATGGATATGCATAATTTTTATATTTTTACTTATTAGCTAAAATTAATTTAGTAAAGAGTGGACATACAGCCCTCCTTGCTTCTGCCCTCCTTTTGTGTGGCATCTCTGAGTAGTCTGTGGCAACAGTGGACCTTTGGATATTTAGTGAATGAGTAAGTGGTGTTAAGATAGGGATTTGCTGAGCCTGTGCAAGACTGGGCTTGTCCGTCACAGAGCCCTCCCCTTCTCTGCTGAGATGTTGGCTGCTGGTGGATTTGGGGGGTAAGGACGGCGTTATCTTCTGTTGTCTGCTCATGGGTGGGCCACCAGGCTCCACTGGCCAGCTCCAAACATGATCACACAGACGACTTTCTTTTATCTTGGCTTGAAAATGGCGGCCTGCCTAGTTGTCAATAGGAGCCAGAAACCCTTTCGTTCCTGACATGCCCATCTCCCCACACTCTCCAGCATCATGTCCTTGATTTTGTCTCATAAATGTTGAACCTGTAACTGTCTGCTCACGCTCTCTACCAATGCTCTCTACTGAGTTGCCATGTTCATTCTCAATGGGATTTCCTACCTGCACCACTTCTACCTCTTTGTCACCTTGACAAGTAAAACCCCGAGAACATTGGTTATCTCCTTAAAGTGCTTAAATCCTTTGCCACTTCTCTGAGAATAAAGCTAGAACTTCAGTGGGTTCTACCTAGCTCTTAAGCTTTATCCTTTATCCCAGCCATGTCAGAGTTCTAGTTTTTTATATTTTATTCCAGAAATATTCTTTCCTTCCAAAAGTATTTGTATATGTAGATCCTTTTCTCAATATTAACCTTAAAAATGTGTAAGTCTCCCTTGCTAAAACAGTCTTTTCCTGAAGAAACCCAATTCCACCATCTTGAAGAGCACAGAGGGGCTTTCTCTGTGTTCTTGTAGTAGGTGCCCTTAGCTGCCTTGGTCAATGTTCAAGTTGGTTCTTGTTTCCAGTTTTGGTTCTACCATGCCTGATATTTGGCCCTCATTAAATGATTGATGCTGATTTTTCACTAGTAAAGCAGAGCCCATCATTCCCCCTTCCCATGGTGAGAATGATGTGTGAAATGAGGAGCTGAGGGCTCCTCTTGGTGGTAAGTTCTCAGGAAATGATGGAAAACGTGGGACTTGAGATATTCTCTTTAATTATATAAATATATTTCCAGTTCATTGTGAGCAGAGCTTATATGTCATTTTTAGTCTTTTCCCTTAGTACTTAGCCCAGGCTTAGACGCATGGTTGTTGCTCAGTAAAAGATGCTAATACTATAAGGCAGGGTCCAGAGTGCAATACAATCAGAGTATAGGTAGCCCTGAAGTCTTCCCTTTCTCATTAACAGCTGCTTAAAAGATATAAGGAAGAAACAATCATTGGTAAAACAAGTGAACAGAATGTTGACATTCTAAGAAAACCACATATCAACACACACGTGCACACATGCACATGCGCGCACGCACACACACACACACTCTTATCTGCCTGCATGATACATGTCTATATGTGCATCATTTTCATGCCTGGTGCCCGAGGAGGCCAGAAGAGGGCATCATCTCCAAGACTGGAGATCCAGACAATTGTGAGCTGCCATGTGGATTTGGATGCTGAGGATTAAACCTGGGTCCTCTGGAAGAGCAGCTAGTGCGCTTAACTGTTGATCTGTCTCTTCAGCCCCTAAAATATATTTTAAATGTCTGAATTTGAGTTAAAGCTGAATACATTTAAATCTACAATTACTGCCAAAAAGATTAAATAATGCTGGTAAGTAGAGGCAGCATGGCCAAAATAAAAGGTCTTCCCCTGCACCCTTTCGTGCTCATTCAAATGTTCTAAGACCCAGATTAAGTGTCTTCTGTGTTTCAGAAGTAGTTCATCTTCTCCACAACTCACATGGAAGCTTGGTTCTCAAAATAATAATATTTAAAGGTCCTTACAATAATGTTATCAAAAGTATAGCAGGTATTGAACGGTACTGAGACCTTAAGAAGACAAGTCTAGTAGGAATCTTTTGGGAAAAACTATCCTCATAAAGAGATGAATTTAGATTCATGGACTCTTGAAGAAGTCGATTAGTTCTTGAGAACAAAGCATGGCCTGCCTCGATCCCATAGCACTCTGACCATATGATCCCCTCCACATCACTCTTGCATTCATTTATGTGCGTGAGCCATGTATGGGCACACCTGGAATGCTGTCACCAGAACTGAAGTGATGGGTCTACCTAACTTAGATGTTCAACTTCCAATATTATGAGTTTTAAGACAGGGATTCTCAACCTGTGGGTCACTACTCCTTTGGGGGTCAAACAACCCTTTCTCAGGGGTCCCTTATGACAGATATTTCCATTACCATTCATAACAGTAGCAAAATTACATCTATGAAGTAGCAATGAAATAATTTTATGGTTGGGAGACACCACAACATGAGGAACTGAATTAAAGGGTTGAAGCATTAGGAAGGTTGAGATCCCTTTTCTTTCTCCTTTTATCTTTCTGTTTTCTGAGATAGGGTTTCTCTGTGTAACTTTTGAGCCTGTCCTGGAACTTGCTCTGTAGACCAGCCTGTGGGAGGCAGAGGCAGGTGGATTTCTGTGAGTTCAAAACCATCACAGTCCAGCTACTAGATTCTTTTCCATTGTAAACCGTCCAGCATTAGGTATCTTGTTTCAGCAACAACAAAATGGACAAAGAAAGTATCATTCTATGGTTCCCACGGAAGTCCCGGTTGTGTGCCAGGAGGGCAGATTTGTGCCACCTTTACCAGGGATGCACTCAAGTTTTGACCTAAGTGTGCACATACTTGGGGCTCAATGTGAGGGAATGGATGTAAAAGGAGCACAAAATTATAAGTGAGTAAATTTTTATTTAAAATTATAAATGATATCACTAGAAATTACAGATTTTAAAAACTGACAAATCTTAGCAAAATTCGCCAAGTCCGCAAAACCACCTCTTTGCCCCTAGCTAACTGCTGAGCACTCTCCTGTAACATGTTTCTCCGCAAATGGTTTTATGTCATTTTTATAGGGAGAATAGCAAGATGCTCAGGTCTTGCTTCTCATATGATTGAGATTTTCTTAAATTAATACTTACAGAAGTTTCTTTATCTTCATTAATAGTTATTAGGCCATGCAATTTTTTGGTACTGCCTGATTTGAGATATTTCTGTCAAATTTCTGTCCTGTCAGATCTGTGAGTTTGGATCACGATAAATTTTCTTGCAGAAAATTCATCTGATACTCTTTGATATGCGAGGTCTGTGGTGATGAGTGCTGCCAGTTCTCAGTCTTGTGTTACTGTTCATTTTTGCTTATGTGTGGGTTGGAGCAGAACGTGATTCCTAATGTACAGTCATACTATATTTCATGCAGCATGCATGATACTCAGAAAATAAATTTATTATTTATTATTCATTTTCCATTCCAACCACAGCTCTCTTTCCCACACCTCCTCATGCTCCCTCTCACCTCCCCCAGTTCATCCCCATTCACTCCGCCCAAAAGGCAAGACCTCCTATGGGGAATCAACAAAGCCTGGCACAATAAGTCCATGCAGGATCAAGCCCCCCCACCACCAATTGCATCAAGACTGGTGAGTAAGGCATCCCACCATAGGGAATGGACTCCAAAAATTAGCTCATGCACCAGGGACAGATCCTGGTCCCACTGCCAGGGGCCCCTTAAGCTACACAACTGTCTCCAACATGCAGAGGGCTTAGTCTGTTCCCATGCAGTCTCCACAGCTGTCAGTCTAGAGATCATGAGGTCCCATGAGCTTGGTTCAGCTGTCTCTGTAGATTTCCTCATCATGATCTTGACCTCCTTTTTTATATAATCCCTCCTCTCTTTCTTTGACTGGATTCCCCGAGCTTGGCCTGGTGGTTGGCTGTGGATCTCTTTATCTGGTTCCATCAGTTACTGTATGAAAACTGTATGATGTCAGTTGGGGATTCACCAATTGACACAGCGTTTTTTTCTGCTGCTGATGCTGAATCAGGAAATCTCTCTACAGCACGCCACCAACTAACAGCCAAAAGCTGTGTTAAACTCTGTTTTTTTCTCTGATTAAAATTAAGCTCTCTCAGGTTTTACATGGAGTTCATTACCACGCTGGGCGCCACTCTGTTGAAATAGGAGCAGCGGGGCTGTGTCCCGCCACCCAGCCGCCCGCACGGCTAGCTTTATACCTGAAATAATTACACAGAAACTGTATTCTTTTAAACACTGCCTGGCCCATTAGTTCCAGCCTCTTATTGGCTAGCTCTTATATATTGATCTAACCCTTTTCTAATATCCCTGTAACACCACGAGGTGTCTTACCAGGGAAGATCTTAACCTGTGTCTGTGTCCGGTAGGAGAATCATGGCAACTCCTTGACTCAGCCTTTTTCTCCCAGCATTCTGTTCTGTTTACTCCGCCTACCTAATTTTATGTCCTATTAAAGGGACAAGGCAGTCTCTTTATTTAACCAATGAAATTAACACAAGCCAGAAGACTCTCCCCATCAACCAATCTAGTTAGAGGGGAAGGTGTATTGCTCTCCACTTAGCTGGGGTCATCCTTGTGGATTCCCTAGCACCAGGATTCTCCCCTCTGAAAATATTTTTAAAACTGTTCACAGTCTCTTTTACATGATTCATTCCTCTCTATTGTGTGTGTTTGTATGTGCATGTGTGTTTGTGTGTGTGTATTTGGAGGCCAAAAGTCAACCTTGAGTGTTATTTCTCAAGAGCTATCTACCTTGTTTTTTTGAGGTCAGGTCTTTCGTGGAAGCCTGGGGTTCAACAGTTTGACTAGACTGACTGGCCAGCAAATCCCATATTTCTCCTCTGTGTCCCCGGTGCTGGCACTGCAGGCATACCCTACTTCTTACATGAGTGCTGGGGATCGAACTAAGGCCCTAACATTTGTGTAGTAAGTACTTTCCCAGCTGGTCCATTCTCTTTGGCCATCCCATCAACTTTTACTCTTGGTTAACTCAAGAATCTAGTCGTTGTTTGTTTTCTAAGAATTCATTTCACTGGGCGGTGGTGGCACATGCCTTTAATCCCAGCACTAGGGAGGCAGAGGCCTCTAACTCTGTGAGTTAGAGGCCAGCCTGCTCTACAGAACAAGTTTCAGGACAGCTAGGGCTGTTACACAGAGAAACCCTGTCTTGAACAAGCAAGCAAACAAACAAACAAATAAAAAAACACCAAAAATGAATTCATCTCTTCCTTCAGTAAATGTTGGCTTTTGGTATTATCTGAAGATTTTTTTTAGGCACAGTTCACTCCTCATTGTCAGAATAGTTTCTAGGGATCTTATAGAAACATGAAAATATTTTCATGATATGGTACATTAATAATTATGCATATAGCATACAGTATATCATGAGTATGCATTAAGAATAATATCTTCTGCTTACTGCTTCATATCTCTAGGGACTGGAAGAGCTTTCCATGGATTAGTTTTTGGCTCTGACAAATTTGTATCCCTCTCCTGCCCCTTCCTTATCCCCCTTTCCTCTCCTCTTCCCCACTTCCTCTACAGAGAGTGGTATAAACTAGGAACTATTTGTACCCAGACAGGAGCTCTATTTTGTATATACTGTATTGACTGTTGACCATATAAATGCTTCCTGCTTCAACTGTGTCCAAAAATGCTTGTGAAGTTCAGGTGCCGTGTGAGATGAGAGAAAAGGTGACTGTGAATCTCAAACACAGGTACTACCTTACAAATCAGCTGAAGCACATTGCTTCTGCAAATTTCCCGTGAGTGTATGACCAGGTGGACACATAGCTAGGGGCCTTTCCAAGGTCTTGGGAAGGGCTCTCGCTACCTCAGCTTTGTTAGATCCTCTGGCGTTGACATCCAAGAGCACCCCATTTTATATAACTCTCCACAGTCTGGTGTAGAATGACATCAGGGTGAGATCGATGTCATGTCAACCATGAAGCATACACTTTCTACGTAGCTGTCTTTCTGCCTGATTCAGGGCCATATGGCATGAGCGTAAATCTCTAGCTGACACCTGCGGAGAAGAAAAGTTTATTTATGTGATGGATTCATGTGACAGAAGACTGCCAAGGAGTGACCCAGTGACACAGACTGTGGTTGCCAGAGTCTTCTGGACTGAAACTGACCTTGAGATGTTTGTGTCCCACTCCATCTGTACCATGGAAGTTTACTGGGAGCTAGGATAGATGTTTGTAACTTTTTGGTAGTGCTTCACATAAAGGAGCCTTTCCCATCTGCCCAAGAAATGTTTCCAGCACCAGAGTGTCCACTCACTTGCAGGCAGGTGTTTGTGTGTGCACACTGGTAGGTGATGCCCCAGTCTGTTTGGTCTCTCATGGACCACTTCCAAAGCGAGTTTCCCAGAATTTCGGTGGGGGTAGATTCCAGAACTGAGCTCAAGTTGTCCAAAGCGTGCTCCCTTGTTGGCTCAAGGTATCTCTCTTCATCACCTTGCTTCCTTCCTCACGCATGCTGTCTGTGACAGTCTCTCAAACCACTTCCATGTTGTGTAGTTTTTGAGTCAGGATACGCTTATGGACGGTGCAAACTGAGACACCTGGCTTAATCAAGTATTTTATAACATGAAACATAGTCTAAACATTAAACTACAAAACCGTGGAATACGGTTTATAAAGGAAATAAACAATTTGGAGACGTATATATTTACTCAATCATTTGTTCATGGTGTATGCATATATTTGGAGATAATGCTAATCTTTCAGAAACTGAATTTCTATGGGAAGGTTTTTTAGAAAAGAATTGAGCATTGCATTTGGGTCTTTAAAATTCTACTGCATTTATACTCCAGTTCTGGCTTATTAAGAGAGTCTGTGCTGAGTTAGGATGCACATGTGCTTACAATATAAACGGCTTAACCAGACCTCTGCGTTGACTGCATGCAGGAGGCAGCTCGCTTTTGCCTCGTTTCTGTTCAAGAGCCTTGATATTTTAGTCTGTGGGCCAGATGAAACAAGGCTGGCCATTTTGGGAGCAGATGTGTGACAGTTTGGGTTTGTAGTTCGCAGGTGCTCACCTCCCAGCTGGGGACATGGACACATGCCATCGTTCAGGGATGTTGATTTGCGACGGAAGTATGTGTGTTAAAAATAATTCAACACGTTAATGGAGGGCTTTGTCTCTCGTGGGCTGCTTGTGCATAGCGCGTGAGCAGAGCAGCAGCTGCTCTGTGTTTTAAAGGGAGCACTAGAAAGTTAGCAGCACACTGAGCTCTTTAAAACACATGCAACTGCTCAAATTCATGGAGACAGAGGCAGTTTTGTGAAGGATCTTCCAAAACAATGAACGCGTGGGGCGATGCTCAGTGGTCTTAGATAATTAATCTTTCTAGTGCATCCTTTAGATTCATTAAAACATCTTTCTCACAGAGTGAGGTGACATATTAAGGATGCTTTCTAGGGGTGTCCTACATCTTAGTAAATAATTATTTTAAAATATTTTCTTTAAACTAAAAAAATTAGTCTCTGTGTGCGCACGCGCGGGCGTGGGTATGTTTATATGTGTGTGTGTGTGTGTGTGTGTGTGTGTGTGTGTGTGTAGGTCAGAGGCCACTTTGCAGGGTCAATTCTTTGCTTTCCTCTTGTGAGTCTTGGGCATTGAACTTAAGCCATCACACTTGGCAGCAGGCACTGTTACCCAAGCTTGCCTCATGTGCATATTTCTCTCTCAGTAGTAACTTATGAATGTCAGTATCCTTTATATTAATCCTCCCATTACTCTTGGGGAAGCATGGGCTCTGTAAGTCTTTTCATCCAGTTTCTTGACCAGCACTAGACCCAGCCCATTGTCCCACTCTGCTTCTAAGAGTCCCCACATGCAGGGCATTCCATTGTGAGCTTTACAGACACACTTCCATTTCTTTAGGCCATGGCTGTCCTCTCATGTAGAATCAACTCCTGGTGTTTCAATGTGTTGGGGGTATTGTATATAAAGCACTTCTGTCTCGTTGGAGTTAAAGCAAACAAATTTGCTACAACTTGAGAAAGTAAATTACTTTGCAGTATGGATAAGTATGATTTCGTCTTGACTGTGTGACAGTGGCTGTGACCGTAGATTATGTAAGTAGCAGGGTTGACTGGTGATGTAGTCAACTGTCTATGGAAGAGCTTGGGAAGAAACGGATGGCCTGGTGATATTAAGACTTGGAGTATGCCTACGGAAAACTCTTAACTCTTAAGAACACTCTGGGTACAGGTACCTTGCTCAATACACTGCAGCCTTAAGCACGTCTTAGAAGCCAAAGGACCCAACAAGATCAGATATAGGTTCATGAGTCCTTTGATTACTTTAAAAGGAGGGTGTGTGTCAGGAGAGTTTCTTTTTTTAAGGGGATGGAAATCACATGTTGTCAATCTGCTTGGGGTAGCGATTTGGCAACTGAGGGAAGTAATCCTCCTTTGGAGAGGGCTTAGTCACTAGTCCTTTCCTGACCACTGTCGGAACATCCATCCATTCAGAAAACATCAAGGCCTGACCCATTAGAATGGGTCTGCATCAGTCCTCATTTCTGAGGCCCCCTGAGGAAAAATGCAAACATTTCTCTAGGAGTACATTGCCTGTACTTGTGACTGGCTCCTTCTCTGTGCATAAGGCAAGTTTTAAAATGATGTTCACTACCTAGTCCTGTTTCAGTTAGTATCAGTGGAGAGAAATGGGGGAGGCGTCTCAGCGGGTAGGTGCTAGCTGCAAACCTGATCACCTGAGTCCATTCCCCAGAACCCACAAGGCATAAGGAGAGACAGTCTGCCATGTGTTAGCTTCTGACTTCCCTGCATATTGCCCTTCTAATACTTTAAAAAGACATCATTTAAGAGTTAATACGTACAAATATATTTTATATTGTAAATCTTAAAAACTTGTAGCAGAACTGGACTATTTTCATGACTTCAATAGATGAACCTATAGTGTGAGGATCTATTTTTGGACAATAATCATTTTTTTTCCACAGGTGTGCAGTACTTCCCAACAATGGCCATATTCACAGAGTACCCTGGTACTTTGAGGAAGCTCTCAATGCATCCATGGGGTAGGGATTAAAAAGGGTTTAAAGTTGGGAAAATACCTTGTTTCAAACTTCTCGTTTTATAGATAAAATGACAGAGGTGCCATACGCTTGAATCTCTTAGAATGCTGGTTCTTCTGCGTTATACCAGCCAGTGCTGGATAGGGATACAGTAAGAATCCTCAATGAATGCGTGCCAATAGAAAAAGTCTAATTATAACTTTGACAGTGAATCATGCTGTAGTTCCCAGCCATGGGAACTGCTTCAGATGAATGGTTTTCAAGGACAAGAGGATGGAGCCTTACAGCTGGAGAACAAACAGGGCTTTGTTTTATTGCCTTTGTTAATTTGGGTCATCATCGACTTTGGATTTCAAACCACAGTCAAAGAGAGCATATGATTTTTATGTGTACTGAGGATTGTTGTACCTCTAAAGTCTTTGCAAGACTTTTTTTTTTCCTGTGAATTAAAAATTTAAAAAAAATACTGGCTATCCTCTCCTAGGCAAAAGTTTGCTGAAAATGAGATAATTTTGACTCTGAAAGAGGTGAGTAAATAATCAGTTTTTTTTTGTAAAAGTGAATGACAAGAAGAGTTATAGGCAGAAATAATGTATCAAGTGATACCTAATAGCTGATGAATTGATGAGCAAAATGTGTATCTATGCAATGAACACAACCAGGAATGAATTACAGATAGAAACTATGTTGTGAGAATTACAGAGAAATGCTTGTCAGTGATCTCTGAAACATGCTAAGTGAAGGAAGCCAGACTCAAAAGCCCACATATATATGTTTCTATTTATAGGAAATGTCAGAGCTGATAAATCCAGCTGTAGTAGCTCTTACAGGAGTCTGTGACAAGTGGTTCTGGGAGTGACTAGAATGGGCTTTTCTAGTGAATAAAATGCTATGGATCTAGAGAGTGGAGACAGTTGCACAGCTTAGTGAGCATGCTGCATCCGCTGAAGTGTGCACTTCGGGGCTGCACACACTAAAGCCGTGCATCCTTTGACGTGTGCACTTGCCACAATATAAAGAAAGGAACACCTCCGTGGGACTGTCAGTCTTTCAATGTGTCTGTGATGTGTGGATTGGACCAGACTTTGGACTAAAAGGGAAATCATCTTTTTGGCAGCTAATGGCTTCTGTTGATCCAGATCTAATATGCTATGTTTGAAAGGAGGCTGGAGGGCCAACATTTATGCATGAGTCTTCTGTAGATCCCTGTTACTTCTGTAGTGCCCTGCAGAACTATAGACAACTCTGTCTTTTTAAGATGGAAAATCTTGGATAATATCTTAGGCTTTGGAAAAAAATCTTTGATAAAGCTTAGAGTTCCACAGTCACCTGTACATTGTACCGTAGTGACTTAATGCTTTGCAGCAACATCTGCCTTAAGACTGATCATTAAAGTAATAATCAACACAAATATTGTAGATCCTCACTTCCTAAAGTGTTCTTATATTCAACTCTAACTTGAGTGCTTTATCCAAATGGGGGGGGGTCTAGAATGGTTAAAAATGGAAAAGTTTGTGCCAATCTCTAATTTATGTGGACTGTAGACCATGTGTGGCAGGTGAGAGGGTGTGCCCACAGTCCAGCAGTCCTGTGGCTGCCCAGCAGGATCTTGTGCTGTCTGTGTTTCTGTGTCCTGCTGTGGCTGAAACCCACCCCAACTCCTTACACACAAGGGGCTGGTATTTTGTTCCCCAGTGAATTGTCTTTTTGACAATTCTTTCACATTTAGTCAACTCTGAAAGACATTTGTTTTCAGCAGTGAGGTTACTTGTGACATTTTTACTTGTGGCATGATTGTAATAGTCTTTGTATGTCTTCATCTCCTACTTTATTATTTTATATATAAAATATAAAGATTGTTCTTGCTCTGACAATTACAATTGATTTTTCTCAATACATAAAAATTATGTTATCTCTTATTGGCCACATTAAAAAAATTCTTCTGGGGGCTGGAGAGATGGCTGAGAGGTTAAGAGCACTGACTGCTCTTCCAGAGGTCCTGAGTTCAATTCCCAGCAACCACATGGTGGCTTACAACCATCTATAATGAGACCTGGTGCCCCCTTCTGGCTTGCAGGCACACGTGGAAGGAATGCTATATACATAATATAATAAATAAATTAAAAAAAACAAAAAAGAAAACACAATGTTAATACTTTAAAAAAATAAAAAAATTCTTCTGAAAACTGGGTGATCTTTTAGAATATTTATTTTAGTTAAAAATATGGTACATCAAAGAGAAGCCGTTATTTTACACAAACAAGACACGAAGCTTTTTCATAGGATTGGGAATGGAGGCTAATGTGAATCTTAAACGGTTAAAGAGCCACCATTCCTTCTCTGCTTGCAAGCACAGGGACTAGACTCTTCCTGGCAAACCGGAGGCTTGCTAGAAGTCAAGCTTAGAAACAGGGATGTCTCCAGGGAGATACTTCTTTTCCCATTTCTCTCTGAACCTTGGGTGCACTTCTTGCTTCAGGAATTCTACTACACGTGCTTGCTTCTGTGAAGGATCCTAACATGGCTTTACAAAAAGCTGTTTTCTTTACTGCTCCTCATAGACTTTTCAATGGGGTAAATTTTGAGGAAATCTGTGATTCATTTGAAATTGTGGGTAAAATTTATGACAAAGTTCAAGAGTCCTACAGAAACCACTATATTGTGGAGTAATAATTTACTGATGAACAATAAACAGTACCTTTAAAGTCATCACTAAAATACACACATGACAGATTCTCATTTTCTAAAGAAATATATCTTTATTGACTTTTTCCCCCTTTTCTTACAAAGCAGTTAAAAAAACCCCTCCTCCTTGCTCTTGGTGTTAAGATGGTCGATACTCATGAGATGGCCTGTGGAATTATGAGATTCTCTACATACCACAGACCAGTATCATTGCTTGGTCCCATTTTTATAGGAAAGAATCCAAGTTTCACCAGATAATATATGCTTAGCTCCCTTCAAGAAGAACATTTGGTGGCTTAATGTCTAATTTACACTCAGTGATAAAGATAAACTTTGAATCTTACAGATTAAATGCCCACTTCCTATCATTGTGTAACTGTCTGGATACAGATGTACTAGATATATCTATAAATAAAATAGTGCTTTAATGTAACAATATTCTTTGGCTTATTTAAATGCATGTGGTGGACCCTCATAAAGGCTAAAACGAAAATGGCCCCACTATTATTGTCAATCGTAACACAGAGCTTGTGCGGAAAGTCCCTATGCTGCTGACTGTCAGCATCTCCAGGTCCACGATGTATTCTCTCGGTCCTGTTAGTGACTTCACAAGCACAAGCATTGCGCTCACGGGGCTTGTTTGCTAAAATAACGAGAAAAGAGGGGTGGAGAGAATGATTTTTCTGGGGCTAGAGTTTCTGTTTTTCTTTAGCATACTTCCTACAATAACCAGGGGGAAGTATAGGATAAAGAAGCATTGCTTAGTTCTTGCTTGCTTGAACCTTCATCCTTACCTTAACCCCGTCATCTGCACTGGCTTCAAGGTAAGGCTTTGCTTTCCAAATTCTTATTTTCCCACATTTTTTGATAACATGTGTTAACATTTCACACTTTCTTTTAATGTTATCATTTCTCTATCCACAAATTGAATCATTCCAGCCTTTTTAAAGAGTTCATGTAAGAGTCTGATAATCTTGGAACTGGCAAAGAAAATTGTCATTTTTCATTTTCTTAACATTGTGTGCTTGTGTGGTGGTTTGAATTTAATTGGCTACTTTAAGCCCATAGAGAGAAGCACCATTAGAAGGTGTGGATTTGTGGAGTAGGTGTAGCCATGTTGGAGAAAGTGTGTCACTGTGGGGGTGGGCTTTGTGGTCTCCTATGCTCAAGCTATGCCCATTGGAGACAGTTCACTCCCCCTGGCCTACATATCAAGCTGTAAAATTCCCAGATCCTTCTCCAGCACCATGTGTACCCTAAGCCTCTAAACTGTAAGCCAGCCCCAATTAAATGTTTTCCTTTATAAAAGGGATCTGACACCCTCACCTGGCCTCTGCAGGCATCTAGGCACACCCATATTCACATACTTATAAAAATACATACATACACATAAAAAAATTAAAAAATAGAAAAAGAGGGCCAGCTGGTGGTGGCACACGCCTTTAATTCCAGCACTTGGGGGGCAAAGGCAGGAGGATCTCTGTGGATTCGAGGCCAGCCTGGTCTACAAGACCTAGTTCCAGGACAGGCTCCAAAAACTACAGAGAAACTCTGTCTTGAAAACCCCCCGGCCCCCCAAAAAATTAGAAAAAGAAAAATAAGAAAGATGAGAAGAACTAAAAACTTCATGGAGAACATGAGTGGGGGGGGGGCAGCAGCCTCCGACAGAGAAGCAGAATCAAATATTGGAACTGAAAAGTGGTTGTGGCTTTAACGTTATGCTAGAGGATGTCATTGGTGACTTTTCCCTGGAGCAGTGTCGGTAGAGTATTTGATAGAAAGACAAAGGAATGGCTGAAGGGTGAGGAAGCACAGAGCAAAGAGCACAGGAGAAGAGAGACAGTGGGACACCTAGGATTAAACATTTGGAGGTGGGGGCAGTCCGGTGGAGTAGGGTCCAGAGGAGATGCAGTGAGAAGCACACAGTGCTGGGCTGGTCTTCACTGGCAAATATAAAATATCTTTGGAAACCAGAGGGACAGCACAGATGTACATTTGCACGGGATAGAATGGGTCATTTATGCCTATTAGCGTTAGTGCCAGTGTCAGTGGTTTCAAAACAGGAAGTGACTAATCTACTAAAAAGTAGGGTATAAGGACTTCCTAGATCTGAGAACGTTTGAGAACAAGGGCTAAAGAGAATGGTACGAAAGACACAGAGAAGCAGTAGGGTTGTTGAGCATACCGAGGACCTATCTGAAAGTGGAGCCTAAGCTTTGCTAGTATTATCAGCTCACATGCTTGGTGGGGAATATATGTGAATTACATCATTTCTCTGGGGCTGTTGCCCAGGGGAGTGGGGTGCTGGAGACAGTAGCTCACAGAGTGGGGGTGAGGACATATAGGAAACAGGAGCATCAGCTACTGCCTGTGCCACTGAAGATCAAGATTCTCATGCGATACTGCGCTGAATGACAAGAAACCTCAGGCCATGGTTGGGATCTGGGAGTTGGTGGCAGGGTGACATGCAGGTCATGGTGGATGAGATGGTCAATAGTCCTCAGGTAAGGTTACAGAGGGAGGCTCTCATGAGTTGGTTCTTCTTTACTTTAGTCCTCTTCTGAACAATTTGAGACATTCCTTCCATCCTCTTTGTGAATGATCTTACCCACAACTGTGGCCTCTATTAGACTACAGAATCAAACAGTAGATTGACCCAGGGTAAAATTATTAAGTAAAAAGCTCTTTGGAAGGAGGAACAGTGCACTGAATGTCTTCTCAGCTTCTCAAAGCAGCCAGCATAACACCCAGAACACAGTAGGTTTTCAGCTATGCCCTGCTGGCTGATCCTTCTGCATCAAATGCTGGCTACAGGTGGAATTCCAGCATAGAACTTTTGTAGGAGTTAATTGTGTGTTAAATATTCTTAGAGTACCCATTTTTATTGTTCTGTTATTTTTCTTATACTTAATTTGAGATGAATTCTTTCTCAGAACTTCAGATGGGCCTCAGACAGAGGCTGGCCTCAGACTTACTGGAGAGACCAGGTTGGCTTCAACTTTGCAGGCCTGATTCCTTCTGAATGCTGAGATTTCAAGCATGTACATCCTGCAAATAATTTAAAATCTCTAATACTCTACAAAATTGGTAATGTTTCACCTCATACATGAGAAAAGGATTTCCGGATAATAAAAATAAATTTCAAAATGCCAGGTTTACTATAGAGGAAAAAAAAACATGTTTGGACTTCATCTAACTGTATAATGTTAGTACAGGAAGCTTTTATCTTTTCAAATGTTGGTTAAAAGGTCAAAAAATAGAAGTTTATTGAAATATTTGAGAAGAGCTGTTGTGCTACCGTGCAGTTACTGATTAATAATTAATAAGCATCTGAACTGTGTGATACTCATGTTGAGGCAACTTCTATAGTTCAAGTCTAAAACATCATATGTTAATGAAACCTACTCTTTCCTATTAAGAAAAGTAAAAGCAATGGACGGTACTTTGAGTTGTGTTTTTCGCCTTAGAAATTGTCTCCGAGAAATTAATCCCTTCTAATTTTCTGGCAAAAAAATGGGATCCTGTTACTCTGGAGCAAGAAGAAAGTTAATAAATCAAGGGTCAGGCTAAACGGGTAAACATCAAAACAATCAGTAAATTTTATCCCAAGAGAAGCTCTCTGAGTGTTTTTCCCTGAACAGTTACAAAGCATGCATTTGCAGTACGTACTTGGGGCATGCTTGTGTTTTGGGGAGTCACGCACAGCTTAATTAGATTCCATGACTTGGAATCTGGGTGACTTTTGGGAGACTACTCAATCTTTCAGAATCCCACTCTTCTGTAAACAGTAGATTTTAATATCTGATAGTATTACTACATATATTTCAGAAGGCCGGACACAAGGCCAACACGTGAAGCTCCTGAGGTTTTAGGTTGACGCCATGCAATGCACACAGTAAATGGCCACCTTTCTGCCAGCTACTACTACCGAAACATACTTACTCGTAGGTAGAACTCTCCGTTTTCATTCCCAGATTTAATCCGAAAGGTATTAATGGTGTTGGCATAAATAGTTGTAGCCTGTATCTGGAAGATGTCTGAAGGCACGGACCGGTCAGATCGGATGCTCATGTATTTGTAGACTATGGACTGGGGCATGTCTCGGCACATGGCATTTGAGACAGGGCAAACACATCGGCTGCAGAGACAAACACAAACACAGTCATCAGTTTGACTCAGGAGGACCAGAAGCTTCTTACTTTTAATATAAAGTTCCTAATGTTTCTTACTTCTCTGACGTTAGAACGTAGGGATCTTGACACGGGTTTCGTGGGTAACAACGGAAGCCGCCGTGGTAATTCCAGCACATCTCGTCTTCTCGGCATTCGTTAGTGGTCTCACACTCGTTTATATCTGCAATCACAGGGTTAAAGAACCTACTGACCTAAGCACATTTCATGTGTGGCCGAGTTTGGTTTGTAAGGAAGCACTAGAGGGACCGACTTTTATTTGTTTGCTGTGCGTGTCAGGGTCTTGCACGTGAGGAGCTCACAGTGTAACCAAATCTGGCCTTGAGCTCAAAATTCTCCTCTCTTAGCCTCCTAAGACCTAAGATTATCTGTGTGTACCACCACACCTGGCTTGTTCAGTTTGCTCTTAGACACAAGACTGAGTTCAACCTACATTTGCTGCTTCAACATCAGGATAGATAGAGCAGAGTCATTGTGGACTAATACATGACATTTCCTGATTTTTTTTTTTAATACTCACCAGTTGTCCATCTGTTGACCTGAAAGTCAAATGCTAATTTTGACTTTGCTTATATGAAAGTAAACAAAAGACCAACAAAAACATTTCATTTCCTGTTGCAAGGAATTGAGAATGTAGGTATGCCAACAGTTACTTACAGAGTAAAATGCAATTAAGAGGTAGGCAAGAGCAGAATAAATCGGAAGAACAGCTGGTTGTGTGTGGAGGGTTAGCAACCAGAAGGAAAGAGACATCTCAAGTGGAAGAAGGTACGGAGATGAATTCTCATGTAAAGAGGGGAACATTTCCAAGAGAGGGTAGCTGTTTCAGGAGCCTGGGAAAGTGGTAGGGAGGGAGGAAGAGAGAGAGAGACTCAACCATGACCTATGACCTGCGACCTGTGACCTGTGAGGGACAGGGACAGATGGTGCTCTGGGAGGAAGGGCTGCACTGAGAAAGTGAGCTATGACGTGTTCCACCTCACAGAACAGAGACAGTTTAGGACTGTGTAGAAGCAGGGACTGTCAATAGTGGCAAGTAAATAAGGAAAAGACAGTGTAAACAGAAGCATCCAGATGAGGAGAGTCTTGGGGTTGAGAGTGGTGGTGCTTAGACCAGGTCATACAGGTGCTGAATTCATATTTCGCTAGTAGGATCCCCAGACGACAGCTGAAGAAAGGGTTTTTACTAGCAAGCATTATTGTAGGTTAACAGCAATACTCAGCGTCCATATTATCGTGTAATCCTCACTTCATTTCCATGTGGATTGTAGTTTCTCTTTTGTCTCACAGAAGTCTTTTATGAATCATGCCTTCCCTACAAGTGAGTATTTTCATTCCTTAATTTATCTTTCCTGAAGTGATTTACCTAGTCCTGCTTCCAGTTAGTTGGCTGGGTGCTGGGGTCTGAACTCCTTTGAATTTTTAGACCTGATACGGTCCCTTTAGGGTCTTTGTTGCTTTCTATTTTACGTAATCAAAATCTGTGCTTTGCTTGTTTGTATTCCTAGTGTGTAAACTCTTGTGGAGGAGCAACTACAGCTACTCTGGAATTTTTCCACTGGCTAGTGTTAAGGCACGGATCAGGATCACCTGGATCTGTTGAATAATAATCCAGTTGTTTCTCATGCAAGCTGTGAAGAGCTAGGTGACAAGCGACTCTTGGTTATGGAGGAAAAACAGAGGTTAAGTTCAAGGTTATAAAATAACAGAAATAGTTCTATTGTGAGAATAATTCTATGCTGTGTTTTGAACAACACCAGTTCTTCTCATTTCTAGCTGGCTAAAATTTTTCTTCAATCCAGGAAGAAACTGGAAAAGCTACAGTTTCTGAGAACAAGTTATACAAACTGTCTTCGTGGCCTGACTCTAGCTAAAGACAAAATGTCAAGATTCCCTCGAAGTAACAGTTGATATATTCTTTAAATATTTCCAGCGTATTGCACAATGAAGGTAGCATTCAGCTACAGGAATACTAAGACTGGTTCACATGACGAAGAGTGGCAGTAGCCAAAGGAAATGAGGGTACGACTTAATTTATTACTTCCAGTAACTTAAGAGCTAGCGTAATCAACACCTATATCATTCTGGAGAAATTTTCAGGAAGAAACAATATTAAAATATTTGATATATATGTGTAAGTACATCTTATTTTGATCCTCTCTAGAAACACACATGCGCACTGCTCTGACTTTTGTGATCTTATGATCATGAGAACATTTATATCAGACCCTTTGCACTTGGAAGAAGCTAAGAATTCAAATATGTTAGATTTTACTCTGTCCTTACAAACGATGCTGGGGTTTCAGTAGAGGGAAACAATTGCTTTAAATGTTAGAAGAGTGAAGTCTGCATGATGAAAAGATGTTTTGCATAGCCAAACGATTTGCTGATAGGTATTTTCAACATAACAGCACTGTGAACTCTCATTTGATTTCAATGCATTTTTACCCCCAATTATAACAGAAATATTCCTGAAGACAAAGCCCAGACAAATAAGACCCTACTATGTATTAGTTTGAGTCTGTCTTTGTTGACTATCAAATTCACTTGTAATTGGAAGCACACAGACATTTGTTTGATGATTCCAGGGGAATTGGTTGAAGTATTCAGCTGGCTAATATTTCCCTGCATGTAATATTCATATCTCAATTAGGGTTATGTGAGATCACTGGAGGGCAATGTTTTCCCACAATTAACATTTGCAGAGCTTATAGTAACCTGGGAAGGGTTATAGAGGTGGTCATTGTGCAAGAGATGACATCCAAATGACACTTACACCTACTACTGTGGTGTGTTTCCATACTACAAAATCCCAGGTTTCAGATGGTCTCTGAGTTCACTGCTGCCCCCTACAAATGTGACGCTAGACTAGATTCTACATGCCTCCATCTGGTCCTTTTAAACATAAGATCTTTCCTGTCCTCAAGTTTAGTCTTTCTAATTCCAAATAAAAAGGACTCTAGAGATTTTCTATTGCTTATTGACATTGCTAAGTAAATTTCATCAAATCACTACGAGCTGTGCAAATCATTTAATGGGTTGTTTTGTTTTGTCCCTGTGTTTCCCCTTTTCAAAAGAGAAAGTCAATGTTTAGAGATGTCTGATGACTTGTTCAGATTGCACAGACAGTATGCAGCAGAGTTGGATCCCAGCAGGGTTTCTGTCACTAAGTTCAGCTGTATTTGACTTTACTCCACTGTTTTGAGTAAACGTGTTTATATTGGATTTCTTGGGATCACCTATATTTTTGTCTTTATTTGATAATCTTTCTTCCATTAGTGAAATTTCAAGCTGTGTACAACACTGAAGGTTAGGGGAGCGCTGCATCTTTCTGTCAGACTCGGAATTATATGTTTGTAGAGAGCTCTCTCTTCTACCCCTAAAAGGACACGAGGACCATATGAGTATTAATTTTGAAATTGGGCCCAGGGTCATTAGCCATTGTTGGATTAATACTAGCTTTTTTGAGTCATTGAAATACATTTTAATATCCATCATGAGTTTTGCTTTCCTCTACACCTAAAACTACATGAATTGGCTGGGAGTAATGATATATGCCTGTTATCCCAGCACTGATGAGGCAGAGGCTGGGGTGCTATGAGGCAGCCTGGGGTATAGAGCAAGTCCCTCTACCACCCTCCAACTATACTTCATTCAGAGTTTTGATATGTTGGAGCTTTTGAGGCTTGTTTAAGGTACGTACGTATAGCTCAAGTAGTAAGAGTGGTCTCTAAACTCAAAACTCAGAGTGAAGCATTTTAGTAAGTGAATCTTTTTTGGTAGATTATTGGAAGGTGTAATTCCACAGATATTATTATATTAAGAAACATTAAAGTTTATTTAAATCACAGTTTTAGAAAGGAAGTTAAGGTTTAAAGGAAGTCAGGGTATCATTGAATCTCCCTTTCATAAAATGTACTCTAATAATGTTATGAGTCAGGAACTCAAATTGTACAATCAAGGTAGAAAAATGAAAGTCTGAATCCTGCCACTTTCTCCACGTTGTTCCTGGCCACCACTGACTTCAGCTCTATGAGACCAGTGAGCTTACCCTGGCAGGTCGTGCTTCTCACCACTTGGTAGCCCTGGGGGCACATGCACGAGAACTTCCCTGGTTCGTTGACACACTGATATTGACACAGGTAGCTTGAAGTTCTGCATTCATCGATGTCTGTAGAATCAGACAAGAACAGGGGCACAGAGCTGAGAAACTTTTCTGACACTAGTTTTATATTATGCATGTTTAGATCAGCTAAAGAGTGTCAAAAGAGTGCAAACTCTAAAACAGAAGAAAGGCAAGGCTCCATCTGAAATGCAGAGCCAACCGTGGCAACATGTCCATTCTCCTCTCTCCCTCCCAGCCTGCAGAGGGTTTCTTAAAGCAGGTTTCACTGATGCTAAGTGGACTGAGTGAGTGGGCTCATGGCTGACACTCTTCATCTTGTGTTCTGCAGGCCTAATCAGGTACAAGATTGATGTTTGCCTCTTCAGTGATGGTGTGACCCTGCTGCTGAACTGTTGAAATTCAAGTTCTATCCCTGTGCAGTTTTGCAGAGGTGACGTCTTGGCAGGCGTGGCCTTCTGAGGAAGAATCTTTGTATTTCAGAATCAGCAACCACTGTATAGTTTGCTAAGCCCGGCAGAGGCAGCAGTTCCGAGCTAACTCCTTATAGTTTTAAACACGCTTGCTTGATTTGAGACTTCTTTGCATGGGTTATGACTTATGTGGTCCCAAATAAACATGGGTAGACTCATGAGGCGGGTATGAACACCAAATGTTGATGGCCTCCCCTTCATGATGCTTTAAACCCCTGAATTACCCAGGAGGTGTATATCCACTAGCCTTTCAAAGTCACATTTTCCACTGACTGACCATCTTTTTACTCTTTAGAAACCTCAACCCTGACTTCTTTAAAAATGTCAACCTAGATGCCCTTCAATGGAAGAATGGATGAAGAAAGTGTGGAATATCTACACATTAGAGTACTACGCTGAGGTAAAAAACAATGACTTCTCAAATTTTGCATGCAAATGGATGGAAATAGAAAACACTATCCTGAGTGAGGTAACCCAGAACCAAAAAGATGAATATGGGATGTACTCACTCATAATTGGTTTCTAGCCATAAACAAGGGTCACGGAGTCTACAATCGGTGATCCCAAAGAAGCTAAGTAAGAAGGTGAACCAAAGGAAAAACATATAGTTGTCCTCTTGGCTATGGGAGGTAGACAAAATTGCCGGGGAGAAAATTGAGTTCTTGGGGGTGGGGTGGGATGGGGGTAAGGGGAGATGGGGAGAGAAAAGGGAAAAGGGGAGAATGGGGGGAACTTGGGGAAAAAGGAGGATTGGGATAAAGGAAGGTTGGATAGGGGAGCACGGAAACACAATTCTTAGTTAAGGGAGCCACCTTAGGGTTGGCAAGAGACTTGAACCTAGAGTGGCTCCCAGGTGCCCAAGGCGATGTCCCCAGTTAGTTCCTTGGGCAGCTGAGGATAGGGAACCTGAAATGACCCTATCCTATAGCAATACTGACGAATATCTTGCATATCACCATAGAACCTTCATCTGGTGATGGATGGAGATAGAGACAGAGACCCACACTGGAGCACTGGACTGAGCTCCCAAGGTCCCAATGAGGAACAGAAGGAGGGAGAACATGAGCAAAGAAGTCGGGACCACGAGGGGTGCACCCTCCCACTGAGACAGTGGGGCTGATCTATTGGGAGCTCACCAAGGCCAGCTGGACTGTGACTGAAAAAGCATGGGATAAAACTGGACTCTCTGAACATGGCGAACAATGAGGGCTGATGAGAAGCCAAGGACAATGGCACGGGGTTTTGAACCTACGTAATGTGCTGGCTTTGTGGGAGCCTAGCCAGTTTGGATGTTCACCTTCCTAGAAATGGACGGAGGGGGGAGGACCTAGGACTTACCACAGGGCAGAGAACCCTGACTGCTCTTTGGACTGGAGAGGGAGGGGGAGAGGAGTGGGGGGAGGGGGAGAAGGGTGGGAGGAGAGGGAGGGAAATGGGAGGCTGGGAGGAGGTGGAAACTTGTTTTTTTTTTTTTCCTCCTTTTCTCAATAAAAAAAAAAAAGTTAAAAAAAAATGTGTTCAAGCCACACAGCGCATGGATAAAATTAGGAGCCAAGTCTCTTGGTTTTTACCACACCCCCAGCTCTTTATAAACCTAAAAGTGCAGATTCTGTCTTGGGAAATTGTGATTGGGGGCTGGGATTCTCAGTTTCTCACCAACTCCCAGCAGAAGCCACCATGGGAGCACACTTTTAAAATCAAGACACTCCCAGGCTACACCTAGTGTCCCAACTGCTCAATGCTTTTTATTTCTTTCAGTAACAAACTCAAAAGCCATGGTTTTCTCTAAACTGCCTTTGTAAGATTTTAAGAACAGGATTTGTGGGAATAAAATTTTCTTTCATCGGCAGCACAGTCAGGCAAAAAAACGTCAGTCAGGTTGGCCCTTGCTCTAGGATGTGTGGAAAATGTTACCTTCACAGTTGAGTCTGTCACTGCTCAGCTCGTATCCTTGGTTGCACTGACAGATGAAGGAGCCGAGGATGTTGTAGCATTGCTGAGCACACTGGTTGCTGGCATCGCATTCATTTATATCTGCAGGGAAAGAATCTAAGTCTACATCTGTCTCTGTGTATCTGGGGCTGCACGTTTTTAGGCTCAGCCTTGCTCTTCCGTGCCTGTGTCATTTGATGGTAAGTAGTCCCTCGCTGTGGGCACTCACTGGAGAACACCCCCTCAGCACCACAGTTGTTGGAAGGACAAAAGTTGGTCAGACACTTCTTTTAGAAATACCAGAATATATATTTTTTTTCTAGGAATGACAGTTTGATGTCTGATAAATTCCCCCCCCCCCAATGAATTTAATGCGTCCAATAAACATACGTCCCAGTACCTATTTTCTTATGCTGTCCAGATTCAAAATCCAAATCCATAAATAATTGTTCTAAGACACCTGAACTGATATGGTATCTCAGCATGTGGTGGTAAAGAGTTATCTGGGATATTTATTACTTTTTAAATGGTTTCTGTTAAATTCCTCAACAATTATAGCATAAGCCTTTGAGACCCATGCAGAGTTTTGTTATGCTCCAACACACAGAAAATATGGTGAAGAAGGCATTTTCCTCCCTCCTGCACTAGATTCCTTCCAGGTTGTGCTCATCTGAATCATGTGGCATGCATGACATTGCACACTGAAAGGGGAGATGAAACATGTAAGGGTCACGTGCGCTCTTAGTGAAAAGTTTATGCACTTGAACTTCGAGTGACCCTTTGGCCTCTTCAGCGTTCTATCTCACACACTGACTAATTGAAGTATGTGTATCCATTAATCTGTAGTTCCATTTTATATCTAAATCTCTCTCTCTGTCTCTCTCTCTGTCTCTCTCTGTCTCTGTCTCTGTCTCTCTCTCTCTCTCTCTCTCTCTCTCTCTCTCTCTCTCTCTCTCTGTCTATCTATCTCCATGGAGGAGAACTTGAACCAACGTTTAAAATTACTTCCCATTCCTATCCTGTTCTGTTTTAAGAAACAGATTAGCTATTGTCTTTTCAGCTTTATGACCCCAGGGAAGCTGGCGGAAACCAGTTCACACGGGAGCACAGAACACCAGGAACAAAGCAGCAGACCATTCCTTTAGGCAGAAGCTGGTCTGCAGGACAGCAGTTCTCGCAGGACTTACCCACACAAGTGTAGTTGTTTGCTGCCAACTGAAACCCAGGACTGCACTGGCAGTAAAAGGAACCTGGTGTGTTCACGCATCTTTGGTGGCAATATGGAGGCACGGCGCATTCATCTATATCTAAGCAGATGGCACAGACACAGAACCAAGGGGTTAACTGGCCATAGTGGTACACGACTTTAATCCCAGCACATGGAAGACAGTGGCAGGTAGTTCTCTGTAAGTTTGAGGCTAGCCTGATCTACATAGTGAGTTCCATGATAGTTAGAGCTACATAGTGAAACCCTATCTTAAAACAAAAACAAAAACAAAATCAACCAAACCAAACAAACAAGCAAATACCCCCAAAACCCAAAAACCAGAACCAAGTTGTTGACTTATTGAATTCTCAGTGGTGCTAATGTAGAAAACATCTCAGGAAGATCTTGTGTTAAAAACAATCTTCTTCCCTCCCTTCCTCAATCTCTCCTTTTCACCCTCTCTCTTAAAATTAGGATACATGTATTTAAAACATACTTTGGCCATCGGTTAAGTAAAACATTATGAAGAAAGACCAAGCAGGGCATGGTGGTGCACACCTTTAATCACAGCACTCTGGAGGCAGAAGCAGGCGGACCTCTGTGAGTTTGAGGCTAGCTTGATCTACAAAGTGAGTTCCAGGCGAGCCAGAGCTGTTATATAGAGAAATCTTGCCTCAAAATACCAAATCAAACCAAACCAAAAACAAACAAAGAAACAAAACGAAACAAAAGACCAACCACACACCCATGTTAGCAGTAAATGAATGCTTTGAAATGTAGAGAAAGGAAAGAGGTTAAGATCATGTCACATACACACAGGAGGATGCCGAGAGTGGAGGGTCAAAAACTTACCTAAAATGAGGAAAAAGAAAAAGAATGAAGATACAGCTTACAATCGAGAGAGAAAAGATGTGGGTCGTGTCCAGCTGGTGACTGTGGCTAAGCCATCCAAACATTTGTGTCTTCGTGTTTGTGCCTAACGTGATAGGAAGGTTTGCTATGTGTATCTTAGAAAGTTTTGTGAGGGTCAAATGAAAGAACATTGTGAAAGGAAAGGATACTACACAAGTGACCTTTTGAGAATGTCCTGACGTTTGGATGAAGTGTTCCAGCCTGTGTCCTTCTTTGATAAATATTTCCAGCTATAAAACGCTCAGTGGAGAACTTGCAGAGAAGCATAATAAAATGTCATTACCTCATGACTACACTCTGTGACGGCTCCTGCATAGCGTGTGTAGTTTAACAGGACAGTTTTGTACATACAAAACAACACCACAGAGTGACATTACCTCACGCTAAAAAAAAAAAATAAGAAATAACAAAGCTGTGCTGCTGTTTTAACAACAGTGTGCTCGAATGGCTTGAAGCTAACGTGAGTTCGAATCTTGGATCTGGCAATTCCATGGCTTAGCTTCTGGAGCTTCCGATTCTTATTCATATGGTAGAATGGTTGGAGAGTTCACATGGTACAGATTAGGTGATGTATCTGGAGCATACTAGGTAGTGAAGTGGGAGGTGTTAGTAGAAAGATGCAGAATGCTGCTGGCCAATCAGCATACTGAAATAACTAGAGAGACATCCGCACAGCCTATGTATCTGCTTCCTGGTACCCAGGGAGGATGGCTCTCTCACTACATATGACAGTTTATGTCCCCACCCATATTCTTATCCTGCTTCAGACTTCCTTGTAGCGTTTGTTGTTGCTTAATATTGAGATGTGTGTTTATTTGCTTGTCTGTCTCTCTCACTATCATCTGAGGCAAATAAGAGCTGTCTCTTCCCTTGAGATAGAGGTGGAAGATATTTGTCTGCTCTCTGATGTATGCTTCATGCCCCGAGCAAGGACTAGTATTAGTAGATGCTCAGTTACATTATTTGATGTGGAAGAATCTTACGTTAATTAAGAGCTATTGTTTAGAGTGCTTCCTAGTGCCTTATGTGATAGCCAGGTACCACAATCGCTAGTCAATATGTATGGATTTTTTTCTAATAGCTCCTCTAGACCAAAGATTTTGTAAAAATTGTTGGCCTAATCCTATATCTCAGCATCTAGAACTGTACCTGGCACACAGTCTGCTCTCGGTGAATATATTATGACTCAATGGTGCCCGTCTCTTCAACTAGTAGATATTCATTTTATAGCATTGCATTTGGTGATAAGGTTGCATAGTCATAACTGCAATTTATTCTGCATCTGTCTGCATGGGATACAGGCATAAACGTGTTACTCCACATAGTGAGAAGATAAATAATAGGAAGGTATAGCAGGGACAGAGAGAGCAAGCTGCGCAGTGCCCTGCTGATTGTGGAGGTCCATGGAGGATTGGGTCAATCCACAAGTGCAGGAACTCAGAGTGCATGTTTAGCTACATCAAGCAAAACCACCACAATGCTTTTATTATACTTTGCATAGGTATCAGACTGCAACAGATTGGAAATTTCCAAAAATGGTCTACTTCATCCTAAATTGGAAGGAGGAGTGACTAATTATATTTGGTTAGATTATGGCTCCTTGGGGAAGCAACTGGGATGGGATTGGATAGTGCAGTAGGGTTTTGTAGGGGTGGTTTTGTTGCTTTGGAAAGAATGTGTACACATGTGTGGCCCAGAACCATAACCAGTGAGAAGAAGCTGTGGTGCAAGTGACCTTGGGAGGGAGGACGTTGATGCCCTAGAAATGATGAGGAGACCCCTCTATGATCTCTGAGGAGAGCAGAACTACCTTTGTGGGTGAGGGCAACGTCGGTACACACATGATCTGATGTGAGCTCATTTTCCCACTTTCCCATAAAGGCTGCCTCTCAGTCTTCCTTCGTCTTCGGTTCACCCTGCAGTAGAGTAGGTTACTACTGTACTTTTAGGCCCTCAGTGTTTATTTTACTGACTAACCCAAAGAGCATAGCTTGCTTTGGCGTCTGTGGAGTTTTCCAGCACTCTTGTTCTTTGTTTTAACTTCCAGCTTTACAAACCCTGGTCCTTCCATGAGTCCGGGTACCCATTCCAGCACCTAGACACAGCCCTTGGCAGGCAGAGTCAGCCAGGGTCTACAAGGAGCTGAGTGCTGACATACCCATGTTGACAGCTCACATTCTCAGGTAGAAGCTGATGCTGCCTGGCTGTCTCCAAACCCTCATCCTCTGCTCCTAGGAGAAAATCTGGTCTTCCCACTGGTCTGTGGTAAGAGTCTAGGCATGTAAACAGATGGGCAGAGGGAGCCAATCACAGCGGTTCGTGACTTCTACTGGGTTCCTTGATTGAGTGAGCCAGAGTGCTGTTTTACTTCACTGCCTGCCAGCTGGCCTCCTCAAACTGTGTTCTTTCATTCATTCAGAATATATGCAGGTCATCTACTATGTGTACTGGACCCTTTGTGGGGACTCTGGCATCAGCAGTGACACAAGCTGACATGGCCCTAGACCTCAGGGAGGTATCCTCTCAAACTCCCTCTGGTGCAGTGCTTCATTCTGCACTTGAAACACCACCAAAGACTTGCAGTGTAAAGAGGCTTTAGATCAGGGGTTCTCAACCTGTGGGTCACGACTCCTTCGGGGGCTAAATATCAGATATTCTGCATCAGATATTTATATTGTGATTCATAATAGTAGCAAATTACAGTTATGAAATAGCAATGAAGTAATCTTATGGTTGGGGGTCACTACAGCATGAGGAACTGTATTAAAGAGTCATAGCATTAGGAAGGTTGAGAACCACTTCTTTAGTGTTCACTCTGCCAGTCACATGGCACAGGACCACATATGTGCTAACCACTGCCATTCATGAGCTCCTGAGTTGGAACTAGTGGCATCTCCACAGGACACTTGAACACGGTGATACACAGAGCACTTAAGTAACCATAGGCTCAAATGACAGGGGTAGAGGGGGCATTTGACCTCAGCATCTATCGCATGCACCATATTCTGCTGTGCAGTGGTCCCTGTCACCAGTATGTTAGTGACACAACCCCTAATGAAAAATTTAGTTCTCGGTTGTCTTTATGGTTCCATTCAGACTAGATTACTGCTTTCACTTAGTCTATAGTACTTTAGTATTTAGGATAGTTTCAACCTTAAGTTCCTCTTGGTAGCTGGAAACTATATTGTTCGTTGTCAGAAGAGGAAGAAGCTGTTGGGTATCATTCTTCAATCAACCGGGAGGGCTTTATTTTGATGTCTAAAGAGTCTCAATTTGGGAGTCTTAATACTGCACCAGGGACTTACCCACGCACTGCTCGCCCCTCTTCTGATACCCCGGAAGACACTGGCATGTGAAGGAACCACGTAAGTTGATGCACACTTGGTCCTCTCTGCAGTTGTGGGTCCCTGAGGCGCACTCATCGATATCTGGGAAAGACATGCAATACAGAAAGAATTCCAGCTGTTTGTGAAGATATGGAGGCTCTCTTTTCTTTTTTCTTAAACTGAATTTTACTTTATTCTTCAAAAGCATTATAAAATAATTTTATAATGCTGGAAATATTTAAAATAAAAAATATTTCAAATGTTTATAAAATATTTTCAGAATTACCAGTGTGTACTCCTGAGATTTACGAGTTCCTAATAATTCTTAAACCTATCTTAGCCATTTACTCCATCTTCTCCCTTTTATCTATCACCCATCACGTTCCCAGTAGGCATGAATGCTTCCCTAAGATAGTTTTATACTTTTATTAGATAGGGATACCTATGAGAACACACAACAACTATTTGTAAGACTGAAGCAGGAGGATCTCTAATTTAAGTCTAGCCTGGGCTACAGGGGAAGTTCAAGTCCAGCCTTGGCAACTTAGACTCTATCTCAAAACTGTAAGTAAAATGAGACTAGAATATAGCACATTGGTAAAGCACATTCCTTGTATCTGTAATGCTCTAGGTGCCATCACCAGCAACATACATATGTAGATACACTTACATAAAAGGTGAGAGAATTAAATTAGATTGCACGACTCCTACTTTTGCTACCAAATGCTTTTAAATTTGAGAGACCTTCTTATAAATCTTATTATTGTATAGTCTCTCTTCTGATTCTGGTGTCTTTTACTCAAATGGCAGAATAACATGTATATATAAAGTTTTCATTACAAAACTCAAAATGAAAAGCACCAATTTGATCATATTCTTCTAGGACAGATATGTTAGTGTAGTTGATAGTCTCCTAAGAGATTTTACTTTGAACAAATGCTACATGTGCTTCCATGGGAAGCAAGTTACAGGTTTAGCAAAGAGGGGAACTTACCAAGGAAGACAACTTAGAGAGCCTGTTCCTGACCAAAGTGTGCTAGGAATTTGTGTGACCATTCACTGCCACTTGTAGGTAGAATTCATTTTGCCATGTCTGTATCCTTCACAGTCATTCAGAAATCACATAGCCACCAGGAAGATAGATTTCAAAGGGCGGCTACATAGTTTTGGTATTCTCTAACAACTGAAGACTAAGCTTTAATAAAATGTCACAAAACATGTAATTTCTAGATGACCATTTCTTCATAACCAAGATAGACTTGCTGGGGAGTGAATTTTTGATCATCACTGTGGGAGACCCCAAGGTGGTGGGCTGAGAATCAATTAAAAGAAATCAATTTTCAGCCATGAGAACTGACTATGCTTTCTCTTTCCCACCTAAGTAGAAAGTGGCTCTTTGTGTTATTTTGTTTGGATTTTTTTTTTAATTTCAAGGAGAATTGAATTGTTGCACTCATGCTAAGCAAAGCCATAAAGTAAGCCATTCATTTTATAAGAAGTCATTCTGAGATAATCACTCTACTTAGCCTGGAGCAGTAGGAGAGATTCTGTCCAGAAAGAGAGGGCGAGAGGATGAGGATGCTCCAGCGATTGATGCACGATTGCACATTGGATAAACCTGGTAAGGCTGTCTTTGACACAAAATTATTGGCACCTGATTTTAAATATCAACAGGTTTTTTTGTTGCTGTTGTTCTGAAATTCATTAACGCTCTCACTATGATGCTGTTTTCCAATCTACCCCAAAGGGCCCTTTCGAGGTGAAAGGCCACGGAGCAGTGACCGAACTGTGAAGTCAGCTGCTCCCTTTCATGCCTTGTTATTTTCTCAAATGCACTTGATGAAAACCTTCTCTACTGGGATTCTTTGGAGCTTTATGACTCCCTAATGCAGAAATGACAGCAGAATTCCTATTGTTTTATGTCAGGAGCATCTGCCAACATTTGCCGTGATAACAGCCCTGAGAGATAGAGTCCTGGTAGATCCAACTGTGGCAAGCTCCCTCTGTCCGTGCTGGCAGGAGATCAAGGACTCAGGCCGGCTTGGCACTGCTGAAGGAGGCCTTGCCAGTGACGCAGGCTTCTCTTTTTGCAACCACTCTGTGCAAACTGCCTCCACCTCATCACATTCTGGGTGTCCTGCAAGTTCCTTCCTATTTTCCCATCATTTGCTTCGAACTGTCTTTGATAAACCGACTAACGTTTCCCCTGGGATCAATGTATCATGAAATAGGTTTCAAACATACAAACCTGTAAGGCTCCTTTCTAAGAGTCTGCTCTAGTTAGCTTCTGAAAAGAATTATTTATTAAAAAATATCCAGTGAGTTACAGTAATTTAATAAAGGCAAAGACCCAAATACACTACTATGCCACTCCAACTACCTTATTTTCCTTTCTTTACCCAAAACAAAAAAACTGTGATAGAATTTGCTTCATCTAGTGAGCATGAATTGCTGGATGCAATGTTCCTTTGACCTGCACTTAGAAATGCTCAAAGCATAACCTCCATGACCTGGAGGCAGTGTCATCTGCATTTCTGTTTGTATCATTCTAACCGCAGTGGAGAGTATTTATTCTCCCCGGCCCTCACATTTAGCAGCTTATTTAAAGCTAAAGAATCCCAGCGGCCAGAACTTCTGTGGACTGTCTTCAATTATAGTATCTATTTAAATGCCGTAATGCTATTGCTTGGAAGATTCTATTATTGCTTGCTTATACACTCACACAAAGGCATGTTAAGCCATCAAACATCTTTAAACCTTTTCGTGCGTTTTTTCCTGCTTGTCTGTTGTCAGAAGGCTCAGGGTGACACTCTTGTCACCACTCCAGGGCAGCACAACCACTGCTGTTGCAGGAACCTCTGTTGTTTGTGAGCAGAACTTACTTCCTGCATCTGTTTTGGGAGGCCATCTGTGTGGGCAAAGCCCGGCTTTATTTAACAGGAAAATGACTCAGGTCAGCCATGTTTTCCTGAGAATCTAGGAACAAACGCTCTGGGGAAAGGAATTTTATGTTTTTGTTTTCAATTATCCATCATTTGTCCTTGACAGCGAAGCTCATTTCCCCTGCTTACTATAGCGCGTGGAATGTGATGGTTGTTTTTTCAGTAGATGTTTACCCAATTAATGGATGAATGAATGATTACTTTGGTGCTCAGGGTTTACAGAAAGCAGGACCAGCACTGTAGGTTATGGAAGTAAAATTCATAAGGCAGAGTAGCAGGCAGGCCTGAAGAGCGCGGCAGAATCAACTCTGCTTCTGAGTGGGAACAAGGGAAAACCGTTGAGTCTGGAGGACTCTCAGCCTACACTGGCCAGAGTGAGCAGCCTTAGCATCTTTGCAGAGGAGGTGGGTCCTGAGCTGCCGGGTGAAGGGGACGAGATACAGGATCTGGTAGTGGAAGCAAGCTCTCTTTTTGAAGGCAAGTCCCACAAGAAAGAGACCCAGCAAATCTGCAGAGAATGACAGGGAGTTGGAGTCAGCCCGGTGCTGGGTCTGGCAGAATGTGCTCAGCAAATGCGTGCCCAAGTCACTAGCAGAATCCAGAGATCTAAATGGGGGATTCGAGGGTTTGTATTGAACACTACAGCGAACAGCTGTTAATGAAACAGCCATGGATAATGTTAACACTACCAAGAACAAAACAGCAGAACATGCTTCCTAAAATCCCACAACACTTTTAAACATTCTGATAGGTTGAGAATAACTTAAAAGAGTCCTCATCTCCCTACTTGTGGTTTATACTACTGTAGGTATTTCTTTTCTTGACACTGACAACCTTAGTTGCCTTAAATAATCCAGCACAGTCTTTGCTGAGCCTCCCATCAGGCTTGCCCCAGTCAGTGGCACTGCAGATCTGTCAATATCTGCAAGCGAACACGGGGATGGTGTCCATTCACTGGTGTCCCCTAGGCCCTGCTTAGGCCTTTGTTCTCCAGTTTTGGCTTCTTCCCTTGTATTCTGACTCATAGTTTCCAAATCCCTGACTCATGTTGTGCTCTCTCTTATGCAACATTTTAATCTCTGCAATGTTCTTTCCATAATTTGATAACTTACCACGACATGGAGTCACTTCAGCGTGTTTTATGGGCAAAAGTGACATGCAGTATGAGGGCTCTACTGTACCACATTGGGTTTCAACTTGAGTTTAAGAAGTGACTCCTGGCCACTTTGGAGGAAGGCGCTGCAGACCATAGAGAGGAGGAAGGCGGCTGAAGTGACTGATTCTGTGGCTGCCCATGTGATCTAGGACTGTGGCCTCAGTGAACTTTTTCAGTGGAAGGAGTTGATGGATGAGGATCTTAGGAATTTGGAGGGTCTTTATTTTCAAAATTATTGGAGGAGGTAGGAACTTCTTAGCAAAAGCTGAGGACGTTGTTGTTCTGCCTCTGTCTTATCTAATAGTGGCTGCTGGTAATTATAATCCTGGTAATCCATTAATGTTACTGATTAAAATCTACTTAGAGGAGAGTGTATACTATTTAATATAGCATTGCATAGACATTTATTAAAACTCTAAAAAAAATTAGCATAAAGTAGATAAATAGTTTCTATACAGAAAGAGTTTCTTAAGAAGTCAAATTACTCCAGGACACCTCGGGAAACAGAACAGACTACTGCCGACAGTTGACAGGCGAGGAAGTAAGATGCTAGTGACATGTAGAGTCAGAGCTGCCTGATGTTGCAGAAACCTCATGTTCAAATCCCAGGCTCCCTTTTGCTCCTTCTATGATTTAGTTCTCCACAGACTTTTCTCCCACAAACGTGGGTAGCAAAAGTTGAGCTGCAGGCATGTATACTTTAACTTTTTCCCTCAGGATCAGAGGATTGCTAATCATGTCATACCTGGGTTCTTCCCCTTGTCTTTCTTTTGCTTACAGTTAGATTTCTAGCTCTCTGTGCTTTCTGCTTCCCTCCCCAGTCTTTAGCCACTTATCAACAATTTTTGTCAAAGACTTTCTAGTTCCCATTTTGCTTCCTTTATAGAGCCGGGATCAGATTTATCTGGCAACATGCCCAGTTCCAATCGGCTTTTCACCCTTTAGCTAGAATTCACCAGAGCTAAGCAGTTCTAGTGGAGAAAAGAGATATTTACTAACAGAGGGGAACTGTCATCATTGTGGCCAGCAGGAGATTTATAGCTCTAGATTCTTATCAATTCTGGCAAAGCGTAGATAACAATTTGGTGTGCTTTAAGTGATAAACAAAAACATCATCAAAATCAGCTTCAGCCCTCTTGGTGGTTCAGTCTTTGTTTTAGAAAGTGACCAAATCCAGTGTCCTGGAAATCCTTGGCACTGTACCATGTTCTGGTAGAGTTTTGTAATATGCTCTTCTCATGTTTAAAAAGTGATGCGTGTATCGGGGTTGCTTCTTCAGCAATGAGGATGGATTTGCATGGAAGATGAACCTTTACTCACCTAGCTTTCCATGGAACAATGGATTCCAAACACGAGCTGATTAGATGGGGTTCAGTGTATCATTCATAAATGTGGAAGGAAAACCAACAGGTTCACATGAATGCTTAACCTGCGACTTCTCTGTACTATTCACCTAGTAGATGTACCTCTAAGTTATAGGCCGAAACAGAAGAAAAGAAGACAGAAGAAGAAGGCACACACACTCATTCTTTAGTGCTCTTCGTGTACTGGGCAAGTGCAGCTGATAGCACTCAGAGAATTAAAGCAACATTTCCTACAGATAAATACTTTAGTATTGGGATATTTTCAGGCATCTGTGTGATGGTATCATACCCAGATGAACTTGTTTTTGTTTCTTTCTCAAACATAATTACTCCCCAGATATGTTTGGGGAAAGGTGCCCTAGAATAGGGGATACTATGGTCAGTGGTCCAACTACAACCTTGGGGAGTGTGACTATATTTTGGAATATCAGTCTTGGCTCTTGAGTGGCTGGGTACTAGTGGATTTTCTGTGTGGCAATTCAAATTTGTCCAATAAGGTTGGTCATTATTTTTAAATATTGATTAAAAATGGATGGTCTTCTCAACATAAAGCCAGCCACAATGAACCTCATAGAAGAGAAAGTGGAAAGTACACTTGAACACATTAGCACAGGAGACCATTGCCTAAATATAACCCCAGTAGCACAGACACTGAGAGAAACAATTAATAAATGGGACCTCCTGAAGCTGAAAAGTTTCTGTAAAGCAAAGGACGTGGTCAACAAGAGAAAACAACAGCATACAGAATGTAAAAGATCTTCACTAACCCCACATCAGACAGAGGGCTGGCCTCCAAAATATACAAAGAACTCAAGAAATTGATAATCAAAAGAACAAATAATCCAATAAAATGTGGATTACAGACCTAAACAGAGACCTCTCAACAGAGAAATCTAAAATGACTGAAAGACACTTAAGGAAATGCTCAACATCCCTAGTTATCAGAGAAATGCAAATCAGAACAACTCTGAGATTCCATCTTAGCTGTATGAATGGCCAAGATCAAAAACACTGCTGACAACTTATGCTGGAGAGGTAGTGGGGTAAAGGGAACACTCCTGCATTGCTGGTGGGAATGCAAGCTGGTACAACCCCTTTGGATGTCAGTGTGGTGATTTCTCAGAAAATTAGGAAACAACCTTCCTCAAGACCCAGTAATACCACTTTTGGGTATATATCCAAAGAATGCTCAATCATACTGTAAGTACATGTGCTCAACTATGTTCATAGCAGCATTGTTTGTCATAGCCAGAACCTAGAAACAACCTAAATGCCCCTTGAAGGAAGAATGGATAAGGAAAATGTGGTACATTTACACAATGGAGTACTACATAGCAGAAAAAATAATGACAGCTTGAAATTTGCAGGCAAATGGATGGAGCTTGAAAACATCATATTAAGTGAGATAACCCAGACCCAGAAAGACAATTATTACATGTACTCACTCAAAAGTGCTTTTAAAACATAAAGCAAAGAAGACCAACAAATATCACAATCCCAGAGAATTTAGACAACAAAGAGGACCCTAATAGAGATATACATGAATCTAATCTACATGGCACGTAGAAAAAGACAAAAGCTCCTGAGTAAATTGGGACCATGGGGACTATAGGAGAGGGTAGAAGGGAGGGGAGAGGTAGGGAGGGAAGCATAGAAAAAATGTAGAGTTCAATAAAACTAATTATAAAAAAAGGATGGTCTTGGGTATAATTCTGATCCTACTGATCATGGGATGTGTTTGTATCTGTGTTTTGTGGGTGTCTTGGCACTGGCCAGTTCCAGAAACCCAAATCAAACTCTGGCAAGTTATGAGCTGAATGGAGACCAATTCCACTTCTGGAGCCTACTGAGTCCCCATGAGCAGTGTGACTTGAGTTTTGGTCTCCTGCTTGGAGACCTTATAGCTGGGTCAGTACCCCCACCCCAAAGCAAACACATTCTTGGCTTTCTCCTTTAGGTAATCATCACTTGAAGTGACACAAGCCTCTGGCTATGGCAGTGCCAATTATAACAAGCATGGCTTGGTGACCTCCTAATTAGAGAGACCGGTTATATTCTTGTTCATCCAACATTAAGTAGATTTAGTTCCCACTAAATTTAAGCACAGTACTAAATGTTGGGTGCAACTTGGCATTAGTTCCCTAACTCATTAAAGGCCTAAAGCTTTTTCAAAAAATGTCTTTGTGACTCTTACTTTTGACCATAATACCTTATTATGTTTTCCTGCACAATCTGTCCCCTCAGGGTAACCATGGTGAGAGGGCACACCTGTCCCCTCAGGGTGACCATGCGAGAGTGCACACACATCTGTCCCCTCAGGGTGACCATGGGAGAGTGCACATCTGTCCCCTCAGGGTGACCATGGGAGAGGGCACATCTATCCCCTCAGGGTGACCTTTGACCATGGTGAATTGGGATGTGGAGACAGGAGCATTACTCAGAGCTCCAGGGCCAGCTAGTCTGACATTCACATGGGTAAGCAAGAAGAAACTCTCAAAGCAAAATGGAGGGCAAGGCCTGACACCTGAAAAGTTTCACACTTGGGTATGGAATTTTCAGATATGAAAACTCACACATCTGAACACGAACACATAGAAACATAAATGCACACAAACATATACACACCATGTATATTTAAATGTATGTGGATTGACAAAAGGAGATGGAATGCTTAAATATTCTTTTTTTTGAGACAGGGTTTCTCTGTAGCTTTGGAGCCTGTCCTGGCACTAGCTCTGTAGACCAGGCTGGCCTCGAACTCACAGAGATCCGCCTGCCTCTGCCTCCCAGGTGCTGGAATTAAAGAAGTGCGCCACTACTGCCTGGTGTGCTTAAATATTTTTAGTGTATCTTCAGATCCTCAGGAAAGGTTAAAACTTCTAATTTACATTGGATTTTGATACGCCAGGGTACATGTTTGAGCAATCCCCAGGGGAAACGTAAAGGAATAGTAATAAAACACGGAACTAGAAATCTGACTCAGGGGAACACAGAATCATGAAAAATCCTTTGTCAACTTAAAGAGAAGGTGAAGAATAAGAATAAAAATAAGAATAAGATGCCAGGCGGTGGTGTTGCACTCAGGAGGCAGAGGCAGGCGGATCTCTGTGAATTCAAGGCTAGCCTGGTCTGCAGAGTGAGTTCCAGGACAGGCTCCAAAGCTACAGAGAAACCCTGTCTCGGAAATCCAAAAAAGAAAAGAAGGAGAAGGAGAAGACGAAATGTGCAGGCAATGCAGACGGCAGATGGTAGGGTAGTTGTTTCGGGTTTCACACATATCAGTTAGGGACTAGAACTGGACTACATGCTAGCTCTAAAACAAAAACTGAGCAGGCAGACAGTTTGGCAATCAGAAATGCTTTCTATGAAAGCTAAGGACAGGAGTTCAGTTTCTGGAACCCATGCAAAAGGGAGACCCGATCTCACAATGTTCCCATCCTGTTGCTCACATTATACACTAGAAATAATGATGATGATGATAATTATTAGATAATCATGTAATTAAAGAAAATGAATATACTGTTTCAAGTAACATAATTCAACTGTAAGTGTATGGATATTAAAGAAAAAGAGATTAAAAATATACTATACAAATATTAACCAGAAAAACTTTAGCTTTGCAATTTTAACATTGGATAAAATTGCCTTTAAGGGAAAAATCACTAAGGAATAAGTCAGGAATAGTATTTACAACGAAAGTTTTAGGGAAACATAGAAACTCTAAATTTAAAATCATTTAATCATAAATGAAGTAAAAGCTAAATGTAAACACAATGAAACACAATTATGGCAAGTGGTAAGATTTCAGCAGTTTCTCCTAGGAACTGAAAGAATCAACATACATTATTCAGAAATGAAGACAAAATAAAAATAACATGGCGAAAACTTTGAAAAAATGCTTACCACTGTATGGAAAACATAGCTTTTGTATGTACTGAGAGAATGTTGAAAGAAAATCTCCATGTGCTGGCCATGGGACAAGTCTAAATAAATTTCAAAGACGTCCATATAGAGATTATGTTTCCTAGAGGGTGTGGCTCAGTGGCAGAGCGTTAACCCCACGCTACGCTCTCCAACTACCACAGGGATGAAGAAGAGACAGGAGCAAAAGGACAACGACAACAGCAATAAAACTAGCAAAGCTCTGGTTTGGAAAAGGCAGACATTTCTAACAAGCCTGTGGCTTAGCGAAGGGAGTAAAAGTGAAAATGAGGACTAGGGCAAGCTGAACGACATCCAGAGTTGTGGGGACGAGTATCCTTCCTCCATACTTTCCCCATCAGTCTTGATCTTTCTTCTCTGTGCTCAACCCATAAGGGTCACAGTTGGTCAGAGTGGACTTCAGCATCCCGAGAAGCTATTTAGAGAAAAGAGGCAAATACATTCTAAAAGGCAGAACTAGAAGTCATGAGGAGAAATTCAAGGGAACTAGACTTTAACATTCAAGAAAAGATGTTACAGTTATTAGAAGCCTTGATGTATGCAGAAGTAATGAGTTTCCTGTCTCTGGGAATTTGCACGCATGCACCATGGATCTCAGGCAGGTGGCAGGGATCTGCCTCCTTATCTGTATTAGAAAACAGTGATAAGGGGTTACACATACGTGTGGCAGTGGAAATGACGTTTTAATCTTTTGGGCATATTTCTTTTTATTTTAAAATTAACTTTTCCTAAGCTTAACACACACACACACACACACACACACATACACAGGACACACACACATACACACACAGAGAACACACACACACACACACACACACACACACACACACACCAAAAGAGAGGAAAACCACTGCTTTTGTCCTAATAGTAATAGTAATGAATAAGGACTCAACAGACTTAAGCACTTCCTTTCATTTGACACATCATGCACACACATGGGTGTCTTTGTACATTTAGGAAGTTGACTTTTGTATTTATCCTGTAACATCTGACAAACTTGAAGATAAACTATACGGAGGGACATTCTTATCTCAAGGGCCTGTTTATATTTCCTCCCTTTTCCTTGAGCAGAAAAGCAGATCACATGTCTTTGACTTCTTGCTATCTGCCCAGTACTAAAGTTTTCTCAGAAAGGAGGACCCTTCACTTTGATCATGTCAAGACATGGAATTACTCAGTGACCAAAATATTAAATGTGAGCAACTATCAGTAATCAACTTGTATTTCACAAAGAACGATTCAACCATTGCCATTCTCCCAGAGCTACCGTCCTATATTCCGCAATTTAATTTCCAATAAACTGTGTTGACTTAGACTGTGGAATCCCTCCTTCTTTGTATCAAAATGCAATGAGCGTTGTGAAAGTTTGAGGAACTCATAAGTTTCAGCTGGAGGAGTGTAAAGGGGATGTGGGACAAGAGAAAATCCTGTTCAGTAAAGTTGCTGGCCCCACGGGAGGTCTGAGTCTCCAGTTTTCTGCAAACCAACATGGAAAACGGTCTTTGAACTTTTAAATAAATGCTGGGCCTTTTATCTTATATTTCCTTGGTGGGAGTGGTAAGTTTTGCAGTATTATTATTCTCTGAGATCTTTTTCAGTTCTGAAACAATGGTTTCTTTGATGGGTTATTGGGTGCCGTTTTCAAAAGTGTTCATTTCCCCGTTTTCAACTCATTTACATGAAAAACTTGTTCTTGTTTTCTTGGAGTGATGGTGTCAAGTCTCCATTTTTTCTTTCTCCTTTAAAATTTTTGATCAAACTTCTCCCTTACTCTACTGGATTGGTTCAAAGTGGAGTCTGAAAACAGACTGTCTTTCTGGGTAAGAGGGAAGGATTGTCAGAGGAGTAGGGAGTCCTGGATGCATACTACTGTGTACCTGAGAAGTTCCTTGTTTGCCAGGACTTCAGAGTAGCTTTAATGCATGCTTGACAATGTACACTGGAGAAAACCTCATGGAGAGACATGCACTGTACAGTGTTTCTCAGCTGAAGTACAAAGACAGATGGAGCTATGCCAGGCACGTGGTGGATGTGTTAAAGGTAGATGCTAAATAACCCAGTCTTCAGGGGAATTTCTTGGCACGAGTAAACACAGATGAAAAGGAGCCTGTGTGTTTTGGCTCTCTTACATCTGCTTTAATGGTTGCTGTATGCGGCACATGTATGGAGTCTATCTCATTCCACAAATATGGAAGAAAGTGGGACGTTGGAGCGAGTCATATTGTTAATTTAAAAATTACCCTGGGATTATTTTTCCTTAGGAATGTAATATTTTATTTATGCAAGCCTTTAAATAAAAGCTGTTGGCTTCAGGCACACATGTGGTTAATGTAGATGATGGTGAGGCTGCCAGAAAGGTCTCTGAATGTCCCCCGTCAGTGACTGTCAATCACTGATCTCTTTATTTTCTGAAGTAGAGGAATCAAGCTATTTTCTCCCTGCTAGTATTTTAAGTCCTAACTTCTTTTATTTGAGATGGCATTTTTATTACAAATATAACAACATGCTTATGTCTAACATATTATACTATGAACCAAGTTCGAAGAAGGAACAGATCTGTCTAAAAGGTTTTAGAATTGCAGAATAACATCTTCTTATGTAGCTCCTTGTTTTAAATATGATTGAGACAGAAGCGTAAGATCATGGGTGTTTTTTTTCTTTTGTGTATGTGTAGTATATGTGTGTTTGTTGTATGTACGTATACATGTTCCTACAGGTGTGTACACCTGCGTATGTAACTGTGCTCGCCTATTCATGTGCCTATGAAGGCCAGAAATTAATGTTCTGTGTCCTCTCTTTTCCCCTTATTTTTTGAGTCATGGTCTCTCACTGAGCATGGAACTCCCCTCTTCAGCTAGAGTGGCTGGCCAGAGAGCAGCGGAGATCTGTTTCCCCTTCTACAAAATGTTGGGATACAGACATGTGTTGCTGCTCCCGGCTTTTGTCTGAGGGGTTAGGATCCAGACTCAGATGCCCACACTCCTGCAGCAAGTGCTCTGGTCATTGTGCTATCCCCCATCATGCGGGTCCCAACCCTAAACAGAATTGCAGTTTTATTTTGTGTCCTAGGACATTTACTTGGCCTTTCCAAGTCTCACTGCTATATATACCAAAAAGAGATAGTGTCAATTACATAATGTCATTGCAGTGATGAACTGAAGTAATACAGCAAGAGTACCACGGGATCATAGCAAGTGCTCCATAAGTTGCTTCGGATGAAAAGACGAAAAGTTGACAGCAGATCAAGTTAATGTTTCTGTCAGACGCAGATGGAAGGAAATAAGAAAGCTGCAAATACTATGATTTCCAGCATAATTTTCATATTAATTTTTATATGATTAGACACAGGTCTTCATTTCTATGCTTTCTCATATTTGAATATGGCCTACCATAGCTGAAGCCTGATGTGGAGGATCACCAACCACTGCGTGACCACTGTCCCTGCTTTTTATATATCCCAGATGAATGAACCCAAGAAAAGGGAAGCCAGACTTCCTTATACTTTGTTCTCATGGAGGAAATAGGAAACCTTCAAACAAAAAGGGGTCTGGTAAAATAAAGTATGATATCATTTTTATAATTCATAATGTTTCATGATAGGAAAGGACAGCTCATACTTTAACAGCCCTTTGTGACAATCAGGTATTAGTGTTTATAAGAGGATTTAGCAGACAGCACCAACCACAGCTCCAATTAGTATTGAACTATAAATCTAAGAGAGTGCTCCAATGTACATTGTAGCTATGAGAAAGCTAGGAAGATGGAAGTTTTAGTGGTAATTTTTATTTATTTAATTATGCTAAGGGCATTATAGTCACTGTAATTCATTCAAGTCAGTAATGAAGTTATAGCTCAGAACTAGAGGATAAAGGGAGAATGCACCCCTTTATTACATTATTATAGCTCAGAACTAGAGGATAAAGGGAGAATGCACCCCTTTATTTTATAATGCTTTGTGATAGGGAAATATCTACATACAGAAGCAGAACCAGGATCCTGCAGTTTTCCCTAAGGATAAGGCAGAGAGTTAAACTGAAATGAACTGGTTATATTTGCAGGGTATCTGATTTCTCCAATGAGGAGGTTCAGAACAAGCATGCCTATAGCACTTGGACCGTGTGTCGGTGAAGCAGCCCTTTGGCCACAGCAGAGGGGGAGGTTTTATTGAGAGAGGCTTTCAGGTTTTGAGATGTTTACTGGTAACAGCAAATATCATGAGAAGCACCTTTCGGAAAGTCAGTTTTCATTGGACATCAAACATTGTGAGGAGAATCATATTCATTGTATCCAGTGTCTCTTATTGCCCTATTAAAGGTGTAGGTAAGAGAACCGACAGCGACTTCCTCTGTCAGCTCTACATTTCTTACATTTAATATTTAATTTTGTATCACCTTTGAGAGCATTGCTCTAATTAATAAGCCCTGACTGCGGATCCCTCAGTGAGGGACACAGACCTTGAACACCTCTTCTTGGACAGTTGTTCGTAGCTGCTTTTACTCTGACCCAGGGCATGTCCCCTGCCGTCTTCACCTGCCTAGTGAGGCTGGGGCTGCCAGGCTCTCAGGGATCCCAAAACCTGCCCCAGCGTTTAGTCAGTTCTGCACAATTGCTCTGAACCTCCACTGAGGCACTATAGGTGGTTCCATATACAAAATGACTCTTCTTGGGCTCCTCCTCATCAACGCATCTTTTCTAACTCTGCGTATCACCCATGCTACAGCCATGTGTAATACATTCTCACCTCTCGCCTGCCTCTGCCAGTAGGCCTTCCCCCAGCCCTCTAACTCAGCAGGAGGGAGTCCTTTTCGAGGTCAGCACATGCCAACCTTCTTTATACATCTTCTCCCAGATTCCTTTGACCAACGTGACGCTCTGTTGTCCAGCTGGCCTTCGGACAGTTGTAGCCGTTACCCTCCTTCTAAGAAGACTGGCAGCAATCATGAACTACCTAGGGGAGGCCTTTGCTGCCTGGTCTCTACTTCATTTTTAATTAAAGATACAGTAAGGATGAAGGGGCACTTGGCTCATGGTGCCTGATCTGGCCCAAGCTTCTATCAAGTTTTGGTCTGACAAATAAACTCTGGCCATGTCCACTAGACAACAGTCGCATAGCACTGGCCTGGGGGATTGCAAGCCTCAGCAAGTTGAAAGCAGCCCTTGAGCTCTCTGCTGAATTTGATGTACACATCCTAGTATTTTATAATATAAAGAAACAAAGCACGTAAGATAAACAATGCTTAGGGCTTCCATTACACTTTACAGTTTACTCCTCTCTATGATAAATGATTTCTTTTTGCATAATTAGAGAATGTTGGGCCAAGTAATGTGTTTATATGGACTTTCTTCCTGGTCTCTGCAAACCCCAAATATCAGTTTGGTTTTCAAACCAGTGTTTCAATCAGTTTTAGTACAAGCTCTGGACAGGGCTGGCTCAAACCCCTTCAAGAACGACAGCTGGGGTCTGTGTGGGGAAAACCTAGCCGTGGTGGGAATGATACAGCCATTACCGAGGGGATCCATAAAGTTGGCTTGACCTCTGCAGCTGTTCCTGAACCCGGGTCTTTGCCGCATCATTTGATGGAAAGTTAGACTTACAAACAGACGTGGGCTGTTTTGGGAAGGAAATCCATACCTAGTATGACTATAGATGGGAAATAAGGCCAGTTCTAAGTATTCAGGATAAATAATGTGATCTTGTTAATAAATTAGAATTCAGAAGCAAATTTAAAGGTTAACACTATATTTGTGCATTTAATCCTTCTGTAAGATAATTTGATACAGGGTATCTCTCATCTTATACTAAGGACACTCATCATGTCATCTTGGCCCATCAACGGGATAAAACCCCAACTCTGACCCTGGCGTGTGGGGCTCTTCATGCTTCTACTCCTGTCTCTTCACACCGTGTGCACCCAGGTCACACCAAACACCTTACATTTCAGCAAGTGTTTCTCACTAGGCCTGGGAAACTTTTTCTCTTCCCTCATTCCCCCATGTCTCTGAAATCAGATTCCTATAACTTTTTAAGATTAAAGCCTGGTGTCACTTTTCCCGGGAAGTCCCCAAATGGAACCTAATAGTTGTGATGCCACACTAAATTAGTCTGCTCCCACATGTGAGCTCTTGGCAGGAAGGCCCCATAAGTTCTGATACTTGTTTTCTCGGTACCTCCCATGCTTTGATCATGCTCAATTCAGGCCTGGCACATAACTTTGCATTTGGAAGACATGTTTAGGGATCTTGCAATGAGATACCTTATCTGTGGTTGGTGACATGTCCCCAACTGTGACAAAGTGAAGTTAAATCCATCTTCCTCATCTCATTCCTAAATCCAATATGAAACATAAAAGCAACCTAGACAGCTACCACATCGTCTCAGAAGACGCCTACCCCACAGAGGGAAAGCTCAGGCTTGACTGTGACTTACACAGGTCAGTCACCAGACACGTCAGTCACTGTTACCTTTGTAAACTGGTTGTGTGCTAGTTTTCAGAGAACAACTTAGCGAAATAGGATCCAAACTCAACTCGAGTTTCTTTGGCTTATTTCACAAACCATATATTCTTATAAACTCAAATTTATATTTTATTAGCTCAGCAGGTCAGCCCTGCCCCTCCTCCTAAACTATACTGCTTTTTCCCATACAATTTAAAAATTATTATTTTTAACAAAGACAATAGCTGTAAGACGTTCTTTCTGTAGACGCCATGGAAACCTGTTGCTTTCTCCCTCCTTAAGGAGCTTGTTCTTCATCCACTCCTATCCGATAGGTTGGGGAGTGGCAGGACAGAGAATTGCCTTTTGTGTTAATTTCATATATTCTCAAAACCTTACACTGAGCTAAGCTTGGGCTCATTGCATTTTGAAGGGAGCAGCCTTGATGTTCAGATAGTAGAATGTCTGTGCAGAGTCTATGCTTGGACAGTTTGGAGGAGGAGACTTGTTACAGAGTCCTTCTGGTTAGACTTCACGGGGAATGAACACCTTAGAGTATAATAATGTGGGCATGAGGCAGAAAGGCTAGTTGCACAAAAGATCATTTAGGGGCGAATTATCCCTTAATTGATTATTTTATGAAGCGCGAAAACAGAAATCATACCATCTTATGAATGTGTAATTGATACTTATCTTTATAGCTATAAATAAATATATGATTATGAATAAATATATTGCTGTTGACCCTCCTTGAAGATAACTTGTTTGAAATCACTGAATCAGGAGAAGCACTCAGATGTAAAATAGCAAACAGCACTTATTAGAAATAGTTTTAAGCTAGTTATTATCATCCTGAAAATAACCCATTTATATTATACCTCCTTCTAGCACTGTTACAGTATATACAGCTTCTCCTAGCACTGTTACTGTGCACACAGCACTGGAATGCTCCTCTAAGTATTGATAATATCTATATCTTTATCTATATCATCCAAATGCTCCTCCTAGAACTGTTACTGTATACATAACACCGGAATGCTCCTCTAAGCAATGATTATTGTCTTAAAAAGTCTTAGCAGGCCGCCCGATTGCAGTCACCAGTCTCTGTTCTGAGGACCTCAGGGCTGCCCTGCAGCTACCATTTACCACTGGCTACCTGGAAATGTCGCTCAGTGTGGAGCTGAATCACTTGGAACATTTATTGTTTAAAAATGTGGCCGGGCAGTGGTGGTGCACACCTTTAATCTCAGAACTCAGGAGGCAGAAGCAGGCATATCTCTGTGAGTTTGAGGCCAGCCTGATCTACAGAGTGGGTTCCAGGACTGCCAAGAATGTTACATAGAGTAACCATACCTTGAAAAACCAAAACAAAATAATAAATAAATAAATAGTATTGACTTAGGGTTACACATCAAAAATATATTTTAAAATTTCACTCTCATTTTGTATTATAGCAGAGAAAGTGTTTTTAAAAGCCAAGGTTCTGTAGTATTGAACCAATTCCTAGTGATTTATTGTTATACCCATAGGTTAATGTTTTCCTCAACCCTCATTACAGAAGCTTCTATTTGTAGCAGATGTGACAAACAGACTCACGCTTGAAGAAGAGACTGCAGAGTATTTATCCCTGAACAGAACGAGTATGCTGTACCACTTCCTCCTAAGGCTCTGGGGTCACTGCAGAAGATGGGGTGGAGAGAGCAGAGACACAGACTGGGCGGTTATAAGGGAGCATTGTCTTCTGGACATAGCAGGGCATTGCACAATGAACTCACAGCACTTGGGACGGCATGCACAAGACCTGTGCAAGCCCAAGGCAGACCAGATTCCAGCATGGAAGGGGAGGCCAGCACTAAGTCCCAGCCCCAGAAGAGGAGCTACTGGCATTTGTTAGCTGCTGGGAGAGGTGGGGTCAGATTTCTCCAAGAATAGAGCTGCTGCTAAGTCAACCACACACCAGTGCAAGGCCACACACCTAGAACTATTTGGGCAGCACAAGTTGTCTCCATGTTTTTTTTTTTTCTTTCACAACATTAAGTGATGAAGGAAGGGGAATGGATCTGGGAGGAGGTGAGGGTACTGAATACGATCAAAACATATTGTACACAAATCTCAATATCCAATGAAAATGTTTTTAAAAATTAAGGTTATTGAAATTTAAATTATCCTTTAATGTTTATGATGCAAAGGGTAAAAAGAGAGTGATCTAGCCAGAAAAGGCCCAGAACAGGCTCTCTGGGTTCTATAGCTCCACAGTTGAACCTGTATACCGGGGATTGCAGAGCAGCATGGAGTTATGGTGATGAGAAGGTACCGTGCCTCCCCTGTCTTTTCCTTTTCTTTAACCTAGGAGAGAGTGAGGTCTCACTCTCTGTGGAGTGGACTCTCCTGCGATGCACAGAGAGTCTTTCACTGTTTAAGTACACTGCCAAGTGGGAACACGTCTATACAAACACACAGTGTGCGTGTAAGTCCTGGAGGAGAAAGTCACTGCTGTGTTTTTTAATCCTTTCCCTTCTAAAGCTTTGGAAAAAATCAACTCTGGTTTCAGTTTAGTTCCCCTCCTCCCCCAAGAAACATACATGGCCACTTCTTCAAATTTGTTCCAGATGGATTTAGTCACAGAATGATTGATTATCCACTCAGTTGTGAGCTGTGTGGTTAAGCTCAGAAACCTACAACCACTGTCTGGAGCTGTGTTTCATGGTAAGTGGCAGAAAAGATAATCCTCCACCTGTCATTTTAGAGTTAGTGACGAAGAAAAAAGAATACAGTGGGGCTGCTCATGTCAAGAGGATGTATTAGAAAATGGGTAGCAGAATATGAAAAAGCCGTAGGAGCATCATGCTCCTGCCTCCTCCAGGCCTCCTGGTAAAGAGAACCAGATTTAACTGGGAACCCCGCTGAGAGCCGAGTCAGCTCTTCTTGCTTTAGCCTCCCTGGGAGGTTGCAGGGCAGAGGCTAGCCTGCACCTGGTTTTGAGGTCCCAACAACCCATTGAGCAGGCCCATAGATGCTTGGATTAATGACATCAGAGACACTTAGACAACTCTGGAAAATAATCTGCATTATAGCAAGCTGAGGGGCAACACACTATGCTCTGTCAGAACTGTGTTACATACTTTAAAAGTCAACTTTAAAACATTTGATCTATCTTTATCTTTAAGAGAAAATCGATTTCATTTGGATTTTTGTTATTATTGTGAATATAGCTGAATTAGACTCTTCTTTTTTCTTTTTCTCTAGTTAATTCACAGACTGTCTCCAGACCGTTCTGCTGGGAGAGACAGCATAGCTAGTGGTTCTCCCTTCTTGATTTCCATCCCTGTTGACCTTTTTTGTTTTGGTCACGTATCTTTTCTCCCTTCCTTATAATGTGACTCAGCTTTACCCCTTATCTCTTTTTGATAAATAAGACCCACCCTGTCTTTTATCAAGACACTTATTCCTCAGGACCCCAAGAAAGTTGATGTAGAATTTTGTTGTTTCTGAATTTTTAAGTTATATACCTATTGCAACCTTAGGTTATGTTTGTAGCATATCTCCCAGCAAACTTTCATGATAAAAGAAAATATATTGACCATATTTAAACACAAATGTGATTATTCTTGGTGTAGGCTATAGCCTATGAGAAGAAAATTGTGACCACATCAGAACTGAGATTTCAGTGGGAGAGAAGAACAAATATCTCTGAGTCTCAGAGAAACACACAGCTGCTGGGATGTCTAAAACCAAAGTTGCCAGTAGGTAACAACAGTGTATATTGTATTTTTTTTTTGTAAACCAAGCACACACTAATTTCTAAAACTAATGTGGATTGTTGTACTTTCTCAGTGAGTTTTATTTCAGGGGTATTGTTTATGTGTACAGTGGAGTGAAAAATTTAAAATCCAAGGAGATGGAATTTTTTAGGAAAGATTTGGAGGAGTGGATAACATTTGAGAAGTTCTGGTCAATGAAGGAGAAGAGAGTGACTTAGGCACAAGGGGCAGACAGAAACAAGCAGACTCTTCTATTGGACAGCACCTCACCTGTACACTGCCCTTGGGATGGCTGTCTGAATGAGACATACTGTATCTTACACTGCTTGACAATGGGCATTTGTTTTGCTTTCAATTATTAATTAATTTATGAACCCTGATTTGGGATTTCCCTCTGTACACTGTGAATATGTTTTTTATTACCATTTGTTAATAAAGAAGCTGCTTTTCACTGATGGCAGGGCAGAATAAAGTCAGGTGGGAAATCCCAAAAGATATATTTATAGAGAGAGAGTAGGTGGAGTCAAAGACACTCCATGTAGCTGCTGAAGGAGAAAGACGCCACAAAAACCTTACCAGTAGACCACAGCCTCATGGTGATACACAGATTAATAGAAATGGGTTAATTTAAGATGTAAGAGCTAGCTAGGAATATGCCTAAGCTATTGGCCAAACAGTGTTGTAATTAATATAGTTTCTGTGTGACTATTTGGGTCTGGGTGTCTGGGAAATGAGCGAGCAGTCTCTGTTTACAGAACCCATGTAAAAATTCTAGATTTAACTGTAAAGTTTGGCCAGCGTCAACTCTGGAGTTTTAATTAGACTGTTGTGGGCACCGCTGACCTGTCTCCCAGGGATGCTAGTTTCTCAGCATTCTTCCCCCTGAGTGGGGCTGGATCCACTGACTTATTTTGAAGTCCTAGACTGGTGTCCATTTCTTTGATTAGCTTACAAAGGACCGTGACTTTAGCTTAATTACCATTCCCCCTTGCTTCTTTCTTTATGTCCTTTAATGAAAGAAGCTGCAGATTGATGGAGGCTGTGAAGACATGCAATCAGCAAGGAATTCTAAAGGAAAAGTCACAAATTCTTCCATTGGTGGAAGCAGGAAGTGAGTCCTGCTCATAACCACAAACAAATGAAGGAGGAAGTAAATCTCTCCGAGTCTAGTGCAGAGATGGCTGCTGCCTTGTGAAAGACTCAAAACCAGAGAAGCTGGAATGTCACACTTGTATTCCTGACCCAGAAAAGCTGTGTGATTATCAATGTTTGCTGGTTGAAGTTTCTAGGTTTGGGGGTAATTTTATGTATTGCAATGGATAACTCAAATATAGCTTTCCCTATGGTTTACGTGTGATAAACAATAATGAAACTAAGCAAAATAAATTGGTTTATGAATCTAGTTTGAGTGCAAAGCTGAAAAAAAATCCAAAATGTATGAAATTGGTAAATTTTAAGTGATCTGCCCTTGCTGAAAGGCATTCTTATCCCCAGCAAAGGTGAGAAATTCCAACTCAGAATCAAGAACACAGCAGAGGGTTAGTCATCCTTAAAGTCTGTACTCCCATGTTATAAAGAAGTTCCTGTTAACACGTGCAAATGGTTACTTGCCATGTGCCAAAATGAAAACAATTCCTTTCCAAGTCACCACAGTAATGACCCATGCTGGGGCCTGGGGTAGAGTGGTGATCCAGCTTTGATGCTTCAGTGATTTGGATCAGACATCCAGTAGACAATCGGAACTAGGTGTGAATTGCTTTGCCAATAAACCTTCAGATCAGTAGACATGTCTAGTTTTCTCTCTCTGAGTCATGGAGAGTTTTACAATCACAGGATGCTCCTGCTTTCTTCTCAGGGAAGATTTTAACTTGCCCTGGCAGACTCTGTTTATTTTACTGATAAAATTACCATCTGAGGCAAAGAAGAACACCCATCAATAGAAATAGTTGTAAGAGTCAGCTATTTCTCAGTGAAGAGCAAGAGCGTTGCCACTGTACTGGTTGGACGAAACCTCTGTTCCTCTCTTTACTGTTGCAGTATGTCTGCATATGGGATTCAGTGTAGGAGCTAAGAAAACTAAAGCCTGGAGAGATGAGCTGGATGAATAGGTTGTCAGTTCTCTTAGGGGAGGACCCAAAGGGCAATCTTCTGTGTCTTGCTTAGTGTGGTGGAGTCTCTAGCACTCTTTGCTGCCAGAGGCTACTTTCTGGAATGCTCCTGAGCAGGCAGACATGAAAGCAGTCTGCCAGAGATAAAAGTCTCTTCATCAGTAAGCAGTGGAGATACCCGTGTAGCACAGCTGCAGTGGTTACATGTGCGCTCCTGAGGAAGAAACCGAGCATCTAACAAAGGAGAAAAAGCACCACATGCAGATCTGATTATTCCCATATGAGGCTGGCTACTGCAGAGGACCAACTCCGAAGAATCAGTGGAGAAATCGGCTTCATGGCAGGAAGCCCATAGCCAGCTACAGAAGATGGAGACGTTTTGCTAGAGATGTGTAATGTCAGGTGTCAGCCTGGATGTAGAGTCAGAATCTTTTTTAATAGGGTTCTCAGGTAATTTGGAAATTCATTAAAGTCTGAGGATTTTTGGTTCCCAATGCATAGCATATAAGAGTTTTTAAAGTATATTAAACTGAGTTTTGAATGTAAATATTTCTATATAACTTTAAATTAATTTTTAATAAGATTTCACAACTGATATTCTTAGGTATCTGAGTCACACAGCAGAGAAACCCAAGATGTCTCGTGACTGGCTTTACCATCTTTTCCAAATAATATGTGGTAATAGTCTCACCCAAGTCGTACAGTCTCAACAACTGTACTTTGCTAGGTAATGGTTGTAGTTAAGAAGTATGATGGTTGATTTTATATGTCAGTTTGACTGGACTTAAGATTGCCCCAATACCTGGTGAAATGTTATTTCTGTTGTGTGTACTTGTGGGTGTTTCCAAAAGAGAGAGTCTTCGAGTTGGTTGACTGATTTAGGCAAATGGCCCTTACCAATGTGGATGGATATAATATAGTCTACTGAGGCCCACAAAGCAAAAGTGTAAAAGATGGGCAAATCACCCTCTGCTTCTTGGCCAGAAACATTATCTTGCTCTAGGCATCAGAGCTCCTGGATCTTAGACTTTTGGCCTCTTATGATCCTACCTTTTCAGGCCTTCAGACTCAATCGGTTCACATCAATGGCATTCGTGGTTCTTTAGCTTGTAGTTTGTGTCCCATGGGCCTTCTTGGCCTTCATAATCATGTGACAATTCCCATGATAACTCTTGTTCTCTCTCTCCTCTGTTAGCTCTGTTCTGGACAGCCCCAACTCAATCTCTCCCATAGAGAAGAAACCCATTTCTTCTAAAGGACAGTTGTGTTTTCCTTCTAGTGGATAAAATAGTTTTGACACAATTGTCATATGCCATCTATTGAGATAATTTTTAAAAATTAGATTTCCTTATTTTGTTACAAAGGAAACTCAAACTCAAGACTTTCACTAAGGAAGAGGAAGGCCAATTTCTCACAACTGCTACCGTATTTTTGCAAAAACAAAACAAAAACAACAAAACAAAACAAAACACCACCACCACCACCACCAAAATATCGTTCATGTATTTTTTCTTGAGATCTTTATTTTCCATTATTCACTATAAGCTATATACCAGGACACTATAAATCTGAGAGAAGAAACAATAGTTTGCTAAGGATGTTACATGACTGAAATGATATTGTACTGGATTCACATTTTTGTATGTCTGCCCATCTCTGATTATATAGAATACAAGCAGATTTTGCAATAATTTTTCAATGTCATATTCTTCTACTATATGTAGCCAGTTTTTACAATGATAACCAAATTATCCAGGTTTTTCTAATAGAGCATAATCCTGGTAATCTTTTTGAGGAATTAACCACCTGTGATAGGCTGGGTTATTGAAAATGACTACCTTGCTTTGTTTACTCAATTTGTTTTCATGTTTTGATTAAAACATCAATGAGAAGGTTTTTCACTTTACTTAGAATTGAGTTCTAGTTTACAAAGGTTTTCTATTTAACTATTTTTTGAATGATCTATTCACCAAATAATCAATCTTTCTTTCTTTTCTTTCTTTCTTTCTTTCTTTCTTTCTTTCTTCTCTTTTTAAAAGGACTATCATTAGCATCTTAAACTGCACCACAATTAAATTTCCATTTTTTATTTAGCTTCCTTTTATCATTAGCTCTTTTTCTCCATCAACAAATCTGGGGATGGGGGTGAAGGTGGGGATGGGGTAGGGGATTATACAACTAAAACTCAAAACAAAGGTTGATCTTTAGCAGCCTGGCTTCTTCTCTGGATTAGGGCTATTATGTTCCAACAGGTCATGAACTATTTTAACAAAAAGGGCCCACAGTTTTCTACTGTGAAGTTTAATTCATCATGAATGACTGGAATTTTCTGTCTTGTTTGCTGAGCAGATCTTCATTCAGAACTTCCTTCTGACTATGTAATTTACCAAAGGCCTAGGAATGTAAGGATTTGGAGATTTAACACTACACCCAGCTAAAATATTATTTTCTAGTCCATGTCATGGTTTCTCAAACATTTTCTCTTTGCCAAGAGTCTCTTAGACTAACAAAGCAATGATCCCAATGCATCACAAATGTATCATGACAAAGCCAGGGGTTGTGCCTTATCAGCTTCATTTCTGTGTAGATGACCCTTCTAGGGAAAATGTTACAGAAATTCTTGGTTGAACAAATTAATGCTGTAGCTGTCCAAGGTGTCCTGTTTTCTGCGAGGCTGTGTTTATGTTACCCTGACTGAGATCCTAAGAGCAAGACTGAAGTCTTGTCTCCTATAAGTGTAATTTCCTTCTGCAAACAATGCCAAATGCATGTTCTGTGCATGCATGCATACAGACATGTACTGGAGTAGGTGTCTGTATGTGTACATACATGTAAGCAAAAATTTCTAGAATATATTGGCTCCAAGCAAGAAAGGGTACATCCATATCACACAGGTCAGTTTCTTAACGACCATTCAACAACTTCTAGAATATTCCATCATCACGAATTTCTCAGGAATAAAGATGGTAAACAGATAAATAAAAAGATAGAAACCCATTTTATGCAATGGTATCTCTTTAGGTCTCAAATTATGAACAATGGTGACATCTAATCCCATCAATAGAAGTTCTTCCTGAGTCCAGGTTGTGAAGGACTTGGTAGCTAAAGAGGACACTGAATAGAGTTACAGGAGATATTTCTCATTTTGAATTATGTTTCATGGCTTCCCTCCCGGGAGCAGAGTTAGATCATTGACAGCCCACACAGCTGCAGAGAGTGAAAACTTACTTCACCTCTGAGCCTTTTTAGACTTAACCATATAAAGCACAAAGGCATATGCAAGTTCTGTCATGGTTCTTGTGTAAGCTGGGCACGTGGGACACTAGTGACACTGAGGCAGCCCATAGCTCTCTCCTTTCTTCGTTTCTCCTTTGCCAACTGTGTAAGTGTAAGCCAGGTCTCAGCTCTTCTGGAGGTCCTGAGACCCTGGCATTCTTTCTTGCCTCCCTGCAGTTTTCTACTCCGTATTGAGATCAGATGTGATCTTTCTTAACTCTCTAAAAGCAGAGGACAGCTTCTGGGCCATAGGTAGGTCAAAGGACATATGCCACAGAGGCAAGCTGCTGTCCTTCTTCCTCCTTTCTCTTATTGTGCCATCCTTCTTCAAGAGTTTTGAGCTTCTTTGGGCTATCAGAGAAATCGTATGAATATCTATGAGCCTTACAGATAGACTACAAAATCTCACATATGTGAAATGTGAAAATTCCAAACTTAGAAAAAGAAGAATATGGTGACCAGATGCTGAGTAGGGAAGGCGAGGGGCGAGGAAACGCTGGTAAAAAGGGGCAGTTCAGTTAGTCTGGAAGAATGAGTTTTTGAGATCTCTTCCACAAGTTGAAGGTATGGCTCATAATTTATTGTGTATTTCTAAATGTATAGGAAGTAGATTTTAACTATCCATACCATAAAGTGTGTGTGAAGTAATGGATACATTACTTAGCTTGATTTGATCATTCCATAATAAGTACACCCATCAAAAATCACACCATGCCCTCAAAACATATAGATTTATTACTTACCAATTAAAATATAAAAACTCAGGAGCAGGAGGGATGACTCAGCAGGTAGGAATATTTGCTACTCTTCCAGAAGACCTGCCGTCAGTTCCCAGACAACATGGTGGCTCACAACCATCTCTAACTCCAGTCCCAGGGGATTCAATGCCCTCTTCTGGCCTCTGAGGATACTAGGTGTGCACAGAATATGGTACACAGACATACATGTAGGCAAACCATTCACACACATAAAAATGAATAAAATAAATATATGAAAGCACATCTGGGGATATATGTCAGTTGTAGCATACTTGTCTATAACATGCTAGACCCTGGGCTTCATCATTAGCCCTATACATTTTTTAAAAATTAAAATAATAAAGGGGTAGAGAGATGATTTGGTGAATAAAGTCTCTGGCCTCCAAGCCTGACAACCTGAGTTCCACCCCCAAGACACATGTGGGAGAAGAGAATGGATTCCTGACAGCTGTCTTTGACCTTCCTACATGTGCCACGGCACACCAGCACCCACACATTATTTAAGTAAATGCAATAAAATATTGGGTAAAATTTCCATCCTTGTGATTATTTTATTCAAATATCATGAATATTAAAATTTTACCAACCCAAGTTTTTATTAGCTTGAGGAAGGGTATATCTGATGTAGACTTGAGGTCACTACAGAAAAGGTTTGTTGGAAAATAGCTTCAATAGTTCCAATTTTCCTTTTCCTAGGAAAAGAACATCCTATTTAGTTACTAGTGTTTATTAAAACACAGCAATTCAGGATTGCAAAGAAGAGGTTTTATGAATCCCCCCCCCCCCCCCCCCAGTGGATAAGCTTAAATAGAACAGATTCTCCAAGATGCCTTACATTAAAGGATGGAAAATTCTTTTTAAATAACTCCATTGGGGCCTATAGTACTTCTGGTTGGGACATAAGCCTTACACAATAATAGTCAATGGGTTCATCTTCAAGGACAACTGAGGTCTTAGAGCCTGTGATTAACAAAGCATTTTAGTGCTCTTCGGATATTAAATGAAATGACCCGGGAAGGTGTTTATCAGAGTTTGGTTAGGTTACGAGCACTTTGCTGGGAAAGCTACTGGAGCCAGCTCATCATAGGCTCTTTCGGAGCTGGTTTGTCCCTCGTTACATTGTTGCCATTCCTATCGCTATCGGAAGCAACCTCCCGAGGTACACTGTTGCCATTCCTATCAGAAGCAGCCTCCCGAGCTCCTTCTGAGACAAAAGGGACCCAGACACAATGCTCCTCACTATTCTGCTTGGCTATAGGATGGTCATTTTTTCTGAGGCTTGGATATTAATTTCTACGTTTTTCCAACTCTACTCCAACATTCTTCTCTCTTAAATGCTCCATTCCAAGGAGGAGCTTTTATCTTTGGCCTTGCTTTTTGGGGTATACTTTTGTGTTTTGTCTGAGTATGTGTTTTAGCCAATTGTGAGATTTTCTGTGTCACAAACTAGTTTTGTTTTGACTTTTAACAGTTAATCAGGTACTTGAGATGTTCTATGGATTACTTGGCTAAACTGTTGTCTTTTTTAACATCATTTGCAAAATCGTGGATCAGTTATGCTGAGTTCTCTAAGTATTAGACTGTGATCATTCTTTTTTCTTTTGATTGTATCAAAATGCCTTCCTTCTACTTTGACTTTATCAAATGACAATAGAAATTGGTTCTCAGATTTGACAGCATTTGTCAAATACTAGTTGAATAGTTTTGTGTTGTAATTGGGCAATCTCATTGAAATACTGACTGCTTAGCCTGGACTAGCATAAATGCGCAACTATTTGAAGAGTAGGTAAAATTTAAAAATTGAAGTGAAATCTCTCTTTCTCTCTTTTTCTCTACTTTCCACCCAATTATGCAACATTGACCCACTGTCTTTCTGTCCTTTTAATCTCCATTCATACTAAGAATTCCATGCAAATGTCTTGGTACTTAGCCTTCCTTTCATGTATTTCATCACTGTGCTTACACTGAATGTTTACCTATCAATTAGAGCCAAACTACAAACCTGCAATTGTTTTAACTTCTTGTAACAACAGTGTTTTCTGCTGCCAATGTTTCCAGTTTTCCTGATCAGTTTTGGGTTTGAGTGTGCAATTTGCAGTTACCTCCTGGAAAAGGCAGTGTGCTAATGAATTTCAGATGTGGTGTGAATAGCTTATTTGTACATTCGTGCAAAATCAAACGCATTTGGTACAAATTTTGTTTACTCCTTGGCTTCAAAGAATAAAATCATGCCAGTAGCCAATAAGTGAAAAGACAATCCTTACAAAAGGAAACATCGGTTTCAGAGAATACAGCTTGGGGTTTTCTGCTGGACAAAGAGATAATTGGCCTGTTCCCATGCACATTTTTTTTTTTTTTTCCTGAGACAGGGTTTCTCCGTAGCTTTGGAGTCTGCCCTGGAACTAGCTCTTGTAGACCAGACTGACCTCAAACTCACAGATTTACCTGCCTCTGCCTCCCGAGTGCTGGGATTAAAGGCAAGTGCTGCCACCACCACCCAGCCCCTTTACACATTCTTGAAGTTACCCAGGTTTTCAATTCTACTTTAACCTGCTGCTTTGCCCGTATGTGGGGAGAGGGAAATTCTTTCCACGGATTAAGAGTTCACTTGTCCTAACAAGAATCTCCTCCTGTGATGGGAAACACATCTTTGATCAAATTTATATAGAAAAGAAGACACAATGAACTTTTCAAATGCCGGCTATCTCAGCGAGTGAGCGGAGTGGGACAGTCATCAGCACAACCGGTACTGGGAAGATTCCCTATTGCTTCGGTAGCTGAAAGATGCTCTGCGGCCAAAGCCTAGGCCAACTTCATCCCTCTGTGGCCCAGTGTGCCCTGAGCCTCCAAACCACACTGCTTCACACCACAGTCTGTGCCATGAGCTTACGGGGGTCTGTAGAGAAGTCACAGATGTAGCTGAGAGCCACTTATCATAACCAACCAGAACACAACTATAGTTTCACTCCGGCAATGTGACTTCACCTCCTCAGTCTTTACAGAGAGATGCGGGGCTCCCCTCTTTACTCCCTCTCTTTGAGATTCGCGTTATCACGTCCTTAGTTTAGGGATACAATTCTAGCAGGGGCTTATGGTCCTGCGACCGCATGCTAGTGATCGCAGCAGAAGAGAAGGAAAATACGGTAGCATCCTACCCTACCACAGCATGCATGTTTTTTTTGCTTTCCCTTTACTGCTAACTGTATCCCATGGGGATTCTGATACTGTCTTCTGATTTATGTGGCTCACACAGCTTCCTGAAAGCAAGGATTAAGCTACAACATTCGTTCTCAGATTTAAGCAGGTATCAGAAACACAGGATTACTACCGTGTGCGTTTGGGGCCTACTTCCAGAATTTTCTGATTCTGTAGGTGTGGGACCCAGAAATCCACATTTCTAGAAAATGAGCAAATGTGCTTGCTGCTTCTGGTCTAGGGATCACACTTTTGAAGCAGTGGAGTCAGGATTGCAATAGCACAGTTTTCTTAGGAGAATGATCATATTGATCTCTTCTAGTCTTTACCCCAACTGTTATGTTTATGAAGGTTTTTTTTTTTTGTTATTTTTAGACATAGTTTCTCTATGTAGTCCTTGCTTTCTTGGAACTCACTCTATAGACCGGGTTGTCCTCCAACACAGAGCAGCTCCGGAATTAAAGATATATGCCACCACTGCCTGGCCATTATAACGAAATTTTTAATGCTATTGAATCAAATATATGCATATATTCTTTACAAATGCATACTAAAATGACCTTAAATTGACTAGAAATTCAATGACCACAGTATTTTGAAAAGAAAATAATAAAATATATTTTATGTTTAGGAGGAAAACATCTCTATTTCAATGTATCCATTTATTTAAAAGTCAAATTTCTGCTATACATTTTAGATACTCAAAACTAATTGACAATTAAAAAACATAATCAGGTTTAAATGCCCATTTTTCTTTCTACTTGAGCTTTTTTTTAGGTTTATATCATAATTTACACAATTATAGTCTCCCCTTTTCAAAATATGTTTTCTTATATCAAAGCTCTTCACTGGGCTGTGTTATTATATGCGGCAATACCCAGGCATTTCCTCACAAAACTACCTCAAGCATCCAAAGACCCTTGCGGCATCAGTCAGATCAACAAAGGGCAGCATTTGAGAGTTGCATGTTAAGAACAATGTGAGGTCCGCTGAGCCATCTGTTTAGGCTAGAATTTATAAGTGTTCTTTTGGTTATGAGATCACATCCATTTAAAAGGAAAGAAATAACAGGAATATTTCCCTAGCCTCTAAGAAGCGGAATGTGTTAGCTCGAGAATTCTAGAGAAGTACATGCATAATTATTTCTTCCTTTTTCAAAACAGTATTTTAGCTATAAATACACAGAGGGCGGCGGCTTCGTCTGTACGCCTAAGAAGGTGACATGCCGGAGTATGCGCATGCGCATGAGGGCACGTGCCTGGGCTTTCATGTGCACGCCATGGCCTGCATGTTGAAGTCAGAGGGCAACTTTTTGGAGTCAGTTTTTTTTTTCCTCAGTGTTATGGACCCAGAGATCAAACTCAGATTGTTAGAGTTGGGACAAGTGCCTTTAGCCACTGAACCATCTTGAGTTCATTCCTGATGGCCTAGTTAGTTTCTCTCATTGGTTAGTCGCTGTCCCTGTGAAAGAGGACCAAGTTAATAGCTTTTGTTTTCTTACAAACAAGGCAAAATATCTCAGGTTTTTTTGTAAGTTCAATTAAACACACACATTCCTTTAAATACGACAATTCATACTTTCTCTTTCTGCCAGTTTCAAAATGATTTTCCCCTACAAAGCTGTACTCAGAAAATTTTATATGACAAAAAAATTCTTTCTTGACTTCAACTAGTGCCTCTTAATTCCATTACTTTGAGGATGACCACATAGGGACAGCAATGTGGAAAACAAGAGGTCAGCCATCTATGGCTTCTCATGCATCTCCCACCCATCTAACTTGCTTTTCCAGACAAGTTTCTGTTGTCTCTGAGGTGGATGATATCACATGGACTTCAGATACTTAACACAGAAATGACCATGTTATTGTGTATCTGTAAGGGTAATGCCAGCCACTTACAACTCTCAGTATGTCTGGCTTCCCTGCTGAACTCTCCTTTGTCAAGAATTACTTTAAAAAATGCCATGACTCCATCTCTGGATGTTGTATCATATTTCAAGCCTTCTGCTTCTGCACAAAACTGAAAACTCTGGAAATGCACGTGGAAAGGACTAAGACTTCCATGTTTTTATTAAACTGCTAATACATAGATAATCGGTTATATATTTATTAAAAAATCTAATGGTGGGTCCACTAGACATGTGATTGGCATGGTGCGTTTGAAAGCACTGTTTAAGAAGGAAACACCACAGAGACCACCGCACTTGCATAAGAAGTTCTCAGTTCTGGACTATGCGATGATGTATATCTGTTGAAAAATATATGTGGGAAAAAAGAAATAGTTTTTGTACAACTAAGATTCATTTGTAGCTTTCATTTATCCTAATCCAGACAGTCATAGTAAATGTGTTTGGCTTACTGGACACACTTGTGCAGCATTTAAAAGGGAGCAGAGAGGTTTATTAAAACAAAGAGCTCCTCAAGTGGCTTGGTGACATCAGGGATCTAGGTCCTTGGGGCACACTGTTGCTGTAAGCAGAGGCCCTCACACTTTCGCACTGTTATGAAATGCTATTTTATGCTGCTGGCCTGGACTGAGGACGTCACACATCTGCAGGCAATTAGAAGGAGCGGGGCTGCATATTTGATTAGCTCAATAATCAGCGGGCACACGTGTGACTGGACTTCTATTAGTCAGATCCCTAGACAGATTATTCTGTTGTTATCATATTATAACTCCTTTTTGTCAACAATTAAGTAAATCCACATTTATGGGCACTTTGCAAAATTGGGAGGTGGGAAGAAATCCAATTTAAGCCTTAGGTCATTAAAGAACCTTTAACATTGCTTTTGTACATAAGCCCAGTACAGATCCCCAAGCCCAAATTTTAGAAATTGCAGAATTATTTAAAACAGTTTAGATTAAATACTCTGGTGTGTATATAATAGATAGCTAAGTATTTATATTTTCTATAAGCAAAGTGCCTAATAATTTTTATTTGTAATTAAAAATTACCCAGAGAACTGAAAATTATTGTATTTTAATATGCAAAAATCCTTGTAACATAGTCTAAATATATCTTTTGGTATTTTAATTAATTTAATAAACGTAAGATAAAATTTCATCCAGTATCCTGAAAAATAGTTAAATGACTACAACTTTCCAGTTAGACCAAGAGCACATAACATGTCTGTGACAATACTGTGAAACTGGACCCTAGATATGTGGCTAATAGCTTTATAAAGATACTTTTCCCTTTTCTATTAATTAAATATGTCTGTTCCTATGAGTTTTTTTTTTTGAGATGCTTTAAAATGAAATAAGATTATATCACTTCCCTCTTCTCTTTCCACCCTCCAGGCCCTCCCAGATATGCTCCCTCAACCCCTCCCAAGTCCTACCCTCACACCCAAGAGGATAACCTATTTTCTTTGGTTATTATTGTCACATATACATGCACAATATATAAATACAGCCTGCTGAGTCCATTTTGTTGGTGATGTGTCTATGATTTGGGGGTTACCCACTCTCAGTTGGTTAATGAAAAGGGGGCTCAGCTGGCCTGGGTCTGGAAAAGCCTGGGATAAAACCGGACTCTCTGAACATAACGGACAATGAGGACTACTGAGAACTCAAGAACAATGGCACTGGGTTTCTGATCCTACTGCACGTACTGGCTTTGTGGGAGCCTAGGCAGTTTGGATGCTCAACTTACTAGACCTGGATGGAGGTGGGGGGTTCCTTGGACTTCCCATAGGACAGGGAACCCTGATTGCTTCTCGGGCTGAGGGGGGGGGACTTAATTAGGGGAGGGGGAGGGAAATGGGAGACGGTGGCTGGGAAGAGACAGAAATCTTTAATAAATAAATAAATTAAAAAAAAAAAAGAAAAGGGGGCTCATCCCTGATAGTCAGGAAGTGGAAACAACCTAAATGTTTTTCAATAGATGGATAGAGATAAAAATGTGATTCTTAAACAGACTGGAATACTATTTACCTACAAAGAAAAATGAAAACACAAAGTTTTTGGTAAGAGGATAGACCTAGAAAAGACTATACTGAGTAAGGACACCAGACCAGAAAGCTCCTGAACATGTTCTCTTTCATCTGTGGTTCCTAGTCCCAATCCCCATAGAGGAGGACAGGACCTAGAGTAGCCACAGTGACCACAGGTGGTGGGAGTGTGGGGTGGAAGGGTGCTGGGCTTGGAAGCTCATAGCAGGATACAGGTGATGTGAAGAGGGGAACCCCAACTGGGGAGGAGGGAGGTCAGTACAGAAGAAGGAGGGATGAAGGACAAAGAACACCAAGGTCGCTTGATAAACTTCAATGAATCATTTTATATTTACATAAAATTATACAGAATATACATCAGTGTGTGTGTCTCTGTGTTTCTCTTTGTGTGTGTGTCTGTGTGTTTTTCTCTGAATGTGTGTCTGAGTGTGTATGTGGGCACATGACCCAGATGACTCAAGCTGGATCTGACCTGAAAACCTCTTTCTTGTTGTCTCGCCTTCATGGTCCAGACAATACTATGCAAGCTTCCAAGGGAGGGAAGCAATTAAACAGTTCTACCCAGATGCAGCACCTAGGAACCATGGCAATGATCAGAAAGATACCCATAAAGATGCAGTATGTGATGCTGACAGGTTGGTGGTAACCAGCAGCTGTCTAACAGGACTTAAAGTCCATGCAACAGGCGGAAAGTCATGCCAATCCTATAAGCCTGGCCAGCTTTCCAGGGCTAGTGACCTTATGCGTATTAGGAAAGAATCAACTACATCACTTGGTTAGTCCAACACAATTCCTTACTACACTCTAAATCTTATCCTTACACAGGTAAGTGTAGTTACCACTCTTCAACTTAGAGCAAATGGAGACTATCAGAGAAAAACACAACTGGACACAATGCAGAGGTCAACATACTGTGGTCAGCCTAGCACCTACAGACACATCTGCATCACAGTTCCTGGAGCTGTGGGGATAGCAACAGCGAAAAGATTGTTAAAGCCAGAACACCAGGGCATCTGCTGTCAAACAGCATCTCCTAGAAATGGCTGAACAAGCAAGACTGGAACAACGGCAATATCCATGAGCATGCTAACAAGGATGGGGAAAGTTTCAAGGGGTCGCACCCCAGGACATAGAAACACAGGTAACTAGTCTAACTATTTTAGAGGAAAATTACATAGGATCTCATTTTCACTGTTCACAAGTGTGTTTCTACTGTCTTGGAATTGTTGTAATCTAAAATGTCTTCATTCAGTTTTAGACATTGGTCCTCAATTCAGCCAGAAGTATTAATGATGAACCACGAGCTACTTCGATAAATAGCCCACTATTCATCTGTTCCCCCCGACCCAGGTATCATTAAAGTATACAATACCCAAAGGGCTAAAAGTAACTCAGAATGAATGTAAAAATCTAAACAACTTCACCAAAGATATTTTATTTCAGATAAAATACCACCAAAACTTTCAAGTCAATGTATTTAAAAAAACTCAGCTAAAAGATGGAATATCTGAAACAAACTGAAGGCATTTTTCCACCAGTATTCATCCGAATACATATATTCTCATATAACCTCATCAGTTTATCTCATTGTCATAATCCTAAATTAGATACCAAAATACCAAGCAGATGCTGAAGCATTTATCATCAATACTGGAATTCTGACTCATGACAGTAACAAAAAACAGATGCTCTTCTGAGGTCCCCTGAAAGGTGACACCGTCACTGCATGAGTTTGCTCTTGATGTGGGGTGACTTAAAATTTGCCCACAAAATATCAAATAATAAAAACCAGAACAGGGTGGATTCCTCACTTAACTTAGAAGCCATTGAAAAGCTCCTGTTTCTATTTTGAAGACAGAACAAACCACTAGGAAAGAGACCATGTCCCTGATGCTTGATGGTACTACGTCTTGAGAGATTCATGACCTCATTCATGACCAGGCAGAAGGGCAGGGCTCCTAAGCTCCATCCCTTGCCCAGTGTGGATGGTGATGACAGGCCTGCCCATCCTAGGGGATCTACCTACTCAGCTCCTAGCAATGTGAAAGGAGTCTGGGATCTCGTAGAATCCATTCTCAATAAAAGAATCATCACACAAGCAGTTCTGAGAGAATTTGCCAAGAAGGAAAAGGCAAACAATCTTTTAGCACAGTCCAGTTAGTTAACATCGTACATATCTTCAAAGCCTAAGATTCTTATCGCTCTGCAAGCATGACCCCTCAGCTGTTTCTACAATATGCAGTGATGTGTACTCTGTGGAAATAAACTGAGACGCCCAGGCATATGGTGCCGTGGTGCATGCAACAGAAATAAAATGTGTTGAAATGAGACCTTTAAAAGAAACAGCCTCATGAATGCAGAGCTGCCCTCCAAGGTGGAGATTTCCTCTGATTGGGGAAAATAAATTAGTGGTTACTCCAATGGCAAAAAAACAAAACAAAAAAGTTAAGAAACCAAAGGGGGACATTTATGGAGTAGGTCAACAGCACAGTTTCAAATTCCAAACAAATAACCGGACCCCTCGCCCAACAGCCATGACTCTGGCACCTCCCTGCTTGGGCTTAAAAACCAGCTCTGTACCTAACACCTGTGACCTCCACTTCTCAAACTTGGCTGCATACTGGAACCGCACTGGGAGCTTTAAAGAAATATTGATGCCTGGAATTCATCCTGAGGGAGTGTTGTTTAATTGTGCTAGGGCGTGGCTTGGCCACTGAGAAGCGTTAAAAGGCTCCTAAGTGACTATGAATAGAGCAGTGAGTTGGGAACCACTGGTGAAGTTTCGAAGGCACAGCTTCCTCATCTGTAAAATAATAATAATGACTTCACGAGCAAGTATCTTTTAGGAATATTGCAATGATGGTATATGCTACTGTGGACAAGGTACTTATCACCCTGGCCTGTGTGGGAAGCCCTTGATCAATGTGAGCTATTACATCCTCACCGGGAGGTGCCCTTGGGCAAGAACTCACTTGTCAGTACCCGTCACGCTCACCTTGACACACGTTATGCTCACTCTGCTCGTAGCCTGCTGCACACTGGATCCGGTGGGAAGGGTTGGTAGCCATACGCTGAGGGTCAGCTGGGTTCCTCCGGATGACAAAATTATTTCGGCCGGTCTGTACTTCAGGGCCAGCAACGGCAGTGGCACTGGCTATCACACCACCTCCAGGCATCACACCGCTGGTTGCCATGCTACTGGCAGTTATGCTTCCGGTAGCGGCCCCCGATGGTACTTCCGCAGCTGGTGTTTCTTGCTGAGGTTGTTCGTTATTGACAATAATTTGGGCTGTCTTAGGAAGGCAGAGGTATCCTCCATAGTGGTTGACACATTTCATGCCACCTTTGCAAGCGTCTGGGACAATGTCACATTCATCAATATCTGTAGTCAGTGATAAAATAAGTCAGCAAGCTTCTCAGTGGATAGAGTGTGGGTTAGCACGCAAGGGCTAGGAAGGGAAATGCTCGTGGACAGCGAGGCCTTGAAGCAAGCTTACCTTTGCACTGCTGTCTTACGGGGTCCCACTCATATCCATCGGTGCATTGCTGTAAAGAAAATATCAGACATGGAGCCAGGAAACAATGAATGGCTTCCCTAAGAAGCTACTGTGAAAGGGCTATCTGAGGCTTGGAACCCTAGAGAAACGAGATGGGCAGTTAGTTCCACATTCTCCTAAGACACATATGGCTAACGGGCAGCTTAGGGGTCCCTTCTTTTCCTTCAGTTGGCCTGTTTCCATGGTGTGTTTGGCAGAGTTGTCCATCAACATCTTCTTAAATTCCTTTCTCTCTTTCAAGACTGCTCACCCCAAATATTGCTGACTGATATTTTTTGTCGCTCCCTCCTCACTTTGCATTATAAACTTCACAAAAAAAAAAAAACAACAACAACAACAAAAAAACAACCAAAACCAAGATTGAAAAAAAAGGTCCACTGGGCTCCCTGTTTTCTCCCATCCTGAATTCTTGCATCGCTCTAACTCTTCCTGAGGAGCTGTGTGGTAGAACCCAGCCCACTGCTGCTCAGGTCCTGTGCACACGTAGCTGTTCCTCTCCTCAGGCTAGTGGAGCCTAGTTCAAGCTGTTGGGCTTCTCAGGCACGCCCCACGTGGTTGATTCAAGTCAAGTAAACGCGACCCCCATCATCTAGGTCACACATTCTTTTCCCCAACCGCAACACTCCTTCCTCTCTGACCTCCTTGGGTAACAGAGACATCCTGACAGCCACTGTGTACTATGGACTACTCATCAACGACCTGGCCTGCAGCCCTTCTCCTTCCTCTGAAACACATCTGAAGGGACCCTTCGCTCTGCCACGTGGGCCTGAGCTCTCCTGAGAGCCCCGACTGTCTGTCTGTGGCAGGGGTCCTTGGATCTCAGAGCTTCCCTCATACCTTGTATTTGTCTGTTAATGTCTCTCCCATTAATTATCTCAGCATCTCTCCTCAAATTCCAGATATTTGCGACAGTACTGTGACTAGAAGGGGGTACCACTGAAGAAGATCACCCTTTGGGGGGGGGGGGGAACTCTACCCTTGTTGCTGCTTTCTCCATCCCTACACTGTCCTCTGGTCTCCATTGGGGAGGTTTTTGGGTTCACCAGGAGTTCTGACTGTCTGCTGACTTGGTTCTGGGTCAGGTGCTCCCCTGAACTTGGACTGGACTCCATAGCCCTAAAGCAACGGACTCTTACTCTTTCTGACAACTTCCTTCCCCAGAAGGAAGATGGATGCTGGAAACCTCTTAACAGATTTTCTATTTTATGTCAGAACTCTTCCAGGCTGTACGTGCACTGGCAAGTAGTTAAAGGGTCTGCTCCCAGAGTCCTTTGCGACCGTAGGAAGGGCTTTCCTCTCTGCCACCCACGTAATGCTTACGCCATCATGCTACTAAAATTCCACTTTTTCTGACTGGCCGGAAACTGCAGCGTTTCTCTGCGGGAGATAACAAATCTTCCTCTATTCTAGACAGACACCCTGCTCTAATCACATGAGAATAGCGCTTATTTTTCCTAAATTGGTGTCTCCAGATTCTCTTCCTTTGACGCCAGCTCCTCGGATCTCAAAGTGGCTCACTGCTGCCCCCTCCTCCCCTGTGAGAAAGCTTCTCTGCGAATTCTTCCTGTTTCTCTGCTTCCGGCCCTTTCTTTCTGGTCTCCACGTGAACATTCTTTTCAGGGCCTTCCCTTTCCCTGTGGGCCGCCCTCCAGGATTTCCCTCCAGGGCTGTTCCGGAACCTGGCAGTACATGGTGCTGCTGGTTCCTACGCAATTTCATTCTGTGTCCAACCAGCAGGCTCCTACACTTTGTCTGTAGTCTCCAGATTCTCTTCAGTCACACCTTCTCCCTTCCCCTTCTCTCCAGGAACTACACACCTGAGACATGAAGGTCTGCGTCCTTCTCCCACCCCTTGGATCCCTGTATCTCCCAGTTGCTGAAATTGCCCAAACTGGCTCCAGGCCAAGGGGCCTCCTGCGTCTCTGTCTGCTCAGATGCAGAACTTCACTGGATGCTCTGCCCTTCTCAGGGTTGAATGTAATCGTGTTACTTAAGTGTGTGTCATTTGTTTATGGGCTGCATGTTTATGTTTCTTGGCTTGGGCTCATGAGCCACCTGTATGCCACTTATATTTAGATGCCATTCTGTATTCCAAGAAAAAAAAAAACGAAATAGAACCTGTAGTTACTGTAATTGAGTGCTGTGTACCTGATTTTAAGATATGGGTATGTGCACAGGTGGGTATGTATATATGTTTCAAACATTTTAAGACACAGAGATTTTTGCTCAGACACACGGGACATTCACAAACAATGGCCTGTGCTTACTTACATCATAAATGTTAACTTCTCTTTCACAGTGACTTTAGGTGATCTCCATGCTGTACTTATGTCTGCTAGATATTTGGATACAACGTGCATGCTTTCTGTGTTTCAAATATGACTTATTCAGTTTTCATTTAAAAGACTGTTGTTTGCAAGATTTTATTAAAAATTAGGCGTAAAAGTCATCAAATTAAAAAGAGATATAAAGGTTATGTATACAAAATGTATAAATCCATTTTAATCTTTGCTCATAACAAAGGTTAGAAAGGATTATTGTCTTTAGACAAAAGAGATTTTTATATGGGAAATTTATGAAAGATGGCTATAATGTAGTTGAAACATAATTCATTATAAGTGCTATGGCCAAAACTCTAAGTATCGAGATAAAAATCAATGTTCTAGTTCTCTATCTTGTTACAATAAGTTTTCCTGAAGCATATGTTTTAATTCTACTGTTTTCATGTGTGTGTGGTATGCATGTATGTGTGTAAGTTTGCTCATGTGTAGGTGTATGTGTGCGTGCATACATGTTTGTGGGAGCCGGAGGCTGAGGCCATGAATGACCTCAGTTATTTGTTTACCTTATTCAATGAGGCAGAGTCTCTCTATAATACCCAGAGCTCCCTGATATGGGTAGTCTCACCACCATCTCTAGTCTACCTTATGACGGATGCAGACTCTCTCAATAACACCCAGAGCTCCCTGATAAGGGTAGTTCCACTAGCCCACCTGCTCTGGGGAACTTATGGGTATTTCTTTCCAGTGCTGATATTATAGACAGGCTGTCACATTTGCCCAGCACTTATGTGGTTCTGGGGATCCAAATGATTGTCTTCACACTTGCATGGCGGATGACTGAACCATCTCCCCAGCCTCTAGCTTCCTGAAGTATTAGTGTTTCTCTTAATAATACTTACAAAAGCTAGATTTGGGGTTTATTTAATTCATTTATTTATGCATATGTGTGTAGGCTCATGTGTGCCATGGTTCATGTATGGAAGTCAGAGGAAAATTTTGGGGGCTCAGTTCTCCCTTTCTACTAAATGCAACCTGGGATTGAATGCAGTTTGCCTTTACCTACCGAAAATCTCACTGTCCAAAAATTTTATTTTAGTGAGATATTTAAAATCTGTGATTTGATTTCTTCAAATGGTAAACATGTTTTCCTATTGTATGAAGCCTTCACTTGCCGGTACTGTCTTAACACTAGGAAAGGTTCTGTTGTGAAAGAGTCTTACTACTGAGATATTCCTGCTAAGTTACATACTAATTATCAAACTTACTCTGGTAGACAAATAATTAAATCTACTTATTAATTTGACCCCTTATACGAATTTTTATTGTAACTATCATTCTCAGTCCTCCAGAGGGCTAATTCAATAAACAGCTATCATCAGCAAATTGTGAGTTTTGCCTGTGGATAGTGAAGATGATGAGAAGATTTCACTAAGCAAAAGAAGACCCCTCCAGTCTAGAGGGAGAGCCTTGTGTTTCCTTATTTCTTTATTTCTGCTATCTGTAAAAGACACTTGAAATTTAGCTTGGTACATTCCTAATACTAAGGTAAATATTATATTGTATCCTTAATTAAATCATGCTTTTGATGTAGCTGTTTACTTACTCAGACCCCTTACCCTACTTGGACTAACTTTACATCTTTAAACATCTCAAATGTTTCACTGTCTTTGAGAAGGATAAAAGAAATCTAATTTGAAATTGACCAAAATTTATTTTAAATCTTCTGAAAGAAACTCTATTTGTGGGGTATCTATAATTTAATCCAAACTCTTAAACCAAATCCCAACCTTTTCTAATTTAAAAAAATAGTAACTGAGTCCAACCACTTAGATTTCTCCTCTTCTGCCTTTTATTCAAATTGCTACAGTTGGGAATAACTAAAGATTTGAAATGACCTTTTCCAGACTACACTACAGCAACTATTTTCTTCATTTACTTTATCTTTACTTCAAGATATTCTATACATGTGATGGTGGTGCATGCCTTGAATCCCAGTACCTGGGAGGCAGAGGCAGGTGGATGTCTGTGAGTTCAAGGCTTACCTGGTCTACAGAGCTATATCCAAGACAGCAAGAGCTACACAGAGAAACCCTTTCTTGACAAAAACAAACCAAAATAAAAAAAATAGGTAACAGAGAAACTTGTGCCCCTATCTCCAGGGTCACCTCTCTGTTCATTGCTCTGGGAAGGGCAGCCAAACTACATCAGCTTCCTTTTAGTGAGTCTGGGGATTTACTATACCTACCCCTACTTAAAAAATAGCACTCAGAAGGCAGAGACAGGCAGATCTCTATGAGTTCAAAGCCAGCCTGGCCTATAGCAAGAGTTCCAGGACAGGCTCCAAAGCTACAGAGAAATCCTGTCTCGAAAAACCAAAAGAGAAAAAAAGATAAAGATGTACTATGTTTTTGATTATTTTAATATGGGACATAGTACTTCTCTTGCATCAGCTATTAAGAACAGGACAAAAATCAAACCAGGTTATGATGACTAATTAAGATGATTCAGGAATTTCTTCTATCACAGCTTTAGTAACAACTTCTCTCTCCCAAGACCCAGCTTTCTGACTATTCTAGGAATGACCTTTCTGGCAATGGAACACATGGAACAATATTTCTCATGTTCCTTCAAAAGCTGTTCGACAAGTGATAGCGGTGTTGTCGGCACTTCAGCAGTGAGTGTGGACAGGTCCAAAGGCTATCTTACCTCTAACTCTGGGATAGCCTCCCTCACACTCGGCAGGAGACAACCAGACTGAACATGGTGTCCAGTATCTTAATCCCCTCCTTTGAAAGTTATTCCTCATTTCTTTTTATATAAATAAAAAGTTAGGAACATTAGAACCTGGACCAACTGCTGCCCATGTGGTTTTGTTTCCTTTTACACTCATAGTTCATTCTGTATACATTCCCCTAGGCTTACAGACTCCAAGCAATCAGGGGTTACTAGGGACACACCCTTTATGATGGATGCCCGTTAGCTAAATGTCAAGCCCCATCCTCAAGATTCTCCCCTCAACATCTTATTCCTTCAGCAAAAATGCAAGACATTCCCCCCTCCCCTGCTGCCCATGAAGCAGAGCCAGCCTGACACACATGTGTACTGTGGAATACTCATCAACCACATGCATGGTAGCCCCTCTTTCTAAAACCTGTATGTGCAGAAGGGACCTTGCCCACGCTGCCACATGAGAGACTGCAGTATGCTGCTTACCTGTGTATAGCATTAGGGTCTGAAATCCTCTCAGAATAGAGCCTCAGTCATGCCGCAAGCCCCCTACATATCTCCTCCACACTCTGAACCCCAAACTTGTCACCGAGTATGTAGCTTCCCTGACATCCTGACTTTGAGTTCACCCCCAGGTCTGGCCCTAGCTCTAGGTTTTCACTGAACAACCACCAAGCAGCTGCTCACACCAGGCTTTGTCCCAGCCCTGGGAATTCAAGATGGTGAAGACCTTGTCATTTTCCTCTGACAGCTCATGGGCCAGAAGAGCAGGTGGGTAGGGAATGAGTTATACCGATTTGCCAGGGGTGCTTTTGTGTGGAAGGAGATAGGAGGAAAGTTCTTGCAGAGAAAGTGAGAGTGAACAAGGATTTAGTGAAGGACAAATTTTCCCTAGGGAGCTGTGGAAATTCTAGGAGTGGGGATCACTATGAACATAGTCATGAAATTATTGAGGAGGCAAAAAGTTTGGACTTGAGGTCAGCAAGGCCATCTGGGCTGAACCAGGAAGTCTTCCTTCTCCTTGAGAGTGAGGAACTAGATTCTACCCTGAACGTAGGATTCCCAGGTTTTTCTAGGCCTCCAATCACTTGGTGTGCTAGTTGAAGGAGACTCTTCGGCTCTCAAGAATCTGACTCTGTCAGTCTAGATAGGATGCCTGGAATCTGATTCTTTGGCAAGTACTTCAGACAATGGCTATGCAGGTTGTCTATAGATTATACCCTGAGAAGTACTTCAGACAATGGCCATGAAGGTCGTTTGTAGATTACATCTGAGAAACACCACTAGAGAAGGTAAGAAGCCTCGGTATAATTTTTAAACTCAGGAAGGAGTTTGAGCAGATGGTATCTGAGAAAGTCAAAGTGAAGAAGATGCTTCAGGCAGACTACAAAAGTAGAGCAGACAAATTCATTAACTAGAAGTGAGAACTGACTGTGCACAGAAAAGCTTAAGCATGTACCTGGCTGGTGGAGGCACCCAGGTCAAGTCAGCTGTTTTAGTGACACATGAAACCTACTAGGGTGAAAACTCAGCTCGTATTATCCCTTACACTGATTTGTCTCAGTTTTTCCAACACTGTTTAAGGCACCACCATCAAGCTCTGATCACTCTTCCATGTCTGTATTACCATGTGAGCCTTCCTGGCCTTTCAAAGAGTCAAGACTCCTTACGCTTACATTTGGTGCACAGTAGCCACACTGGTCAGGTTTACAACCCCACCAATGACCTCACAATGACTCAGACATGCACAGTCCCTCTTCCCCATCCACTCTACAATCACTTCCACATGTCTTAGAGACTGTGCCAGGCCTTCCTAGAACAATCTGAGCTCACAACCTCCATCGAGATGCTGTGCCAGCCTTCCTATAACAGTTGATCTCAGAACCTCCATCAAGAGGCTGTGCCAGCCTTCCTATAACAGTTGATCTCAGAACCTCCATCGAGAGCCAACATTAAGTTATTCTCTTCTACATTAGCACTGACCTTAACCATTTTTGCCTTTCCATGTCTTTGGTGATTTGTATAATCTATGATAATTTTGTTTAGAAGCCTTGTAGTTTTCAACAGTATCTTCCCCAACATAGAGGGCTGAATTGTCTCAATAAACCAATAACTCTAACCCCTTTAGATAGTGAAAAGGTTGTTTATGTAGATGTTTGTCCAATAGTAGTTTAGCGAACCCAATTATCTCTAATATGAAAGGGGAACATAAGACTGTCTCTTTTATAGATACCAGTCTTTCAAATCATGTCAAAATGGCAGTTCATTTGATAATGGCGTGATGAATAAGGAAAACTTGCAGTGTAAGGTATTTATCACATTACATTAGTGCATTAAATATGGCTCTACTATGAAACATGTCTGCCTAGAACGAAGTTGGTTTCCCTACTTGCTGGCTGTGTAACCTTCAATCAAGTGGATAACCTTTCTGTTCTTCCATCCCACCATCAACAGGATAGTGCCACTCACCTCACACTTGGCTGCAAGGGAGCAGAGATTGTGTTCACACTGATGTGACTAAGCCTGGGTAATCACTTCTGCTCTCTGAGACATCAGTTATTAGACATACACATCTTACAAGAGGATAGACTTTTATCTCTCAGCACAAAGAGGGCATCCGATCTGGAAGGCCTTCATAATAACAACCCTAAAACTGTAGGATTGTAACTCACAATGGATGCTTTCTGCTACAAAGAAATAAGATTTAGGAGATTGGAAAAATGAGGAGGTATAAGATAAGCAATTCTAAAAGCAGTAATAACTGCTTAGGAGATTGAGATGGACAGATCATGCATCCAAGGCAAGGCTGGTCTACATGGTGATTTCTAGGACAGAGTCTCAGGAAAAAGGAGCAAACTCTTTTATTAGATGAATAATAGCTTACTTAGAATGGAGTAAGTTTATCCTGAGTAGCAAAACATTTTCATTTGAAGATAAACAGTATGTTTTCATTTTTCTTTATTTTCATGTTAACAAGGTATTTTCACTAACCGATTTTGTTAACAGTTGATGTGAACAGCAGAAGGGAACATCTGCTGAATGGGCAATAATGTTATAGGGATAACATAATGCAAAAGTGAGATAATGTTTATTATTAGTAATTGATATTAGCTCACTTCTGAGTTTTATTATAAAAACATTTGCATTCTTTTTAGGAGGATTACTTAATTTTAAAAATTGGAAAGAAGCAGAAAAATATGTTTTTCATATACTCACCCAGGACACATGTCATTCATCTCACAACCCTGAGTTAGAAAACACCAAACAGCGGACCCAGCACCTCATCACAGTGAGGTGAGCCCTGGCCTGGTCTCTCCTCACACACTGGGCAGTGGGTGGGGCCAGATGATGTTTTAAATATTTTATCAACCATTGGCTATACTGGTGCAGCTAATTAATTGATCAGATTTTACTGAGAAATGCCAGAGATGCTGACAGAAGTTACAAGCCCAGGAGGCACACAGTGTATTTTAAATCCTCGTTAGCAAATGCTGTCTCCTGCTGACAGAGAAACTCTTTGCAGGGTTCTGAAGTGACAGACAGTCTCCATGAATTCAATAAAGATTACCCATAAGGACAGTGGGCACAGGCACAGATGAGACAGTGTCCTTACCCGATACATTCTTATTTGACTTGAGTGTTCCTCGCATGCATTGATTTCATCTGCATGTACCCAGGCTTCCAAATTCCTCAAACTCATCGATTCATTGAGAGTCATAGAAACATAGAGCTTACACGGATGAAGATATTAAAGTGCTCATTTCGGGTCTTTCACAAATCCTTCTATGTTGTTTCCCATCTCATCTGAGAATCTGAATGCACCCTTGAAAGGACCCAAAGTTTATCAGTAATCCCAAATCTGAGTTATATTAAAGTGTTTAAGTTACTTTGTTTTACAGAACACAGCGCTCTTACCCTGGCAGAGGGGGGTAACGGCTGTGTCACAGACTACCACTCAATACACTTATCTCAAATTCCATCGCCCCTCACCGTGTATGTGATGGTTTCCTCGGTGTCCTGTGACTTGACCATCAGCAGAGTCAGCAAAGTTAGGAAAAGGGTTTGCAACATCGTGACTTTCTAAGGAAAACACAAAGGTATGTTTAGGGTCTGCTGCCTGGAAAATCAAAACTTCTGCAGTGAAGAAACAAGCAAGAGAGGGAGGGTGGAGAGCCCAAGATACCCAGTGTCCAATCTGCTTTCTCACCCCCGCCCCCAGCCACCGAGAGGAGAAACTGCAGCACCTCATTTATTCTTTTTCATTCATCCTGAACCAAGGATGTTCAGCGTCTATTTATACCGCACCTACGCATTAGGCTCCAAAACGGGAGTCAAAAAGGGGCTGTATAAAATGATCAGTTCCAAAGACGACTGTGCGACCCCCATTCTCCCCCGCAGAGGGGAAAATGGGCAGCACCTGTCTGTTCTGTGGAATCTTAGAATACCCACATGGTTCACCTCTAGCTAGTGAAGCTCCTACCCAGCTCAGTAAAAATACCTGCGAACCAATATGGCCTCAGACTTTCTTCCCCCCCTCCCGCACACCGCACCCCAAAAGTCCAAAATACCCAAACAAAACTAGATGAGCGATCTCCAAGTTCCTGGTAGAAATTATCACAGAGCTTCTCACTCCCCGCAGGGCTACTTCTCATGTCCCCTCTCTTGAAGCACCTTTTCCATCGCGCCCTCAACTTTGTTTCCAAACTCAGGGCATCAGAGATCAGCCACTCAAAGTCACTGATCCCTTGTCCCTTCGTCCCAAGGTCTCAAAATGTGCTACACACTGGTCTAGGCTGCGTAGGCTCGGACATCGGACTGCACCGCAACATTGGGTACCGGTTTTGGGGTGCCTGGTTTGGTGCCTGCAGGGAGTTGAGCTCCGCTTTCTTAGATGTAAGCTACTAGGCGCCTGTCAGCGTGAATCGCTGAATGCTTCAGTTTCCACCCAGCCGCTGCGCAATCCAGGTGCCTCTCAGATCTCGCACATCCGTCGCTGAACTTTAGAGACCATGGTCACCAGCAAAACTCTCGGAGTTGGTAGCCCGTGCACACACTCTGCCCATCCCAACAGATGTCACCCAAGTACTGGCATAGGCTGACAGTTTGCATTCCCAGACCCTCACCTCCACCTCCCTCTCCTCTGCCCGGATGCACAGACTGTGATAGTTCTTGGGTCACCCCACCACACTCCCCGGTGCAGCCACCGCGGGAGCAGCGCCCACCCTGCGACTTCGGCTTTGGGGCTCCTACCTGCGGGGGACCGCGCCGCTCTCCTGCCCTGGCAGTGAAGGAGTGCGCAGGGGAGGGCCGCCCGGTGGGTCTGAAATGGCGAGGTCTGGCAGCAGCAGCAGCCACAGGAGGAGGAGAAAGGGAGGAGAAGTAGGGCGAAGGAGGGCGGAGGAGAGAGAGGGAGGCGCAAGCGCCCAGCCTAGGCTGCAGCCCGCGGGAAAGCGCGCCCCTCGGCGTTGGGGTCTGGGGGTGTTCAGCTGTTCTCTGTGGTCGGCCCCTCTGTCTTCAGATTCACAAGGATTTGAGACATGATGCCAAATATCACCCCCATAGAGGTTTTTTTTTTTTTTTAGGTTCTACAGAAATGGCTTAATATATTTTTTTAATCTCAAGAAGTGATTCCTGGGAGAGTAAATTAAGGTTATTCAGAGATGGTCTTTTACTTTTTAATTTCAGATTTATTTATTTATTGATGGAGAGAGGGTTTGCTTCCTCAAATTGTGCAATAGTGAGAACGAATGTGTTCATTTCCTGGCCTACTAGGTGCTCCAGGTTGCGAGTGGGTCAAATGGAACTCACACTAACAAAATGTGTACCTGCCTGAATGCATGCCTGTCCCCTGCCCGCACCGTGGTGTGTGTGTGTGTGTGTGTGTGTGTGTGTGTGTGTGTGTGTGTGGTATTGCTGGTCTTTCAACTCCTCTCCTTTCTTATCTATAGTTTCTTCCTTCTCCCCAGCACTGCTCATCCAAAGTCAAGTTAGGGTTTTGCTTCCATCTTTCATAATAGTAGTGGAATTTCAGGAATCTGAGGAGAGATTTTTTTTTTTTTTAAAAAAACCTACTTCATCAAGTCGTACCGCACAGATTGCAGCTATCTATGATAACTTCTCTAACTCTAGACTCAGGCAGTTCCCTTTGGCTGCCGGTGTGCCTTTTAAGAACCAAGTTACCAAATGAATATCAGAGGTCAAAGAACCTGATAACTTGGAGGGTCTAAGAACATGCTGGCCCAGAGGCAGACTGCAGAAGTCGAGGAGGTGGGGACTTGGCGGAGACTGTTGGGAGAGCCCTGCCAGGTGGTCTTTGGGGAAGGTGGGTTACCTAGACAACAATGTGTAGATAAAAAACCATCCAACATTTAACAGGACCAGAGAAGTTTGAGATGGTCCCCAGCATATACCGAGTGTGCAAGACTTTGATGATCGTAGCAAAGACTTCGCTGAGTTTCTAGTGAGTCTCCCTGACTCCACTTATCACCAACGATTCCAAACTGCTTTTCTGTGTTTTAAAAAGTAGATTCTCCCTTTCTGTACAGTTAAAACACCTCTCTATGTGTTTTCTTGTTCGAACTCTCTTCATCGTTTTCTTTGGAGCAGCGAGGTAAAAGGCTCCCAGTGGTTTATCTGTAGTCGTTTATCTGTAGTTTACCTCTATATAAACTCTGTCTGTAGTTTATCTTGCGCACCCAGTTGTTGGTTTGCTACCCTTGTTTAGACGTCTGATGGGCATTTCAAACTGGACACATGCCAGCCTCGGCAACCCCTCCCCCAGCCTGCACCACCATCAGCTTCACCATTCAAATCAGCAAAAATTTCATCTCTCCTTCTGCTCGGATCCAGTCAGCTTCATTTCTTTACTTCGTGCATACTGCATTAAGTTCTGCAGAAAACGACACAGTCTTTTTTTTTTTTTTGACATATTTTCAGAACTGGACCAGTTCTCATCATCTTTGCAGCCACCCTGATTTAGACTTTTCCATCTGGATCATTACAGCTCCTGATTGATTTCTCTGTGTGTACCTTTGTTCCCCTGCAGCTGTTCATCGCAGAAGTTCATGTGAATCAAACCATACAGCATATAATTGTTTTGGATCTGGTTTCCTTCACTTAGCATGCTTTTGAGATGAAGCCTTGGGAAGGACCCAGAAGTTCTTTTTTTTTTTTTTTTTCATTGATGTGTGGCATTCCATTGTGTGGCTATATCTCCAGTTTTCTGCTGGCTTTTTGATGGATATTTGGGTTGTTTATGAATAAACCTGTTTTGGGCACTCATTTAGAATGCTTTGAGTATTTTTCTTTTAGGTAAATGCTTGAGGAGTGGAATTGTATCTTTACCTTTATAAGCAAATGTTAGAATATTTTGCGTTTTCACTTTGCTCTGTGACTTTATTGACACTCAGTACTCGGTATTTGCAATGCGATCCCTTCTGGTGGCTAATCTGTATCTGTGCAGTTTCATATAACGTTTCTTTCATGTCTATCACATAGCATCTTTTTATTTGCTTATTGGTAAAATTTTCTTTTAAAGATTTTGTCCAAATCTTTTGTCGATTTATTTATTTATTTTATCTTATTGTAGAAGTGCTTTTCAGTGGTCTTTTCAGTCTTTGGTCAGATACAATTTGAACATTTTCTTCTTTTTTTTCAGTGTGTTGTGAGACAATGGTTTTACCCTGTAAAGATTTGTTTCTTGTACATGTTTAATAAAACACCGATTGGCCACTAGACAGGCAGCAAGTAGAGGCAGTACAAGGAGAAGAGGAAAATTCTGGGAAGAGGAGTCAGTCATCAGTTGTGACCCAACTGCAGAGGAAATAAGATGAGATTGCCTCACTGATGAAAGGTACCAAGCCGCATGGCTAACACAGACAAGAATTACGGTCTAATGTAAGTTATAAGAGTTATAATAGCTAATAGGCCTACCAGTTTATAATTAATGTAGACCTCTGTGTGTTTCTTTGGGGCTGAACAGCTGCAGGACCAGACAGGGCAGAAACTTCTGTCAACATCAATGTGTTACTGCTATCTTTTAAGAGTCAATATTTTCAATTTTGATGTATATAACCGTTCTTTCTTTTTCTACTCAAAAATCTGCTTTGAGAATTTTTTTTTACTATATTTAAAATGTTACTGCTTTTGTCAAATTGAAGAACAGATTCTCTATTTCCTGAAGTTTTAAAAAATGACATTTGTGTGTGTGTGTGTGTGTGTGTGTGCGCACGTGTGTATGTGCACGTGGGCATGCATGCTACATGTGCAGGGGTCAGAGGACAGTTTGTGGGAGTCACTTCTTTCCTTTCACCATGTGGGCCCCAGGGATTGAACTCAGACTGTCAGGCTTGGCAGCAAGCCCCTTTACTCAGCTGAGTCATCTTACTGGGCCCTTGAGGTTGTTTTGAGGCTAGAACCAGAAATCCATGAAGAATATCAAACACATGCAAATAATTGTGTTTTAGATATCAGAACATCTGGTGCTCCACCCTAACGGGATATTATTCAGGTATTACTTCCTGTCCTGACAGTGTTCTGACTAGTGTTGACTTGATGCAACTAGTGATGTTGCTTGACGGGTCCTGTTTCACGGTGGACCATTAGCCCATGTAGGGCTAATAGGAACGGAAATAAAGAGCTGTTTTGTGTGTTTCTTTTCGTGGTGATAGGAATGAACCCAGGGCTTTATGAATGCTAGGCAATCACTTGGCCGCTGAACTATAGCCCAAACTCAAAAGGAAGGCCAGTCTATATTCACCATACTGCATGTGCTACTCTAGCCGTAACATGCTTGCCAGCAGGCGCCACACTACTTTTGTCTGCTCCTCATCTCTCTTCTGTGAATAGCCTCTTGGTTTTCCTTTGGAAACCAAGGCTTATGGTGTAAAACCTTGATGAGGTCCTTAAATGCACACAAAAGAGACCCTTCCCCCAGGCTCAGCAGTGTAGTTAAGAGGAAATGGGCTAGTACCAGAGCAACAAGCATGTCAAACATCAGCTGTTGGGTTGGGTGACATGAGTCACTGGCTCACTGGCTTTGGGAGTGGTTTGCTTCTGTGTGCTTAGGTACTAACGACACAGACCACCTTTCCTCCTCTCTGGTCCAGAGGCTAGCCCTTCTAGCTGTGTTGCCAAGAACTCCAGTCTCCAGGCCTGCCTTTGCAGAATACAGGCAAGCCACGGACTAGGCAGTCTAAGAACCCTTGCTTCATTTTATCTTTTTTTGGGGTCATACATGACCTTGAATTCAGACCCCGTAGTTTATGTAGGACATTTCTTCACTATGTGATTATCATGAGGTTTCTCCTCCAGTCCCCAACCCTGGCTTAAAGGGGGTATGTGCTTTGCTTTTGCTAATCATGGCATCAAATCTCCTGTGGTCAGATAGAATGGCTGAGGAACAGCAGACACACCCAAAGATAACCAAAATAATGGTGATGGAGCACGAGGCATAGAGCCTGCAGGGCTATATTCAAGTTTTGACTGGAATTTCCCAAATACGATTTCTTCATATGTTAAAAGACAGGCAGGCAGGTGATTTTTCTCACATTGATGTTTTTACAAGTATTAAAAGTGTCCATAAAGAAAAAACCTTTAGGACTTTCATGTTACCGTTGCTAATGTTGCTGTTGATTATGGTGGTCTATCACTTACTGGTCTGATCCTTTATTGCATGACAAATAGATTAATGTCTAATTTTTTTCATGGCTTTTTGTCTCCTCTCATCTCTGCTATATTTTAGAAGCAGCAGGCTCTGGGCACCGGTCTGCTGTGGTTTGCTGTCTAGGTCTTGGGAATATGTGGATCTCTTATAAGCAATATTTAAAGATAAAGTTATGTTTGGAATAGGTTCTTCAACATCTGTAAACCTCCTCTAAAATTTGGAGGCTCTGGGGTATTTAACTTTTCAAACATTAAACATATTATAGACTATTATCTTACTATTAATAAATAGGAGTGACTAGTATTATATATCATCCCATTGTCCCAGAAACTAATAATCAGACTCTGAGTCATAGCTTCTTAGCACTGTGTCTTTATGTCACCAGAAAACTGAGCACACTACTGTAACTTGCCTCATGGGGTGTCAGACTCAGGCAGTCTGGTGTCAGGAGTGTGCTGTGAATGTTTCTGTGCATTATCCCTCCTCCCTACCAGGGGAGTTTAGTACAATGGGGTCACAAAGAAGCAGTCAACTATAGCAAGCGCAGCTCTATCAACTACAGGGATTCAAGGTTGGAAGAACAGGGTTGAGCAGAATACAGTTGAGCAATGAATAAACTTGGCTTGATAAATTGCTCTGAAGTTAGGAGAAGCTGATATTTTTAAAGACTTCAAGTTCTGTTTGGTGGGGAGAGTTTACAGTTTCAGAGGAGATTTATAGACATTGAGGACTATGCATGGCCAATATGCCCTAAGATTCTAATTCTTGAAGCACGTGTCTGGATCAAATCAGTCCTGTAAGTATGTCTTATTTCTAAGAGGAGCTGGTAGAGGTATGGGCTAATAGAGTCCAACAAGGAACCACACTGGGTATCTCTGGAGTCTTAGAGACCAAGATAGAAATTATTAAATTGTCTGACTGTTACGGCCAGGTAGCCAAACTAGGCAATGTTGACACCGTCTCATTTTGTAAAATATGTTCTCTTATATGGGTACATGAGAAGCAACAATTGTAGCCATAACTGGATGAATCAACCAATTGGTATTATAGAAAGAATTTATTATTGTCTTAGTAGTATTTGTAGTGAATTGATAAAAATTAATGACCTTCAAGAATAATGTTGACCAAATTATTTATTTTCTTTGGTTAGTCTTCATATTGGTACTTAAAAACCTCAATATTTTTGAATAGCTAAATTGAACATTATTGCCTATGACAATTTCTTTCTTGATGAGCATACTTATGAATTCTGATGTATTTGCTAAGATTCAAGCAAGTCCTTGGATGTGATGGTGAGTAGTTACTTTTCAGTGCTAAGATTCTTCCACTTTGTTTCATCATTAAATTAGAGTTTATGTAAAGCCAACAGAAAGGAATAATTTAAGTGAACGTTTAGCATATCTAATTAGTTTCTTAAGAGAAAAAATAACCCAAAACCCCAAAGACTAAAAGAGGAACATGGCAAATTGGCAGCACAGTCCTGTAATCCCAGTACTCAGAAGACTAAGGTAGGAGGGTCCTATGTGGCCAGCCAGAGTCACATAGATCACATACACTCACACACACACACACACACACACACACACACAAACACATACACACACACTGTATATATATTAAAAACACACATATATGTTATATATATATAAATATATATATATATTGTGTTTCTATAGCATGTATTTTTGAGACATAGTCTCATGTATCTCAGGCTTGCCCTGAACTTGTTATGTAGCAGAGAATGGCCTTGAATTCTTGATTCCACTGTCTTTACCTCCTGAATTACAATGCCACTATGCTTGGCTTGCCAATAATTATAAATGTGTTCACTGAAGATAATGTGTGTTTATGTAATTGATTTCCAAAATGTCCTCTAAACATGAAGCCATGTGTTAGAAGACAAATCACTAAAACGTGTGATGGTTATATTGAAGCTTGGGTCTCAAAGTTTATTGACAAGTTTGCATTCATGAGAGATTCATTGACTTAAGTATGTCACTGTCGAGTCCTTTGTTTTAGGCATTGCCAGAAGTATCATTCTTCAGGATCTGTCCTATGAAACTCTCTTCCTGAACGCCAGATGGACATAAGAAAACTTTCAGTCATCTGGAGCTGGTAAATTGTTCTGAAATATTTGGAATTTTATTAGAGGCTTGATTTCATCATAGAGCAAAGAAAATCTTGGACAAATAAAAGTCAAATCAATCAGAAATGATTGGAACCAGTAATTAGAATTTCCTTGGAGAGATACAAACGCATGATGTAAAGCCTTGCAGAAGGTTGCTTTCTAACAAGTTCTCAGATCCTGGGAGGCGACCTCAGAGGATGCAGATGGCAAGCTTCACTTTTGTTTTCAGCTACAATGCCACCCCCTTTCAGATTTAACTTTCCTGGAACCCTCCTCCAGGTTGATGGGGTTTCAAGATGATTGTAGTTACCAAGCATGAAATTGGAAACAAGAACCCTCTTAAATGACTAATTCCTCCTCAACGTGCAATTTAAAGAATTAGATCAATGCTATTCCACGTTGCCAGTTTGGAAACTTTCCATAGTAATTTGTTGATTTGTAGAACTTTCAGTGTGCTTTGCAACATCAAAATAAAGCTATCTAAATAACTCATGGGGTGCCAGTGAGATGGCCCAGTGGATGAAGCACTAGCTGTGCCAACCTGATGACCAGAGATCCAGCTCCAGGAGCCACACAGAAGTGGGAGGAGAGAGCTGACTTCACAGAGTCACCTCCGACCTTAAATGTGGGCGGAGCCATGCAACCTCATATAGCACACAGCAATAATAACATTTTGTGAAGATTAAAATTTCCTTCATTTTTGTAGATTTTTACAGCAGAGATGTGTCTTGGCTTTCCTTTAGTGACTACTTAATTTTTTCGTGATTATAGTTAAATAAGGTCTTAAAATCAGTCTAAAAATATTTAAATGGAACTTTAGGAAATAATGGTTCAAAAAAATCATAAATACTTTATGCATGTTGACATCCATAGTTGCGAAAAATGTGTAATAGCATCTGTAAGAATGATTTATGATTTTTCCCCTGAGTACGTCATAACCTATGTCAATGCAACTGGTGAGACCAAAGCCTAAAATGAAATAGACACTATCATTTTCTCTTTCCTCTTTAAGGGATTTAAAACATAAATTATCTTGATAAACTAGTATTAACTTCTTTCTCATTGCAGAATGTGGAAAGACCAAAGAAAATACTTTCCTTTTAGAATTTATAGTATAGTGCTAACAGACAAAAATCTAAGAACTGGCGTGTCTGACTTTTACTGATGATTAAATGGGACAAATAAGGAAATTCATTCATTGGAGGTAAGAGGTTAAAAGTTTACATATCCACAAGAGAGACTTTGCATGGATGTTTCTTGGATTTCAGTTTATTTCTTCCTTTAAGATCTCTGTTCAGCAGATGGTTCCTTTGTAGGTAACCTTTAAAAGGGTCAAGAATTATAAAACAGTATTGAATTTGTTCAGTTCAGTTGGAAGAATGACAGGCGCAAAAAAGACCTTCAAGGCATAAGAACAGATAAATTCACTTAATAGGAAAAAGGAAAGAGAAGAAAATGAGGGTCCATTTGCCCACACAACCTTGGGAGGCTCATAGATTAGACAAGTGATGAGTTGTTGAAATTCACACCAGTTAGGGGCATAGCCACAGACTAGGAGGAAGGTCTTTCCTGTCCCTTCCCTGTTCTCCCCTCCTCTCCTTTCACTTCCTACCTCTTTCCCTCTCATTTCAAATTTATTTATTTTGAGATAGGGTCTTGCTATGTAGCACCCAGATTGCTTTGAGCTCAAGATGCCTTTGCTGCCACCTTCTGAGTTCTGGCATCACGGTTGTGTGCCACCCTGCTCTGCTTGTCTTCCTTCTTCATTTCTAGTCTTCCTTGTCTATTCAGCAAAGTTAGACTTCATTAGTATCATCTACCCATCCAATATACATCAAGCATTTGACTGAGTTGTGTTTCTAGCCTTTACAGAAATGCTGCTAACCCTCATATCTGTGGAATGAGGTGAATATTATCTGTCTCACCAGTCATCATGAAGGCAAGTCCTGTTTTCATCCTCCTAGCAGCCCAAGTTGAGAGTATACTTTAGGATGTAGGCCAAGTTTTCCTGTCCTGCAGTCACCCTCAATCACTCAGAGGCTTAATTACAAAAGCTTGGCCGATAGCTCAGGCTTGTTATTTGCAAACTCTTACACTTTAAATTAACCCATATTTCTTATCTATGCCTTGCCATGTGACTTGTGGCTTGCTACCTCATTTTCTACATATCCTGCTTCCTCATTGATTGGCTTGCATCTCCCCTGACTTTGCCCTTCTTCTTCCTAGAGTCTTCTATGTCTGGCTGTCCCACTTATACTTCCAGCTATGGTACTGGTCTGTCAGCTTTTTATTTACCAATGAGAGTAATGCATATTTACAGTGTACAGAAGGATTATTCCATAGCATTTCTCCATTTTTGTCTAATTAAAAAGGAAGGCTTTTTTTAAACATAGTAAAACTATATTTATTAGAATAGTTATGTTAGCAAGAATCACAGTTACAATTTTTTGCTCAGCAATCTTGTCTACTTCCCATTTCCAGGAGGATAACTATATGTTTTTCTTTGGGTTCATCTTCTTATTTAGCTTCTTTAGGATCACAAATTATAGATTAATGTCCTTTATTTGTGGCTTGAAACCAATTATGAGTGAGTACATCCCATGTTTATCTTTTTGGGTCTGGGTTACCTCACTCAGGATAGTGTTTTCTATTTCCATCCATTTGCATGCAAAATTTAAGATGTCATTGTTTTTTACTGCGGAGTGTGTATGGGTGCACAGGAAGCTGTGTGTGTGCCTCAAAGGATGGCAACAAACCACCATTGCACAAGAAGTAAAAGCCAGGGCAAAAGAGGAAGCTAAGCAAGAGCAGATGGGAGTTGTGAGCACTAGTTTTTCTCCAGAACCTATGTGGCTAGGTTTGGGTTCAGATTTGGCCTGGGACATTGGTTAATAACCTCAGACAAACATTTTTTTTCTTGTAAATTTGTACCCCAAATGCTGAGCACCAAATGTAGCATGATAAACAAAAAACGGAGACAGATATTGGGGTTCAACCTGAAAATCAGAAAAGAAAAACTGCCAGTCACTGGTTCTTATCTTTAGCTCAGTCTGAAATGGTGATCCTACCTTCAGGAAACATAGAATGAGAGCTGTTTCCTTCCATTTTATATTCCTCTCTAGGGCTGGGATTAAAGGTGCTACCACTATTGCTTAGTGTCTATGACAAACTAGTGTGGCTACTGGAATTAAATGTGTGTGTCACCACTGCCTGGTCTATAAGGCTGACCAATGGCTCTGTGACCTTCAGGCAAGCTTTATTTATTAAAATATAAATGAACTATCACTTCATTCCCCATTTTGTCTAAAATTTTAAAAGGCTATAACTAATATAAGAAAAACTATATCCAATAAGTGCAATGACTATATACAATACATACAGGCAATAAATACATCAACAATGTCTAGTCCATTTGTGTTTGACTAATTCAGAGAAAATACTCCATATCTATCCTACCTTGGTCCAAATTCCTGTACCTAATTTACTTTTTATCATAACTTGCTTTCTGTGTAAACAAGGAACACTATAACTATCTAGTCTTCAACTCCCTCAGAAATCCAAGAAGAAAGTAATATTAACTGAGTAAGCAGAAAATGCATGCAAGATACTTCCAAAAATTGTGAGAAATGACAGAAGCAACTGGTTGAGTACTGTCACCCAAAATTCCTTGGCAATGTCTGGACATCTGTCTTTGGCTTACAGGCCTAGCATATTTGACAGAGTTTTCTGTGAAGCAGGATATTTTGAAGCGCTGTCCCTCCTTGTCTTGACAATGTTTGGCAGTCACTTTCTTTTGTGTCCTGCTTGTCCAATTAGGACAACATACTGTCAGCAGTTGAGGCAAGGACATTTTCTTGCCCAGTGGTTTACTTTCGCCACAAAGAAAGTAAACTCCATATGGAGTTTCTTCAATGCCTATTATCTTCTCTGATGTAGATTGGTGCTGCCAGCAACAGACATGTCTCATTGTCATAAGAAAGAGCCTATGCTATTAAAGCATCTTAAATGCCATATTCTGCAGTTCTCTGAAGTGTTTGAAGATGATCTGTCCATCTAAAATGTATCTTTGTTTGACCTTGAAAACATACCTGATTACAGATTTGATGTTAATTGATTAATTGCTAACCTGCATTTCCTTATTATTCTAAACAGTTGGTAATAATAACTTCCAAAGACTAGAAATTCGCATTACATTCTTAAATGAGCTTTATAGGTAAAACACCTTGAATAAGATTAGAAACATATGCACAGTATGTTTTAACAAAATTAATCTCAAATTTGTATCAATATAAAAAATTATATATAATATGCAAAAGTCAATCCAAAATAAAACATTTAAAACTAGTAGTTACTTTTTAAAAGTAGATTCAATAATCTACCTTTTTATCTTATTGTATCTATATCCTCCCTTTTTTCTTTTTGGAGTAGACTCAGTAATCTACCCTTGTATCCTATCATAACTACAGCCCATTTTTCTTTTCAAAACAAACCTTGAATCTGTCTTTAATGGATCCTGTAAAGAAAAATTTGGGTTAATTTGTCAACTCTTGGGAGAGGCAGCTTTATCATTTTTTTTTCCAGGCTATGCATAATGGGAAAGCGCAGAGCTTGTCTCAAGTCCTGGCTAGAGTAATTTGTTAGGCTGGATCATCTCAGCTAGTCACCTTGAAATTATTCTGAGTAGTTTATAGTCCAAAGCTGATCTTTAAGTGATGCTATCAGCTGAATGGCATCATATGAATCAGGTGGAATTGTTGTTGTGGGACCTCATTTTCTTCCTAGAGACTTCAGAGATTACTGTAGAAAAATTTATTGTTCACTCTGGAAAACTTAAACATTATTCATATCAAAATGGAAAGTTTGAAATTCTATAGACATATATTCAAAGAAAAGTACCACAGAGACAAAAATAGATAGAAGAATTTTTGAATGCAGAATTTTGATAACTCTAGTCTCTAAATTTTTATCTTTCTTCTGTCCCACACCAGGTGGCTCTCCTGATATTAGACAGAAACTGTGAAGTCTTCTTTTAACAACAAGCTTGGATTTAGAAAAGGAGAGCCACTGTCTAACTCCAAAGCCATCTTTGATTTTTAAGTGAGTCAGGACTATCATTATACTGAGAAAGAAGTAAGAAGATAGGTATGTTTAAGTAGTGAGATTTTACGATGCAGAGAATATGGATATCATAAGTCAGATTTTCCTACACTTGGTGATTCTGAAAAGCTATCTTTTCTCCTTTGGCCATCTAGATATACAAGGTCTCTTGACTTCTCAAAAATTTTTTTTTAAAAAAGGTTTCTATTGAGCTATATATTTTTCTCTGCTCCCCTCTCTCCCTCCCCCTCCTCTTCTGTCCTCTCCCATGATCCCCATGCTCCCAGTTTACTCCGGAGATCTTGTCTTTTTCTACTTCTTGTAAAAGGAGTGGCCAGCCGCTTCTTGCCACCTGACTCCCGGCAGCTTTTACCCTGAAATAATCACAGAAACTGTATTCATTTAAACACTGCCTGGACCATTATTTCTAGTCTCTTTTTGGCTCTCACATCTTGATTAATCCATTTCCATTAAATCTGTAGCACCATGAGGCTGTGGCTTACCAGGAAAGATCCTAACCTACATCTGTCTCAGGCCGGAGATTCATGGTATCTGTCTGACTCTGCTTTCTTTCTTCCAGCATTCTGTTCTGTCTACTCCACCCACCTAAGGGCTAGCCTATCAAAAGGCCAAGGCAGTTTTTTTATTCGATCAATGAAAGTAACATATAGACAGAAGACTCTCTTACATCAACTTCCCATGTAGATTAGATTAATTTATGTCTCTCTTAGGGTCCTTTTTGTTGTCTAGGTTCTTGGGTTGTGGACTGTATGCTGGTTTTTCTTTGTTTTATGTATAAAAGCCATTTATGAGTGAGTACATATTATATTTGTCTCTCTGGGTCTGAGTTACCCCATTCAATATGATGTTTTGTAGATCCATAAAATGGGCATTTTCTATTTTCCTGCAAAGACAAGAACAGAACCTTGTTCCAACCCTTGTGAGGCTTTCTTACAACTTGTAGGATTGTCACCTCTGTGGATGAGATGTCATTTCTTTTAATCCAGAGATTTCTCTTTTTAAATCACATCTTGATTAATTTTGATGGTATTCATAGCTTTTGTTTTACTGTGGAAACAAGAGAGAAAACCCTTTTCCAACATAGCACATCTCCTGGTTTCCATTCTGAGGCCAACACATCCTTGAAGTGCATCAGCTGTTTCAATTCAGAAGATTTTTCTATTGTTCAATATCTCTCTTGTCAGAGCCCACTCCAGCAGAAATCAGCTGAGGGTTCCCTGTGAACCTGAGATGGAGGAAAAGTTAGATTAAGAGAAATGAAGACAGAAATATAGGATAGACCAGGAGGACTGAAGATCAATACCAAACAGCCCTGAGTTTATTTTTCAGGCAGCATATGTACTATAGGCAAAAGGTAAAACAAAGAGCAATGCAGTCACCTAAGCACCTCCCTGCACTGTCCTTGGGAGGAAGTTCAAGCAGGTGCATTAACTTATTCAGCTAAGCACCTTCTAATCTGTAATGAGGAGTGCCTCTGGCTGGCATACAAATATTAATAGAAAAATGTGCTCTTCCAACTGGGCAAAAATGCTCTTTCCCATGGGCTTAATCAGAGCTTTCTCACAGACCTCAAGGTTACTGGAAAAAGCAGAGCAGGCAAGCAAGCTTGAACTCAAATGACTTCAAGTCAGAAATGACTCCAGATGGAAACTGAGTCACACATGGGCTCCCACACTCTCTGTAGCTATTATTCCTTTCTCATTCTCATTAAGAAAATTCAAGGTTAATAAAGCACTATTCAATCTATTCCTGGGGGTATTTATCATCCATTTCTGTTCATTTAACATCCCTTTGTAGTTCAGTTTATTATTTCTATAACTGCCTGACCTGTAGGATTGTTTGGTATACCTATAGTATGTTATATTATAATAAGCAAAACCTGTTTAATTTTCTTAGACACATACACTGGAGCATTGCATGTTTTTATTGTGGTATATCCATGATGGTCATAACTTCTAGTAAATGTGTGATTACAGAATCAACCTTTGCCGAACTCAAAGTTGTTGCCCATTGAAAACCTGACAAAGTATCAATGGCATGGTGTACATATTTTAATTTTCCAAATTCCATACAATGAACTACATCCAGCTGTCATATTTTATTCATTTGAGTACTTCCTGCAGGTAGTGGCATTTGGTTGTAAAAAGATCAAATAGGACATCTCCTATAATTTTTTGGTGTGTTTCCCTGTGATGGAAAAGTTATTTCTTAAACCTTTGCCATTAACATAAGTTTTTTTATGAAATTCTGAGGGCTTCAGCACATTTCCAATCAATAATTGATCAGTTTCTGTGTTACCTTGTCCTAGAGGAACTGGAAGACCCATATGGGATCATATATGTGTTATATATATGAAATGATGTCTATTCCTGATTATATCTTAGACCTGGATAAATAATGAAGTAAATTCTGTATCATCTGGTATAAATTCAGTCGTGTTAATATGCAAAACAACTCTTTCTATATAATGCAAATCAGTAGCTATGTTTAGAGGTTCTTTAAAATCCTTTACTACTTTGAGAATAGCATATAATTCAGACTTTTGGATAGAATCATAAGGGCTATGTTCTACTTTACTTAAATTTTCTGATTTATTTGCATTAGAATAGATATAGGGGCTCCAGTTATTGATATTTCCCATACAACTCAGGGAAGAATCCAATTATTTCTCTTTTTAACTTGGAATAGTTGTTGTTAATCTCTTCCAAAAAAATTACTGCAACTTCTTTGCCAGGGTTCACTTTCTTCTTATAATTTGTTAATTTCATCATTAGTGAATGGTATTACAATTTCTGTTGGGTCTATTCCTGTTAATTGATGAAGTCTCAATTTTCCTTTTAGAATTAACTCAGAGACCTTTTCCACATAAGTTTTTAATTTTTTACTTAGTTTATGTGGTAAAAATATCCATTCTAAGATAACATCTTTCCTTTGCATGAAAATTCCTGTAGGAGAATGATTGTAGGGCAATATGACCAGAATGCAGTTAAGATTTAGATCCACATGATCTATGGAGCACCTAGAGAATGGGATGTCCTGCTGGGGGCGGGGTTTTGTCACTTACCTTTTGGTTCTCTCTGTGAATTTACCACCTGTGTTTCAGAGTTCCTCTGAGGTTGTGGTGGATAGGAGCGCTTGGGGAAGGAGTGGGACTTGTAGCTTTCAGGTTCTGATGAATCACACTGGATTTTCTAATTTTCCTCCACAATGACTGGGAATGGCTGAGTCACGTTTGACCTGAGGGTCTGGGAGAGGATTAATAGTAGCAGTTTTTTTAGAACCAAGGAGGAGCAAAGTGTGGGCCTTACTAATTGTTTGTCAGGGTTGTGAGTCTCTGTGGGGTTCTGTGGGGGTAGAAACATAGTTAAGGGCAGTTTGAATAGGAGGTCTGTGTTGTCTGGTCTGGACCATAAGGGAAATGGGGCTCCTAACAGCAAGGGGTGGGTGAAAGCCTTGCATAGGCACCATCTGGAGATGGCACTGCTGGTAACAGAAGAAATAAAATTGACAAATAACTTGAAACTGTAGAGACCAAATACAAGAATCAGACAGGTGTCTGAGTGGTTCCAGAAACCAAGATGTCAGAACAATCATGATCAGACACTTGTTTGAAAATTACATCTGCTTCACATTCCTGTTCTTTGTTTCTTTAAATTCCCCACTGCATTTGAACACTTAAAAAAAAAAAAACTTGTTCAGATCTTCACACAGCAGTAGCATTCTGTATAGTGTAATACACAGTATAATACATTCAGCCATAATGAGTAAATACGGAACTTGGTAGTTTTGAAGTATAATCACTGCAAGTGATTTAATTGTTCCTGTATTATTGGAAGCTCCTGGATTAGCACAGTTACTTGGTTTGTGAATTCTAAGGACAGTACTTGGGGTGTGAAAAATGGAAGAAGATAGCCTCTATGCCTGTACTGATAGCAAGAGTAAAAACAAGAGATACTAACAATGATTTGAGTTCTGTTCTTTAGTTTTGTTAAAGAGGTATTTAACCTTGATTATCAGCTTGATAGGTACAGGCAGAATTTTCTGTCTCACCCCACTCAGCTCCCAAATAATCACACAGAGACTTCTTATTAATTATGAAATCTTAGTCGATAGCTTAAACTTTTATCTAACTAGCTCTAACTTAAATTAACCCATTTTTATCAATCTACTTTTTGCCTTGTGGCTCTATTTTCTTTACTCTGTACTGTTCATGCTGTTTTCTTTTCATCTGGCTGTATCTCTCTCTTTTTCTCAGTGTCCTCTCTGACTCAAAAATCCTGCCTAGCTATTGGCCATTTAACTTTTTATTAAACCAATCCAAGTGACAAATCTTTACAGTGTACAAAAAGATTACATCACACCAGATAGGATTTAGAATTCCCAAGACACATACATCTGAATGTGTGTTTCTTCAGTGAAAAGTATTTGAAAGTGTTTCCAGAAAGGTTTAAGCAAAGAGAAAAGACCCATTCTGAATGTAGAATGTAGACTGAGCCCCCAGTAGTCATCTGTCTGTGCTTTGTGACTGGGGACACAATGTGAGCAACCATTTCATACCCTTATGACATGCTCTCCTTGGCATGATGGACTATAACCTTGAACCACAGTTTGAACCAGCATAAATGTTTCTTTCCTCTATTCGACTTGATCAGGGATTTTTGTCATAGTAATGAGAAAAGTAACTAACATAGAACATTAATACTGAGGAGTGATGTTATTCTCATGGTGAACCAGATCACACAGTAATGATTGAACTATGGAATATAGTTAATAATGTTGAGAACTGTGTAGGATGGTAGGGCATGGTTGCTCCAAAGAGGGCTTAATGAAGAAGATGGGAAGGCACCTAGAAGAAGCTGTTCTAACCATGGAAGCAGGTTTTAAGTGCGCTCTCATATCAACCTGGACCCCCATTGAATATTTTTGTGATGCTTTGAGGCTGAATCTGTTTGGTTTTTGGAGAAGCAAAACTGATTAGTTATAGAAGGAGGCAAGACCAAAAATATCAAACAAAATAAGAAGTCCTATTAATTAGTAAGAGGGGCCAGCTATGACCACAGCCATCCAAAGAATGATTAGAAAAATTGGTAATGAGAAGAAAAAAATAGAGCAGTAGGTTTGGAATAAAGAAAAATTTACTCATTAGGGAAGACAGTAAAATAAAAAGGGATTGTTTTATTATATCACAGTGTTAGTTAAGTGACAGATTTTCTATAAGGACTGCTAGTGTGCACCAGGGGCTTAGGGATAACTTGGTGTGGGACTCAGGGGTCGAGGAAGAGGCTTTGAAGAGTGAGAAAGACTTCAGGTGTAGTTGAATCTGAAGATAAGTGTTAAAGGCACAGTCGTGATGGGAGTTTCCTTCAGGAAACAGTAAAAAGAGTTGGATTTCTGCTTATTCATTGCTAGCCAGAGTAGTTTGGATAGAATAGATCATTGTAGGAAGAATTTTTATGGCAGTTAAGTCCCGGGTTTCTAAGTTATTTCCTATGCTTGCCTGACTCAAAAGGAATGCTGAATAAATTTTTGAGGAGGTGTGACTTTTCAGGTAGCTAGAAACTAGCTTGACATTTTTGTCTAGGGACAACATTGAGCATTATAGAGTCAAGGTTATGTGTTAAGGAAGACATGGCTGTGGTTGGAAGATAAAGCACAGGTCCTTTTAAGCTTGCTTTCTGGGAGACCAGCTGGATGCTGCTGTAATCAGCGGACAGAGGAATGGAGGAAACTGGAAGATGAATAAGTACTGAACGTGGGGAATGGAAGGAGATAGAGAAAAGCTGATAAAGTTTAATTGTCAATGTCATCAACTGCTTCAAATATAATTGGGTCTAAAATATTGGCTATTAGCTTTTGAGACACATAATGTTAGTGTTACAGCTTGGATGGAAAGGTATCCTGGTACTCAGGAGTCAAGGAATAACAGTCTGTAAGTGTAGCAGTTTACAGCTCTGCTCCAGGGAAAGGGTTCCCTAACACAAGTGTCACACACACCTTTAATCGCAGCACTTGGAGGGCAGAGGCAGCCAGATCACTGTGAGTTCAAGGCCAGATTGGTTTACAGAGCGAGTTCCAGGACAGGCTCCAAAGCTGCACAGAGAAACCCTGTCTTGAAAAACCAAACCAAACCAATAAAATAGCTTTTCTCTGGCAAGGGAGGGTTTCCCCAGCAAGTTGTTACAGCTCTGCCACACTCTGCTCTGCTTGGTTATGGTGAAAGTTGTTAACTGCCTCCACTCCAGCAAAAATGTCACACAACGAAACAAACCTCCTTCAAGAGATTTATTGGGAAGGAAAAATCCAGGAGGGTGGCTGCCTCTAGGCTCAGAAGCAGCAGCAAACTGAACGGAATACAGGGTGTATATAGGGGTTTCTATGGGGGTGGTGGTGTCTTGGATTGGTGAATTTTTGTAGCCTGATTCTGAGACAAATTCAGAGATTGGTGTAATTTTCCAGGCTGACTCTGCAGCAAGCTCAGGGATTGGTAGGATTTCAAGTTCTGGCCCTGAGGTCAAGTCAGGATCAGGGTGTTTTTCCTTGGCCCAGGTCTCTAGTCTAGTGATGGGCAGGCTGATTCTTCCTTGGCTATTCTTGCCCGACACATAACACAAATTTGAAAGGTATCAATAATTATCTACACCTGGGAAACAGCTTGTGAAATAAAGGAAAGGGACATAGTTTGGGGGTAAATCAAAAAAATCGAGCTTGTCAGTTGTTTGTAATGATAAGCCGCTGTCAAACACTCATTCCATCTGACTCGTGAGTATCCCCCAAGAACTGCTCGCTTCTACGTCATGACTGCCAGGGAAAGTGATTCTTAATCGGAACTTGTTGGATGAATAACTGAATGACCATGTTTGTGCTGGAAGCCAGGGCTTTAGCTGAAGAATCTCAGAACACACACCGAGGAGAATACTGCCATGAAAAATGTTCTCTCTCTCCTGATTCCTTGTCAAAAACGGTTAGCCACAAATGCTCATCCACTTCCTTTTACAAGTTCATTTTGCTTACGTTTTAGCTTTCCAATTACAAGTCTGAAACTGAACATTTCTAAATATGTCTTATTATTTTGAGGCTTTAATTGATTTTGAAAATGGCAAAATTTTAACACACATAAGGCTTTAATTGGTATAGAAAATGATGAAATTTTAATACACATAAAATGTTTAAGATATGGTTAAACCCTAAAATTCTTTGCAAATCATAGTAAACTTGTATTTGAATATTATGTATTTATAATAATGTATTAAACTGGACTAGCACTCAATTTGTGAAAATAATATTTATAGGAAAAACATCTTGGTTATATATTTGAAGTTGATTAATAGAGTGCTTCTAAATTACTAGATTATTATAAAGTTTGTTGCTGTCTGGTCTTTATGCAGTTCATTGAGTCAGTAAATTCTGTGAAAAATAAAAACCTGATAAGGAAATTCTTTATGAGTGGTAATATAGACAAAATCATCGATTTTACTACTATACAGATATACCAGTTTTTGTTTGGGTAATTAGATTTAATTACGTGATTATGAGGTAGGTAGCTGCTAATACATTTTATTTGAAATTATTAAATACAGATGGATTTGTAATTGAGCTTTATGAATAGAAAATAAAACTTAAGTGTCTATACAAAATTATCAATAATTTATATTTGTGGGTGTCTCATTTATTTCATTGTTTAAAAGTCCTAATTAATGTGATATACATGTATGGGTTTGGTGCGATATTTCCGTGTAGGCATACAGTGTGTGATGTTGCATCAGGGGATGGGCATCTCCATCACCTCAGCATCATCATTTCTTTGTATTGGGATGGAAGTCCTCTCTCCTAGCATTTGAAAATGCTATTTATACTTACAAATCATTTATTTGTTTTTAAATAATTTCTTCTGGATCCTCAGTTCTTTTACAGAGAACATTGGATTGAACGTTGTAAGACTATTGTAGTCTGAAGGCTCAGATATCTAAGTATTCAGTTCCAGCTTTATGTCATGTGGCAGAGATTTGTAGGAAGAGACAGTCACCAGCACAGGGAGATCATGGGGTCTCAGCTCTGAAGAGAGAGTTAACCATGGCAAAGGAGGAGATGACTTTGCAATCAGGGAGAGCCTTCAGGGAAGCCACATACACAAGAGAATCAAGTTATTCAGTAGATAAAAAAGAAAGTTAAGACTGGAGAAATAAAACAGGGTTGGGTCATGAAGATGTTTGTTTATCAAACTAGGCAAAGTGGGCCAAGTGGAAACTGAATAAATTCATTTTAATTGAAAAATATAGACTGGACTTGGAAACAAAGGTAATTTTTTCTCATTGAAGAGAACATTTTGTGTGTAGGGTTGGAAGTATGACCACCACAGGCTGAAAAACCAATAAAAAACAGTGACTATTCCAAAAAATGATGGGGAGGGAGGATATAATTAGGGAGAGAAAGGGATATAAATATAGAAGGGGACAGGAGGGTAAAATAACAATAAGGATGTTTGAAAATTTTATAAGAAATTATAATATTAACTATCTAAAAAAACCAAAGCACACAGAATTCTCCATATAAATATACATATATACTTTAAATGACGTTTTCCCATCTGATTGCACAATACTCCCTCTAAGAGTCAAAAACCATCTAACAAAAACCCCAACATGAGGCATGAGACGCTCTTCTGAGCTGTTGGTTATGATTATTCAAAAGATTCCCCAATTATTACAGACCATTGCCACTGCCCTTGGTTGGCCCCCAGCAGTGGAAGGTAAGGTCGTATTGATGAAGACATCATACACTTCAGACGCGGTGCCTTGAGAACTGACTTGAAAGCCTCCTCATTGATGACTAGCTTCTATGGCAATTTCTAGTACCAGAAGGTGCCATGAAAGCTTCCAAAGGAGGGAAGCAACCAATAAGCCTCCCCAGCTATGGTGCCTATGAACCACAAAATTAACACAATGGCACCATAACCCTAAGGATGCAGTAGAGGCACAAATACATTGGCAGTCACAGTAGCTCTCCAGTTGGACTTAACACACACTCAACAAGAGGGAACTCATATGCTGGTACTGGAAACACATGGCTAATGAAATCATGGATCTTGGAGAAGAACTTACAACAACCACTTTACTAAACCAGCTTCCGCCCTAACTATACTCTAAATATTCGTCTTTATATCCACAGATGAGTGTAGTTCTCGCCCCTATTAGAGAATAAACTTTTACAGCAGATAGAGACCATTTCAGAAAGCAACTAATCAAAATACAGATTTATGGAGCCCAGTACCAACAGATGCACCTGCAAAAACTCTTCTACCTATGGCCCAGGGACCACCACAGAAGAGGGCTGGGAAGGTTGTGAGAGCCAGTGAATAATACAGTTTGCCATGCGATTGTGTCTATTAGGATTGGCAGAAACTATGCCTGTAAAGTCGCACCAACACGGCTGCTTAACCATGAGTTGAACAAGAATAACAATTGACCTGCCAATATGGATGTGTATTGGTGGGTGGGGAGCCCATGAGGCCTCAATCCTATACAAAGAATAAGAAGCAACTGAGAAATCCTGAGAGTGGGAGAAAGAGTCTTCCCTAGGGAAGTGCACACCAATTGGTTGTGCCATACCATACAAACAACATTATAAATACTGTATAAGTTTTATTTATCTATTTAGGATTGTGTGTTGTGCATGCATGCATGTATGCGTGTATGTATGTATGCATGTATTATGCATTTATATATGTGTGAGTGTGTGTATATGTGTATGTACGCATGTATGTATGTATATATGTATATAATAACAATGAGAAAAGAAGCTCTTAATTTGAAAAAACAAGGAGAGGCATATGGGATATGGGCCAGAAGAAAGGCAAGGGGGATATGATGTGATTATATTATTACTTTAAAATAATAAAAGACATAATTAAAAAGAAAATCGCTTGACTAGAGACAGTGGTTGTTGGTAAGAAGCTATTTACCTACAATTGTCTCCAAATTCATATACCATCAGTATACAGAGTAATACAGTGTGGAATTTGAGACTTACTGTAATACCAAATGATAGGTTTACCATGATGTGCAATGGTTTGGGTTAATATCTTGTTATATGCTAATTTTGACTTTTTCTAATTACACAACAAAGGAGGATAGTAATCTAGAGTCAATACATTTGGAGTCTATGACATGCTGCAGATTCCATGAAAATCTGGGTTTCCCTGTAGTTTCCCAGCTATCTCCTAAAGAACTTTAGCGTGTGATTTCAAACTCGTGCTTTGAAGCTAAGAATGCAGTGGTAAACTTCAGAAGCGAGAAGCAACCATACATTGTCGCCAGGCGCCAATCAGTAGAGATTATTCTTAGAAGCCAGAAAGCAAGACATCCCTTCAAGCGAGTTGCTTTACCAAAGTTGTGGTTTTTACTTTGTAAGAGCCCACACCCTTCCAGGTGAACTCTCAGTTAGGCCATCTCTCGTCAGGGCCGCGCTTTGCAGGAGGACCCAGTGCCGTACAGCAGGACCCTTCCACTGATTGGGAAGCGGGGACCTTGAGTTTGCCTCTTCAGGGAGGGTTTGAACTCCGCTGTGTGTTGTTCAGGTGGCCAGGACAGTTAGGATAGTCAGGCTTTGTTACATACCTGAACCAGCCTAACTCTCCAGCAGACAAACAGGTCCAAACTCAAAAGGCTCATGTCTTGGTCACTATCACCGCTGTGGCTCATTCATGACTGACTGGAAAAAGCCTATGTTTTTTTTTGTTTGTTTTATTTTTTATTTTTATTTTTGGAAGGAGATACTGGCATGTGCTAGGGTTGACTTCTGGTTTTGTCACGTTTTAGATAATATTGTTTTCTGTCTTCAGTGTTTTGTAGTTTTTCACCAAAAAAATGACCAGTTACTCAAAAACTCAGATTTCATGACAGAAGATGTCAAGAAAGTGTCTTTTTGAGAGGGAAAGAACCAAGTTTTTTTCCCCAGACAACATAAGTGGAGACAGATAGGTTTAAAGCAACTGAGGCCACAGAGAAAAGAGAAACTCTTAATATTCATTAGACCCCTTCCTTGAACAGTTTTTGTTTAATATGATTCAGAAAACCATTATAACTTAACTCCTCAGTGTGCCTCAACTATCCCAAGGAGAGAACTTTATTTCATTAATAGTTGACTTCTCAGTGGTCAACGTATTTGTGCTACCTCAAGTAGCTGTGTGATCCCGTCGAAGCTACAATATTTTTAATTGAATCCTTGTGTGGTGACTCCTTCTAGAAACCTGGAGAGAGCTTAGTTGTTCATTATAGGCTTCTTCCCTCTGACTACTAACTATCCCCCCAGGTCCCCCTTCTGATATTTTAGTTTTAAAGAGAGCCTGGCACTCTAAGCTTAGTTTATTTTCATATTTCAAGTCTGAACTCTGACTGAGGAAAAAAATAGAAAGCCATCACCTGGGGTCATGCAGAATCCATTTCATTCTGGGAAAGTCTTTCATTAAGGATCAGTGGGTTTGTCATCTTTTCCCCTCTTCCCTGGTCATCCACTGTTTCCTGAGGAGTTTGGTGGGAAGGGGTTGGAGGCGAGCAAATTTCCAAGAGCCCTTTTCATTCTGTTACTCCTGTCATGTGCTTTTAGACATTGCATTTCATAAATCACACACACAAATGTTTCCTGCTAGAGATTCATCAAATCATAGCAGAAAATACTGCTTCTGAATGTTGTATTTACCCCAATGGCTGACAGATTTATCCTCCCGGTAACCTCTCACCCCTGCCCCCAGACTCCTACATATTAATTTCAGCTTATTTAGTCATAAATAAAGACTGGTTAGTGATGTGCCTTGGGAATTATGGGATGCTGCTCTCAATTGGAATTTAAAAATCTACAAGCAATCTTCTCAATTTGTCAGATTTTGGGATCCTTGCCATGCATACTTAGCATTTATTCAATCACTGCTCAAAATGGTGGCATCTCTAGGAAATAACTGGTCTTGCCTCATAAATTTAGTCTTTGAATGAAAGCCAGACACAGCTCATTGGGTCTTTACTATGAAGGTCTTTAAGAGATGATTAAAGAACTCTCGGGGATGTTTGTTAGCAAATTGCATTATAATTGTTCATTATCTTCTAATACAACTTTTAACACAATTAGGGAAATATTTTTGCTGTGAAAATGTAAAATGTATGAGAAAGGAGGTGCCGAATGGGGGCTGCTCTCTGGGGGTTTCAAGCTGTTCTGTAGGTAGAGCAGAATGCTTGAACTTTTCTCAGTAGTGCAACAAATTGAAAACGACATGAGACATCTCTGGATTAATCAAGTTTTCATCCTGATTACAACATGGTTTACTGTGTTTAATGAAAGTGAAAGCTTGGAGCTGAATGGTAGGATGGGTACTGGAAACCTCCTGTCCTCCCACTCTCTTACTCCTTTGTTTCCTTGCGTACATGCATAGCTGGTTAGAAAGTGGGAACGCCATGGCTGGGATTTCATTTCTGTAGCACTGAGGGCTCCTGTAGAAGTGCCACCTTAGCAGGCTGTTCTTTGGATTGAATCCTTTTCTCCAGGCAAAGGGATCACACAATGCTGGGAATGAAGGGTAGGTTGTGATTCTTAGTCATTGTTGATGTAGGCTAAGTTCCAAACAATGAATGAGTGGTGAAAGCCCCTGAGTTCTGTGACTAATCTCCTTGGCCTCTTGGGCTCCTTTGGCCTCATTACATTATTAACTGTGTAGGGAAGATGATGGAGAGAGGGAAGACTGTGAAGATGATGGAGAAAGGGAAGACTGTGAAGATGATGGAGAGAGGGAAGACTGTGAAGATGATGGGAGAGGGATGCCTGTGAAGATGATAGCGAGAGGGAAGACTGCGAAGATGATAGAGAGAGGGATGCCTGTGAAGATGATGGAGAGAGGGATGACTGTGAAGATGATGGAGAGAGGGAAGACTGTGAAGATGATAGAGAGAGGGATGCCTGTGAAGATGATGGAGAGAGGGATGACTGTGAAGATGATGGAGAGAGGGAAGACTGTGAAGATGATGGAGAGAGGGAAGACTGTGAAGATGATGGAGAGAGGGAAGACTGAAGATGATGGAAAGAGGGATGCCTTTGAAGATGATGGAGAGAGGGAAGACTGCGAAGATGATGGAGAGAGGGATGCCTGCGAAGATGATGGAGAGAGGGATGCCTGCGAAGATGATGGAGAGAGGGATGCCTGTGAAGATGATGGAGAGAGGGATGCCTGCGAAGATGATGGAGAGAGGGAAGACTGTGAAGATGATGGAGAGAGGGAAGACTGTGAAGATGATGGAGAGAGGGAAGACTGTGAAGATGATGGACAGAGGGAAGACTGAAGATGATGGAGAGAGGGATGCCTGTGAAGATGATGGAGAGAGGGAAGACTGCGAAGATGATGGAGAGAGGGATGCCTGCGAAGATGATGGAGAGAGGGATTCTTGGTTAAGCCCTATGGAAAATTACAAGGTTCTTCATCCTGGAGTACAGTTGTGTTTTGAATCAGGATTCTCTTTACCTGAAATAATTTCCATTTAAAATGGAATTTACTGTACCAAGCAATAAAATTAAGCTTTCAATTACACCTGTCACACTGAGACTTGTGTAAAATAGCATGCATCTGGCTTTTGGAAATGAACTCAACCATTTAGCAATTATTTGTTGACCCTATCAGTTTCTTGCTAGGCTTTGCACTAGGTAAAAAAAAATATTCCAGACTTCATCAACTTATAGTGTGTAGAAATAAGTTTTATTAACAGAACATGTAAATTATTACACTTATTTAAGAAGACCCAAAAACTAGAAATTCGACTGAAACTAAGAGAATATGGCAGAAGCTGGGGCTTCTCTGATGTTTCTGGGTTTCTCTGTGCTTTTCAGGTATAGTTAGGAGCTCAGCTCTTAGTGCCTGACCTGATAGTCCTACATGAGCAGATGAAGGTTTGAGTGATCACCACTGCTTTATGGATGGCATTTCTGGAAGTTGGTTTGCTCGTTAGCTGTCTCTCATAAAGCCACAACTGTACCTTTCCATGTGCCCACTTTTTCTAATATGGTATTAGGAACATTGTAGGTATTCAATAAACACATGTAGATTAATCCAAAGGAGGCCACAGAAAAATCACCACCCTGCTTATTTTAATGTTCTGCTTGATTGCATTCTAGATAAATGGTGGCTTACAGATGAGAGAAAACACAGGATCTGATGGAATCAAAGAACGGTGTACTTAGGGGGATTTGCACCACAGCTCAGGTAATTTGAACCTGCTCTCAAGAATTTTAAATATCTTTCCTTTGATTTAGTTTGTTTTTATGTGAGCTTAAGCTTTGGGTGATCTTTGACTTGGACTTTTTAATCTCACATCAGGCTTTTTAAAAAAGTGATTTGCATTTTTGCTTTAAAACTGTTGCCCAAGAGGGGCTCTGGAAAAAAAAAGTTGCCCAAAATATCCTTTAAAAAGGACGCCTGTGTTCACCTTAATACTTAAAAATCATTTGGAGGCAGTTCAGTTAAACATGAGCGAGAAAATAAACTCAAAGCAGAATGAGAAACCTCTATGTGCAGAGGCTCACTGCATATCATTTATGCCTGAAAAAACAGTAGATTTGTTTGTTTTAATGTCCAAAAACCTTGACTCATGAGTTTAAAAGCACTTGCTGACCAATAAATTAAAAATAGC